>NC_064925.1:580963066-582213066 GCF_023897955.1 Schistocerca gregaria
TCTGTGTTCTACTATGGTGCTTTTAGTGTTCCGCATACCGCAGCACGCGACATAGCTTGGCAGACGATAAATGTAACCGTTTCAGAGAGAAGAGCGGCCAATGTGACGATCTGGTTTTAAATCGATTCGATAACAAATGATGAAAACGGACGGATTTCTCACGTTTTTACTACATATGAACACTTTTCACATTCTCCCGTAAACGCGGCTGTTAGTCTTCCTTTCATGCAAAATCTTAAGGTCCTAGATCATGTCCAAGCCACCAAAGCCGGCTAAAAAGTGATTAATCGACAACTAAAACTTGAATTGTACTACTTCTTACTGGCTATTACTTCAACTTAGAAGCTTCTTCTGTGTTCTACTATGGTGCTTTTAGTGTTTCCGCATACCGCAGCACGCGACATAGCTTTGCAGACGATAAATGTAACCGTTTCAGTGGGAAGAGCGGCCAATGTGACGATCTGGCTTTAAATCGATTCGATAACAAATGACGAAAACGGACGGATTTCTCAGGTTTTTACTACATATGAACACTTTTCACTTTCTCCCGTGCAACGAGGCTGCTAGTCTTCCTTTCATGCAAAATCTTAAGGTCCTAGGTCACTTCCAAGCCACCAAAGCCGGGTAAAAAGTGATTAATCGACAACTAAAACTTGAATTGTACTACTTCTTACTGGCTATTACTTCAACTTAGAAGCTTCTTCTGTGTTCTAATATGGTGCTTTTAGTGTCTCCGCATACCGCAGCAGGCGACATAGCTTTGCAGACGATAAATGTAACCGTCTCAGAGAGAAGAGCGGCCAATGTGACGATCTGGCTTTACATCCATTCGATAACAAATGACGAAAACGGACGTATTTCTCAGGTTTTTAGTACATATGAACACTTTTAACATTCTCCCGTGCAACGCGGCTGCTAGTCCTCCTTTCATGCAAAATCTTAAGGTTCCACCTCATGTCCATGCCACCAAATCCGGCTAAAAAGTGAATAATCAATAACTAAAACTTGAATTGTACTACTTCTTACTGGCTATTGCTTAAACTTAAAAGCTTCTGCTGTGTTTTACTATGGTGCTTTTAGTGTTTCCGCATACCGCAGCACGCGACATAGCTTTGCAGACGATAAATGTAACCGTCTCAGAGAGAAAAGCGGCCAATGTGACGATCTGGCTTTAAGTCGATTCGATAACAAATGACGAAAACGGACGGATTTCTCAGGTTTTTACTAAATATTAACACTTTTCACATTCTCCCATGCAACGCCGCTGCTAGACATCCTTTCATGCAAAATCTTAAGGTCCAAGGTCATGTCCAAGCCACCAAAGCCGGCTAAAAAGTGAATAATCGACAACTAAAACTTGAATTGTACTACTTCTTACTGGCTATTACTTCAACTTAGAAGTTTATTCTGTGCTCTACTATGGTGCTTTTAGTGTCTCCGCATACCGCAGCACGCGACATAGCTTTGGAGACGATAAATGTAACCGTCTCAGAGAGAAAAGCGGCCAATATAACGATCGGGCTTTAAGTCGATTCGATAACAAATGACGAAAACGGACGTATTTCTCAGGTTTTTACTACATAAGAACACTTTTCACATTCTCCCGTGCAACGTGGCTGCTAGTCCTCCTCTCATGCAAAATCTTCAGGTCCTAGGTCATGTCCAAGCCACCAATGCCGGCTAAAAAGTGAATAATCGACAACTAAAACTTGAATTGTACTACTTCTTACTGGCTATTACTTCAACTTAGAAGTTTCTTCTGTGTTCTACTATGGTGCTATTAGTGTCTCCGCATATCGCAGCACGCGACATAGCTTGGCAGACGATAAATGTAACCGTCTCAGAGAGAAAGGCGGCCAATGTGACGATCTGGCTTTAAGTCGATTCGATAACAAATGACGAAAACGGACGGATTTCTCAGGTTTTTACTTCATATGAACACATTTCACATTCTTCCGTGCAACGCGGCTGCTAGTCCTCCTTTCATGCAAAATCTTAAGGGCCTAGGTCATATCAAAGCCACCAAAGCCGGCTAAAAAGTGAATAATCGATAACTAAAACTTGAATTGTACTACTTCTTACTGGCTATTACTTCAACATGGAAGCTTCTTCTGTGTTCTACTATGGTGCTTTTAGTGTTCCGCATACCGCAGCACGCGACATAGCTTGGCAGACGATAAATGTAACCGTTTCAGAGAGAAGAGCGGCCAATGTGACGATCTGGTTTTAAATCGATTCGATAACAAATGATGAAAACGGACGGATTTCTCACGTTTTTACTACATATGAACACTTTTCACATTCTCCAGTAAACGCGGCTGTTAGTCTTCCTTTCATGCAAAATCTTAAGGTCCTAGATCATGTCCAAGCCACCAAAGCCGGCTAAAAAGTGATTAATCGACAACTAAAACTTGAATTGTACTACTTCTTACTGGCTATTACTTCAACTTAGAAGCTTCTTCTGTGTTCTACTATGGTGCTTTTAGTGTTTCCGCATACCGCAGCACGCGACATAGCTTTGCAGACGATAAATGTAACCGTTTCAGTGGGAAGAGTGGCCAATGTGACGATCTGGCTTTAAATCGATTCGATAACAAATGACGAAAACGGACGGATTTCTCAGGTTTTTACTACATATGAACACTTTTCACTTTCTCCCGTGCAACGAGGCTGCTAGTCTTCCTTTCATGCAAAATCTTAAGGTCCTAGGTCACTTCCAAGCCACCAAAGCCGGGTAAAAAGTGATTAATCGACAACTAAAACTTGAATTGTACTACTTCTTACTGGCTATTACTTCAACTTAGAAGCTTCTTCTGTGTTCTAATATGGTGCTTTTAGTGTCTCCGCATACCGCAGCAGGCGACATAGCTTTGCAGACGATAAATGTAACCGTCTCAGAGAGAAGAGCGGCCAATGTGACGATCTGGCTTTACATCCATTCGATAACAAATGACGAAAACGGACGTATTTCTCAGGTTTTTAGTACATATGAACACTTTTAACATTCTCCCGTGCAACGCGGCTGCTAGTCCTCCTTTCATGCAAAATCTTAAGGTTCCACCTCATGTCCATGCCACCAAATCCGGCTAAAAAGTGAATAATCAATAACTAAAACTTGAATTGTACTACTTCTTACTGGCTATTGCTTAAACTTAAAAGCTTCTGCTGTGTTTTACTATGGTGCTTTTAGTGTTTCCGCATACCGCAGCACGCGACATAGCTTTGCAGACGATAAATGTAACCGTCTCAGAGAGAAAAGCGGCCAATGTGACGATCTGGCTTTAAGTCGATTCGATAACAAATGACGAAAACGGACGGATTTCTCAGGTTTTTACTAAATATTAACACTTTTCACATTCTCCCATGCAACGCCGCTGCTAGACATCCTTTCATGCAAAATCTTAAGGTCCAAGGTCATGTCCAAGCCACCAAAGCCGGCTAAAAATTGAATAATCGATAACTAAAACTTGAATTGTACTACTTCTTACTGGCTATTACTTCAACTAAGAAGCTTTTTCTGTGTTCTACTATGGTGCTTTTACTGTCTCCGCATACCGCAGCACGCGACATAGCTTTGCAGACGATAAATGTAACCGTCTCAGAGAGAAAAGCGGCCAATATAACGATCTGGCTTTAAGTCGATTCGATAACAAATGACGAAAACGGACGGATTTCTCAGGTTTTTACTACATATGAACACTTTTCACATTCTCCCGTGCAACGCGGCTGCTACTCCTCCTTTCATGCAAAATCTTAAGGTCCTAGATCATGTCCAAGCCACCAAAGCCGGCTAAAAAGTGAATAATCGACAACTAAAACTTGAATTGTACTACTTCTTACTGGCTATTACTTCAACTTAGAAGTTTATTCTGTGCTCTACTATGGTGCTTTTAGTGTCTCCGCATACCGCAGCACGCGACATAGCTTTGGAGACGATAAATGTAACCGTCTCAGAGAGAAAAGCGGCCAATATAACGATCGGGCTTTAAGTCGATTCGATAACAAATGACGAAAACGGACGTATTTCTCAGGTTTTTACTACATAAGAACACTTTTCACATTCTCCCGTGCAACGTGGCTGCTAGTCCTCCTCTCATGCAAAATCTTCAGGTCCTAGGTCATGTCCAAGCCACCAATGCCGGCTAAAAAGTGAATAATCGACAACTAAAACTTGAATTGTACTACTTCTTACTGGCTATTACTTCAACTTAGAAGTTTCTTCTGTGTTCTACTATGGTGCTATTAGTGTCTCCGCATATCGCAGCACGCGACATAGCTTGGCAGACGATAAATGTAACCGTCTCAGAGAGAAAGGCGGCCAATGTGACGATCTGGCTTTAAGTCGATTCGATAACAAATGACGAAAACGGACGGATTTCTCAGGTTTTTACTTCATATGAACACATTTCACATTCTTCCGTGCAACGCGGCTGCTAGTCCTCCTTTCATGCAAAATCTTAAGGGCCTAGGTCATATCAAAGCCACCAAAGCCGGCTAAAAAGTGAATAATCGATAACTAAAACTTGAATTGTACTACTTCTTACTGGCTATTACTTCAACATGGAAGCTTCTTCTGTGTTCTACTATGGTGCTTTTAGTGTTTCCGCATACCGCAGCACGCGACATAGCTTTGCAGACGATAAATGTAACCGTCTCAGAGAGAAAAGCGGCCAATGTGACGATCTGGCTTTAAGTCGATTCGATAACAAATGACGAAAACGGACGGATTTCTCAGGTTTTTACTAAATATTAACACTTTTCACATTCTCCCATGCAACGCCGCTGCTAGACATCCTTTCATGCAAAATCTTAAGGTCCAAGGTCATGTCCAAGCCACCAAAGCCGGCTAAAAATTGAATAATCGATAACTAAAACTTGAATTGTACTACTTCTTACTGGCTATTACTTCAACTAAGAAGCTTTTTCTGTGTTCTACTATGGTGCTTTTACTGTCTCCGCATACCGCAGCACGCGACATAGCTTTGCAGACGATAAATGTAACCGTCTCAGAGAGAAAAGCGGCCAATATAACGATCTGGCTTTAAGTCGATTCGATAACAAATGACGAAAACGGACGGATTTCTCAGGTTTTTACTACATATGAACACTTTTCACATTCTCCCGTGCAACGCGGCTGCTACTCCTCCTTTCATGCAAAATCTTAAGGTCCTAGATCATGTCCAAGCCACCAAAGCCGGCTAAAAAGTGAATAATCGACAACTAAAACTTGAATTGTACTACTTCTTACTGGCTATTACTTCAACTTAGAAGTTTATTCTGTGCTCTACTATGGTGCTTTTAGTGTCTCCGCATACCGCAGCACGCGACATAGCTTTGCAGACGATAAATGTAACCGTCTCAGAGAGAAAAGCGGCCAATATAACGATCGGGCTTTAAGTCGATTCGATAACAAATGACGAAAACGGACGTATTTCTCAGGTTTTTACTACATAAGAACACTTTTCACATTCTCCCGTGCAACGTGGCTGCTAGTCCTCCTCTCATGCAAAATCTTCAGGTCCTAGGTCATGTCCAAGCCACCAATGCCGGCTAAAAAGTGAATAATCGACAACTAAAACTTGAATTGTACTACTTCTTACTGGCTATTACTTCAACTTAGAAGTTTCTTCTGTGTTCTACTATGGTGCTATTAGTGTCTCCGCATATCGCAGCACGCGACATAGCTTGGCAGACGATAAATGTAACCGTCTCAGAGAGAAAAGCGGCCAATATAACGATCGGGCTTTAAGTCGATTCGATAACAAATGACGAAAACGGACGGATTTCTCAGGTTTTTACTTCATATGAACACATTTCACATTCTTCCGTGCAACGCGGCTGCTAGTCCTCCTTTCATGCAAAATCTTAAGGGCCTAGGTCATATCAAAGCCACCAAAGCCGGCTAAAAAGTGAATAATCGATAACTAAAACTTGAATTGTACTACTTCTTACTGGCTATTACTTCAACATGGAAGCTTCTTCTGTGTTCTACTATGGTGCTTTTAGTGTTCCGCATACCGCAGCACGCGACATAGCTTGGCAGACGATAAATGTAACCGTTTCAGAGAGAAGAGCGGCCAATGTGACGATCTGGTTTTAAATCGATTCCATAACAAATGATGAAAACGGACGGATTTCTCACGTTTTTACTACATATGAACACTTTTCACATTCTCCCGTAAACGCGGCTGTTAGTCTTCCTTTCATGCAAAATCTTAAGGTCCTAGGTCACTTCCAAGCCACCAAAGCCGGGTAAAAAGTGATTAATCGACAACTAAAACTTGAATTGTACTACTTCTTACTGGCTATTACTTCAACTTAGAAGCTTCTTCTGTGTTCTAATATGGTGCTTTTAGTGTCTCCGCATACCGCAGCACGCGACATAGGTTTGCAGACGATAAATGTAACCGTCTCAGCGAGAAGAGCGGCCAATGTGACGATCTGGCTTTACATCCATTCGATAACAAATGACGAAAACGGACGTATTTCTCAGGTTTTTACTACATATGAACACTTTTAACATTCTCCCGTGCAACGCGGCTGCTAGTCCTCCTTTCATGCAAAATCTTAAGGTTCCACCTCATGTCCATGCCACCAAATCCGGCTAAAAAGTGAATAATCAATAACTAAAACTTGAATTGTACTACTTCTTACTGGCTATTGCTTAAACTTAAAAGCTTCTGCTGTGTTCTACTATGGTGCTTTTAGTGTTTCCGCATACCGCAGCACGCGACATAGCTTTGCAGACGATAAATGTAACCGTCTCAGAGAGAAAAGCGGCCAATGTGACGATCTGGCTTTAAGTCGATTCGATAACAAATGACGAAAACGGACGGATTTCTCAGGTTTTTACTAAATATTAACACTTTTCACATTCTCCCATGCAACGCCGCTGCTAGACATCCTTTCATGCAAAATCTTAAGGTCCAAGGTCATGTCCAAGCCACCAAAGCCGGCTAAAAAGTGAATAATCGATAATTAAATCTTGAATTGTACTACTTCTTACTGGCTATTACTTCAACTAAGAAGCTTTTTCTGTGTTCTACTATGGTGCTTTTACTGTCTCCGCATACCGCAGCACGCGACATAGCTTTGCAGACGATAAATGTAACCGTCTCAGAGAGAAAAGCGGCCAATATAACGATCTGGCTTTAAGTCGATTCGATAACAAATGACGCAAACGGACGGATTTCTCAGGTTTTTACTACATATGAACACTTTTCACATTCTCCCGTGCAACGCGGCTGCTACTCCTCCTTTCATGCAAAATCTTAAGGTCCTAGTTCATGTCCAAGCCACCAAAGCCGGCTAAAAAGTGAATAATCGACAACTAAAACTTGAATTGTACTACTTCTTACTGGCTATTACTTCAACTTAGAAGTTTCTTCTGTGTTCTACTATGCTGCTTTCAGTGTCTCCGCATACCGCAGCACGCGACATAGCTTTGCAGACGATAAATGTAACCGTCTCAGAGAGAAAAGCGGCCAATATAACGATCGGGCTTTAAGTCGATTCGATAACACATGACGAAAACGGACGGATTTCTCAGGTTTTTACTTCATATGAACACATTTAACATTCTTCCGTGCAACACGGCTGCTAGTCCTCCTTTCATGCAAAATCTTAAGGGCCTAGGTCATATCAAAGCCACCAAAGCCGGCTAAAAAGTGAATAATCGATAACTAAAACTTGAATTGTACTACTTCTTACTGGCTATTACTTCAACATGGAAGCTTCTTCTGTGTTCTACTATGGTGCTTTTAGTGTTTCGGCATACCGCAGCACGCGACATAGCTTGGCAGACGATAAATGTAACCGTCTCAGAGAGAAAAGCGGCCAATATAACGATCGGGCTTTAAGTCGATTCGATAACAAATGACGAAAACGGACGGATTTCTCAGGTTTTTACTACATATGAACACTTTTCACTTTCTCCCGTGCAACGAGGCTGCTAGTCTTCCTTTCATGCAAAATCTTAAGGTCCTAGGTCACTTCCAAGCCACCAAAGCCGGGTAAAAAGTGATTAATCGACAACTAAAACTTGAATTGTACTACTTCTTACTGGCTATTACTTCAACTTAGAAGCTTCTTCTGTGTTCTAATATGGTGCTTTTAGTGTCTCCGCATACCGCAGCACGCGACATAGTTTTGCAGTCGATAAATGTAACCGTCTCAGAGAGAAGAGCGGCCAATGTGACGATCTGGCTTTACATCCATTCGATAACAAATGACGAAAACGGACGTATTTCTCAGGTTTTTACTAAATATGAACACTTTTAACATTCTCCCGTGCAACGCGGCTGCTAGTCCTCCTTTCATGCAAAATCTTAAGGTTCCACCTCATGTCCATGCCACCAAATCCGGCTAAAAAGTGAATAATCAATAACTAAAACTTGAATTGTACTACTTCTTACTGGCTATTACTTCAACTTAGAAGTTTCTTCTGTGTTCTACTATGGTGCTTTTACTGTCTCCGCATACCGCAGCACGCGACATAGCTTTGCAGACGATAAATGTAACCGTCTCAGAGAGAAAAGCGGCCAATATAACGATCTGGCTTTAAGTCGATTCGATAACAAATGACGAAAACCGACGGATTTCTCAGGTTTTTACTGCATATGAACACTTTTCACATTCTCCCGTGCAACGCGGCTGCTAGTCCTCCTTTCATGCAAAATCTTAAGGTCCTAGTTCATGTCCAAGCCACCAAAGCCGGCTAAAAAGTGAATAATCGACAACTAAAACTTGAATTGTACTACTTCTTACTGGCTATTACTTCAACTTAGAAGTTTCTTCTGTGTTCTACTATGGTGCCTTTAGTGTCTCCGCATACCGCAGCACGCGACATAGCTTTGCAGACGATAAATGTAACCGTCTCAGAGAGGAAAGCGGCCAATATAACGATCGGGCTTTAAGTCGATTCGATAACAAATGACGAAAACGGACGTATTTGTCAGGTTTTTACTACATAAGAACACTTTTCACATTCTCCCGTGCAACGCGGCTGCTAGTCCTCCTCTCATGCAAAATCTTCAGGTCCTAGGTCATGTCCAAGCCACCAAAGCCGGCTAAAAAGTGAATAATCGACAACTAAAACTTGAATTGTACTACATCTTACTGGCTATTACTTCAACTTAGAAGTTTCTTCTGTGTTCTACTATCGTGCTATTAGTGTCTCCGCATATCGCAGCACGCGACATAGCTTTGCAGACGATAAATGTAACCGTCTCAGAGAGAAAGCGGCCAATGTGACGATCTGGCTTTAAGTCGATTCGATAACAAATGACGAAAACGGACGGATTTCTCAGGTTTTTACTTCATATGAACACATTTCACATTCTTCCGTGCAACGCGGCTGCTAGTCCTCCTTTCATGCGAAATCTTAAGGGCCTAGGTCATATCCAAGCCACCAAAGCCGGCTAAAAAGTGAATAATCGATAACTAAAACTTGAATTGTACTACTTCTTACTGGCTATTACTTCAACATGGGAGCTTCTTCTGTGTTCTACTATGGTGCTTTTAGTGTTTCCGCATACCGCAGCACGCGACATAGCTTGGCAGACGATAAAAGTAACCGTTTCAGAGAGAAGAGCGGCCAATGTGACGATCTGGCTTTAAATCGATTCGATAACAAATGATGAAAACGGACGGATTTCTCACGTTTTTACTACATATGAACACTTTTCACATTCTCCCGTAAACGCGGCTGTTAGTCTTCCTTTCATGCAAAATCTTAAGGTCCTAGGTCATGTCCAAGCCACCAAAGCCGGCTAAAAAGTGATTAATCGACAACTAAAACTTAAATAGTACTACTTCTTACTGGCTATTACTTCAACTTAGAAGCATCTTCTGTGTTCTAATATGGTGCTTTTAGTGTCTCCACATACCGCAGCACGCGACATAGCTTTGCAGACGATAAATGTAAACGTCTCAGAGAGAAGAGCTGCCAATGTGACGATCTGGCTTTAAATCGATTCGATAACAAATGACGAAAACGGACTGATTTCTCAGGTTTTTCCTACATATGAACACTTTCACATTCTCCCGTGCAACGCGGCTGCTAGTCCTCCTTTCATGCAAAATCTTAATGTCCTAGGTCATGTCCAAGCCACCAAAGCCGGCTAAAAAGTGAATAATCGACAACTAAAACTTGAATTGTACTACTTCTTACTGGCTATTACTTCAACTTAGAAGCTCCTTCTGTGTTCTACTATGGTGCTTTTAGTGTCTCCGCATACCGCAGCATGCGACATAGCTTTGCAGACGATAAATGTAACCGTCTCAGAGAGAAAAGCGGCCAATGTGACGATCTGGCCTTAAGTCGATTCGTTAACAAATGACGAAAACGGACGGATTTCTCAGGTTTTTACTACATATGAACACTTTTCACATTCTCCAGTGCTACGCGGCTGCTAGTCCTCCATTCATGTAAAATCTTAAGGTTCCACCTCATGTCCAAGCCACCAAATCCGGCTAAAAAATGAATAATCAATAACTAAAACTTGAATTGTACTACTTCTTACTGGCTATTACTGCAACTTAGAAGCTTCCTCTGTGTTCTACTATGGTGCTTTTAGTGTCTCCGCATACCGCAGCACGCGACATAGTTTTGCAGACGATAAATGTAACCGTCTCAGAGAGAAAAGCGGCCAATATAACGATCTGGCTTTAAGTCGATTCGATAACAAATGACGAAAACGGACGGATTTCTTAGGTTTTTACTACATATGAACACTTTTCACATTCTCCCGTGCAACGCGGCTGCTAGTCCTCCTTTCATGCAAAATCTTAAGGTCCTAGGTCATGTCCAAGCCACCAAAGCCGGCTAAAAAGTGAACAATCGACAACTAAAACTTGAATTGTACTACTTCTTACTGGCTATTACTTCAACTTAGAAGCTTCTTCTGAGTTCTACTATGGTGCTTTTAGTGTTTCCGCATACCGCAGCACACGACATAGCTTTTCAGACGATAAATGTAACCGTTTCAGAGAGAAGAGCGGCCAATGTGACGATCTGGCTTTAAATCGATTCGATAACAAATGATGAAAATGGACGGATTTCTCACGTTTTTACTACATATGAACACTTTTCACATTCTCGCGTGCATCGCGGCTGCTAGTCTTCCTTTCATGCAAAATCTTAAGGTCCTAGTCATGTTCAAGCCACCAAAGCCGGCTAAAAAGTGATTAATCCTCAAGTAAAACTTGAATTGTACTACTTCTTACTGGCTATTACTTCAACTTAGAAGCTTCTTCTGAGTTCTACTATGGTGCTTTTAGTGTTTCCGCATACCGCAGCACGCGACATAGCTTTGCAGACGATAAATGTAACCCTTTCAGAGAGAAGAGCGGCCAATGTGACGATCTGGCTTTAAATCGATTCGATAACAAATGATGAAAAGGGACGGATTTCTCACGTCTTTACTACAAATGAACACTTTTTACATTCTCCCGTGCAACGCGGCTGCTAGTCCTCCTTTTATGCAAGATCTTAAGGTCCTAGGTCATGTCCAAGCCACCAAAGCCGGCTAAAAAGTGAATAATCGACAACTAAAACTCGAATTGTACTACTTCTTACTGGCTATTACTTCAACTTAGAAGTTTCTTCTGTGTTCTGCTATGGTGCTTTTAGTGTCTCCGCATAACGCAGCACGCGACATAGCTTTGCAGACGATTAATGTAACCGTCTCAGAGAGAGAAGCGGCCAATGTGACGATCTGGCTTTAAGTCGATTCGATAACAAATGTCGGAAACGGACGGATTTCTCAGGTTTTTACTACATATGAACACTTTTCACATTCTCCCATGCAACTCGGCTGCTAGTCCTCCTTTCATGCAAAATCTTAAGGTGCTAGGTCATGTCCAAGCCACCAAAGATGGCTAAAAAGTGAATAATCGACAACTAAAACTTCAATTGTACTACTTCTTACTGGCTATTACTTCAACTTAGAAGCTTCTTCTGTGTTCTACTATGGTGCTTTTAGTGTTTCCGCATACCGCAGCACGCGACATAGCTTTGCAGACGATAAATGTAACCGTCTCAGAGAGAAAAGCGGCCAATATAACGATCGGGCTTTAAGTCGATTCGATAACAAATGACGAAAACGGACGGATTTCTCAGGTTTTTACTACATATGAACACTTTTCACATTCTCCAGTGCAACGCGGCTGCTAGTCCTCCATTCATGCAAAATCTTAAGGTTCCACCTCATGTCCAAGCCACCAAATCCGGCTAAAAAGTGAATAATCAATAACTAAAACTTGAATTGTACTACTTCTTACTGGCTATTACTGCAACTTAGAAGCTTCCTCTGTGTTCTACTATGGTGCTTTTAGTGTCTCCGCATACCGCAGCACGCGACATAGCTTTGCAGACGATAAATGTAACCGTCTCAGAGAGAAAAGCGGCCAATATAACGATCTGGCTTTAAGTCGATTCGATAACAAATGACGAAAACGGACGGATTTCTAAGGTTTTTACTACACATGAACACATTTCACATTCTCCCGTGCATCGCGGCTGCTAGTCTTCCTTTCATGCAAAATCTTAAGGTCCTAGTCATGTCCAAGCCACCAAAGCCGGCTAAAAAGTGATTAATCCTCAAGTAAAACTTGAATTGTAGTACTTCTTACTGGCTATTACTTCAACTTAGAAGCGTCTTTTGAGTTCTACTATGGTGCTTTTTGTGTTTCCGCATACCGCAGCACGCGACATAGCTTTGCAGACGATAAATGTAACCCTTTCAGAGAGAAGAGCGGCCAATGTGACGATCTGGCTTTAAATCGATTCGATAACAAATGATGAAAAGGGACGGATTTCTCACGTCTTTACTACAAATGAACACTTTTTACATTCTCCCGTGCAACGCGGCTGCTAGTCCTCCTTTCATGCAAAATCTTAAGGTCCTAGGTCATGTCCAAGCCACCAAAGCCGGCTAAAAAGTGAATAGTCGACAACTAAAACTTGAATTGTACTACTTCTTACTGGCTATTACTTCAACTTAGAAGTTTCTTCTGTGTTCTGCTATGGTGCTTTTAGTGTCTCCGCATAACGCAGCACGCGACATAGCTTTGCAGACGATTAATGTAACCGTCTCAGAGAGAGAAGCGGCCAATGTGACGATCTGGCTTTAAGTCGATTCGATAACAAATGACGAAAACGGACGGATTTCTCAGGTGTTCACTACACATGAACACTTTTCACATTCTCCCGTGAATCGCGGCTGCTAGTCCTACTTTCATGCAAAATCTTAAGGTTCCACTTCATGTCCAAGCCACCAAAGCCGGCCAAAAAAGTGAATAATCAATAACTAAAACTTGAATTGTACTACTTCTTACTGGCTATTACTTCAACTTAGAAGCTTCTTCTGTGTTCTACTATAGTGCTTTTAGTGTCCCCGCATACCGCAGCACGCGACATAGCTTTGCAGATGATATATGTAACCGTCTCAGAGAGAAAAGCGGCCAATGTGACGATCTGGCATTAAGTCGATTCGATAACAAATGACGAAAACGGACTGATTTCTCAGGTTTTTACTACATATGAACACTTTTCACATTCTCCCGTGCAACGCGGCTGCTAGTCCTCCTTTCATGCAAAATCTTAAGGTCCTAGTTCATGTCCAAGCCACCAAAGCCGGCTAAAAAGTGAATAATCGACAACTAAAACTTGAATTGTACTACTTCTTACTGGCTATTACTTCAACTTAGAAGCTCCTTCTGTGTTCTAATATGGTGCTTTTAGTGTCTCCGCACACCGCAGCACGCGACATAGCTTTGCAGACGATAAATGTAACCGTCTCAGAGAGAAAAGCGGCCAATGTGACGATCTGGCTTTAAGTCGATTCGATAACAAATGACGAAAACAGACAAATTTCTCAGGTTTTTACTACATATGAACACTTTTCACATTCTCCCATGCAACGCGGCTGCTAGTCCTCCTTTCATGCAAAATCTTAATGTCCTATGTCATGTCCAAGCCACCAAAGCCGGCTAAAAAGTGAATAATCGACAATTAAAACTTGAATTGTACTACTTCTTACTGGCTATTACTTCAACTTAGAAGCTTCTTCTGTGTCCTACTATGGTGCTTTTAGTATTTCCCCATACCGCAGCACGCGACATAGCTTTGCAGACGATAAATGTAACCGTCTCAGAGAGAAAAGCGGCCAATGTGACGATCTGGCTTTAAGTCGATTCGTTAACAAATGTCGAAAACGGACGGATTTCTCAGGTTTTTACTACATATGAACACTTTTCACATTCTCCCGTGCAACGCCGCTGCTAGTCCTCCTGTCATGCAAAATCTTAAGGTCCTAGGTCATGACCAAACAACCAAACACGGCTAAAATGTGAATAATCGACAACTAAAACTTGAATTGTATTACTTCTTACTGGATATTACTTCAATTTAGAAGCTTCTTCTGTGTTCTACTATGGTGCTTTTAGTGTCTCCGCATACCGCAGCACGCGACATAGCTTTGCAGACGATAAATGTAACCGTTTTAGAGAGAAGAGCGGCCAATGTGACGATCTGGCTTTAAGTCGATTCGATAACAAATGACGAAAGCGGACGGATTTTTCAGGTTTTTACTACATATAAACACTTTTCACATTATCCCGTGCAACGCGGCTGCTAGTCCTCCTTTTATGGAAAATCTTATGGTCCTAGGTCATGTCATAGCCACCAAAGCCGGCTAAAAAGTGAATAATCTATGACTAAAACTTGAATTGTACTACTTCTTACTGGCTATTACTTCAACTTAGAAGTTTCTTCTGTGTTCTACTATGGTGCTTTTACTGTCTCCGCATACCGCAGCACGCGACATAGCTTTGCAGACGATAAATGTAACCGTCTCAGAGAGAAAAGCGGCCAATATAACGATCTGGCTTTAAGTCGATTCGATAACAAATGACGAAAACCGACGGATTTCTCAGGTTTTTACTGCATATGAACACTTTTCACATTCTCCCGTGCAACGCGGGTGCTAGTCCTCCTTTCATGCAAAATCTTAAGGTTCCACCTCATGTCCAAGCCACCAAATCCGGCTAAAAAGTGAATAATCGACAACTAAAACTTGAATTGTACTACTTCTTACTGGCTATTACTTCAACTTAGAAGTTTCTTCTGTGTTCTACTATGGTGCCTTTAGTGTCTCCGCATACCGCAGCACGCGACATAGCTTTGCAGACGATAAATGTAACCGTCTCAGAGAGGAAAGCGGCCAATATAACGATCGGGCTTTAAGTCGATTCGATAACAAATGACGAAAACGGACGTATTTGTCAGGTTTTTACTACATAAGAACACTTTTCACATTCTCCCGAGCAACGCGGCTGCTAGTCCTCCTCTCATGCAAAATCTTCAGGTCCTAGGTCATGTCCAAGCCACCAAAGCCGGCTAAAAAGTGAATAATCGACAACTAAAACTTGAATTGTACTACATCTTACTGGCTATTACTTCAACTTAGAAGTTTCTTCTGTGTTCTACTATCGTGCTATTAGTGTCTCCGCATATCGCAGCACGCGACATAGCTTTGCAGACGATAAATGTAACCGTCTCAGAGAGAAAGCGGCCAATGTGACGATCTGGCTTTAAGTCGATTCGATAACAAATGACGAAAACGGACGGATTTCTCAGGTTTTTACTTCATATGAACACATTTCACATTCTTCCGTGCAACGCGGCTGCTAGTCCTCCTTTCATGCGAAATCTTAAGGGCCTAGGTCATATCCAAGCCACCAAAGCCGGCTAAAAAGTGAATAATCGATAACTAAAACTTGAATTGTACTACTTCTTACTGGCTATTACTTCAACATGGGAGCTTCTTCTGTGTTCTACTATGGTGCTTTTAGTGTTTCCGCATACCGCAGCACGCGACATAGCTTGGCAGACGATAAAAGTAACCGTTTCAGAGAGAAGAGCGGCCAATGTGACGATCTGGCTTTAAATCGATTCGATAACAAATGATGAAAACGGACGGATTTCTCACGTTTTTACTACATATGAACACTTTTCACATTCTCCCGTAAACGCGGCTGTTAGTCTTCCTTTCATGCAAAATCTTAAGGTCCTAGGTCATGTCCAAGCCACCAAAGCCGGCTAAAAAGTGATTAATCGACAACTAAAACTTAAATAGTACTACTTCTTACTGGCTATTACTTCAACTTAGAAGCATCTTCTGTGTTCTAATATGGTGCTTTTAGTGTCTCCACATACCGCAGCACGCGACATAGCTTTGCAGACGATAAATGTAAACGTCTCAGAGAGAAGAGCTGCCAATGTGACGATCTGGCTTTAAATCGATTCGATAACAAATGACGAAAACGGACTGATTTCTCAGGTTTTTCCTACATATGAACACTTTCACATTCTCCCGTGCAACGCGGCTGCTAGTCCTCCTTTCATGCAAAATCTTAATGTCCTAGGTCATGTCCAAGCCACCAAAGCCGGCTAAAAAGTGAATAATCGACAACTAAAACTTGAATTGTACTACTTCTTACTGGCTATTACTTCAACTTAGAAGCTCCTTCTGTGTTCTACTATGGTGCTTTTAGTGTCTCCGCATACCGCAGCATGCGACATAGCTTTGCAGACGATAAATGTAACCGTCTCAGAGAGAAAAGCGGCCAATGTGACGATCTGGCCTTAAGTCGATTCGTTAACAAATGACGAAAACGGACGGATTTCTCAGGTTTTTACTACATATGAACACTTTTCACATTCTCCAGTGCTACGCGGCTGCTAGTCCTCCATTCATGTAAAATCTTAAGGTTCCACCTCATGTCCAAGCCACCAAATCCGGCTAAAAAATGAATAATCAATAACTAAAACTTGAATTGTACTACTTCTTACTGGCTATTACTGCAACTTAGAAGCTTCCTCTGTGTTCTACTATGGTGCTTTTAGTGTCTCCGCATACCGCAGCACGCGACATAGTTTTGCAGACGATAAATGTAACCGTCTCAGAGAGAAAAGCGGCCAATATAACGATCTGGCTTTAAGTCGATTCGATAACAAATGACGAAAACGGACGGATTTCTTAGGTTTTTACTACATATGAACACTTTTCACATTCTCCCGTGCAACGCGGCTGCTAGTCCTCCTTTCATGCAAAATCTTAAGGTCCTAGGTCATGTCCAAGCCACCAAAGCCGGCTAAAAAGTGAACAATCGACAACTAAAACTTGAATTGTACTACTTCTTACTGGCTATTACTTCAACTTAGAAGCTTCTTCTGAGTTCTACTATGGTGCTTTTAGTGTTTCCGCATACCGCAGCACACGACATAGCTTTTCAGACGATAAATGTAACCGTTTCAGAGAGAAGAGCGGCCAATGTGACGATCTGGCTTTAAATCGATTCGATAACAAATGATGAAAATGGACGGATTTCTCACGTTTTTACTACATATGAACACTTTTCACATTCTCGCGTGCATCGCGGCTGCTAGTCTTCCTTTCATGCAAAATCTTAAGGTCCTAGTCATGTTCAAGCCACCAAAGCCGGCTAAAAAGTGATT
Organism: Schistocerca gregaria; assembly: GCF_023897955.1. Taxonomy (NCBI): domain Eukaryota; kingdom Metazoa; phylum Arthropoda; class Insecta; order Orthoptera; family Acrididae; genus Schistocerca; species Schistocerca gregaria. Next base: position 580,980,588 of record NC_064925.1, read on the forward strand.
AATCCTCAAGTAAAACTTGAATTGTACTACTTCTTACTGGCTATTACTTCAACTTAGAAGCTTCTTCTGAGTTCTACTATGGTGCTTTTAGTGTTTCCGCATACCGCAGCACGCGACATAGCTTTGCAGAGGATAAATGTAACCCTTTCAGAGAGAAGAGCGGCCAATGTGACGATCTGGCTTTAAATCGATTCGATAACAAATGATGAAAAGGGACGGATTTCTCACGTCTTTACTACAAATGAACACTTTTTACATTCTCCCGTGCAACGCGGCTGCTAGTCCTCCTTTTATGCAAGATCTTAAGGTCCTAGGTCATGTCCAAGCCACCAAAGCCGGCTAAAAAGTGAATAATCGACAACTAAAACTCGAATTGTACTACTTCTTACTGGCTATTACTTCAACTTAGAAGTTTCTTCTGTGTTCTGCTAAGGTGCTTTTAGTGTCTCCGCATAACGCAGCACGCGACATAGCTTTGCAGACGATTAATGTAACCGTCTCAGAGAGAGAAGCGGCCAATGTGACGATCTGGCTTTAAGTCGATTCGATAACAAATGTCGGAAACGGACGGATTTCTCAGGTTTTTACTACATATGAACACTTTTCACATTCTCCCATGCAACTCGGCTGCTAGTCCTCCTTTCATGCAAAATCTTAAGGTGTTAGGTCATGTCCAAGCCACCAAAGATGGCTAAAAAGTGAATAATCGACAACTAAAACTTCAATTGTACTACTTCTTACTGGCTATTACTTCAACTTAGAAGCTTCTTCTGTGTTCTACTATGGTGCTTTTAGTGTTTCCGCATACCGCAGCACGCGACATAGCTTTGCAGACGATAAATGTAACCGTCTCAGAGAGAAATGCGGCCAATATAACGATCGGGCTTTAAGTCGATTCGATAACAAATGACGAAAACGGACGGATTTCTCAGGTTTTTACTACATATGAACACTTTTCACATTCTCCAGTGCAACGCGGCTGCTAGTCCTCCATTCATGCAAAATCTTAAGGTTCCACCTCATGTCCAAGCCACCAAATCCGGCTAAAAAGTGAATAATCAATAACTAAAACTTGAATTGTACTACTTCTTACTGGCTATTACTGCAACTTAGAAGCTTCCTCTGTGTTCTACTATGGTGCTTTTAGTGTCTCCGCATACCGCAGCACGCGACATAGCTTTGCAGACGATAAATGTAACCGTCTCAGAGAGAAAAGCGGCCAATATAACGATCTGGCTTTAAGTCGATTCGATAACAAATGACGAAAACGGACGGATTTCTAAGGTTTTTACTACACATGAACACATTTCACATTCTCCCGTGCATCGCGGCTGCTAGTCTTCCTTTCATGCAAAATCTTAAGGTCCTAGTCATGTCCAAGCCACCAAAGCCGGCTAAAAAGTGATTAATCCTCAAGTAAAACTTGAATTGTAGTACTTCTTACTGGCTATTACTTCAACTTAGAAGCGTCTTCTGAGTTCTACTATGGTGCTTTTTGTGTTTCCGCATACCGCAGCACGCGACATAGCTTTGCAGACGATAAATGTAACCCTTTCAGAGAGAAGAGCGGCCAATGTGACGATCTGGCTTTAAATCGATTCGATAACAAATGATGAAAAGGGACGGATTTCTCACGTCTTTACTACAAATGAACACATTTTACATTCTCCCGTGCAACGCGGCTGCTAGTCCTCCTTTCATGCAAAATCTTAAGGTCCTAGGTCATGTCCAAGCCACCAAAGCCGGCTAAAAAGTGAATAGTCGACAACTAAAACTTGAATTGTACTACTTCTTACTGGCTATTACTTCAACTTAGAAGTTTCTTCTGTGTTCTGCTATGGTGCTTTTAGTGTCTCCGCATAACGCAGCACGCGACATAGCTTTGCAGACGATTAATGTAACCGTCTCAGAGAGAGAAGCGGCCAATGTGACGATCTGGCTTTAAGTCGATTCGATAACAAATGACGAAAACGGACGGATTTCTCAGGTGTTCACTACACATGAACACTTTTCACATTCTCCCGTGAATCGCGGCTGCTAGTCCTACTTTCATGCAAAATCTTAAGGTTCCACTTCATGTCCAAGCCACCAAAGCCGGCCAAAAAAGTGAATAATCAATAACTAAAACTTGAATTGTACTACTTCTTACTGGCTATTACTTCATCTTAGAAGCTTCTTCTGTGTTCTACTATAGTGCTTTTAGTGTCCCCGCATACCGCAGCACGCGACATAGCTTTGCAGATGATATATATAACCGTCTCAGAGAGAAAAGCGGCCAATGTGACGATCTGGCATTAAGTCGATTCGATAACAAATGACGAAAACGGACTGATTTCTCAGGTTTTTACTACATATGAACACTTTTCACATTCTCCCGTGCAACGCGGCTGCTAGTCCTCCTTTCATGCAAAATCTTAAGGTCCTAGTTCATGTCCAAGCCACCAAAGCCGGCTAAAAAGTGAATAATCGACAACTAAAACTTGAATTGTACTACTTCTTACTGGCTATTACTTCAACTTAGAAGCTCCTTCTGTGTTCTAATATGGTGCTTTTAGTGTCTCCGCACACCGCAGCACGCGACATAGCTTTGCAGACGATAAATGTAACCGTCTCAGAGAGAAAAGCGGCCAATGTGACGATCTGGCTTTAAGTCGATTCGATAACAAATGACGAAAACAGACAAATTTCTCAGGTTTTTACTACATATGAACACTTTTCACATTCTCCCATGCAACGCGGCTGCTAGTCCTCCTTTCTTGCAAAATCTTAATGTCCTATGTCATGTCCAAGCCACCAAAGCCGGCTAAAAAGTGAATAATCGACAATTAAAACTTGAATTGTACTACTTCTTACTGGCTATTACTTCAACTTAGAAGCTTCTTCTGTGTCCTACTATGGTGCTTTTAGTATTTCCCCATACCGCAGCACGCGACATAGCTTTGCAGACGATAAATGTAACCGTCTCAGAGAGAAAAGCGGCCAATGTGACGATCTGGCTTTAAGTCGATTCGTTAACAAATGTCGAAAACGGACGGATTTCTCAGGTTTTTACTACATATGAACACTTTTCACATTCTCCCGTGCAACGCCGCTGCTAGTCCTCCTGTCATGCAAAATCTTAAGGTCCTAGGTCATGACCAAACGACCAAACACGGCTAAAATGTGAATAATCGACAACTAAAACTTGAATTGTACTACTTCTTACTGGCTATTACTTCAACATAGAAGTTTCTTCTGTGTTCTACTATGGTGCTATTAGTGTCTCCGCATATCGCAGCACGCGACATAGCTTTGCAGACGATAAATGTAACCGTCTCAGAGAGAAAAGCGGCCAATGTGACGATCTGGCTTTAAGTCGATTCGATAACAAATGACGGAAACGGACGGATTTCTCAGGTTTTTACTACATATGAACACTTTTCACATTCTCCCATGCAACTCGGCTGCTAGTCCTCCTTTCATGCAAAATCTTAAGGTGCTAGGTCATGTCCAAGCCACCAAAGATGGCTAAAAAGTGAATAATCGACAACTAAAACTTCAATTGTACTACTTCTTACTGGCTATTACTTCAACTTAGAAGCTTCTTCTGTGTTCTACTATGGTGCTTTTAGTGTTTCCGCGTACCGCAGCACGCGACATAGCTTTGCAGACGATAAATGTAACCGTCTCAGAGAGAAAAGCGGCCAATATAACGATCGGGCTTTAAGTCGATTCGATAACAAATGACGAAAACGGACGGATTTCTCAGGTTTTTACTAAATAAGAGCACTTTTCACATTCTCACGTGCAACGCGGCTGCTAGTCCTCCTCTCATGCAAAATCTTCAGGTCCTAGGTCATGTCCAAGCCACCAATGCCGGCTAAAAAGTGAATAATCAACAACTAAAACTTGAATTGTACTACTTCTTACTGGCTATTACTTCAACATAGAAGTTTCTTCTGTGTTCTACTATGGTGCTATTAGTGTCTCCGCATATCGCAGCACGCGACATAGCTTTGCAGACGATAAATGTAACCGTCTCAGAGAGAAAAGCGGCCAATGTGACGATCTGGCTTTAAGTCGATTCGATAACAAATGACGAAAACGGACGGATTTCTCAGGTTTTTACTCCATATGAACACATTTCACATTCTTCCGTGCAACGCGGCTGCTAGTCCTCCTTTCATGCAAAATCTTAAGGGCCTAGGTCATATCCAAGCCACCAAAGCCGGCTAAAAAGTGAATAATCGATAACTAAAACTTGAATTGTACTACTTCTTACTGGCTATTACTTCAACATGGAAGTTTCTTCTGTGTTCTACTATGGTGCTTTTGGTGTCTCCGCATACCGCAGCATGCGACATAGCTTTGCAGACGATAAATGTAACCGTCTCAGAGAGAAAAGCGGCCAATGTGACGATCTGGCCTTAAGTCGATTCGATAACAAATGACGAAAACGGACGGAGTTCTCAGGTTTTTACTACATATGAACACTTTTCACATTCTCCAGTGCAACGCGGCTGCTAGTCCTCCATTCATGCAAAATCTTAAGGTTCCACCTCATGTCGAAGCCACCAAATCCGGCTAAAAAGTGAATAATCAATAACTAAAACTTGAATTGTACTACTTCTTACTAGCTATTACTGCAACTTAGAAGCTTCCTCTGTGTTCTACTATGGTGCTTTTAGTGTCTCCGCATACCACAGCACGCGACATAGCTTTGCAGACGATAAATGTAACCGTCTCAGAGAGAAAAGCGGCCAATATAACGATCTGGCTTTAAGTCGATTCGATAACAAATGACGAAAACAGACGGATTTCTAAGGTTTTTTGCTACATATGAACACTTTTCACATTCTCCCGTGCATCGCGGCTGCTAGTCTTCCTTTCATGCAAAATCTTAAGGTCCTAGTCATGTCCAAGCCACCAAAGCCGGCTAAAAAGTGATTAATCCTCAAGTAAAACTTGAATTGTACTACTTCTTACTGGCTATTACTTCAACTTAGAAGCTTCTTCTGAGTTCTACTATGGTGCTAACCGTTTCCGCATACCGCAGCACGCGACATAGCTTTGCAGATGATAAATGTAACCGTTTCAGAGAGAAAAGCGGCCAATGTGACGATCTGGCTTTAAATCGATTCGATAACAAATGATGAAAAGGGACGGATTTCTCACGTTTTTACTACAAATGAACACTTTTTACATTCTCCCGTGCAACGCGGCTGCTAGTCCTCCTTTCATGCAAAATCTTAAGGGCCTAGGTCATATCCAAGCCACCAAAGCCGGCTAAAAAGTGAACAATCGATAACTAAAACTTGAATTGTACTACTTCTTACTGGCTATTACTTCAACATGGAAGCTTCTTCTGTGATCTACTATGGTGCTTTTAGTGTTTCCGCATACCGCAGCACGCGACAAAGCTTGGCAGACGATAAATGTAACCGTTTCAGAGAGAAGAGCGGCCAATGTGAGGATCTGTCTTTAAATCGATTCGATAACAAATGATGAAAACGGACGGATTTCTCACGTTTTTACTACATATGAACACTTTTCACATTCTCCCGTAAACGCGGCTGTTAGTCTTCCTTTCATGCAAAATCTTAAGGTCCTAGGTCATGTCCAAGCCACCAAAGCCGGCTAAAAAGTGATTAATCGACAACTAAAACTTAAATATTACTACTTCTTACTGGCTATTACTTCAACTTAGAAGCATCTTCTGTGTTCTAATATGGTGCTTTTAGTGTCTCCACATACCGCAGCACGCGACATAGCTTTGCAGACGATAAATGTAAACGTCTCAGAGAGAAGAGCGGCCAATGTGACGATCTGGCTTTAAATCGATTCGATAACAAATGACGAAAACGGAAGGATTTCTCAGGTTTTTACTACATATGAACACTTTTCACATTCTGCCGTGCAACGCGGCTGCTAGTCCTCCTTTCATGCAAAATCTTAATGTCCTAGGTCATGTCCAAGCCACCAAAGCCGGCTAAAAAGTGAATAATCGACAACTAAAACTTGAATTGTACTACTTCTTACTGGCTATTACTTCAACTTAGAAGCTCCTTCTGTGTTCTACTATGGTGCTTTTAGTGTCTCCGCATACCGCAGCATGCGACATAGCTTTGCGGACGATAAATGTAACCGTCTCAGAGAGAAAAGCGGCCAATGTGACGATCTGGCCTTAAGTCGATTCGTTAACAAATGACGAAAACTGACGGATTTCTCAGGTTTTTACTACATATGAACACTTTTCACATACTCCAGTGCTACGCGGCTGCTAGTCCTCCATTCATGCAAAATCTTAAGGTTCCACCTCATGTCCAAGCCACCAAATCCGGCTAAAAAGTGAATAATCAATAACTAAAACTTGAATTGTACTACTTCTTACTGGCTATTACTGCAACTTAGAAGCTTCCTCTGTGTTTCTACTATGGTGCTTTTAGTGTCTCCCCATACCGCAGCACGCGACATAGCTTTGCAGACGATAAATGTAACCGTTTTAGAGAGAAGAGCGGCCAATGTGACGATCTGGCTTTAAGTCGATTCGATAACAAATGACGAAAGCGGACGGATTTTTCAGGTTTTTACTACATATAAACACTTTTCACATTATCCCGTGCAACGCGGCAGCTAGTCCTCCTTTTATGGAAAATCTTATGGTCCTAGGTCATGTCATAGCCACCAAAGCCGGCTAAAAAGTGAATAATCTATGACTAAAACTTGAATTGTACTACTTCTTACTGGCTATTACTTCAACTTAGAAGCTTCTTCTATGTTCTACTATGGTGCTTTTAGTGTTTCCGCATACCGCAGCACGCGACATAGATTTGCAGACGATAAATGTAACCGTTTCAGAGAGAAGAGCGGCCAATGTGACGATCTGGCTTTAAGTCGATTCGATAACAAATGACGGAAACGGACGGATTTCTCAGGTTTTTACTACATATGAACACTTTTCACATTCTCCCATGCAACTCGGCTGCTAGTCCTCCTTTCATGCAAAATCTTAAGGTGCTAGGTCATGTCCAAGCCACCAATGCCGGCTAAAAAGTGAATAATCGACAACTAAAACTTGAATTGTACTACTTCTTACTGGCTATTACTTCAACATAGAAGTTTCTTCTGTGTTCTACTATGGTGCTATTAGTGTCTCCGCATATCGCAGCACGCGACATAGCTTTGCAGACGATAAATGTAACCGTCTCAGAGAGAAAAGCGGCCAATGTGACGATCTGGCTTTAAGTCGATTCGATAACAAATGACGAAAACGGACGGATTTCTCAGGTTTTTACTCCATATGAACACATTTCACATTCTTCCGTGCAACGCGGCTGCTAGTCCTCCTTTCATGCAAAATCTTAAGGGCCTAGGTCATATCCAAGCCACCAAAGCCGGCTAAAAAGTGAATAATCGATAACTAAAACTTGAATTGTACTACTTCTTACTGGCTATTACTTCAACATGGAAGTTTCTTCTGTGTTCTACTATGGTGCTTTTGGTGTCTCCGCATACCGCAGCATGCGACATAGCTTTGCAGACGATAAATGTAACCGTCTCAGAGAGAAAAGCGGCCAATGTGACGATCTGGCCTTAAGTCGATTCGATAACAAATGACGAAAACGGACGGAGTTCTCAGGTTTTTACTACATATGAACACTTTTCACATTCTCCAGTGCAACGCGGCTGCTAGTCCTCCATTCATGCAAAATCTTAAGGTTCCACCTCATGTCCAAGCCACCAAATCCGGCTAACAAGTGAATAATCAATAACTAAAACTTGAATTGTACTACATCTTACTAGCTATTACTGCAACTTAGAAGCTTCCTCCGTGTTCTACTATGGTGCTTTTAGTGTCTCCGCATACCACAGCACGCGACATAGCTTTGCAGACGATAAATGTAACCGTCTCAGAGAGAAAAGCGGCCAATATAACTATCTGGCTTTAAGTCGATTCGATAACAAATGACGAAAACGGACGGATTTCTAAGGTTTTTACTACATATGAACACTTTTCACATTCTCCCGTGCATCGCGGCTGCTAGTCTTCCTTTCATGCAAAATCTTAAGGTCCTAGTCATGTCCAAGCCACCAAAGCCGGCTAAAAAGTGAATAATCGACAACTAAAACTTGAATTGTACTACTTCTTACTGGCTATTACTTCAACTTAGAAGCTTCTTCTGAGTTCTACTATGGTGCTAACCGTTTCCGCATACCGCAGCACGCGACATAGCTTTGCAGATGATAAATGTAACCGTTTCAGAGAGAAAAGCGGCCAATGTGACGATCTGGCTTTAAATCGATTCGATAACAAATGATGAAAAGGGACGGATTTCTCACGTTTTTACTACAAATGAACACTTTTTACATTCTCCCGTGCAACGCGGCTGCTAGTCCTCCTTTCATGCAAAATCTTAAGGGCCTAGGTCATATCCAAGCCACCAAAGCCGGCTAAAAAGTGAATAATCGATAACTAAAACTTCAATTGTACTACTTCTTACTGGCTATTACTTCAACATGGAAGCGTCTTCTGTGATCTACTATGGTGCTTTTAGTGTTTCCGCATACCGCAGCACGCGACAAAGCTTGGCAGACGATAAATGTAACCGTTTCAGAGATAAGAGCGGCCAATGTGACGATCTGTCTTTAAATCGATTCGATAACAAATGATGAAAACGGACGGATTTCTCACGTTTTTACTACATATGAACACTTTTCACATTCTCCCGTAAACGCGGCTGTTAGTCTTCCTTTCATGCAAAATCTTAAGGTCCTAGGTCATGTCCAAGCCACCAAAGCCGGCTAAAAAGTGATTAATCGACAACTAAAACTTAAATATTACTACTTCTTACTGGCTATTACTTCAACTTAGAAGCATCTTCTGTGTTCTAATATGGTGCTTTTAGTGTCTCCACATACCGCAGCACGCGACATAGTTTTGCAGACGATAAATGTAACCGTCTCAGAGAGAAAAGCGGCCAATGTGACGATCTGGCTTTAAGTCGATTCGTTAACAAATGTCGAAAACAGACGGATTTCTCAGGTTTTTACTACATATGAACACTTTTCACATTCTCCCGTGCAACGCCGCTGCTAGTCCTCCTGTCATGCAAAATCTTAAGGTCCTAGGTCATGTCCAAACAACCAAAGACGGCTAAAATGTGAATAATCGACAACTAAAACTTGAATTGTATTACTTCTTACTGGATATTACTTCAATTTAGAAGCTTCTTCTGTGTTCTACTATGGTGCTTTTAGTGTCTCCGCATACCGCAGCACGCGACATAGCTTTGCAGACGATAAATGTAACCGTTTTAGAGAGAAGAGCGGCCAATGTGACGATCTGGCTTTAAGTCGATTCGATAACAAATGACGAAATCGGACGGATTTTTCAGGTTTTTACTACATATAAACACTTTTCACATTATCCCGTGCAACGCGGCTGCTAGTCCTCCTTTTATGGAAAATCTTATGGTCCTAGGTCATGTCATAGCCACCAAAGCCGGCTAAAAAGTGAATAACCTATGACTAAAACTTGAATTGTACTACTTCTTACTGGCTATTACTTCAACTTAGAAGCTTCTTCTATGTTCTACTATGGTGCTTTTAGTGTTTCCGCATACCGCAGCACGCGACATAGATTTGCAGACGATAAATGTAACCGTTTCAGAGAGAAGAGCGGCCAATGTGACGATCTGGCTTTAAGTCGATTCGATAACAAATGACGGAAACGGACGGATTTCTCAGGTTTTTACTACATATGAACACTTTTCACATTCTCCCATGCAACTCGGCTGCTAGTCCTCCTTTCATGCAAAATCTTAAGGTGCTAGGTCATGTCCAAGCCACCAAAGATGGCTAAAAAGTGAATAATCGACAACTAAAACTTCAATTGTACTACTTCTTACTGGCTATTACTTCAACTTAGAAGCTTCTTCTGTGTTCTACTATGGTGCTTTTAGTGTTTCCGCATACCGCAGCACGCGACATAGCTTTGCAGACGATAAATGTAACCGTCTCAGAGAGAAAAGCGGCCAATATAACGATCGGGCTTTAAGTCGATTCGATAACAAATGACGAAAACGGACGGATTTCTCAGGTTTTTACTAAATAAGAGCACTTTTCACATTCTCCCGTGCAACGCGGCTGCTAGTCCTCCTCTCATGCAAAATCTTCAGGTCCTAGGTCATGTCCAAGCCACCAATGCCGGCTAAAAAGTGAATAATCGACAACTAAAACTTGAATTGTACTACTTCTTACTGGCTATTACTTCAACATAGAAGTTTCTTCTGTGTTCTACTATGGTGCTATTAGTGTCTCCGCATATCGCAGCACGCGACATAGCTTTGCAGACGATAAATGTAACCGTCTCAGAGAGAAAAGCGGCCAATGTGACGATCTGGCTTTAAGTCGATTCGATAACAAATGACGAAAACGGACGGATTTCTCAGGTTTTTACTCCATATGAACACATTTCACATTCTTCCGTGCAACGCGGCTGCTAGTCCTCCTTTCATGCAAAATCTTAAGGGCCTAGGTCATATCCAAGCCACCAAAGCCGGCTAAAAAGTGAATAATCGATAACTAAAACTTGAATTGTACTACTTCTTACTGGCTATTACTTCAACATGGAAGTTTCTTCTGTGTTCTACTATGGTGCTTTTGGTGTCTCCGCATACCGCAGCATGCGACATAGCTTTGCAGACGATAAATGTAACCGTCTCAGAGAGAAAAGCGGCCAATGTGACGATCTGGCCTTAAGTCGATTCGATAACAAATGACGAAAACGGACGGAGTTCTCAGGTTTTTACTACATATGAACACTTTTCACATTCTCCAGTGCAACGCGGCTGCTAGTCCTCCATTCATGCAAAATCTTAAGGTTCCACCTCATGTCCAAGCCACCAAATCCGGCTAAAAAGTGAATAATCAATAACTAAAACTTGAATTGTACTACTTCTTACTAGCTATTACTGCAACAGAAGCTTCCTCTGTGTTCTACTATGGTGCTTTTAGTGTCTCCGCATACCACAGCACGCGACATAGCTTTGCAGACGATAAATGTAACCGTCTCAGAGAGAAAAGCGGCCAATATAACGATCTGGCTTTAAGTCGATTCGATAACAAATGACGAAAACGGACGGATTTCTAAGGTTTTTACTACATATGAACACTTTTCACATTCTCCCGTGCATCGCGGCTGCTAGTCTTCCTTTCATGCAAAATCTTAAGGTCCTAGTCATGTCCAAGCCACCAAAGCCGGCTAAAAAGTGATTAATCCTCAAGTAAAACTTGAATTGTACTACTTCTTACTGGCTATTACTTCAACTTAGAAGCTTCTTCTGAGTTCTACTATGGTGCTAACCGTTTCCGCATACCGCAGCACGCGACATAGCTTTGCAGATGATAAATGTAACCGTTTCAGAGAGAAAAGCGGCCAATGTGACGATCTGGCTTTAAATCGATTCGATAACAAATGATGAAAAGGGACGGATTTCTCACGTTTTTACTACAAATAAACACTTTTTACATTCTCCCGTGCAACGCGGCTGCTAGTCCTCCTTTCATGCAAAATCTTAAGGGCCTAGGTCATATCCAAGCCACCAAAGCCGGCTAAAAAGTGATTAATCGATAACTAAAACTTGAATTGTACTACTTCTTACTGGCTATTACTTCAACATGGAAGCTTCTTCTGTGATCTACTATGGTGCTTTTAGTGTTTCCGCATACCGCAGCACGCGACAAAGCTTGGCAGACGATAAATGTAACCGTTTCAGAGAGAAGAGCGGCCAATGTGACGATCTGTCTTTAAATCGATTCGATAACAAATGATGAAAACGGACGGATTTCTCACGTTTTTACTACATATGAACACTTTTCACATTCTCCCGTAAACGCGGCTGTTAGTCTTCCTTTCATGCAAAATCTTAAGGTCCTAGGTCATGTCCAAGCCACCAAAGCCGGCTAAAAAGTGATTAATCGACAACTAAAACTTAAATATTACTACTTCTTACTGGCTATTACTTCAACTTAGAAGCATCTTCTGTGTTCTAATATGGTGCTTTTAGTGTCTCCACATACCGCAGCACGCGACATAGCTTTGCAGACGATAAATGTAAACGTCTCAGAGAGAAGAGCGGCCAATGTGACGATCTGGCTTTAAATCGATTCGATAACAATTGACGAAAACGGAAGGATTTCTCAGGTTTTTACTACATATGAACACTTTTCACATTCTGCCGTGCAACGCGGCTGCTAGTCCTCCTTTCATGCAAAATCTTAATGTCCTAGGTCATGTCCAAGCCACCAAAGCCGGCTAAAAAGTGAATAATCGACAACTAAAACTTGAATTGTACTACTTCTTACTGGCTATTACTTCAACTTAGAAGCTCCTTCTGTGTTCTACTATGGTGCTTTTAGTGTCTCCGCATACCGCAGCATGCGACATAGCTTTGCGGACGATAAATGTAACCGTCTCAGAGAGAAAAGCGGCCAATGTGACGATCTGGCCTTAAGTCGATTCGATAACAAATGATGAAAATGGACGGATTTCTCACGTTTTTACTACATATGAACACTTTTCACATTCTCCCGTGCATCGCGGCTGCTAGTCTTCCTTTCATGCAAAATCTTAAGGTCCTAGTCATGTTCAAGCCACCAAAGCCGGCTAAAAAGTGATTAATCCTCAAGTAAAACTTGAATTGTACTACTTCTTACTGGCTATTACTTCAACTTAGAAGCTTCTTCTGAGTTCTACTATGGTGCTTTTAGTGTTTCCGCATACCGCAGCACGCGACATAGCTTTGCAGACGATAAATGTAACCCTTTCAGAGAGAAGAGCGGCCAATGTGACGATCTGGCTTTAAATCGATTCGATAACAAATGATGAAAAGGGACGGATTTCTCACGTTTTTACTACAAATGAACACTTTTTACATTCTCCCGTGCAACGCGGCTGCTAGTCCTCCTTTCATGCAAAATCTTAAGGTCCTAGGTCATGTCCAAGCCACCAAAGCCGGCTAAAAAGTGAATAATCGACAACTAAAACTTGAATTGTACTACTTCTTACTGGCTATTACTTCAACTTAGAAGTTTCTTCTGTGTTCTGCTATGGTGCTTTTAGTGTCTCCGCATAACGCAACACGCGACATAGCTTTGCAGACGATTAATGTAACCGTCTCAGAGAGAGAAGCGGCCAATGTGACGATCTGGCTTTAAGTCGATTCGATAACAAATGACGAAAACGGACGGATTTCTCAGGTGTTCACTACACATGAACACTTTTCACATTCTCCCGTGAATCGCGGCTGCTAGTCCTACTTTCATGCAAAATCTTAAGGTTCCACTTCATGTCCAAGCCACCAAAGCCGGCCAAAAAAGTGAATAATCAATAACTAAAACTTGAATTTTACTACTTCTTACTGGCTATTACTTCAACTTAGAAGCTTCTTCTGTGTTCTACTATAGTGCTTTTAGTGTCCCCGCATACCGCAGCACGCGACATAGCTTTGCAGATGATATATGTAACCGTCTCAGAGAGAAAAGCGGCCAATGTGACGATCTGGCATTAAATCGATTCGATAACAAATGACGAAAACGGACTGATTTCTCAGGTTTTTACTACATATGAACACTTTTCACATTCTCCCGTGCAACGCGGCTGCTAGTCCTCCTTTCATGCAAAATCTTAAGGTCCTAGTTCATGTCCAAGCCACCAAAGCCGGCTAAAAAGTGAATAATCGACAACTAAAACTTGAATTGTACTACTTCTTACTGGCTATTACTTCAACTTAGAAGCTCCTTCTGTGTTCTAATATGGTGCTTGTAGTGTCTCCGCACACCGCAGCACGCGACATAGCTTTGCAGACGATAAATGTAACCGTCTCAGAGAGAAAAGCGGCCAATGTGACGATCTGGCTTTAAGTCGATTCGATAACAAATGACGAAAACAGACAAATTTCTCAGGTTTTTACTACATATGAACACTTTTCACATTCTCCCATCCAACGCGGCTGCTAGTCCTCCTTTCATGCAAAATCTTAATGTCCTATGTCATGTCCAAGCCACCAAAGCCGGCTAAAAAGTGAATAATCGACAACTAAAACTTGAATTGTACTACTTCTTACTGGCTATTACTTCAACTTAGAAGCTTCTTCTGTGTCCTACTATGGTGCTTTTAGTATTTCCCCATACCGCAGCACGCGACATAGCTTTGCAGCCGATAAATGTAACCGTCTCAGAGAGAAAAGCGGCCAATGTGACGATCTGGCTTTAAGTCGATTCGTTAACAAATGTCGAAAACGGACGGATTTCTCAGGTTTTTACTACATATGAACACTTTTCACATTCTCCCGTGCAACGCCGCTGCTAGTCCTCCTTTCATGCAAAATCTTAAGGTCCTAGGTCATGTCCAAACCACCAAAGACGGCTAAAATGTGAATAATCGACAACTAAAACTTGAATTGTATTACTTCTTACTGGATATTACATCAACTTAGAAGCTTCTTCTGTGTTCTACTATGGTGCTTTTAGTGTCTCCGCATACCGCAGCACGCGACATAGCTTTGCAGACGATAAATGTAACCGTTTTAGAGAGAAGAGCGCCAATGTGACGATCTGGCTTTAAGTCGATTCGATAACAAATGACGAAAGCGGACGGATTTTTCAGGTTTTTACTACATATAAACACTTTTCACATTATCCCGTGCAACGCGGCTGCTAGTCCTCCTTTTATGGAAAATCTTATGGTCCTAGGTCATGTCATAGCCACCAAAGCCGGCTAAAAAGTGAATAATCGATGACTAAAACTTGAATTGTACTACTTCTTACTGGCTATTACTTCAACTTAGAAGCTTCTTCTATGTTCTACTATGGTGCTTTTAGTGTTTCCGCATACCGCAGCACGCGACATAGATTTGCAGACGATAAATGTAACCGTTTCAGAGAGAAGAGCGGCCAATGTGACGATCTGGCTTTAAGTCGATTCGATAACAAATGACGGAAACGGACGGATTTCTCAGGTTTTTACTACATATGAACACTTTTCACATTCTCCCATGCAACTCGGCTGCTAGTCCTCCTTTCATGCAAAATCTTAAGGTGCTAGGTCATGTCCAAGCCACCAAATATGGCTAAAAAGTGAATAATCGACAACTAAAACTTCAATTGTACTACTTCTTACTGGCTATTACTTCAACTTAGAAGTTTCTTCTGTGTTCCACTATGGTGCTATTAGTGTCTCCGCATATCGCAGCACGCGACATAGCTTTGCAGACGATAAATGTAACCGTCTCAGAGAGAAAAGCGGCCAATGTGACGATCTGGCTTTAAGTCGATTCGATAACAAATGACGAAAACGGACGGATTTCTCAGGTTTTTACTCCATATGAACACATTTCACATTCTTCCGTGCAACGCGGCTGCTAGTCCTCCTTTCATGCAAAATCTTAAGGGCCTAGGTCATATCCAAGCCACCAAAGCCGGCTAAAAAGTGAATAATCGATAACTAAAACTTGAATTGTACTACTTCTTACTGGCTATTACTTCAACTTAGAAGCTCCTTCTGTGTTCTACTATGGTGCTTTTGGTGTCTCTGCATACCGCAGCATGCGATATAGCTTTGCAGACGATAAATGTAACCGTCTCAGAGAGAAAAGCGGCCAATGTGACGATCTGGCATTAAGTCGATTCGATAACAAATGACGAAAACGGACGGAGTTCTCAGGTTTTTACTACATATGAACACTTTTCACATTCTCCAGTGCAACGCGGCTGCTAGTCCTCCATTCATGCAAAATCTTAAGGTTCCACCTCATGACCAAGCCACCAAATCCGGCTAAAAAGTGAATAATCAATAACTAAAACTTGAATTGTACTACTTCTTACTAGCTATTACTGCAACTTAGAAGCTTCCTCTGTGTTCTACTTTGGTGCTTTTAGTGTCTCCGCATACCGCAGCACGCGACATAGATTTGCAGACGATAAATGTAACCGTCTCAGAGAGAAAAGCGGCCAATATAACGATCTGGCTTTAAGTCGATTCGATAACAAATGACGAAAACGGACGGATTTCTCACGTTTTTACTACATATGAACACTTTTCACATTCTCCCGTGCATCGCGGCTGCTAGTCTTCCTTTCATGCAAAATCTTAAGGTCCTAGTCATGTCCAAGCCACCAAAGCCGGCTAAAAAGTGATTAATCCTCAAGTAAAACTTGATTTGTACTACTTCTTACTGGCTATTACTTCAACTTAGAAGCTTC
Organism: Schistocerca gregaria; assembly: GCF_023897955.1. Taxonomy (NCBI): domain Eukaryota; kingdom Metazoa; phylum Arthropoda; class Insecta; order Orthoptera; family Acrididae; genus Schistocerca; species Schistocerca gregaria. The sequence goes on from NC_064925.1 coordinate 580,996,830, forward strand.
TTCTCAGTTCTACTATGGTGCTTTTAGTGTTTCCGCATACCGCAGCACGCGACATAGCTTTGCAGATGATAAATGTAACCGTTTCAGAGAGAAAAGCGGCCAATGTGACGATCTGGCTTTAAATCGATTCGATAACAAATGATGTAAAGGGACGGATTTCTCACGTTTTTACTACAAATGAACACTTTTTACATTCTCCCGTGCAACGCGGCTGCTACTCCTCCTTTCATGCAAAATCTTAAGGGCCTAGGTCATATCCAAGCCACCAAAGCCGGCTAAAAAGTGAATAATCGATAACTAAAACTTGAATTGTACTACTTCTTACTGGCTAAAACTTCAACATGGAAGCTTCTTCTGTGTTCTACTATGGTGCTTTTAGTGTTTCCGCATACCGCAGCACGCGACATAGCTTGGCAGACGATAAATGTAACCGTTTCAGAGAGAAGAGCGGGCAATGTGACGATCTGGCTTTAAATCGATTCGATAACAAATGATGAAAACGGACGGATTTCTCAGGTTTTTACTACATATGAACACTTTTCACATTCTCCCGTAAACGCGGCTGTTAGTCTTCCTTTCATGCAAAATCTTAAGGTCCTAGGTCATGTCCAAGCCACCAAAGCCGGCTAAAAAGTGATTAATCGACAACTAAAACTTAAATGGTACTTCTTCTTACTGGCTATTACTTCAACTTAGAAGCATCTTCTGTGTTCTAATATGGTGCTTTTAGTGTCTCCACATACCGCAGCACGCGACATAGCTTTACAGACGATAAATGTAAACGTCTCAGAGAGAAGAGCGGCCAATGTGACGATCTGGCTTTAAATCGATTCGATAACAAATGACGAAAACGGACGGATTTCTCAGGTTTTTACTACATATGAACACTTTTCACATTCTCCCGTGCAACGCGGCTGCTAGTCCTCCTTTCATGCAAAATCTTAAGGTCCTAGGTCATGTCCAAGCCACCAAAGGCGGCTAAAAAGTGAATAATCGATAACTAAAAGTTGGATTGTACTACTACTTACTGGCTATTGCTTCAACTTTGAAGATTCTTCTGTGTTCTAATATGGTGCTTTTAGTGTCCCCGAATACCGCAGCACGCGACATAGCTTTGCAGACGATAAATGTAACCGTCTCAGAGAGAAAAGCGGCCAATGTGACGATCTGGCCTTAAGTCGTTTCGATAACAAATGACGAAAACGGGCTGATTTCTCAGGTTTTTCCTACATATGAACACTTTCACATTCTCCCGTGCAACGCGGCTGCTAGTCCTCCTTTCATGCAAAATCTTAATGTCCTAGGTCATGTCCAAGCCACCAAAGCCGGCTAAAAAGTGAATAATCGACAACTAAAACTTGAATTGTACTACTTCTTACTGGCTATTACTTCAACTTAGAAGCTCCTTCTGTGTTCTACTATGGTGCTTTTAGTGTCTCCGCATACCGCAGCATGCGACATAGCTTTGCAGACGATAAATGTAACCGTCTCAGAGAGAAAAGCGGCCAAAGTGACGATCTGGCTTTAAGTCGATTCGATAACAAATGACGAAAACGGACGGAGTTCTCAGGTTTTTACTACATATGAACACTTTTCACATTCTCCAGTGCAACGCGGCTGCTAGTCCTCCATTCATGCAAAATCTTAAGGTTCCACCTCATGTCCAAGCCACCAAATCCGGCTAAAAAGTGAATAATCAATAACTAAAACTTGAATTATACTACTTCTTACTGGCTATTACTGCAACTTAGAAGCTTCCTCTGTGTTCTACTATGTTGCTTTTAGTGTCTCCGCATACCGCAGCACGCGACATAGCTTTGCAGACGATAAATGTAACCGTCTCAGAGAGAAAAGCGGCCAATGTGACGATCTGGCTTTAAGTCGATTCGATAACAAATGACGAAAACGGACGGATTTCTCAGGTTTTTACTACATATGAACACTTTTCACATTCTCCCGTGCATCGCGGCTGCTAGTCTTCCTTTCATGCAAAATCTTAAGGTCCTAGTCATGTCCAAGCCACCAAAGCCGGCTAAAAAAAGATTAATCCTCAAGTAAAACTTGAATTGTACTACTTCTTACTGGCTATTACTTCAACTTAGAAGCTTCTTCTCAGTTCTACTATGGTGCTTTTAGTGTTTCCGCATACCGCAGCACGCGACATAGCATTGCAGATGATAAATGTAACCGTTTCAGAGAGAAAAGCGGCCAATGTGACGATCTGGCTTTAAATCGATTCGATAACAAATGATGAAAAGGGACGGATTTCTCACGTTTTTACTACAAATGAACACTTTTTACATTCTCCCGTGCAACGCGGCTGCTACTCCTCCTTTCATGCAAAATCTTAAGGGCCTAGGTCATATCCAAGCCACCAAAGCCGGCTAAAAAGTGAATAATCGATAACTAAAACTTGAATTGTACTACTTCTTACTGGCTAAAACTTCAACATGGAAGCTTCTTCTGTGTTCTACTATGGTGCTTTTAGTGTTTCCGCATACCGCAGCACGCGACATAGCTTGGCAGACGATAAATGTAACCGTTTCAGAGAGAAGAGCGGGCAATGTGACGATCTGGCTTTAAATCGATTCGATAACAAATGATGAAAACGGACGGATTTCTCAAGTTTTTACTACATATGAACACTTTTCACATTCTCCCGTAAACGCGGCTGTTAGTCTTCCTTTCATGCAAAATCTTAAGGTCCTAGGTCATGTCCAAGCCACCAAAGCCGGCTAAAAAGTGATTAATCGACAACTAAAACTTAAATGGTACTTCTTCTTACTGGCTATTACTTCAACTTAGAAGCATCTTCTGTGTTCTAATATGGTGCTTTTAGTGTCTCCACATACCGCAGCACGCGACATAGCTTTGCAGACGATAAATGTAAACGTCTCAGAGAGAAGAGCGGCCAATGTGACGATCTGGCTTTAAATCGATTCGATAACAAATGACGAAAACGGACGGATTTCTCAGGTTTTTACTACATATGAACACTTTTCACATTCTCCCGTGCAACGCGGCTGCTAGTCCTCCTTTCATGCAAAATCTTAAGGTCCTAGGTCATGTCCAAGCCACCAAAGGCGGCTAAAAAGTGAATAATCGATAACTAAAAGTTGGATTGTACTACTTCTTACTGGCTATTGCTTCAACTTTGAAGATTCTTCTGTGTTCTAATATGGTGCTTTTAGTGTCCCCGAATACCGCAGCACGCGACATAGCTTTGCAGACGATAAATGTAACCGTCTCAGAGAGAAAAGCGGCCAATGTGACGATCTGGCCTTAAGTCGTTTCGATAACAAACGACGAAAACGGACTGATTTCTCAGGTTTTTCCTACATATGAACACTTTCACATTCTCCCGTGCAACGCGGCTGCTAGTCCTCCTTTCATGCAAAATCTTAATGTCCTAGGTCATGTCCAAGCCACCAAAGCCGGCTAAAAAGTGAATAATCGACAACTAAAACTTGAATTGTACTACTTCTTACTGGCTATTACTTCAACTTAGAAGCTCCTTCTGTGTTCTACTATGGTGCTTTTAGTGTCTCCGCATACCGCAGCATGCGACATAGCTTTGCAGACGATAAATGTAACCGTCTCAGAGAGAAAAGCGGCCAATGTGACGATCTGGCCTTAAGTCGATTCGATAACAAATGACGAAAACGGACGGAGTTCTCAGGTTTTTACTACATATGAACACTTTTCACATTCTCCAGTGCAACGCGGCTGCTAGTCCTCCATTCATGCAAAATCTTAAGGTTCCACCTCATGTCCAAGCCACCAAATCCGGCTAAAAAGTGAATAATCAATAACTAAAACTTGAATTATACTACTTCTTACTGGCTATTACTGCAACTTAGAAGCTTCCTCTGTGTTCTACTATGTTGCTTTTAGTGTCTCCGCATACCGCAGCACGCGACATAGCTTTGCAGACGATAAATGTAACCGTCTCAGAGAGAAAAGCGGCCAATGTGACGATCTGGCTTTAAGTCGATTCGATAACAAATGACGAAAACGGACGGATTTCTCAGGTTTTTACTACATATGAACACTTTTCACATTCTCCCGTGCATCGCGGCTGCTAGTCTTCCTTTCATGCAAAATCTTAAGGTCCTAGTCATGTCCAAGCCACCAAAGCCGGCTAAAAAAAGATTAATCCTCAAGTAAAACTTGAATTGTACTACTTCTTACTGGCTATTACATCAACTTAGAAGCTTCTTCTGAGTTCTACTATGGTGCTTTTAGTGTTTCCGCATACCGCAGCACGCGACATAGCTTTGCAGACGATAAATGTAACCGTTTCAGAGAGAAAAGCGGCCAATGTGACGATCTGGCTTTAAATCGATTCGATAACAAATGATGAAAAGGGACGGATTTCTCACGTTTTTACTACAAATGAACACTTTTTACATTCTCCCGTGCAACGCGGCTGCTAGTCCTCCTTTCATGCAAAATCTTAATGTCCTAGGTCATGTCCAAGCCACCAAAGCCGGCTAAAAAGTGAATAATCGACAACTAAAACTTGAATTGTACTACTTCTTACTGGCTATTACTTCAACTTAGAAGCTCCTTCTGTGTTCTACTATGGTGCTTTTAGTGTCTCCGCATACCGCAGCATGCGACATAGCTTTGCAGACGATAAATGTAACCGTCTCAGAGAGAAAAGCGGCCAATGTGACGATCTGGCCTTAAGTCGATTCGATAACAAATGACGAAAACGGACGGAGTTCTCAGGTTTTTACTACATATGAACACTTTTCACATTCTCCAGTGCAACGCGGCTGCTAGTCCTCCATTCATGCAAAATCTTAAGGTTCCACCTCATGTCCAAGCCACCAAATCCGGCTAAAAAGTGAATAATCAATAACTAAAACTTGAATTATACTACTTCTTACTGGCTATTACTGCAACTTAGAAGCTTCCTCTGTGTTCTACTATGTTGCTTTTAGTGTCTCCGCATACCGCAGCACGCGACATAGCTTTGCAGACGATAAATGTAACCGTCTCAGAGAGAAAAGCAGCCAATGTGACGATCTGGCTTTAAGTCGATTCGATAACAAATGACGAAAACGGACGGATTTCTCAGGTTTTTACTCCATATGAACACTTTTCACATTCTCACGTGCAACGCGGCTGCTAGTCCTCTTTCATGCAAAATCTTAAGGTCCTAGGTCATGTCCAAGCCACCAAAGGCGGCTAAAAAGTGAATAATCGATAACTAAAAGTTGGATTGTACTACTTCTTACTGGCTATTGCTTCAACTTTGAAGCTTCTTCTGTGTTCTAATATGGTGCTTTTAGTGTCCCCGAATACCGCAGCACGCGACATAGCTTTGCAGACGATAAATGTAACCGTCTCAGAGAGAAAAGCGGCCAATGTGACGATCTGGCCTTAAGTCGTTTCGATAACAAATGACGAAAACGGACTGATTTCTCAGGTTTTTCCTACATATGAACACTTTCACATTCTCCCGTGCAACGCGGCTGCTAGTCCTCCTTTCATGCAAAATCTTAATGTCTTAGGTCATGTCCAAGCCACCAAAGCCGGCTAAAAAGTGAATAATCGACAACTAAAACTTGAATTGTACTACTTCTTACTGGCTATTACTTCAACTTAGAAGCTCCTTCTGTGTTCTACTATGGTGCTTTTAGTGTCTCCGCATACCGCAGCATGCGACATAGCTTTGCAGACGATAAATGTAACCGTCTCAGAGAGAAGAGCGGCCAATGTGACGATCTGGCCTTAAGTCGATTCGATAACAAATGATGAAAACGGACGGAGTTCTCAGGTTTTTACTACATATGAACACTTTTCACATTCTCCAGTGCAACGCGGCTGCTAGTCCTCCATTCATGCAAAATCTTAAGGTTCCACCTCATGTCCAAGCCACCAAATCCGGCTAAAAAGTGAATAATCAATAACTAAAACTTGAATTGTACTACTTCTTACTGGCTATTACTGCAACTTAGAAGCTTCCTCTGTGTTCTACTATGGTGCTTTTAGTATCTCCGCATACCGCAGCACGCGACATAGCTTTGCAGACGATAAATGTAACCGTCTCAGAGAGAAAAGCGGCCAATATAACGATCTGGCTTTAAGTCGATTCGATAACAAATGACGAAAACGGACGGATTTCTCAGGTTTTTACTACATATGAACACTTTTCACATTCTCCCGTGCAACGCGGCTGCTAGTCCTCCTTTCATGAAAAATCTTAAGGTCCTAGGTCATGTTAAAGCCACCAAATGCGGCTAAAAAGTGAACAATCGACAACTAAAACTTGAATTGTACTACTTCTTACTGGCTATTACTTCAACTTAGAAGCTTCTTCTGAGTTCTACTATGGTGCTTTTAGTGTTTCCGCATACCGCAGCACACGTCATAGCTTTTCAGACGATAAATGTAACCGTTTCAGAGAGAAGAGCGGCCAATGTGACGATCTGGCTTTAAATCGATTCGATAACAAATGATGAAAATGGACGGATTTCTCACGTTTTTACTACATATGAACACTTTTCACATTCTCCCGTGCATCGCGGCTGCTAGTCTTCCTTTCATGCAAAATCTTAAGGTCCTAGTCATGTCCAAGCCACCAAAGCCGGCTAAAAAGTGATTAATCCTCAAGTAAAACTTGAATTGTACTACTTCTTACTGGCTATTTCTTCAACTTAGAAGCTTCTTCTGAGTTCTAATATGGTGCTTTTAGTGTTTCCGCATACCGCAGCACGCGACATAGCTTTGCAGACGATAAATGTACCCGTTTCAGAGAGAAAAGCGGCCAATGTGACGATCTGGCTTTAAATCGATTCGATAACAAACGATGAAAAGGGACGGATTTCTCACGTTTTTACTACAAATGAACACTTTTTACATTCTCCCGTGCAACGCGGCAGCTAGTCCTATTTCATGCAAAATCTTAAGGTCCTAGGTCATGTCCAAGCCACCAAAGCCGGCTAAAAAGTGAATAATCGACAACTAAAACTTGAATTGTACTACTTCTTACTGGCCATTACTTCAACTTAGAAGTTTCTTCTGTGTTCTACTATGGTGCTTTTAGTGTCTCCGCATAACGCAGCATGCGACATAGCTTTGCAGACGATTAATGTAACCGTCTCAGAGAGAGAAGCGGCCAATGTGACGATCTGGCTTTAAGTCGATTCGATAACAAATGACGAAAACGGACGGATTTCTCAGGTGTTATCTACACATGAACACTTTTCACATTCTCCCGTGAATCGCGGCTGCTAGTCCTACTTTCATGCAAAATCTTAAGGTTCCACATCATGTCCAAGCCACCAAAGCCGGCTAAAAAGTGAATAATCAATAACTAAAACTTGAATTGTACTACTTCTTACTGGCTGTTACTTCAACTTAGAAGCTTCTTCTGTGTTCTACTATAGTGCTTTTAGTGTCCCCGCATACCGCAGCACGCGACATAGCTTTGCAGATGATAAATGTAACCGTCTCAGAGAGAAAAGTGGCCAATGTGACGATCTGGCATTAAGTCGATTCGATAACAAATGACGAAAACGGACTGATTTCTCAGGTTTTTACTACATATGAACACTTTTCACATTCTCCCGTGCAACGCGGCTGCTAGTCCTCCTTTCATGCAAAATCTAAATGTCCTAGGTCATGTCCAAGCCACCAAAGCCGGCTAAAAAGTGAATAATCGACAACTAAAACTCGAATTGTACTACTTCTTACTGGCTATTACTTCAACTTAGAAGCTCCTTCTGTGTTCTAATATGGTGCTTGTAGTGTCTCCGCATACCGCAGCACGCGACATAGCTTTGCAGACGATAAATGTAACCGTCTCAGAGAGAAAAGCGGCCAATGTGACGATCTGGCTTTAAGTCGATTCGATAACAAATGACGAAAACAGACAAATTTCTCAGGTTTTTACTACATATGAACAGTTTTCACATTCTCCCATGCAACGCGGCTGCTAGTCCTCCTTTCATGCAAAATCTTAAGGTCCTAGGTCATGTCCAAGCCACCAAAGCCGGCTAAAAAGTGAATAATCGACAACTAAAACTTGAATTGTACTACTTCTTACTGGCTATTACTTCAACTTAGAAGCTCCTTCTGTGTTCTACTATGGTGCTTTTAGTGTCTCCGCATACCGCAGCACGCGACATAGCTTTGCAGACGATAAATGTAACCGTCTCAGAGTGAAAAGCGCCCAATGTGACGATCTGGCTTTAAGTCGATTCGATAACAAATGACGAAAACAGACAGATTTCTCAGGATTTAACTACATATGAACACTTTTCGCATTCTCCCATGCAACGCGGCTGCTAGTCCTCCTTTCATGCAAAATCTTAAGGTCCTAGGTCATGTCCAAGCCACCAAAGCCGGCTAAAAAGTGAATAATCGATAACTAAAACTTGAATTGTACAACTTCTTTCTGGCTATTATTTCAACTTAGAAGCTTCTTCTGTGTTCTACTATGGTGCTTTTAGTGTTTCCGCATACCGCAGCACGCGACATAGATTTGCAGACGATAAATGTAACCGTCTCAGAGAGAAGAGCGGCCAATGTGACGATCTGGCTTTAAGTCGATTCGATAACAAATGACGAAAGCGGACGGATTTCTCAGGTTTTTACTACATATGAACACTTTTCACATTCTCCCATGCAACGCGGCTGCTAGTCCTCCTTTCATGCAAAATCTTAAGGTTCCACCTAATGTCAAAGCAACCAAAGCCGGCTAAAAAGTGAATAATCGACAACTAAAACTTGAATTGTACTACTTCCTACTGGCTATTACTTCAACTTAGAAGCTTCTTCTGTGTTCTACTATGGTGCCTTTAGTGTCTCCGCACACCGCAGCACGCGACATAGCTTTGCAGACGATAAATGTAACCGTTTCAGAGAGAAGAGCGGCCAATGTGACGATCTGGCTTTAAGTCGATTCGATAACAAATGACGAAAGCGGACGGATTTTTCAGGTTTTTACTACATATAAACACTTTTCACATTATCCCGTGCAACGCGGCTGTTAGTCCTCCTTTTATGCAAAATCTTATGGTCCAAGGTCATGTCATAGCCACCAAAGCCGGCTAAAAAGTGAATAATCGATGACTAAAACTTGAATTGTACAACTTCTTACTGGCTATTACTTCAACTTAGAAGCTTCTTCAGTGTTCTACTATGGTGCTTTTAGTGTTTCCGCATACCGCAGCACGCGACATAGATTTGCAGACGATAAATGTAACCGTCTCAGAGAGAAGAGCGGCCAATGTGACGATCTGGCTTTAAGTCGATTCGATAACAAATGACGAAAGCGGACGGATTTCTCAGGTTTTTACTACATATGAACACTTTTCACATTCTCCCATGCAACGCGGCTGCTAGTCCACCTTTCATGCAAAATCTTAAGGTTCCGCCTAATGTCAAAGCAACCAAAGCCGGCTAAAAAGTGAATAATCGACAACTAAAACTTGAATTGTACTACTTCCTACTGGCTATTACTTCAACTTAGAAGCTTCTTCTGTGTTCTACTATGGTGCTTTTAGTGTTTCCGCATACCGCAGCACGCGACATAGATTTGCAGACGATAAATATAACCGTTTCAGAGACAAGAGCGGCCAATGTGACGATCTGGCTTTAAGTCGATTTGATAACAAATGACGAAAGCGGACGGATTTCTCAGGTTTTTACTACATATGAACACTTTTCACATTCTCCCATGCAACGCGGCTGCTAGTCCTCCTTTGATGCAAAATCTTAAGGTCCTAGGTCATGTCCAAGCCACCAAAGACGGCTAAAAAGTGATTAATCGATAACTAAAACTTGAATTGTACTACATCTTACTGGGTATTACTTCAACTTAGAAGCTTCTTCTGTGTTCTACTATGGTGCTTTTAGTGTCTCCACATACCGCAGCACGAGACATAGCTTTGCAGACGATAAATGTAACCGTCTCAGAGAGAAAAAAGGCCAATGTGACGATCTGGCTTTAAGTCGATTCGATAAAAAATGACGAAAACAGACGGATTTCTCAGGTTTTTACTACATATGAACACTTTTCACATTCTCCCATGCAACGCGGCTGCTAGTCCTCCTTTCATGCAAAATCTTAAGGTCCTAGGTCATGTCCAAGCCACCAAAGCCGGCTAAAAAGTGAATAATCGACAACTAAAACTTGAATTGTACTACTTCCTACTGGCTATTACTTCAACATAGAAGCTTCTTCTGTGTTCTACTATGGTGCTTTTAGTGTCTCCGCATACCGCAGCACGCGACATAGCTTTGCAGACGATAAATGTAACCGTCTCAGAGAGAAATTCGGCCAATGTGACGATCTGGCTTTAAGTCGAATCGATAACAAATGACGAAAATGGACGGATTTCTCAGGTTTATACTGCATATGAACGCTTTTCACATTCTCCCGTGCAACGCGGCTGCTAGTCCTCCTTTCATGCAAAATCTTAAGGTTCCACCTAATGTCAAAGCAACCAAAGCCGACTAAAAAGTGTATAACCGACAACTAAAACTTGAGTTGTACTACTTCTTACTGGCTATTACTTCAAATTAGAAGCTTCTTCTGTGTTCTACTATGGTGCTTTTAGTGTTTCGGCATACCACAGCACGCGACATAGCTTTGCAGACGATAAATGTAACAGTATCAGAGAGAAAAGCGGCCAATTTGACGCTCTTTCTTTAAGTCGATTCGATAACAAATGACGAGAATGGACGGATTTCTCAGGTTTATACTGCATATGAACACTTTTCACATTCTCCCGTGCAACGCCGCTGCTAATCCTCCTTTCATGCCAAATCTTAAGGTTTCACCTCATGTCCAAGCCTCCAAAGCCGGCTAAAAAGTGAATAATCGATAACTAAAACTTGAATTGTACTACTTCTTACTGGCTATTACTTCAACTTAGAACCTTCTTCTGTGTTGTACTATGGTGCTTTTAGTGTCTCCGCATACCGCAGCACGCGACATAGCTTTGCAGACGATAAATGTAACTGTCTCAGAGAGAAAAGCGGCCAATGTGACGATCTGGCTTTAAGTCGATTCGATAACAAATGACGAAAATGGACGGATTTCTCAGGTTTTTACTACATAAGAACACATTTCACATTCTCCCATGCAACGCGGCTGCTAGTCCTCCTTTCATGCAAAATCTTAAGGTCCTAGTTCATGTCATAGCCACCAAAGCCGGCTAAAAGGTGAACAATCGACAACTAAATCTTGAATTGTACTACTTCTTACTGGCTATTACTTCAACTTTAAAGCTTCTTCTGTGTTCTACTATGGTGCTTTTAGTGTCTCCGCATACCGCAGGACGCGACATAGCTTTGCAGACGATAAATGTAACCGTCTCAGAGAGAAAAGCGGCCAATGTGACGATCTGGCTTTAAGTCGATTCGATAACAAAGACGAAACCGGACGGATTTCTCAGGTTTTTACTACATATGAACCCTTTTCACATACTCCCATGCAACGCGGCTGCTAGTCCTCCTTTCATGCAAAATCTTAAGGTCCTAGGTCATGTCCAAGCCACCAAAGCCGGCTAAAAAGTAAATAATCGACAACTAAAACTTGAATTGTACTACTTCCTAATGGCTATTACTTCAACATAGAAGCTTCTTCTGTGTTCTACTATGGTGCTTTTAGTGTCTCCGCATACCGCTGCACGCGACATAGCTTTGCAGACGATAAATGTAACCGTCTCAGAGAGAAAAGCGGCCAATGTGACGATCTGGCTTTAAGTCGATTCGATAACAAAGACGAAACCGGACGGATTTCTCAGGTTTTTACTACATATGAACACATTTCACATTCTCCCGTGCAACGCGGCTGCAAATCCTCCTCCCATGGAAAATCTTAAGGTGCTAGGTCGTGTCCAAGCCACCAAAGAAGGCTAAAAAGTTAATAATCGACAACTAAAACTTGAATTGTACTACCTCTTACTGGCTATTACTTCAATTTAGAAGCTTCTTCTGTGTTCTACTATGGTGCTTTTAGTGTTTCAACATACCGCAGCACGCGACATAGCTTTGCAGACGATAAAGGTAAACGTCTGAGAGAGAAAAGCGGCCAATGTGACGATGTGGCTTTAAGTCGATTCGATAACAAATGACGAAAACGGACGGATGTCTCAGGTATTTACTACATATGAACACCTTTCACATTCTCCCATGCAACGCGGCTGCTAGTCCTCCTTTCATGCAAAATCTTAAGGTCCTAGGTCATGTCCAAGCCACCAAAACCGGCTACAAAGTGAATAATCGACAACTAAAACATGAATTGTACTACTTCCTACTGGCTATTACTTCAACATAGAAGCTTCTTCTGTGTTCTACTATGGTGCTTTTAGTGTCTCCGCATACCGCAGCACGCGACATATCTTTGCAGACGATAAATGTAACGGTCTCAGAGAGAAAGGCGGCCAATGTGACGATCTGACTTTAAGTCGAATCGATAACAAATGACGAAAATGGACGGCTTTCTCAGGTTTATACTGCATATGAACACTTTTCACATTCTCCCGTGTAACGCGGCTGCTAGTCCTCCTTTCATGCAAAATCTTAAGGTTTCACCTAATGTCAAAGCAACCAAAGCCGGCTAAGAAGTGAATAACCGACAACTAAAACTTGAGTTGTACTACTTCTTACTGGCTATTACTTCAAATTAGAAGCTTCTTCTGTGTTCTACTATGGTGCTTTTAGTGTTTCGGCATACCGCAGCACGCGACATAGCTTTGCAGACGATAAATGTAACCGTTTCAGAGAGAACAGCGGCCAATGTGACGATCTGGCTTTAGGTCGATTCGATAAAAATGACGGAAACGGACGGATTTCTCAGGTTTTTACTACATATGAACACTTTTCACATTCTCCCATGCAACGCGATTGCTAGTCCTCCTTTCATGCAAAATCTTAAGGTCCTAGGTCTTGTCCAAGCCACCAAAGCCGGTTAAAAAGTGAATAATCGACAACTAAAACTTGAATTGTACTACTTCCTACTGGCTATTACTTCAACATAGTGGCTTCTTCTGTGTTCTACTATGGTGCTTTTAGTGTCTCCGCATACCGCAGCATGCGACATAGCTTTGCAGACGATAAATGTGACCGTCTCAGAGAGAAATTCGGCCAATGTGACGATCTGGCTTTAACTCGAAACGATAACAAATGACGAAAATGGACGGATTTCTCAGGTTTATACTGCATATGAACACTTTTCACATTCTCCCGTGCAACGCCGCTGCTAATCCTCCTTTCATGCCAAATCTTAAGGTTTCACCTCATGTCCAAGCCTCCAAAGCCGGCTAAAAAGTGAATAATCGATAACTAAAACTTGAATTGTACTACTTCTTACTGGCTATTACTTCAACTTAGAACCTTCTTCTGTGTTGTACTATGGTGCTTTTAGTGTCTCCGCATACCGCAGCACGCGACATAGCTTTGCAGACGATAAATGTAACTGTCTCAGAGAGAAAAGCGGCCAATGTGACGATCTGGCTTTAAGTCGATTCGATAACAAATGACGAAAATGGACGGATTTCTCAGGTTTTTACTACATAAAAACACATTTCACATTCTCCCATTCAACGCGGCTGCTAGTCCTCCTTTAATGCAAAATCTTAAGGTCCTAGTTCATGTCATAGCCACCAAAGCCGGCTAAAAGGTGAACAATCGACAACTAAATCTTGAATTGTACTACTTCTTACTGGCTATTACTTCAACTTTGAAGCTTCTTCTGTGTTCTACTATGGTGCTTTTAGTGTCTCCGCATACCGCAGCACGCGACATAGCTTTGCAGACGATAAATGTAACCGTCTCAGAGAGAAAAGCGGCCAATGTGACGATCTGGCTTTAAATCGATTCGATAACAAAGACGAAACCGGACGGATTTCTCAGGTTTTTACTACATGTGAACACTTTTCACATACTCCCATGCAACGCGGCTGCTAGTCCTCCTTTCATGCAAAATCTTAAGGTCCTAGGTCATGTCCAAGCCACCAAAGCCGGCTAAAAAGTAAATAATCGACAACTAAAACTTGAATTGTACTACTTCCTAATGGCTATTAGTTCAACATAGAAGCTTCTTCTGTGTTCTACTATGGTGCTTTTAGTGTTTCAACATACCGCAGCACGCGACATAGCTTTGCAGACGATAAAGGTAAACGTCTCAGAGAGAAAAGCGGCCAATGTGACGATGTGGCTTTAAGTCGATTCGATAACAAATGACGAAAACGGACGGATGTCTCAGGTTTTTACTACATATGAACACCTTTCACATTCTCCCATGCAACGCGGCTGCTAGTCCTCCTTTCATGCAAAATCTTAAGGTCCTAGGTCATGTCCAAGCCACCAAAACCAGCTACAAAGTGAATAATCGACAACAAAAACATGAATTGCACTACTTCCTACTGGCTATTACTTCAACATAGAAGCTTCTTCTGTGTTCTACTATGGTGCTTTTAGTGTCTCCGCATACCACAGTTGGCGACATAGCTTTGCAGACGATTAATGTAACCGTTTCAGAGAGATAAGCGGCCAATGTGACGATCTGGCTTTAAGTCGATTCGATAACAAAGACGAAACCGGACGGATTTCTCAGGTTTTTACTACATATGAACACTTTTCACATACTCCCATGCAACGCGGCTGCTAGTCCTCCTTTCATGCAAAATCTTAAGGCCCTAGGTCATGTCCAAGCCACCAAGGCCGGCTAAAAAGTAAATAATCGACAACTAAAACTTGAATTGTACTCTTCCTAATGGCTATTACTTCAACATAGAAGCTTCTTCTGTGTTCTACTATATTGCTTTTAGTGTCTCCGCATACCGCAGCACGCGACGTAGCTTTGCAGACGATAAATGTAACCGTCTCAGAGAGAAAAGGGGCCAATGTGACGATCTGGCTTTAAGTCGATTCGATAACAAAGACGAAACCGGACGGATTTCTCAGGTTTTTACTACATATGAACACTTTTCACATTCTCCCGTGCAACGCGGCTGCAAGTCCTCCTTCCATGGAAAATCTTAAGGTGCTAGGTCATGTCCCAGCCACCAAAGCCGGGTAAAAGTGAATAATCGACAACTAAAACTTCAATTGTACTACTTCTTACTTCCTATTACTTCAACATAGAAGCTTCTTCTGTGTTCTACTATGGTGCTTTTAGTGTCTCCGCATACCGCAGCACGCGA
Source organism: Schistocerca gregaria (assembly GCF_023897955.1). Classification (NCBI taxonomy): domain Eukaryota; kingdom Metazoa; phylum Arthropoda; class Insecta; order Orthoptera; family Acrididae; genus Schistocerca; species Schistocerca gregaria. The sequence goes on from NC_064925.1 coordinate 581,012,000, forward strand.
CATAGCTTTGCAGACGATAAATGTAACCGTCTCAGAGAGAAAAGCGGCCAATGTGACGATCTGGCTTTAAGTCGATCGATAACAAATAACGAAAATGGACGGATTTCTCAGGTTTTTACTACATATGAACACATTTCACATTCTCCCATGCAACGTGGCTGCTAGTCCTCCCTTCATGCAAAATCTTAAGGTCCTAGTTCATGTCATAGCCACCAAATCCCGGCTAAAAAGTGAATAATCGACAACTAAAACTTGAATTGTACTACTTCCTACTGGCTATTACTTCAACATAGAAGCTTCTTCTGTGTTCTACTATGGTGCTTTTAGTGTCTCCGCATACCGCAGCACGCGACATAGCTTTGCAGACGATAAATGTAACGGTCTCAGAGAGAAAAGCGGCCAATGTGACGATCTGACTTTAAGTCGAATCGATAAGAAATGACGAAAATGGACGGCTTTCTCAGGTTTATACTGCATATGAACACTTTTCACATTCTCCCGTGCAACGCCGCTGCTAATCCTCCTTTCATGCAAAATCTTAAGGTTCCACCTCATGTCCAAGCCTCCAAAGCCGGCTAAAAAGTGAATAATCGACAACTAAAACTTGAATTGTACTACTTCCTAATGGCTATTACTTCAACATAGAAGCTTCTTCTGTGTTCTACTATATTGCTTTTAGTGTCTCCGCATACCGCAGCACACGACATAGCTTTGCAGACGATAAATGTAACCGTCTCAGAGAGAAAAGCGGCCAATGTGACGATCTGGCTTTAAGTCTATTCGATAACAAAGACGAAACCGGACGGATTTCTCAGGTTTTACTACATATGAACACATTTCACATTCTCCCGGGCAACGCGGCTGCTAGTCCTCCTTCCATGGAAAATCTTAAGGTGCTAGGTCATGTCCAAGCCACCAAATAAGGCTAAAAAGTTAATAATCGACAACTAAAACTTGAATTGTACTACCTCTTACTGGCTATTACTTCAACTTAGAAGCTTCTTCTGTGTTCTACTATGGTGCTTTTAGTGTTTCGGCATACCGCAGCACGCGACATAGCTTTGCAGACGATAAATGTAACCGTCTCAGAGAGAAAAGCGGCCAATGTGACGATCTGGCTTTCAGTCGATTCGATAACAAATGAGTGAAAACAGACGGATTTCTCAGGTTTTTACTACATATGAACACTTTTCACATTCTCCCGTGCAACGCGGCTCCTAGACCTCCTTTCATGCAAAATCTTAAGGTCCTAGGTCATGTCCTAGCCACCAAAGCCGGGTAAAAGTGAATAATCGACAACTAAAACTTGAATTGTACTACTTCTTACTTCCTATTACTTCAACATAGAAGCTTCTTCTGTGATCTACTATGGTGCTTTTAGTGTTTCCGCATACCGCAGCACATGACATAGCTTTGTAGACGATAAATGTAACCGTTTCAGAGAGAGGAGCGGCCAATGTGACGATCTGGCTTTAAGTCGATTCGATAACAAGTGACGAAAACGGACGGCTTTCTCAGGTTTTTACTACATATGAACACTTTTCACATTCTCCCATGCAACGCGGCTGCTAGTCCTGCTTTCATGCAAAATCTTAAGGTCCTAGGTCATGTCCAAGCCACCAAAGCCGGCTAAAAAGTGAATAATCGACAACTAAAACTTGAATTGTACTACTTCCTACTGGCTATTACTTCAACATAGAAGCTTCTTCTGTGTTCTACTATGGTGCTTTTAGTGTCTCCGCATACCGCAGCACGCGACATAGCTTTGCAGACTATAAATGTAACGGTCTCAGAGAGAAAGGCGGCCAATGTGACGATCTGGCTTTAAGTCGAATCGATAACAAATGACGAAAATGGACGGATTTCTCAGGTTTATACTGCATATGAACACTTTTCACATTCTCCCGTGCAACGCTGCTGCTAATCCTCCTTTCATGCAAAATCTTAAGGTTCCAACTCATGTCCAAGCCTCCAAAGCCGGCAAAAAAGTGAATAATCGATAACTAAAACTTGAATTGTACTACTTCTTACTGGCTATTACTTCAACTTAGAAGCTTCTTCTGTGTTGTACTATGGTGCTTTTAGTGTCTCCGCACACCGCAGTTCGCGACATAGCTTTTTAGACGATTAATGTAACCGTCTCAGAGAGAAAAGCGGCCAATATGACGATCTGGCTTTAAGTCGATTCGATAACAAATGACGAAAACGGACGGATTTCTCAGGTTTTTACTACATATGAACACTTTTCACAATCTCCCGTGCAACGCGGCTGCTAGTCCTCCTTTCATGCAAAATCTTAAGGTCCTAGGTCATGTCCAAGCCACCAAAGCCGGCTAAAAAAAGAATAATCGATAACTAAAACTTGAATTGTACTACTTCTTACTGGCTATTACTTCAACTTAGAAGCTCCTTCTGTGTTCTACTATGGTGCTTTTAGTGTCTCCGCATACCGCAGCACGCGACATAGCTTTGCAGACGATAAATGTAACCGTCTCAGAGAGAAAAGCGGCCAATGTGACGATCTGGCTTTAAGTCGATTCGATAACAAATGACGAAAACGGACGGATTTCTCAGGTTTTTACTACATATGAACACTTTTCACATTCTCCCGTGCAACGCGGCTGCTAGTCCTCCTTTCATGCAAAATCTTTAGGTCCTAGGTCATGTCCAAGCCACCAAAGCCGGCTAAAAAGTGAATAATCGACAACTAAAACTTGAATTGTACTACTTCTTACTGGCTATTACTTCGACTTAGAAGCTTCTTCTGTGTTCTACTATGGTGTTTTAGTGTCTCCGCATACCGCAGCACGCGACATAGCTTTGCAGACGATAAATGTAACCGTTTCAGAGAGAAGAGCGGCCAATGTGACGATCTGGCTTTAAATCGATTCGATAACAAATGACGAAAACGGACGGATTTCTCAGGTTTTTACTACATATGAACACTTTTCACATTCCCCCGTGCAACGCGGCTGCTAGTCTTCCTTTCATGCAAAATCTTAAGGTCCTAGGTCATGTCCAAGCCACCAAAGCCGGCTAAAAAGTGATTAATCGACAACTAAAACTTCAATTGTACTACTTCTTACTGGCTATTACTTCAGCTTAGAAGCTTCTTCTGTGTTCTAATATGGTGCTTTTAGTGTCTCCGCATACCGCAGCACGCGACATAGCTTTGCAGACGATAAATGTAACCGTCTCAGAGAGTAAAGCGGCCAATGTGACGATCTGGCTTTAAGTCGATTCGATAACAAATGACGAAAACGGACGGATGTCTCAGGTTTTTACTACATATGAACACTTTTCACATTCTCCCATGCAACGCGGCTGCTAGTCCTCCTTTCATGCAAAATCTTAAGGTCCTAGGTCATGTCCAAGCCACCAAAGACGGCTAAAAAGTGAATAATCGACAACTAAAACTTGAATTGTACTACTTCCTACTGGCTATTACTTCAACATAGAAGCTTCTTCTGTGTTCTACTATGGTGCTTTTAGTGTCTCCGCATACCGCAGCACGCGACATAGCTTTGCAGACGATAAATGTAACGGTCTCAGAGAGAAAGGCGGCCAATGTGACGATCTGGCTTTAAGTCGAATCGATAACAAATGACGAAAATGGACGGATTTCTCAGGTTTATACTGCATATGAACACTTTTCACATTCTCCCGTGCAACGCCGCTGCTAATCCTCCTTTCATGCAAAATCTTAAGGTTCCACCTCATGTCCAAGCCTCCAAAGCCGGCAAAAAAGTGAATAATCGATAACTAAAACTTGAATTGTACTACTTCTTACTGGCTATTACTTCAACTTAGAAGCTTCTTCTGTGTTGTACTATGGTGCTTTTAGTGTCTCCGCACACCGCAGTTCGCGACATAGCTTTTTAGACGATTAATGTAACCGTCTCAGAGAGAAAAACGGACAATATGACGATCTGGCTTTAAGTCGATTCGATAACAAATGACGAAAACGGACGGATTTCTCAGGTTTTTACTAGATATGAACACTTTTCACATTCTCCTGTGCAACGCGGCTGCTAGTCCTCCTTTCATGCAAAATCTTAAGGTCCTAGGTCATGTCCAAGCCAACAAAGCCGGCTAAAAAAAGAATAATCGATAACTAAAACTTGAATTGTACTACTTCTTACTGGCTATTACTTCAACTTAGAAGCTCCTTCTGTGTTCTACTATGGTGCTTTTAGTGTCTCCGCATACCGCAGCACGCGACATAGCTTTGCAGACGATAAATGTAACCGTCTCAGAGAGAAAAGCGGCCAATGTGACGATCTGGCTTTAAGTCGATTCGATAACAATGACGAAACCGGACGGATTTCTCAGGTTTTTACTACATATGAACACTTTTCACATTCTCCCGTGCAACGCGGCTGCTAGTCCTCCTTTCATGCAAAATCTTTAGGTCCTAGGTCATTTCCAAGCCACCAAAGCCGGCTAAAAAGTGAATAATCGACAACTAAAACTTGAATTGTACTACTTCTTACTGGCTATTACTTCAACTTAGAAGCTTCTTCTGTGTTCTACTATGGTGTTTTAGTGTCTCCGCATACCGCAGCACGCGACATAGCTTTGCAGACGATAAATGTAACCGTTTCAGAGAGAAGAGCGGCCAATGTGACGATCTGGCTTTAAATCGATTCGATAACAAATGACGAAAACGGACGGATTTCTCAGGTTTTTACTACATATGAACACTTTTCACATTCCCCCGTGCAACGCGGCTGCTAGTCTTCCTTTCATGCAAAATCTTAAGGTCCTAGGTCATGTCCAAGCCACCAAAGCCGGCTAAAAATTGATTAATCGACAACTAAAACTTCAATTGTACTACTTCTTACTGGCTATTACTTCAGCTTAGAAGCTTCTTCTGTGTTCTACTATGGTGCTTTTAGTGTCTCCGCATACCGCAGCACGCGACATAGCTTTGCAGACGATAAATGTAACCGTCTCAGAGAGAAAAGCGGCCAATGTGACGATCTGGCTTTAAGTCGATTCGATAACAAATGACGAAAACGGATGGATGACTCAGGTTTTTACTACATATGAACAGTTTTCACATTCCCCCATGCAACGCGGCTGCTAGTCCTCCTTTCATGCAAAATCTTAAGGTCCTAGGTCATGTCCAAGCCACCAAAGACGGCTAAAAAGTGAATAATCGATAACTAAAACTTGAATTGTACTACTTCCTACTGGCTATTACTTCAACTTAGAAGCTTCTTCTGTGTTCTACTATGGTCCTTTTAGTGCCTCCGCATACCGCAGCACGCGACATAGCTTTGCAGACGATAAATGTAACCGTCTCAGAGAGAAAAGCGGCCAATGTGACGATCTGGCTTTAAGTCGATTCGATAACAAAGACGAAACCGGACGGATTTCTCAGGTTTTTACTACATATGAACACTTTTCACATTCTCCCGTGCAACGCGGCTGCTAGTCCTCCTTTCATGCAAAATCTTAAGGTCCCAGGTCATGTCCAAGCCACCAAAGCCGGCTAAAAAGTGAATAATCGACAACTAAAACTTGAATTGTACTACTTCTTACTGGCTATTACTTCAACTTAGAAGCTTCTACTGTGTTGTACTATGGTGCTTTTAGTGTTTCCGCATACCGCAGCAAGCGACATAGCTTTGCAGACGATAAATGTAACCGTTTCAGAGAGAAGAGCGGCCAATGTGACGACCTGGCTTTAAATCGATTCGATAACAAATGACGAAAACGTACGGATTTCTAAGGTTTTTACTACATATGAACACTTTTCACATTCTCCCATGCAACGATGCTGCTAGTCCTCCTTTCATGCAAAATCTTAAGGTCCTAGGTCATGTCAAAGCCACCAAAGCCGGCTAAAAAGTGAATAATCGACAACTAAAACTTGAATTGTACTACTTCTTACTGGCTATTACTTCAACTTAGAAGCTTCTTCTGTGTTCTACTATGGTCCTTTTAGTGCCTCCGCATACCGCAGCACGCGACATAGCTTTGCAGACGATAAATGTAACCGTCTCAGAGAGAAAAGCGGCCAATGTGACGATCTGGCTTTAAGTCGATTCGATAACAAAGACGAAACCGGACGGATTTCTCAGGTTTTTACTACATATGAACACTTTTCACATTCTCCCGTGCAACGCGGCTGCTAGTCCTCCTTTCATGCAAAATCTTAAGGTCCTAGGTCATGTCCAAGCCACCAAAGCCGGCTAAAAAGTGAATAATCGACAACTAAAACTTGAATTGTACTACTTCTTACTGGCTATTACTTCAACTTAGAAGCTTCTACTGTGTTGTACTATGGTGCTTATAGTGTTTCCGCATACCGCAGCACGCGACATAGCTTTGCAGACGATAAATGTAACCGTTTCAGAGAGAAGAGCGGCCAATGTGACGACCTGGCTTTAAATCGATTCGATAACAAATGACGAAAACGTACGGATATCTAAGGTTTTTACTACATATGAACACTTTTCACATTCTCCCATGCAACGATGCTGCTAGTCCTCCTTTCATGCAAAATCTTAAGGTCCTAGGTCATGTCCAAGCCACCAAAGCCGGCTAAAAAGTGAATAATCGACAACTAAAACTTGAATTGTACTACCTCTTACTGGCTATTACTTCAACTTAGAAGCTTCTTCTGTGTTCTACTATGGTGCTTTTAGTGTTTCGGCATACCGCAGCACGCGACATAGCTTTGCAGACGATAAATGTAACCGTCTCAGAGAGAAAAGCGGCCAATGTGACGATCTGGCTTTCAGTCGATTCGATAACAAATGAGTGAAAACAGACGGATTTCTCAGGTTTTTACTACATATGAACACTTTTCACATTCTCCCGTGCAACGCGGCTCCTAGACCTCCTTTCATGCAAAATCTTAAGGTCCTAGGTCATGTCCTAGCCACCAAAGCCGGGTAAAAGTGAATAATCGACAACTAAAACTTGAATTGTACTACTTCTTACTTCCTATTACTTCAACATAGAAGCTTCTTCTGTGTTCTACTATGGTGCTTTTAGTGTTTCCGCATACCGCAGCACATGACATAGCTTTGCAGACGATAAATGTAACCGGGTCAGAGAGAAAAGCGGCCAATGTGACGATCTGGCTTTCAGTCGAGTCGATAACAAATGAGTGAAAACAGACGGATTTCTCAGGTTTTTACTACATATGAACACTTTTCACATTCTCCCGTGCAACGCGGCTCCTAGACCTCCTTTCATGCAAAATCTAAAGGTCCTAGGTCATGTCCTAGCCACCAAAGCCGGGTAAAAGTGAATAATCGACAACTAAAACTTGAATTGTACTACTTCTTACTTCCTATTACTTCAAATTAGAAGCTTCTTCTGTGTTGTACTATGGTGCTTTTAGTGTCTCCACACACCGCAGTTCGAGACATACCTTTTTAGACGATTAATGTAACCGTCTCAGAGAGAAAAGCGGCCAATATGACGATCTGGCTTTAAGTCGATTCGATAACAAATGACGAAAACGGACGGATTTCTCAGGTTTTTACTACATATGAACACTTTTCACATTCTCCCGTGCAACGCGGCTGCTAGTCCTCCTTTCATGCAAAATCTTAAGGTCCTAGGTCATGTCCAAGCCACCAAAGCCGGCTAAAAAAAGAATAATCGATAACTAAAACTTGAATTGTACTACTTCTTACTAGCTGTTACTTCAACTTAGAAGCTCCTTCTGTGTTCTACTATGGTGCTTTTAGTGTCTCCGCATACCGCAGCACGCGACATAGCTTTGCAGACGATAAATGTAACCGTCTCAGAGAGAAAAGCGGCCAATGTGACGATCTGGCTTTAAGTCGATTCGATAACAAAGACGAAACCGGACGGATTTCTCAGGTTTTTACTACATATGAACACTTTTCACATTCTCCCGTGCAACGCGGCTGCTAGTCCTCCTTTCATGCAAAATCTTTAGGTCCTAGGTCATGTCCAAGCCACCAAAGCCGGCTAAAAAGTGAATAATCGACAACTAAAACTTGAATTGTACTACTTCTTACTGGCTATTACTTCAACTTAGAAGCTTCTTCTGTGTTCTACTATGGTGTTTTAATGTCTCCGCATACCGCAGCACGCGACATAGCTTTGCAGACGATAAATGTAACCGTTTCAGAGAGAAGAGCGGCCAATGTGACGATCTGGCTTTAAATCGATTCGATAACAAATGACGAAAACGGACGGATTTCTCAGGTTTTTACTACATATGAACACTTTTCACATTCCCCCGTGCAACGCGGCTGCTAGTCTTCCTTTCATGCAAAATCTTAAGGTCCTAGGTCATGTCCAAGCCACCAAAGCCGGCTAAAAATTGATTAATCGACAACTAAAACTTCAATTGTACTACTTCTTACTGGCTATTACTTCAGCTTAGAAGCTTCTTCTGTGTTCTACTATGGTGCTTTTAGTGTCTCCGCATACCGCAGCACGCGACATAGCTTTGCAGACGATAAATGTAACCGTCTCAGAGAGAAAAGCGGCCAATGTGACGATCTGGCTTTAAGTCGATTCGATAACAAATGACGAAAACGGACGGATGTCTCAGGTTTTTACTACATATGAACAGTTTTCACATTCTCCCATGCAACGCGGCTGCTAGTCCTCCTTTCATGCAAAATCTTAAGGTCCTAGGTCATGTCCAAGCCACCAAAGACGGCTAAAAAGTGAATAATCGATAACTAAAACTTGAATTGTACTACTTCCTACTGGCTATTACTTCAACTTAGAAGCTTCTTCTGTGTTCTACTATGGTCCTTTTAGTGCCTCCGCATACCTCAGCACGCGACATAGCTTTGCAGACGATAAATGTAACCGTCTCAGAGAGAAAAGCGGCCAATGTGACGATCTGGCTTTAAGTCGATTCGATAACAAAGACGAAACCGGACGGATTTCTCAGGTTTTTACTACATATGAACACTTTTCACATTCTCCCGTGCAACGCGGCTGCTAGTCCTCCTTTCATGCAAAATCTTAAGGTCCTAGGTCATGTCCAAGCCACCAAAGCCGGCTAAAAAGTGAATAATCGACAACTAAAACTTCAATTGTACTACTTCTTACTGGCTATTACTTCAACTTAGAAGCTTCTACTGTGTTGTACTATGGTGCTTTTAGTGTTTCCGCATACCGCAGCACGCGACATAGCTTTGCAGACGATAAATGTAACCGTTTCAGAGAGAAGAGCGGCCAATGTGACGACCTGGCTTTAAATCGATTCGATACCAATGACGAAAACGTACGGATTTCTAAGGTTTTTACTACATATGAACACTTTTCACATTCTCCCATGCAACGATGCTGCTAGTCCTCCTTTCATGCAAAATCTTAAGGTCCTAGGTCATGTCAAAGCCACCAAAGCCGGCTAAAAAGTGAATAATCGACAACTAAAACTTGAATTGTACTACTTCTTACTGGCTACTACTTCAACTTAGAAGCTTCTTCTGTGTTGTACTATGGTGCTTTTAGTGTCTCCGCACACCGCAGTTCGCGACATAGCTTTTTAGACGATTAATGTAACCGTCTCAGAGAGAAAAGCGGCCAATGTGACGATCTGGCTTTAAGTCGATTCGATAACAAAGACGAAACCGGACGGATTTCTCAGGTTTTTACTACATATGAACACTTTTCACATTCTCACGTGCAACGCGGCTGCTAGTCCTCCTTTTATGCAAAATCTTAAGGTCCTAGGTCATGTCCAAGCCACCAAAGCCGGCTAAAAAGTGAATAATCGACAACTAAAACTTGAATTGTACTAGTTCTTACTTTCTATTACTTCAACTTAGAAGCTCCTTCTGTGTTCTACTATGGTGCTTTTAGTGTCTCCGCATACCGCAGCACGCGACATAGCTTTGCAGACGATAAATGTAACCGTCTCAGAGAGAAAAGCGGCCAATGTGACGATCTGGCTTTAAGTCGATTCGATAACAAATGACGAAAACGGACGGATGTCTCAGGTGTTTACTACATATGAACACTTTTCACATTCTCCCATGCAACGCGGCTGCTAGTGCTCCTTTCATGCAAAATCTTAAGGTCCTAGGTCATGTCCAAGCCACCAAAGACGGCTAAAAAGTGAATAATCAATAACTAAAACTTGAATTGTACTACTTCTTACTGGCTATTACTTCAACTTACAAGCTCCTTCTGTGTTCTACTATGGTGCTTTTAGTGTCTCTGCATACCGCAGCACGCGACATTGCTTTGCAGACGATAAATGTAACCGTCTCAGAGAGAAGAGAGGCCAATGTGACGATCTCGCTTAAAGTCGATTCGATAACAAATGACGAAAATGGACGGATTTCTCAGGTTTTTACTACATATGAACACATTTCACATTCTCCCATGCAACGCGGCTGCTAGTCCTCCTTTCATGCAAAATCTTAAGGTTCCACCTCATGTCCAAGCCACCAAAGCCGGCTAAAAAGTGAATAATCGATAACTAAAACTTGAATTGTACTACTTCTTACTGGCTATTACTTCAACTTAGAAGCTTCTTCTGTGTTCTACTATGGTGCTTTTAGAGTCTACGCATACCACAGTTGGCGACATAGCTTTGCAGACGATTAATGTAACCGTCTCAGAGAGAAAAGCGGCCAATGTGACGATCTGGCTTTCAGTCGATTCGATAACAAATGACGAAAACAGACGGATTTCTCAGGTTTTTACTACATATGAACACTTTTCACATTCTCCCGTGCAACGCGGCTCCTAGTCCTCCTTTCAAGCAAAATCTTAAGGTCCTAGGTCATGTCCTAGCCACCAAAGCCGGGTAAAAGTGAATAATCGACAACTAAAACTTCAATTGTACTTCTTCTTACTTCCTATTACTTCAACATAGAAGCTTCTTCTGTGTTCTACTATGTTGCTTTTAGTGTTTCCGCATACCGCAGCACATGACATACCTTTGTAGACGATAAATGTAACCGTTTCAGAGAGAAGAGCGGCCAATGTGACGATCTGGCTTTAAGTCGATTCGATAACAAATGACGAAAACGGACGGCTTTCTCAGGTTTTTACTACATATGAACACTTTTCACATTCTCCCATGCAACGCGGCTGCTAATCCTCCTTTCATGCAAAATCTTAAGGTTCCACCTCATGTCCAAGCCTCCAAAGCCGGCTAAAAAGTGAATAATCGATAACTAAAACTTGAATTGTACTACTTCTTACTGGCTATTACTTCAACTTAGAAGCTTCTTCTGTGTTGTACTATGGTGCTTTTAGTGTCTCGGCACACCGCAGTTCGTGACATAGCTTTTTAGACGATTAATGTAACCGTCTCAGAGAGAAAAGCGGCCAATATGACGATCTGGCTTTAAGTCGATTCGATAACAAATGACGAAAACGGACCGATTTCTCAGGTTTTTACTACATATGAACACTTTTCACATTCTCCCGTGCAACGCGGCTGCTAGTCCTCCTTTCATGCAAAATCTTAAGGTCCTAGGTCATGTCCAAGCCACCAAAGCCGGTTAAAAAAAGAATAATCGATAACTAAAACTTGAATTGTACTACTTCTTACTGGCTATTACTTCAACTTAGAAGCTCCTTCTGTGTTCTACTATGGTGCTTTTAGTGACTCCGCATACCGCAGCACGCGACATAGCTTTGCAGACGATAAATGTAACCGTCTCAGAGAGAAAAGCGGCCAATGTGACGATCTGGCTTTAAGTCGATTCGATAACAAATGACGAAAATGGACGGATTTCTCAGGTTTTTACTACATATGAACACTTTTCACATTCTCCCATGCAACGCGGATGCTAGTCCTCTTTTCATGCAAAATCTTAAGGTCCTAGTTCATGTCATAGCCACCAAAGCCGGCTAAAAGGTGAACAATCGACAACTAAAACTTGAATTGTACTACTTCTTACTGGCTAGTAGTTCAACATAGAAGTTTCTTCTGTGTTCTACTATGGTGCTTTTAGTGTCTCCGCATACCGCAGCACGCGACATAGCTTTGCAGACGATAAATGTAACCGTCTCAGAGAGAAAAGCGGCCAATGTGACGATCTGGCATTAAGTCGATTCGATAACAAAGTCGAAACCGGACGGATTTCTGAGGTTTTTACTACATATGAACACTTTTCACATTCTCCCGTGCAACGCGGCTGCTAGTCCTCCTTTCATGCAAAATCGTAAGGTCCTAGGTCATGTCCAAGCCGCCAAAGCCGGCTAAAAAGTGAATAATCGACAACTAAAACTTGAATTGTACTACTTCTTACTGGCTATTACTTCAACTTAGAAGCTTCTTCTGTGTTCTACTATGGTGCTTTTAGTGTTTCCGCATACCGCAGCACGCGACATAGCTTTGCAGACGATAAATGTAACCGTTTCAGAGAGAAGAGCGGCCAATGTGACGATCTGGCTTTAAACCGATTCGATAACAAATGACGAAAACGGACGGATTTCTCAGGTTTTTACTACATATGAACACTTTTCACATTCCCCCGTGCAACGCGGCTGCTAGTCTTTCTTTCATGCAAAATCTTAAGGTCCTAGGTCATATCCAAGCCACCAAAGCCGGCTAAAAAGTGATTAATCGACAACTAAAACTTCAGTTGTACTACTTCTTACTGGCTATTACTTCAGCTTAGAAGCTTCTTCTGTGTTCTAATGTGGTGCTTTTAGTGTCTCCGCATACCGCAGCACGCGACATAGCTTTGCAGACGATAAATGTAACCGTCTCAGAGAGAAAAGCGGCCAATGCGACGATCTGGCTCTAAGTCGATTCCATAAAAAATGACGAAAACGGACGGATGTCTCAGGTTTTTACTACATATGAACACTTTTCACATTCTCCCATGCAACGCGGCTGCTAGTCCTCCTTTCATGCAAAATCTTAAGGTCCTAGGTCATGTCCAAGCCACCAAAGACGGCTAAAAAGTGAATAATCGATAACTAAAACTTGAATTGTACTACTTCTTAGTGGCTATTACTTCAACTTAGAAGCTCCTTCTGAGTTCTACTATGGTGCTTTTAGTGTCTCTGCATACCGCAGCACGCGACATTGCTTTGCAGACGATAAATGTAATCGTCTCAGAGAGAAAAGCGGCCAATGTGACGATCTGGCTTAAATTCGATTCGATAACAAATGACGAAAATGGACGGATTTCTCAGGTTTTTACTACATATGAACACATTTCACATTCTCCCATGCAACGCGGCTGCTAGTCCTCCTTTCATGCAAAATCTTAAGGTGCTATTTCATGTCATAGCCACCAAAGCCGGCTAAAAGGTGAACAATCGACAACTAAAACTTGAATTGTACTACTTCTTACTGGCTATTACTTCAACTTAGAAGCTTCTTCTGTGTTCTACTATGGTGCTTTTAGTGTTTCCGCATACCGCAGCACGCGACATAGCTTTGCAGACGATAAATGAAACCGTCTCAGAGAGATAAGCGGCCAATGTGACGATCTGGCTTTAAGTCGATTCGATAAGAAATGACGAAAACGGACGGATTTCTCAGGTTTTTACTACATATGAACACATTTCACATTCTCCCGTGCAACGCGACTGCAAGTACTCCTTTCATGCAAAATCTTAAGGTCGTAGGTCATGCACAAGCCACCAAAGCCGGCTAAAAAGTGAATAATCGACAGCTACAACTTGAATAGTACTACTTCTTACTGGCTATTACTTCAACTTAGAAGCTTCTTCTGTGTTCTACTATGGTGCTTGTAGTGTCTCCGCATACCGCAGCACGCGACATAGCTTTGCAGACGACAAATGTAACCGTCTCAGAGAGAAAAGCGGCCAATGTGACGATCTGGCTTTAAGTCGATTCGATAACAAATGACGAAAACGGACGGATTTCTCAGGTTTTTACTACATATGAACACTTTTCACATTCACCCGTGCAACGCGTCTGCTAGTCCTCCTTTCATGCAAAATCTTATGGTCCTAGGTCATGTTATAGCCACCAAAGCCGGCTAAAAAGTGAACAATCGACAACTAAAACTTGAATTGTACTACTTCTTACTGGCTTTTACTTCAAACTTAGAAGCTTCTTCTGTGTTCTACTATGGTGCTTTTAGTGTCTCCGCATACCGCAGCACGCGACATAGCTTTGCAGACGATAAATGTAACCGTTTCAGAGGGAAGAGCGGGCAATGTGACGAAATGGTTTTAAATCGATTCGATAACAAATGACGAAAACGGACGGATTTCTCAGGTTTTTACTACATATGAACACTTTTCACATTCTCCCGTGCAACGCGGCTGCTAGTCCTTCTTTCATGCAAAATCGTAAGGACCTAGGTCATGGCCTAGCCACCAAAGCCGGCTAAAAAGTGATTAATCGACAACTAAAACTTGAATTGTGCTACTTCTTACTGGCTATTACTTCAACTTAGAAGCTTCTTCTGTGTTCTACTATGGTGCTTTTAGTGTCTCCGCATACCGCAGCACGCGACATAGATTTGCAGACGAAAAATGTGACCGTCTAAGAGAGAAAAGCTGCCAATGTGACGATCTGGCTTTAAGTCGATTCGATAACAAAGACGAAGCCGGACGGATTTCTCATGTTTTTACTACATATGAACACTTTTCACATTCTCCCTTGCAACGCGGCTGCTAGTCCTCCTTTCATGCAAAATCTTAAGGTCCTAGGGCATGTCCAAGCCACCAAAGCCGGCTAAAAAGTGAATAATCGACAACTAAAACTTAAATTGTACTACTTCTTACTGGCTATAACTTCAACTTAGAAGCTTCTTCTGTGTTCTACTATGGTGCTTTTAGTGTCTCCGCATACCTCAGCACGCGACATAGCTTTGCAGACGATAAATGTAACCGTTTCAGAGAGAAGAGCGGCCAATGTGACGATCGGACTTTAAATCGATTCGATAACAAATGAAGAAAACGGACGGATTTGTCAGGTTTTTACTTCATATGAACACTTTTCACATTCTCCCGTGCAACGCGGCGGCTAGTCTTCCTTTCATGCAAAATCTTGAGGTCCTAGGTCATGTCGAAGCTACCAAAGCCGGCTAAATATCAATAATCGATAACCAAAACTTGAATTGTACTGCTTCTTATGGCTATTGCTTCAACTTAGAAGCTTCTTCTGTGTTCTACTATGGTGCTTTTAGTGTCTCCGCATACCGCAGCACGCGACATAGCTTTGCAGACGATAAATGTAACCGTCTCAGAGAGAAAAGCGGCCAATGTGACGATCTGGCTTTAAGTCGATTCGATAACAAGTGACGAAAACGGACGGATTTCTCAGGTTTTTACTACATATGAACACTTTTCACATTCTCCCGTGCAACGCGGCTGCCAGTCCACCTCTCGTGCAAAATTTTAACGTCCTAGGTGATCTCCAACCCACCAAAGCCTGCTAAAAAGTGAATAATCGACAACTAAAACTTGAATTGTACTACTTCTTACTGGCTATTACTTCAACTTAGAAGCTTCTTCTGTGTTCTACTATGGTGCTTTTTGTGTCTCCGCATACCGCAGCACGCGACATAGCTTTGCAGACGATAAATGTAACCGTCTCAGAGAGAAAAGCGGCCAATGTGACGATCTGGCTTTAAGTCGATTCGATAACAAATGACGAAAACGGACGGATTTCTCAGGTTTTTACTACATATGAACACTTTTCACATTCTCCCGTGCAACGCGGCTGCTAGTCCTCCTTTCATGCAAAATCGTATGGTCCTAGGTCATGTCCAAGCCACCAAAGCCGACTAAAAAGTGAATAATCGACAACTAAAACTTGAATTGTACTACTTCTTACTGGCTATTACTTCAACTTAGAAGCTTCTTCTGTGTTCTACTATGGTGCTTTTAGTGTTTCCGCATGCTGCAGCACGCGACATAGCTTTGCAGACGATAAATGTAACCGTTTGAGAGAGAAGAGCGGCCAATGTGACGATCTGGCTTTAAGTCGATTCGATAACAAATGACGAAAACGGACAGATTTCTCAGGTTTTTACTACATAAGAACACTTTTCACATTCTCCCGTGCAACGCGGCTGCTAGTCTTCCTTTCATGCAAAATCTTAAGGTCCTAGGTCATGTCCAAGCCACCAAAGCCAGCTAAAAAGTGAATAATCGATAATTAAAACTTGAATTGTACTACTTCTTACTGGCTATTACTTCTACTTATAAGCTTCTTCTGTGTTCTACTATGATGCTTTTAATGTCTCTTCATACCGCAGCACGCGACATAGCTTTGCAGACGATAAATGTAACAGTCTCAGAGAGAAAAGCGGCCAATGTGACGCTCTTTCTTTAAGTCGATTCGATAACAAATGACGAAAACGGACGGATTTCTCAGGTTTTTACTACATATGAACACTTTTCACATTCACCCATGCAACGCGGCTACTAGACCCCCTTTCATGCAAAATCTTAAGGTCCTAGGTCATGTCTAAGCCACCAAAGCCGGCTAAAAAGTGAATAATCGATAACTAAAACTTGAATTGTACTACTTCTTACTGACTATTACTTCAACTTAGAAGCTTCTTCTGTGTTCTACTGTGGTGCTTTTAGTGCTTCCGCATACCGCAGCACGCACATAGCTTTGCAGACGATAAATGTAACCGTTTAAGAGAGAAGAACGGCCAATGTGACGATCTGGCTTTAAGTCGATTCGTTAACAAATGACGAAAGCGGACGGATTTCTCAGGTTTTTACTGCATATGAACACTTTTCACATTCTCCCGTGCAACGCGGCTGCTAGTCCTCCTTTCATGCAAAATCTTAAGGTCTTAGGTCATTTCCAAGCCATCAAAGCCGGTTAAAAAGTGAATAATCGTTAGTTAAAACTTGAATTGTACTACTTCTTACTGGCTATTACTTTAACTTAGAAGCTTCTTCTTGTTGTACTATGGTGCTTTTAGTGTTTCCGCATACCGCAGCACGCGACATAGCTTTGCAGACGATAAGTGTAACGGTTTCAGAGAGAAGAGCGGCCAATGTGACGATATGGCTTTAAGTCGATTCGATAACAAATGACGAAAACGTACGGATTTCTCAGGTTTTTACTAGATATGAACACTTTTCACATTCTCCCGTGCAACGCGGCTGCTAGTCCTCCTTTCATGCAAAATCTTAAGGTCCTAGGTCATGTCCAAGCCACCAAAGCCGGCCAAAAACTGAATAATCGACAACAAAACTTGAATTGTTCTACTTCTTACTGGATATTGCTTCAACTTAGAAGCTTCTCATGTGTTCTACTATGGTGCTTTTAGTGTTTCCGCATACCGCAGCACACGACATTGCTTTGCAGACGATAAATGTAACCGTTTCAGAGAGAAGAGCGGCCAATGTGACGATCTGGCTTTAAGTCGATTCGTTAACAAATGACGAAAACGGACGGATTTTTCAGGTTTTTAGTGCATATGAACACTTTTCACATTCTCCCGTGCAACGCGGCTGCTAGTCCTCCTTTCATGCAAAATCTTAAGGTCCTAGGGCATATCCAAGCCACCAAAGCCGGCTAAAAAGTGAATAATCGATAATTAAAACTTGAATTGTACTACTTCTTACTGGCTATTACTTCAATTTATAAGCTTCTTCTCTGTTCTACTATTATGCTTTTAATGTCTCTTCATACCGCAGCACGCGACATAGCTTTGCAGACGATAAATGTAACAGTATCAGAGAGAAAAGCGGCCAATTTGACGCTCTTTCTTTAAGTCGATTCGATAACAAATGACGAAAACGGACGGATTTCTCAGATTCTTACTACATATGAACACTTTTCACATTCTCCCATGCAACGCGGCTACTAGACCTCCTTTCATGCAAAATCTTAAGGTCCTAGGGCATGTCTAAGCCACCAAAGCCGGCTAAAAAGTGAATAATCGATAACTAAAACTTGAATTGTACTACTTCTTACTGACTATTACTTCAACTTAGAAGCTTCTTTTGTGTTCTACTATGGTGCTTTTAGTGCTTCCGCATACCGCAGCACGCACATAGCTTTGCAGACGATAAATGTTACCGTTTCAGAGAGAAGAGCGGCCAATGTGACGATGTGGCTTTAAGTCGTTTCGTTAACAAATGACTAAAACAGACGGATTTCTCAGGTTTTTACTGCATATGAACACTTTTCACATTCTCCCGTGCAACGCGGCTGCTAGTCCTCCTTTTCATGCAAAATCTTAAGGTCCTAGGTCATTTCCAAGCCATCAAAGCCGGTTAAAAAGTGAATAATCGTTAGCTAAAACTTGAATTGTACTTCTTCTTACTGGCTATTACTTTAACTTAGAAGCTTCTTCTTGTTTTACTATGGTGCTTTTAGTGTTTCCGCATACCGCAGCACGCGACATAGCTTTGCAGACGATAAGTGTAACGGTTTCAGAGAGAAGAGCGGCCAATGTGACGATATGGCTTTAAGTCGATTCGATAACAAATGACGAAAACGTACGGATTTCTCAGGTTTTTACTAGATATGAACACTTTTCACATTCTCCCGTGCAACGCGGCTGCTAGTCCTCCTTTCATGCAGAACCTTAAGGTCCTAGGCCATGTCCAAGCCACCAAAGCCGGCCAAAAACTGAATAATCGACAACAAAACTTGAATTGTTCTACTTCTTACTGGATATTGCTTCAACGTAGAAGCTTCTTATGTGTTCTACTATGGTGCTTTTAGTGTTTCCGCATACCGCAGCACGCGACATAGCTTTGCAGACGATAAATGTAACAGTCTCAGAGAGAAAAGCGGCCAATGTGACGCTCTTTCTTTAAGTCGATTCGATAACAAATGACGAAAACGGACGGATTTCTCAGGTTTTTACTACATATGAACACTTTTCACATTCTCCCATGCAACGCGGCTACTAGACCTCCTTTCATGCAAAATCGTAAGGTCCTAGGGCTTGTCTAAGCCACCAAAGCCGGCTAAAACGTGAATAATCGATAACTAAAACTTGAATTGTACTACTTCTTACTGACTATTACTTCAACTTAGAAACTTCTTTTGTGTTCTACTCTGGTGCTTTTAGTGTCTCCGCATACCGCAGCACGCGACGTAGCTTTGCAGCCGATAGATGTAACCGTTTAAGAGAGAAGAACGGCCAATGTGACGATCTGGCTTTAAGTCGATTCGATAACAAATGACGAAAACGGACGGATTTCTAATGTTTTTACTACATATGAACACTTTTCACATTCTCCCGTGCAACGCGGCTGCAATTGCTCCTTTCATGCAAAATCTTAAGGTCCTAGGTCATGTCCAAGCCACCAAAGCCGGCTAAAAAGTGAATAATCGACAACTAAAACTTCAATTGTACTACTTCTTACTGGTTATTACTTCAACTTAGAAGCTTCTTCTGTGTTCTACTATGGTGCATTTAGCGTTTCGGCATACCGCAGCACGCGACATAGCTTTGCAGACGATAAGTGTAACCGTTTCAGAGAGAACAGCGGCCAATGTGACGATCTGGCTTTAAGTCGATTCGATAACAAATGACATAAACGTACGGATTTCTCAGGTTTTTACTACATATGAACACATTTCACATTCTCCCGTGCAACGCGGCTGCTAGTCCTCCTTTCCTGCAAAATCTTAAGGTCCTAGCTCATGTCCAAGCCACCAAAGCCGGCCAAAAACTGAATAATCGACAACTAAAACTTGAATTGTTCTACTTCTTACTGGCTATTCCTTCAACTTAGAAGCTTCTTCTGTGTTCTACTATGGTGCTTTTAGTGTCTCCGCATTTCGCAGCACGCGACATAGCTTTGCAGACGATAAATGTAACCGTCTCAGAGAGAAAAGCTTCCAATGTGACGATCTGGCTTTCAGTCGATTCGATAACAAAAGACGAAAACGGACGGATTTCTCAGGTTTTTACTACATATGAACACTTTTCACATTCTCCCGTGCAACGCGGCTGCAAGTCCTAATTTCATGCAAAATCTTAAGGTCCTAGGTCATGTCCAAGCCACCAAAGCCGGCTAAAAAGTGAATAATCGACAACTAAAACTTGAATTGTACTACTTCTTACTGGCTATTACTTCAACATAGAAGCTTCTTCTGTGTTCTACTATGGTGCATTTAGTGTTTCGGCATACCGCAGCAAGCGACATAGCTTTGCAGACGAAAAATGTAACCGTTTCAGAAAGAAGAACGGCCAATGAGACGATCTGGCTTTAAGTCGATTCGATAACAAAAGTCGAAAACGGACGGATTTCTCAGGTTTTTACTACATATGAACACTTTTCACATTCTCCCGTGCAACGCGGCTGCTAGTCCTCCTTTCCTGCAAAATCTTAAGGTCCTAGCTCATGTCCAAGCCACCAAAGCCGGCCAAAAACTGAACAATCGACAACTAAAACTTGAATTGTTCTACTTCTTACTGGCTATTCCTTCAACTTAGAAGCTTCTTCTGTGTTCTACTATGGTGCTTTTAGTGTCTCCGCATTTCGCAGCACGCGACATAGCTTTGCAGACGATAAATGTAACCGTCTCAGAGAGAAAAGCTTCCAATGTGACGATCTGGCTTTCAGTCGATTCGATAACAAAAGACGAAAACGGACGGATTTCTCAGGTTTTTACTACATATGAACACTTTTCACATTCTCGCGTGCAACGCGGCTGCTAGTCCTCCTTTCATGCAAAATCTTAGGGTTCCATATCATGTCAAAGCCATTAAAGCCGGCTAAAAAGTGAATAATCGATAACTAAAACTTGAATTGTACTACTTCTTACTGGCTACTACTTCAACTTAGAAGCTTCTTCTGTGTTCTACTATGGTGCTTTTAGTGTTTCGGCATAGCGCAGCACGCGACATAGCTTTGCAGACGATAAATGGAACCGTTTCAGAGAGAAGAACGGCCAATGTGACGATCTGGCTTTAAGTCGATCCGATAACAAATGACGAAAACGGACGGATTTCTCAGGTTTTTACTACATATGAACACTTTTCACATTCTCGCGTGCAACGCGGCTGCTAGTTCTCCTTTCATGCAAAATCTTAAGGTTCCATCTCCGTCAAAGCCACCAAAGCCGGCTAAAAAGTGAAAAATCGACAAGTAAAACTTGAATTGTACTATTTCCTACTTTCTATTACTTCAAATTAGAAGCTTCTTCTGTGTTCTGCTATAATGCTTTTAGTGTTTCGGCATACCGCAACACGCGACATAGCTTTGCAGACGATAAACGTAACCGTTTCAGAGAGAGGAACGGCCAATGTGACGATCTGGCTTTAAGTCGATTCGATAACAAATGACGAAAACGGACGGATTTCTCAGGTTTTTACTACATATGAACACTTTTCACATTCTCCCGTGCAAAGCGGCTGCTAGTCCTCCTTTCATGCAAAATCTTAAGGTCCTAGGTCAAGTCCAAGCCACCAAAGCCGGCTAAAAAGTGAATAATCGACAAATAAAACTTGAATTGTAATTCTTCTTACTGGCTATTACTTCAACATAGAAGCTTCTTCTGTGTTCTACTATGGTGCTTTTAGTGTTTCCGCACACCGCAGCACGCGACATAGCTTTGCAGACGATAAATGTAACCGTTTCAGAGAGAAGAGCGGCCAATGTGACGATCTGGCTTTAAGTCGATTCGATAACAAATGAAGAAAACGAACGCATTTCTCAGGTTTTTACTGCATATGAACACTTTTCACATTCTCCCGTGCAAAGCGGCTGCTAGTCCTCCTTTCCTGCAAAATATTAAGGTCCCAGGTCATGTCCAAGCCACCAAAGCCGGCTAAAAAGTGAATAATCGACAACTAAAACTTGAATTGTTCTACTTCTTACTGGCTATTGCTTCAACTTAGAAGCTTCTTCTGTGTTCTACTATGGTGCTTTTAGTGTTTCGGCATACCGCCACACGCGGCATAGCTTTGCAGACGATTAATGTAACCGTTTCAGAGAGATGAACGGCCAATGTGACGATGTGGCTTTAAGTTGATTCGATAACAAATGACGAAAACGTACGGATTTCTCAGGTTTTTACTACATATGAACACATTTCACATTCTCCCGTGCAACGCGGCTCCAAGTCCTCCATTCATGGAAAATCTTAAGGTCCTAGGTCATGTTCAAGCCACCAAAGCCGGCTAAAATGTGAATAATCGACAACTAAAACTTGAATTGTACTACTTCTTACTGGCTATTACTTCAACTTAGAAGTTTCTTCTGTGTTCTACTATGGTGCTTTTAGTGTTTCCGCATACCGCAGCACGCGACATAGCTTTGCAGACGATAAATGTAACCGATTCAGAGAGAAGAGCGGCCAATGTGACGATCTGGCTTTAAGTCGATTCGTTAACAAATGAAGAAAACGGACGGATTTCTCAGGTTTTTACTGCATATGAACACTTTTCACATTCTCCCGTGCAACGCGGCTGCTAGTCCTCCTTTCATGCAAAATCTTAAGGTCCTAGGTCATGTCCAAGCCACCAAAGCCGGCTAAAAAGTGAATAATCGACAACTAAAATTGAATTGTACTATTTCTTACTGGTTATTACTTCAACTTAGAAGCTTCTTCTGTGTTCTACTATGGTGCTTTTAGTGTCTCCGCATATAGCAGCACGCGACATAGCTTTGCAGACGATAACTGTAACCCTTTCAGAGAGAAAAGCAGCCAATGTGACGATCTGGCTTTAAGTCGATTCGATAACAGATTTCTCAGGTTTTTACTACATATTAACACTTTTCACATTCTGAAATGCAACGCGGCTGCTAGTCCTCCTTTCATGCAAAATCTTAAGGTCCTAGGTCAAGTCCAAGCCACCAAAGCCGGCTAAAAAGTGAATAATCGACAACAAAAACTTGAATTGTAATACTTCTTACTAGCTATTACTTCAACATAGAAGCTTCTTCTGTGTTCTACTATGGTGCTTTTAGTGTTTCCATTTACCGCAGCACGTGACATAGTTTTGCAGACGATAAATGTAACCGTCTCGGAGAGAAAAGCGGCCAATGTGACGATCTGGCTTTAAGTCGATTCGATAACAAATGACGAAAACGAACGCATTTCTCAGGTTTTTACTGCATATGAACACTTTTCACATTCTCCCGTGCAACGCGGCTGCTAGTCCTCCTTTCCTGCAAAATATTAAGGTCCTAGGTCATGTCCAAGCCACCAAAGCCGGCTAAAAAGTGAATAATCGACAACTAAAACTTGAATTGTACTACTTCTTACTGGCTATTGCTTCAACTTAGAAGCTTCTTCTGTGTTCTACTATGGTGCTTTTAGTGTTTCGGCATACCGCAGCACGCGACATAGCTTTGCAGACGATTAATGTAACCGTTTCAGAGAGATGAACGGCCAATGTGACGATGTGGCTTTAAGTCGATTCGATAACAAATGACGAAAACGTACGGATTTCTCAGGTTTTTACTACATATGAACACATTTCACATTCTCCCGTGCAACGCGGCTATTAGTCCTCCTTTCATGGAAAATCTTAAGGTACTAGGTAATGTTCAAGCCACCAAAGCCGG
Source organism: Schistocerca gregaria (assembly GCF_023897955.1). Lineage (NCBI taxonomy): Eukaryota > Metazoa > Arthropoda > Insecta > Orthoptera > Acrididae > Schistocerca > Schistocerca gregaria. Next base: position 581,035,415 of record NC_064925.1, read on the forward strand.
CTAAAAAGTGAATAATCGACAACTTAAACTTGAACTGTACTACTTCTTACTGGCTATTACTTCAACTTAGAAGCTTCTTCTGTGTTCTACTATGGTGCTTTTAGTGTTTCCGCATACCGCAGCACGCGACATAGCTTTGCAGACGATAACTGTAACCCTTTCAGAAAGAAAAGCAGCCAATGTGACGATCTGGCTTTAAGTCGATTCGATAACAGATTTCTCAGGTTTTTACTACATATGAACACTTTTCACATTCTCCCATGCAACGCGGCTGCTAGTCCTCCTTTCATGCAAAATCTTAAGGTCCTAAGTCATGTGCAAGCAACCAAAGCCGGCTAATAAGTGAATAATCGACAACTAAAACTTCAATTGTACTACTTCTTACTGGCTATTGCTTCAACCTAGAAGCTTCTTCTGTGTTCTACTATAGTGCTTCTAGTGTCTCCGCATACCTCAGCACGCGACATAGCTTTGCAGACGATAAATGTAACCGTCTCGGACAGAAAAGCGGCCAATGTGACGATCTGGCTTTAAGTCGATTCGTTAACAAATGACGAAAACGGACGGATTTCTAATGTTTTTACTACATATGAACACTTTGTACATTCTCACGTGCAACGCGGCTGCTAGTCCTCCTTTCATGCAAAATCTTAAGGTTCCATCTCATGTCAAAGCCACCAAAGCCGGCTAAAAAGTGAATAATGGACAACTAAAACTTGAATTGTAATACATCTTACTGGCTATTGCTTCAACTTAGAAGCTTCTTCTGTGTTCTACTATGGTGCGTTTAGTGTCTCCGCATACCGCAGCACGCGACATAGCTTTGCAGACGATAAATGTAACCGTTTCAGACAGAAGAGCGGCCAAAGTGACGATCTGGCTTTAAGTCGATTCGATAACAAATGACGAAAACGGACGGATTTCTCAGGTTTTTACTACATATGAACACTTTTCACATTCTCCCGTGCAACGCGGCTGCAAGTGCTCCTTTCATGCAAAATCTTAAGGTCCTAGGTCATGTCCAAGCCACCAAAGCCGGCTAAAAAGTGAATAATCGACAACTAAATTTTGAATTGTACTACTTCTTACTGGCTATTACTTCAACTTAGAAGCTTCTTCTGTGTTCTACTATGGTGCTTTTAGTGTCTCCGCATACCGCAGCGCGCGACATAGTTTTGCAGACGATAAATTTAACCGTTTCAGACAGAAGAGCGGCCAATGTGACGATCTGGCTTTAAGTCGATTCGATAACAAATGACGAAAACGGACGAATTTCTCAGGTTTTTACTACATATGAACACTTTTCACATTCTCCCGTGGAACGTGGCTGCTGGTCCTCCTGTCATGCAAAATCTTAAGGTCCTAGGTCATGTCCAAGCCACCAAAGCCGGCTAAAAAGTGAATAATGGACAACTAAAACTTGAATTGTACTACTTCTTACTGGCTATTACTTCAACTTAGAAGCTTCTTCTGTGTTCTACTATGGTGCTTTTAGTGTCTCCGCATACCGCAGCACGCGACATAGCTTTGCAGACGATAAATGTAACCGTCTCAGAGAGAAAAGTGGCCAATGTGACGATCTGGCTTTAAGTCGATTCGATAACAAATGACGAAAACAGACGGATTTCTCAGGTTTTTACTACATATGAACACTTTTCACATTCTCCCTTGCAACGCGGCTGCTAGGCCAACTTTCATGCAAAATGTTAAGGTCCTAGCTCATGTCCAAGGCACCAAAGCCAGCTAAAAAGTCAATAATCGATAACTAAAACTTGAATTGTTACACTTCTTACTGGCTATTACATCAACTTATAAGTTTCATCTGTGTTCTACTATGATGCTTTTAGTGTCTCCGCATACCGCAGCACGCGACGTAGCTTTGCAGACGATAAATGTAACCGTTTCAGACAGAAGAGCGGCCAATGTGACGATGTGGCTTTAAACCGATTCGATAACAAATGACGAAAACGGACGGATTTCTCAGGTTTTTACAACATATGAATTCTTTTCACATTCTCCCGTGCAACGCGGCTGTAGGTCCTCCTTTCATGCAAAATCTTAAGGTCCTAGGTAATGTCCAAGCCACCAAAGCCGGCTAAAAAGTGAATAATCGACAACGAAAACTTGAATTGTACTACTTCTTACTGGCTATTGCTTCAACTTAGAAGCTTCTTCTGTGTTCTACTATGGTGCTTTTAGTGTCTCCGCATACCGCAGCACGCGACATTGCTTTGCAGACGATAAATGTAACCGTTTCAGACAGAAGAGCGGCCAATGAGACGATCTGGCTTTAAGTCGATTCAATAACAAATGACGAAAACGGACGGATTTCTCAGGATTTTACTACATATGAACAGTTTTCACATTCTCCCGTGCAACGCGGCTGCAAGTCCTCCTTTCATGCAAAATCTTAAGGTCCTAGGTCATGTCAAAGCCACCAAAGCCGGCTCAAAAGTGAATAATCGACAACTAAAACTTGAATTGTACTACTTCTTACTGTCTATTACTTCAACTTAGAAGCTTCTCCTGTGTTCTACTATGGTGCTTTTAGTGTCTCCGCATACCGCAGCACGCGACATTGCTTTGCAGACGATAAATGTAACCGCCTCAGAGAGAAAAGCGGCCAATGTGACGATCAGGCTTTAAGTCAATTCGATAACAAAAGACGAAAAGGGACGGATTTCTCAGGTTTTTACTACATATGAACACATTTCACATTCTCCCGTGCACTTCGGTTGCTAGGCCTCCTTTCATGCAAAATGTTAAGGTCCTAGCTCATGTCCAAGGCACCAAAGCCAGCTAAAAAGTCAATAATCGATAACTAAAACTTGAATTGTACTACTTCTTACTGGCTATTGGTTCAACTTAGAAGCTTCTTCTGTGTACTACTATGGTGCTTTTAGTGTCTCCGCATACCGCAGCACGCGACATAGCTTTGCAGACGATAAATGTAACCGTTTCAGACAGAAGAGCGGCCAATGTGACGATCTGGCTTTAAGTCGATTCAATAACAAATGACGAAAACGGACGGATTTCTCAGGTTTTTACTACATATGAACACTTTTCACATTCTCCCGTGCAACGCGGCTGCAAGTGCTCCTTTCATGCAAAATCTTAAGGTCCTAGGTCATGTCCAAGCCACCAAAGCCGGATAAAAAGTGAATAATCGACAACTAAATTTTGAATTGTACTACTTGTTACTGGCTATTACTTCAACTTAGAAGCTTCTTCTGTGTTCTACTATGGTGCTTTTAGTGTCTCCGCATACCGCAGCACGCGACATAGCGTTGCAGACGATAAATGTAACCGTCTCAGAGAGAAAAGCGGCCAATGTGACGATCGGGCTTTAAGTCGATTCGATAACAAATGACGAAAACGGACGGATGTCTCAGGTTTTTACTACATATGAACACTTTTCACATTCTCCCGTGCAACGCGGCTGTTAGTCCTACTTTCATGCAAAATTTTAAGGTCCTAGGTCATGTCCAAGCCACCAAAGCCGGCTAAAAAGTGAATAATCGACAACTAAAACTTGAATTGTACTACTTCTTACTGGCTATTACTTCAACTTAGAAGCTTCCTCTGTGTTCTACTATGGTGCTTTTAGTGTCTCCGCATACCGCAGCGCGCGACATAGTTTTGCAGACGATAAATTTAACCGTTTCAGACAGAAGAGCGGCCAATGTGACGATCTGGCTTTAAGTCGATTCAATAACAAATGACGAAAACGGACGAATTTCTCAGGTTTTTACTACATATGAACACTTTTCACATTCTCCCGTGGAACGTGGCTGCTAGTCCTCCTTTCATGCAAAATCTTAAGGTCCTAGGTAATGTCCAAGCCACCAAAGCCGGCTAAAAAGTGAATAATCGACAACGAAAACTTGAATTGTACTACTTCTTACTGGCTATTGCTTTAACTTAGATGCTTCGTCTGTGTTCTACTATGGTGCTTTTAGTGTCTCCGCATACCGCAGCACGCGACATTGCTTTGCAGACGATAAATATAACCGTTTCAGTCAGAAGAGCGGCCAATGTGACGATCTGGCTTTAAGTCGATTCGATAACAAATGACGAATACAGACGGATTTCTCAGGTTTTTACTACATATGAACACTTTTCACATTCTCCCGTGCAACGCGGCTGTTAGTCCTCCTTTCATGCAAAATCTTAAGGTCCTAGGTCATGTCAAAGCCACCAAAGCCGGCTAAAAAGTGAATAATCGACAACTAAAACTTGAATTGTACTACTTCTTACTGGCTATTGCTTTAACTTAGAAGCATCTTCTGTGTTCTACTATGGTGCTTTTAGTGTCTCCGCATACCGCAGCACGCGACATAGCTTTGCAGACGATAAATGTAACCATCTCAGAGGGAAAAGCGGCCAATGTGACGATCTGGCTTTAAGTCGATTCGATAACAAATGACGAAAACTGACGGATTTCTCAGGTTTTTACTACATATGAACACTTTTCACATTCTCCCCGTGCAACGCGGCTGTTAGTCCTCCTTTCATGCAAAATTTTAAGGTCCTAGGTCATGTCGAAGCCACCAAAGCCGGCTAAAAAGTGAATAATCGACAACTAAAACTTGAATTGTACTACTACTTACTGGCTATTACTTCAACTTAGAAGCTTCTTCTGTGTTCTACTACGGTACTTTTAGTGTCTCCGCATACCCCAGCACGCGACATAGCTTTGCAGACGATAAATATAACGGTCTCAGAGAGAAAAGCGGCGAATGTGACGATCTGGCTTTAAGTCCATTCGATAACAAATGACGAAAACAGACGGATTACTCAGGTTTTTACTACATATGAACACTTTTCACATTCTCCCGTGCAACGCGGCTGCAAGTCCTCCTTTCATGCAAAATCTTAAGGTCCTAGGTCATGTCAAAGCCACCAAAGCTGGCTAAAATGTGAATAATGGACAACTAAAACTTGAATTGTACTACTTCTTACTGGCTATTGCTTCAACTTAGAAGCTTCTTCTGTGTTCTACTACGGTGCTTTTAGTGTCTCCGCATACCCCAGCACGCGACATAGCTTTGCAGACGATAAATATAACCGTCTCAGAGAGAAAAGCGGCCAATGTGACGATCTGGCTTTAAGTCGATTCGATAACAAATGACGAAAACAGACGGATTTCTCAGGTTTTTACTACATATGAACACTTTTCACATTCTCCCGTGCAACGCGGCTGCAAGTCCTCCTTTCATGCAAAATCTTAAGGTCCTAGGTCATGTCAAAGCCACCAAAGCTGTCTAAAAAGTGAATAATGGACAACTAAAACTTGAATTGTACTACTTCTTACTGGCTATTGCTTCAACTTAGAAGCTTCTTCTGTGTTCTACTATATTGCTTTTAGTGTCTCCGCATACCGCAGCACGCGACATAGCTTTGCAGACGATAAATTTAACCATCTCAGAGAGAAAAGCGGCCAACTGACGATCTGGCTTTAAGTCGATTCGATAACAAATGACGAAAACTGACGGATTTCTCAGGTTTGTACTACATATGAGCACTTTTCACATTCTCCCGTGCAACGCGGCTGCAGGTCCTCCTTTCATGGAAAATCTTAAGGTCCTAGGTAATGTCCAAGCCACCAAAGCCGGCTAAAAAGTGAATAATCGACAACTAAATTTTGAATTGTGCTACTTCTTACTGGCTATTACTTCAACTTAGAAGCGTCCTCTGTGTTCTACTATGGTGCTTTTAGTGTCTCCGCATACCGTAGCGCCCGACATAGTTTTGCAGACGATAAATTTAACCGTTTCAGACAGAAGAGCAGCCAATGTGACGATCTGGCGTTAAGTCGATTCAATAACAAATGACGAAAACGGACGAATTTCTCAGGTTTTTACTACATATGAACACTTTTCACATTCTCCCGTGCAACGCGGCTGTTAGTCCTCCTTTCATGCAAAATTGTAAGGTCCTAGGTCATGTCCAAGCCACCAAAGCCGGCTAAAAAGTGAATAATCGACAACTAAAACTTGAATTGTACTACTTCTTACTGGCTATTACTTCAACTTAGAAGCTTCTTCTGTGTTCTACTACGGTGCTTTTAGTGTCTCCGCAAACCCCAGCACGCGACATAGCTTTGCAGACGATAAATATAACCGTCTCAGAGAGAAAAGCGGCCAATGTGACGATCTGGCTTTAAGTCGATTCGATAACAAATGGCGAAAACAGACGGATTTCTCAGGTTTTTACTACATATGAACACTTTTCACATTCTCCCGTGCAACGCGGCTGCAAGTCCTCCTTTCATGCAAAATCTTAAGGTCCTAGGTCATGTCAAAGCCACCAAAGCTGGCTAAAAAGTGAATAATGGACAACTAAAACTTGAATTGTACTACTTCTTACTGGCTATTGCTTCAACTTAGAAGCTTCTTCTGTGTTCTACTATGGTGCTTTTAGTGTCTCCGCATACCGCAGCACGCGACATAGCTTTGCCGACGATAAATTTAACCATCTCAGAGAGAAAAGCGGCCAATGTGGCGATCGGGCTTTAAGTCGATTCGATAACAAATGACGAAAACTGACGGATTTCTCAGGTTTGTACTACATATGAGCACTTTTCACATTCTCCCGTGCAACGCGGCTGCAGGTCCTCCTTTCATGCAAAATCTTAAGGTCCTAGGTAATGTCCAAGCCACCAAAGCCGGCTAAAAAGTGAATAATCGACAACTAAATTTTGAATTGTGCTACTTCTTACTGACTATTACTTCAACTTAGAAGCATCCTCTGTGTTCTACTATGGTGCTTTTAGTGTCTCCGCATACCGCAGCGCACGACATAGTTTTGCAGACGATAAATTTAACCGTTTCAGACAGAAGAGCGGCCAATGTGACGATCTGGCTTTAAGTCGATTCAATAACAAATGACGAAAACGGACGAATTTCTCAGGTTTTTACTACATATGAACACTTTTCACATTCTCCCGTGCAACGCGGCTGTTAGTCCTCCTTTCATGCAAAATTTTAAGGTCCTAGGTCATGTCCAAGCCACCAAAGCCGGCTAAAAAGTGAATATTCGACAACTAAAACTTGAATTGTACTACTTCTTACTGGCTATTACTTCAACTTAGAAGCTTCTTCTGTGTTCTACTACGGTGCTTTTAGTGTCTCCGCATACCCCAGCACGCGACATAGCTTTGCAGACGATAAATATAACCGTCTCAGAGAGAAAAGCGGCCAATGTGACGATCTGGCTTTAAGTCGATTCGATAACAAATGACGAAAACAGACGGATTTCTCAGGTTTTTACTACATATGAACACTTTTCACATTCTCCCGTGCAACGCGGCTGCAAGTCCTACTTTCATGCAAAATCTTAAGGTCCTAGGTCATGTCAAAGCCACCAAAGCTGTCTAAAAAGTGAATAATGGACAACTAAAACTTGAATTGTACTACTTCTTACTGGCTATTGCTTCAACTTAGAAGCTTCTTCTGTTTTCTACTATATTGCTTTTAGTGTCTCCGCATACCGCAGCACGCGACATAGCTTTGCAGACGATAAATTTAACCATCTCAGAGAGAAAAGCGGCCAATGTGACGATCTGGCTTTAAGTCGATTCGATAACAAATGACGAAAACTGACGGATTTCTCAGGTTTGTACTACATATGAGCACTTTTCACATTCTCCCGTGCAACGCGGCTGCAGGTCCTCCTTTCATGCAAAATCTTAAGGTCCTAGGTAATGTCCAAGCCACCAGAGCCGGCTAAAAAGTGAATAATCGACAACTAAATTTTGAATTGTGCTACTTCTTACTGGCTATTACTTCAACTTAGAAGCTTCCTCTGTGTTCTACTATGGTGCTTTTAGTGTCTCCGCATACCGCAGCGCGCGACATAGTTTTGCAGACGATAAATTTAACCGTTTCAGACAGAAGAGCGGCCAATGTGACGATCTGGCTTTAAGTCGATTCAATAACAAATGACGAAAACGGACGAATTTCTCAGGTTTTTACTACATATGAACACTTTTCACATTCTCCTGTGGAACGTGGCTGCTAGTCCTCCTTTCATGCAAAATCTTAAGGTCCTAGGTCATGTCCAAGCCACCAAAGCCGGCTAAAAAGTGAATAATGGACAACTAAAACTTGAATTGTACTACTTCTTACTGGCTATTGCTTTAACTTAGAAGCTTCTTCTGTGTTCTACTATGGTGCTTTTAGTGTCTCCGCATACCGCAGCACGCGACATAGCTTTGCAGACGATAAATGTAACCATTGCAGAGAGAAAAGCGGCCAATGTGACGATCTGGCTTTAAGTCGATTCGATAACAAATGACGAAAACTGACGGATTTCTCAGGTTTTTACTACATATGAACACTTTTCACATTCTCCCGTGCAACGCGGCTGTTAGTCCTCCTTTCATGCAAAATTTTAAGGTCCTAGGTCATGTCCAAGCCACCAAAGCCAGCTGAAAAGTGAATAATCGACAACTAAAACTTGAATTGTACTACTTCTTACTGGCTATTACTTCAACTTAGAAGCTTCTTCTGTGTTCTACTACGGTACTTTTAGTGTCTCCGCATACCCCAGCACGCGACATAGCTTTGCAGACGATAAATATAACCGTCTCAGAGAGAAAAGCAGCCAATGTGACGATCTGGCTTTAAGTCGATTCGATAACAAATGACGAAAACAGACGGATTTCTCAGGTTTTTACTACATATGAACACTTTTCACATTCTCCCGTGCAACGCGGCTGCAAGTCCTCCTTTCAAGCAAAATCTTAAGGTCCTAGGTCATGTCAAAGCCACCAAAGCTGGCTAAAAAGTGAATAACGGACAACTAAAACTTGAATTGTACTACTTCTTACTGGCTATTGCTTCAACTTAGAAGCTTCTTCTGTGTTCTACTATGATGCTTTTAGTGTCTCCGCATACCGCAGCACGCGACATAGCTTTGCAGACGATAAATTTAACCATCTCAGAGAGAAAAGCGGCCAATGTTACGATCGGGCTTTAAGTCGATTCGATAACAAATGACGAAAACTGACGGATTTCACAGGTTTGTACTACATATGAGCACTTTTCACATTCTCCCGTGCAACGCGGCTGCAGGTCCTCCTTTCATGCAAAATCTTAAGGTCCTAGGTAATGTCCAAGCCACCAAAGCCGGCTAAAAAGTGAATAATCGACAACTAAATTTTGAATTGTGCTACTTCTTACTGGCTATTACTTCAACTTAGAAGCTTCCTCTGTGTTCTACTATGGTGCTTTTAGTGTCTCCGCATACCCCAGCACGCGACATAGCTTTGCAGACGATAAATATAACCGTCTCAGAGAGAAAAGCGGCCAATGTGACGATCTGGCTTTAAGTCGATTCGATAACAAATGACGAAAACAGACGGATTTCTCAGGTTTTTACTACATATGAACACTTTTCACATTCTCCCGTGCAACGCGGCTGCAAGTCCTCCTTTCATGCAAAATCTTAAGGTCCTAGGTCATGTCACAGCCACCAAAGCTGGCTAAAAAGTGAATAATGGACAATTAAAACTTGAATTGTACTACTTCTTACTGGCTATTACATCAACTTAGAAGCTTCTTCTGTGTTCTACTATGGTGCTTTTAGTGTCTCCGCATACCGCAGCACGCGACATAGCTTTGCAGACGATAAATTTAACCATCTCAGAGAAAAAAGCGGCCAATGTGACGATCTGGCTTTCAGTCGATTCGATAACAAATGACGAAAACTGACGGATTTCTCAGGTTTGTACTACATATGAGCACTTTTCACATTCTCCCGTGCAACGCGGCTGCAGGTCCTCCTTTCATGCAAAATCTTAAGGTCCTAGGCAATGTCCAAGCCACCAAAGCCGGCTAAAAAGTGAATAATCGACAACTAAATTTTGAATTGTGCTACTTCTTACTGGCTATTACTTCAACTTAGAAGCTTCCTCTGTGTTCTACTATGGTGCTTTTAGTGTCTCCGCATACCGCAGCGCGCGACATAGTTTTGCAGACGATAAATTTAACCGTTTCAGACAGAAGAGCGGCCAATGTGACGATCGGGCTTTAAGTCGATTCAATAACAAATGACGAAAACGGACGAATTTCTCAGGTTTTTACTACATATCAACACTTTTCACATTCTCCCGTGGAACGTGGCTGCTAGTCCTCCTTTCATGCAAAATCTTAAGGTCCTAGGTCATGTCCAAGCCACCAAAGCCGGCTAAAAAGTGAATAATCGACAACGAAAACTTGAATTGTACTACTTCTTACTGGCTATTGCTTTAACTTAGATGCTTCGTCTGTGTTCTACTATGGTGCTTTTAGTGTCTCCGCATACCGCAGCACGCGACATTGCTTTGCAGACGATAAATGTAACCGTTTCAGTCAGAAGAGCGGCCAATGTGACGATCTGGCTTTAAGTCGATTCAATAACAAATGACGAAAACGGACGGATTTCTCAGGTTTTTACTACATATGAACAGTTTTCACATTCTCCCGTGCAACGCGGCTGCAAGTCCTCCTTTCATGCAAAATCTTAAGATCCTAGGTCATGTCCAAGCCACCAAAGCCGGGTAAAAAGTGAATAATCGACAACTAAAACTGGAATTGTACTACTTCTTACTGGCTATTGCTTCAACTTAGAAGCTTCTTCTGTGTTCTACTATGGTGCTTTTAGTGTCTCCGCCTACCGCAGAACGCGACATAGCTTTGTAGACGATAAATGTAACCGTCTCAGAGAGAAAAGCGGCCAATGTGACGATCTGGCTTTAAGTCGATTCGATAACAAATGACGAATACAGACGGACTTCTCAGGTTTTTACTACATATGAACACTTTTCACATTCTCCCGTGCAACGCGGCTGCAAGTCCTCCTTTCATGCAAAATCTTAAGGTCCTAGGTCATGTCAAAGCCACCAAAGCCGGCTAAAAAGTGAATAATGGACAACTAAAACTTGAATTGTACTACTTCTTACTGGGTATTGCTTTAACTTAGAAGCTTCTTCTGTGTTCTACTATGGTGCTTTTAGTGTCTCCTCATACCGCAGCACGCGACATAGCTTTGCAGACGATAAATGTAACCATCTCAGAGAGAAAAGCGGCCAATGTGACGATCTGGCTTTAAGTCGATTCGATAACAAATGACGAAAACTGACGGATTTCTCAGGTTTGTACTACATATGAATACTTTTCACATTCTCCCGTGCAACGCGGCTGCTACTCCTCCTTTCATGCAAAATCTTAAGGTCCAAGGTAATATCCAAGCCACCAAAGCCGGCTAAAAAGTGAATAATCGACAACGAAAACTTTAATTGTACTACTTCTTACTGGCTATTGCTTCAACTTAGATGCTTCGTCTGTGTTCTACTATGGTGCTTTTAGTGTCTCCGCATACCGCAGCACGCGACATTGCTTTGCAGACGATAAATGTAACCGTTTCAGTCAGAAGAGCGGCCAATGTGACGATCTGGCTTTAAGTCGATTCAATAACAAATGACGAAAACGGACGGATTTCTCAGGTTTTTACTACATATGAACAGTTTTCACATTCTCCCGTGCAACGCGGCTGCAAGTCCTCCTTTCATGCAAAATCTTAAGGTCCTAGGTCATGTCCAAGCCACCAAAGCCGGGTAAAAAGTGAATAATCGACAACTAAAACTGGAATTGTACTACTTCTTACTGGCTATTGCTTCAACTTAGAAGCTTCTTCTGTAATCTACTATGGTGCTTTTAGTGTCTCCGCATACCGCAGCACGCGACATAGCTTTGCAGACGATAAATGTAACCGTCTCAGAGAGAAAAGCGGCCAATGGGACGATCTGGCGTTAAGTCGATTCGATAACAAATGACGAAAACGGACGGATTTCTCAGGTTTTCACTACATATGAACACTTTTCATATTCTCCCCTGCAACGCGGCTGCTAGTCCTCCTTTCATGCAAAACCTTAAGGTCCTAGGTCATGTCCAAGAAACCAAAGCCGGCTAAAAGGTGAATAATCGACAACTAAAACTTGAATTGTACTACTTCTTACTGGATATTGCTTCAACTTAGAAGCTTCTTCTGTGTACTACTATGGTGCTTATAGTGTCTCCGCATGCCGCAGCACGCGACATAGCTTTTCAGACGATAAATGTAACCGTTTCAGAGAAAAGAGCGGCCAATGTGACGATCTGGCTCTAAGTCGACATGATAACAAATGACGAAAACAGACGGGTTTCTCAGGTTTTTACTACACATGAACACTTTTCACATTCTCCCGGCAACGCGGCTGCTAGTCCTCCTTTCATGCAAAATCTTAATGTCCTAGGTCATGTCCAAGCCACCAAAGCCGGCTAAGAAGTGAATAATCGACCACAAAAACTTGAATTGTACTACTTCTTACTGGCTATTGCTTCAACTTAGAAGCTTCTTCTGTGGTCTACTATGGTACTTTTAGTGTCTCCGCATACCGCAGCACGCGACATAGCTTTGCAGACGATAAATGTAACCGTCTCAGAGAGAAAAGCGGCCAATGTCACGATCTGGCTTTAAGTCGATTCGATAACAAATGACGTAAACGGACGTATTTCTCAGGTTTTTACGACATATGAACACTTTTCACATTCTCCCGTGCAACGCGGCTGCTAGTCCTTCTTTCATGCAAAATCGTAAGGATCCATCTCATGTCCAAGGCACCAAAGCCGGCTAAAAATCAATAATCGATAACCAAAGCTTGAAATGTACTCATTCTTACTGGCTATTGCTTCAACTTAGAAGCTTCTTCTGTAATCTACTATGGTGCTTTTAGTGTCTATGCATACCGCAGCACGCGACATAGCTTTGCACACGATAAATGTAACCGTCTCAGAGAGAAAAGAGGCCAATCTGACGATCTGGCTTTAAGTCGATTCGATAACAAATGACGAAAACGGACGGATTTCTCAGGTTTTTACTAAATATGAACACTTTTCACATTCTCCCGTGCAACGCGGCTGCTAGTCCTCCTTTTATGCAAAATCTTAAGTTCCTAGGTCATGTCCAAGCCACCAAAGCCGGCTAAAAAGTGAATAATCGACAACTAAAACTTGAATTGTACTATTTCTTACTGGCTATTGCTTCAACTTAGAAGCTTCTTCTGTGGTCTACTATGGTGCTTTTAGTGTCTCCGCATACCGCAGCACGCGACATAGCTTTGCAGACCATAAATGTAACCGTCTCAGAGAGAAAATCGGCCAATGTGACGATCTGGCTTTAAGTCTATTCGATAACAAATGACGAAAACGGACGGATTTCTCAGGTTTTTACTACATATGAACCCTTTTCACATTCTCCCGTCCAACGCGGCTGCTAGTCCTCCTTTCATGCAAAATCTTAAGGTTCCACGTCATGTCCAAGGCAGCAAAGCCGGCTAAATATAAATAATCGATAACCAAAACTTGAATTGTACTGCAGCTTACTGGCAATTGCTTCAACTTAGAACCTTCCTCTGTGTTCTACTATGGTGCTTTTAGTGTCTCCGCATACCGCAGCACGCGACATAGCTTTGCAGACGATAAATGTAACCGTCTCAGAGAGAAAAGCGGCCAATGTGACGATCTGGCTTTAAGTCGATTCGATTACGAATGAAGAAACGTGCGGATTTCTCAGGTTTTTACTACATATGAACCCTTTTCACATTCTCCCGTGCAACGCGGCTGCTGGTCGTGCTTTCATGCAAAATCTTAAGGTTCCACCTCATGTCCAGGGCACCAAAGCCGGCTAAAAATCAACAATCGATAATCAAAACTTGAATTGTACTGCTTCTTACTGGCTATTGCTTCAACTTAGAAGCTTCTTCTGTGTTCGACTACAGTGCTTTTAGTGTCTCCGCATACCGCAGCACGCGACATAGCTTTGCAGACGATAAATGTAACCATCTCAGAGCGAAAAGCGGCCAATGTGACGATCTGGCTTTAAGTCGATTCGATAACAAATGACGAAAACGGACGGATTTCTCAGGTTTTTACTACATATGAACACATTTCACATTCTCCCGTGCAACGCGGCTGCAAATCCTCCTTTCATGCAAAATCTTAAGTTCCTAGGTCATGTCCAAGCCACCAAAGCCGGCTAAAAAGTGAATAATCGACTACTAAAACTTGAATTGTCCTTCTTCTTACTGGCTATTGCTTCAACTTAGAAGCTTCTTCTGTGTTCTACTATGGTGCTTTTAGTGTCTCCGCATACCGCAGCACGCGTCATAGCTTTGCAGACGATAAATGTAACCGTCTTAGAGAGAAAAGCGGCCAATGTGACGATCTGGCTTTAAGTCGATTCGATAACAAATGACGAAAACGGACGGATTTCTCAGGTTTTTACTAAATATGAACACTTTTCACATTCTCCCGTGCAACGCGGCTGCTAGTCCTCCTTTCATGCAAAATCTTAAGGTCCTAAGTCATGTCCAAGCAACCAAAGCCGGCCAAAAAGTGAATAATCGACAACTAAAACTTGAATTGTACTACTTCTTACTGGCTATTGCTTCAACTTAGAAGCTTCTTCTGTGGTCTACTATGGTGCTTTTAGTGTCTTCGCATACCGCAGCACCCGACATAGCTTTGCAGACGATAAAAGTAACCGTCTCAGAGAGAAAAGCGGCCAATGTGTAGATCTGTCTTTAAGTCGATTCGATAACAAATGACGAAAACGGACGGATTTCTCAGGTTTTTACTACATATGATCCCTTTTCACATTCTCCCGTGCAACGCGGCTGCTAGTCCTCCTTTCATGCAAAATCTTAATTTTCCACCTCATGTCCAAGGCACCAAAGCCGGCTAAATATCAATAATCGATAACCAAAACTTGAATTGTACTGCAGCTTACTGGCTATTGCGTCAACTTAGAAGCTTCTTCTGTGTTCTACTATGGTGCTTTTAGTGTCTCCGCATACCGCAGCACGCGACATAGCTGTGCAGACGATAAATGTAACCGTCTCAGAGAGAAAAGCGGCCAATGTGACGATCTGGCTTTAAGTCGATTCGATTACGAATGACGAAAACGGGCGGATTTCTCAGGTTTTCATTTAATATGAACACTTTTCAAATTCCCCCGTGCAATGCTTCTGCTAGATCCTCCTTCATGCAAAATCTTAAGGTCCTAGCTCATGTCCAAGGCACCAATGCCGTCTGAAAAGACAGTAATTGATAGCTCCAACTTGAATTGTACTGCTTCGTTTTGGCTATCACATCATCTTAGAAGCTTCTTCTGTGTTCTACTATGGTGCTTTTAGTGTCTCCGCATACCGCAGCACGCGTCATAGCTTTGCAGACGATAAATGTAACCGTCTTAGAGAGAAAAGCGGCCAATGTGACGATCTGGCTTTAAGTCGATTCGATAGCAAATGACGAATACGGACGGATTTCTCAGGTTTTTACTACATATGAACACTTTGCACATTCTCCCGTGCAACGCGGCTGCAAGTCCTCCTTTCATGCAAAATCTTAAGGTCCTAGGTCATGCCCAAGCCACCGAAGCCGGCTAAAAAGTGAATAATCGACATTAAAACTGGAATTCTACTACGTCTTACTGGCTATTACATCAACTTAGATGCTTCATCTGTGTTCTACTATGGTGCTTTTAATGTCTCCGCACACCGCAGCACGCGACATAGCTTTGCAGACGATAAATGTAACCGTCTCAGAGAGAAAAGCGGAAAATGTTACGATCTGGCTTTAAGTCGATTCGATAACAAATGACAAAAACGGACGTATTTCTCAGGTTTTTACTACATATGAACACTTTTCACATTCTCCCGTGAAACGCGGCTGCTACTCCTCCTTTCATGCAAAATCGTATGGTCCTAGGTCATGTCCAAGCCACCAAAGCCGGCTAAAATGTGAATAATCGACAACTAAAACTTGAATTGTACTACTTCTTACTGGCTATTGCTTCAACTTAGAAGCTTCCTCTGTTTTCTACTATGGTACTTTTAGTGTCTCCGCATACCGCAGCACGCGACATAGCTTTGCAGACGATAAATGTAACCGTCTCAGGGAGAAAAGCGGCCAATGTGACGATCTGGCTTTAAGTCGATTCGATAACAAATGACGAAAACGGACGGATTTCTCAGGTTTTTACTACATATGAACACTTTTCACATTCTCCCGTGCAAATCGGCTGCTAGTCCTCCTTTCATGCAAAATCGTAAGGATCCATCTTATGTCCAAGGCAACAAAGCCGGCTAAAAATCAATAATCGATAACCAAAGCTTGAAATGTACTGTTTCTTACTGGCTATTGCTTCAACTTAGAAGCTTCTTCTGTAATCTACTATGGTGCTTTTAGTGTCTATTCATACCGCAGCACGCGACATAGCTTTGCAGACGGTAAATATAACCGTCTCAGAGAGAAAAGCGGCCAATGTGACGATCTGGCTTTAAGTCGATTCGATAACAAATGACGAAAACGGACGGATTTCTCAGGTTTTTACTACATATGAACCCTTTTCACATTCTCCCGTGCAACGCGGCTGCTAGTCCTTTTTTCATGCAAAATCTTAAGGTTCCACCTCATGTCCAGGGCACCAAAGCCGGCTAAAAATCAACAATCGATAATCAAAACTTGAATTGTACTGCTTCTTACTGGCTATTGCTTCAACTTAGAATCTTCTTCTGTGTTCTACTACGGTGCTTTTAGTGTCTCCGCATAAAGCAGCACTCGACATAGCTTTACAGACGACAGATGTAACCGTTTCAGAGAGAAGAGCGGCCAATTTGACGATGTGGCTTTAAGTCGATTCGATAACAAATGACGAAAACGGACGAATTTCTCAGGTTTTTACTACATATGAACACTTTTCACTTTCTCCCGTGCAACGCGGCTGCTAGTCCTCCTTTCATGCAAAATCTTAGGGTTCCACCTCATGTCCAAGGCACCAAAGCCGGCTAAAAATCAATAATCGATAATCAAAACTTGAATATACTGCTTCTTACTGGCTATTGCTTCAACTTAGAAGCTTCTTCTGTGTTCTACTATGGTGCTTTCAGTGTCTAAGCATACCGCAGCACGCGACATAGCTTTGTAGACGATAAATGTAACCGTCTCAGAGAGAAAAGTGGCCAATGTGACGATCTGGCTTTAAGTCGATTCGATAACAAATGACGAAAACGGACGGATTTCTCAGGTTTTTACTACATATGAACACTTTGCACATTCTCCCGTGCAACGCGGCTGCAAGTCCTCCTTTCATGCAAAATCTTACGGTCCTAGGTCATGTCCAAGCCACCAAAGCCGGCTAAAAAGTGAATAATCGACAACTAAAACTTGAATTGTACTACTTCTTACTAGCTATTGCTTCAACTTAGAAGCTTCTTCTGTGGTCTACTATGGTGCTTTTAGTGTCTCCGCATACCGCAGCACCCGACATAGCTTTGCAGACGATAAACGTAACCGTCTCAGAGAGAAAAGCGGCCAATCTGTCGATCTGGCTTTAAGTCGATTTGATAACAAATGACGAAAACGGACGGATTTCTCAGGTTTTTACTATATATGATCCCTTTTCACATTCTCCCGCGCAACGCGGCTGCTAGTCCTCCTTTCATGCAAAATCTTAAGGTTCCACCTCATGTCCAAGGCACCAAAGCCGGCTAAATATCAATAATCGATAGCCAAAACTTGAATTGTACTGCAGCTTACTGGCTATTGCTTCAACTTAGAAGCTTCTTCTGTGGTCTACTATGGTGCTTTTAGTGTCTCCGCATACCGCAGCACCCAAAATAGCTTTGCAGACGATAAATGTAACCGATTCAGTGAGAAGAGCGGCCAATGTGACGATCTGGCTTTAAGTCGATTCGATAACAAATGAGGAAAACGGACGGATTTCTCAGGTTTTTGCTACATATGAGCCCTTTTCACATTCTCCCGTGCAACGGGGCTGCTAGTCCTCCTTTCATGCAAAATCTTAAGGTACTAGGTCATGTCCAAGCCAATAAAGCCGGCTAAAAAGTGAATAATCGACAACTAAAACTTGAATTGTACTACATCTTACTGGCTATTGCTTCAACTTAGAACCTTCTTCTGTGTTCTACTATGGTGCTTTTAGTGTCTCCGCATACCGCAGCACGTGACATAGCTTTGCAGACGATAATTGTAACTGTTTCAGAAAGAAAAGCGGCCAATGTGACGATCTGGCTTTAAGTCGATTCGATAACATATGACGAAAACGGACGGATTTCTCAGGTTTTTACTACTTATGAACACTTTTCACATTCTCCCGTGCAACGCGGCTGCTAGTCCTCCTTTCATGCAAAATCTTAAGGTCCTAGGTCATGTGCAAGCCACTAAAGCCGGCTAAAAAGTGAATAATCGACAACTAAAAGTTGAATTGTACTACTTCTTACTGACTATTACTTCAACTTAGAAGCTTCTTCTGTTTTCTACTATGGTGCTATTAGTGTCTCCGCATACCGCAGCGCGCGACATAGTTTTGCAGACGATAAATGTAACCGTTACAGACAGAAGAGCGGCCAATGTGACGATCTGGCTTTAAGTCGATTCGATAACAAATGAGGAAAACGGACGGGTTTCTCAGGTTTTTACTACATATGAACCCTTTTCACATTCTCCCGTGCAACGCGGCTGCTAGTCCTTCTTTCATGCAAAATCGTAAGGATCCATCTCATGTCCAAGGCACCAAAGCCGGCTAAAAATCAATAATCGATAACCAAAGCTTGAAATGTACTCATTCTTACTGGCTATTGCTTCAACTTAGAAGCTTCTTCTGTAATCTACTATGGTGCTTTTAGTGTCTATGCATACCGCAGCACGCGACATAGCATTGCACACGATAAATGTAACCGTCTCAGAGAGAAAAGAGGCCAATCTGACGATCTGGCTTTAAGTCGATTCGATAACAAATGACGAAAAAGGACGGATTTCTCAGGTTTTTACTAAATATGAACACTTTTCACATTCTCCCGTGCAACGCGTCTGCTAGTCCTCCTTTCATGCAAAATCTTAAGTTCCTAGGTCATGTCCAAGCCACCAAAGCCGGCTAAAAAGTGAATAATCGACAACTAAAACTTGAATTGTACTATTTCTTACTGGCTATTGCTTCAACTTAGAAGCTTCTTCTGTGGTCTACTATGGTGCTTTTAGTGTCTCCGCATACCGCAGCACGCGACATAGCTTTGCAGACCATAAATGTAACCGTCTCAGAGAGAAAATCGGCCAATGTGACGATCTGGCTTTAAGTCTATTCGATAACAAATGACGAAAACGGACGGATTTCTCAGGTTTTTACTACATATGAACCCTTTTCACATTCTCCCGTCCAACGCGGCTGCTAGTCCTCCTTTCATGCAAAATCTTAAGGTTCCACGTCATGTCCAAGGCACCAAAGCCGGCTAAATATAAATAATCGATAACCAAAACTTGAATTGTACTGCAGCTTACTGGCAATTGCTTCAACTTAGAACCTTCCTCTGTGTTCTACTATGGTGCTTTTAGTGTCTCCGCATACCGCAGCACGCGACATAGCTTTGCAGACGATAAATGTAACCGTCTCAGAGAGAAAAGCGGCCAATGTGACGATCTGGCTTTAAGTCGATTCGATTACGAATGAAGAAACGTGCGGATTTCTCAGGTTTTTACTACATATGAACCCTTTTCACATTCTCCCGTGCAACGCGGCTGCTGGTCGTGCTTCCATGCAAAATCTTAAGGTTCCACCTCATGTCCAGGGCACCAAAGCCGGCTAAAAATCAACAATCGATAATCAAAACTTGAATTGTACTGCTTCTTACTGGCTATTGCTTCAACTTAGAAGCTCCTTCTGTGTTCGACTACGGTGCTTTTAGTGTCTCCGCATACCGCAGCACGCGACATAGCTTTGCAGACGATAAATGTAACCATCTCAGAGCGAAAAGCGGCCAATGTGACGATCTGGCTTTAAGTCGATTCGATAACAAATGACGAAAACGGACGGATTTCTCAGGTTTTTACTACATATGAACACATTTCACATTCTCCCGTGCAACGCGGCTGCAAATCCTCCTTTCATGCAAAATCTTAAGTTCCTAGGTCATGTCCAAGCCACCAAAGCCGGCTAAAAAGTGAATAATCGACTACTAAAACTTGAATTGTCCTTCTTCTTACTGGCTATTGCTTCAACTTAGATGCTTCTTCTGTGTTCTACTATGGTGCTTTTAGTGTCTCCGCATACCGCAGCACGCGTCATAGCTTTGCAGACGATAAATGTAACCGTCTCAGAGAGAAAGCGGCCAATGTGACGATCTGGCTTTAAGTCGATTCGATAACAAATGACGAAAACGGACGGATTTCTCAGGTTTTTACTTCATATGAACACATTTCACATTCTTCCCTGCAACGCGGCTGCTAGTCCTCCTTTCATGCGAAATCGTAAGGGCCTAGGTCATATCCAAGCCACCAAAGCCGGCCAAAAAGTGAATAATCGACAACTAAAACTTGAATTGTACTACTTCTTACTGGCTATTGCTTCAACTTAGAAGCTTCTTCTGTGGTCTACTATGATGCTTTTAGTGTCTTCGCATACCGCAGCACCCGACATAGCTTTGCAGACGATAAAAGTAACCGTCTCAGAGAGAAAAGCGGCCAATGTGTAGATCTGTCTTTAAGTCGATTAGATAACAAATGACGAAAACGGACGGATTTCTCAGGTTTTTACTACATATGATCCCTTTTCACATTCTCCCGTGCAACGCGGCTGCAAGTCCTCCTTTCATGCAAAATCTTAAGGTCCTAGGTCATGCCCAAGCCACCGAAGCCGGCTAAAAAGTGAATAATCGACATTAAAACTGGAATTCTACTACGTCTTACTGGCTATTACATCAACTTAGATGCTTCATCTGTGTTCTACTATGGTGCTTTTAATGTCTCCGCACACCGCAGCACGCGACATAGCTTTGCAGACGATAAATGTAACCGTCTCAGAGAGAAAAGCGGAAAATGTTACGATCTGGCTTTAAGTCGATTCGATAACAAATGACAAAAACGGACGTATTTCTCAGGTTTTTACTACATATGAACACTTTTCACATTCTCCCGTGAAACGCGGCTGCTACTCCTCCTTTCATGCAAAATCGTATGGTCCTAGGTCATGTCCAAGCCACCAAAGCCGGCTAAAATGTGAATAATCGACAACTAAAACTTGAATTGTACTACTTCTTACTGGCTATTACTTCAACTTAGAAGCTACTTCTGTGTTCTACTATGGTGCTTTTAGTGTCTCCGCATACCGCAGCACGCGACATAGCTTTGCAGACGATAAATGTAACCGTTTCAGAGAGAAGAGCGGCCAATGTGACGATCTGGCTTTAAGTCGATTCGATAACAAATGACGAAAACGGACGGATTTCTCAGGTTTTTACTACATATGAACACTTTTCACATTCTCCCGTGCAACGCTGCTGTAAGCCCACCTTTCATGCAAAATCTTATGGTCCTAGGTCATGTCCAAGCCACCAAAGACGGCTAAAATGTGAATAATCGACAACTAAGACTTGAATTATACCACATCTTACTCTCTATTACTTCCACTTAGAAACTTCTTCTGTGTTCTGCTATGGTGCTTTTAGTGTTCGGCATACCGCAGCAAGCGACATAGCTTTGCAGACGATAAATGTAACCGTTTTAGAGAGAAGAACGGCCAATGTGACGATCTGGCTTTAAGTCGATTCGATAACAAATGACGAAAACGGACGGATTTCTCGGGTTTTTACTACATATGAACCCTTTTCACATTCTCCCGTGCAACGCGGCTGCTAGTCCTCCTTTCATGCAAAATCTGAAGGTTCCACCTCATGTCCAAGGCACCAAAGCCGGCTAAATATCAATAATCGATAACCAAAACTTGAATTGTACTGCAGCTTACTGGCAATTGCTTCAACTTAGAACCTTCTTCTGTGTTCTACTATGGTGCTTTTAGTGTCTCCGCATACCGCAGCACGCGACATAGCTTTGCAGACGATAAATGTAACCGTCTCAGAGAGAAAAGCGGCCAATGTGATGATCTGGCTTTAAGTCGATTCGATTTCGAATGAAGAAACGTGCGGATTTCTCAGGTTTTTACTACATATGAACCCTTTTCACATTCTCCCGTGCAACGCGGCTGCTAGTCCTCCTTTCATGCAAAATCGTAAGGTTCCATCTCATGTCCAAGGCACCAAAGCCGGCTAAAAACCAATTATCGATAACCAAAGCTTGAAATGTACTGCTTCTTACTGGCTATTGCTTCAACTTAGAAGCTTCTTCTGTAATCTACTATGGTGCTTTTACTGTCTATGCATACCGCAGCACGCGACATAGCTTTGCAGACGATAAATGTAACCGTCTCAGAGAGAAAAGAGGCCAATGTGACGATCTGGCTTTAAGTCGATTCGTTAACAAATGTCGAAAACGGACGGATTTCTCAGCTTTTTACTAAATATGAACACTTTTCACATTCTCCCATGCAACGCGGCTGCTAGTCCTCCTCTCATGCAAAATCTTAAGGTCCTAGGCCATGTCCAAGCCACCAAAGCCGGCTAAAAAGTGAATAATCGACAACTAAAACTTGAATTGTACTACTTCTTACTGGCTATTGCTTCAACTTAGAAGCTTCCTCTGTTTTCTACTATGGTACTTTTAGTGTCTCCGCATACCGCAGCACGCGACATAGCTTTGCAGACGATAAATGTTACCGTCTCAGGGAGAAAAGCGGCCAATGTGACGATCTGGCTTGAAGTCGATTCGATAAGAAATGACGAAAACGGACGGATTTCTCAGGTTTTTACTACATATGAACACTTTTCACATTCTCCCGTGCAAATCGGCTGCTAGTCCTCCTTTCATGCAAAATCGTAAGGATCCATCTTATGTCCAAGGCAACAAAGCCGGCTAAAAATCAATAATCGATAACCAAAGCTTGAAATGTACTGTTTCTTACTGGCTATTGCTTCAACTTAGAAGCTTCTTCTGTAATCTACTATGGTGCTTTTAGTGTCTATTCATATCGCAGCACGCGACATAGCTTTGCAGACGATAAATATAACCGTCTCAGAGAGAAAAGCGGCCAATGTGACGATCTGGCTTTAAGTCGATTCGATAACAAATGACGAAAACGGACGGATTTCTCAGGTTTTTACTACATATGAACCCTTTTCACATTCTCCCGTCCAACGCTGCTGCTAGTCCTCCTTTCATGCAAAATCTTAAGGTTCCACCTCATGTCCAAGGCACCAAAGCCGGCTAAATATCAATAATCGATAACCAAAACTTGAATTGTACTGCAGCTTACTGGCTATTGCTTCAACTTAGAAGCTTCTTCTGTAATCTACTATGGTGCTTTTAGTGTCTATGCATACCGCAGCACGCGACATAGCTTTGCAGACGATAAATATAACCGTCTCAGAGAGAAAAGCGGCCAATGTGACGATCTGGCTTTAAGTCGATTCGATAACAAATGACGAAAACGGACGGATTTCTCAGGTTTTTACTACATATGAACCCTTTTCACATTCTCCCGTGCAACGCGGCTGCTAGTCCTTTTTTCATGCAAAATCTTAAGGTTCCACCTCATGTCCAGGGCACCAAAGCCGGCTAAAAATCAACAATCGATAATCAAAACTTGAATTGTACTGCTTCGTACTGGCTATTGCTTCAACTTAGAATCTTCTTCTGTGTTCTACTACGGTGCTTTAGTGTCTCCGCATAAAGCAGCACTCGACATAGCTTTACAGACGACAGATGTAACCGTTTCAGAGAGAAGAGCGGCCAATTTGACGATGTGGCTTTAAGTCGATTCGATAACAAATGACGAAAACGGACGAATTTCTCAGGTTTTTACTACATATGAACACTTTTCACGTTCTCCCGTGCAACGCGGCTGCTAGTCCTCCTTTCATGCAAAATCTTAGGGTTCCACCTCATGTCCAAGGCACCAAAGCCGGCTAAAAATCAATAATCGTTAATCAAAACTTGAATATACTGCTTCTTACTGGCTATTGCTTCAACTTAGAAGCTTCTTCTGTGTTCTACTATGGTGCTTTCAGTGTCTAAGCATACCGCAGCACGCGACATAGCTTTGTAGACGATAAATGTAACCGTCTCAGAGAGAAAAGTGGCCAATGTGACGATCTGGCTTTAAGTCGATTCGATAACAAATGACGAAAACGGACGGATTTCTCAGGTTTTTACTACATATGAACACTTTGCACATTCTCCCGTGCAACGCGGCTGCAAGTCCTCCTTTCATGCAAAATCTTACGGTCCTAGGTCATGTCCAAGCCACCAAAGCCGGCTAAAAAGTGAATAATCGACAACTAAAACTTGAATTGTACTACTTCTTACTAGCTATTGCTTCAACTTAGAAGCTTCTTCTGTGGTCTACTATGGTGCTTTTAGTGTCTCCGCATACCGCAGCACCCGACATAGCTTTGCAGACGATAAACGTAACCGTCTCAGAGAGAAAAGCGGCCAATGTGTCGATCTGGCTTTAAGTCGATTTGATAACAAATGACGAAAACGGACGGATTTCTCAGGTTTTTACTATATATGATCCCTTTTCACATTCTCCCGTGCAACGCGGCTGCTAGTCCTCCTTTCATGCAAAATCTTAAGGTTCCATCTCATGTCCAAGGCACCAAAGCCGGCTAAATATCAATAATCGATAGCCAAAACTTGAATTGTACTGCAGCTTACTGGCTATTGCTTCAACTTAGAAGCTTCTTCTGTGGTCTACTATGGTGCTTTTAGTGTCTCCGCATACCGCAGCACCCAAAATAGCTTTGCAGACGATAAATGTAACCGATTCAGTGAGAAGAGCGGCCAATGTGACGATCTGGCTTTAAGTCGATTCGATAACAAATGAGGAAAACGGACGGATTTCTCAGGTGTTTGCTACATATGAGCCCTTTTCACATTCTCCCGTGCAACGTGGCTGCTAGTCCTCCTTTCATTCAAAATCTTAAGGTACTAGGTCATGTCCAAGCCAATAAAGCCGGCTAAAAAGTGAATAATCGACAACTAAAACTTGAATTGTACTACTTCTTACTGGCTATTGCTTCAACTTAGAACCTTCTTCTGTGTTCTACTATGGTGCTTTTAGTGTCTCCGCATACCGCAGCACGTGACATAGCTTTGCAGACGATAATTGTAACTGTTTCAGAAAGAAAAGCGGCCAATGTGACGATCTGGCTTTAAGTCGATTCGATAACATATGACGAAAACGGACGGATTTCTCAGGTTTTTACTACTTATGAACACTTTTCACATTCTCCCGTGCAACGCGGCTGCTAGTCCTCCTTTCATGCAAAATCTTAAGGTCCTAGGTCATGTGCAAGCCACCAAAGCCGGCTAAAAAGTGAATAATCGACAACTAAAAGTTGAATTGTACTACTTCTTACTGACTATTACTTCAACTTAGAAGCTTCTTCTGTTTTCTACTATGGTGCTATTAGTGTCTCCGCATACCGCAGCGCGCGACATAGTTTTGCAGACGATAAATGTAACCGTTACAGACAGAAGAGCGGCCAATGTGACGATCTGGCTTTAAGTCGATTCGATAACAAATGAGGAAAACGGACGGGTTTCTCAGGTTTTTACTACATATGAACCCTTTTCACATTCTCCCGTGCAACGCGGCTGCTAGTCCTCCTTTCATGCAAAATATTAAGGTCCTAGGTCATGTCCAAGCCATCAAAGCAAGCTGAAAAGTGAATAATCGACAACTAAAACTTGAATTGTACTACTTCTTACTGGCTATTGCTTCACCTTAGAAGCTTATTCTGTGTTCTACTATGGTGCTTTTAGTGTCTCCGCATACCGCAGCACGCGACATATCTTTGCAGACGATAAATGTAACCGATTCAGTGAGAAGAGCGGCCGATTTGACGATCTGGCTTTAAGTCGATTCGATAACAAATGAGGAAAACGGACGGATTTCTCAGGTTTTTGCTACATATGAGCCCTTTTCACATTCTCCCGTGCAACGCGGCTGCTAGTCCTCCTTTCATGCAAAATCTTAAGGTACTAGGTCATGTCCAAGCCAATAAAGCCGGCTAAAAAGTGAATAATCGACAACTAAAACTTGAATTGTACTACTTCTTACTGGCTATTGCTTCAACTTAGAAGCTTCTTCTGTGTTCTACTATGGTGCTTTTAGTGTCTCCGCATACCGCAGCACGTGACATAGCTTTGCAGACGATAATTGTATCTGTTTCAGAAAGAAAAGCGGCCAATGTGACGATCTGGCTTTAAGCCGATTCGATAACAAATGACGAAAACGGACGGATTTCGCAGGTTTTTACTACATATGAACACTTTTCATATTCTCCCGTGCAACGCGGCTGCTAGTCCTCCTTTCATGCAAAATCTTAAGTTCCTAGCTCAAGTCCAAGGCACCAAAGCCAGCAAAAAAGTCAATAATCGGTAACTAAAACTTGAATTGTACTACTTCTTATTGGGTATTACATCAACTTAGAAGCTTCATCTGTGTTCTACTATGGTGCTTTTAGTGTCTCCGCACACCGCAGCACGCGACATAGCTTTACAGACGATAAAAGTAACCGTTTCATAGAGAAGAGCGGACAATCTGACGAACTGGGTTTAAGTCGATTCGATAACAAATGACGAAAACGGACGGAATTCTCAGGTTTTTAGTACGTATGAATACTTTACACATTCTCCCGTGCAACGCGGCTGCTAGTCCTCCTTTCATGCAAAATCTTAAGGTACTAGGTCATTTCCAAGCCAA
Organism: Schistocerca gregaria; assembly: GCF_023897955.1. Classification (NCBI taxonomy): domain Eukaryota; kingdom Metazoa; phylum Arthropoda; class Insecta; order Orthoptera; family Acrididae; genus Schistocerca; species Schistocerca gregaria. The sequence goes on from NC_064925.1 coordinate 581,062,112, forward strand.
TAAATCCGGCTAAAATTTGAATAATCGAGAACTTAAACTTGAATTGTACTACTTCTTACTGGCTATTACTTCAACTTACAAGCTTCTTCTGTGTTCTACTATGGTGCTTTTAGTGTCTCCGCATACCGCAGCACGCGACATAGCTTTGCAGACGATAAATGTAACCGATTCAGAGAGAAGAGTGGCCAATGTGAGTATCTGGCTTTAAGTAGATTCGTTAACAAATGACGAAAACGGACGGATTTCTCAAGTTTTTACTACATATGAACCCTTTTCACATTCTCCCGTGCAACGCAGCTGCTAGTCCTCCTTTCATGCAAAATCTTAAGGTTCCACCTCATGTCCAAGGCACCAAAGCAGACTAAAAATCAATTATCGATAACCAAAACTTGAATTGTACAGCTTCTTATGGCTATTGCTTCAACTTAGAAGCTTCTTCTGTGTTCTACTATGGTGCTTTTAGTGTCTCCGCATACCGCAGCACGCGACATAGCTTTGCTGACGAAAAATGTAACCGTCTCAAAGAGAAAAGCGGCCAATGTGACGATCTGGCTTTAAGTCGATTCGATAACAAATGACGAAAACGGACGGATTTCTCAGGTTTTTACTACATATGATCACTTTTCTCATTCTCCCGTGCACCGCGGCTGCCGGTCCTCCTTTCATGCAAAATCTTAAGGTACTAGGTCATGTCCAAGCCAATAAAGCCGGCTATAAAGTGAATAATCGACAACTAAAACTTGAAATGTACTACTTCTTACTGGTTATTGCTTCAGCTTAGAAGCTTCTTCTGCGTTCCACTAGGGTGCTTTTAGTGTCTCCGCATACCGCAGCACGTGACATAACTTTGCAGACGATAAATGTAACTGTTCCAGAAAGAAAAGCGGCCAATGTGACGATCTGGCTTTAAGTCGATTCGATAACAAATGACGAAAACGGACGGATTTCTCAGGTTTTTGCTACATATGAACCTTTTTCACATTCTCCCGTGCAACGCAGCTGCTAGTCCTCCTTTCATGCAAAATCTTAAGGTTCAACCTCATGTCCAAGGCACCAAAGCCGGCTAAAATTCAATAATCGATAACCAAAACTTGAATTGTACTACTTCTTACTGGCCATTGCTTCAACATAGAAGCTTCTTCTGTGTTCTACTATGGTGCTTTTAGTGTCTCCGCATACCGCAGCACGCGACATAGCTTTGCAGACGATAAATGTAACCGTCTCATAGAGAAAAGCGGCCAATGTGACGATTTGGCTTTAAGTCGATTCGATAACAAATTACGAAAACGGACGGATTTCTTAGGTTTTTACTACATATGAACACTTTTCTCATTCTCCCCTGCACCGCGGCTGCTAGTCCTCCTTTCATTCAAAATATTAAGGTCCTAGGTCAGGTCCAAGCCACGAAAGCCGGCTAAAATTTGAATAATAGACATCTAAAACTTGAATTGTACTACTACTTACTGGCTATTGCTTCAACTTAGAAGCTTCTTCTGTGTTCTACTATAGTGCTTTTAGTGTCTCCGCATACCGCAGCACGCGACATAGCTTTGCAGACGATAAATGTAACCGATTCAGAGAGAAGGGTGGCCAATGTGACGATCTGGCTTTAAGTAGATTCGACAACAAATGACGAAAACGGACGGATTTCTCAGGTTTTTACTACATATGAACCCTTTTCACATTCTCTCGTGCAACGCAGCTGCTAGTCCTCCTTTCATGCAAAATCTTAAGGTTCCACCTCATGTCCAAGGCACCAAAGCAGGCTAAAAATCAATAATCGATAACCAAAACTTGAATTGCACTGCTTCTTATGGCTATTGCTTCAACTTAGAAGCTTCTTCTGTGTTATACTATGGTGCTTTTAGTGTCTCCGCATACCGCAGCACGCGACATAGCTTTGCAGACGCTAAATGTAACCGTCTCAGAGAGAAATGCGGCCAATGTGACGCTCTGGCTTTAAGTCGATTCGATAACAAATGACAAAAACGGTCGGATTTCTCAGGTTTTTACTACATATGAACTCTTTTCACATTCTCCCGTGCAACGCGGCTGCTAGTCCTCCTTTCATGCAAAATCTTAAGGTACTAGGTCATGTCCAAGCCATTAAAGCCGGCTAAAAAGTGAATAATCGACAACTAAAACTTGAATTGTGCTACTTCTTACTGGCTATTGCTTCAACTTAGAAGCTTCTTCTGTGTTCTACTATGGTGCTTTTAGTGTCTCCGCATACCGCAGCACGTGACATAGCTTTGCAGACGATAAATGTAACTGTTTCAGAAAGAAAAACGGATAATGTGACGATCTGGCTTTAAGTCGATTCGATAACAAATGACGAAAACGGACGGATTTCTCAGGTTTTTACTACATATGAACACTTTTCACATTCTACCGTGCAACTCAGCTGCCAGTCCTCCTTTCATGCAAAATCTTAAGGTCCCACCTCATGTCCAAGGTACCAAAGCCGGCTAAAAATCAATAATCGATAACCAAAACTTGAATTGTACTACTTCTTACTGGCCATTGCTTCAACTTAGAAGCTTCTTCTGTGTTCTACTATGGTGCTTTTAGTGTCTCCGCATACCGCAGCACGGGACATAGCTTTGCAGACGATAAATGTAACCGTCTCAGAAAGAAAAGCGGCCAATGTGACGATCTGGCTTTAAGTCGATTCGATAACAAATGACGAAAACGGACGGATTTCTCAGGTTTTTACTACATATGAACACTTTTCACATTCTCCCGTGCAACGCGGCTGCTAGTCCTCCTTTCATGCAAAATCTTAAGGTCCTAGGTCATGTCCAAGCCACAAAAGCCGGCTAAAAAGTGAATAATCGACGCCTAAAAATTGAATTGTACTACTACTTACTGGCTTTTACTTCAACTTAGAAGCTTCTTCTGTGTTCTACTATGGTGCTTTTAGTGTCTCCGCATACCGCAGCACGCGACATAGCTTTGCAGACGATAAATGTAACCGTCTCAGAGAGAAAAGCGTCCAATGTGACGATCTGACTTTAAGTCGATACGATAACGAATGACGAAAACGGACGGATTTCTTAGGTTTTTACTACATATGAACATTTTCACATTCTCCCGTGCAACGCGGCTGCTAGTCCTCCTTTCATGCGAAATCTTAAGGTACTAGGTCATGTCCAAGCCACCAAAGCCGGCTAAAATTTGAGTAATCGACAACTAAAACTTCAATTGTACTACTTCTTACTGGCTATTACTTCAACTTACAAGCTTCTTCTGTGTTCTCCTATGGTGCTTTTAGTGTCTCCGCATACCGCAGCACGCGACATAGCTTTACAGACGATAAAAGTAACCGTTTCATAGAGAAGAGCGGACAATCTGACGAACTGGCATGAAGTCGATTCGATAACAAATGATGAAAACGGACGGAATTCTCAGGTTTTTAGTAAATATGAACACTTTACACATTCTCCCGTGCAACGCGGCTGCTAGTCCTCCTTTCATGCAAAATCTTAAGGTACTAGGTCATTTCCAAGCCAATAAATCCGGCTAAAATTTGAATAATCGACAACTTAAACTTGAATTGTACTACTTCTTACTGGCTATTACTTCAACTTACAAGCTTCTTCTGTGTTCTACTATGGTGCTTTTAGTGTCTCCGCATACCGCAGCACGCGACATAGCTTTGCAGACGATAAATGTAACCGATTCAGAGAGAAGAGTGGCCAATGTGAGTATCTGGCTTTAAGTAGATTCGTTAACAAATGACGAAAACGGACGGATTTCTCAAGTTTTTACTACATATGAACCCTTTTCACATTCTCCCGTGCAACGCAGCTGCTAGTCCTCCTTTCATGCAAAATCTTAAGGTTCCACCTCATGTCCAAGGCACCAAAGCAGACTAAAAATCAATTATCGATAACCAAAACTTGAATTGTACAGCTTCTTATGGCTATTGCTTCAACTTAGAAGCTTCTTCTGTGTTCTACTATGGTGCTTTTAGTGTCTCCGCATACCGCAGCACGCGACATAGCTTTGCAGACGATAAATGTAACCGTTTCATGGAGAAAAGCGGCCAATGTGACCGACTGGCTTTAAGTCGATTCGATAACAAATGACGGAAACGGACGGATTTCTCAGGTTTTTAGTACATATGAACACTTTTCACATTCTCCCGTGCAACGCGGCTGCTAGTCCTCCTTTCATGCAAAATCTTAAGGTACTAGGTCATGTTGTTGTTGTGGTCTTCAGTCCTGAGACTGGTTTGATGCAGCTCCCCATGCTACTCTATCCTGTGCAAGCTTCTTCATCTCCCAGTACCTACTGCAACCTACATCCTTCTGAAACTGCTTAGTGTACTCATCTCTCGGTCTCCCTCTACGATTTTTACCCTCCACACTGCACTCCAACGCTAAATTTGTGATCCCTTGATGCCTCAAAACATGTCCTACCAACCGATCCCTTCTTCTAGTCAAGTTGTGCCACTAACTTATCTTCTCCCCAATCCTATTCAATACCTCCTCATTAGTTACGTGATCTATCCACCTTATCTTCAGTATTCTTCTAGGTCATGTCCAAGCCAATAAAGCCGGGTAAAAAGTGAATAATCGACAACTAAAACTTAAAATGTACTACTTGTTACTGGTTATTCCTTCAACTTAGAAGCTTCTTCTGTGTTCTACTATGGTGCTTTAAGTGTATCCGCATACCGCTGCACGCGACATAGCTTTGCAGACGATAAATGTAACCGTCTCAAAGAGAAAAGCGGCCAATGTGACAATCTGGCATTAAGTAGATTCGATAACAAAAGACAGAAACGGACCGATTTCTCAGGTTTTTACTACATATGAACACTTTTCACATTCTCCCGTGCAACGCAGCTTCTAGTCCTCTCTTCATGCAAAATCTTAAGGTTCCACCTCATGTCCAAGACACCAAAGCCGGCTAAAAATCAATAATCGATAACCAAAACTTGAATTGTACTGCTTCTTATGCCTATTGCTTCAACATAGAAGCTTCTTCTGTGTTCTACTATGGTGCTTTTAGTGTCTCCGCATACCGCAGCACGCGACATAGCTTTGCAGACGATAAATGTAACCGTCTCAGAGAGAAAAGCGGCCAATGTGACGATCTGGCTTTAAGTCGATTCGATAACAAATGACGAAAACGGACGTATTTCTCAGGTTTTTACTACATATGAACCCTTTTCACATTCTCCCGTGCAACGCGGCTGCTAGTCCTCCTTTCATGCAAAATCTTAAGGTACTAGGTCATGTCCAAGCCAATAAAGCCGGCTAAAAAGTGAATAATCGACAACTAAAACTTGAATTGTACTACTTCTTACTGGCTATTGCTTCAACTTAGAAGCTTCTTCTGCGTTCCACTATGGTGCTTTTAGTGTCTCCGCATACCGCAGCACGTGACATAGCTTTGCAGACGATAAATGTAACTGTTTCAGAAAGAAAACCGGCAAATGTGACGATCTGGCTTTAAGTCGATTCGATAACAAATTACGAAAACGGACGGATTTCTCAGGTTCCTACTACATATGAACACTTTTCTCATTCTCCCGTGCACCGCGGCTGCTAGTCCTCCTTTCATGCAAAATATTAAGGTCCTACGTCATGTCCAAGCCACTAAAGACGGCTAAAATGTGAAGAATCCACAACTAAAACTTGAATTGTACTACTTCTTACTGGGTATTGCTTCAACTTAGAAGCTTCTTCTGTGTTCTACTATGGTGCTTTTAGTGTCCCCGCATACCGCAGCACGCGACATAGCTTTGCAGACGATAAATGTAACCGATTCAGAGAGAAGAGCGGCCAATGTGACGATCTGGCTTTAAGTAGTTTCGATAACAAAAGACGAAAACGGACGGATTTCTCAGGTTTTTACTACATATGAGCACTTTTCACATTCTCCCGTGCAACGCAGCTGCTAGTCCTCAATTCATGCAAAATCTTAAGGTTCCACCTCATGTCCAAGGCACCAAAGCCGGCTAAAAATCAATAATCGATAACCAAAACTTGAATTGTACTGCTTCCTATGCCTATTGCTTCAACATAGAAGCTTCTTCTGTGTTCTACTATGGTGCTTTTAGTGTCTCCGCATACCGCAGCACGCGACATAGCTTTGCAGACGATAAATGTAACCGTCTCAGAGAGAAAAGCGGCCAATGTGACGATCTGGCTTTAAGTCGATTCGATAACAAATGACGAAAACGGACGCATTTCTCAGGTTTTTACTACATATGAACACTTTTCACATTCTCCCGTGCAACGCGGCTGCTAGTCCTCCTTTCATGCAAAATCTTAAGGTCCTAGGTCATGTCCAAGCCACAAAAGCCGGCTAAAAAGTGAATAATCGACGCCTAAAAATTGAATTGTACTACTACTTACTGGCTTTTACTTCAACTTAGAAGCTTCTTCTGTGTTCTACTATGGTGCTTTTAGTGTCTCCGCATACCGCAGCACGCGACATAGCTTTGCAGACGATAAATGTAACCGTCTCAGAGAGAAAAGCGTCCAATGTGACGATCTGACTTTAAGTCGATACGATAACGAATGACGAAAACGGACGGATTTCTTAGGTTTTTACTACATATGAACATTTTCACATTCTCCCGTGCAACGCGGCTGCTAGTCCTCCTTTCATGCGAAATCTTAAGGTACTAGGTCATGTCCAAGCCACCAAAGCCGGCTAAAATTTGAGTAATCGACAACTAAAACTTCAATTGTACTACTTCTTACTGGCTATTACTTCAACTTACAAGCTTCTTCTGTGTTCTCCTATGGTGCTTTTAGTGTCTCCGCATACCGCAGCACGCGACATAGCTTTACAGACGATAAAAGTAACCGTTTCATAGAGAAGAGCGGACAATCTGACGAACTGGCATGAAGTCGATTCGATAACAAATGATGAAAACGGACGGAATTCTCAGGTTTTTAGTAAATATGAACACTTTACACATTCTCCCGTGCAACGCGGCTGCTAGTCCTCCTTTCATGCAAAATCTTAAGGTACTAGGTCATTTCCAAGCCAATAAATCCGGCTAAAATTTGAATAATCGACAACTTAAACTTGAATTGTACTACTTCTTACTGGCTATTACTTCAACTTACAAGCTTCTTCTGTGTTCTACTATGGTGCTTTTAGTGTCTCCGCATACCGCAGCACGCGACATAGCTTTGCAGACGATAAATGTAACCGATTCAGAGAGAAGAGTGGCCAATGTGAGTATCTGGCTTTAAGTAGATTCGTTAACAAATGACGAAAACGGACGGATTTCTCAAGTTTTTACTACATATGAACCCTTTTCACATTCTCCCGTGCAACGCAGCTGCTAGTCCTCCTTTCATGCAAAATCTTAAGGTTCCACCTCATGTCCAAGGCACCAAAGCAGACTAAAAATCAATTATCGATAACCAAAACTTGAATTGTACAGCTTCTTATGGCTATTGCTTCAACTTAGAAGCTTCTTCTGTGTTCTACTATGGTGCTTTTAGTGTCTCCGCATACCGCAGCACGCGACATAGCTTTGCAGACGATAAATGTAACCGTTTCATGGAGAAAAGCGGCCAATGTGACCGACTGGCTTTAAGTCGATTCGATAACAAATGACGGAAACGGACGGATTTCTCAGGTTTTTAGTACATATGAACACTTTTCACATTCTCCCGTGCAACGCGGCTGCTAGTCCTCCTTTCATGCAAAATCTTAAGGTACTAGGTCATGTTGTTGTTGTGGTCTTCAGTCCTGAGACTGGTTTGATGCAGCTCCCCATGCTACTCTATCCTGTGCAAGCTTCTTCATCTCCCAGTACCTACTGCAACCTACATCCTTCTGAAACTGCTTAGTGTACTCATCTCTCGGTCTCCCTCTACGATTTTTACCCTCCACACTGCACTCCAACGCTAAATTTGTGATCCCTTGATGCCTCAAAACATGTCCTACCAACCGATCCCTTCTTCTAGTCAAGTTGTGCCACTAACTTATCTTCTCCCCAATCCTATTCAATACCTCCTCATTAGTTACGTGATCTATCCACCTTATCTTCAGTATTCTTCTAGGTCATGTCCAAGCCAATAAAGCCGGGTAAAAAGTGAATAATCGACAACTAAAACTTAAAATGTACTACTTGTTACTGGTTATTCCTTCAACTTAGAAGCTTCTTCTGTGTTCTACTATGGTGCTTTAAGTGTATCCGCATACCGCTGCACGCGACATAGCTTTGCAGACGATAAATGTAACCGTCTCAAAGAGAAAAGCGGCCAATGTGACAATCTGGCATTAAGTAGATTCGATAACAAAAGACAGAAACGGACCGATTTCTCAGGTTTTTACTACATATGAACACTTTTCACATTCTCCCGTGCAACGCAGCTTCTAGTCCTCTCTTCATGCAAAATCTTAAGGTTCCACCTCATGTCCAAGACACCAAAGCCGGCTAAAAATCAATAATCGATAACCAAAACTTGAATTGTACTGCTTCTTATGCCTATTGCTTCAACATAGAAGCTTCTTCTGTGTTCTACTATGGTGCTTTTAGTGTCTCCGCATACCGCAGCACGCGACATAGCTTTGCAGACGATAAATGTAACCGTCTCAGAGAGAAAAGCGGCCAATGTGACGATCTGGCTTTAAGTCGATTCGATAACAAATGACGAAAACGGACGTATTTCTCAGGTTTTTACTACATATGAACCCTTTTCACATTCTCCCGTGCAACGCGGCTGCTAGTCCTCCTTTCATGCAAAATCTTAAGGTACTAGGTCATGTCCAAGCCAATAAAGCCGGCTAAAAAGTGAATAATCGACAACTAAAACTTGAATTGTACTACTTCTTACTGGCTATTGCTTCAACTTAGAAGCTTCTTCTGCGTTCCACTATGGTGCTTTTAGTGTCTCCGCATACCGCAGCACGTGACATAGCTTTGCAGACGATAAATGTAACTGTTTCAGAAAGAAAACCGGCAAATGTGACGATCTGGCTTTAAGTCGATTCGATAACAAATTACGAAAACGGACGGATTTCTCAGGTTCCTACTACATATGAACACTTTTCTCATTCTCCCGTGCACCGCGGCTGCTAGTCCTCCTTTCATGCAAAATATTAAGGTCCTACGTCATGTCCAAGCCACTAAAGACGGCTAAAATGTGAAGAATCCACAACTAAAACTTGAATTGTACTACTTCTTACTGGGTATTGCTTCAACTTAGAAGCTTCTTCTGTGTTCTACTATGGTGCTTTTAGTGTCCCCGCATACCGCAGCACGCGACATAGCTTTGCAGACGATAAATGTAACCGATTCAGAGAGAAGAGCGGCCAATGTGACGATCTGGCTTTAAGTAGTTTCGATAACAAAAGACGAAAACGGACGGATTTCTCAGGTTTTTACTACATATGAGCACTTTTCACATTCTCCCGTGCAACGCAGCTGCTAGTCCTCAATTCATGCAAAATCTTAAGGTTCCACCTCATGTCCAAGGCACCAAAGCCGGCTAAAAATCAATAATCGATAACCAAAACTTGAATTGTACTGCTTCCTATGCCTATTGCTTCAACATAGAAGCTTCTTCTGTGTTCTACTATGGTGCTTTTAGTGTCTCCGCATACCGCAGCACGCGACATAGCTTTGCAGACGATAAATGTAACCGTCTCAGAGAGAAAAGCGGCCAATGTGACGATCTGGCTTTAAGTCGATTCGATAACAAATGACGAAAACGGACGCATTTCTCAGGTTTTTACTACATATGAACACTTTTCACATTCTCCCGTGCAACGCGGCTGCTAGTCCTCCTTTCATGCAAAATCTTAAGGTACTAGGTCATGTCCAAGCCAATAAAGCCGGCTAAAAAGTGAATAATCGACAACTAAAACTTGAATTGTACTACTTCTTACTGGCTATTGCTTCAACTTAGAAGCTTCTTCTGCGTTCCACTATGGTGCTTTTAGTGTCTCCGCATACCGCAGCACGTGACATAGCTTTGCAGACGATAAATGTAACAGTTTCAGAAAGAAAAACGGCCAATGTGACGATCTGGCTTTAAGTCGATTCGATAACAAATGACGAAAACGGACGTATTTCTCAGGTTTTTACTACATATGAAACCTTTTCACATTCTCCCGTGCAACGCGGCTGCAAGTCCTCCTTTCATGCAAAATCTTAAGGTACTAGGTCATGTCCAAGCCAATAAAGCCGGCTAAAAAGTGAATAATCGACAACTAAAACTTGAATTGTACTACTTCTTACTGGCTATTGCTTCAACTTTGAAGCTTCTTCTGTGTTCTACTATGGTACTTTTAGTGTCTCCGCATACCGCAGCACGTGACATAGCTTTGCAGACGATAAATGTAACTGTTTCAGAAAGAAAACCGGCAAATGTGACGATCTGGCTTTAAGTCGATTCGATAACAAATTACGAAAACGGACGGATTTCTCAGGTTTCTACTACATATGAACACTATTCTCATTCTCCCGTGCACCGCGGCTGCTAGTCCTCCTTTCATGCAAAATATTAAGGTCCTACGTCATGTCCAAGCCACTAAAGACGGCTAAAATGTGAAGAATCCACAACTAAAACTTGAATTGTACTACTTCTTACTGGCTATTGCTTCAACTTAGAAGCTTCTTCTGCGTTCCACTATGGTGCTTATAGTGTCTCCGCATACCGCAGCACGTGACATAGCTTTGCAGACGATAAATGTAACTGTTTCAGAAAGAAAAACGGCCAATGTGACGATCTGGCTTTAAGTCGATTCGATAACAAATGACGAAAACGGACGGATCTCTCAGGTTTTTACTACACATGAACCCTTTTCACATTCTCCCGTGCAACGCGGCTGCTAGTCCTCCTTTCATGCAAAATCTTAAGGTACTAGGTCATATCCAAGCCAATAAAGCCGGCTAAAAAGTGAATAATCGACAACTAAAACTTGAATTGTACTACTTCTTACTGGCTATTGCTTCAACTTAGGAGCTTCTTCTGTGTTCTACTATGGTGCTTTTAGTGGCTCCGCATACCGCAGCACGTGACATAGCTTTGCAGACGATAAATGTAACTGTTTCAGAAAGAAAACCGGCAAATGTGACGATCTGGCTTTAAGTCGATTCGATAACAAATTACGAAAACGGACGGATTTCTCAGGTTTCTACTACATATGAACACTTTTCTCATTCTCCCGTGCTCCGCGGCTGCTAGTCCTCCTTTCATGCAAAATATTGAGGTCCTACGTCTTGTCCAAGCCACTAAAGACGGCTAAAATGTGAAGAATCCACAACTAAAACTTGAATTGTACTACTTCTTACTGGCTATTACTTCAACTTAGAAGCTTCTTCTGTGTTCTACTATGGTGCTTTTAGTGTCTCCGCATACCGCAGCACGCGACATAGCTTTGCAGACTATAAATGTAACCGATTCAGAGCGAAGAGCGGCCAATGTGACGATCTGGCTTCAAGTAGATTCGATAACAAATGACGAAAACGGACGGATTTCTCAGGCTTTTACTACATATGAACACTTTTCACAATCTCCCGTGCAACGCGGCTGCTAGTCCTCCTTTCATGTCCAAGCCAATAAAGCCGGCTAAAAAGTGAATAATCGACAACTAAAACTTGAATTGTACTACTTCTTACTGGCTATTGCTTCAACTTAGAAGCTTCTTCTGTGTTCTACTATGGTGCTTTTAGTGTCTCGCATACCGCAGCACGCGACATAGCTTTGCAGATGATAAATGTAACTGTTTCAGAAAGAAAAGCGGCCAATGTGACGATCTGGCTTTAAGTCGATTCGATAACAAATGACGAAAACGGACGGATTTCTCAGGTTTTTACTACATATGAACACTTTTCACATTCTCCCGTGCAACTTGGCTGCTAGTCCTCCTTTCATGCAAAATCTTAATATCCTAGCTCATGTCCAATGCACCAAAGAAGGGTAAAAAGTCAATAATCGATACCTAAAACGTGAATTGTACTACATCTTACTGGCTTTTCCATCAACTTAGAAGCTTCATCTGTGTTCTACTATGGTGCTTTTAGTGTCTCCGCATACCGCAGCACGCGACATAGCTTTGCAGACGAATAATGTAACCGTTTCAGACAGAAGAGCGGACAATGTGACGATCTGGCTTTAAGTCGATTCGATAACAAATTACTAAAACGGACGGATTTCTCATGTTTTTACTACATATGAACACTTTTCACATTCTCCCGTGCAACGCGGCTGCTAGTCCTCCCTTCATGCAAAATCTTAAGTTCCTAGCTCATGTCCAAGGCACCAAAGAAGGGTGAAAAGTCAATAATCGATCCCTAAAACTTGAATTGTACTACTTCTTACTGGCTATTACATCAACTTAGAAGCTTCATCTGTGTTCTACTATGGCGCTTTTAGTGTGTCCACATACCGCAGCACGCGACATAGCTTTGCAGACGATAAATGTAACCGCTTCAGACAGAAGAGCGGCCAATGTGACAATCTGGCTTTAAGTCGATTCGATAACAAATGAAGAAAACGGACGGATTTCTCAGGTTTTTCCTATATATCAACACTTTTCACATTCTCCCGTGCAACTCGGCTGCTAGTCCTCCTTTCATGCAGAACCTTAAGGTCCAAGCTCATGTCCAAAGGACTAAAGCCAGCTAAAAAGTCAATAATCGATACCTAAAACTTGAATTGTACTTCTTCTTATTGGCTATTACATCAACTTAGAAGTTTCATCTGTGTTCTATTATGGTGCTTTTAGCGTCTCGGCATACCGCACCACGCGACATAGCTATGCAGACGATAAATTTAACCGTTTCAGACAGAAGAGCGGCCAATGTGACAATCTGGCTTTAAGTCGATTCTATAACAAATTACGAAAACGGACGGATTTCTCATGTTTTTACTACATATAAACACTTTTCACATTCTCCGGTGAAACTCGGCTGCTAGTACTCCTTTCATGCAGAATCTTAAGGTCAAAGCTCATGTCCAAGGCACTAAAGCCAGCTAAAGAGTCAATAATCGATACATAAAACTTGAATTGTAATTCTTCATATTGGCTATTACATCACTTTAGAAGTTTCATCTGTGTTCTATTGTGGTGCTTTTAGTGTGTCCACATACCGCAGCACGCGACATAGCTTTGCAGACGATAAATGTAACCGCTTGAGACAGAAGAGTGGCCAATGTGACGATCTGGGTTTAAGTCGATTCTATAACAATTGAGGAGAACGGACGGAATTCTCAGGTTTTTTGTACATATGACCACTTTCCACATTCTCCCGTGCAACGCGGCTGCTAGTCCTCCTTTCATGCAAAATCTTAAGGTACTAGGTCATGTCCAAGCCAATAAAGCCGTCTAAAAAGTGAATAATCGACAACTAAAACTTGAATTGTACTACTTCTTACTGGTTATTGCTTCAACTTAGAAGCTTCATTTATGTTCTACTATGGTGCTTTAAGTGTCTCCACATACACCACAGCACGCGACATAGCTTTGCAGACGATAAATGTAACCGTCTCAGAGAGAAAAGCGGCCAATGTTACGATCTTGCTTTAAGTCGATTCGATAACAAATGACGAAAACGGACGGATTTATCAGGTTTTTACTACATATGAACATTTTTCACATTCTCCCGCGCAACGCGGCTGCAAGTCCTCCTTTCATGCAAAATCTGAAGGTCCTAGGTCATGTCCAAGCCACCAAAGCCGGCTAAAAAGTGAATAATCGACGCCTAAAAATTGAATTGTACTACTTCTTACTGGCTATTACTTCAACTTTGCAGCTTGTTCTGTGTTCTACTATGGTGCTTTTAGTGTCTCCGCATACCGCAGCACGCGTCATAGATTTGCAGACGATCAATGTAACCGTCTCAGAGAGAAAAGCGGCCAATGTGACGATCTGGCTTTAAGTCGATACGATAACAAATGACGAAACGGACGGATTTCTCATGTTTTTACTACATATGAACACTTTTCACATTCTCCCGTGCAACTCGGCTGGAATTGTACTTCTTCTTATTGGCTATTACATCAACTTAGAAGTTTCATCTGTGTTCTATTATGGTTCTTTTAGTGTCTCAGCATACCGCAGCACGCGACATAACTTAGCAGACGATAAGTACAACCGTTTCAGAGAGAAGAGCGGCCAATGTGACAATCTGGCTTTAAGTCGATTCGATAACAAATGACGAAAACGGACGGATTTCTCAGGTTTTTACTACATATGAACACTTTTCACATTCTATTGTGCAACGCGGCTGCAAGTCCTCCTTTCATGCAAAATCTTAAGGTCCTAGGTCATGTCTAAGCCAGCAAAGCCGGCTGAAAAGTGAAAAATCGACAACTAAAACTTGAATTGTACTACTTCTTACTGGCTATTACTTCAACTTAGAAGCTTCTTCTGTGTTCTACTATGGTGCTTTTAGTGTCTCCACATACCGCAGCACGCGACATAGCTTTGCAAACGATAAAAGTAACAGTTTCATAGAAAAGAGCGGACAATCTGACGAACTGGCTTTAAGTCGTTTCGATAACAAATAACGAAAACGGACGGAATTCTCAGGTTTTTAGTACATATGAACACTTTACACATTGTCCCGTGCAACGCGGCTGCTAGTCCTCCTTTCATGCAAAATCTTAAGGTACTATGTCATGTCCAAGCCAATAAAGCCGGCTAGAAAGTGAATAATCGACAACTAAAACTTGAATAGTACTACTTCTTAGTGGTTATTGCTTCAACTTAGAAGCTTCTTCTGTGTTCTACTATGGTGCTTTTAGTGTCCCCGCATACCGCAGCACGTGACATAGCTTTGCAGACGATAAATGTAACCGTTTCAGGGAGAAAAGCGACCAATGTGACGGTCTGGCTTTAAGTCGATTCGATAACAAATGACGGAAACGGACGGATTTCTCAGGTTTTTACTACATATGAACACTTTTCACATTCTCCCGTGCAACGCGGCTGCTAGGCCTCCTTTCATGCAAAATCTTAAGGTACTAGGTCATGTCCAAGCCAATAAAGCCGGCTAAAAAGTGAATAATCGACAACTAAAACTTGAATTGTACTACTTCTTACTGGCTATTGCTTCAACTTAGAACCTTCCTCTGTGTTCTACTATGGTGCTTTTAGTGTCTCCGCATACCGCAGCACGCGACATAACTTAGCAGACGATAAATGTAACCGTCTCAGAGAGAAAAGCGGCCAATGTGACGATCTGGCTTTAAGTCGATACGATAACAAATGACGAAAACGGACGGATTTCTCAGGTTTTTACTACATATGAACACTTTTCACATTCTCCCGTGCAACGCGGCTGCTAGTCCTGCTTTCATGCAAAATCTTAAGGTACTAGGTCATGTCCAAGCCAATAAAGCCGGCTAAAAAGTGAATAATCGACAACTAAAACTTGAATTGTACTACTTCTTACTGGCTATTGCTTCAACTTAGAAGCTTCTTCTGTGTTCTTCTATGGTGCTTTTAGTGTCTCCGCATCCGCAGCACGCGACATAGCTTTGCAGACGATAAATGTAACCGATTCAGGGAGAAGAGCGGCCAATGTGACGATCTGGCTTTAAGTCGATTCGAGAACAAATGACGAAAACGGACGGATTTCTCAGGTTTTTACTACATATGAACACTTTTCACATTCTCCCGTGCAACGCGGCTGCTAGTCCTCCCTTCATGCAAAATCTTAAGTTCCTAGCTCATGTCCAAGGCACCAAAGAAGGGTGAAAAGTCAATAATCGATCCCTAAAACTTGAATTGTACTACTTCTTACTGGTTATTGCTTCAACTTAGAAGCTTCATTTATGTTCTACTATGGTGCTTTTAGTGTCTCCACATACACCGCAGCACGCGACATAGCTTTGCAGACGATAAATGTAACCGTCTCAGAGAGAAAAGCGGCCAATGTGACGATCTTGCTTTAAGTCGATTCGATAACAAATGACGAAAACAGACGGATTTCTAAGGTTTTTACTACATATGAACATTTTTCACATTCTCCCGCGCAACGCGGCTGCAAGTCCTCCTTTCATGCAAAATCTGAAGGTCCTAGGTCATGTCCAAGCCACCAAAGCCGGCTAAAAAGTGAATAATCGACGCCTAAAAATTGAATTGTACTACTTCTTACTGGCTATTACTTCAACTTTGAAGCTTGTTCTGTGTTCTACTATGGTGCTTTTAGTGTCTCCGCATACCTCAGCACGCGTCATAGCTTTGCAGACGATAAATGTAACCGTCTCAGAGAGAAAAGCGGCCAATGTGACGATCTGGCTTTAAGTCGATACGATAACAAATGACGAAAACGGACGGATTTCTCATGTTTTTACTACATATGAACACTTTTCACATTCTCCCGTGCAACTCGGCTGCTAGTCCTCCTCTCATGCAGAACCTTAAGGTCCAAGCTCATGTCCAAGGCACTAAAGCCAGCTAAAAAGTCAATAATCGATACCTAAAACTTGAATTGTACTTCTTCTTATTGGCTATTACATCAACTTAGAAGTTCCATCTGTGTTCTATTATGGTTCTTTTAGTGTCTCAGCATACCGCAGCACGCGACATAACTTAGGAGACGATAAGTACAACCGTTTCAGAGAGAAGAGCGGCCAATGTGACAATCTGGCTTTAAGTCGAATCGATAACAAATGACGAAAACGGACGGATTTCTCAGGTTTTTACTACATATGAACACTTTTCACATTCTATTGTGCAACGCGGCTGCAAGTCCTCCTTTCATGCAAAATCTTAAGGTCCTAGGTCATGTCTAAGCCACCAAAGCCGGCTGAAAAGTGAATAATCGACAACTAAAACTTGAATTGTACTACTTCTTACTGGCTATTACTTCAACTTAGAAGCTTCTTCTGTGTTCTACTATGGTGCTTTTAGTGTCTCCGCATACCGCAGCACGCGACATAGCTTTGCAGACGATAAAAGTAACAGTTTCGTAGAAAAGAGCGGACAATCTGACGAACTGGCTTTAAGTCGTTTCGATAACAAATAACGAAAACGGACGGAATTCTCAGGTTTTTAGTACATATGAACACATTACACATTGTCCCGTGCAACGCGGCTGCTAGTCCTCCTTTCATGCAAAATCTTAAGGTACTATGTCATGTCCAAGCCAATAAAGCCGGCTAGAAAGTGAATAATCGACAACTAAAACTTGAATAGTACTACTTCTTACTGGTTATTGCTTCAACTTAGAAGCTTCTACTGTGTTCTACTATGGAGCTTTTAGTGTCTCCGCATACCGCAGCACGTGACATAGCTTTGCAGACGATAAATGTAACCGTTTCAGGGAGAAAAGCGACCAATGTGACGGTCTGGCTTTAAGTCGATTCGATAACAAATGACGGAAACGGACGGATTTCTCAGGTTTTTACTACATATGAACACTTTTCACATTCTCCCGTGCAGCGCGGCTGCTAGGCCTCCTTTCATGCAAAATCTTAAGTTCCTAGCTCATGTCCAAGGCACCAAAGAAGGGTGAAAAGTCAATAATCGATCCCTAAAACTTGAATTGTACTACTTCTTACTGGCTATTACATCAACATAGAAGCTTCATCTCTGTTCTACTATGGCGCTTTTAGTGTGTCCACATACCGCAGCACGCGACATAGCTTTGAAGACGATAAATGTAACCGCTTCAGACAGAAGAGCGGCTAATGTGACATTCTGGCTTTAAGTCGATTCGATAACAAATGAAGAAAACGGACGGATATCTCAGGTTTTTCCTATATATCAACACTTTTCACATTCTCCCATGCAACTCGGGTGCTAGTCCTCATTTCATGCAAAATGTTAAGTTCCTAGCACATGTCCAAGGCACCAAAGAATTGTAAAGAGTCAATAATCGATACCTAACATTTGAATTGTACTACTTCTTACTGGCTATTACATCAATTTAGAAGCTTCATCTGTGTTCTACTATGGTGCTTTTAAGGTCTCCGCATTCCGCAGCATGCGAATTAGCTTTGCAGACGACAAATGTAACCGATTCAAAGAGCGGCCAGTGTGACGATCTGGCTTTAAGTCGATTCTATAACAAATTACGAAAACGGACGGATTTCTCATGTTTTTACTACATATGAACACTTTTCATATTCTCCCGTGCAACTCGGCTGCTAGTACTCCTTTCATGCAGAATCTTATGGTCCAAGCTCATGTCCAAGGCACCAAAGCTAGCTAAAAAGTCAATAATCGATACCTAAATCTTGAATTGAACTACCTCTTACTATCAATTACATCAACTTAGAAGTTTCATCTGTGTTCTACTATGGTGCTTTTAGTGTCTCCTCATACCGCAGCACGCGACATAGCTTTGCTGACGTAAGTACAACCCTTTCAGGGAGAAGAGCGGCCAATGTGACGATCTGGCTTTAAGTCGACTCGATAACAAAAGACGAAAACGGACATATTTCTCAGGTTTTTACTACATATGAACACTTTTCACATTCTCCCGTACAACTCGGCTGCTAGTCCTCCTTTCATGCAGAATCTTAAGGTCCTAGCTCATGTCCAAGGCACCAAAGCCAGCTAAAAAGTCAATAATCGATACCTAAAACTTGAATTGTACTACTTCTTACTTGCTATTACCTCAACTTAGAAGCTTTATCTGTGTTCTACTATGGTGCTTTTAGTGTCTCCGAATACCACAGCACGCGACATATCTTTGCAGCCGATAAGTACAACCGTTTCAGAGAGAAGAGCGGCCAATGTAACGATCTTTCTTTAAGTCGATTAGATAACAAATGACAAAAACTTACGGATTTCAAAGGTTTTTACTACATATGAACACTTTTCCCATTCTCCCGTGCAAGTCGGCTGCTAGTCCTCCTTTCATGCAGAATCTTAAGGTCCTAGCTCATGTCCAAGGCACCAAAGCCAGCTAAAAAGTCAATAAATGATAACTAAAACTTGTATTGTACTACTTCTTACTGGCTATTACATCAACTTAGAAGCTTCATCTGTGTATTACTATGGTGCTTTTAGTGTCTCCGGATACCGCATCACGCGACATAGCTTAGCAGACGATACGTACAACTGTTTCAGACAGAAGAGCGGCCAATGCGGCGATGTGGCTTTAAATCGATTCGATAACAAATGACGAAAACGGACGGATTTCTCAGGTTTTTACTACATATGAACACTTTTCACATTCTCCCGTGCAACTCGGCTGCTAGTCCTCCTTTCATGGAGAATCTTAAGGTCCTAGCTCATGTCCAAGGCACCAAAGCCAGCTAAAATGTCAATAATCGATACCTAAAACTTTAATTGTACTACATCTTACTGGCTATTACATCAACTAAGAAGTTTCATCTGTGTTCTATTATGGTGCTTTTAGTGTCTCCTCATACCGCAGCACGCGACATAGCTTTGCAGACGATACGTACAACCGTTTCAGGGAGAAGAGCGGCCAATGTGACGATCTGGCTTTAAGTCGATTCGATAACAAATGACGAAAACGGACGGATTTCTCAGGTTTTTACTACATATGAACACTTTTCACATTCTCCCGTGGAACTCGGCTGCTAGTCCTCCTTTCATTCAGAATTTTAAGGTCCTAGCTCATGTCCAAGGCACCAAAGCCAGCTAAAAAGTCAATAATCTATACCTAAAACTTGAATTGTACTACTTCTTACTGGCTATTACATCAACTTAAAAGCTTCATCTGTGTTCTACTATGGTGCTTTTAGTGTCTCCGCATACCGCAACACGCGACATATCTTTGCAGACGATAAGGACAACCGTTTCAGAGAGAAGAGCGGCCAATGTGACGATCTGGCTTTGAGTCGATTCGTTAACAAATGACGAAAACGGACGGATTTCTCAGGTTTTTACTACATATGAACTCTTTTCACATTCTCCCATGCAACTCGGCTGCTAGTCCTCCTTTCATGCAGAATCTTAAGGTCCTAGCTCATGTCAAAGGCACCAAAGCCAGCTAAAAAGTCAATAATCGATACCTAAAACGTGAATTGTACTACTTCTTACTGGCTATTACATCAACTTAGAAGCTTCATGTGTGTTCTACTATGGTGCTTTTAGTGTCTCCGCATACCGCAGCACGCGACATAGCTTTGCAGACGATAAGTACTACCGTTTCAGAGAGAAGAGCGGCCAATATTACGATCTGGCTTTAAGTCGATTCGAAAACAAATGACGAAAACGGACGGATTTCAAAGGTTTTCACTACATATGAACACTTTTCACATTCTCCCGTGCAACTAGGCCGCTAGTCCTCCTTTCATGCAGAATCTTAAGGTCCTATCTCATGTCCAAGGCACCAAAGCGAGCTAAAAAATCAATAATCGATACCTAAAACTTTAATTGTACTACTTCTTACTGGCTATTACATCAACTTAGAAGTTTCATCTGTGTTCTATTATGGTGCTTTTAGTGTCTCCTCATACCGCAGCACGCGACATAGCTTTGCAGACGATAAGTACAACCGTTTCAGGGAGAAGAGCGTCCAATGTGACGATCTGGCTTTAAATCGATTCGATAACAAATGACGAAAACGGACGGATTTCTCAGGTTTTTACTACATATGAACACTTTTCACATTCTCCCGTGAATCTCGGCTGCTAGTCCTCCTTTCATGCAGAATCTTAAGGTCCTAGCTCATGTCCAAGGCACCAAAGCCAGCTAAAAAGTCAATAATCGATACCTAAAACTTGAATTGTACTACTTCTTACTTGCTATTACATCAACTTAGAAGCTTCATCTGTGTCCTACTATGGTGCTTTTAGTGTCTCCACATACCGCAGCACGCGACATAGCTTTGCAGACGATAAATGTAACCGATTCAAAGAGCGGCCAGTGTGACGATCTGGCTTTAAGTCGATTCTATAACAAATTACGAAAACGGACGGATTTCTCATGTTTTTACTACATATGAACACTTTTCATATTCTCCCGTGCAACTCGGCTGCTAGTACTCCTTTCATGCAGAATCTTAAGGTCCAAGCTCATGTCCAAGGCACTAAAGCCAGCTAAAAAGTCAATAATCGATACCTAAAACTTGAATTGTACTTCTTCATATTGGCTATTACATCTTTTTAGAAGTTTCATCTGTGTTCTATTATGGTGCTTTTAGTGTGTCCACATACCGCAGCACGCGACATAGCTTTGCAGACGATAAATGTAACCGCTTGAGACAGAAGAGCGGCCAATGTGACGATCTGGGTTTAAGTCGATTCTATAACAAATGAGGAGAACGGACGGAATTCTCAGGTTTTTAGTACATATGAACACTTTTCACATTCTCCCGTGCAATGCGGCTGCTAGTCCTCCTTTCATGCAAAATCTTAAGGTACTAGGTCATGTCCAAGCCAATAAAGCCGTCTAAAAAGTGAATAATCGACAACTAAAACTTGAATTGTACTACTTCTTACTGGTTATTGCTTCAACTTAGAAGCTTCTTCTGTGTTCTACTATGGAGCTTTTAGTGTCTCCGCATACCGCAGCACGTGACATAGCTTTGCAGACGATAAATGTAACCGTTTCAGGGAGAAAAGCGACCAATGTGACGGTCTGGCTTTAAGTCGATTCGATAACAAATGACGGAAACATACGGATTTCTCAGGTTTTTACTACATATGAACACTTTTCACATTCTCCCGTGCAGCGCGGCTGCTAGGCCTCCTTTCATGCAAAATCTTAAGGTACTAGGTCATGTCCAAGCCACCAAAGCCGGCTAAAAAGTGAATAATCGACGCCTAAAAATTGAATTGTACTACTTCTTACTGGCTATTACTTCAACTTAGAAGCTTCTTCTGTGTTCTACTATGGTGCTTTTAGTGTCTCCGCATACCGCAGCACGCGACATGGCTTTGCAGACGATAAATGTAACCGTCTCAGAGAGAAAAGCGGCTAATGTGACGATCTGGCTTTAAGTCGATACGATAACAAATGACGAAAACGGACGGATTTCTCAGGTTTTTACAACATATGAACACTTTTCACATTCTCCCGTGCAACGCGGCTGCTAGTCCTCCTTTCATGCAAAATCTTAAGGTACTAGGTCATGTCCAAGCCAATAAAGCCGGCTAAAAAGTGAATAATCGACAACTAAAACTTGAATTGTACTACTTCTTACTGGCTATTGCTTCAACTTAGAAGCTTCTTCTGTGTTCTACTAAGGTGCTTTTAGTGTCTCCGCATCCGCAGCACGCGACATAGCTTTGCAGACGATAAATGTAACCGATTCAGGGAGAAGAGCGGCCAATGTGACGATCTGGCTTTAAGTCGATTCGAGAACAAATGACGAAAACGGACGGATTTCTCAGGTTTTTACTACATATGAACACTTTTCACATTCTCCCGTGCAACGCGGTTGCTAGTCCTCCCTTCATGCAAAATCTTAAGTTCCTAGCTCATGTCCAAGGCACCAAAGAAGGGTGAAAAGTCAATAATCGATCCCTAAAACTTGAATTGTACTACTTCTTACTGGCTATTACATCAACATAGAAGCTTCATCTCTGTTCTACTATGGCGCTTTTAGTGTGTCCACATACCGCAGCACGCGACATAGCTTTGAAGACGATAAATGTAACCGCTTCAGACAGAAGAGCGGCTAATGTGACATTCTGGCTTTAAGTCGATTCGATAACAAATGAAGAAAACGGACGGATTTCTCAGGTTTTTCCTATATATCAACACTTTTCACATTCTCCCATGCAACTCGGGTGCTAGTCCTCATTTCATGCAAAATGTTAAGTTCCTAGCACATGTCCAAGGCACCAAAGAATTGTAAAGAGTCAATAATCGATACCTAACATTTGAATTGTACTACTTCTTACTGGCTATTACATCAATTTAGAAGCTTCATCTGTGTTCTACTATGGTGCTTTTAAGGTCTCCGCATTCCGCAGCATGCGAATTAGCTTTGCAGACGACAAATGTAACCGATTCAAAGAGCGGCCAGTGTGACGATCTGGCTTTAAGTCGATTCTATAACAAATTACGAAAACGGACGGATTTCTCATGTTTTTACTACATATGAACACTTTTCATATTCTCCCGTGCAACTCGGCTGCTAGTACTCCTTTCATGCAGAATCTTATGGTCCAAGCTCATGTCCAAGGCACTAAAGCCAGCTAAAAAGTCAATAATCGATACCTAAAACTTGAATTGCACTTCTTCATATTGGCTATTACATCTTTTTAGAAGCTTCATCTGTGTTCTATTATGGTGCTTTTAGTGTCTCCTCATACCGCAGCACGCGACATAGCTTTGCAGACGATAAATGTAACAGTCTCAGAGAGAAGGGCGGCCAATGTGACGATGTGGATTTGTGTTGATTCGATAACAAATGACGAACACGGACGGATTTCTTAGGTTTGTACTACATATGAACACTTTTCACATTCTCCCGTGCAACTCGGCTGCTAGTCCTCATTTCATGCAGAATCTTAAGGTCTTAGCTCATGTCCAAGGGACCAAAGCCAGCTAAAAAGACAATAATCGATACCTAAAACTTGAATTGTACTACTTCTTACTGGCTAATACTTCAACTTAGAAGCTTCATCTGTGTACTACTATATTGATTTTAGTGTCTCCGCATACCGCAGCACGCGACATAGCTTTGCAGACGATAAGTACAACCGTTTCAGAGAGAACAGCGGCCAATGTGACGATCGGGCTTTAAGTCGATTCGATGACAAATGACGAAGACGGACGGATTTCTCAGGTTTTTACTACATATGAACACTTTTCACATTCTCCCGTGCAACTCGGCTGCTAGTCATCCTTTCATGCAGAATCTTAAGGTCCTAGCTCATGTCCAAGGCACCAAAGCTAGCTAAAAAGTCAATAATCGATACCTAAATCTTGAATTGTACTACCTCTTACTATCAATTACATCAACTTAGAAGTTTCATCTGTGTTCTATTATGGTGCTTTTAGTGTCTCCTCATACCGCAGCACGCGACATAGCTTTGCTGACGTAAGTACAACCCTTTCAGGGAGAAGAGCGGCCAATGTGACGATCTGGCTTTAAGTCGACTCGATAACAAAAGACGAAAACGGACATATTTCTCAGGTTTTTACTACATATGAACACTTTTCACATTCTCCCGTACAACTCGGCTGCTAGTCCTCCTTTCATGCAGAATCTTAAGGTCCTAGCTCATGTCCAAGGCACCAAAGCCAGCTAAAAAGTCAATAATCGATACCTAAAACTTGAATTGTACTACTTCTTACTTGCTATTACCTCAACTTAGAAGCTTTATCTGTGTTCTACTATGGTGCTTTTAGTGTCTCCGAATACCACAGCACGCGACATATCTTTGCAGCCGATAAGTACAACCGTTTCAGAGAGAAGAGCGGCCAATGTAACGATCTTTCTTTAAGTCGATTAGATAACAAATGACAAAAACTTACGGATTTCAAAGGTTTTTACTACATATGAACACTTTTCCCATTCTCCCGTGCAAGTCGGCTGCTAGTCCTCCTTTCATGCAGAATCTTAAGGTCCTAGCTCATGTCCAAGGCACCAAAGCCAGCTAAAAAGTCAATAAATGATAACTAAAACTTGTATTGTACTACTTCTTACTGGCTATTACATCAACTTAGAAGCTTCATCTGTGTATTACTATGGTGCTTTTAGTGCCTCCGGATACCGCATCACGCGACATAGCTTAGCAGACGATACGTACAACCGTTTCAGACAGAAGAGCGGCCAATGCGGCGATGTGGCTTTAAATCGATTCGATAACAAATGACGAAAACGGACGGATTTCTCAGGTTTTTACTACATATGAACACTTTTCACATTCTCCCGTGCAACTCGGCTGCTAGTCCTCCTTTCATGCAGAATCTTAAGGTCCTAGCTCATGTCCAAGGCACCAAAGCCAGCTAAAATGTCAATAATCGATACCTAAAACTTTAATTGTACTACATCTTACTGGCTATTACATCAACTAAGAAGTTTCATCTGTGTTCTATTATGGTGCTTTTAGTGTCTCCTCATACCGCAGCACGCGACATAGCTTTGCAGACGATACGTACAACCGTTTCAGGGAGAAGAGCGGCCAATGTGACGATCTGGCTTTAAGTCGATTCGATAACAAATGACGAAAACGGAGGGATTTCTCAGGTTTTTACTACATATGAACACTTTTCACATTCTCCCGTGGAACTCGGCTGCTAGTCCTCCTTTCATTCAGAATTTTAAGGTCCTAGCTCATGTCCAAGGCACCAAAGCCAGCTAAAAAGTCAATAATCTATACCTAAAACTTGAATTGTACTACTTCTTACTGGCTATTACATCAACTTAAAAGCTTCATCTGTGTTCTACTATGGTGCTTTTAGTGTCTCCGCATACCGCAACACGCGACATATCTTTGCAGACGATAAGGACAACCGTTTCAGAGAGAAGAGCGGCCAATGTGACGATCTGGCTTTGAGTCGATTCGTTAACAAATGACGAAAACGGACGGATTTCTCAGGTTTTTACTACATATGAACTCTTTTCACATTCTCCCATGCAACTCGGCTGCTAGTCCTCCTTTCATGCAGAATCTTAAGGTCCTAGCTCATGTCAGAGGCACCAAAGCCAGCTAAAAAGTCAATAATCGATACCTAAAACGTGAATTGTACTACTTCTTACTGGCTATTACATCAACTTAGAAGCTTCATGTGTGTTCTACTATGGTGCTTTTAGTGTCTCCGCATACCGCAGCACGCGACATAGCTTTGCAGACGATAAGTACTACCGTTTCAGAGAGAAGAGCGGCCAATATTACGATCTGGCTTTAAGTCGATTCGAAAACAAATGACGAAAACGGACGGATTTCAAAGGTTTTTACTACATATGAACACTTTTCACATTCTCCCGTGCAACTAGGCTGCTAGTCCTCCTTTCATGCAGAATCTTAAGGTCCTATCTCATGTCCAAGGCACCAAAGCGAGCTAAAAAATCAATAATCGATACCTAAAACTTTAATTGTACTACTTCTTACTGGCTATTACATCAACTTAGAAGTTTCATCTGTGTTCTATTATGGTGCTTTTAGTGTCTCCTCATACCGCAGCACGCGACATAGCTTTGCAGACGATAAATGTAACCGATTCAAAGAGCGGCCAGTGTGACGATCTGGCTTTAAGTCGATTCTATAACAAATTACGAAAACGGACGGATTTCTCATGTTTTTACTACATATGAACACTTTTCATATTCTCCCGTGCAACTCGGCTGCTAGTACTCCTTTCATGCAGAATCTTAAGGTCCAAGCTCATGTCCAAGGCACTAAAGCCAGCTAAAAAGTCAATAATCGATACCTAAAACTTGAATTGTACTTCTTCATATTGGCTATTACATCTTTTTAGAAGTTTCATCTGTGTTCTATTATGGTGCTTTTAGTGTGTCCACATACCGCAGCACGCGACATAGCTTTGCAGACGATAAATGTAACCGCTTGAGACAGAAGAGCGGCCAATGTGACGATCTGGGTTTAAGTCGATTCTATAACAAATGAGGAGAACGGACGGAATTCTCAGGTTTTTAGTACATATGAACACTTTTCACATTCTCCCGTGCAACGCGGCTGCTAGTCCTCCTTTCATGCAAAATCTTAAGGTACTAGGTCATGTCCAAGCCAATAAAGCCGTCTAAAAAGTGAATAATCGACAACTAAAACTTGAATTGTACTACTTCTTACTGGTTATTGCTTCAACTTAGAAGCTTCTACTGTGTTCTACTATGGAGCTTTTAGTGTCTCCGCATACCGCAGCACGTGACATAGCTTTGCAGACGATAAATGTAACCGTTTCAGGGAGAAAAGCGACCAATGTGACGGTCTGGCTTTAAGTCGATTCGATAACAAATGACGGAAACGGACGGATTTCTCAGGTTTTTACTACATATGAACACTTTTCACATTCTCCCGTGCAGCGCGGCTGCTAGGCCTCCTTTCATGCAAAATCTTAAGGTACTAGGTCATGTCCAAGCCACCAAAGCCGGCTAAAAAGTGAATAATCGACGCCTAAAAATTGAATTGTACTACTTCTTACTGGCTATTACTTCAACTTAGAAGCTTCTTCTGTGTTCTACTATGGTGCTTTTAGTGTCTCCGCATACCGCAGCACGCGACATGGCTTTGCAGACGATAAATGTAACCGTCTCAGAGAGAAAAGCGGCTAATGTGACGATCTGGCTTTAAGTCGATACGATAACAAATGACGAAAACGGACGGATTTCTCAGGTTTTTACAACATATGAACACTTTTCACATTCTCCCGTGCAACGCGGCTGCTAGTCCTCCTTTCATGCAAAATCTTAAGGTACTAGGTCATGTCCAAGCCAATAAAGCCGGCTAAAAAGTGAATAATCGACAACTAAAACTTGAATTGTACTACTTTTTACTGGCTATTGCTTCAACTTAGAAGCTTCTTCTGTGTTCTACTAAGGTGCTTTTAGTGTCTCCGCATCCGCAGCACACGACATAGCTTTGCAGACGATAAATGTAACCGATTCAGGGAGAAGAGCGGCCAATGTGACGATCTGGCTTTAAGTCGATTCGAGAACAAATGACGAAAACGGACGGATTTCTCAGGTTTTTACTACATATGAACACTTTTCACATTCTCCCGTGCAACGCGGTTGCTAGTCCTCCCTTCATGCAAAATCTTAAGTTCCTAGCTCATGTCCAAGGCACCAAAGAAGGGTGAAAAGTCAATAATCGATCCCTAAAACTTGAATTGTACTACTTCTTACTGGCTATTACATCAACATAGAAGCTTCATCTCTGTTCTACTATGGCGCTTTTAGTGTGTCCACATACCGCAGCACGCGACATAGCTTTGAAGACGATAAATGTAACCGCTTCAGACAGAAGAGCGGCTAATGTGACATTCTGGCTTTAAGTCGATTCGATAACAAATGAAGAAAACGGACGGATTTCTCAGGTTTTTCCTATATATCAACACTTTTCACATTCTCCCATGCAACTCGGGTGCTAGTCCTCATTTCATGCAAAATGTTAAGTTCCTAGCACATGTCCAAGGCACCAAAGAATTGTAAAGAGTCAATAATCGATACCTAACATTTGAATTGTACTACTTCTTACTGGCTATTACATCAATTTAGAAGCTTCATCTGTGTTCTACTATGGTGCTTTTAAGGTCTCCGCATTCCGCAGCATGCGAATTAGCTTTGCAGACGACAAATGTAACCGATTCAAAGAGCGGCCAGTGTGACGATCTGGCTTTAAGTCGATTCTATAACAAATTACGAAAACGGACGGATTTCTCATGTTTTTACTACATATGAACACTTTTCATATTCTCCCGTGCAACTCGGCTGCTAGTACTCCTTTCATGCAGAATCTTATGGTCCAAGCTCATGTCCAAGGCACTAAAGCCAGCTAAAAAGTCAATAATCGATACCTAAAACTTGAATTGCACTTCTTCATATTGGCTATTACATCTTTTTAGAAGCTTCATCTGTGTTCTATTATGGTGCTTTTAGTGTCTCCTCATACCGCAGCACGCGACATAGCTTTGCAGACGATAAATGTAACAGTCTCAGAGAGAAGGGCGGCCAATGTGACGATGTGGATTTGTGTTGATTCGATAACAAATGACGAACACGGACGGATTTCTTAGGTTTGTACTACATATGAACACTTTTCACATTCTCCCGTGCAACTCGGCTGCTAGTCCTCATTTCATGCAGAATCTTAAGGTCTTAGCTCATGTCCAAGGGACCAAAGCCAGCTAAGAAGACAATAATCGATACCTAAAACTTGAATTGTACTACTTCTTACTGGCTAATACTTCAACTTAGAAGCTTCATCTGTGTACTACTATATTGATTTTAGTGTCTCCGCATACCGCAGCACGCGACATAGCTTTGCAGACGATAAGTACAATCGTTTCAGAGAGAACAGCGGCCAATGTGACGTTCGGGCTTTACGTCGATTCGATGACAAATGACGAAGACGGACGGATTTCTCAGGTTTTTACTACATATGAACACTTTTCACATTCTCCCGTGCAACTCGGCTGCTAGTCATCCTTTCATGCAGAATCTTAAGGTCCTAGCTCATGTCCAAGGCACCAAAGCTAGCTAAAAAGTCAATAATCGATACCTAAATCTTGAATTGTACTACCTCTTACTATCAATTACATCAACTTAGAAGTTTCATCTGTGTTCTACTATGGTGCTTTTAGTGTCTCCTCATACCGCAGCACGCGACATAGCTTTGCTGACGTAAGTACAACCCTTTCAGGGAGAAGAGCGGCCAATGTGACGATCTGGCTTTAAGTCGACTCGATAACAAAAGACGAAAACGGACATATTTCTCAGGTTTTTACTACATATGAACACTTTTCACATTCTCCCGTACAACTCGGCTGCTAGTCCTCCTTTCATGCAGAATCTTAAGGTCCTAGCTCATGTCCAAGGCACCAAAGCCAGCTAAAAAGTCAATAATCGATACCTAAAACTTGAATTGTACTACTTCTTACTTGCTATTACCTCAACTTAGAAGCTTTATCTGTGTTCTACTATGGTGCTTTTAGTGTCTCCGAATACCACAGCACGCGACATATCTTTGCAGCCGATAAGTACAACCGTTTCAGAGAGAAGAGCGGCCAATGTAACGATCTTTCTTTAAGTCGATTAGATAACAAATGACAAAAACTTACGGATTTCAAAGGTTTTTACTACATATGAACACTTTTCCCATTCTCCCGTGCAAGTCGGCTGCTAGTCCTCCTTTCATGCAGAATCTTAAGGTCCTAGCTCATGTCCAAGGCACCAAAGCCAGCTAAAAAGTCAATAAATGATAACTAAAACTTGTATTGTACTACTTCTTACTGGCTATTACATCAACTTAGAAGCTTCATCTGTGTATTACTATGGTGCTTTTAGTGTCTCCGGATACCGCATCACGCGACATAGCTTAGCAGACGATACGTACAACCGTTTCAGACAGAAGAGCGGCCAATGCGGCGATGTGGCTTTAAATCGATTCGATAACAAATGACGAAAACGGACGGATTTCTCAGGTTTTTACTACATATGAACACTTTTCACATTCTCCCGTGCAACTCGGCTGCTAGTCCTCCTTTCATGCAGAATCTTAAGGTCCTAGCTCATGTCCAAGGCACCAAAGCCAGCTAAAATGTCAATAATCGATACCTAAAACTTTAATTGTACTACATCTTACTGGCTATTACATCAACTAAGAAGTTTCATCTGTGTTCTATTATGGTGCTTTTAGTGTCTCCTCATACCGCAGCACGCGACATAGCTTTGCAGACGATACGTACAACCGTTTCAGGGAGAAGAGCGGCCAATGTGACGATCTGGCTTTAAGTCGATTCGATAACAAATGACGAAAACGGACGGATTTCTCAGGTTTTTACTACATGTGAACACTTTTCACATTCTCCCGTGGAACTCGGCTGCTAGTCCTCCTTTCATTCAGAATTTTAAGGTCCTAGCTCATGTCCAAGGCACCAAAGCCAGCTAAAAAGTCAATAATCTATACCTAAAACTTGAATTGTACTACTTCTTACTGGCTATTACATCAACTTAAAAGCTTCATCTGTGTTCTACTATGGTGCTTTTAGTGTCTCCGCATACCGCAACACGCGACATATCTTTGCAGACGATAAGGACAACCGTTTCAGAGAGAAGAGCGGCCAATGTGACGATCTGGCTTTGAGTCGATTCGTTAACAAATGACGAAAACGGACGGATTTCTCAGGTTTTTACTACATATGAACTCTTTTCACATTCTCCCATGCAACTCGGCTGCTAGTCCTCCTTTCATGCAGAATCTTAAGGTCCTAGCTCATGTCAAAGGCACCAAAGCCAGCTAAAAAGTCAATAATCGATACCTAAAACGTGAATTGTACTACTTCTTACTGGCTATTACATCAACTTAGAAGCTTCATGTGTGTTCTACTATGGTGCTTTTAGTGTCTCCGCATACCGCAGCACGCGACATAGCTTTGCAGACGATAAGTACTACCGTTTCAGAGAGAAGAGCGGCCAATATTACGATCTGGCTTTAAGTCGATTCGAAAACAAATGACGAAAACGGACGGATTTCAAAGGTTTTTACTACATATGAACACTTTTCACATTCTCCCGTGCAACTAGGCTGCTAGTCCTCCTTTCATGCAGAATCTTAAGGTCCTATCTCATGTCCAAGGCACCAAAGCGAGCTAAAAAATCAATAATCGATACCTAAAACTTTAATTGTACTACTTCTTACTGGCTATTACATCAACTTAGAAGTTTCATCTGTGTTCTATTATGGTGCTTTTAGTGTCTCCTCATACCGCAGCACGCGACATAGCTTTGCAGACGATAAGTACAACCGTTTCAGGGAGAAGAGCGTCCAATGTGACGATCTGGCTTTAAATCGATTCGATAACAAATGACGAAAACGGACGGATTTCTCAGGTTTTTACTACATATGAACACTTTTCACATTCTCCCGTGAATCTCGGCTGCTAGTCCTCCTTTCATGCAGAATCTTAAGGTCCTAGCTCATGTCCAAGGCACCAAAGCCAGCTAAAAAGTCAATAATCGATACCTAAAACTTGAATTGTACTACTTCTTACTTGCTATTACATCAACTTAGAAGCTTCATCTGTGTCCTACTATGGTGCTTTTAGTGTCTCCACATACCGCAGCACGCGACATAGCTTTGCAGACGATAAATGTAACCGATTCAAAGAGCGGCCAGTGTGACGATCTGGCTTTAAGTCGATTCTATAACAAATTACGAAAACGGACGGATTTCTCATGTTTTTACTACATATGAACACTTTTCATATTCTCCCGTGCAACTCGGCTGCTAGTACTCCTTTCATGCAGAATCTTAAGGTCCAAGCTCATGTCCAAGGCACTAAAGCCAGCTAAAAAGTCAATAATCGATACCTAAAACTTGAATTGTACTTCTTCATATTGGCTATTACATCTTTTTAGAAGTTTCATCTGTGTTCTATTATGGTGCTTTTAGTGTGTCCACATACCGCAGCACGCGACATAGCTTTGCAGACGATAAATGTAACCGCTTGAGACAGAAGAGCGGCCAATGTGACGATTTGGGTTTAAGTCGATTCTATAACAAATGAGGAGAACGGACGGAATTCTCAGGTTTTTAGTACATATGAACACTTTTCACATTCTCCCGTGCAACGCGGCTGCTAGTCCTCCTTTCATGCAAAATCTTAAGGTACTAGGTCATGTCCAAGCCAATAAAGCCGTCTAAAAAGTGAATAATCGACAACTAAAACTTGAATTGTACTACTTCTTACTGGTTATTGCTTCAACTTAGAAGCTTCTTCTGTATTCTACTATGGTGCTTTTAGTGTCTCCGCATACCGCAGCACGTGACATAGCTTTGCAGACGATAAATGTAACCGTCTCAGAGAGAAAAGCGGCCAATGTGACGATCTGGCTTTAAGTCGATACGATAACAAATGACGAAAACGGACGGATTTCTCAGGTTTTTACTACATATGAACACTTTTCACATTCTCCCGTGCAACGCAGCTGCTAGTCCTCCATTCATGCAAAATCTTAAGGTACTAGGTCATGTCCAAGCCAATAAAGCCGGCTAAAAAGTGAATAATCGACAACTGAAACTTGAATTGTACTACTTCTTACTGGCTATTGCTTCAACTTAGAAGCTTCTTCTGTGTTCTACTAAGGTGCTTTTAGTGTCTCCGCATACCGCAGCACGCGACATAGCTTTGCAGAAGATAAATGTAACAGTCTCAGAGAGAAAAGCGGCCAATGTGACGATCTGGCTTTAAGTGGATTCGTTAACAAATTACGAAAACGGACGGATTTCTCATGTTTTTACTACATATGAACACTTTTCACATTCTCCCGTGCAACTCGGCTGCTAGTCCTCCTTTCATGCAGAACCTTAAGGTCCAAGCTCATGAACAAGGCACTAAAGCCAGCTAAAAAGTCAATAATCGATACCTAAAACTTGAATTGTACTTCTTCTTATTGGCTATTACATCAACTTAGATGTTTCATCTGTGTTCTATTATGGTTCTTTTAGTGTCTCAGCATACCGCAGCACGCGACATAACTTAGCAGACGATAAGTACAACCGTTTCAGAGAGAAGGGCGGCCAATGTGACGATCTGGATTTGTGTTGATTCGATAACAAATGACGAACACGGACGGATTTCTTAGGTTTGTACTACATATGAACACTTTTCACATTCTCCCGTGCAACTCGGCTGCTAGTCCTCATTTCATGCAGAATCTTAAGGTCTTAGCTCATGTCCAAGGGACCAAAGCCAGCTAAAAAGACAATAATCGATACCTAAAACTTGAATTGTACTACTTCTTACTGGCTAATACTTCAACTTAGAAGCTTCATCTGTGTACTACTATATTGATTTTAGTGTCTCCGCATACCGCAGCACGCGACATAGCTTTGCAGACGATAAGTACAACCGTTTCAGAGAGAACAGCGGCCAATGTGACGATCGGGCTTTAAGTCGATTCGATGACAAATGACGACGACGGACGGATTTCTCAGGTTTTTACTACATATGAACACTTTTCACATTCTCCCGTGCAACTCGGCTGCTAGTCATCCTTTCATGCAGAATCTTAAGGTCCTAGCTCATGTCCAAGGCACCAAAGCCAGCTAAAAAGTCAATAATCGATACCTAAATCTTGAATTGTAATACCTCTTACTATCAATTACATCAACTTAGAAGTTTCATCTGTGTTCTACTATGGTGCTTTTAGTGTCTCCTCATACCGCAGCACGCGACATAGCTTTGCTGACGTAAGTACAACCCTTTCAGGGAGAAGAGCGGCCAATGTGACGATCTGGCTTTAAGTCGACTCGATAACAAAAGACGAAAACGGACATATTTCTCAGGTTTTTACTACATATGAACACTTTTCACATTCTCCCGTACAACTCGGCTGCTAGTCCTCCTTTCATGCAGAATCTTAAGGTCCTAGCTCATGTCCAAGGCACCAAAGCCAGCTAAAAAGTCAATAATCGATACCTAAAACTTGAATTGTACTACTTCTTACTTGCTATTACCTCAACTTAGAAGCTTTATCTGTGTTCTACTATGGTGCTTTTAGTGTCTCCGAATACCGCAGCACGCGACATATCTTTGCAGCCGATAAGTACAACCGTTTCAGAGAGAAGAGCGGCCAATGTAACGATCTTTCTTTAAGTCGATTAGATAACAAATGACAAAAACTTACGGATTTCAAAGGTTTTTACTACATATGAACACTTTTTCCATTCTCCCGTGCAAGTCGGCTGCTAGTCCTCCTTTCATGCAGAATCTTAAGGTCCTAGCTCATGTCCAAGGCACCAAAGCCAGCTAAAAAGACAATAATCGATACCTAAAACTTGTATTGTACTACTTCTTACTGGCTATTACATCAACTTAGAAGCTTCATCTGTGTATTACTATGGTGCTTTTAGTGTCTCCGGATACCGCATCACGCGACATAGCTTAGCAGACGATACGTACAACCGTTTCAGACAGAAGAGCGGCCAATGCGGCGATGTGGCTTTAAATCGATTCGATAACAAATGACGAAAACGGACGGATTTCTCAGGTTTTTACTACATATGAACACTTTTCACATTCTCCCGTGCAACTCGGCTGCTAGTCCTCCTTTCATGCAGAATCTTAAGGTCCTAGCTCATGTCCAAGGCACCAAAGCCAGCTAAAATGTCAATAATCGATACCTAAAACTTTAATTGTACTACTTCTTACTGGCTATTACATCAACTAAGAAGTTTCATCTGTGTTCTATTATGGTGCTTTTAGTGTCTCCTCATACCGCAGCACGCGACATAGCTTTGCAGACGATACGTACAACCGTTTCAGGGAGAAGAGCGGCCAATGTGACGATCTGGCTTTAAGTTGATTCGATAACAAATGACGAAAACGGACGGATTTCTCAGGTTTTTACTACATATGAACACTTTTCACATTCTCCCGTGGAACTCGGCTGCTAGTCCTCCTTTCATTCAGAATTTTAAGGTCCTAGCTCATGTCCAAGGCACCAAAGCCAGCTAAAAAGTCAATAATCTATACCTAAAACTTGAATTGTACTACTTCTTACTGGCTATTACATCAACTTAAAAGCTTCATCTGTGTTCTACTATGGTGCTTTTAGTGTCTCCGCATACCGCAACACGCGACATATCTTTGCAGACGATAAGGACAACCGTTTCAGAGAGAAGAGCGGCCAATGTGACGATCTGGCTTTGAGTCGATTCGTTAACAAATGACGAAAACGGACGGATTTCTCAGGCTTTTACTACATATGAACTCTTTTCACATTCTCCCATGCAACTCGGCTGCTAGTCCTCCTTTCATGCAGAATCTTAAGGTCCTAGCTGATGTCAAAGGCACCAAAGCCAGCTAAAAAGTCAATAATCGATACCTAAAACGTGAATTGTACTACTTCTTACTGGCTATTACATCAACTTAGAAGCTTCATGTGTGTTCTACTATGGTGCTTTTAGTGTCTCCGCATACCGCAGCACGCGACATAGCTTTGCAGACGATAAGTACTACCGTTTCAGAGAGAAGAGCGGCCAATATTACGATCTGGCTTTAAGTCGATTCGAAAACAAATGACGAAAACGGACGGATTTCAAAGGTTTTTACTACATATGAACACTTTTCACATTCTCCCGTGCAACTAGGCTGCTAGTCCTCCTTTCATGCAGAATCTTAAGGTCCTATCTCATGTCCAAGGCACCAAAGCGAGCTAAAAAATCAATAATCGATACCTAAAACTTGAATTGTACTACTTCTTACTGGCTATTACATCAACTTAGAAGTTTCATCTGTGTTCTATTATGGTGCTTTTAGTGTCTCCTCATACCGCAGCACGCGACATAGCTTTGCAGACGATAAGTACAACCGTTTCAGGGAGAAGAGCGTCCAATGTGACGATCTGGCTTTAAATCGATTCGATAACAAATGACGAAAACGGACGGATTTCTCAGGTTTTTACTACATATGAACACTTTTCACATTCTCCCGTGAATCTCGGCTGCTAGTCCTCCTTTCATGCAGAATCTTAAGGTCCTAGCTCATGTCCAAGGCACCAAAGCCAGCTAAAAAGTCAATAATCGATACCTAAAACTTGAATTGTACTACTTCTTACTTGCTATTACATCAACTTAGAAGCTTCATCTGTGTCCTACTATGGTGCTTTTAGTGTCTCCACATACCGCAGCACGCGACATAGCTTTGCAGACGATAAGTACGACCGTTTCAGAGAGAAGAGCGGCCAATGTGACGATCTGGCTTTAAGTCGATTCGATAACAAATGACGAAAACGGACGGATTTCTCAGGTTTTTACTACATATGAACACTTTTCACATTCTCCCGTGCAACTCGGCTGCTAGTCCTCCTTTCATGCAGAATCTTAAGGTCCTAGCTCATGTCCAAGGCACCAAAGCCAGCTAAAAAGTCAATAATCGATACCTAAAACTTGAATTGTACTACTTCTTACTTGCTATTACATCAACTTAGAAGCTTCATCTGTGTCCTACTATGGTGCTTTTAGTCTCTCCGAATACCGCAGCACGCGATATAGCTTTGCAGACGATAAGTACAACCGTTTCAGACAGAAGAGCGGCCAATGTGACGATCTGGCTTTGAGTCGATTCGATAACAAATGACGAAAACGGACGGATTTCTCAGGTTTTTTGCTACATATGAACACTTTTCACATTCTCCCGTGCAACTCGGCTGCTAGTCCTCCTTTCATGCAGAATCTTAAGGTCCTAGCTCATGTTTAAGGCACCACAGCCAGCTAAAAAGTCAATAACCTATACCTAAAACTTGAATTGTACTACTTCTTACTGGCTACTACATCAACTTAAAACCTTCATCTGTGTTCTACTATGGTGCTTTTAGTGTCTCCGCATACCGCAACACGCGACATATCTTTGCAGACGATAAGGACAACCGTTTCAGAGAGAAGAGCGGCCAATGTGACGATCTGGCTTTGTGTCGATTCGTTAACAAATGACGAAAACGGACGGATTTCTCAGGTTTTTACTACATATGAACTCTTTTCACATTCTCCCATCTAACTCGGCTGCTGGTCCTCCTTTCATGCAGAATCTTAATTTCCTAGCTCATGTCAAAGGCACCAAAGCCAGCTAAAATGTCAATTATCGATACCTAAAACGTGAATTGTACTACATCTTACTGGCTATTACATCAACTCAGAAGCTTCATGTGTGTTCTACTATGGTGCTTTTAGTGTCTCCGCATACCGCAGCACGCGACATAGCTTTGCAGAGGATAAGTACAACCGTTTCAGAGAGAAGAGCGGCCAATATGACGATCTGGCTTGAAGTCGATTCGAAAACAAATGACGAAAACGGACGGATTTCTCAGGTTTTTACTACATATGAACACTTTTCACATTCTCCCGTGCAACTCGGCTACTAATCCTCCTTTCATGCAGAATCTTAAGGTCCTAGCTCATGTCCAAGGCACCAAATCCAGCTAAAAAGTCAATAATCGATACCTAAAACTTTAATTGTGCTACTTCTTACTGGCTATTACATCAACTTAGAAGCTTCATCTGTGTTCTACTATGGTGCTTTTAGTGTCTCCGCATACCGCAGCACGCGACATAGCTTTGCAGACGATAAGTACTACCGTTTCAGAGAGAAGAGCGGCCAATATTACGATCTGGCTTTAAGTCGATTCGAAAACAAATGACGAAAACGGACGGATTTCAAAGGTTTTTACTACATATGAACACTTTTCACATTCTCCCGTGCAACTAGGCTGCTAGTCCTCCTTTCATGCAGAATCTTAAGGTCCTATCTCATGTCCAAGGCACCAAAGCGAGCTAAAAAATCAATAATCGATACCTAAAACTTGAATTGTACTACTTCTTACTGGCTATTACATCAACTTAGAAGTTTCATCTGTGTTCTATTATGGTGCTTTTAGTGTCTCCTCATACCGCAGCACGCGACATAGCTTTGCAGACGATAAGTACAACCGTTTCAGGGAGAAGAGCGTCCAATGTGACGATCTGGCTTTAAATCGATTCAATAACAAATGACGAAAACGGACGGATTTCTCAGGTTTTTACTACATATGAACACTTTTCACATTCTCCCGTGAATCTCGGCTGCTAGTCCTCCTTTCATGCAGAATCTTAAGGTCCTAGCTCATGTCCAAGGCACCAAAGCCAGCTAAAAAGTCAATAATCGATACCTAAAACTTGAATTGTACTACTTCTTACTTGCTATTACATCAACTTAGAAGCTTCATCTGTGTCCTACTATGGTGCTTTTAGTGTCTCCACATACCGCAGCACGCGACATAGCTTTGCAGACGATAAGTACGACCGTTTCAGAGAGAAGAGCGGCCAATGTGACGATCTGGCTTTAAGTCGATTCGATAACAAATGACGAAAACGGACGGATTTCTCAGGTTTTTACTACATATGAACACTTTTCACATTCTCCCGTGAAACTCGGCTGCTAGTCCTCCTTTCATGCAGAATCTTAAGGTCCTAGCTCATGTCCAAGGCACCAAAGCC
The DNA here is from genome assembly GCF_023897955.1 of Schistocerca gregaria. Taxonomy (NCBI): domain Eukaryota; kingdom Metazoa; phylum Arthropoda; class Insecta; order Orthoptera; family Acrididae; genus Schistocerca; species Schistocerca gregaria. The sequence goes on from NC_064925.1 coordinate 581,100,646, forward strand.
AGCTAAAAAGTCAATAATCGATACCTAAAACTTGAATTGTACTACTTCTTACTTGCTATTACATCAACTTAGAAGCTTCATCTGTGTCCTACTATGGTGCTTTTAGTCTCTCCGAATACCGCAGCACGCGACATAGCTTTGCAGACGATAAGTACAACCGTTTCAGACAGAAGAGCGGCCAATGTGACGATCTGGCTTTGAGTCGATTCGATAACAAATGACGAAAACGGACGGATTTCTCAGGTTTTTTGCTACATATGAACACTTTTCACATTCTCCCGTGCAACTCGGCTGCTAGTCCTCCTTTCATGCAGAATCTTAAGGTCCTAGCTCATGTTTAAGGCACCACAGCCAGCTAAAAAGTCAATAACCTATACCTAAAACTTGAATTGTACTACTTCTTACTGGCTACTACATCAACTTAAAACCTTCATCTGTGTTCTACTATGGTGCTTTTAGTGACTCCGCATACCGCAACACGCGACATATCTTTGCAGACGATAAGGACAACCGTTTCAGAGAGAAGAGCGGCCAATGTGACGATCTGGCTTTGTGTCGATTCGTTAACAAATGACGAAAACGGACGGATTTCTCAGGTTTTTACTACATATGAACTCTTTTCACATTCTCCCATCTAACTCGGCTGCTGGTCCTCCTTTCATGCAGAATCTTAATTTCCTAGCTCATGTCAAAGGCACCAAAGCCAGCTAAAATGTCAATTATCGATACCTAAAACGTGAATTGTACTACATCTTACTGGCCATTACATCAACTCAGAAGCTTCATGTGTGTTCTACTATGGTGCTTTTAGTGTCTCCGCATACCGCAGCACGCGACATAGCTTTGCAGAGGATAAGTACAACCGTTTCAGAGAGAAGAGCGGCCAATATGACGATCTGGCTTGAAGTCGATTCGAAAACAAATGACGAAAACGGACGGATTTCTCAGGTTTTTACTACATATGAACACTTTTCACATTCTCCCGTGCAACTCGGCTACTAATCCTCCTTTCATGCAGAATCTTAAGGTCCTAGCTCATGTCCAAGGCACCAAATCCAGCTAAAAAGTCAATAATCGATACCTAAAACTTTAATTGTGCTACTTCTTACTGGCTATTACATCAACTTAGAAGCTTTATCTGTGTTCTACTATGGTGCTTTTAGTGTCTCCGAATACCGCAGCACGCGACATATCTTTGCAGCCGATAAGTACAACCGTTTCAGAGAGAAGAGCGGCCAATGTAACGATCTTTCTTTAAGTCGATTAGATAACAAATGACAAAAACTTACGGATTTCAAAGGTTTTTACTACATATGAACACTTTTCCCATTCTCCCGTGCAAGTCGGCTGCTAGTCCTCCTTTCATGCAGAATCTTAAGGTCCTAGCTCATGTCCAAGGCACCAAAGCCAGCTAAAAAGTCAATAAATGATAACTAAAACTTGTATTGTACTACTTCTTACTGGCTATTACATCAACTTAGAAGCTTCATCTGTGTATTACTATGGTGCTTTTAGTGTCTCCGGATACCGCATCACGCGACATAGCTTAGCAGACGATACGTACAACCGTTTTAGACAGAAGAGCGGCCAATGCGGCGATGTGGCTTTAAATCGATTCGATAACAAATGACGAAAACGGACGGATTTCTCAGGTTTTTACTACATATGAACACTTTTCACATTCTCCCGTGCAACTCGGCTGCTAGTCCTCCTTTCATGCAGAATCTTAAGGTCCTAGCTCATGTCCAAGGCACCAAAGCCAGCTAAAATGTCAATAATCGATACCTAAAACTTTAATTGTACTACTTCTTACTGGCTATTACATCAACTAAGAAGTTTCATCTGTGTTCTATTATGGTGCTTTTAGTGTCTCCTCATACCGCAGCACGCGACATAGCTTTGCAGACGATAAGTACAACCGTTTCAGGGAGAAGAGCGTCCAATGTGACGATCTGGCTTTAAATCGATTCGATAACAAATGACGAAAACGGACGGATTTCTCAGGTTTTTACTACATATGAACACTTTTCACATTCTCCCGTGAATCTCGGCTGCTAGTCCTCCTTTCATGCAGAATCTTAAGGTCCTAGCTCATGTCCAAGGCACCAAAGCCAGCTAAAAAGTCAATAATCGATACCTAAAACTTGAATTGTACTACTTCTTACTTGCTATTACATCAACTTAGAAGCTTCATCTGTGTCCTACTATGGTGCTTTTAGTGTCTCCACATACCGCAGCACGCGACATAGCTTTGCAGACGATAAGTACGACCGTTTCAGAGAGAAGAGCGGCCAATGTGACGATCTGGCTTTAAGTCGATTCGATAACAAATGACGAAAACGGACGGATTTCTCAGGTTTTTACTACATATGAACACTTTTCACATTCTCCCGTGAAACTCGGCTGCTAGTCCTCCTTTCATGCAGAATCTTAAGGTCCTAGCTCATGTCCAAGGCACCAAAGCCAGCTAAAAAGTCAATAATCGATACATAAAACTTGAATTGTACTACTTCTTACTTGCTATTACATCAACTTAGAAGCTTCATCTGTGTCCTACTATGGTGCTTTTAGTGTCTCCGCATACCGCAGCACGCGACATAGCTTTGCAGACGATAAGTACAACCGTTTCAGACAGAAGAGCGGCCAATGTGACGATCTGGCTTTGAGTCGATTCGATAACAAATGACGAAAACGGACGGATTTCTCAGGTTTTTTGCTACATATAAACACTTTTCACATTCTCCCGTGCAACTCGGCTGCTAGTCCTCCTTTCATGCAGAATCTTAAGGTCCTAGCTCATGTTTAAGGCACCACAGCCAGCTAAAAAGTCAATAATCTATACCTAAAACTTGAATTGTACTACTTCTTACTGGCTACTACATCAACTTAAAACCTTCATCTGTGTTCTACTATGGTGATTTTAGTGTCTCCGCATACCGCAACACGCGACATATCTTTGCAGACGATAAGGACAACCGTTTCAGAGAGAAGAGCGGCCAATGTGACGATCTGGCTTTGTGTCGATTCGTTAACAAATGACGAAAACGGACGGATTTCTCAGGTTTTTACTACATATGAACTCTTTTCACATTCTCCCATCTAACTCGGCTGCTGGTCCTCCTTTCATGCAGAATCTTAATTTCCTAGCTCATGTCAAAGGCACCAAAGCCAGCTAAAATGTCAATTATCGATACCTAAAACGTGAATTGTACTACATCTTACTGGCTATTACATCAACTCAGAAGCTTCATGTGTGTTCTACTATGGTGCTTGTAGTGTCTCCGCATACCGCAGCACGCGACATAGCTTTGCAGAGGATAAGTACAACCGTTTCAGAGAGAAGAGCGGCCAATATGACGATCTGGCTTGAAGTCGATTCGAAAACAAATGACGAAAACGGACGGATTTCTCAGGTTTTTACTACATATGAACACTTTTCACATTCTACCATGCAACCCGTCTTCTAGACCTCCTTTCATGCAGAGTCTTACAGTCCTAGCTCATGTCCAAGGCACCAAAGCCAGCTAAAAAGTCAATAATCGATAACTAAAACTTGTATTGTACTACTTCTTACTGGCTATTACATCAACTTAGAAGGTTCATCTGTGTTCTACTATGGTGCTTTTAGTGTCTCCTCATACCGCAGCACGCGACATAGCTTTGCAGACGATAAGTACAACCGTTTCAGGGAGAAGAGCGTCCAATGTGACGATCTGGCTTTAAGTCGATTCGATAACAAATGACGAAAACGGACGGATTTCTCAGGTTTTTACTACATATGAACACTTTTCATATTCTCCCGTGCAACTCGGCTGCTAGTCCTCCTTTCATGCAGAATCTTAAGGTCCTAGCACATGTCCAAGGCACCAATGAATGTAAAGAGTCAATAATCGATACCTAACATTTAAATTGTACTACTTCTTACTGGCTATTACATCAATTTAGAAGCTTCATCTGTGTTCTACTATGGTGCTTTTAAGGTCTCCGCATACCGCAGCATGCGAATTAGCTTTGCAGACGACAAATGTAACCGATTCAAAGAGCGGCCAGTGTGACGATCTGGCTTTAAGTCGATTCTATAACAAATTACGAAAACGGACGGATTTCTCATGTTTTTACTACATATGAACACTTTTCATATTCTCCCGTGCAACTCGGCTGCTAGTACTCCTTTCATGCAGAATCTTAAGGTCCAAGCTCATGTCCAAGGCACTAAAGCCAGCTAAAAAGTCAATAATCGATACCTAAAACTTGAATTGTACTACTTCTTACTGGTTATTGCTTCAACTTAGAAGCTTCTTCTGTGTTCTACTATGGTGCTTTTAGTGTCTCCGCATACCGCAGCACGTGACATAGCTTTGCAGACGATAAATGTAACCGTCTCAGAGAGAAAAGCGGCCAATGTGACGATCTGGCTTTAAGTCGATACGATAACAAATGACGAAAACGGACGGATTTCTCAGGTTTTTACTACATATGAACACTTTTCACATTCTCCCGTGCAACGCGGCTGCTAGTCCTCCATTCATGCAAAATCTTAAGGTACTAGGTCATGTCCAAGCCAATAAAGCCGGCTAAAAAGTGAATAATCGACAACTGGAACTTGAATTGTACTACTTCTTACTGGCTATTGCTTCAACTTAGAAGCTTCTTCTGTGTTCTACTATGGTGCTTTTAGTGTCTCCGCATACCGCAGCACGCGACATAGCTTTGCAGACGATAAATGTAACAGTCTCAGAGAGAAAAGCGGCCAATGTGACGATCTGGCTTTAAGTGGATTCGATAACAAATTACGAAAACGGACGGATTTCTCATGTTTTTACTACATATGAACACTTTTCACATTCTCCCGTGCAACTCGGCTGCTAGTCCTCCTCTCATGCAGAACCTTAAGGTCCAAGCTCATGTCCAAGGCACTAAAGCCAGCTAAAAAGTCAATAATCGATACCTAAAACTTGAATTGTACTACCTCTTACTACCAATTACATCAACTTAGAAGTTTCATCTGTGTTCTACTATGGTGCTTTTAGTGTCTCCTCATACCGCAGCACGCGACATAGCTTTGCAGACGATAAATGTAACCGCTTCAGACAGAAGAGCGGCCAATGTGACGATCTGGGTTTAAGTCGATTCTATAACAAATGAGGAGAACGGACGGAATTCTCAGGTTTTTAGTACATATGAACACTTTTCCCATTCTCCCGTGCAACGCGGCTGCTAGTCCTCCTTTCATGCAAAATCTTAAGGTACTAGGTCATGTCCAAGCCAATAAAGCCGTCTAAAAAGTGAATAATCGACAACTAAAACTTGAATTGTACTTCTTCTTATTGGCTATTACATCAACTTAGAAGTTTCATCTGTGTTCTATTATGGTTCTTTTAGTGTCTCAGCATACCGCAGCACGCGACATAACTTAGCAGACGATAAGTACAACCGTTTCAGAGAGAAGGGCGGCCAATGTGACGATCTGGATTTGTGTTGATTCGATAACAAATGACGAACACGGACGGATTTCTTAGGTTTGTACTACATATGAACACTTTTCACATTCTCCCGTGCAACTCGGCTGCTAGTCCTCATTTCATGCAGAATCTTAAGGTCTTAGCTCATGTCCAAGGCACCAAAGCCAGCTAAAAAGTCAATAATCGATACCTAAAACTTGAATTGTACTACTTCTTACTGGCTAATACTTCAACTTAGAAGCTTCATCTGTGTACTACTATATTGATTTTAGTGTCTCCGCATACCGCAGCACGCGACATAGCTTTGCAGACGATAAGTACAACCGTTTCAGAGAGAACAGCGGCCAATGTGACGATCGGGCTTTAAGTCGATTCGATGACAAATGACGAAGACGGACAGATTTCTCAGGTTTTTACTACATATGAACACTTTTCACATTCTCCCGTGCAACTCGGCTGCTAGTCATCCTTTCATGCAGAATCTTAAGGTCCTTGCTCATGTCCAAGGCACCAAAGCCAGCTAAAAAGTCAATAATCGATACCTAAATCTTGAATTGTACTACCTCTTACTACCAATTACATCAACTTAGAAGTTTCATCTGTGTTCTACTATGGTGCTTTTAGTGTCTCCTCATACCGCAGCACGCGACATAGCTTTGCTGACGATAAGTACAACCCTTTCAGGGAGAAGAGCGGCCAATGTGACGATCTGGCTTTAAGTCGACTCGATAACAAAAGACGAAAACGGACATATTTCTCAGGTTTTTACTACATATGAACACTTTTCACATTCTCCCGTACAACTTGGCTGCTAGTCCTCCTTTCATGCATAATCTTAAGGTCCTAGCTCATGTCCAAGGCACCAAAGCCAGCTAAAAAGTCAATAATCGATACCTAAAACTTGAATTGTACTACTTCTTACTTGCTATTACCTGAACTTAGAAGCTTTATCTGTGTTCTACTATGGTGCTTTTAGTGTCTCCGAATACCGCAGCACGCGACATAGCTTTGCAGCCGATAAGTACAACCGTTTCAGAGAGAAGAGCGGCCAATGTAACGATCTTTCTTTAAGTCGATTAGATAACAAATGACAAAAACTTACAGATTTCAAAGGTTTTTACTACATATAAACACTTTTCCCATTCTCCCGTGCAAGTCGGCTGCTAGTCCTCCTTTCATGCAGAATCTTAAGGTCCTAGCTCATGTCCAAGGCACCAAAGCCAGCTAAAAAGTCAATAAATGATAACTAAAACTTGTATTGTACTACTTCTTACTGGCTATTACATCAACTTAGAAGCTTCATCTGTGTATTACTATGGTGCTTTTAGTGTCTCCGGATACCGCATCACGCGACATAGCTTAGCAGACGATACGTACAACCGTTTCAGACAGAAGAGCGGCCAATGCGGCGATGTGGCTTTAAATCGATTCGATAACAAATGACGAAAACGGACGGATTTCTCAGGTTTTTACTACATATGAACACTTTTCACATTCTCCCGTGCAACTCGGCTGCTAGTCCTCCTTTCATGCAGAATCTTAAGGTCCTAGCTCATGTCCAAGGCACCAAAGCCAGCTAAAATGTCAATAATCGATACCTAAAACTTTAATTGTACTACTTCTTACTGGCTATTACATCAACTTAGAAGTTTCATCTGTGTTCTATTATGGTGCTTTTAGTGTCTCCTCATACCGCAGCACGCGACATAGCTTTGCAGACGATACGTACAACCGTTTCAGGGAGAAGAGCGGCCAATGTGACGATCTGGCTTTAAGTCGATTCGATAACAAATGACGAAAACGGACGGATTTCTCAGGTTTTTACTACATATGAACACTTTTCACATTCTCCCGTGCAACTCGGCTGCTAGTCCTCCTTTCATGCAGAATCTTAAGGTCCTAGCTCATGTTTAAGGCACCAAAGCCAGCTAAAAAGTCAATAATCTATACCTAAAACTTGAATTGTACTACTTCTTACTGGCTATTACATCAACTTAAAAGCTTCATCTGTGTTCTACTATGGTGCTTTTAGTGTCTCCGCATACCGCAACACGCGACATATCTTTGCAGACGATAAGGACAACCGTTTCAGAGAGAAGAGCGGCCAATGTGACGATCTGGCTTTGAGTCGATTCGTTAACAAATGACGAAAACGGACGGATTTCTCAGGTTTTTACTACATATGAACTGTTTTCACATTCTCCCATGCAACTCGGCTGCTAGTCCTCCTTTCATGCAGAATCTTAAGGTCCTAGCTCATGTCAAAGGCACCAAAGCCAGCTAAAAAGTCAATAATCGATACCTAAAACGTGAATTGTACTACTTCTTACTGGCTATTACATCAACTTAGAAGCTTCATGTGTGTTCTACTATGGTGCTTTTAGTGTCTCCGCATACCGCAGCACGCGACATAGCTTTGCAGACGATAAGTACTACCGTTTCAGAGAGAAGAGCGGCCAATATGACGATCTGGCTTTAAGTCGATTCGAAAACAAATGACGAAAACGGACGGATTTCAAAGGTTTTTACTACATATGAACACTTTTCACATTCTCCCGTGCAACTAGGCTGCTAGTCCTCCTTTCATGCAGAATCTTAAGGTCCTAGCTCACGTCCAAGGCACCAAAGCGAGCTAAAAAATCAATAATCGATACCTAAAACTTTAATTGTACTACTTCTTACTGGCTATTACATCAACTTAGAAGTTTCATCTGTGTTCTATTATGGTGCTTTTAGTGTCTCCTCATACCGCAGCACGCGACATAGCTTTGCAGACGATAAGTACAACCGTTTCAGGGAGAAGAGCGGCCAATGTGACGATCTGGCTTTAAGTCGATTCGATAACAAATGAGGAAAACGGACGGATTTCTCAGGTTTTTAGTACATATGAACACTTTTCACATTCTCCCGTGGAACTCGGCTGCTAGTCCTCCTTTCATTCAGAATTTTAAGGTAATAGCTCATGTCCAAGGCACCAAAGCCAGCTAAAAAGTCAATAATCGATACCTAAAACTTGAATTTTACTACTTCTTACTTGCTATTACATCAACTTAGAAGCTTCATCTGTGTCCTACTATGGTGCTTTTAGTGTCTCCGAATAATGCCGCACGCGACATAGCTTTGCAGACGATAAGTACAACCATTTCAGACAGAAGAGCGGCCAATGCGGCGATCTGACTTTAAGTCGATTCGATAACAAATGACGAAAACGGACGGATTTCTCAGGTTTTTACTACATATGAACACTTTTCACATTCTCCCTTGCAACTCGGCTGCTAATCCTCCTTTCATGCAGAATCTTAAGGTCCTAGCTCATGTCCAAGGCACCAAAGCTAGCTAAAAAGTCAATAATCGATACCTAAAACTTTAATTGTACTACTTCATACTGGCTATTACATCAACTTAGAAGTTTCATCTGTGTTCAACTATGGTGCTTTTAGTGTCTCCTCATACCGCAGCACGCGACATAGCTTTGCAGACGATAAGTACAACCGTTTCAGGGAGAAGAGCGTCCAATGTGACGATCTGGCTTTAAGTCGATTCGATAACAAATGACGAAAACGGACGGATTTCTCAGGTTTTTACTACATATGAACACTTTTCACATTCTCCCGTGAAACTCGGCTGCTAGTCCTCCTTTCATGCAGAATCTTAAGGTCCTAGCTCATGTCCAAGGCACCAAAGCCAGCTAAAAAGTCAATAATCGATACCTAAAACTTGAATTGTACTACTTCTTACTTGCTATTACATCAACTTAGAAGCTTCATCTGTGTCCTACTATGGTGCTTTTAGTGTCTCCACATACCGCAGCACGCGACATAGCTTTGCAGACGATAAGTACGACCGTTTCAGAGAGAAGGGCGGCATGTGACGATCTGGCTTTAAGTCGATTCGATAACAAATGACGAAAACGGACGGATTTCTCAGGTTTTTACTACATATGAACACTTTTCACATTCTCCCGTGAAACTCGGCTGCTAGTCCTCCTTTCATGCAGAATCTTAAGGTCCTAGCTCATGTCCAAGGCACCAAAGCCAGCTAAAAAGTCAATAATCGATACCTAAAACTTGAATTGTACTACTTCTTACTTGCTATTACATCAACTTAGAAGCTTCATCTGTGTCCTACTATGGTGCTTTTAGTGTCTCCGAATACCGCAGCACGCGACATAGCTTTGCAGACGATAAGTACAACCGTTTCAGACAGAAGAGCGGCCAATGTGACGATCTGGCTTTGAGTCGATTCGATAACAAATGACGAAAACGGACGGATTTCTCAGGTTTTTGCTACATATGAACACTTTTCACATTCTCCCGTGCAACTCGGCTGCTAGTCCTCCTTTCATGCAGAATCTTAAGGCCCGAGCTCATGTTTAAGGCACCACAGCCAGCTAAAAAGTCAATAATCTATACCTAAAACTTGAATTGCACTACTTCTTACTGGCTATTACATCAACTTAAAAGCTTCATCTGTGTTCTACTATGGTGCTTTTAGTGTCTCCGCATACCGCAACACGCGACATATCTTTGCAGACGATAAGGACAACCGTTTCAGAGAGAAGAGCGGCCAATGTGACGATCTGGCTTTGTGTCGATTCGTTAACAAATGACGAAAACGGACGGATTTCTCAGGTTTTTACTACATATGAACTCTTTTCACATTCTCCCATCTAACTCGGCTGCTAGTCCTCCTTTCATGCAGAATCTTAATTTCCTAGCTCATGTCAAAGGCACCAAAGCCAGCTAAAATGTCAATAATCGATACCTAAAACGTGAATTGTACTACATCTTACTGGCTATTACATCAACTCAGAAGCTTCATGTGTGTTCTACTATGGTGCTTTTAGTGTCTCCGCATACCGCAGCACGCGACATAGCTTTGCAGACGATAAGTACAACCGTTTCAGGGAGAAGAGCGTCCAATGTGACGATCTGGCTTTAAGTCGATTCGATAACAAATGACGAAAACGGACGGATTTCTCAGGTTTTTACTACATATGAACACTTTTCACATTCTCCCGTGAAACTCGGCTGCTAGTCCTCCTTTCATGCAGAATCTTAAGGTCCTAGCTCATGTCCAAGGCACCAAAGCCAGCTAAAAAGTCAGTAATCGATACCTAAAACTTGAATTGTACTGCTTTTTACTTGCTATTACATCAACTTAGAAGCTTCATCTGTGTCCTACTATGGTGCGTTTAGTGTCTCCACATACCGCAGCACGCGACATAGCTTTGCAGACGATAAGTACAACCGTTTCAGACAGAAGAGCGGCCAATGTGACGATCTGGCTTTGAGTCGATTCGATAACAAATGACGAAAACGGACGGATTTCTCAGGTTTTTGCTACATATGAACACTTTTCACATTCTCCCGTGCAACTCGGCTGCTAGTCCTCCTTTCATGCAGAATCTTAAGGTCCTAGCTCATGTTTAAGGCACCACAGCCAGCTAAAAAGTCAATAATCTATACCTAAAACTTGAATTGTACTACTTCTTACTGGCTATTACATCAACTTAAAAGCTTCATCTGTGTTCTACTATGGTGCTTTTAGTGTCTCCGCATACCGCAACACGCGACATATCTTTGCAGTCGATAAGGACAACCGTTTCAGAGAGAAGAGCGGCCAATGTGACGATCTGGCTTTGTGTCGATTCGTTAACAAATGACGAAAACGGACGGATTTCTCAGGTTTTTACTACATATGAACTCTTTTCACATTCTCCCATCTAACTCGGCTGCTAGTCCTCCTTTCATGCAGAATCTTAATTTCCTAGCTCATGTCAAAGGCACCAAAGTCAGCTAAAATGTCAATAATCGATACCTAAAACGTGAATTGTACTACTTCTTACTGGCTATTACATCAACTCAGAAGCTTCATGTGTGTTCTACTACGGTGCTTTTAGTGTCTCCGCATACCGCAGCACGCGACATAGCTTTGCAGACGATAAGTACAACCGTTTCAGGGAGAAGAGCGTCCAATGTGACGATCTGGCTTTAAGTCGATTCGATAACAAATGACGAAAACGGACGGATTTCTCAGGTTTTTACTACATATGAACACTTTTCACATTCTCCCGTGAAACTCGGCTGCTAGTCCTCCTTTCATGCAGAATCTTAAGGTCCTAGCTCATGTCCAAGGCACCAAAGCCAGCTAAAAAGTCAATAATCGATACCTAAAACTTGAATTGTACTACTTCTTACTTGCTATTACAACAACTTAGAAGCTTCATCTGTGTCCTACTATGGTGCTTTTAGTGTCTCCACATACCGCAGCACGCGACATAGCTTTGCAGACGATAAGTACGACCGTTTCAGAGAGAAGAGCGGCCAATGTGACGATCTGGCTTTAAGTCGATTCGATAACAAATGACGAAAACGGACGGATTTCTTAGGTTTTTACTACATATGAACACTTTTCACATTCTCCCGTGAAACTCGACTGCTAGTCCTCCTTTCATGCAGAATCTTAAGGTCCTAGCTCATGTCCAAGGCACCAAAGCCAGCTAAAAAGTCAATAATCGATAACTAAAACTTGTATTGTACTACTTCTTACTGGCTATTACATCAACTTAGAAGGTTCATCTGTGTATTACTATGGTGCTTTTAGTGCCTCCGGATACCGCAACACGCGACATAGCTTAGCAGACGATAAGTACAACCGTTTCAGACAGAAGAGCGGCCAATGCGGCGATCTGACTTTAAGTCGATTCGATAACAAATGACGAAAACGGACGGATTTCTCAGGTTTTTACTACATATGAACACTTTTCACATTCTCCCGTGCAACTCGGCTGCTAATCCTCCTTTCATGCAGAATCTTAAGGTCCTAGCTCATGTCCAAGGCACCAAATCCAGCTAAAAAGTCAATAATCGATACCTAAAACTTTAATTGTGCTACTTCTTACTGGCTATTACATCAACTTAGAAGTTTCATCTGTGTTCTACTATGGTGCTTTTAGTGTCTCCGCATACCGCAGCACGCGACATAGCTTTGCAGACGATAAGTACAACCGTTTCAGGGAGAAGAGCGTCCAATGTGACGATCTGGCTTTAAGTCGATTCGATAACAAATGACGAAAACGGACGGATTTCTCAGGTTTTTACTACATATGAACACTTTTCACATTCTCCCGTGAAACTCGGCTGCTAGTCCTCCTTTCATGCAGAATCTTAAGGTCGTAGCTCATGTCCAAGGCACCAAAGCCAGCTAAAAAGTCAATAATCGATACCTAAAACTTGAATTGTACTACTTCTTACTTGCTATTACATCAACTTAGAAGCTTCATCTGTGTCCTACTATGGTGCTTTTAGTGTCTCCACATACCGCAGCACGCGACATAGCTTTGCAGACGATAAGTACGACCGTTTCAGAGAGAAGAGCGGCCAATGTGACGATCTGGCTTTAAGTCGATTCGATAACAAATGACGAAAACGGACGGATTTCTTAGGTTTTTACTACATATGAACACTTTTCACATTCTCCCGTGAAACTCGGCTGCTAGTCCTCCTTTCATGCAGAATCTTAAGGTCCTAGCTCATGTCCAAGGCACCAAAGCCAGCTAAAAAGTCAATAATCGATAACTAAAACTTTAATTGTGCTACTTCTTACTGGCTATTACATCAACTTAGAAGTTTCATCTGTGTTCTACTATGGTGCTTTTAGTGTCTCCACATACCGCAGCACGCGACATAGCTTTGCAGACGATAAGTACGACCGTTTCAGAGAGAAGAGCGGCCAATGTGACGATCTGGCTTTAAGTCGATTCGATAACAAATGACGAAAACGGACGGATTTCTCAGGTTTTTACTACATATGAACACTTTTCACATTCTCCCGTGAAACTCGGCTGCCAGTCCTCCTTTCATGCAGAATCTTAAGGTCCTAGCTCATGTCCAAGGCACCAAAGCCAGCTAAAAAGTCAATAATCGATACCTAAAACTTGAATTGTACTACTTCTTACTTGCTATTACTTCAACTTAGAAGCTTCATCTGTGTCCTACTATGGTGCTTTTAGTGTCTCCGAATACCGCAGCACGCGACATAGCTTTGCAGACGATAAGTACAACCGTTTCAGACAGAAGAGCGGCCAATGTGACGATCTGGCTTTGAGTCGATTCGATAACAAATGACGAAAACGGACGGATTTCTCAGGTTTTTGCTACATATGAACACTTTTCACATTCTCCCGTGCAACTCGGCTGCTAGTCCTCCTTTCATGCAGAATCTTAAGGTCCTAGCTCATGTTTAAGGCACCTCAGCCAGCTAAAAAGTCAATAATCTATACCTAAAACTTGAATTGTACTACTTCTTACTGGCTATTACATCAACTTAAAAGCTTCATCTGTGTTCTACTATGGTGCTTTTAGTGTCTCCGCATACCGCAACACGCGACATATCTTTGCAGACGATAAGGACAACCGTTTCAGAGAGAAGAGCGGCCAATGTGACGATCTGGCTTTGTGTCGATTCGTTAACAAATGACGAAAACGGACGGATTTCTCAGGTTTTTACTACATATGAACTCTTTTCACATTCTCCCATCTAACTCGGCTGCTAGTCCTCCTTTCATGCAGAATCTTAATTTCCTAGCTCATGTCAAAGGCACCAAAGCCAGCTAAAATGTCAATAATCGATACCTAAAACGTGAATTGTACTACTTCTTACCGGCTATTACATCAACTCAGAAGCTTCATGTGTGTTCTACTATGGTGCTTTTAGTGTCTCCGCATACCGCAGCACGCGACATAGCTTTGCAGACGATAAGTAAAACCGTTTCAGGGAGAAGAGCGTCCAATGTGACGATCTGGCTTTAAGTCGATTCGATAACAAATGACGAAAACGGACGGATTTCTCAGGTTTTTACTACATGTGAACACTTTTCACATTCTCCCGTGAAACTCGGCTGCTAGTCCTCCTTTCATGCAGAATCTTAAGGTCCTAGCTCATGTCCAAGGCACCAAAGCCAGCTAAAAAGTCAATAATCGATACCTAAAACTTGAATTGTACTACTTCTTACTTGCTATTACATCAACTTAGAAGGTTCATCTGTGTATTACTATGGTGCTTTTAGTGCCTCCGGATACCGCAACACGCGACATAGCTTAGCAGACGATAAGTACAACCGTTTCAGACAGAAGAGCGGCCAATGCGGCGATCTGACTTTAAGTCGATTCGATAACAAATGACGAAAACGGACGGATTTCTCAGGTTTTTACTACATATGAACACTTTTCACATTCTCCCGTGCAACTCGGCTGCTAGTCCTCCTTTCATGCAGAATCTTAAGGTCCTAGCTCATGTCCAAGGCACCAAAGCCAGCTAAAAAGTCAATAATCGATACCTAAAACTTGAATTGTACTACTTCTTACTTGCTATTACATCAACTTAAAAGCTTCATCTGTGTCCTACTATGGTGCTTTTAGTGTCTCCGAATACCGCAGCACGCGACATAGCTTTGCAGACGATAAGTACAACCGTTTCAGGGAGAAGAGCGGCCAATGTGACGATCTGGCTTTAAGTCGATTCGATAACAAATGACGAAAACGGACGGATTTCTCAGGTTTTTACTACATATGGACACTTTCACATTCTCCCATGCAACGCGGCTGCTAGTCCTTCTTTCATGCAGAATCTTACGGTCCTAGCTCATGTCCAAGGCACCAAAGCCAGCTAAAAAGTCAATAATCGATAACTAAAACTTGTATTGTACTACTTCTTACTGGCTATTACATCAACTTAGAAGTTTCATCTGTGTATTACTATGGTGCTTTTAGTGTCTCCGGATACCGCAACACGTGACGTAGCTTAGTAGACGATAAGTACAACCGTTTCAGACAGAAGAGCGTCCAATGCGGCGATCTGACATTAAGTCGATTCGATAACAAATGACGAAAACGGACGGATTTCTCAGGTTTTTACTACATATGAACACTTTTCACATTCTCCCGTGCAACTCGGCTGCTAATCCTCCTTTCATGCAGAATCTTAAGGTCCTAGCTCATGTCCAAGGCACCAAAGCCAGCTAAAAAGTCAATAATCCATACCTAAAACTTTAATTGTACTACTTCTAACTGGCTATTACATCAACTTAGAAGTTTCATCTGTGTTCTACTATGGTGCTTTTAGTGTCTCCTCATACCGCAGCACGCGACATAGCTTTGCAGACGATAAGTACAACCGTTTCAGGGAGAAGAGCGTCCAATGTGACGATCTGGCTTTAAGTCGATTCGATAACAAATGACGAAAACGGACGGATTTCTTAGGTTTTTACTACATATGAACACTTTTCACATTCTCCCGTGCACCTCGGCTGCTAGTCCTCCTTTCACGCAGAATCTTAAGGTCCTAGCTCATGTCCAAGGCACCAAAGCGAGCTAAAAATTCAATAATCGATACCTAAAACTTGAATTGTACTACTTCTTACTGGCTATTACATCAACTTAGAGGCTTCATCTGTGTTCTACTATGGTGATTTTGGCGTCTCCGCATTCCGCAGCACGCGATATAGCTTTGCACACGATAAATGTAACCGTTTCAGAGAGAAGAGCGGCCAATGTGTCCATCTGACATGGTCGATTCGATAGCAAATGACGAAAACAGGCAGATTTCTTAGGTTTTTACTACATTTGAACACATTTCACATATTCCCGTGCAACGTGGCTGCTAGTCCTCACTTCATGCAAAATCTTAAGGTCCTAGCACTTGTCCAAGGCACCAAAGCCGGCTACAAAGTCAAAAATCGTTAACTAAAACTGGAATTGTACTGCTTCTTATTGGCTATTACATCAACTTAGAAGCGTCTTCTGTGGTCTACTATGGTGCTTTTAGTGTCTCCGCATTCCGCAGCACGCGACATAGCTTTGCACACGATAAATGTAACCGTTTCAGGGAGAAGAGCGGCCAATGTGACGATCTGACATTAAGTCGAATCGATAGCAAATGACGAAAACGGACGGATTTCTTAGGTTTTTATTACGTACGAACACTTTTCACATTCTCACGTGCAACGTGGCTGCTAGTCCTCGATTCATGAAAAATATTAATGGACTAGCACATGTCCAAGGCACCAAAGCCGACTAAAAAGTCAAAAATCGATAACTAAACTTGAGTTGTACTGCTTCTTACTGACTATCACATCAACTTAGAATCTTCTTCTGTGTTCTACTATGGTGCTTTTAGCGTCTCTGCATTCCGCAGCACGCGATATAGCTTTGCACACGATAAATGTAACCGTTTGAGAGAGAAGAGCAGCCAATGTGACGATCTGACATTAAATCGATTCGATAGCAAATGACGAAAACGGGCAGATTTCTTAGGTGTTTGCAATATAAGAACACATGTCACACTCTCCCGTGCAACGTGGCTGCTAGTCGTCCCTTCATGCAAAATCTTAAGGTCCTAGCTCATGTACAAGGCATCAAAGCCGGCTAAAAAGTCAAAAACCGATAACTAAACTTGAATTTACTGGTTCTTACTGGCTATTACATCAACTTTGAAGCTTCTTCTCTGTTCTACTATGGTGCTTTTAGTGTCTCCGCATTCCGCAGCACGCGACATAGCTTTGCACACGATCAATGTAACCGTTCCTGTGAGAAGAGCGGCCTATGTGACGATCTGGCTTTAAGTCGATTCGATAGCAAATGACGAAAACGGGCGGATTGCTTAGGTTTTTATTACATATGAACATTTTTCACATTCTCCAGTGCAACGTGGCTGCTAATCCACCATTCGTAGAAATTCTTAAGGTCCTACCTCATGTCCAAGGCATCAAAGCCGACTAAAAAGTCAATAATCGATAGCTAAAACTATTATTTTACTGCTTCTTACTGCCTATTACATTAACTTAGAAGCGTCTTCTGTGTTCTACTGTGCTGCTTTTAGTTTCTCCGCATTCCACAGCACGTGACATAGCGTTGCACACGATAAATGTAACCGTTTCAGAGAGAAGATCGGTCAACGTGACCATATGACATTGAGTCGATTCGATAGCAAATGACGAAAACGGGCGGATTTCTTGGGTTTTTACTACATATGAACACTTTTCACATTCTCCCGTGCAACGTGGCTGCTAGACCTCCCTTCATGCCAAATCTTAAGGTCGTAGCTGATGTTCAAGGCACCAAAGCCGGCTAAGAAGTCAATAATCGATAACTAAACATTAATTGTACTGTTTCTTACTGGTTAATTACATCAACTTACAAGCTTCTTCTGTGTTCTGCTATGCTGCAATTAGTGCTTCTGCATACCGCAGCACGCAACGTAAGTTTGCAGACGATAAATTCTATCGTTTCAGAGAGAAAAGCGGCCATTGTGGCGATCTGACATTTCGTCGATTCGATAGCAGATGCCGAAAACGGGCGGATTTCTTAAGTTTTTACTACATATGATCAGTTTTCACATATTCTCGTGTAACGTTTCTCCCAGACCTCGTTTCATGCGAAATCGTAACGTCGTCAGTCATGTCCCTGGCGCCAAAGGCGGCTAATAAGTCAATAATCAATAGCAAAAACTTGAATTGTACTGCTTCTTACATCAACTTAGAGCCGGCCGCGGTGGTCTAGAAGTTCAGGGGTTCAGTCCGGAACCGCTGGACTGCTACGCTCGCAGGTTCGAATCCTGCCTCGGGCATGGTTGTGTTTGATGTCCTTAGGTTAGTTAGGTTTAAGAAGTTCTACGCTCTAGGGGACTGATGACAACAGATGTTAAGTCCCATAGTGCTCAGAGCCATTTGAACCAATAACTTAGAAGCTTCTTCTGTGTTCTATGGTGTTGCTATTAGTGCCTCCGCATGCCGCAGCCCGCGACAGAAGTTTCCAGACGATAAATGTAACTGTTTTATAGAGAAAAGCGTCCAATGTGACGATCTGTCGTTACGTCGATTCGACGGCAATTGACGAAAACGGGACGATTTCTTAGGTTTTTACAACACATGAACACTTTTCCAATTCTCTCGTGTAACGTGTCTTCGAGACTTCGTTTCATGCCAAATCTTAAGGTCGTCGGACATGTCTGAGGCACCAAAGCCGGATAATAAGTCAATAATCGATTACTAAAACTTGAATTTTACTGCTTCTTACTGGCTGATTCCATCAACCTATAAGCTTCTTCTGTGTTTTACTGTGTTGCTATTAGTGCCTCCGCATACCCCAGCACACAACATAAGTTTGCAGACGATGAAGGTAACCGCTTCACAGAGAAATTTCAAATTCTGTGTCTGTGTCTATTGCCTGATCATATTGTTAAAAGCAGGTTGCTCTAAATGCCCAGTAGATCTGATTCCCTTGATACCCATTCAAAACAAACTCGGAATGGGAAAGACCAAGCTCTGCTTATACTTATAGCCTGGGAAGTTGACATATCTTAGACAGTAAAATATGATGGTTAAAGATGTCCACTGAGTATTCCCATATACACTGAAGTTAGCTTTGAACAACAAATTATTAATTGGCCACCAACTCTTGACTCAATAGCTACTAAGATCTTTCACTGGTGAAGGAGGTGACGACGTTGTTATGTCTATTAGAGGCTTCTGTATTTTGCTGAAAATGATGTGATATAATTGTGCCTTGTGATTTTCTGTGGAGTTCCAGAGTAAGTTCTATACTGGTGCAGGACATTCATTCCTGCTGTTCTCATTCGAGGCAATCCTGGATTCTGAATCTCAAGCACCAGAGGATTATAAACAGCAATGCAACCTCTGTCTTCCTGGCTGTGCACTATTTCAAAGTGCTCTGGTTGTCAGTCTCTTCTCATTGTGCAGTGCTTGTAGATTATTGTAAATGGATTATCTGTAATATTTAGAACATCTCATTCTAAACTTTCTAAAGAACGAGACTTTTCTGTCATGACCACTTTTTGTGTGAGGTGATAAATACCAGGAATTTTGTTGCATTTTGAGAACCTAATGGTGACTGACATTAGTGTCTGTGTAAATTTATGGAACTGGATTTTTCCTCAGGTCGGCAGTTTTCCGAAGGTCGGCGTTTTTCCTGAGGTCGTCGTTTTTCCCAAGGTCGGCGTTTTTCCCCGAGGTCGGCGTTTTTCCCCGAGGTCGGCGTTTTTCCCCGAGGTCGGCGTTTTTTCCCAACGGCGGTGTTTTTCCCCGACGTCGGCGTTTTTCCACGATGACGGTGTTTTTCGCCAAGGTCGGTGTTTTACCCCGAGGTCGGCGTTTTTCCCTGAGGTCGGCGTATTTTCCCAACAGCGGCGTTTTTCTCCGATGTCGGCGTTTTTCCACGATGTCGTCGTTTTTGCCCCGAAGTCGGCGTTTTTCCCCGAGGTCGGCGTTTTTGCCCCGAGGTCTGCGTTTTTGCCCCGAGGTCGGATTAGAGAATTTTTTCCCAAGGTCTAGAAATCTATCGATATATTGCAAATCCAAAGTATTTTCATGTATGTACACTATACTGATATGTCATGTCATCTTGAAACATATATCCGACCACTAGATAACGGTATTTATCAAGATAGCGATATATTTCGTTATATCTATTTATTTCGAGAATCGTTTTCTTAGGGGTACAGATTTATTTCCAGACGTCCATACATTTCCCATTATCGATTCAATTCGATATATCGACTTATGTAGATGCGCACATTATATCATTATGTCGATTTATTTCGAGATATCTATCTATATTGAGGAGTCTATTTATTTCGAGGTATCGATTGATTTCGAGTATCCGTTTATATGAGATATCGATTTATTTTGATACACCGACACAATTCAGGTTCTCTATATATTTCGAGGTATAGATATATTTCCAAGTATTGGTGTACTTCAGATATCGATTCTTTTCGAGATATCGATATATTTCAAGATACCTCTATATCTCAAGTAATCCATAAATTTCTAGATATCGCTATTTTTAGAGATATCTTTATATTACTAGGTACCAATATATTTCAGGAAATCGATATATTCCTATACCTCGATTTATCTCGATATGTCGACTAGCTTCGAGATTTCGATCTAATTGTAAGTAGAAATGTGTCCAGATGTCGATATATTTCGGGATATCGACTCATTTCGATGTAGCGGTTCCTCGGAGGTGTCGATTTATTTCGAGGTTTCGATTTATTTCGCGGTGTCGATTTATTTCGAGGTAGCGATTTATTTCGAGGTGGCGATTTATTTCGAGGTGTGGATTTATTTCGAGGTGTCGATGTATTTCTTGGTGACGATATATTTCGATGTTACTTGTCGACTGCATCAGCTTAGAACCTTTTTCATACAGAGTGGTGCGACTGCATACCTCAGCAGGCGACATTGATATCCAGACGATGAATTATACCGTTTCCGAGAGAAAAGCGTGCGATGTGACGAATTGGCACTACTTCATTATGAAAACAAATGACGAAAACGTGAGGTTTTCTTCGGTTTTTCTGCCACTGCTGCCAACTTTCAGCCCACCCCCTCCTCCACTTCCCCAGTCGTGGCGATCAGCTGGTGTGATGGAAATGGACACAGGAAAGTAATAACGTTCCATGAAATCCCATTCTAGGGACGTTCAAAGGTAAATGTTCCAGACGGTTTATTTGCATTAAGACACGCATACTGGACATCTACAATGTCACATCTGCCAGATCGTTTCTATTGTCAACAGTGGAAAACAAAACAGCGTACTGAAGAAGCCATAGTGAGACACGGTTTTTGGTAGACGAAATAATAGGAATACTCTAGCCACTGATAATGATGATCTAATGTGAATTCTGTTATTGTTTTGAAAGATGCATTTAAATATCCATTCAACGTAGATCCAAATTATTTTGAGAATTATAATTGCGGTATTATGAATCTACATTGGAGATTTTGTAATGCAAAACATTTCGATCTGAGAATACTTTACGTGATAGTACGGTATTGACCTTGTGTGTCATTAGGGTAAAGTTAATTTGCCGCCATTAACACAAAATTTATCCGCCATTAACGTAAAATCTATTTTTCAGCGTACTGCAATAAGGACTCACTTCAGATGATTGGACAATTAAAGAGAAGTCAAACCGTTATTTTAATAGTATTCGTAGGTCCAATGCAGCATTTACCGTAGACAGTCCCTGAGCCTAGACTGTCAGTTTTATGTAGGGAGTATTACTTTAAAAAAGCACTCCGTGTTCAGGTCACAAGTGGCCAATCAGGACCATCCGACCGCCACGTCATTCTCACTGTGGGTGGAGGAGGAGCTGGCTCTCCCACTCGTTGTGGTAGTTTCCTTTGACTGGAGCCGCTACTATTCGGACGAGTAGTTCCTCAATTGGCATCGGAAGGCTGAGTGCAATCCGAAAAATGCCAACAGCGCATAGCGGCCCCGATGGTCACCCATCCAAGTGCCGACCAAGTCCGGAAGTGCTAAACTGACGGGAACCGGTGTATCCACTGCGGCAAGGCCATTGCCCCTACCACTTTTACATGATATTTTTGATCGTAGTTCAGGTCAGATGGCTGGAAAGAATGGACGTTTACCATGTTATGCACATTTATATTTTCACTACGTCGATACAGCTGGTCCAATTACGACCACAGGTGATGGTAGCCATAATGATCGTGCCAAGCATCCTGTGTACATTAGTTACACCCTAGTGTGTGGGCATCACAGCATTCGTGACATTTAAGTTTGTTACTTCTTTGCTACTATATTCGCAATAAATTTTGCAGACAGTATCCGCATATGACGCTCAATGTACCTACAAAATTATATCATTGTACGACACATGTTTCAGGAGATACGTCATAAAAACTCAGGACAAGGCCAGACGCTGCATAGTACGGACGTGGACGCACAGCTGTAAATAAATGCCTGGTCAACACCAAGCTTTTCCGCTAGTCATCTATAAAGATAAAAAATCCCCAATATTGCCTACCAGCGTATTTTTGAAAAACCTTTATTTTGTCATCCATTTTTTCCTGTAAAAATCGTAAAAGCCGTGCATCATTGTGTTTTCAAAAATCGTTTCTTATTGTCATCTCTTTTTATGTATTTTAAACCATCTATCGCTTGTGTAACCTGTGGCTACAAGTCCATTCCGTTTATGGGGTAATCGAAATAATAAACAACGGAAAATGTGTGGGTCAATTTCTTCCTCATTTTTCGGAACTTCTGATAATAGTAAATCGTTGGCTCTTTGAGGGTGTGATAGGTACATACAAGAGATTAGTGTAAGATTAGAATTTGTGTTAGATACAGTGCCAGGAGGTTCTGTTTCTATCTGGCTAGCTTCAGAGTACTTCACCATCTACTAAGTGATGCGTTTCATTGTGACTGGTGTGTTCTGTGCTAGGTCTACCCTTTACTGCACAATGCTGTTCCTTCGATGCTATTAAAACCAGGATGTTATCAAAATATATGCACAGTGGCAGACTGGAGTCTGCATAAATATTTCCAGTGGTGGGGAGGGGGAAAGGCGCGTCGGGGCTGGAGTGCATGATTCTGAAACTGGCACTCTATCTACAAATCAGCTGGTCAGTTACGAGGTGCATCAAGCTACAAGACCCTAACTCTATAAGCGCTACAACTGGTCAAAGCTAAGGTTTAGCAGTATTGTGGAGAATTCTTATCTGGAAGAGTATGAGTATACTGTAACGAATAAAAACTCTTTACTCCAGATTCCAGGGAGGGTTGGGGGCGATGGGTGAAAGTGCCCTTTTGCCTATCCTCCCCTCCCCACCTCCTCCCCTCCCCCTCCCCTCCTCCTCCCCTCCCCCTCCCCTCCGTCTCCCCTCCCCCTCCCCTCCTCCTCGCGGACGCCAATGGCTGGCCCGTTCATTTTGAGAACATCAGAGCTGCAGTAACCTTACTGAGAAACTGTTCTTCATGTCCTTGTCTGTCAATCTTACCACTCAGAACACCAGTGGGAATGTTGGTTACCGCTGAAACAACTGGTTTTCGGCTGTTATCAGTTTCCCAGACTCACTTTAAGCTAATTGTTAAAACCCGTCACAATACCAGTTTTTGTAATAACCGATTTTCAGTCTTTTATTTACATTATTTCCTCTAGTAAACGTAGAAATCAAACAAAGATTAAAAAAATTTTACTTTCTCAGTTTCTTGATAAATGGAATCAAAATGTCAAATTAAATACCTATATGATGACCTGCAGCGGTTCAGAACGAAATTAGAATTATATTAATACCGTCAGCTGCTCACGGGTGTCGATATATATCAACGGGGACAGGTGACAATGTGTGCAAGTCTGGAACTCGAACCCGGGATCTCCTGCTTACATGGCAGGCGCTCTGCCCATCTGAGCCACCGAGGGCACAGACGATAGTGTGACTGCAGGTACTATCTCGCGCACGCCTCCCGCGAGACTCACATTCTCACCTTGCATGTCCACACACTACATTCGTAGTGTCCCACACCAACACACTCATTACTCGTGGAACACATTCGTACCAAGTCCCGTAACAGTTCCGGGAATACGTGTACATCTTCACAGAAGAAGGTCATGGCTGGTATTGCCAGAACCATATACTTATATGGATATGGACATGTCTTCCACGAGGAATGAGTGTGTTGGAGGGGGACTCTACGACTGTAGTGTATGGACATTCAAGGTGAGAATGTGAGTCTCTCAAGATGCGTGCGCGAGATAGTCCCTGCAGTCGAACCATACACTGTGTCCTCGGTGCCTCAGATGGATAGAGCGTCTGTCATTTTAGCAAGAGATCCCGGGTTCGAGTCCCGGTCGCGGCACACATTTTCACTTGTCCACGTTGATATTTATTAACGCCCGCGAGCACTGACTGTATTAATATAATTCTAATTTCTTTAAATTAAATAGTCAAATATGTCCGATCTTCGCTTCTGGCGAGTGCTCCTATACTACAGAAAACTGCCAGTATTATCCTACTGATTTTAGTTTTTAGAAGCTCTGCTCAAAAATTATATTGTAATCGGTTATCACAGCACTATGCGGGCATTACGTATAGTCCAGCGATATAGAGTGAAAACTGCGGCAGGAGAACTCTCTTTTTCGTTTTAATTTCTCCGTTTTTAAGGGCTAAAAGCAGATAACGGCATACTACGTAGACACAGGCAGCAGATCAGGCACTTTCTATTTTTATCCCGAACTATGAATGATTTGTAAAATTTTAACTTTTTTCCTTGTATGATGTCGCAAGTGACCAAATCGACCATTGTGCTTCACTCGTACTGCATATCGTAAAATACTTCCAGGCTTCCAGATGGTGCCATTTTGTGTTGCAACTGACGTTCGACAACAGCGAGAAACTGCGTCCATTCTCGCGCACTGCTTGTATAACAGGCACAGTATTGTCTCGGCAATGTTGGACCAATCCATTTGTTGCTCCTTTCTATCAGCAGTGTTATTAAAGTGGCATACATAACTTTTCCCATTTTTTCTGTAATAACGCCGTATTTCAGTGCTATGGAAATCTTACGAATAAAAATTACTCGTCTTTTTTAAAAAAGGTTTATTTGAAAACTAAAAATTTTACTACGACAGCTGTGGCTAATTGATATATCTGTTTTTACGTGGTTATCAGGAAAAAATAAAAAAAATACTTGTTATAACCGAGAGCAAACAAATACCGAAAGACATCGGTTATTCAGAACTAAAATACCCATATCGTTTTAACTGATCGGTTTTTCTATCTCTAAACTGCAATGTCGCCATAGAAAAGTGTGTCGTTTCATCAATGTCCATAGCAACTTTGAGATATGTGTTTATGCGCAATATCGGCAAATGGAAACACGAAGAGGTAATAAGCACCTGAGCGATAGAATTTATTTCACAGTCAGAAAAGTCGAGTGACAGACAAGACTGAATCACTGTAATAGAAATTATATGGAAAGCTGTGTAAAGGAAAATTTCCAGTTCTTTCGTGGATTCCAAAATTGAAGCAATTTCCGGGACATCAAGGTGACATAGTCTTATACGGATAGTATTCCATGACTAACGTAATTGGCCCACATACTGTACTGGTATACGGATAATATTACACGACTAACGTAATTTACCTGAAATAATTTACAAACATGTTACTGTAACATTCGCTACTACTCATTACGCTAATTGACCTTCAGCCATTAAGCGCAAGCGCAGATCTCAGTTATGATACGTGCGCCATCGAAAAATTTATCAAGGTGGTAACTCAACACAACTACAAACGATCATTGTGTGTAAAATAAATAGAACACCTCATAAGAAGAACATGACGGGTTTGAATCATTCCCACCGCAAAGGATGAAAAATTCAGGCTCGCACACAAGACCACTTGATAACTAACCAGAAATTCAGATTAGTTGTAGCTTCGGTGACAATCGCCTTTTTTTACATTTTCCCCGTAAACTAGATAATTATGAAACGTAAGCAACTACTCTAAAATATCTGCGGCAACGGCGTTGCCGCGGAGGTTGCATCGGTTCACGTGAGATCACCGAAGTTATGTGCGTTGTCGGGCGTTGAAGGCACTTGGATGGGTGATCATCCAGGCCGCCATGCACTCTTGCCATTTCTCGGGGTGCACTCAGCCTCATGATGTCAATCGAGGAGCTACTCGACCGAATAGTAACGGCTCCGGTCAAAGAATACCAACATAACGACCGGGAGAGCAGTGTGCTGACCCCCGCCCCTCCTTTTCGCATCCTCCACGGATGATGACACGGCGGTCGGATGGTCCCGTCCAGTAGGCCACTCGTGGCCTGAAGACAGAGTGCTTACAAAGCAACTACTCTCCAGTGCATGGCCGTACTACTGAGACCTTGATGCCTGGCATCAACAACAGATGGCAGCACACGAGGTTGGCTTACGCCTACTGCCGAATTTTGCGATCTGTCGTAAGCCTGCGTAAGCACGTAGGGCCTTCCGTCTTAAGTGCAAGCATATCCATTGCGTTTTCTGTCACGCGACTTGAGTGGAATGTTTCATTATTTCTGAAATTTTATAGAAATATTTTTCGTTGTATATCCTCACCATCGGTACTGAATTTACTATAAAATTACTTGCTCACTTTTCGGAACTTCCGTTCATAGCAAATCGATACTATTTGAAGCCGTGGTAGACACGAGTCTAGTGTGCTTCACCTTCAGCACCTTCTGTGTCAGTCTCGGTTAATATGTCGCTGATTTCACAACGAACAGTTCGTTGTCTACTGAGTATACTGTTTGTTGCACGACACTATCCCTCCCACGCTGCTAAATGTAGGTCGTCGGCAAAATATGACTGCAGTGGAACAAGGGCGTCTGCAGAAATTTCCCCAGGAGGTGGTGGTGGCATTGGTAGTGGTGTGTGTGTGTGTGTGTGTGTGTGTGTGTGTGTGTGTGTGTGTGTGTGTGTGTGTGTGTGTGGAGGCCATTACTATGAAATTCACACAGTCCAGACCGCCAAGGAAAATAAACCTTGAGATTTAGAAAGGGTGTTGATCTTATACCGCTTATACTGCATATTTCGAAATTCCACCTCTAAGGGGGAGACACAGGAAATGAAAGGATTTTTGAAACATGTAGCTATTAAGGTAATTTGTATCTGGTTTCTAGGTCAGAAATAAAGAAATATGTGTTCCAGTATTATTGGGAATTTAACCTCTATGAGGTGAAATAGTGGGTGAACATTTTATTTTGAGATAAATAATTATGGAAGAACTATGAAAGTATTTTTAAGGATACATCTACGAAAATTGGTATTTGACTTCGAAGTTACAAATAAGAAAATACGTGTTTCGGTGTTTTTAGAAGTTCAACCCCTAAGGGGATGAAATAGAGTGAGCTGCTGCGTTTCTGGCGCCAGTTTCCGTCGATCGTTGTTTCGATCTTTGAGTCGCGGCCCAGAGGACACTGCTCCATAAGCGACTGTAGTAGTTCTCTGTGCGGCCCCACATCGGACTTACCGCGCTTACACTGGACACAGTTGCCAACAAATCGCCTGCCATCGCCATATAGGTTGGGCCAAAACATATGTTTCCGAACTCGGTTCAAGGTCTTGTAGAACCACAAATTGTCCCCTACCGCCGAATCGTGGAAATATCTGAGTGCCATGCTAACTCGTTCCTGTGGAATACAGACCTTCCCTTCACCACGGTTGTCTTCCCCTTTACACAAGACCCCCCCCCCCCCACCCCACCCCCCGAAGACCTCGCCATCCGCCAACTGCTGCCGTATCGGTCCCCACCCGGGGTCCTCGGCCTTTTGCCGGCTAAGTCGCAGAAGAAGCCGAGTGTCTCGGAGAGAAGGAAATTCACCCCAAGATCCGGCTCCACGTGGCCCTTGCTTTCCCCAGACTCTGCCGCGAACATACGGCTGAGAGCGTAACCAATTCATTGTCTCTGCCACTAATATTCCGTACCTGGAGATAAGTCTTCTCATCTTAACTTCGGTATGATTTTTAGCGATCTTATTAATCAAAGTTTAATGGCTGGCACTGGCCAAGTAACTCACGGAGGCTCATTGGTTTCATTCCAGTTGTATTGCTCACCTGTTCTCCATATAAGGTTGTGTAGTTTATGTCTCAGAAGAGTGTCTGCCCTTGATGTGTGTTGTGTTAGAGATAATTGGCAGCGGTCGACGCTAGCATACTGGGAGCACAGCACCACGGGGGCAGAGAGATATTTAAGGCCATGTCCTCTCCTTTACATCTTGGGTTATGTTGTCACTTTTGCGTGATTCCATCTTTCCGGTGGAGAACTATAGCATCCAAAGTTCAATTGCATTGCCAAGTTGAGTATATTTCTATGTCATTCTCTGCCTCGTGGATCTCTTGTATTGATTTGAATCCTTGGTCTGCTCGCGTCTATCGCCCATTCATACGAAATTTTGAAGCAACCTTATTTTAAGGGTATTGTCACATAGTCATGTTCTAGTTGTAATCATTCTAAGAATATTGTTGATTAATCAACTGAGTAACTAAATTTGAAGGTCCGTTTGGTCAAAATTAAAGGACCCCCTTAATTGTTTTAGTCATTTTTTATATAGTTTTGTTTAGGAAAGTTGGCTAGCCGAACTTTAAATATCTGTATTCTTACGCTTAATCTGTTTCTCCCTGATTGCAAGTAGTGAGAGTTCTGCTATGAATTTTATGGACATTTGTGCTATTTAAGTAAAGCTTTACCTAAGTATATTTACCTAGTCATATTCAAATTTCACGTTTTACAGGTCTCGTTCAGCTTAACGAAATTTATTTATTATTTGTCCAACTGATCTGGCCTTGTAAGGCAGTATCCTCTATTATTGTGATTGTGATTTTATAATGTTTTTGATTGTAATAAAATATGTAGCAACTACAACGGATCACTATTGTGATTTTGGTGTGTCACTACCATACCCCATTTCATAGAGGATGAAATGTTTCATGAAATATATGAAAACCTGTTTTTGATACATTCAACCATTAAGGGGGGTGGAATATAGGATGCAATGTTTTATGGAAGTATTTCAGTGCGAAAGAATTTTTAAAGCGAAATCTATGAAAATTGTGTTATTGAAAAATACGTGTTTCACTGTTTTTGGAACTACAACCTCCAAGAAGGTGCAATAGTGGCACATGTTTCACTGACCCATAGCCTTCCACCCAACCTGCAAAGTATACGGACTTGCTGAAAGCATCGTTTAAGAAGAGATTGTTCGAAATTTCACTCCTAAGGGGGTGAAAAATGGGTTGAAAGTTTTTTTTTTTAATATTTCCCTATGTCCCTATTGAAGCTATAACTACAAAACTAGGAAAATTGATATTTGGTGTCTCAGTCAGAAACAAAAAAGAAACAGGTTTTTAGCATTTTCCGAAATTCTTCCATTGGGGGATAAAATAATTAGTGAAGGTTTTTGAAAATAAATCATTATTAAAGAACTACTGAAGCATATTTAAAGCTACATCTATGAAAATAGGTATTTGACATCTCGGTTCGATGTAAAAAAAAAGTGTGTTTCGTTACTTTTGGAAATTTAACTCACTAATAGAGTGAAATAAGGGATGAAAAGTTTTATGAAATATTTCACTATGAAAGCATTTTTAGAATTAAATGGATGAAGATTTGAATTTGGCTCCTCGGTTCTAAATAGAAGAATACGTGTTTAATTGTTGTTGAAAACCCAACCCCTAAAGGGTGTGAGATGTTTCAGAAAATGGTTCATTATGAAAGCATTAATAAATGTATCTGACAATTCGTATTCGGCTAATCTTTTACAATTTTTAAAAACTACGTGTTTCACTGGTTTTGGAACTTCGAGCATAAGGGGATGAAAATTTTAATGAAATATTTATTGCGTTATATTAAAATATTTTAAATTTGCATCTATGAAAACCGGTATTTCACTTCTCAGTTAGATATAAAGAAATATGCGTTAGGGAATGAAAGACTCTACGGAGATATCACCACAAAAATACAAACGGCTTGATTAACAAAAACCTTGGACTCCAGCTGTCAGTAGTGCTTTTTGGTCCTTCAGTAAAAGACCATGCGTCAATGGCGTTAAGTTTAGAAAGTTTAGAAAGTGTTGCAGTTTATAAAAGACATAAAAAAACGATTAAAGAAAAAAAATTCTTTGCAGACCATGAAAGGTCTACGCAAGTAAAGAAGCGAATGATAAGCTAGCTCTTTATGCAAATGAGTTGGTCAGTTTAAGTTCCGAGACATGTCATGCAGCAGGAACGGAATCCTATAGTTGCTACGATTGGCTAAAGGAAAAGTTTTGCAAAATCACGCCAAATCACTTCTGCAAGTGGCTGAGAATCTCGTAATGAATAAAAATTCTGTAGTGAGAATTCGAAGGTGGGAGATGCAAGATTCCCCCCCCCCTTCCCCCTCCTCACAATGCTATCCTTCTTTCCCTACAGCAAAATAAATAATTAAATAAATAAATAAAACTAGAGAAATTTCTACTGTGAAACTATTTGCATACAAGAGAACGGCCCTTCAAATTTAACGCTTCAAAGTTTTAAGCCCTGCTCATTCCGGATATTGATTAGAAAGTGTTAATCCACATGTGAAACCTGAGTACATAATCCCTGTGACATTTGATCAACGGTGTTCCATAAGGACAGGTTCTCATTCAAAAC
Organism: Schistocerca gregaria; assembly: GCF_023897955.1. NCBI lineage: Eukaryota > Metazoa > Arthropoda > Insecta > Orthoptera > Acrididae > Schistocerca > Schistocerca gregaria. Next base: position 581,131,113 of record NC_064925.1, read on the forward strand.
GTTCGAAAATTGTATTTCTTTGTAGTTGCATTTTTAAAGGTGTACTTGTCTAGACTCTAGGAACGGAAAGTTTTTTTTTTTTAGTCCGTGCTTTACAAAAGTTTCTGCAGCCCATTGTTTGAAGCAGTGTCACGGCTGCCGTGAGCCGCGCGGGCTACCCGCCATGTCTCCAACGCCTTGTCACGGTTCGCGCGGCTCCCCCCGTTGGAGGTTCGAGTCCTCCCTCGGGCATGGCTGTGTATGTGTTGTCCTTAGCATAAGTTACTGTAAGTAGTGTGTAAACATAGGGACTGATGGTTCAAATGGCTCTGAGCACTTTGTGACTTAACATCTGAGGTCATCAGTTTCCTAGAACTTAGAACGACTTAAACCTAACTAACCTAAGGACATCACACACATCCATGCTCGAGGCAGGATTTGAAGCTGCGACCGTAGCGGTCCCGTGGCTCCCGACTGAAGCGCCTAGAACCGCTGGGCCACATCGGCCGGTCTATCATGTATTCTAGAAGAGCTGCACGGTCGTCAGTGGCGCCTGTTCTTTCGAGAACAGTTACTATCTTCATATCTATGGTTAAACGTTACCCAGCCATTGACCTTCGTCTGTGCGAATGCGCATAGGTTGCTCGAACTCTTACGGGAATCGTCACCTTAGTGTGAGCCAGTAATGAGTGGATGGACAAGTACCTATTAAGTACATTACGTATGCGGATTGTGGACGGTTGGGGATGTGAGTCTCACGGGAAACGTGCGAGGGATAAATTCCTGCAGTCGTGCTGTTCATTTGTGTCCTCGATGGCTCAGATGGATTGAGCGTCTGCAATGTAAGCAGGAGATCCTGGGTTCGAATCCCAGTAGGGGCACACATTTTCAGCTGTCCCCATCGAAGTATATCAACAACACCTGTCGGCAGTTGAGGGTTTCAATTAATTATCAGTTGTGAAGGTGATTCGATGAACCCTTTGCCAGGCACTTAAATGTGTTTTGCAGGGTATCCATATAGATGTAGATGAAAACTCGTCCCGTGTCACACGTGCTCAAAATGATTCATACTGCAGAATGCATGCAAACATACTCACCGAAAATACGGACGAATATCAAGTGCAGGCTGCCAAGTGCTGCATATCCAGCTTAGACAGATCGGCTTTTCCTGCCAAGAAGAACAGGAAGTTGCTGTCTAGGAACAATCAGAGCTCGAGGAAGGGTTGATAAATACTCCTTGAATTGCAGACTAAAAGTAAATAACGAAAATACATTTTTGGTAAAAATTGGTCAAAACATAATCGTTTGCCCTCCGCATTGGATTAGCTGTTTTGAATATTGAAAATCTGACTTCAGATTCGTTTTCAGCGACATTAAAAATATATATGTAACACTCAGTTCATGCAAATCGAAGTAATAATATAACTAAATGTTTTCCCTAAACTTTGAACACTTTTTTTTCGAGTAATGATTTTCTCAGAACGGCATGCAGCATAAATTAAAAGTGGTTCGATCTCTTAACTTCTACCTCTGACCCCTAAAAGTACACTTTTCTTAGAAGCTTATAGCTATAATATGACATTTGTTAATATTAACTAATTTTTGTGTAGGCATAAGGAGTGAAACAAACCCACAAAAATTGAACTCAAAGTTCGAATTAGCACTGTATTGTTAAATTTAAGGTTGTTTCATTGCGGTTAGGTATGCGCTCCCATAAATTTTATGTATTATCGACTGATGTAATCCATTTTCAATTTCAGAGAAATAATGTAGTATCAACTGATGTTACCCATTTTTGAATTCAGGTAACATCTGAGGTGCAACACTGCACGCACTCTGCGTACTCCAGTCTCGCAGGCCCTTGATCAAATCATAATTACCGGCGCCATTTTTTTATTGAAAATCTAAAATTAAGCTCATAGTATGATCACTCGTAATTCATAAACAGATCCTTCGAATGTATTTTCACTGTCTCAAAAAAAAATTTCAAATGTACCCTTTGTTGCTCATTTGTATGAGAACCTGGCCGTAACGCCGGAATATAGTCACGAGATTTTTTTTCAGAGACGCTGTACGTTCGCGAGAAGAATTTCGTTCTGCGCGTGTCGAAGGACATTCCTCAGATATTACTGTGTGTGTGCTACTCAGTCGTACCATTCGAGTGTACATCTTTGCATAGTTTTCCTTTCACGATGTAAACAGTGCTCGGCTCAGTTGCTAACTGGCCAGAGAGTGGTTCCGAAGGTGGATGTGCGGTGCGTTCGGTCTGCTAGGACAACAGCAGACTGGCGTGGTGCGATGGCAGAAGCTGACACTGAGGGAGCTAGCTGCTGGGACGCCAGCGAACAATTTATGCCAAGTAAGACGAAGAGGACTATTCTAAAATTATGAGCCGTCTCAAAAGTGTTTATCATTAGTAAATCTTGAAGTTAAGACTGACAATAAGTCTACAATAACTTACAGTTTTGTCTAGAGAGAGAGATACAGGAAATCCCCCCACCCCCCTCAATGAAATTTTGGTTGTGATGACAGGCCGATTGGTAGTGTAGCCCGAGATCTAAGTTAGGTTGGAAGTGGGTAATTTGATTGAGAGTTGTTTACGCCAACGATTATGAATGCCGACTAAACGTTGTGCGAGCAGATTGCCCTGTAGCGTAGCCTAGTGTTTCCGTCCGCGCCACATTCAACATTCTTTCTCTAGCTGTGTACAAAAGTCTCACAACAGCCACGATAACTACGTTTCTGGTGGGGGGATGGTAGAGTCCACTATGTAACTTTCACTGCAAATTTTAGTAACCGCCGAAACTAACCGAAATAGAAGCGTAATTTTAACTATATTTCCTTTTATGGGAAAGAATGGTTCCCCTCTTTCGGCAGCAACTGTAATATGTAGGCGACTTATTAGTTTTTTTTAACTCTGAATCATGATCTCAATAGACGCAGTGCTTTTTTTACGTGACTTGATTTGTGGTCTATAGTAAACAATGCAACGAATTGGTAAATTCTTTGAAGTTTGACGTGTGTTACATAGACGACGTCTGCAATGTTCGTAAGGCCAAGTTTGCATATATTCGGTGTCTGTTTTTTTGGCCATGTACTGTATAATTAAGGGGAGGAGGATTATGTTCAAGGAGCAGTGCAGTAGCAGTCTATGGAGAAATTGAGAATTTGGATCTTGCGAACGGCATGCTCGGGCTGTTCGTGCTATTCTGTTGACCACTGTGTAATTCGGACACAGTGATCATTGCCTCTCCCTAGTAACCAGGGGACTCGGGTGCTAATCCTGGTCTGGCACAAATTTTCAACAGTGCCCATTGACTAAAGTCTGTGCCCATTGTCAGCTAATATCATTGTTTCGGTGTTAAATTGTATTTTGTTCACGATACGTAGTTTGGCTTTTTCATGGATAACAGCTTTGAAGCGTACAGGTTATATTGATATTCGCTCGTCGTTACTCCAAGGCAACTATAGCGATTTATAAATACAGTTGTAGTTTGTATTAAGCCTACATACGTAATTGTGTCCTGTGTTTCTTTACCAAGAACTACTTCGTAAGCAATTCCCCTGTAGTGGTATTTTGTTTTAGTATTTTGTTTAAATATTTATAGACTGCAGGCTTGGATGAAATATGAAACACATGTCCGAAGTTCCTGTTGATACTGAGGATACTGTTTCATCCGTACTAGGGGCCAAAAAATTTCATCTAATACAGAAGGACACAATTTGTCTCGAGATTTAGCAATTTTTCGTAATAGAGGCCTTGCTTCGATATATTTTTCTCTAATTCTTGTTTGGATTTAATCTTAAAACACACTAACTCTTCCACCAGTTATTCGATATGTGGTTTCATTCCTTTCGTAGCCTAGAGTTCTTAAACGGTCGATAATATTAATAATTTCCTTTCTCAATTTTATTTTCTGTAAAATCTCCTGCTTATGGTTATTGCTAACATGTTTCATGTTCTCACTTTTATTATTTTTATTTTTCTAGTTTTGTGACTGGTAGCCCAATTTTCTTTGAATCTGGTTTCTAATTCTGAAATAGTAACAGATGAAGGTCAAGAGAAGATTGCGATCTATTTGAGGAGAGTGGCTTGGAGATTTTTTATAATAGACGTACACAGGTCATGGGGATCCTTACCTATATAAATTTACTTCGAGTGTGATGTAGCCCATTCTCTTGTCATGATCTCGGCTGTATCGTAGCGCATTGTCTCGGTTAGGTTGGAGATTTTTCTTGAGAGTTGCCGAAGTCAACGAAAGTGATTACAAAATAAAGACTGTGCTAACAGAACGATCTGTAGCGTAGTCCAACACGTTCTTTCTGTCCTTTTAAAGCCTCTTTGAATTAAAAATAACTAAAGCTGCAAGATACAATCACAAAAACTGTGTTACGTAATAGAGTAATCCCAGACTATTGTGGTGTAAGTTGTGTGCATACACCATTTTTTTTTCAATGAGTATATATTATTTTACTCATTTGCTGGGTTTCAGTTTTCCGCGTTTTCCGGCGAAAAACCTTTTCCTGTGAAGGGCCCATTAGCTTGTCGGTTATATTCGTGACTTTCTCGACGGTCAGTAATTTCGTGACAGTTCATCCACCGGCGTCATTGTTAACATCGAATGTAGATTTAAGTATTAGTAAGGCTAATATGAAGCTAATGCATGAGTGGGTCTAATAATTAATAAAAATAAGAATGCGGGTAAGCTACTACAAACAGCATAGTGAACGCATTGTTGTGGCCAAGATAGCCACGAATCCCATGCCTACCAAAGTCGTAAAAGAAGTCCGCAGACGATGAAGAAATTGATGGAATGTGTGATGAGATAAAAGAAATGATTCAGATAGTGATGGGAGATGAAAAATTAATATTAATGGGTGACTGGAATTCGACAGTAGGAAATCGAAGAAAAGGAAACGTAGTAGGTGAATATGGAATGGGGGTAAAAAATGAAAGAGGAAGCCGCCTGGTAGGTTTTTGCACAGAGCATAACTTAATCATAGCTAACACTTGGTTCAAGAATCATGGAAGAAGGTTGTATACGTTGAAGACACCTGGAGATACTGCAATATTTCAGATAGATTATATAATGGTAAGACAGATTTTTAGGAACCAGATTTTAAATTGTAAGACATTTCCATGGCCAATGTGGACTCTGATCCCAATATATTGATTATGAACTGTAGATTAAAACTGGAAAAAGGTGGGAATTTAAGGAGATGGGACCTGAAAGAACTGACAGAATCAGAAGTTGTAGAGTGTTTCAGGAAGAGCATTAGGGAACGATCTACAGGAATGGAGGGAAAGTAATACAGTGTGATGGAGGATCTGAGTGGTGTACTGTCAAGGGGGAGGGGGTTCCTCAGGGATCAGTGTTGGGGCCGCTCCAGTTCCTTATTTATATAAATGATATGCCCTCAAGTATTATGGGTAACTCTAAAATATTTCTGTTTGCTGATGACACTAGCTTGGTCGTAAAGGATGTTGTGTGCAACATTGACTCTGTTTCAAGTAGTGCAGTACATGACCTCAGTTCATGGCTTGTAGAAAATAAACTAACGTTAAATCACAGTAAGATTCAGTTTTTACAGTTTCTAACACACAATTCAACAAAACCTGACGTTTTAATCTCACAGCATGGGCATATGATTAGTGAAACTGAACGGTTCAAATTCCTAGGTGTTCAAATAAATAGTAAGGCTTTGTGGAAAGCCCACGTTCAGGATCTTGTTCAAAGACTTAATACTGCCATTTTCACTATTCGAATGGTACCGAAAGTGAGTGATACTTCGACAAGTAAATTAGTCTACTTTGCTTATGTCCATTCACTTATGTCGTATGGTATTATGTTTTTGGGTAACTCTTCCCATTCTAGAAGGATATTTTTGGCTCAGAAACGGGAGGTTCGGGCAAAAAGTGGTGTGAGTTCACGATCCTCTTGTCGACCTCTGTTCAGGGAGTCTGGGTATTTTGACATTGGCCTCTCAATATGTATATTCCTTATTGTCGTTTCTTGTTACCAATATTAGTTTATTTCCAACAATAAGCAGCTTTCACTCGGTTAATACTCGGCAGAAATCAAACCTCCATTTGGATCGGACTTCCTTAACTCATGTGCAAAAATGTGTGCAGTATACTGCTGCATCAATTTTCAATAAGCTGCCACTCGAATTCAAAACTCTTAGCAGTAATCCACGCGCTTTCAAATCGAAACTGGAGTGTTTCCTCATGGGTCACTCCTTCTATTCGAGGAGTTAATTGAAAAATTAAGCTGATTCTCATTGTACTGCTGATAGCGTTTGCTTAAACTTATCCACTGATTTTCTCTCAGGTTCATGAATATGTATTTTTATCTGTTATTACTTTTATGTTGTAAGTTCATGTGTCGCCCTAACCGCCGTCTGCTTCACGTCTGCTGTGCAGCGAGCTACCTTAATTTAAGTATTAACTGTATTTTTCTTACTTGTCACTTCTTCTTCCGTGTGTTTTTGCTTTTAGGAAGCTTTAATTGTCGAGTGCTAGTAATAGAGTTACATAGATTTCGTGTTTGTTTTGGATACAGTCAGAGAGAGTCCCTGTAGTCAGCCATAGTGCCAGTAGTGCTTGTGTTTGTTTTGAATACAGTCCAGAGACAGGTAGTGCTATTTTCATTGTTTTCTACAAGAAGTGGTTAGCAATCACAGTTTAGTCAGTAATCAGCCGCCTTTAGTGAATTAGCAGTCTAGTTAAATGTTGATTAAGTCTCTCCAGTAAATTGATTCCTTAGGATGGATAGGATGTGTGACTGCTGTGTACGGACGCAGGAGGAGCTGGCCACTCTTCGCGAACAGCTGAGCGTGTTGATGGCCGCGGTCAGCCGTCTTCAGGCTGCTGCCTCGGAGTGTAGCGGCAGTGGGGAGCCTGTTGCGTCGCATGGTGCATCCCAGGTGTTAGGTGCTTCACCCACTGTCCCTGCTGTCGAGACACCTTCGCGGGTACCAGACGCGGTTGGGCCACCCTCTCCCCAAGGGGAGTGGCGGGTTCAGCGGCGTGGAGGCTGGCCGTGTGGCATCGCCCGCTCTGCCTGTGAATGGACATGTGGCTGCTCCTTCAGCAAGGTCCGAGCAGGCACACGGGGGGAGGGGTTTATTAGTTACTGGGAGCTCCAACGTTAGGCGGGTGATGGAGCCCCTTAGGGATATAGCGGAAAGGTTGGGGAAGAAGGCCAGTGTTCACTCTGTCTGCTTGCCGGGGGGTCTCATCCGAGATGTGGAGGAGGCCCTACCGGCGGCGATAGAGAGCACTGGGTGCACCCGACTGCAAATTGTTGCTGATGTCTGCACCAATGACTCCTGCCGTCTGGCTTCAGAGGTCATCCTCAGTTCGTACAGGCGGTTGGCCGAGTTGGTGAACGCGGAAAGCCTCGCTCGCGGGGTGGAATGAGAGCTAACTATTTGTAGCATCGTTCCCAGAACCGATCGCGGTCCTCTGGTTTGGAGCCGAGTGGAAGGCTTAAACCAGAGGCTCAGACGATTCTGCGGAGAGCTGGGGTGCAAATTTCTCGACCTCCGCTATCGGGTGGAGAAATGTAGGGTCCCCCTGAATAGGTCAGGCGTGCACTGCAGGCCGGAAGCGGCTACGAGGGTAGCGGAGTACGTGTGGAGTGCACATGGGTTTTTTTTTAGGTTAGAGAATTCCCTCCCTAGGCCCGACAAGACGACTCCTGAGGCGCGGCAAGGCAGGAGTAGGCAAAATGCAACAGGGAATAACAATATTAATGTGCTAATAGTAAACTGTAGGAGCGTCTATAGAAAGGTGCCAGAACTGCTCTCATTAATAAACGGTCACAACGCCCATATAGTACTAGGGACAGAAAGTTGGCTGAAACCACATGTAAACAGTAATGAAATCCTAAACTCTGATTGGAATGTATATCGCAGAGAAAGGCTAGACAGTGAAGGGGGATTCGTGTTTATAACGATAAGAAGTGCAATAGTATCGAAGGAAATTGACGGAGATTGTAATTGTGAAATGATTTGGGTGAAGGTCACGGTTAAAGCAGGCTCAGACATGGTAATTGGATGTCTCTATAGGCCCCCGGGCGCAGCAGCTGTTGTGGCTCAGCACCTGAAGAATAATTTCGAAAATATTTCGAGTAGATTTCCCCACCATGTTATAGTTCTGGGTGGAGATTTTAATTTGCCCGATAATGACTGGGAGACTCAAACGTTCATAACGGGTGGCAGGGACAAAGAATCGAGTGAAATATTTTTAAGTGCTTTATTCGAAAACTATCTTGAGCAGTTAAACAAAAAACCGACTCGTGGCAATAACATATTAGACCTTCTGGTGACAAACAGACCCGAACTATTTGAATCAGTTAATGCAAAACAGGGAATCAGCGATCATAATGCGGTTACTGCATCGATGATTTCAGCCGTAAATAGAAACATTAAAAAAGGTAGGAAGATTTTTGTGTTTAGCAAAAGTGACAAAAAGCAGATTACAGAGTACCTGACGGCTCAACACAAAATTTTGTCTCAAGTACAGATAGTGTTGAGGATCAGTGGACAAAGTTCAAACCACCGTACAATATGCGTTAGATGAGTATGTGCCAAGCAAGATCGTAAGAAATGGAAAAGAGCCACCGTGTTTCAACAACCGAGTTAGAAAACTGCTGCGGAAGCAAAAGGAACTTCACAGCAAACATAAACATAGCCAAAGCCTTGCAGACAAACAAAAATTACGCGAAGCGAAATGTAGTGTGAGGAGGGCTATGCGAGAGGCTTTCAATTAATTCAAAAGTAAAGTTCTATGTACTGACTTGACAGAAAATCGTAAGAAATTTTGGTCCTATGTTAAAGCGGTACGTGGATCAAAACAAAATGTCCAGACACTCTGTGACCAAAATGGTACTGAAACAGAGGATGACAGACTAAAGGCCGAAATACTAAATGTCTTCTTCCAAAGCTGTTTCACAGAGGAAGACTGCACTGTGCTTCCTTCTCTTGAAGTCGCACAGTTGACAAAATGGTAGATATCGAAATAGAAAACAGAGGGATAGAGAACAATTAAAATCGCTCAAAAGAGGAAAGGCCTCTGGTCCTGATGGGATACCAGTTCGATTTTACACAGAGTACACGAAGGAACTTGCCCCCCTTCTTGCAGCGGTGTACCGTAGGTCTCTAAAAGAGCGAAGCGTTCCAAAGGATTGGAAAAGGACACAGGTCATCCCCGTTTTCAAGAAGGGACGTCGAACAGATGTGCATCTCTAACGTCGATCAGTTGTAGAATTTTGGAACACGTACTATGTTCGAGTATAATGTCTTTTTTGGAGACTAGAAATCTACTCTGTAGGAATCAGCATGGGTTTCGAAAAAGACTGTCGTGTGAAACCCAGCTCGCGCTATTCGCCCACGAGACTCAGAGGGCCTTAGACACGGGTTCACAGGTAGATGCCGTGTTTCTTGACTTCCGCAAGGCGTTTGACACAGTTCCCCACAGTCGTTTAATGAACAAAGTAAGAGCATACGGACTATCAGATCAATTGTGTGATTGGATTGAGGAGTTCCTAGATAACAGAACGCAGCATGTCATTCTCAATGGAGAAAAGTCTTCCGAAGTAAGAGTGATTTCAGGTGTGCCGCAGGGGAGTGTCATAGGACCGTTGCTATTCACAATATTCATAAATGACCTGGTGGATGACATCGGAAAGTCTCTGAGGCTTTTTGCAGATGATGCTGTGGTGTATCGAGAGGTTGCAACTATGGAAAATTGTACTGATATGCAGGAGGATCTGCAGCGAATTGACGCATGGTGCACGGAATGGCAATTGAATCTCAATGTAGACAAGTGTAAAGTGATGCGAATACATAGAGAGATAGGTCCCTTATCATTTAGCTACAAAATAGCAGGTCAGCAACTGGAAGCAGTTAATTCCATAAATTATCTGGGAGTACGCATTAGGAGTGATTTAAAATGGAATGATCATATAAAGTTGATCATCGGTAAAGCAGATGCCAGACTGAGATTCATTGGAAGAATCCTAAGGAAAGGCAATCCGACAACAAAGGAAGTAGGTTACAGTACCCTTGTTCGCCCACTGCTTGAATACTGCTCAGCAGTGTGGGATCCGCACCAGACAGGGTTGATTGAAGAGATAGAGAAGATCCAAAGGAGAGCAGCGCGCTTCGTTGCAGGATCATTTAGTAATCGCGAAAGCGTTACGGAGATGATAGATAAACTCCAGTGGAAGACTCTGCAGGAGAGAAGCTTCGTAGCTCGGTACGGGCTTTTGTTGAAGTTTCGAGAAATTTCCTTCACCGAAGAGTCAAGCGGTGTATTGCTCCCTCCTACGTATATCTCGCGAAGAGACCATGAGGATAAAATCAGAGAGATTAGAGCCCACACAGAAGCATACCGACAATCCTTCTTACCTCGTACAATACGAGACTGGAATAGAAGGGAGAACCGATAGAGGTACTCAGGGTACCCTCCGCCACACACCGTCAGGTGCCTTGCAGAGTACGGATGTAGATGTAGATACTGACACGTTCCATGACCTTGAAGATTTGCTCCTCAATTTGGGCCTACGGAACTTGACATGCGCACAAAAAAGAGGGTAACAGAAGATATATTGATTTTAATTTGCGAAAGGAGAAAATACAAAAATGCAGTAAATTAAGCCGACAAAAAGAAATGCAAACGTCTCAAAAATGAGATCGACAGGAAGTGCAAAATGGCTAAGCAGGGATATCTAGAGGACAAACGTAAGGATGTAGAGGCGCATACCACTAGGGGCAAGATAGTTACTGCCTACAGGAAAATTAAAGAGACGTTTAGAGAAAAGAGATTCACTTGTATGCATATCAAGAACTCAAATGGAAACCCTGTTATCAGCAAAGAAAGGAATGCAGAATGGTGGAAGGTGGATATAGAGGATCTGTACAAGGGCAATGTACTTGAGGACAATATAATGGAAATGGAAGAGGATGTAGATGAAGATGAAATGGGAGATGACGTACTGCGTGAAGAGTTTGACAGAGCACTGAAAGACCTTAGTCGAAACAAGGTTCCGGGAGTAGGCAACATTCCATTAGAACTACTGACAGCCTTGGGAGACCCAGCTCTGACAGAACGTTACCGTCTGACGAGCAAGATGCATGAGACAGCCGAAATACCGTCAGACTTCAAGAAGAATGAAATAATTCCAATTTCAGAGAAAGCAGGTGTTGACAGATGTGAAAATTACCGAACTATCAGTTAAATAAGTCACAGCTGCAAAATACTAATGCCATTTCTTTAGAGACGAATGGAAAAAAAATGGTAGAAGCCGACCTCAGGGAATTTCAGTTTGGATTCCGTAGAAATACTATAACATGTGAGGCAATACTGACCCTACGACTTACCTTATAAAGTAGATTAAGGAAAGGAAAACCTACGTTTCTAGCATTTGTAGACTTAGAGAAATCTTTTGACAATGTTGACTGGAATACTCTCTTTCAAATTCAGAAGGTGGCAGGGGTAAAATACAGGGAGCGAAAGGCAATTTACAATTTGTACAGAAAGCAGATGGCAGTTATAAGAGTCGAAGGATATGAAAGGGAAGCAGTGGTTGGGAAGGGAATGAGACAAAAAAAATGGCTCTGAGCACTATGGGACTCAACTGCTGTGGCCATCAGTCCCCTAGAACTTAGAACTACTTAAACCTAACTAACCTAAGGACATCACACGCATCCATGCCCGAGGCAGGATTCGAACCTGCGACCGTAGAAGTCTCACAGTTCCGGACTGCACGCCTATAACCGCGAGACCACCGCGGCCGGCGGGAATGAGACAGGGTTGTAGACTATCCCCAATGTTATTCAATCTGTTTATTGAGCAAGCAGTAAAGGAAATAAATGAAAAATTCTGAGTAGAAATTAAAATCCATGGATAAGAAACTAAAACCTTGAGGTTTGCCGATGACGTAATTCTGTCAGAGACAGCAAAGATTCTAGAAGAGTAGCTGAACAGAATGGAGTGTCCTGAAAGGATGATATAAGATCAGCATCAATAAAAGCAAAACGAGGATAATGGAATGTAGTCGAATTAAGGTGGGTGATGCTGAGGGAATTAGATTTGGAAATGAGACATTTAAAGTAGTAAAGGAGTTTTGCTATTTAGGGAGCAAAATAACTGATGACGGTCGAAGTAAAGAGAATATAAAATGTAGACTGTCAATGGTAAGGAAAGTGTTTCTAAAGAAGAAAAATTTGTTAACATCGAGTATAGCTTTAGGTATCAGGAAGTCTTTTCTCAGAGTATTTGTATGGAGTGTAGCCGCGTATTGAAGTGAATAATGAACAATAAATAGTTTGGACAAGAAGAGAATAGAAGCTTTCGAAATGTGGTGCTACAGAAGAATGCTGAAGATTAGATGGGTAGATCACGTAACTAATGTGGAGGTATTGAATAGGATATGGGAGAAGAGAACTTTGTGGCACAACTTGACTAGAAGAAGGGGTCGGTTGGTAGGACACGTTCTTAGGCATCAAGGGATCACCAGTTTAATATTGGAGGGCAGCGTGGAGGATACAAATCGAGGACGGAGACCAGGAGATGAATACACTAAGCAGATTCACAAGGATGTAGGTTGCAGTGGGTACTGGGAGATGAAGCTTCCACACGATACAGTAGCATGGAGAGCTGCATCAAACCAGTCTCTGGACTGAAGACAACAACAACAACAACATTAAGGTATTTGTCTGGTGTGTAACCTCCAACAGAAGTGGGACAGACAAGAGGGTAAGATTATATTACATGTACTTTCCATTGAAATTAATCCATAATGGGGAGATACTCAATGGGAAAATGATATGCTAATTTACTTTCCACAGATCGCTAGTGGACTGATCATGAACGAGGAACGAAAATTTAGTCACACTTCTGATTGTACTCGTATTATTTGACCCCCCCCCCTCTCCCTCTCCCTCTCCCTCTCCCTCTCCCTCTCCCTCTCCCTCTCCCTCTCCCTCTCCCTCTCCCTCTCCCTCTCCCTCTCCCTCTCCCTCTCCCTCTCCCTCTCCCTCTCCCTCTCCCTCTCCCTCTCCCTCTCCCTCTCCCTCTCCCTCTCCCTCTCCCTCTCCCTCTCCCTCTCCCTCTCCCTCTCCCTCTCCCTCTCCCTCTCCCTCTCCCTCTCCCTCTCCCTCTCCCTCTCCCTCTCCCTCTCCCTCTCCCTCTCCCTCTCTCTCTCACACTCACACACACACACACACACACACACACACACACACACACACACACACACACAATTACCCACTCTCAATCGCGCGCGCTAGTTCTACTAAAAAATTCAATTCATTAATGGTGTCTGAAGAGATCGTTAGCAAGAAATCCTTTAGGCCCCTCGTAAACTGAAATCTGTCAGTAGTAAAGCTTTTTATGGCTGCCGGCAAGTTATTGAAAACATCGTTCTCTTTAATGATGGAGACTTTCTTCCACCAAAGTAATTAACTTACCAATTTTTGTGGAGATTATTCACGTTTCTAGTAATGACTTCATGAAATGAGAAGTTGATTTGGAAATATTCATTTGTTTTTAACACAATTTTCACGGGGAGAACGTATCTTCTATCTCCACCATGTTAAACTGATCTATTTATATGATCCTTATCCTAAGTTGTGTTATATTAACTTTAAAACACAAAACATTTTTTACATGCATTTTCACTATTTTACAACAAGCTGAAAATTTTTCATGAATAATATATTAATAGTGAAATTTTTAGAAAAATTTTGAAAGACAGGTTTTGCGGGCAAATTTAAAAATAAAAAGACGATAGTGTTCTTTATAATACAACTTCTCCATGGTTTTTAATTCCTACTCCGAAGTTTTCTTTTCTTTCCTTTACTGCTTGCTCAGCAAACAGATTGAATAACATCGGGGATAGGCTACAACCCTGTCTCACTCTCTTCCCAACCACTGCTTCCCTTTCATATCCCTCGACTCTTCATGCCCTCGAGTAAGAAAACTGGTCGTTAGAATTCCATGGTTCTGGGATAAATGGTTTGAGAGGAAAGGTACATTTAGTTAGAAAAGTTACGGAAAATTTAAAGTTGTATTGCACTTAACGTCGTACATGCACTCATTTAAATTCATAGTTTCTTTCACTTTCCAATAGTACGCATGCTGTACATAAACATAAAATTTGTTTCATGATATTTACTTTTTTATTTCTTGCAAGTCTTCTAGAACTTCTCTCGAAAACTTTGTGGGTAGATCTTGGCATTTGTTTTGTTCAGAAACGTTATTACTGTAGCAAACAACTGACTACGAGAGAAGAAAAAATGTATTCAATATGTGAAAGCTCAAAGCTACGGGTAAAATGTCCCTAGGCTTATCATCTCAAAGAAGAGCTGGCACAGGGAAACAAGTGGGCATGTCTTACATAGCAAGCTGCCATTTAAACCGACATTTAGGACCTTAAAATAAGGATTTGGACTAAAATACTTTCATATTCGCACTAAGTGTAAATCAAACTGGTACAATCACCAATAAACAAAATTATTTTCGTTGTTTTCGGGGATCCTTTTGCCTTTCGGAATAAATATATTGCGAATCAGTAGTTAACATGCCTGGTTCCCCAAAGAGGAGACGATTCGAAACTTCCGAAATGTGGTGATGTAGAAGAATGCTAAAAAAGTTTTGATCGAATAGCTGATGGGGAGATACGAAATCAGATTAGGGAGCAGAGAAATTAATGGCACAAATTGACAAAAAGAAGCGATCGTGGGTAAAAGACATATTTCGATTCCACCCATCCGCTGTGACCCACGACGTTCTGCATTACTTTGATTAGTCGCATTTCGAAGGATACCAGTGGCCTTATTAAATGTTAACTGGGATTGCCTTCGTTTCTAGATCAATTTATAATGTTCGTTAACTATGATTTTTTTCGGAATATATCGTGATGAACTCTGGGTGGAACCACAGTACACAGCTTAAATTGTCGTTGAAGAAACGAGTAGTGATTGTATTTTTATCTTTCTTATCCGACACGTTGCGGTATCCAAGGTATAATGGGGTACACAGTTGAAAACTTTGATTAAATGTACAAAATTGATAAATAAGAGAGTTACAAATCTTTATATGAACACATTATGATGTATTAATCACAAAAGTACAAGAACATTGCCATAAAATAAAACAACAATATTTTCTCACTCAAAAACAGAAATTTATATCATTTGCACGCGGCAGAATGGGGTGGTAAATACAAGTGATTACAAAAACGTATAAAATTATCGGAAATGTAGAAAATATTGGCTTGCTCGGTATTTTTTTTAGTTTAAAGTGAGTATTAATGTCAAACTACAGTTTTCATGTATCGTATCCTTTTCTTGAGGCTGTTTACAAAATTCACACACGGGGAGACACTCATCATCTTCGCTATCTATTCCTGCACAAGAATCGTGTGTCCATTTTTTGCACGTGGAACAAGCGACCCAACCTTCAACTGATTTTGAATATAACCCACCACAATATACACATTGACAGTCAGAACTTTCCTCATAATCACTCTCGTTAGTATAGTATTATTTCTCCTTTTTTCCATTTATCTTCAGGCTCTTTCTCTCGTTTTTGAGTTCTTAATATTATTCTCTTTCGCAAAAAGTTTTCTTTTTGCTCTTTCTTCTTTGTCAAAGTTCTTCTTCTGTTTCTCCCATTAATGTCTTTTAACTCTTTTTTTTTGTACGGCGAATCAGTTAAAACAACGTTGTTCCCCCTTTTCAGTCTCGCTCTTTTCTTGCTTTCGTTAACTTTTGACAAGAAAATCAGAATCTCAGGTGAAATATGAATTGAGGAGGTTGTGTTGTCAGTTGTCATCCAAGAGCACCCAAGATTAGAACAATTAGCCCCAATAACTTTGTTAGTCTTAGGCGGCAGTTCATTGTAACAATTCGCTGAAACCTCGTCCCCTTGATTATCCAGCCAGTTTGAGTCGTCTTTTTCAGCTGGTGTGCTAGGTGAAGGCAATTCCAATTGTTCAGATGTAATAACCTCTTTATCTGACGGCCTATCACGTCCGCTGTCAGTTGTGTCTGCCGGGAGGAAGTGTGCGTCGTGAATATGGATGGGTCCGTGGGCCATATTGCAGTAGCTTCGAAACCTTTAATAGCGGTTTTCATTGTTGCGCTTTAGACGAAAGCTGAACCAAAAAGCGTTGAAATTTGAAAGGTAGTTACGACTTTTCCTGCGTGGCTCTGCAGCCATTTTCGAAGTTAATCACTATAACGAGGATTTATAAAACAAACATCAAGCGGCTGAAGTCTGTGAGAGCAATGTGGTGGTGAAGAAACGCCACTCTCCTTCGCGTAGTCCATAACGTCAGTGTTCGTGGTATGAGCTGAGTGGCCATCTGATATAAGGAGAACTGGGACGTGCTTTGATGCCTTAGAAAATACCACATATTGTGAAAACCATACAAAGAATGACTCTGTGGCCATCCATGCGGTGCTGTGGACCTTAGCGCAACCTCCTGCTGCCAGTCCTAACTCAAATTCTTTCTGCTTCTTCTTTCGTGGAAAAATAATCGTAGGAGGAATGTCAGCTCCGCTTGCTGACGTACTAATGAGAATGGTTGCAGTTTCGCCCGTTTCTGCAGATGTTAACGATCACACTGGACGGTTCCCTTTGCAAGCTGAGATGTTCGATTGGTTTTTAGGATTAACCGACACGCCTGTTTCATCACAATTAGTTATTTGAGAAGTCATTAGTTTGTGATTGTCACATTTGTTAGCAACGAAAAAAACCTATCGACAGCTACTTTATTAAAATCCTTGATTCTTGTACCAGATGTTGCTTCGGGCTTGAGAACAAACCCTCATTTGCTTCTTCATTGTTTCATGATGTAATAAAGATTTCGATTTGTTTTGCTCGAAATTTTCGAAAAGGTATCTGCGAAACATGCAAAAATTGAAATGGCAAAACTGTGCACCTGCCGAAATACAAGTACGTATACTCATTTGAAAAAATGTTCCTAAACTGCTTCTGATACGCTAGAGGTTACCGCACAGTAAACAGCAATTGTAGTTGACCGTTTACCAGCACCGTATAAAGTACGGCCAATTAAATATTTTTGTAGGGAGGACACATCATCTCATCCTGAATGGAGAGTTCATCTATACGTGTAAAAGTAACCACTTGTGCCAGAGGGAAGTGTGTTGGGAGCCTTACTGTTCATGTTGTATATTAACATTACAGATAATATAAGTAAGCTCACATATTTCGAAAATGATGCAGATATCGACATTGAGGTAAAAAAGTTCGTGTGAAGCGATATGCACATACAGGGGAAATGAAAAATGTGACCACCTATACTTGCATCTACATGGATACTCTGCAAATCACATTTAAGTGCCTGGCAGATTGTTCATCGAACCACCTTCAGAAGTCTCTATTATTCCAATCTCGCACAGCACACGGAAAGAATGATCACTTGTGTCTTTCCATACGAGCTCTGACTTCCCTTATTTTATCGTTATCGTTTCTCCCTACGTAGGTCGTTGTCAACAAAATATTTTCGCATTCTTAGGAAAAAGTTGGTGATTGGGAATTCGTGAGAAGATTCCGTCGCAACGAAAAACGCTTTCCTTTTAATGATGTCCAGCCCAAATCCTGTATCATTTGTGTGACACACTCTCTCATATTTCGCGATAATAGAAAACGTGCTGCCTTTCTTTGGACTTTTTCGATCTACTCCGTCAGTCCTATCTTGTAAGGATCCCACATCTTCCAGCAGTATTATAAAAGAGGACGGACAAGCGTAGTGTAGGCAGTCTCCTTTGTAGGTCTGTTACGTTTTCTAAGTGTCGTGCAAATAAAACGCAGTCGTTGGTTAGCCTTAACCGCAACATTTTCTGTGTGTTCTTTCCAATTTAAGTTGTTCGTTATTGTATAATAATAATGGCGTTTGACGAGGGCCTCCCATCGGGTAGACCGATCGCCTGGTGCAAGTCTTTCGATTTGACGCCACTTCGGCGACTTGCGCGTCGATGGGGATGAAATGATGATTAGTACAACACAACACCCAGTCCCTGAGCGGAGAAAATCTGCGACCCAGCCGGGAATCTAACCCGGTCTTTTAGGATTGACAGTCTGTCGTGCTGACCACTCAGCTACCGCGGGAGGACGTTAGTTATTGTAACACCTAGTTAGTTAGTTGACTTTACGGCTTTTAGATTAGACTGCAACTTCTCTGATAGTGATTCGTCCATTCTGCTTCACCAGCAATATTGCGGGATCAGTAATGACCTGATTTGCGGATATTGCGGGCGTACCTTAACTGGCTTCTGTCTTCATTGATTAGCGGCTACCACTCCTTTAGCCCTGCAGTACCCATTACTTTGTCCACAAACACACGATGGTTTCAACTTGAGAATCGCCAAGCTTGGAGCCAAATGTGATGTAAAGACGTCATTTTGCTCAGAATACTAAATCCAACGTGTACGACTTGCAAGTGTTCCGAAGTAGTGGAGAAAATCAGGTATGTGTGCTAAATATGCCTGAAAACATGAACGCATGCGGGCCCTGACACCATTGTTGATTTCAACAATTAAAAAAGGTCGGATATGTTTTGAACAGCTCATGTATATAAGCCATCGCCAGTGATGTCGAAAGAGCAAGATAACCCTAACTACGCCAGTTGATTAGGTAGTTCGAATGGAGCGGTCTATTGTCTGACGTATCTCCAGAACAGCTCCGAACCGAATACCCCAAAGTTCGACGAATGGTTCAAATGGCTCTGAGCACTATGGGTCTTAACATCTATGGTCATCAGTCCCCTAGAACTTAGAACTACTTAAACCTAACTAACCTAAGGACATCACACAACACCCAGCCATCACGAGGCAGACAAAATCCCTGACCCCGCCGTGAATCGAACCCGGGAACCCAGACGCGGAAAGCGAGAACGCTACCTTCACGTCAGGAATCAAGCTGAGCTCAGTAGGGCGCAAGTCCGGGGCTGTCTCAGGCCGATACTGATCTTCGGCCTGACGTGGCTGCTTGTCCTGTTCCAGGGGTTGCCCCTCAGTCTGCAAGATCCGAGCAGTCGCAGAGGGTGGTCTTACTGGTAGTTGGGAGCTCCAACGTCAGGCGCGTAATGGGGCCCCTTAGGGATATGGCAGCAAGAGAGGGGAAGAAAACCAATGTGCAATCCGTGTGCATACCGGGGTGAGTCATTCCAGATGTGGAAAGGGTCCTTCTGGATGCTATGAAGGGTACAGGTTGCACCCATTTGCAGGTGGTCGCTCATGTCGGCACCAATGATGTGTGTCGCTATGGATCGGAGGAAACCCTCCCTGGCTATCTGATTTGGTGAAGACTGCCAGTCTCGCTAGCCGGATGAAAGCTTAGCTCACCGCTCACCATCTGCAGCATCGTCGACAGGACTGACTGCGGACCTTTGGTAAAGAGCTGAGTAAAGGGTCTGAATCAGAGGCTGAGATTGTTCTGCGACCGTGTGGGCTGCAGATTCCTCGACTTGAGCCATAGGGTGGTGGGGTTTCGGGTTCCGCTGGATAGGTCAGGAGTCCACTACACGCAACAAGCGGCTACAAGGGTAGCAGGGATTGTGTGGCGTGGGCTGGGCGGTTTTTTAGGTTAGATGGCATTGGGCAAGTACAGAAAGGGCGGCAGCTTCAATGAGTTCGGGGCAAAGCAGGACATGCGGGGACCAAGCAGCAATCGGTATTGTAATGGTAAACTGTCGAAGCTGCGTTGGTAAAGTACCGGAACTTCAAGCGCTGATAGAAAGTACCGAAGCTGAGATCGTTATAGGTATAGAAAGCTGGCTGAAACCAGAGAGGAATTCTGCCGAAATTTTTACAAAGGTACAGACAGGTAGAAAGGATAGATTGCATGCAACCGGTGGTGGAGAGTTAGTCGCTGTTAGTAGAAGTTTATCCTGTAGTGAAGTAGAAGTGGATAGTTCCTGTGAATTATTATGGGTGGAGGTTACACGCAACAGCCGAGCTAGGTTAATAATTGGCTCCTTTTACCGACCTCCCGACCCAGCAGCATTAGTGGCAGAACAACTGAGAGAAAATTTGGAATACATTTCACATCAATTTTCTCAGCATGTTATAGTCTTAGGTAGAGATTACAATTTACCAGATACAGACTGGGACACTCAGATGTTTAGGATGTGTCGTAGGGACAGAGCGTCGAGTGACATTATACTGAGTGCGCTATCCGAAAATTACCTCAGGCAATTAAACAGAGAACCGACTCGTGGAGATAACATTTTGGACCTACTGATAACAAACAGACCCGAACTTTTCGACTCTGTATGTGCAGAACAGGGATTAGTGATCATAAGGCTGTTGCAACATCCCTGAATATGGAAGTTAATAGGAATATAAAAAGAGGGAGGAAGGCTTACGTGTTTAGCAAGGGTAATAGAAGGCAGATTTCAGTCTACCTAACAGATCAAAACGAAAATTTCTGTTCTGACACTGACAATGTTGAGTATTTATGGAAAAAGTTCAAGGCAATCGTAAAATGCGTTTTAGACAGGTACGTGTAGAGTAAAACTGTGAGGGACGGGATAAACCCACCGTGGTTCAACAACAAAGTTAGGAAACTACTGCGAAAGCAAAGACAGCTTCACTCCAAGTATAAACGCAGCCAAAACCTCTCAGACAAACAGAAGCTAAACGATGTCAAAGTTAGAGTAAGGAGGGCTATGCGTGAAGCGTTCAGTTAATTCGAAAGTAAAATTCTATGTACCGACTTGACAGAATATCCTAGAAAGTTCTGGTCTCACGTTAAATCAGTAAGTGGTTCGAAACAGCATATCCAGACACTCCGGGGTGGTGATGGCATTGAAACAGAGGATGACACGCGTAAAGCTGAAATACTAAACACCTTTTTCCAAAGATGTTTCATAGAAGAAGACCGCACTGCAGTTCCTTCTCTAAATCCTAGCACAAACTAGAAAATGGCTGACATCGAAATAAGTGTCCAAGGAGTAGAAAAGCAACTGGAATCACTCAACAGAGGAATGTCCACTGGACCTGACGGGGTACCAATTCGATTCTACACAGTACGCGAAAGAACTTGCGCTCCCTTCTAACAGCCGTGTACCGCAAGTCTCTAGGGGAAGGGAAGGCTCCAAATGATTGGAAAAGAGCACAGGTAGTCCCAGTCTTCAAGAAGGGTCGTCGAGCAGATGCGCAAAACTATAGACCTATGCCTCTGACGTTGATCTGTTGTAGAATTTTAGAACAGGTTTTTTGCTCGAGTATCATGTAGTTTTTGGAAACCCAGAATCTACTCTGTAGGAATCAACATGGATTCCGGAAACATCCATCGTGTGAGACCCAACTCACTTTATTTGTTCATGAGACCCAGAAAATATTAGATACAGGCTCCCAGGTAGATGCTATTTTTCTCGACTTTCGGAAGGCGTTCGATACAGTTCCGCACTGTCGCCTGATAAATAAAGTAAGAGCCCACGGAATATCAGACCAGCTCTGTGGCTGGATTGAAGAGTTTTAACAAACAGAACACAGCATGTTGTTATCACTGGAGAGACGTCTACAGACGTTAAAATAATCTCTGGCGTGCCACAGGGGAGTGTTATGGGACCATTACTTTTCACAATATATATAAATGAGGTAGTAGATAGTGTCGGAAGTTCCATGCGGTTTTTCGCGGATGATTCTGTAGCATACACAGAAGTTGCAGCATTAGAAAATTGTAGCGAAATGCCGGAAGATCTGCAGCGGATAGGCCCTTGGTGCAGGGAGTGGTAACTGACCCTTAACATAGACAAATGTAATGTATTGCGAATACATAGAAAGAAGGATCCTTTATTGTATGATTATATGATAGCGGATCAAACATTGGTAGCAGATACTTCTGTAAAATATCTCGGAGTATGCGTGCGGAACGATTTGAAATGGAATGATCATATAAAATTAACTGTTGGTAAGGCGCGTACCAGGTTGAGATCCATTGGGAGAGTCCTTAGAAACTGTAGTTCATCAACAAAGGAGGTGGCTTACAAAACACTCGTTCGACCTATACTTGAGTATTGCTCATCAGTGTGGGATCCGTACCAGATCGGGTTTGCGGAGGAGATAGAGAAGATCCAAAGAAGAGCGGCGCGTTTTGTCACAGGGTTATTTGGTAACCGTGATAGCGTTACGGAGATGTTTGACAAACTCAAGTGCCAGACTCTGCAAGAGAGCCGCTCTACATCGCGGTGTAGCTTGCTCGCCAGATTTCGAGAGGGTGCGTTTCTGGATGAGGTATCGAATATATTGCTTCCCCCTACTTATACCTCTCGAGGAGATCACGAAAGTAAAATTAGAGAGATTAGAGAGCGCACGGAGGCTTTCAGACAGTCTTTCCTCCCGCGAACCATACGCGACTGGAACAGGAAAGGGAGGTAATGACAGTGGCACGTAAAGTGCCCTCCGCCACACACCGTTGGGTGGCTTGCGTAATATAAATGTAGATGTAGATGAGTGTGGTGCGTGATGCGGCGCTCCCCATCCCCATATACCGATCAAATCAGTCACGACTTGAACTGAGCGTGCCCGAACATTGTCCTACAAAATGATGGCCGCCTCCTGCAGAAACCGACGCCGCTTCTTTCTCTCAGTTGCTTTTCTACTTTGTAACACAGTCTGTTTCGTTTTAGAGTCCAAACCGCTTAACAGATATTGTTCCATGGAGACAGTTTGATCCCTGAGAAAGAACATAGCCCACTTTAAAAAGCAAGAAATATTTTTTTTTTGCATCAGTGAACGTAAACTACATTAAAACTTACTATTTTGGTTGTATAACTTAAGAATTCTATAATGTATAAGTACTTCAGTAGTCGCCGCGCGGGATAGTCTCTCAAACGAAATTGCTCCCACGTCCGAGGCCTTTCAATATCACGTCTTCCATTCCGCTTGTAGTTCAGAATATTTTGGGGAAGTCTGGGACGTAGCATTCTCACCAGTCTTCACGATATTTTTGTATTTTTTAGTTTCTGTTGAAAATACTTAACTTTTCTCTAGTATCTTCATTCCTAATCATTTCTTGTTGTGCATCTCTTCGAATTTCTTAGGAACCTCATCTCTGCCGTGTGATTTTTTTTTTTGCTTTTTTTTAACCATGTTTTCGCTTTCATAGCATAATACAGGAACCGCGACCACGTTATAGAATTTCGGGACAATCTTTTTGTACTTTATTGCCCAATATTCAGATAATAGTGTCACAGACAGCTTAGAATTTGTGTAATTTATTTTAAGTATCAGAGTAAAAATCAGATCTTACAGCGTAGCCTAAATGAAAGATTAAGAGACCAGTTCTAATGCAGGATTATCCAAAACTAGTTTTAAACTGACTGAGTATTTTCCTCGGAGTGCACTTATTTTCGTTTTATTACTAGAAATTTTAAAGTTGTATTCATTGCATGTTTCGTTCAGGTGGTATATAGATCTTTGGAGGTCATTTCGTGCACGTGAATCATGTCATCTACAAGCAGAAGCAGAATCAGGTATTTCTCATTCGTTATCCCAATTCCTTTGTCTTGTCGTAGTTCCTTCTTTCATTTATGAAGAACGAAGTCAATGTAAATACTAAAAATGCTGACTTAATCTGCTCATTTAAATGTATACCGAACGAGCTGCCGCAGTGGTTAGTACATGGTATGATGATGGTGATGATGTTTGGTTTGTGGGGCGCTCAACTGCACGTTTATCAGCGCCTGTACAAAGCCCCAACCTTTACACAGTCCAGTTTCGCCACCTTCACGAATGATGATGAAATGATGGCACCACAGAGACCTACTTCCCGGGCGGAGAAAGCAACCCAGCCGTGAATCGAACCCGGAATCCCATCACCAGCAACGCTAGCTTCTACACGACGAGCTGTCAACTAGTACACTAGACTCGCATTCGGGAGAATGACGTTTAAATCCGCATCCGGCCATCTTGATACGTTTTCCGTAACTTTCCTGAATCGCTCCACGCAAATGCTGGGATGGTTCCTTTGAAAGGGAACGGCGGACTTCTTTTACCCTTCCCTGACGCAGTGCCAACTCCTGCTCCGTCTCTAATGACCGCGACATTGATAGCACATTAAATGCAATCCTCCTTCCGTCCTTCATTTAAAGGCATAGGTTTACGCAATAAGTCGGGCGTTAAAAGTTAAAAACTGCGTACTCGTCTAAGGCAGCATAATTTCATGGCGCGCAAATTATCGAGACTATATTCACCGAGCATTTGTGAAAGGCAGCACGTGGCGACTTCCAACAAACTTCACACATAATTTCGAAACTTGGCGAAACTTTTTTTCCCTCTGACATCCCTGACAGAATGATGAAAGGAAAAAGACTTTTATCACTTCTACATTTTCGCTGTTCGTGCAGTAAGGTGTCAGCATCAGGCTTGATGTTTCACTTTATTACTTCTTTACTACTCACTTTATTCGCAACACATTTGTCAGACAGTATCCACATACGTCGCCGAATGCACCTGAAAATTATAGAATTGTACAACACCTAGTTCAGTACATAAATATTGAGACGTTTTCGAAAAACTAGCTTCTCTTACAACAGAGCGTCTTCAACTGCAAAGGGTTATGTTTCTTCAGGTCAAGTTTTTAACACATTAACTGATACGGAAAGTGAACGAACTTCTGAAGGTGGTTTACATATGGGACTTTCCGTTTTCAGACAGCAATTTGGAGAGGAGAAGGGGGCGGTGGTTACGCGGTCTATTTGGAACTTCAGTGTTTCCGCAAATGATGCTGTTGCCTGTAATAAAGTTCTGTTTGAAAGAAGCCACGCCCTCATAAGATTTCAGTGTAATGCAAAGCATGACAACGTAGTTTAAATGTTCCCGAAATGTAAAATTGTTCGGTTCACAAAACGATATAACCTTATCCTACGAGTATAGTGCAGCGAGTCAAATTCGCTATCGCTCAACCCACATGAATACCTGGGTGTAAAAATTTCTAGAGATTTGAAATGGAACCGTCACATAGTCGCAGTCTTAGGGAAATACGGTGGATGGCTGCAATTCGTTGGTAGAATTCTAGGAAAATACAATCAGTGTACAAAAGAAATTGCTTACAAATCACGCTTGCGACCCATCCCCCAATATTGCTCGAGATTCTTGGATCCTAATCAGATACAACTGCCAGGCGATACTGAATGTATACAGAGAAGGGCGGCACGAATGGTCACAGGTTTTCTGACCCGTTGGAAAATGTCACACAGTTTCTGATCAAATTGAACAGGCAGGCGCTTGGAAACAAACGTAAAATATCCAGAGAAAGTCTACTTGGAATATTTCCGGAGGAATCCTTAACTGTTGAATATAGGCGAATGGTAGTCAATGGAGGGAATGACTGCGAATGCTCGTTCGATTTGCGTTCTCTTCCGTAGGCTGCGATGCAAACTAATCCTGGTAATATTCCCGGTGTGAGATGTAGTTGGCAGCTCTGTAAATGCTGACCGGTGAGTCGCTTAAAGCCCAGGTGAAATTAATCTCGGCGGGACACATCACGCTCTCAACCGATGAAGCATATCCCCTAAGGATCGCCCAGTGCCTGTGACTAGTGCATTGAATGTAAATACGGAAAACTGCAAAAACTCACTTTTTGAAGTATTTGTAATTCCATTAACTAGTTTTGTAACCTTTACAGACTCATCTTCAAATGTGGCACACAGAATTTCCGTCTCTCTGACGTGGAGACAGAGCGACAGTTACATGGCGACATGTGCCGGAAAACCAGTTATTCCACTTACTGACTAACGGACAGTTCATGGTAGACACAGACTATCCCGTGGAAGAGTAAAGTATCTCGAGGAGACCTAATTAGAAAGTTTCTAGAACTGACGTTACATGATGAAAGTAGGAATGGAATATACTAAAACCGCCTACGTATTGTAACTGTAGGAAGCGTGAAGACCAGAAGAGACTAAGCACAGCACGCACAGAGGCTTTTAAGCAGCCACAGATCGCACGCTCCATACGTCAGTGGAGTGGGAATAAGTCCTAATAACTGGTATACTGGCAAGTTCCATCTGTCACGCAATTCACGGTCGTTTATAGACTACAAATTATAAGCTGCCTATGTTTTGTTTAAATTTGGATTACAAGAAAATGGGCGTTTTGCAAAATGTCCTACATAAGTCTCCTCTTCACCACCACCACCACCATGAGTGTTCTGCCCTAAGGCAGGTCTTCACATGTAGCTCTCCATGCAGTCCCATCATTTGTTACCCTCTTGTTTTCTCACAATTATTTTCTGTTCTTACGCTGTCCGCCACCTGGTACGTTCTGCGTCTTCTTCGTCTTCTTCTTCTTCTTCTTCTTCTTCTTCTTCTTGTATTCACCATTTCCTCCATACCATCAATAAACAATCTCTTCTCATTCAGTGTCCACGCCAATTGTATTTGCTCATCCTGTTACGTTTAAAATTTCTCTCTGTTCTCCCACTCAACACCACCTCATTTCTCACTGTGCCTGCCTATTTTATCCCCTATCAACGGACCCACATAAAAGCCTCCTGTTATGAAGTGTCTCATTGGCAATCGCTATACGTATTTTCACCTCCTTATTACTTCCAATGTCGTCCATAATAGCACGTCGCAGTTATCTAAAAACACTAAATTGTTGTGTATCGTCCTGCCTAACATTATAATTGTTCTTGCTTTTCTTGCACCTATCACCGGACATTTTGCGTTTTTCTTATTATTACTCATTCCAATTTACTCACGTCTCTTGTTGAATTCTTTTAACATGTCATTCCTACTTCTTTCGCTCTCTGCCAATAACACCACATGATCCGCGAGTCTAATACATTCTGCTCTCCTAACAACAACCCGCTCCAGTCTATGTCGTTTCAAACGTTTTTGAATGACATGCTCCAAATATATTTACACACTAAGGAGAAAAACGTATCCCGGAGGACTTACACCAGCGCGATGGAAATCGATACACGTGATGTTCATTCATGCCCAATAGTACCGAACGACCTGAATTGAATTTCGCCTGATTCACATGCAACGCACATAACGCAACTGTCTAGCAGGTCTCCTTATCGCTCCTTGGTACAATCGTTTGACTATTGAAAGTGGTTCCAACAAGTCACCACGAGAAAAAACTGTTCTGTATCGCAATAACTCAAGATGCAAAGTAATACCACGATACTACAAATATCACGGAACACCTTATCACAGATAAGACTGCCCTTAAGGCTTGTAGCTCACATTTATTACAATAGACATTTTACCACTCTCATTATTACGTCAGATAGGTAATGCACGTAGTAAATTCGTCGTATTCATGATTTACTCTTCAAAGTAACATACCGTACTTATTATTTAACACAAAATAAGATTAAAAATTAAAGGTATTCACGAGCAGCTAATTGAGAATATTTATGAACTTCAAATGACACGACGAACCGTCTCGTTCTGCATATGGATGCAAACTCAGGTCATGCAGACTAAGCAATGATTTCGTGCCTGACGGATACTAACTGTCACTCCTGATTAGGCATACAGAGAGTGATATACCTCGATTTTAGACAGAGCCAGTTTGCAAATTTCAACTTTGAATTACATATCGCAAGTATTTTTGCCGGACGCGAATTCCTACCCAGCACCTATTGTCCCTGTTAACGAACGACGAGAGATGTTGAATCTTGGTTCTTAACAAGTAACTTACTTGAATTGCCGTGAGGTAAGGCATTGTATTGGGCAGGGATTCGAACTCAGAACTTAATCGGATAGATATCGACGCACAATCACTGTGACATTTCGGATTTTCTCGGCAGTAGCTAGATGTTTTAACTGAAATGACGAGACGAAACATAAATTTTTTTCCTTCCCAAGACTCCAACCCGGCATCTGTCGCTGTTATATTCTAGAGAAAAAGAACGTTAAATATGGGTTTGTTGCACCAGCAGCGACATGTGAGCGTGTTTGATCTAGAAATAATATGACGAAGAGTTCAGTGCTCACTGGGAATACAGCTCCACACATCATATCGCTTTTGACTACATACAAAGATACGTCAGCTTCCGAATTTTTGTACAGCTCGGACTAACATCTTGAACTTACAGTGATCTCGAAAATAGTTCTTTGTCTCACTGGGTGTCTAAAACGTCACATACATTAAACATTAAAATAACTATCCACCAGCAGATAGGTGTTCTCATGCTAGAGCTTGATAATACATAATGAAATCTATAGTGCCGGGCCAGGATTCGAATCCATTCACGCGCAGTATGTGGAGATGTTGAGGAATCTGCAGTTCTGAACAAACAACAAATAGTAGCCGTGCTGTATTCTCACGAAGGGATCAAATTGAGCGTTAAGTATGGACTAAGTTGCACTCCAAGATCAGAACCGATTTTACCGACATACAGAAGCTCAGATAAAATATGGACTAAATGTCCTGTGAGCCTACATAGCATTTGTTTCGTCACTAGAAATAAATAACAAGAAAGGTTTCTACGTGTCGCCGCTCCAGTCTAATTGTGATTCATCCTAACGTCTACTTTGTAGAAAAGGAATATCATTTTTCATATTAATTTCAGACCACAATGTCATTATATCTTCTTCACTTGGTGTAGCCAGAAGAGAATGGAATCTCCTTATCTAAAATCATTGACAGAAGTTTGAATCGAACCCAGTCCATAGATATACAAGCATATCATAAGTATGTGGCTCATTTTTCTATCGTAACGCCGTTGCACCACACTGGATGAGAATTCTGACACACAGGCTTCCTGTAGTAATTTGCAGCAGGTTCAGTAAATTCATTTACTTGGTTGACCGAATCACAATGAACTAGCTGCCTCGACTACCCAGTGCATACATTCGACTTTATTTTGTAATCACCGAAATAAAATCACGTACCTGCCACCTACACAGAACAGCCAACAGTCTAGGATGCGCAAATTTAAATAGGAAGTGTTTCTTTCCACTTGAACTACTGTATTGCGCCATCTCTTTGTTGAAAACGTCGTGCAGTGCAAATGTCGCATTTCATAAGTAAAGTTTTGTATTCCTAGAAACCCAAAATTTGCTTGTCAGCGGCGGGAAGAGGAGTTACCTGTTGTGCAGCATTGTAAGTTTTCACCATTGCACTATGAGCCGAAAGTATTTTTTTGCGATTTCGTTATCGATATTTTATCTGACTGCTTGTAGCTCTTTCACAGAAGGGATAAAAACGTTACAGTCAGTGAGACTGGAAGTGCGAACCATAACAGATGCTATTTCTCAGGTCAGCGCATTACCATAGAGCTGGCGTAGAAGTACGTGTCTTAGCTTACTCTTACGAGTTCGATAATGTCTAGCACTCGTAAACCGCTTTTTGAAGGACGAGATTAGTTGCGATTTCCACGTGCAACGACTTTCCTGGGCTGAAAACCGTAAATTTACAATCTTTTGTTACACCTAACGTGGCTAAACAGGGATGGCTAGAGGACAAATGTAAGGATGTAGAAGCTTATCTCACTAGGGGTAAGATAGATACTGCCTACAGGAAAATTAAAGAGACCTTTGGAGAGAAGAGAACCACGTGTATGAATATCAAGAGCTCAGATGGCAGCCCAGTTCTAAGCAAAGAAGGGAAGGCAGAAAGGTGGAAGGAGTATATAGAAGGTTTATACAAGGGCGATGTACTTGAGGACAATATTATGGAAATAGAAGAGGATGTAGATGAAGACGAAATGGGAGATACGATACTGCGTGAAGAGTTTGACAGAGCACTGAAAGACCTGAGTCGAAACAAGGCCCCCGGAGTAGACAACATTCCATTAGAACTACTGACGGCCTTGGGAGAGCCAGTCATGACAAAACTCTACCAGCTGGTGAGCAAGATGTATGAGACAGGCGAAATACCCTCAGACTTCAAGAAGAATATAATAATTCCAATCCCAAAGAAAGCAGGTGCTGACAGATGTGAAAATTACCGAACTATCAGTTTAATAAGCCACGGCTGCAAAATACTAACGCGAATTCTTTACAGACGAATGGAAAAACTGGTAGATGCAGACCTCGGGGAGGATCAGTTTGGATTCCGTCGAAATGTTGGAACACGTGAGGCAATACTGACCTTACGACTTATCTTAGAAGAAAGATTAAGAAAAGGCAAACCTACGTTTCTAGCATTTGTAGACTTAGAGAAAGCTTTTGACAATATTGACTGGAATACTCTTTTTCAAATTCTAAAGGTGGCAGGGGTAAAATACAGGGAGCGAAAGGCTATTTATAATTTGTACAGAAACCAGATGGCAGTAATAAGAGTCGAGGGGCATGAAACAGAAGCAGTGGTTGGGAAAGGAGTGAGACAGGGCTGTAGCCTCTCCCCGATGTTATTCAATCTGTATATTGAGCAAGCAGTAAAGGAAACAAAAGAAAAATTTGGAGTAGGTATTAAAATTCATGGAGACGAAGTAAAAACTTTGAGGTTCGCCGATGACATTGTAATTCTGTCAGAGACGGCAAAGGACTTGGAAGAGCAGTTGAACGGACTGGACAGTGTCTTGAAAGGAGGATATAAGATGAACATTAACAAAACCAAAACGAGGATAATGGAATGTAGTCAAATTAAATCGGGTGATGCTGAGGGAATTAGATTAGGAAATGAGACACTTAAAGTAGTAAAGGAGTTTTGCTATTTAGGAAGTAAAATAACTGATGATGGTCGAAGTAGAGAGGATATAAAATGTAGACTGGCAATGGCAAGGAAAGCGTTTCTGAAGAAGAGAAATTTGTTAACTTCGAATATAGATTTATGTATCAGGAAGTCGTTTCTGAAAGTATTTGTTTGGAGTGTAGCCATGTATGGAAGTGAAACATGGACGATAACTAGTTTGGACAAGAAGAGAATAGAAGCTTTCGAAATGTGGTGCTACAGAAGAATACTGAAGATAAGGTGGATAGATCACGTAACTAATGAGGAGGTATTGAATAGGATTGGGGAGAAGAGAAGTTTGTGGCACAACTTGACTAGAAGAAGGGATCGGTTGGTAGGACATGTTTTGAGGCATCAAGGGATCACAAATTTAGCATTGGAGGGCAGCGTGGAGGGTAAAAATCGTAGAGGGAGACCGAGAGATGTGTACACTAAGCAGATTCAGAAGGATGTAGGTTGCAGTAGGTACTGGGAGATGAAGCAGCTTGCACAGGATAGAGTAGCATGGAGAGCTGCATCAAACCAGTCTCAGGACTGAAGAAAACAACAACAACAACGTGATAATAAATCAGATTATTCAATGGAAATGACAGGTAAAATCAAGTGAACTTTGAGGATAAATTCCGTGCGCACCAGGAAGGAACTCGTCGATCACAGAGTTGCCAAACATACGTTGCCTTGTTGTCAAATCTCAGTTACAGTACCAGCAGAAAGAAGACGAACCGATGTGATCGTACAGCGGGCTGGGAAGTGACCATAGCTGGTGTCTCCAAGTCGCGGCTGCTACGGCCTGGAATACGTAATGCGTCTGATTCGCATTTCTGTAACTAGGTTTAGGGACTGAAGCGTGGTTACTAATAATACTCCGAACTGACTGAAAACTAAGCATCATATATCAGTAACTCTCACAGTTGTTTTTATATTTATTTCGTATTTGTACTAAAAACTAAGAACCTCATTCAGAGACGTTTTCATGCCTCGCCGATAGTCGAACAAAACAAACAAATAAAGAAAAAAAGAATGTGTGTGTGTATGATAGAGAGAGAGAGAGAGAGAGAGAGAGAGAGAGAGAGAGAGAGAGAGAGAGAGAGAGAGAGAGAGAGAGAGAAATCAAAAAGAATGAGAGAGAGTAAGAAATTGTTGTAAAGAAATTGAATCATGGTATGTAAAGAAATCTTTCATTAAAATGACACGTTACACATCATTACGAAATATCGTATTCATGATCTATGAAACAAGAATTGATCTAATGTAATCTAATCATATCATATTGATGGCTATCCATGAAGAGTCATGAATTACCAAAATTTTTGCCAATACCAGTAATGAAATCTAAACTTGAAAATAAAAGAGGACAATTTTTGTAATAAACCGGGACTACTAACAAGACCCTTTCGTCCCTGTTAACTAACCACGAAAGATGTCTGATATACCTCCATGCTCAAGTAACAAAGAGCGCATGCATTTAAAGATTAAGTGCATGATGTCAAGTTATATGACGGAGATACGAACCCAACACGTAATCGTATTGTTAATTAAGTAAAATCAAATGTTACGTGTCGGTTTTTCTTACCAGCTGCTAGGTGTTTTAATCTAAACTAAGGATACAAACTTTTGTACCTAAGCGACAATCTAACTGCACGCCTACCGTGCATCCACAAATATAACTTAAATATCAGTTGCTTACTCACCAACGGTAAGGTGTGTGCGTGTTTGACCAGAAATAATGACAACTATTGCGATTGCTGGCAACACATGAATAGACATTAAAAGCGTACGTTGGTTTTCACTAGCGGGACGGTGTGCACGTTATAGGGCTTGAACTGAAACTATGAATATTTTGGTATTGGATCAGGATTCGGACCCACATACTTACCTTTGGAGGAGACCTAGAGAAGGTTGCAGTCTTGCGAAAAGGAACGAAATGGTTGAACTATAATGTTCCGAGAGATTCAGATCCTCGAAAGAGGAGAAACGAATTCGAATCACAGTCCAGCACCAAATTTTTCAACGTCTCTAGTTCAATAAATTACAAGTAAAATAAGAGCCCCATCCTTTAAATGGCTATCGGTTCATAAAATAAAATAAAATTTTCTAATGTAAGTAAGTTTACTGGCGACTGTATTTCTGTTTACGATGACTTCCGCTATGTCATTTCCCAACGTAACCTGGCTCTGCCCAGTTGGTAATGATGGAACGTGATTTGTATTGCGAATTCTGGATTATAACGTCTTTCTCTTGAGGTTACCAGACGCAAAGTAAATCTGTTTGTGCTTCTTAAAAGTAAATGTCTGAACCCACGCATTGCTCCTGTGATAGTTCCACCAGACCATTGTGCCCACATTTCCCAGACCCAGGAGTATTCTGCAACGGATGATGTGCTGAGCTTACAAAAGTAGTCACGGTGGAAAAAACGCGAGTCTATTAAATGGTTAAGTAGAAACAAGTTTCTGATGCGGAGATTATGCTATTCTCATGTCAGCAGGATGTAAAGACCCTTGTAGGCATCATAGGCTCGATGTGAAGCCATTTTGAAATGTTCACAAATTCAGATATTTTCTTAGTTCGTGAAGATCCACTGGGAAGTGTGAAGTTACCGGATAATTGGATTGTTACCGTCATTATTACTATCATTTTCTTCTTGCCGCTGCTGGAACACTGTACTTGAATATCAGTTCGTGCCTTTTGGTCACTATACAAGTAGTTTCCCAAGAAGAGGTTCCTTCTCTGTCTACAGAATTCTTTTCATGTTAATATCAAACATCAGTAATTACTCATAGATTACATTAAAACTAAAGCAGTCGATGAAGACGTTACTTGATAACAAAAACGCGCTGCCTTTCTTCTATTACTTGCACCTAGAAATGGCTGTCGAGTACTGCCAAACCAAAAGCCAAGAGATCTTACTGTTTGCCGATATACGACGCTGTCAATTTTTCCATTAGATTTGGTCGACGTGACCTATTTCAAGTTGTGTATGACAGAGAATGTTTTAGAAAATCAATTGTTTTCCTTTGCAATAAAGAAAAAGATTTTCATTCTAAGCTATCCAAGTTCAAAATTTTTGGAATATTAGTTCCAGTTAAATATTCGGTTCTATAATGTAGGAAAGTATTTCGCACATGCAAAACTCGGATCCGGCCCACTGACCTTACACTCAGCCGCCGGCCATAAATTCTGGCTCAGAGTGACACCAGATTAAGTAACCTAATATAGCGCAGACTATTTGCCAGTGCTCTCTCTCACCGGAAAATACGCAGTTCACTCATTAATTGGGCTCCATTAGTACACTGTAACAGTAATTTCTGTGTGTCTGCAATGCATACGGATTGTAGAATTTAGCGGTGCTCTCTCTCCCACTTCTGTATACAATATGACTGACCTAAACGGGACCTTTATCGTTACAGGCCCTGGACAGTGCTACATCATACTGACAACAGTAATGTTCTTATACGGACAATCTGACTGGTCGTTTTACCTGATTTTGTAATCATTTAAATAAGACAACATGACCTTCCAGTGGGAGACATTTCGTTCTCCCTTTTCCTTCTGTGACATTTTTCCGTAATCTATTTGCCTTCCAATCAGTGAAATGCGGTAGAGTACGGCCGGTAAACGATTTACAAATCACGATTTAGTCCCGTTAAGACGATTTCTTCAAACATTGTCGTTGCTAAAGGAATTTACTTTCGTCTTAAATCGTCTCAAGCAGCAACGTTCACAGACATCCCAAATACGTAAAAGCTCATTATCCTGGTACGAAGTTTGTAAAACAAACTTCCCACAGTTTGTGTCAGGTTGATCTTTTCGTCTGATAGCACTGCCTAAGTATCACAAGTAGTGTCCCTGTAGCTTTGGGAATCATTGGTTAATAACGAGTTTAACACCAATGGGTATAGTATTGTTAAATATTCAAATTAATTATCAACCTAAGTCTGAGTTCATCCGCAGACTGTAGCGAATTTATAATACTGAAGCTAGACTTTGCATCCTTGTCCTCCTTGAGTGGGCATTGGAAGGCTTTTGCACACACGTACACAACACTATGAATACTTCGAACGCCATAGTTAACGTTGCTCTCACAAACTACTTTTGTTTTTTTAATTCTTCTAGGTGTTCAGGATGCAATATGTGTTGTAGATACAGCCTTAGAGCAAAACATTGACCGCCGAGCCGTCCACATAAGGTGGACAACACAGTCGTGCTCCTCTCAGGATCCTGTGTCCGGCAGTAAGCTCGATCTGCTACATTGTAGACTGCGGCACTTCCCAGAGGATGTCTTGAGTTCAGTCTTAGTACATTATTCTTGACTAAGGCCGTAGTCTTGAGGGAAAACGCGAGACTAGCTAATATGACGTCTGGCGACCGGAAGCAGACAACGACAAAATTTTTATCGCCCCTTTCCTCTCGGTGCTGAAGCTATGCGTGTAATTCAAGCGAATCTACAATATATTTCGCTTTGTGTCACACTGGTAATAATAGTTTGGTTCAACAATGTTTTAGCGAAAGATTTCTTTACCGAGCATCTGCCTCTGAACACCGCATGCGTCTGAGTTCTCTGGGACCCGTTTGCTGCCTACCGGCGGGGGCTGAGGCACTGCGCTGCCTTCTGCCGACAACATCTGCTCCACTCCACACTCTCAACCATGTAAAATGCTTTAATGTTGTTGAGTAGTGACCCATAAAATCTGCCTACGATTTGTTTCACTCTTCATAGCAAAGGAGGCACAAAACCCTTTTTATTTGATGATTACTTTATTACATTAGAATGCAGTACATCAATGTGACACAGAATTAATTTCATTGTTTCTGATCCAGTGCGCTATAATTAAAGCGTCACATTCTGTTCTTTTCCTTGCACAGGAGATTCTTCAAATAATCTATTATTGTCATGGATTCATGTGTGTTACTCAAGGCACAGGGAGTAAATGCAATGTAATGTGTTTGGTTTCTTTCTTTGATTTTCTATGGTAAATGGATGAAAAAGATTGCGTCAATACCTATCAGAACCTGCTCTATAGCTACTAAGGCAAATTGATTGTTTTGAGGTCCATAAATTAATTAATGGAGAAGTGAACGCTGTTCACAAATGATATTAAGAATATTCAATTGGATTTAAGGCGAAAAAATTGCCCATATTTGAAGCTACATAGAGAAAAAGTAAGTTGCTAGAGACACTGTCAGCACATGTCTGCAGGGAAGTTTAGCATAGAGTAATCAAGAGGCTTATTTCCTTCATACTTATCACCCTGGCATGTGAGTCTTAAGTGAAGAACAATATTGAAATTCGTATCGTTGATGGTCGATTCGAATTTCTTCAGAGACGCTGGTATTGCGAAGCAGCTTGGAAGTCAGAACGCCATGATCTATGACGATTAACACAACTTACTGAGTCGAGCTACCAAGAAGATTTGATGTGTAAAGGTTTTCTTCCGATTTCGATACAGAATTTTTTCTGGAAATTCGCAGCTCCTTAAAAAAAAAAGCTCGCACACGATGGTCCCTACCTCAGTTGGAACTGACGACTGATTGAGCCGTTCTGACACGAGACATGGGCGGTACCACCGGGTTACAGACACACTGCTACCTTTGCACCACTCTCATCATGGTATTGGTCGCTCAGCCTCATAACGCATCGTGAAAGATAATAAAAGTTGCCACTTATGTGAAGAATAGCATTTCTTTAGCCAAAAAATTGAATTTTCTGCCTCAGTATCTTAGTTTACGTAAGGATTATACAGCATGAGCCATTCAAATGGAAAGGTAATATCAAGTAAATTTAGTGAGCCAATTCAGTACCATAGGCGGAAGTGATTGCATTGTCACAGTGTTGCCTAATGTTTGTGACGATGTTGCCAAATCTCAGGTGTGCTAGGAACAGCTGTGTAGCGGTATGCGTGGAGAATCCCCTGCTCGTGTCTTACGGGGATATGGAGAGGAACCGCAGGGTTTGGTTAGGATGCAGCGTTTTCTCCTAGCAGTTGTGTCAAACATTAAGGTGTATAATCTTCCATCACGATTACAGTTTCCTACAAAATATATACAAATAAAACACTTACCTTGTTTCTTTCCGACAAAAGATTATTTCAGTACGATAAAAAGTTTTTGGAAATCTCTTATGCCCACCTGTCACCAAAGTAAGATAAACACTTTGCACCTCGAAATCGATTGCATGTATGTGCAGTCTTGTGATGCTTAAATAACGCTCAAAGGACATTTAGTCCATATTTTATCTGAGCTTCTGTATGTCGATAAAATCGGTTCTGAACTGGGAATGCAACTTAGACCGTACTTAACGCTGAATTTGATCCCTTCGTGAGAATACAGCACGGCTACTATTTGTTGTTTGTTCAGAACTGCAGATTCCTCAACATCTCCACATACTGCGCGTGAATGGGTTCGAATCCTGGCCCGGCACTATAGATTTCATTATGTATTATCAAGCTCTAGCATGAGAACACCTATCTGCTGGTGGATAATTATTTTAATGTTTAATGTAATTTCATTCGTTGTCAACACTAACGATATGTGACGTTTTGACACCCAGTGAGACACAGGACTATTTGCGAGATCACTGTAAGTTCAAGATGTTAGTCTGAGCTGGACAAAAATTCGGAAGCTGACGTATCTTTGTGTGTAGTCAAAAGCGATATGATGTGTGGAGCTGTATTCCCAGTGAGCACTGAACTCTTCGTCATATTATTTCTAGTTCAAACACGCTCACATGTCGCTGCTGGTGCAACAAACCCATATTTAACGTTCGTTTTCTCTAGAATATAACAGCGATAGATGCCGGGTTGGAGTCTTGGGAAGGAAAAAAATGTATGTTTCGTCTCGTCATTTCAGTTAAAACATCTAGCTACTGCCGAGAAAATCCGAAATGTCACAGTTGATTGTGCGTCGATATCTATCCGATTAAGTTCTGAGTTCGAACCCTTGTCCAACACAAAGCCTTACCTCACGGCAATTCAAGTAAGTTACTTGTCAAGAACCAAGATTCAACATCTCTCGTCGTTCGTTAACAGGGACAATAGGTGCTTGGTAGGAATTCGCGTCCGGCAAAAATGCTTGCGCTTTGTAATTTAAAGTTGGTATTTGCAAACTGGCTCTCTCTAAAATCGAGGTATTTTCACTCTCTGTATGCCTAATCAGGAGTGATTGTTATTTTCCGTCAGGCACGAAATCTTTGCTTAGTCTGCATGACCTGGGTTTGAATCCATATGCAAAACGAGACGGTTCGTCGTGTCATTTGAAGTTCATACGTATTCTCAACTGGTTGCCCGTGAATAACTTCAATTTTTAATCTCATTTTGTGTTCAGTGATAAGTACGGTATGTTACTTTGAAGAGTAAATCATGAATACGACGAATTTACTACGTGTATTACCTATCTGACGTAATAATGAGAGTGGTAAAATGTCAGGTATGTCATTTATTGTAGTAAATGTGAGCTACAAGCCTTAAGGGCAGTCTTATCTGTGATAAGGTGTTCCGTGATATTTGTAGTATCGTGGTATTACATTACATCTTGAGTTATTGCGATACAGAACAGTGTTTTCTGGTGGTGATTTGTTGGAACCATTTTCAATAGTCAAACGACTGTACCAAGGAGCGATAAGGGGACCTGCTAGACAGTTGCGTTATGTGGGTTGCATGTGAATCAGGCGAAATTCAATTCGGCGTTAGGATAGTTTTGAGCATGACTGTACGTGTAGGGGCAAATGAATGATTAGAGTTGAAGAAAAACTGGATGATTAATTCAAGACAAAGAGCTTCACAAATTGATAAGTCGATAACGTGTTGGGCCACCTCTGGCCTTTCCGCGGGCTGTTACTAGCTTGACATTCACTGATAAAGTTAGTGGATACCCTTCTGACGGATATCGTACCAAATTCAGTTCAATTGGTTCGTTACATCCTCAAAATCGCGACCTGCTTTAAAGAACCTGCCCATTGTGCTCCAGATGTTGAATATTGGTGAGAGATATGGCGATCTTGCTGAGCAATGTATTGCCTTGCGTGTACAAACACGTAGGTACGATATCCGTGTGTGGTGCGTAAATTGTCGGTAGGCACCTCACTTAGTGTCCCGAGCAGAGTTCAAGCCGCCATAAAGACAAAGGGTGGACGCACTGCATATTAATGTCCACTAATAGGTGTCTGTACACTCACTGATAGGATAGTGTATTTCGAAATGTTAGCAGAGGCCAGAAGTTGGAGCATTTGGTCTTCCTGTTAAAGCTTA
Organism: Schistocerca gregaria; assembly: GCF_023897955.1. NCBI lineage: Eukaryota > Metazoa > Arthropoda > Insecta > Orthoptera > Acrididae > Schistocerca > Schistocerca gregaria. The sequence continues at coordinate 581,170,016 of NC_064925.1, forward strand.
CGTGGGGCGAGTCGTAGAATCTGTAAAAAGAGACACCTCTGGCAACACTAGTTCAAAGTGGCCTTCAAACTAGCCGTCAGAACTGCCGTAGCCGAGACGCCCCCTGGGTAAACGCTACGGACTTCTGCAGTCGCGCCTCGCGATCTGTCACGAATTATGGAATGTATTCGCAGATACCAATTGTAATACGACAACGGCTATACAGTTTGCTGGAAACGTACAGGATGTTCTGAAATTCCCAGCACTACCTGCTACAACTTGTAGAGGGGACTGAATACATAATACTCATATTTTAAATTGTAACCTGTCTCCCGAGACGTACCGTATACTAGAACCACTTGAAAACATGTTGGTAACGCTGTCACTTTGACAAGTAATTTGTTACATTGAGGAGCCAAAGAAATATCGTTTATGGTCCCCGCGAGCACGCAGAAGTGCCTCAATACGCCGTGGCATGGACTCTACTGATGGCTGAAGTCGCGCTGCAGGGAACTGACACCATGAAACCTGCAGAGCTGCCCATAAATCCGTAACGGTAAGAGGGAGCAGAGATCTCTTCTGATCAACACGTTGCAAGGCATTCCAGATATGCTAGTTAATGCTATAAAATTTACTAGAAACAAACAGTATGTTTGGGGAGTTTTGGTGGCCAGCGAAAGTGTTTAGGCTCGGAAGAGTGTTCCTGCAGCCACTCTGTAGCAACTGTGGTTGTGTGGGCCTCTCCATTGTCCTGCTGGAATTACCCACTTCCGTCGGAATCCACAATGGACACGAATGGATGCAGGTGATCAGACAGGATGTATCTAGACGTATCAGGGATCCCACATCACTCCGAATGCGCACGCTCTACAACGTCACAGAGCCTCCACCAGATTGAACAGTCCGCAGTTGACATGCGGGGTCCATGGAGTCATGATGTTGTCTTCATACCCATACACGTCCATACTGTATATACATTTTGAAATGAGACACGTCCAACCAGGGATTATGTTTCGAGTCATCAACAGTCCAATGTTCGTACCGATGGGCCCAAATGAGGCGTAAAGCTTTGTGCTGTGCAGCCAGCAAGGGTACACGAGTGGGCCTTCGGCTCTGAAAGCCCATGTAGATGATGTTTCCATGAATGGTTCGCATGCTGATACTTGTTGATGGTCAAGCATTGAAATTTTCAGTTATTTTCGGAAGGGTTGCACTATCGCCACTCTGAACGATTCTCTTCAGATTTTTTTCTGGCCACAGAGATGTTGGAGATTTATTGTTTTACTGGATTGCTGATATTCAGGGTGCCCTCGTGAAATGGTCGTACAGGAAAATCCCCACTTCATCGCTACCTCGTGGATGCTGTGTCCCATCGGTCTTGCGCCAAGTATAAAACCACGTTCAAAGTCACTTAAATCTTGATAACCTGCCATTGTAGCAGCAGTAACCGATCTAACAACTTCGGTAGACACATGTCTTACATAGGCGTTGCCGGCGGCAGCACCATATTAAGCCTGTTTACATATCTCTGTATTTGAATACGCATTATTATAATAGTTTCTTTGGAATTTCAGTGTAGATGTGGCCGAGTACATCTATTGTTCTACAGTTTCACTCTTTAATAACCAAAGAATCAAAAAAATCGGTCTTCAGAGACACTGGTTTTACAGGAGGGCGTTTTCCAATTTGAAATTAGAATAATATTATTTCCTTCAGCTGCTGATGGGCGTTGATAGATATCAACGAAGACAGGTGAAAATGTGTGCCCCGACCGGAACTTGAACCAGGTATCTCCTGCTTACATGGCATTCGCTCTATCCATCTGAGCCACCGACGGCACAGAGGATAGAGAGACTACAGGGACTGTCTCGCGCACGCCTCCCGCGAGACCCACATTCTCACCTTTGTATGTCCACTTACTACATTCGTAGCGTCCTTTCGCACATGTCCGGAAGAACAGACACAATATCCATATAAATATATTTTCCAATTCGCGTGCGCTGCGTCTCCACGGGGCACCACAGACGCACCTGCTGACGGTGAAGGCACCCTTACTCGAAGACGTTGCGCAATGCTAACGAAAAGCGTGTGGGGAGGAGTCACACGTTGTGGACAACGATCTTGATAAAGGCGACCAGCAGCTCTTCCAGTACTGTGCGCTTTGGCCACACAGAATACTCGTGTCGGTGTATTCGGCAAAAGTGTGCTCATAAATGTTGCTCTAACACTCACAGAAACATGAACGAGACTCGAACCAGGTCAGAGAGGAGACAGCTGTCAAATGACATCATACGATCCGACGTAAGTAACCCCCCTCCCCCCCCCCCCCCAGTGATTATAACCCTGTTGCATACCACATTAGCGAAGGTGTATTTATACGGCTGTAGCACGGATATACCTTTCCATAGATGGACTCCTCTTCAAAATATCGTCACTCAGTTCCCTAGAAGTTTTTAACGGGAATTTTGCAACATCCTGTATCTCTCCACTAACTATACAGTTCTTTCCAGAATTAGATCCCTCTGCAGTGGAGTGTGCGCCGATATGAAACTTCCCGGCAGATTAAAACTGTGTGCGGGACCGAGACTCGAATTCGGGACGTTTGCCTTTCGTGGGCGAGTGCTCTACCATCTGAGCTACCCAAACACGACTCACGCCCCGTCTAAACAGCTCTACTTCTGCAGTACCCCGTCTCCTACCTACAGCTGTTGTACGACATTCGAAATATACGGATGTATTTCAGAATTTCGGCGTAATGCAACTTCGCAGAAACATGGCTGAATTTTCCTGTATATTGTTATCATTAAAACCAAGCACCGTCTCAGTACCTAATACTTTTTGATATGGAGACAATTTTCATCATTTCAAGCGCTATTAAAGTTGGTAGGTGTAGGGAAAAAAATACCAGTACCATACTGAAAATATCGGTGAGAAGCGATAGAATTCCTACAAACAACTTGGAGAAAATCATTTTGGGTTCTAGGCCATGTCATTATAAAACAGTGAAACAACTAAAATAACTACATTCCGACCATCGTTTAAACGATCCTCTTCAGAGCGAATAAATGCCACGAAATTTCAAATCAGCAGCAGCGAAATGAAAGGTCGATTTGGAAACAGTTTCTATTTCTTCTTTCTTATCTTCGATTAATTTCCCAAATATCTCGTTGGTTTCGTATGTTGCTTTCTTTATACAAGGTGTTTCACATTTCTAGAGCTTGCAATTTTACCTAGTAACTCATGCATGCAAACGTCATCTAACGGGGCTACAGAGCATCAAAATACAGGCGCCAGCTCCGGCAAATGTATGTAAGTAGAGTGTGATGCCGTGATCATGTATCAATTTGATCATGTATCATGATCCGGAAACGAATGAGTCGAAAGTTACATACCTCTGACGGTGGAATACAAGTACTGGTACTGTTGTTGCTAACTTTCAAAGGTGGTAGTATGGATCAAAGTAAGAAAAAATGTCCGGTAAACATGGGCTACAAAATGCATACCTGAGGAGCTATGAGCACTTGTCCAGCAGTGGAGATATGTTTTATGCTAGTGAACAAGTCCTCACAGCTCTTAAGGTATGCATTTTACAGCCCATGTGTACTGGACATTCGGTCCATACTACCACCTCTGAAAGTTTCCTGCCCTACATCTCAGCTACAACACTACCCGTAGATCCTGTCACATGTAACAGGAATGTCTTCTCTTCCAATTTTCCGTTATAGGGACATAACCTCAAATTTATAGATTTATCCATCTCCATCATCATAGAAAATTGGTAACATCTTCATTGAATCTTTCTGTGTACACATATTTTACAGACTCCAGCGCCTGTAACTTCGATACCCTGTAGCGTCGCTGGATGACGTTTCCAGACATCGATTCCTATGTAAAACTTCATCTGGTAGGTCCCCTCTACAGACGCGATAAGTGTGTAGCACGACGTGTGAAACATTCTGTATGCAAAGTGAATAACATGGGTGAATGGGCTAGAACCGAAGCCCCCCCCCCCTCCCATTATCTCTCTCTCTCTCTCTCTCTCTCTCTCTCTCTCTCTCTCTCTCTCTCTCTCTCTCTCTCTCTCTCTCTCTCATTCTCTCACTTTCATTCTCTCACTCTCTCTTCTCAACTATCAACTGCCAGCTTTCCTTTATGTCTTTTAAGTCTTAAAACTGCTGTCTGATTTCTGGCAGAGCTCTAGATAACATGCCGCTCACTGTATTTTATCGCTGGTTGCATCATCTTAATTTCAAACTGTATATTTTGCTCAAAATTGTCAGAAGTTATTTTGTAACATCTATAGATGTTATACATATGGGTTGAATTTCTTCAACCGATCTCTAGCGGCTAGTGTGTTCTCTCAAAATCGATTTTCCTCTAGCTCGTCTCCTCTAATTCCTGTGTAAATATTTTGGATCAGTATTTTCAGCCAGGACGTATGAAAGTGATGGTTCGATAGTATCCGCACTTATCACTATTTGCCTTATTTGGTGTTGGTGTTATTTTTTTCGTTTAGTCTGAAAATTTAGCAGTCACGTCAGTTAGCATAGATGTTGAGGAGTGAAGCAGCAAACGTCGATAGAATGAGTCCTCGCCGGTGCTGATAGAGCCTTCTGGTGGCGAAGCCCTGCACTACAGACAACTGAGTGTGTGAGGAACTAGTAGCGACATCTAGCAGCGAAGTGATGAACAGCAAAATGGCCGCGAAAATTGAGTGACTTAAATGTCTAGTTGCTGTTTGTTTCTTCCTTTACACTATTATTACAAAACAGATTACGGCATCACTGCTCGGTTAGTCTGTTACCGTATTTTTGTGTATTTCACACATTACAAAATAATTCTGTTCTGGTAACATATAATGCAAACTACATCTCGAGCGACATTAACGTACGCAGCATGTTACATTCATCATTCCCTCTTCGTAATTTAGTATTACTAATAGTTTTGTCCACACTTTTAAGCATTAAAAATGGATATGTGGCTCGAAACAGGACTACTGTTACATTAAATGTTAACAACATAATCGCACGGTATAGTGAGTTAAAGAATATTGAACAGCAACGAGAACTGTAAGTAAGTTTATGCAATGCAACGTTAGTGATATAATAGTACAACAGTAATAGGCGTTTGTCAGCCCTTTTTTCTATTTTACAGTTTCACTCATTACTGATGGCAAATGCCTTGAAGAGAACGTAATATTCTGCATCTTCGGTACGGCCTTTAAAATCTCTTTCATTGAACTGCACTTAACCTGGAGAGGTAGTAATACAATTTTTTCTCTGATCTACAAGATACTTTTACAAAAAGTAGAGGCAGAGAGGTAGTCATGTAACTATTAATCGAAATATTATATGAACTATATGGGCGTGTTAGTAAAATCACCAAGAAATTCCTCTTATTAATTTTAAGTGTTATCTGTTTGATTCAGCATTCAGCTCACAAAAACCACGAGAAATATCGTTTTTATAAAAAAAAACAGTTTATGTCATTAGTGACCTGTGTAATATCAAACATCTCATTTTGGCACTAGAATAATTTGAGAAAAAAGGCCTGTTTTAGTTTTTGAAAATGCAATAAGTCAAAACAATGTATTTTTAAAAGGTATTGTCAATTGTTACGAAACGATTTATTATACAGAATTTATTAATCGCATAGTAAATCATGATACTAAAAAGAACACCTTGTTGGCTTGTGATACAATATTTTGCATTTTTTTATGACTTTGAAATAATTACTGCTTTTTCAACACTGAGAATGAGTAAAATACATTATGTAATATATGAATCAGTATGATAAACTTTTTTTCGAATATTCATTGTTAACTACAAGAAAATGGCAGATGTTTGGGTACCTCAGAAGTATTCAGCACACGAAGGATAACAAAAATCATTTTTTTGGTAAGGTTTTTGTTTCATAGTTTCCTACAAATATTACTGATACCACAGTGAGATATATTAAGTACCTTAAAACATATGTAGATGTGGTCTGGTGAAGAAAGTGTGTGAATTAAAATTTAAAATGCTTGCACCAGCATAATCAGGTTTAGTTTGTAGTGTGGGAGTGAGCTCCACGTGGGACCCGAAGCACGGACCCCACGGGGGTACCCGGCATGCGCCACATGCCAAGGCAGAGGTGGAGGCTAGTGTTCGGAAGTCTGAAAATTCCAGCGCCGGCCGGGGATTGAACCCCGGCCCGGCTGGGGCGAATAGCCCCAGCCGAGGCGCTGGAACGTTCCAGACCCCCTTACCACTAGACCACCGGGGACCCCGGCTGTTTCTTGCTCCATAGTCCAGCTAGTGGTCGTAGAGCACTTCCTGTTGTCCTCCGTGTTTACACCGAGGCAGCAGTGGCGTGGTGTAACAGGAAGTGTTTACTTGCGTCCGCTGGATGTCCACTTAGTGTACGACTTATTTACCCGGCTGACGTTCGTGTCGCTATAATCTCCTTAGTTGCGTTACAATTATATGCAGGGAATGAAAATCTGCCTATGCAGTTGCACGCAGTCGCAACTCACTATTTGAACCTCTGTAATTCGATCGTGTTGTCAAGACCCATGTCAGAACTGTTTATCGAAGAAAGCTCATGTGTTCGGTACATTTCATAAACGGAAGCGACTTGGATAACAGACAGCCCGTAAACATTTTGTAATGAAGCGTCAGCCGGTACGTAATACTCGATATCTGGAGTTGTTTTATCGGTTATTAAGATAATCGTTTCACCCCTACACACTTAAAAAAATTCCCGTGTTTTCTCAATAAAGCATAAGCACAGTACATAAATCCCTCACGAAAATGACATCGGAGAAGTACAAGTGTTCGAGTTCCACAGAAAACAAGTGGGTCCATGAAGGTGTGGAACGGAGAGCAGAACTAAAATAAGATGTAACGTTTCGGGATTCCCTTATAGTCGCGTAGACACTCCAGAAGCAGGAAGATCCGGTTGATGACGTCTCTTGAGGAGCGAGGAAAAAATTCACTCTCAAATAACTACTGTACAAGATGCCTCGCCGCCTCTTGAAGGGTGTCATGGGATTCTGCAGCCGTGGACTCGGCGACCCGTGAGCCAACGCGGTGTTTCTGACCACATACATTTTAGCTGCGGGTTCTCCGACGTGCAAAGGAAGCCGCGACAATGGGGAGGCTCTGCGTGCCGTTTTGTAATAAGAACGCCTCTCCAAATTTTATCGTAGGAATGATATAAATTTTAAACTTCTTAGATCCACCGAGTCATTATGTATTCTTAAAATATCTTTTAACTCTTTTTCAACACATATGTATCTTTTACCTCTTTCACTGAAGAAGCTGACCAACAGATTTTTTTTCAATTTCAGGTATTGGTTTTATTGCATTCTCCTTTAGCGTATTGATCAGAAATTGTAGGTTAAGATACCTTTGCCTTATTGAGTATCGTTTGCTATGCCAAACTTCGACAGCATTCATTGTCCTGTGCATCGAATTGATGACGGTAGATAGCTGACCGAAATCACTTTGAAATAAATTCTCTGAACGCAGATAACTTTGATACAGTAGTGTTAGGTATCGAGGTATTATCTAACGCAACTGAAGCCAACCTAAGAGTGAATTTATTTCGAAATAATTTCGGTCGACTGTCTGTCTTCACCAATTCCACATTTCAGGTTGTGTACTAGCATTTTCCATCTATTGACTGATTAAATAGTCTACGCCACTGGGCACTTGCTACGCTGTTACTCTCCATGCTTCATCAAGGCAGTCCGGTGGAAGATGGACTCTACAGCACACGTGCGGCAAGACAAACGAACTACTTCTTCATCCCTGTATTGCTCCACTAATCGCAGTTCTTGTATGTCTTCCACAGGCATTGCTTGAAATGAAAATTACAACTGGAAAATAAATGTCTCGGATAACACTGTTTTCATAGCTTAATTTGCAGCCATTTCGAAGTAAAGCAATGCAGTTTTAAATGACAACCAAGTTATGACATTTCTCGGTTGAGAAAAAATATTTAACAATTATTTTGACTTTCCTCTGGTAAAAAAGCTAGTCTTCCGTGCTTCAGGTATCAACAAGTTGTTTCGAACACGTCTGAAATGTCCGTCCATAAGAAGAGCTTTATTTTCAAACATTTTCTCCCATTCTTCGTAACTGATCACCAGGATTCATTTGTCAGGAACAGGGTTATTATCAGTCTCCTTAAAAACTTCAGTCACTTTCAAAATATCTTCGTGCTGCCGAATCTCTGAACTACTGCCGTCTTTCTCACAATTCGTTATACTTGCGACGTAATCTAAACCTTTATCTCGCAAATCTTGAAATTGCTCTTTAAACCCTCCGAAAAAAGGCACTGTCTACTCACCGCAGACTGTTTCCCAGCAGTTATGCATTCGTTTCTTAATATCCACATCTGTTTCGTCAGGTTGGGCGAGAAACTTACTGTTGAGCCGTGATTCTACCATTTACAATTTTTAAACTGCCGCTGCTCCTATTCCGTTCGGAGTTCCTGTACAAGCAATTCGTATAATTACCACATTTCCGGTGCTCCTGGCACCGCTTACCATCCTTTCCCCTTTCTGTTTCCTTTTCCTTTCCTTTTTCTAACCACAGGCTCCAGTCACATTAACGTGATCACCGCCTGTGTCCGACGCTAATGAGTAGGGTATGCGTAACGCGGAAACTCAGCCACTTATGTGACATCCAAAAGGACGTGATCATTGCCTTTCGGGCCACAGGTGGATGCATTTTCGAAACGGCAGAGTTCGTAAAATGTTGGCGTGTTGCCATATTTAAAGCACTCCGCGCATGGCGCTGTCGAGAGCCGACGCTGAGGCCGTTGTGGTGCCCCACGGTCCACAGAGGACAGGAGTTAAAGGAGACCGCAGGTGAATAACGTGCAACTGCTGAGCAACTGACCATGCACGTGAACCGAAGAGCCTACCGACAGTGTCTCCTCTAAGACCACTCAGCGAAAAATGCTATGTGTGGGTCTCCACAGCAGACTCCTGGTCCACACACCTATGCTGACTGCTGTTCGTCCGCGACGAAGGCTGGAATTTTCACGCCAGTTCTGCGACTGGGCGTCCACTGAACGGTGACCTGCGGGCTTTCCAAGTGACAGACAGACGTTGGCGTGTAGGGCGCGATTCACCTGAAAGTGAACACCCTGCAACAGTCGGCGGCAGGGTTAGGACAGGAGGAAGGATCGTTACGATCTCACAAACGTTATCGTGACACTCCCGTCGTTCTGGAAGGCACAGTGGATGAGCAGAAATATCGGTCGGAACCGTTGCCACACCTACATCGAGTCTTTTTTCCCTCGGAATCTACCAGCAGAACAACTAAATCTGTGACACAGCTTGCAGTGTGAAAAGCACCAGGATGAGTTTGCCGTACTCCGCCGACCACCAGGCTTCCCGGGCTTAACGGAATCGAGAATATGTGGGACCACCTCGATGAAGCTCTTCGTATCCTGGGTCCTCAACCGAAAAACGTAGCGTCGGCATGGCTCAGTACCTCACTGACTCCTGCGCGTTTCTCAGTTGTCCGCGCTTCCCGTTAATCGTACCCCCCTACAGTGACTCAATGACGACACTCTCCCGCACACGTCAGCATCATCAACAGCCGCAGACTGCTGTTCACTCTGCCTGTCACCTCATTTATGTCTATACAGTATAACAGCTGTCTGTTACACTTCCTGGGACACTCCTGACGATGCCCTTGTGTCTGATCAACGCTCGCTGTCGAGAACGTACTGGTATCTGTTGTAGACTTTAAGCCGCTCTCATATCTGGGAACCGACTCCGTATGCTCATACGAGGCCCTTGGTTAACAGTGTGCAGTGGAGCACCGTGCCAAAGGCTTTTCTCAAATATAGGAGAGTGCAATGTGCTTGGGACCCTTCATCCTTGGTTCGCAGTATATAATGTGCGAAAAGGGCAAGCTGCGTTTCACACGAGCTTTCTAAAACCGTGCTGATTTCTGGACGTAAGCTTTTCGGTGTCTAGGAAATTTATTATAATCATATTCAGAATACGTTCTAGGATTCTGCAGAAAATCGATGTCTTTACTTTTGCACATCCTTTCTTTTACTCTTCTTGTACACGAGTGTCACCAGCGATTTTTTAAACTGCCTTAGGTTGGACCCATTACAGGTGTAATATTCAGAAGGCAAATGTATATTGATCTCGTTATATACGGCTGCAACTTGCGCTTTTGCCAGTCCTTTGCGAAATACTGCTGGGCAAGAGAAAGGCGATAAATGCGAATGAAGTAAGTAAAACTGAAATTGTTTTAACTTCTTCGCTATCGCCGAATCCTTTCCAAGCGATGCGTCCTTGAGCGGGTCAAACAGGTAGCAATAAATGCTCTACAAGTGAGGTTGACTTTTGAAGTTTTTCTTACCAGTCAAGTACAATGCAGACAGCTTCCATTCTGAATAATATCAGCAATATGAAAATGAAAATTCACGAAAGTCAAATCTGGACTGTAGCGATAATGACGCAGAGTCTCCCAACCCATTACTGTTTCTTTTCCCTTCCAGTGGTTTCTTGGATCAGCTGCGCTATGTTTGGGCGAGCGTTGTTGTGTAATAGTATCACGTCTTTTCTTTGACATTGGCGACCCTTTCCTCTCGTTTTCGGCTTTACTTTGCTCATCAATATGTGTGAGTGGTCAGCGCTGCATCCTGTACGCTGATCTTCCAAATAATCACCAAAATACAACTACTTTGGCATCCAAATGATGGTCAGCATCACTTTCCTCGCTGATGCTCGAGTTTGAATTCCTTTCGGACAGGTGAACTAGTGTGCTTCCATTTCACTCCTTGTCTTTTCGAGTCGGGTTCCCCATTTTGAACGAAAGTTTAATCACAAGTTAAAATCTCGTTCGAAAAAGGTTCACCTTCACGTTCATAGCACTCTTTGTTTCCTTGTGTTGTGTGAATTCTCTCGGGACCCACGTTGGACTTGTTTCGCTGTACTTGAGCATGTCAATGACGACGTTATGGACTGTGCCACTACCTGTTGCAGCTATTTTGCTATTCAGTTCTACTGCAACACGTCGGCCATCAGGAGTAATGTCAGAGCCGGCTTTAAGCGAAGGAGGAGACAGTTCAATTGGCCGGCCACGGTGTTTTTTATTAGTCACTGAAGTTAGATTGTTTTTGAACTGTCCTACGTATTTATCAAAAATTTCCGTCGTTCGCACAGCTTCGACCATACTGAAAAAACGTTAGAGAAAATATTTCGGCCGTTTTCCGTCTTCTGAAAGGGAAAACGCATCGTTGAACGTTGTTCAGTTAATGTGGAAACTTCAACCGGACACGCCATTCTCAATTGCATCATTAAGGTTATAAATAAAACAATTATTTTTTGTCAGCCGCTATTAGCTCATCACAGTCATGCCATCCTAAAGTCATGAAACTACAAAAATTCTTCCTACGGACTATTCGACTTCATTAATTTGCTTTGCAGGGGAAACTCACGAAGGAGTATGTGCTTAGTATTTAGTCGGTCATTTCTAGTTGATGAGAAAGTTAAAACAAACAAGTAGCAAACCATTGCTCATTTATTTAGGAACAACATTTATCAGATACAGCTGAGTAACGTTTAACCCAAACCTTAAATGCCATATATATGACACTGCTCGTAGCTGCATCATCTGGCAAGAGTACGCACTAACACCAATAACAAGAAAATGCACCATGACCTTCGTAAACTGTGCATTCTTCATGCCACTGTTGGGAGCAGACATCACACTCAATACAGTCTTCCGTAACAGACTCGTTTTAGTCTTCACCACACCTTGGGCAGTTCAAGACATGAAGTTGGAATAATAGACAATTGTGAAGGTGATTCGATAAACCCTATGCCTGGCACTTAGATATGATTTGCACAATATCCATGTGGGTGTAGATCCCTCCTTGGATTGTGCCCTGGTTGTTGCTGAAGATGATGGAGCAGTTTAATCCAGATTAGCCACAGAGATTCTACGTTGTTCGTTACTGATATTTTGTCACTCCTTGGTTTAGTTTGTTTTCCTAACAATGCATTTTTGTACGTAGACTCAAACAGAATTCCGGATGTTTTTGCAGCTTGCTTTAGATGTTCGAAAACCTAAAATTGTGCAGTTCACAAAACGAAAAATCATAGTATCCTATGACTACAGCATCAATAACTCTCATTTTCAATCGGTCAGCTCACACAAATACCTCGGTGTAACACATTGTAAGGATACGGAATGGAAGCAGGACTGAATAAAACTCAAGACGCGTTCATACGATTTCTACACCTGGATAAGCGTTCGACAATGTAAAATGGTGCAAGATCGAAGTTGTGAAGAAAATAGCTCTAGGCAGAAACGGGTATATATTAGTACAAGACCCAAGAGGAAATAAGAGTGGAAGACCAAGAACGAAGTGCAAGGATTAAAAAGAGAGTAAGACTTTGATATAGTTATTCGCCTATACTGTTCAATGTTTGCATCAAAGAAGCAATGAAGAAAATAAGAGAGAGGTTCAAGATTCGCACTGAAATACGGGTTGAAAGGATACCAGTGACAATGTTTGCTGATAATATTATCGTTGTCAGTGAAAGTCAATTACTACAGGATCTGATGAATGAAATATACAATATAATGAGTGTAGAAGTAGGGGTCAGAGTAAATCAAAGACAATAGTGATGAGATGAAGCATAAACGGGAAAAGCGAGAGTCTTAACATTGGTGATAACGAAGTAAGAAATGGAACCATCACATCGTGTCAGTCAAAGATAAAGGTGGTGGCGAACTGTAATTTATTGTTAGAATTAAAGAGAAATATAATCAGTGCACAAAGATGATCTTTTTTGAACTATTGGTGCGACCCATACTCTAATATTGCTCCATGGTGTGGGACCTGTCCCATATACGAGTAGCAGGGGATGTTGAACTGTTCATAATAAAGTCAGCACAGGTTTGTTTGGCTCACAGGAGAATGTAACAGAGATGCTGAAGAAATTGGGAGATGCCTGAAAATACACATAAGCTATCCCGAGAAAGCTTACTTGCCAAATTTCTAGAACATACCGTAAATTTTGAATATACGAGGTGTGTTAAAAAAAAATTGGGAACGTTCGTAATTTCGCGCCAATGGCGTGTTGGGGCGAAATGCAGTTGACATCCCTGCACGCGCGTGTGCTTAATGTGTAACTGCGGGAAGTTTCACTGTTGTATGTCTGTTAGCTTATTGTTCAGTGCTGTATTGACTAGAACGTTGTGTCGCACAGTTGGCGAACTTCGAGAGTGTATAGTTAGAGGAGCAATGCGCCTGCAATAAATTTTGCGTGAAAGTCAAGAAAACCGCCGCTCGGGGTAGCTGCGCAGTCTAGGGGCCTTGCCACGGTTCGTGTGGCTCCCCTCTGTCGGAGGTTAGAGTCCTCCCTCGGGCGTGGGTGTGTGTAAGTGGTGCAAGCCTAGGGACTGATGACATCAGCAGTTGGTCCCATACGAACATAAGAGCTAAACTCAAGAACACCTCTACAGAGACACGCCAAATGATGCAGGAAGCCTACGGTGATGAGTGCTTAAGCCGCACTCGGTGTTACGGATGGTTCACACGGTTTAAGAACGGCCGGACGGAAGCTAAAGACGACGCTCGTCCTCCGACTTCTGCCAGCAACGCTTGTGTCAGGAACGTCAACGATCCTGTGCGTGCTGAACGAAGACTGACTGTCCGAGAGATTGCAGAAGAATGTAACATTGCAGTTGGATCGTGAAATCCTAATACAGCATCTTGCAATGTATCGTGTTGCCGCCAAGTTCGTGCCACGGCTCACGAGTCAAGAGCAGAAAGACCTCCACCTCCCAATCTGAGAAGAGCCTTAGGATCACCCAAATGAGAACGAGATGTTCCTTAAGAAAATTATAACTGGTGATGGGTCTGCAGTTATGACGTTGTCATGAAGGTTCAATCTTCACAATGTGTAGGGAAATGTTCTGAACGATCAACATATAAAATAGCTTGTCAGGTCAGCTTGGCCCTTGCAGACATTTATTTTCAAAGTTGAAAACCAAGTTGAGAGGACGAAGATTTGTAACGATAGACGCACGGTCCAGCGAAAGGCGAACCAAGTCTGCTCCCAGAAGTGGAAACGGTTTATCAGTCGTTGGGGTGATCATATACAAATATGTGAAGGTAAGCGTAGAAAATTTTTGTGGACAAAGTTCCGGAATTTTTTAAACAGACCTCTTAGACGAAAGGTAATGAATACAGGCAAGTGGTCTGCAAATGTTCGTACGCTTGAGTTCGCTTCCATTCGCTGCTGTTGAAACTGGGCTTAATAATAATATTCCCTGTGTGAGATGTAATTGGAAAACTATGTAAACGCTGAGCTGTGCGCCGCTTACAGCCCACGCGAAATTATTCTCGGAGGGACACATCATTACCCCTTCGTGCCTAAAGTTGCTTCGGCCAAACTCAAACTCAATTGCCAGGCCGATAGCTCGTTATCCTACTGCTCTGTAAGTAACACTTGGTCTGAAACCATCTGTACGGTTATGTAGGTTAAGACACTGCAGCCACTCAAAATGGTGGCTCCACGTTTGCGAGTAACTGACGAGAAAAGAAATTCTGAATTTTGTGTGACACTCCGTAGCATTAAGAAAGCTGAGTGACGTTAGTTGGTTGTGAGGTGTAATGGAAAGGATAATAGCTTCACATGTTGTGTTCGGATACCAAGATTTAAAAGCCTGAAGTCTTATATTTCAGAAGCAAGGAGCGTAACAATCAAGTGATTTATGAACAGTACGTGCACACATTTTTGCTCCGTTGATTTTAATTGAGGTTGCAACGTGCAGATCAAGCAAGTACCGTACTGTAGAGAGGTTGAGCAAGAGAAGCGTTTGGAACATGTGTTTATCCTTATTTTGGATAGTTAGCTTTCTTATCTGAGAAGTAATTGTGGCTAGCCCTTGACATGCATCACGAATTCCTTCGTCGTTCAGTCTAATATCGCCTTCCCCCCCCCCCCCCCCCCCCCACACACAATACCCTCCACCTCTCATGATTTTGAAAATAAAAGTGTTCCTAGAAAAGTTGTTCACTGTACAGTTTATTTATGTGCCAAAGTTAGTGATAATGTGGGGGAGGGAAGGCCACAGACCTCAGGGGGGGGGGGGGGGGTAGGACAGGGGGTACTGGCAAATGTCTGATGACAGTCAGGAGCAACGGTCTGAGAAAGGCTGGGAACCACTGTTCAACTGCCTGTGAATGTATACTGAACATAAATGTGGAAAACTGACACAACCCACTTTTTGAATTTTTTTTAATTCGAGTTAACTAGTTTTGGAACCGTTTGAGGGACATCTGAAAATGTGGCGCACAGAATTCGCGTCTTTATTTCTTTAGATTGAATCTGGGTACTGGCTCTTTGACAATAAGACAGAGCACTCTTTAATGTATCGCCACGAGCGGCAGTTAAACGGCGACATGTATCGCGAAACCAAAACACCTACTTACCGTGGCAGCGTGGGCGCTATTGCAGTTAATATCCATCTAGCAACTTGCGTTTTAGTTGTCTGTTGGCCACTGGTCAATCTCTTTCCATTGTAAATATAAATACGAATTGTCACCATATATCACGAGCATAACGTTTACCACAGATGTACGTTACAAAGATCTTCACTTAAAAATACAGCATACTTTGCTCTGAAACAATTTTTTGGATTTTTGTGCTTATAACACGACGGCGTGCTGAGAAGATAATGACTCGGTCTGTTTTATTTGAAGTCAGTAACATTCTACATCTTTACTATGGATATCTGCAGCCCTCTGCTTCGTACCGCGTTACATAGCGGTGTGTGACGTGACTATGTTGGGGGTGAGAAAAAGCTCACAACACTAAAAGCACGAATTCGAAGACTTCGTCCGCATGTGGAGCACACTCTCCTTGAGCACGGCAGTGCCAAACTACACACGATCGCTGCGGCATCTGCAGCAAGCCGACGTCCTTGGTTCACTGCCGTCGATCATCCTACACACAGTCTCGATTTTCGTCTATGTGCAAAACTAAGAAAACCTTCGAGCACTTCAATCATTTCAAGCGGTGCAAGCAGAGGTAAGGTTGTGGCTCTGTTAACATAGTCAAACAATATACTGTGACGGTGTCAACAAAATAGTATCTAGTTGGGGAAATTGTGCTGGTTCCGAGGGTGAGTGTGTTGAAAACTAAATTTATTGACGTGAAGAATACCGATGCAGAATGTTC
Organism: Schistocerca gregaria; assembly: GCF_023897955.1. Taxonomy (NCBI): domain Eukaryota; kingdom Metazoa; phylum Arthropoda; class Insecta; order Orthoptera; family Acrididae; genus Schistocerca; species Schistocerca gregaria. The sequence goes on from NC_064925.1 coordinate 581,186,211, forward strand.
ATGAAGTTTGTTTTATTTAAAAATCTTTGTGACTTTTCACTCAAAACTTGTCAACATTACTTTTCTGTACGTCCTCGTACAATGGATGTCTCAAAAAATACGTACATTGATCAAAATAAGTGTTAACATGAATGCTTTTAACAGCACTAGGTTCAAAAAATTTTAACTCTATGCCAATTGCAGATTAATTTTAATGGCAGCTAGCGCGATTATATGAGTGGACTATTAGATTTAATGGTGAGCATTTATGTAATTTTTAAACATTCTCTGCCTTGTCATTCTTCCTCTCTTAAGTGCCTCGTCTTCCAGTAACACTGTCGATCGATAGCATGATCTGTTGTCCGTCCATGGTTTTTCAGACCATTGATTCAGTGCTGAACCCAAACTGCTGGTCTGAGTTATTTAGCCTGGATAATCCTGTGCGTCGTGGGTCACGTATGCCATTAATCTTTCAAAGAAATGGTTCAAATGGCTCTGAGCACTATGGGACTTAACATCTGAGGTCATCAGTCCCTTAGAACTTAGGTTTAAGTAGTTCTAACTAACCTAAGGACATCACACACACACACACACACACACACACACACACACACACACACACACACACACACACCCGAGTCTGGATTCGAACCTGCGACCGTAGCGGTCGCGCGGTTCGAGACTGAAGCGCCTAGAACAGCTCGTCCACAATGGCCGGCCATTAATGTTTCATTGAATTATTAATTTCAACAAGTTTTATTTATTGTTGCGAAATTGCGCTACCAAAACAATCGAGTTTTGCTATGTGGATGCTGTTGAGAATTTCTGCATTTTCGTACCGCTATATTTTTGACTATATCTGTCGATGGTGTTGTTGTTGTCTTCAGTCCTGAGACTGGTGTGATGCAGCTCTCCATGCTACTCTATCCTGTGAAAGCTGCTTCATCTCCCAGTACCTACTGCAACCTACATCCTTCTGAATCTGCTTAGTGTATTCATCTCTTGGTCTCCCTCTACGATTTTTACCCTGCACGCTGCCCTCCAATGCTAAATTTGTGATCCCTTAATGCCTCAGAACGTGTCCTACCATCCGACCCCATCTTCTAGTCAAGTTGTGCCACAAAGTTCTCTTCTCCCGTATCCTATTCAATACCTCCACATTAGTTATGTGATCTACCCATCTAATCTTCAGCATTCTTCTGTAGCATCACATTTCGAAAGCTTCTATTCTCTTCTTGTCCAAACTAGTTATCGTCCATGTTTCACTTTCATACATGGTTACACTCCAAACAAATACTCGGAGAAACGACTTCCTGATATATAAATCTATATTCGATATTAACAAATTTCTCTTCTTCAGAAACGCTTTCCTTGCCATTGCCAGTCTACATTTTATATCCTCTCTACTTCGACCATCATCAGTTATTTTACTTCCTAAATAGCAAAACTCCTTTACTAATTTAAGTGTCTCATTTCCTAATCTAATCCCCTCAGCATCACCCGATTTAATTTGACTACATTCCATTATCTTCGTTTTGCTTTTGTTGATGTTCATCTTATATCCTCTTTTCAAGACACTGTCCATTCCGTTCAACTGCTCTTCCAAGTCCTTTGCCGTCTCTGACAGAATTACTATTTCATCGGCGAACCTCAAAGTTTTTACTTCTTCTCCATGAATTTTAATACCTACTCCAAATTTTTCTTTTGTTTCCTTCACTGCTTGCTCAATATACAGATTGAATAACATCGGGAGAGGCTACAACACTGTCTCACTCCTTTTCCCACCACTGCTTCCCTTTCATGCCCCTCGACTCTAATATTGCCATCTGGTTTCTGTACAAATTGTAAATATCCTTTCGCTCCCTGTATTTTACCCCTCTGTCGATGGTATCCTTAATATTTTTCGATACGATCGCATTTCAAATGCCTAATACAGTCCATGACTCAGCTCCATAGAGTAGGACACCGAACGTGTAACATCGAAGTAGTCGAGTGCGAATCCTAATGACTGCTCTGAAGGTTCTCAGCAGTCGCCGCGGACTAAATGACTGCAGGGGACTCGATGCATTGGCCATAAGTTTTCTAGTAATTCTGGAGATTTTCCTTTGGACTAAGTATGAAGTCGTTCCTTGTTGCTTAGATCGTGCAGGTTTCAGACCGATTGTGTTAGTATTGCTACACTACTAAATGTGTATCCACCACCATATCAGGGTATATAATGAAACGGCGGCCCTCTTTCGTCATGCCTTACAAGGAGATATCTCCAGCGGTAGGATCGACTTTTTGGAACCATCTATACGGTTATGTAGGTTAAGCACCCAAGTATCGCACACTGCAGCCATTCATCCTGGTGAGTCGACGTTAGCGAGGAAGTGACGAGAAAAGAAATTCGGAATTTTGTGTGAGACTCGATAGTATGAAGAAAGCCGAATGACATAAGTTGGTTATGACGATAATTGAAAGGATACTAGCTTCACATGCATGAGGTTGTGGGTTCGAATCTCACCAGAGAAATAAATCTATTTTAGGTCTTTATCGAAGTGACATTGATAATCATATTCCTTCAACTGATATATATATATATATATATATATATATATATATATATATATATTTTTAGTTCCACTACTGGGTCACGTGATTCAATAGTGATATGAACTTCTTCATTTGGTCTAGTTTTTCTTCTTATCATCCCTTCTCCACTGGAAATATTTGTTTGTGAACTTTTAATTATCTTCATGTATCAATTCCGATTTAATGCCTCCTGTTTTTATTACCCTGTATTTTCGTCTACGTTATTGTGTACATTATATCGATTTCTCACTTTGCTTGAATTTTATTTTACTTAGAAAACATTCTCTCATTTATGTCCTCATCTACACTATAATTTCCATAGTGCACAAAGATTTTATGTTATGTTTTAAATATTTGTATATCGATTACCATGCAAAAAAAGGCACGTCTCCCAAAGAAAAACGTTTTTCACATTAATGCACAGTCAATATAAATAGATTATTTCGTCTTTTGTTTTTTAATTCATTTATCGGAGTTTTGAAGTAATTCAATAGTCAAACAGATAGGTATAATAAATTACACATTCAAAAAAATTCCGAGTGGAAGAAAAATTAAACAAATGGAAAAGTTCATACGGTGACTAAAACGATGTGACAAAAGAATAGAACGAAAGAAATTACATTTAAACCAATAAATAGAGTACAAATAAACATCAAAGTCATTTCGATAAAGATTTTTAAAAAAATTTACTGCACCTGACGAGGCATGGTTAAGCTTCTATCGTAACCAGACTGTGGAATACGACTTTCTTCACGCTATGTAGCATCAGGCAAAATTTTGAAATCTTTTCCGTCAGTTACTTTCAATCCGAGGGCCACCTGGATGCAGGGATCTTAAGTTGCACTACGGCTTATTTGGATTCAAAAAGTCGATCCCACCGCTGGGGGCTCTCCTTGTTAGTTTTAAGAGTAACAAACGGCACATTTTGAAATAACAGTAATATCGCAGTCCAGTAGCGCCGGACCCTGCAAACTTGAAAGACAACTCCAGCAAAGGCAAAGAAAATGTTACTGTAGCAAGTAAATTACTGTAGGCAACTGAACAACAACGAAATAATAACAATAATTGGTTCGCAGGAGAGCTTCTGTAAAGTTTGCAAGGTAGGAGACGAGGCACTGGTAAAGCTGTGAGGACAGGGCGTGAGTCGTGCTGGGGTGGCTCAGTTGGTAGAGCACTTGCCAGCGAAAGGCAAGGGTCCCGAGTTCGAGTCTCGGTGCGGCACCCATTTTCAATCTGCCAGGAAGTTTCAATAATAATAATAATAGATCCAGTCATATTAATATGACCAACTCCTATTTTCGAGGTCAACGTGTAATAACCCATAGACTCCAGGAGATAGCATTAGTAGGTGATGAATGGGGGCGGGGGGAGGAGGCTGGAAACAGTGAAGTCGTTGTCATAATGCGTAAAAGGGGCGATTTATGTGACGTCCAACAGGGCATAATCGTTGGCTTTCTTCCCAAGGGTGGAAGCATTTCCGAAACGGCAAAATCTGTAATCTTTTCACATGCCACTGTATGTAAAGTAAACCGTGAATGGCAAAATCTCGGTATTCTAATCCGGCTCCAAGGCAAGTGTGTTGGACTACGGGCAGTAGGCGACACAGGTGAACGATAGCTGCAGATGTGTGTGCTGGCGAGAAGACGTGCAACTTTTGTGCAGCTGACAGCCCAGGCGAACCGAGGGCTGCCACCAATGTTTCCTCAACAACTTATGGGCTTCCGCAGTGGGCACCTGGTCCCTGCACCCACGCTGACTGCTCTTCATTGGCGTTGAAAGCTTGCATTTGCACGCCGGTACCACAACTGAAAGTCCACTGAGTGCTACAGGTGGCCTCTCCATATTCATCACATTTTGTGCTCCATCGGACAGATTGAAAGCAAACGCCCTGCAACCCTGAGGGAGTGTTATGGTGTGGGCAATGTTTTCGTGGCACTCCCTGGGTGATCTCGTTGTTCTGAAAGGCACAATGGATCAACCCTAGTACGCACCTATCCTTGGGGACCAAATCCACCCCTAGATGCACGTGTAACATAGCTCGCAGTGTATGTGCGTGGTTCTGAAAGCTCTAGGATGAATTTACCGTACTGCCCTCACCACCATATTTTCCGCCTTTAAACCCAATCGAGAATCTGAAAGGTCACCTCGATCGAGTAGTTTGTGCCACGGATCCTCAATCGATAGAATTCTATCGCAGCATGACAAGTACTGGGGTAGGAATGGCTTCTTATGACTGTCGTTACATCATTGACTCTATTCCTGTACGTCTCGTGATGCAGAAGGTGTTTATTCGGTATTTTAACACGTGGTCAGATTACTGCGACTGGACAGTGTAATAATAATAATAATAAATTTCGCTTATTTCAGTGCCCTCGTTTAAGTCTTTCAATTGGACGGCACTTTGAAGACATGCTTATCATTAACGTACTCCAGTTGTCCAACCGGGGAAAGGGAATCGGCAGTTTAACGTGGAATCCGCACCACATGTTGTTTCTACCGACTCCTCATATCATTGAGAGGTGAAGGCTGTATTAAAAGCAGACAGAAAAATTTATTTGTTCATCTGGGATTCGATCCCGAGATTCTCGATTTGCAGGCACGCGCTGTGCCGGTAGACCACCAGGTCCAACAGTTACGAGACGGTAATCGAACTGTATTGGCAGAGTATTTCGTCGTATTTTGCGTCAAGTAAATGTGCTGTGGTGCAAGCCAAAGTACATTCACGCTAAGGGCATCAGTTCCGATCCCAGAAAAATGTGCAGCCAGAGCAGTATTGTAAGTAAAAATCAAACTCTTCCATTTTTCTTACCGAATTGCTATACATCTAGAAAACAAACCAAAATTGTGAAAACATTTCATACAAGATTACTGACAAATTTTTATGAGTAAAAATAAACGGGTATGGTAATATACATGGAGGTGAATGAAAAGTAGTGGCAGTTTGGCTATAATTCATGTCAGTCTTCATTGACTAAAATTCACTTTATCACATTTCCGTCTCGCGTCTCGATCACTTTCCACACCCACATGAAAGATGTCATACACTGTCTGTGCATCCATCTGTGATGATGTCTCGCTAGGACCGCCATATGGTGTCTTATCATTTGCTGTAAGACGTGCCACGAAATACTTCGTTCATTTGGGTGATCAGGCCATAATTGGGGGGACTCTACCGGATGAATACGGTGGATGTCCCAGTATGTCCCGCTGCCACGTATGCGGTGCTCCTGCACAGGGCTCGTCGTTTGGCGTCGTGTAAGTTGGTAGAATGCAGCACTGGAGGGAAAGATTGTTGCGCGCTCCGACCACGTGCCCTTCCGGTCTGCACCCAAGCACGTTTTTCGTGTTTCCAAAACATACTATTAAGGCACTCGAGCTAGCCTCTCCAACTCTGAGAGAGTACACACTGCAACTGACTCAAACACGACTTGTGCTGCTGACTTTACTACTTCAGCCCACCATCTGTCAGCAACAGAAAGTGTGCGTACCGAATGACTCACATCCGTCATATTATGGCATTGTGCTACCACTTTTTATCCAACACATGCAAAGACGCATGTGTGACTACTTGTTGTCTCCCATCTTGGTAGTGGCCTAATTATTGGGAGGTTTTGAAGTGCATTATCTATACGTGGTGTATCAAAAACAATCATCCGACCTGGGCCGTCTATATTTCTGGAACTAAGAAACATATACAATGAATACAATGAATTTTGTCCTTTGATGTACGAAAACTAAAAAAGTTATTTTCATCCTTTTCATTGGTGTTCAATATGCATCGTTGAGATGCACGGAACATGTCAATGCGGTGTTCAAATTGTACCAACACTGCAGCAAGCATGTCTGGAGTTACAGTTTCCACAGGTGCTGTTATGCGATGTCTCAGTTCATTTATTGCTGTTGGTAATGTAGGTACATAAAGAGTCTCTTACAAAACCATACATATATAATCACATATAGTCGGGTGCGGTGACCTTGGAGTCTAGTAGTCTAAGGGTGAGTGACTTAGTCCAGTGTGAACGATCCATCGTTCAGCAATCGTTTGATTTAGAAATTCCCACACTTCCAGATGCCACTGTCGCGGTGCCCCATCGCATTGGAAAATGAAGTCGTTCGAATCAAACTGTGGGAAGAGAAAGTTTTCAGGCATATCGAGATATATGCTTACTGTAACAGTGTTTCCGGCAAAGAAATATGAATCATACACATTTTCCCTCTAAACTGTACAAAATACATTAAATTTAGGAGAGTCTATTTTATGTTGTACACCTTCATGTGGTTGTCCCGTACCTCATATTGTCACATTGACAGTTCACCTCTCTGTGTAAATGGAGTGTTGCCTCGTCACTAAACACTAACTGTGGGAGAAAACGGCCATCCTCCACCTTGACAAGAGTGAAATTATGGAACTTCACACGATGTATCGCCCTCACGAACAGCTCGCATTAGCTGAATTTAATATTGTTTGATGCATAAACATCGACGCAGAGACGCCAGACGGACATCGGGGACGTGCTGAGCTCTCGAGCTGCACGGCGAACGGATTTCTGCGGACCCCTCGTGAAACTGTGGCGGATGCGTTTGACGTCTGTGTCAGGCACTCGGGGACGGCCCGGCGATTCGCCTTTCCGCAAACCTTCTCTTTCTCTTAATCGTTGATGCCATCATCTAATGCTCTGTGCTGTAGGAGGATCATCATCGTACCTTGTACGAAAGTCACGTCGAACACTTATTACTGCCCACACTGCGCAAAATGCAGAACACAAAACGCTTCCTGTCGCCGCGACACCATTTTTACTAGGACTGAAATGGTCGGACAGTGCTGCTGCCAAGCGGTAATCATGTAAAGCCGTAGGGTTTGCTCTTTCCAGCAGTACGCTATTCACGCACATATGTCGAATAACATAATAGTTACTTTAAAAAAAAAAAAAATCGGTTGATCCTTTTTGATACACCCTGCATATTTACACCCTAAGCAGTACCACCAATAAATTATCCCAGTGTGAAGGAAATCGTTAGATGTGATGTACGTGTAAAAGCAAACAAATGATAACAATTGCTGTTAAATTGGGTGACTCATTCAGGAGAAAGTCATAACGCGTTGGGCCACCTCTGGCCCTTAAGGAAGCAGCTATTCGACTTGATCTTTATTGATAAAGTTGGTGGATGTCCTCCTGACGGATGTCGTACCATATTCAGTTCAATTGATTTGTTACATCGTCAAAATCTCGACCTGGTTGCAAGGATAATCCCATATAGCTCCAAAATTGGGGAGAGAGGTGGAGATCTTGTTGGCCAGTGTATTGTCACGTAAGTACACACAGATGAAACTCTCAACATGTGTGATGCATAAAATATCGTCTACACTGAAAGCGTTCCCAGCAGAGGTTAACCCCTCGTAATGGCAAAAGGTGGTCATACCGCATATTGAAGTCCACTACCAGGTGTCTGGATACTTTTGATCCGGTAGTGTATTTCAGAATGTTAGCAGTGGCCAGAATTTGGGACATTCGGCTTTGAGCTTAAAGCTGGTGCGAGGCGGTTCAAGATACCTCTAAAAATAGACACATCTGGCAGCATTAGAGTGAAATGTCCATCAAAGAAGCTGTGTTGCGCTCTCTACCTACAGTTGTTCTCGTGGGCGTCAGAGCCCCCGTACGCAAGAGGCCCCCTGGGTTTTATACTGCGGACACGGTAGTCGCGCCTGATGAGCTGTCAGAAATTATGAAATGTATTCGAAATTTCTATTATGGTAGAACAACAACTGTAAAATATACCGGAAACATGCACGATGTTCCGAAATTTCCGTTACAAACTCCTAGTGTAGATGGGGAATGAGTACACAATACTCGTATTCTGAATTGGAACCCATCTCCTGTAACGCACCGTTTCCTCGCTACAGCCGTCGGAAAACATGTTAGTAACGCGACCACTTCTACAAGTAAGTCATTAGCTGTGACCCAGTACATCGATAGTTCCACAATTCCACTCATTGAAAGGAAACTTGATAAGTTTTCAGAAACACTCTTCTTTACAATACGGCCTTTTGAAACTTGGGTGCGCTGCGTCTCTTTGTAGCACTGCAGTCACCCGTGCTGACGGTGAACGCACCATTATCTCAAAGTCGTTGCGCAGTTGTGGCGAAAAGCGTATGCCGTGAAGTTGGACGCTGCTGAGAACGAGCTTGATAAAGGCGACGAACTTCGCCATACAGTAGGATCATATCGGTGTATTCGGCAAAAGTGCACTCCGCAATATTTCTCTAATACTGAGAGACACTTGAGTGACGCACGAACCTTGTCAGAGTGGCAGGGCTGACGGTGAATGACATCCGACGTAAGCATCTTCCCCCACCCCTTCCGCCATCCCACGATGGCTACCCTGTTGCCTACCCACGTAGCAAACATGTATTCAAACGGCTGTAGCACGGAAAGTATACGTTTCCGTACGGGGGTTCAAATTAAAAATATTGTCGCTTAGTTCCCTCTAAAAGTGCTAGAATTTCGGAAAACTCTGTATCTGTCCAGTAAACTGTACAACTGGTGTCGTACCACATTCGAAATATCAGATTATATTTCAGGATTTGGGTGTTATGGCATTTTGCAGAAACATTACAAAATTTGGCTGTATATTGTTATCATTAAAGTGAACTACCGTTTCTGTCTCCATACCATAAATCATAAGTACCATTTATATCGTTTCAAGCACTATTCAGCTGCTAGGTTTTAGGAAAAAATAATTGTATCATTCTCAAAATATCGGACAGAAGCGATATAGTTCCTACAAAGAACGCTAGCGAAGATGAACAAGTGCTCATGGTTCCTGATGTATGCATGTAACAGCCTATGTGTACTGCACATTGTTTTCTTCTCTCGTTCCGTACCACCACACCTGAAAGTTTCCTGTCCTACATCTTAGCAACAACGATAACGGTACATACTGAGGTAACAGAAAGGTTCTCTGTTATAATTTTCCGATACAAGGACATAATCTCAAATTTATGCATTTTTCCATCTGCATCATCTTAGAAAGGTTGTAACATCTTCGTGGGATCCCTCTATTTTTGTAGGCACCGGTATCTATAACTTTGACGCTCTGTAGCGTCGCTGGATGACGTTTTCAGAAGTAGATACCTATGTAAAACTTCATCAGTTACGTCCCCTGAACAGCCCTGAGTAGTGTGAAGCATGATTTGTGAAACACCCTGTATAAAGAATGAATAACATCAGGGAATGGACTAGAATCCTGTCTCACTCACTTGTCACGTATTTCCTTTCTTTCATGTCCTTCAACTCGTACAGCTGCTGTCTCGTTTCTGGTGGAGTTCTAAGTAATGCTTCGCTCGCTATATTTTATTCCTGGTTGCATCTTAAATTCAAACTGTATATTCTGGTCAACATCGTCAAAAGTTTTTTCTGTATCGAAAGATGTTATAAATATGGGTGCTGTTCCCTCCAAATTGATTTTCCTCTAAATCAGCTTCTGTAAGGTGCTCCATTCCTCTGCAAATACTTTGTATCAGTATTTTCAGCTAGGAGTTATCATAGTGGTGGTTTGAAAATATTCGCACTGACCACGAGTTACCTTATTTGGTATTGGTGCTATTACGCTTCTCGTTTAGTGTGAGGATTTAGCGGGTATTTCAGCCGGCGTACTCGTTCAGGAATGAAGCAGCAAATCCCGGCAGAGTGAGTCGTCGCCAGCTCCGCTAGAGTCCACTGGTAGCGAAGCCCTGCGCTACAGACAACTGACTGTGTGAGGGACCAGTAGCGACACCTAGCAGCGATGTGGTGAAAAGGAAATAGTATTGCTAAAGGTTTTATCCACGATTTTTAGCATTTAGAATGGAGATATGGCACGGAATTTAATAGAAAAAGAAAACAGCTATAGTAGCAGTCTCTCTCTCGCAATGCAACAATAGACCAACTGAATCTGTAGAGGTAGTAATAAAATTTATTTTCTGACCTGCAAGATACTTTCATATAAAGCTGAGCCTGAGAGGATGTCAGCTAACTACCGTCAGAAATATAATATGAAACATGTAGACCTGTCAGTAAAATCGTCAAGAAATTCGTTTTTTAAATGTTAAATGTTATCTGTTTAATTTAACATTTAGCTCACATAAAACCAGGATAATTATCCTCTTTCATACAAAGAAAGAGAGTACCTCATTAGTGACCTGTGTCATATCATAATCTCATTTTGACTCTTGAATAATTAAAAAAAATTTGATATAATATTTTGCATTTCTTTTGACATTGAAACAATTTATCCTGTTCCTGCACTGAGAATGTACTAAGTAAATATGTAATATATGTATCAGTATTATAGCCAAATTTATTTTTCTAATTACTGATTATTAAATACCAAAACAGCTTCCAATTTCTTGTAGTTATCTTAGCAGCATTTAGAACAAAAACGAAAATAAAACGTATTAGTTTTTTTTTAGTAAGGATATTATTTCATTGTTGTAATCCTACAAATGTTCATGATACTATGCTGTTTCTTTTGACAGTGAGATATAATATGTAGAAAGTACCTGGAAAATATATGCAGATGTGGTCTGGTGAAGAAAGTGTGCGTATTAAAATTTAAAATAAGTGATTGCAGCAGCATAATGAGGTATATTTTGTAGTGTGGGAGTGAGCTCCACGTGGGATCCGAAGCACGGACCCCACGGGGGTGCCCGGCATGCGCCACATGCCAGGGCAGAGGTGGAGGCTAGTGTTCGGAAATCTGAAAATTCCAGCGCCGGCCGGGGATTGAACCCCGGCCCGGCTGGGGCGAATAGCCCCAGCCGAGGCGCTGGAACGTTCCAGACCCCCTTACCACTAGACCACCGGGGACCCCGGCCGTTTCCTGCTCTGAACTCGGTCTGGTAGTCCTGTCACACTTCCTGTTGTCGGCTGTGTTTACATCGGACGCTGAGTGGCATAGTGTAGCCGGCAACATTAGAACGCTGTGAGGGGGAAGTGTTTACCTCCGACTAGTAGCTGTCCCCCCTACCCAGGTGAAGTAGCTTTACAGTTACCAAAGACATTTGAAATCAGCCTTTGTGACTGTATGCAGTCGACGGTTGTTAATCGTTTGTTTCAACCTGTTCCCAAATGCCTCGAGAAAACCGAAGCAACTTCTTCACTAATCGAGGCGACTGTCATATGAAAACGACCCGCAGACATTCTATAATTACAAGTCAACGCCTAGCTTACACCAGATAATTCTGTCTGTTTCATCAGTTGTTTTAACAGTGCACGAAATACCACAGCATATTATTAATCCGTTGCAAATAAATTTCTGTGTGTGCAGTTCAGGTATGGGCCGTAGAGTTTTCGTGAAAACGTCGGGATAAAATCGTAACATGTGTTTCATATTAATATGAAATTTAGTTAACAATATCTTTATTACAGTGGTCACACTCACAATTTTGGACTTTTCAGTGGCTGGGGTACGATATAGCCTTTGAGTACGTTATCGCGTTGCGCAATTTCTTCCTTTTTTTTCCGACTCTGAGGGAGCTGTCACCTTCTCTCAGCGCTGCCCTATTTAGGCTTCTGGGAGGGCTTTTCTCACGTTTTCTGTAATTTAGAGAATATTTACAAGTCCTGAGACGAACTCTTCCTATGTGTCGTAGGTTTAAACTCAATATAGATTTTCGTTTATATTCCAGCGAATATTTTTATTTTCTGTTACTCCTAGCGGCGCTCCCTAAGCTGTTCATCGCAATGACACACAAATGAGAATCCTAGCTAACAGCTTCACCAGTTTATAATTTTACATAAAGATGATTCCTAACAATGACCCGCATATGCCAATACAGGCAATAAGTGACAACCACGTGGACTTAACCTTTGTTTGCGCACTGTCAGTCTCGTAATTAATAGTGATTCAAATCTGTCGCCATTTTGTCACACAAGGAACTTCGACCACGGAGAAAGTAGACGTTTTTCACTTTAGGATATTTTCCAGGAAGTTTCCGACATTCGCAAAACAGAAACGAGTTTCGACGCTGTGGAATGCAACGAGAAGTAGCAGGTAACGAATTGTTTCGGGATTCCACCATCCAAGCTGCAAACGATCATCGAGCGGAAAGATAATGTTGCTCATAAGTATTAAAAAGCGGGAGCAAGCAGACCGGGCGAGACGAAAGTTTATAGTATTGCCTTACTCAATGCAGGGTACAAAAGGTATTTGTCGGAGGTTATAGCTTAACGGAACGCTAAATCATTAACGGTTAGTCTGGGAACCGAAGTCTCAGATACAAATAAGAAGTGACACGCTAAATCCAAAGGCATAAGGTGGTTTATAAGAAATTTAGTTCACAAAATGCATCCATTCGTAACAGTTTGTTCAGTATTGAAAAATGAATGAAGCTGAATGTATGTATTTTCGAACATTTGTGTGTACCTTCCATTTCAAATACTAAAGCAAATAACATGTAAGAAAACTGGAAATACGTTAGTAAAAAGAAAATAAAAATTTTATTTCGATTTTTCCTGATTTCATCTAAAGTCGAGTTAAATAGAATTAATTATTCGAACTTCGAATTGTGCAGACTCGATTGTAACGGTCCCTTGCGCTTCGAATTTTCTAGTCAGGAGTAATGTGTAAAAAGTAAAAACAAATCTTTTCGTACTACTATCCACGTTGCAGTGGATGCTGGTTTGGTTGTCCTTTTTAGTATATCAGTATGATCATAGAGTCATAATCAACGTACACAACGCTGTTACGGTATAAAAGTACTTTGGTAAAAATAAAAGTCGCATAAGAATGCGCTTTTGCCATGCATCCCAACTCCCTAAATCCGCCATCAGGCAAAAGAAAGTAAATACTCTTTCCTTTGTTTTCACCCTTCATCGATGACAATTGATAATGACTTGGCAGCAGAGACCTGTTTAGCTTGAGTGAGTGCTTAAACGAAAGGCATGGACGAATAAAAATACAAAACAGATATATACGTAACGTCACGTAACCATGAAGAAAAGCAGACTTGGTTTATTTTACCATATAAGTTAATTCTTTTAAAACATCGTAAGTAGAATTAACAATTTCGGTCGCTTTCAACATCTAGGAATGTTCTTTATAATAGATAAGTTTCTGATATTTACTTATAGCATTCTTGTGTCTTTTCCCCTTGCATTTGGAGTTGTCTTCTCTGACTGCAGATTTTTGAGCAGCAGTGATGTCATTATCCTACATTTATGTTGGTCTGCAGCGCTGAGGTTGATCCCTCACCTGTGGTCGAGTGAGAGATCATTCCAAAGTATGGCAGGCAGCGAAAGACTTTGCGAGGGGCCGATCGTAGGGCCTCCAGAGGAACCTTCTTGGAACGCAAATTCGTGGTGTTCACAGAAGGTGAGTTTGCTGGTGGTTCGGAACTCCAATAATAGGCGCGTAATTGGGCCCCCTTAGTAACATGGCTGCCAAGGTGTGGAAGGATGGCAGTGTGCACAAGGTGGGGGAGTCAGTCCTGATTTCTAAAGAGTGCTTCCGGATGCCATGAAGAGTACAGGGTGCACCCAACTGCAGGTGGTGGCCCCAGTCGGTGCCAATGGCTTGTGTCGCTTTGGATTGGAGGAGATTCTCTCTCCTTTTGTTTAGCGGATATGGTTAAGCGAGTTTAAGGCGGAGCTCATAATCTGCACCATCATCGACAGAACCGACTGTGGTCCTTCGGTGCAGAGCCGAGTGGAAGGTATGAATCATAGGCTCAGGCGGTTATGTGACTGTGTAGGCCTCAGATTCCTTGACTTGAGCCATAGTGTGGTGGGTTTCCGGATTCCGCTTAATAGGTCAGGAGTCCACTACACGGGTAGTGGGGGCGGATTTTTAGGTTAGAGGGTCTCAGGAAAACATAGAAATGGCGTCTGTCTAAAAGGGGGCAGGTAACACACAGTAAGGTGGTTGTAGAAACGATCGGTGTTGTAAATTATCGTAGCTGTGTTGGGAAAGAACCAGAGCTCCAGGCCCTAATAGAAAGCACTGAAGCTCAAACAGTTATAGGTACGGAAAGCTGGCTAAAGCCGGAAATATGTTAAGCCGAAATTTTTTCAAACGACCTAACAACGTTCAGAAGGGATAGATTAAACATAGTTGGTGCTGGAGTATTTATCGCTGTCAGAAGTAGTTTACCTTGTAGTGAAACTGAAGTAGATAGTTCCTGCGAAATAGTTTGGGTAGAGGCTGTCCTTGTCAATCGGACTAAACTGGATCGTTTTACCGACCCCGACTGAGAGGATATAGTTGCTGAACAGTTCAAAGAAAACGTGAGTCTCATTCCAAATCGGTACCCCACTCCCACAATTATAGTCGGTGTTGATTTCGATCTATCCTCGATATGCTGGAAAATTTATACCTTTAAAGGCGGCGGTACGCATAAAACGTCAGCCGAAATTGTACTGAATGCTTTCTAAAAAAATTATTTTGAACAATTAGTTCGTGAGCCCACTCGAAGCATAAATGGTTACGAAAGCGTACTTGACCTCATAGCAGCAAATATTCCTGGATGAATAGGTAGTATCATGACGAATACAGGGATTAGCGACCACAAGTCAGTTGCCCGTACACTGAATAGTGTAACACCTACAACCATCAAAAAGAAACTTAAAGTACATCTGTTTAAAAAAAGCTGACAATGCTCTTAACGATTTTTAAGGAAACAGCCTCCACTCCTTCCGATCTGATCATGTAAGCGTAGAAAAGATGTGGAATGATTTCAGAGAAATAGTATCGATTGCAATTGAGAGATATATATACCACATAGATTAATAAGTGATGGTACTGATCCCCCATGGACAAAACGGGTGAAATCGCTGTTGCAGAAGTAACGAAAAAGCATGCCAAAACTAAAAGAATCCAAAATCCGCAAGACTAGCAATGTTTTGCAGAAGTTCTAAATATAGCGGTTACTACAGCGAGATGCTCTTGATAATTTCCGCAACAAAACTCTGTTTCGAAATTTGGCGAAAAACCCAGAGATTCTGTTCATGCATAGAGTACACCAGTGTCAAGACGCAATCAGTAGCTTCACTGCGCGAAAGTAACGGTGGAGTCACTGATGACAGTGCCACTAAAGTAGAGTTAAGAAACGTGGTTTTCCGAAACTCCTTCAGCAAAGAATACGAAGTAAGCATTCCCGAAGCCCAGTCAACAGAAAGTGCCAAAATGAGAAGCATATATCCTCGGTGTAGCAAAGCAGATTAAATCACTTATTAAAGGCAAGGTTTCCGTTCCAGATTGTATACCAGTCAAGTTCCTCTGAGTGTGCTGATACAATAGCTCCATGTTTAGTAATTATATACAACCGCTCACAGAAAGATCCGTACCTAAAGACTGGAAAATTGCTCAGGTCACACCAATTTCTTAAAGTACTGCCTTTTGTGATGTTTAACAAAACTGTTGGCAAGCGTACTTGTTATACAAATGGGCACGGCAAAGGCTTAAGGTCGTAAAAAAAAATTCAGCGTTAAACTGGAAATAGTTGTAGGAGAGTATCAGAAGTAATAACCTAATGACATCTTTAATTTCTTGTACATTAGGTTTTTGTGTTGGAGAAGATTCTCATCAGTAATTTTAATAGTCTCATAAATGTGAATGTTAGCAAGTAAATTAACTACGTTAAAGGATACGGAATTACCATCATCAGAAATGGAAAAGTTTTTAATTTTAGCTGTTAGTTAAAGGGAATTTTTGACAGTGTAGTTTTCTGCAAAGACATAATACTCTTTAAATGGTGTACGAGATTTTTTGCCGATTTCGTAGAAGCGCCGTCTGTATAGTTAACACTGTGGACAGGAAGCGAAGGCGGCGTGCAGTCGGAGGCGATGCTGGGTTCGTAGCGGTGGGCACCAATTGTCGGCTACGACGGGGCTGCCCGGGAGGCACACTCACACTCCAGTGGCCGCACGTGTCACGGTGAATGCAGCAGTGACCCTGTCGCGGATGCGTGCACCACCTGTTCTAGTGTCTCGTGTACACGAAGGACCTCTGCGGACCGAGCTGCAACTTTCTTAGCTCGCTGGACTGTGCAGTTACTGATTTACAGGGGCTATGCTCTATGCAGCCTGCCTGGCAGAGGTATGTTGCAGGGTGGCATCAGAGCCTGACGGCTTCCGCGACTGGACAAATGAACTGGCGATAAAAAAAAAAAATCACAGCAACAAACGAACAAAAAAATCATGTAGAGTAATGAAATTTCGGGAATACGTCTGTCTATGTAGGATATTTAAGTAATTAACATTGCAGCATCACAGGGCAACGTAAGCGCGAAATAAGCCGTTGCAAAAGTGACATGCTGGTAAGTTAATAACAGATGTAACGATCAGAATGTTGAATGCAAACATTGAAACGGGCATGCATTGTGTTGTAATGGTGTGCGATGTCAGTTTTGTGTCGCAAATGCCGGTGGTTTGGGGGTCAGTGAAATGCATGCTACTGGGCGCCTTGGCTCGGGGCTGTCCCTGAAGTAATCGATTATTATTTCGTTATGTCGTCGACTGCTGTTCGAATTGCTACTGCAGAAGAAATGTGATGTGCCAGAGACGTACGCCAGACACGACTGCCTTCCCTCTTGGTAGCGCCACGTGACCGGTCGGAGCCCGAGCTTTTTGCAACCGTACATTCTCGCGGTCACCGCTGCCAGTATACAGTGCTACATTTTTGCCAAGTCTCCTGCGAAATCGCTGGAGGAACATCCAGCTTCTCGTGTCCCTATTACACGACCTCGTTCAAACTCGTTAAGATGATCGTAATGGCGTCTCTGTCTCCTCAAAGGCATTCTTGGCTAAGATCAAACCACCACGTCCAATCTAGAAGGTAACTAACGCTCACAACCGCCACGGCGTGTATTTACAGCAGACCTGATCTGCACCCTCACAGTGCCCCCCCCCCCCCCCTACTAACACCATTCTTATGCGACTGGCGCGAAATTTAAATCGACACTATTTTTCAATTGTAGAAACACGCCTACCAACTTTCGTTTATCTCTCACAACTGCTTGTGGTGTTGCGATTTTTTCCGTCGTAGCACATCTGCAATGTAACGTCCACTGTTCAAAGTGCCGCCAATGCGGACAAGAGGTGACCGAGACCTGTAACCAATTGCTCCCCATACCATCACGCGGGGTGATACAGCAGTATGGCGATGACGAATACACGCTTTCGTGATGCTGTAAACAGAACCTGCATTCATCCGAAAAAATGACGTTTTGCCATTCGTGCAGCCAGGTTCGTCGTTGAGTACACCATCGCAGGCGCTCTTGTCTGTGATGCAGCGTCAAGAGTAACAGAGCTCATAGTCCATGCTGCTGCAAACGTCGTCAAACTGTTCGTGCAGATGGTTGTTGTCTTGGAAACGTCCCCACCTGTTGACTCAGGGATCGAGACGTGGCTGCACGGTCCGTTACAGCCATGCGGATAAGATGCCTGTCACCTAGACTGCTAGTGATACGAGGTCGCTGGGATCCTGCACGGCATTCCGTATTACGCTCCTGAACCCACCGATTCCATATTCTGCTAACAGTCATTGGATCTCGACCAAGCAGCAGTGTCGCGCTCCGATAAACCGCAATCGCGATAGGCTAGAATCCGACATTTATCAAAGTCGGAAACGTGATGGCACGCATTTCTCCTCCTTACACGAGGCATGACAACAACGTTTCACCAGACAACGCCGGTCAACTGCTGTTTGTGTATGAGAAATCGGTTGAAAACTTTCCTCATGCCAGCACATTGTAGGTGTCGCCAATGTTGTGTGAATGCTCTGGAAAGCTAATTATTTGCATATCACAGCATCTTCTTCCTGTCGGTTATATTTCGCGCGTGTAGCAGGTCATCTTCGTAGTATAGCAATCTTAATGGCCATTAGTGTACATAGGAGTCACTTTTTTCCAGTCACTTGGGACTTTGCGTTATGCGAGAGATTCACGATAAATGCAATCTAAGTAAGGGGCAATGCCGTAGAGTACTGTTTGTGAAACCGAATCGGTATTCGGTCAGGACCTGGCGACTTATTTGCTACCAAATGTTCCAGCTGCTTCTCTAGGCTAGGAATGTCCATTACCGTGGTGTCGACACGAGAGTGTAACGACTGCATGTTTCTACGATTCTGCTGCGTGAAATATTCCTTAAACATGAAATTTAAAACTTGAGCATTCCTTTTGTTGTTTTCTACTAGCACACCAGGCTGAAGCTTCGCCCCCCACTCAGCGGTTTTACGCAGGACCAGAATAGTCTCGCGATCTCTTCAAGATAATTTGTTGAGGTATGACGGCGGCAGCTTCATGCTCGAGCTTCGATCTTTCCACAGACGCACGAATCTCTACTAACCTTGAATTGTTGTTAGCGTGCTCTCTGTTGAACTGAGTGTGCAACAGTCTCTGCTTCATCATCATTTTCCGCAATGTATCTTCTCCATCCTTCATTCGCTTACTAGGCACATACTTTTCCACAGCACGATTTAGAATCTGTTCAAACTTGGCTTATAATTACTCTACACCCATCATACTGGAACTAAATAATGTCCATTCACTGTTTGAAATTCTAACAACCGCTTTTCTGCTCAACTACTCTCCTAGCTTTCTTGATTGATTTAATAACTTAAGTAACCATCGTCGCTACGGCAACGTCATTATCACTAACGCCTGTCTCTGTAGTGACACCCTCGGTGAGTCCAGGCATCTTTGTAGCTACATGCTCTAAAATACTTACATCAAAAAAAGTTTAGCATCACTTCGGTTGGTTCCGGAAACTATTCCAATTTTTTGTACAGAGATCGATATAAACATCGTTTCCGCCCTTATTATTGCTCATAAAAATAGCACATGGCATGTTGTACCACCGTATAGCGAGACCTTCAGAGTCGGTTGCCCAGATTGGTGTACACACCGGAACCTGTAATACCCACTACCACGTCCTCTTGAATTAATGCACGCCTGTATTCGTCGTGGAATACTATCCACAAGTTCATCAAGGCAGATTGTCCCATTTCTAACGGTGATTCGGCGTAGATCACTCAGTGTGGTTGGAGGGTCACGTCGGCCATAAACAGCCCTCTTCAGTCTGTCCCAGGTATGTTCGATAGGGTACATGTCTGGAGAAAATTGGTTCAAATGGCTCTGAGCACTATGCAAATTGACTTACGAGGTCATGAGTCGCCTAGAACTTAGAACTAATTAGTTCTAACTAGCCTAAGGACATCACACACATCCATGCCCATGGCAGCATTCGAACCTGAGACCGTAGCTGTCGCCCGGCTCCAGACTGTAGCGCCTAGAACCGCTCTGCCACTCCGGCCGGCACATGTCTGGAGAATATGCTGGCCACACTAGTCGGGCGATGTCGTTATCCTGAAGGAAGTCAGCCACAAGATGTGCACGATGGGGCCGCGAATTGTCGTCCATGAAGACGAATGCCTCGGCCATATACTGTATACTGCCGATCTCGTTGCACTAAAAACGAAATTAAAAAATCGGTCGGAGGATGGCATTCACGTATTGTACAGCCGTTGCGGCGCCTTCCATGACCACGAGAGAGTACATCGGCCCCACATAATGCCACCCCAAAACAGCAGGGAACCTCTATGTTGCTGCACTCGCTGGACAGTGTATTTAAAGCTTTCAGCCTGACCGGGTTGCCTCCAACGATTGTCTGGTTGAAGGTATATATATGAGACTCATCGGTGCAGAGAACGTGATGCCAATGCTGAGAGGTCCATCCGGCATGTTGTTGGGCCCATCGGTACCGCGCTGCACTGTGTCGTAGTTGCGAAGATGGACCTCGCCACGGACGTCGGGAGTGAAGACGTGCATCGTGCAGGTTACTGTGCACTGTTTGAGTCTTAACACGACGTCCTGTGGCTGCACGAAAGGCATTATTCAACATGTTGGCTTTGCTGTCGGGGTACCTCCGAGCCATAATCCGCAGGCAGCGGTCATCGATTGCCGTAGTCGCCCCCGGGCATCCTGAGCGAGACATGTCATCGACATCGCTTTCGTTTACTCCGACTCGCCTTGACACTTCACTTGTTGAGAGCCCTTCCTGGCACAAACGAACAATGCGGACCGCTGTATTGACGGTGTAGGCACGGTTGAACTACAGACAACACGAGCCGTGTACCTCCTTCGTGGTGGAATGACTGGAACGGATCGGCTGTCGGACCCCGTCTGTCTAATAGGCGCTGCTCATACACGGTTGCTCACATCTGTGGTCGGGCTTAGTGACATCTTTAAAAAGTCAAAGGGACTGTGTATCTGATACGATATCCACAGCCAACGTTTATCTTCCCGAGTTCTGGTAACCGGGGTCACGCAATTTTTTTTTATGTGTGTATTTCCATTGTATGTGCTCTCTCGAACTAGGTGCTCAAGACAGTTTTCGAAAAAACATGTTCAACAGTACTCTGCAAGGCTACTTATGTGGAAACCTTGTAATGAATCCATCGGTGTCCTTGTCTATGCTCGGAACTAATACTGCACGATTTGGGTACTTCCGCACTACTGAACGTAGACTTTCTTAGAATAACTCTGTCTCGACGGAATCGGGAGGCCGTTAATAACATCCAACAATTACCTTCTTTTCACCTAGACCTGTTGTGCGTTACCAGATAACTTCACAGCCACACTGAAATCCGACTTGAGTAGAAACAACATTTTTGTCGCCCTCGGTAAACGCTTCCCCATCAGTGGCGTTTAACATGTCTTTTCGTTACACGTTTCACGAATCGCTAAACATTTCAGAGCTTTATACAGCTCTCGGTCCCGAGAATAATTTGTGTGTGACGAATTTCAGAGAGGGCAGTAAAGGCGAAATATTAGGGATACGCAATGTCTGTTCTTTGTGACATGTTTGAATAAACGGACAGCACGCTTTCA
This sequence comes from Schistocerca gregaria, assembly GCF_023897955.1. Taxonomy (NCBI): domain Eukaryota; kingdom Metazoa; phylum Arthropoda; class Insecta; order Orthoptera; family Acrididae; genus Schistocerca; species Schistocerca gregaria. The sequence goes on from NC_064925.1 coordinate 581,207,629, forward strand.
TATAACTGATTCGCCTCTACGAGCAATGAATCATGTAGCAGCGGACCCCGGGTTGCATACATTTTTTCTCATTGCCGCTGATTCCGCGCAAGGTCTCAGTGCAGCTTACCTTAATAGTTCCTTCCGTTTCCTTTCTCCTCGCTTCAGTCTACATAAAAAGGAAAAATAGCCGGCGGCGAAGATGAGCCGGAAGACACAGATGACCTGATTATACAGGTTGCACGAGAAATATTAGGCATTGACATAGGTAAGGTAGACACTGGATGGTACGTGGATTATAAGGTGCTTCGAAATCTCATCCAATAATTGTCAAATTTGTCTCACACCGAAAAAGGACGCAGATCTTCAGCCACGAGAAAAAATAGTTAGCAAGGGCAGGGCTTACAATAAGACAAGATCTTACACTCCTGGAAATTGAAATAAGAACACCGTGAATTCATTGTCCCAGGAAGGGGAAACTTTATTGACACATTCCTGGGGTCAGATACATCACATGATCACACTGACAGAACCACAGGCACATAGACACAGGCAACAGAGCATGCACAATGTCGGCACTAGTACAGTGTATATCCACTTTTCGCAGCAATGCAGGCTGCTATTCTCCCATGGAGACGATCGTAGAGATGCTGGATGTAGTCCTGTGGAACGGCTTGCCATGCCATTTCCACCTGGCGCCTCAGTTGGACCAGCGTTCGTGCTGGACGTGCAGACTGCGTGAGACGACGCTTCATCCAGTCCCAAACATGCTCAATGGGGGACAGATCCAGAGATCTTGCTGGCCAGGGTAGTTGATTTACACCTTCTAGAGCACGTGATACATGCGGACGTGCATTGTTCTGTTGGAACAGCAAGTTCCCTTGCCGGTCTAGGAATGGTAGAACGATGGGTTCGATGACGGTTTGGATGTACCATGCACTATTCAGTGTCCCCTCGACGATCACCAGAGGTGTACGACGAGTGTAGGAGATCGCTCCCCACACCATGATGCTGGGTGTTGGCCCTGTGTGCCTCGGTCGTATGCAGACCTGATTGTGGCGCTCACCTGCACGGCGCCAAACACGCATACGACCATCATTGGCACCAAGGCAGAAGCGACTCTCATCGCTGAAGACGACACGTCTCCATTCGTCCCTCCATTCACGCCTGTCGCGACACCACTGGAGGCGGGCTGCACGATGTTGGGGCGTGAGCGGAAGACGGCCTAACGGTGTGCGGGACCGTAGCCCAGCTTCATGGAGACGGTTGCGAATGGTCCTCGCCGATACCCCAGGAGCAACAGTGTCCCTAATTTGCTGGGAAGTGGCGGTGCGGTCCCCTACGGCACTGCGTAGGATCCTACGGTCTTGGCGTGCATCTGTGCGTCGCTGCGGTCCGGTCCCAGGTCGACGGGCACGTGCACCTTCCGCCGACCACTGGCGACAACATCGATGTACTGTGGAGACCTCACGCCCCACGTGTTGAGCAATTCGGCGGTACGTCCACCCGGCCTCCCGCATGCCCACTATACGCCCTCGCTCAAAGTCCGTCAACTGCACATACGGTTCACGTCCACGCTGTCGCGGCATGCTACCAGTGTTAAAGACTGCGATGGAGCTCCGTATCCCACGGCAAACTGACTGACACTGAAGGCGGCGGTGCACAAATGCTGCGCAGCTAGCGCCATTCGATGGCCAACACCGCGGTTCCTGGTGTGTCCACTGTGCCGTGCGTGTCATCATTGCTTGTACAACCCTCTCGCTGTGTCCGGAGCAAGTATGGTGGGTCTGACACACCGGTGTCAATGTGTTTTTTTTCCATTTCCAGGAGTGTACAAAGGACCATCTAAGGATTTAAAACAACGCCACACCCCATTTCGGCCTTCAGAATGTATGTACTCTGGGCGGCAGCATAATTAAGACCGCCCCCCCCCCCCCCCCTGAAAAGAATGCGTTTAGAAACGTGTCAGAACTGAACAGCATCAAGAGAAACTATGCGAGCCAAAGCGAAAACCTAGCACCTCTCACCTAAATTTAATACTAATCTTTTGCAACATCTCTCCTTCTCTGAATGCTATCTTGAAATTGCATCTACTCTCCAACTATCTCTGTTTCTGTGCCTTTACCTATTGTTCTTGTAACTGTAATTCCGTAATTATCTTCCTGCTAGTGTCTTCGACTGTTACCGTTAACTGTAGTATTACTTGATCTGAAACTATTTGCCTGAAATTCTTTACATTGTATGCTATAGCATACAACTGTAGCTATTGTTATTTTCCTGGTTACCTTACTCGCTCACCTACTCGGTTTAAACTGCCGAGAGAAATATCGCAATCACTATTATTGTAGTAATTCCTAACTTGTTGGCATTCTTCGTTAATTTTATAGCGAACTGCTTTTCGTCCCCTGACACATCGTATCTATTCTCGGCGGCACCCCTTCACAACGAATACTCTCCGCTCCTCTCTACTCCGTACTGTAACTGGGTTTTCTCTGTTTGTGATGGTCATCTGTCAGGATGAGCACTACTGCAAAGGGCATTTGATTCTAAAGCATTATGTCAGGGTGAAAAACACTAAATAAATTACTTTTTCTCTCTTAACAACATTTTTGCAGGGTGGGTTCATCCTTGGCTCAGGTATGAGGTAGAATGAAACAGCAGTTTTACATAAGATAACTTTTATTGAAAGTTTTGTACAAGGGTTTCTGGCTGGGATACTGGCAACTGTGTCGTTTGCGAAGCCTTCTGCTTGCGTGAGCGGCGGCGTCTGATTACGCACGGCGGTGTGTATCTCGTGTCGCCGTTTCGCCCAGTTGACTGGAGACGCGCATCGCGAGGTGGTCCGTTTAATTATTGAGGAAGAAGTCGTGAATCGGACGGTGACGACTCGGATGTGCGCTGTCTCCTTCCCGTCCTCACGAGTCACTCGGGTACATAAAAATCTGGCCTCAAATACCTTCTGTCTTCTGGCGCCGAGGCTGCTGCTTGCTATTCCATTACAGCGGCGGACTCGGTGCTTCTGTGTACGATGTAGTATCTTCCTGCATGACGGTCTTGAGCACCGACTGTACCGGAACTGAACTGAAAGCTACTCCTGTCGGGCCCACTGCGTCTCGCGTACTTATTCACTTCACTTCACTGGAGGTGAACAACATCGCTGTCGTTGCCTCTTCTGTCACGTCGAAAAGCTTCGCGAAGAATCTTCTTAACGTCGGTCATTGGCTCTCGGAATGTAGGCGAGAGCCTTTGATCACGTGTGACAATTGAGAAACACGTGAGCCGGACGGGCGATGCCCTGACGGCTGAATCGACAGCTTCTGCTTACGTGGGGGAGGACGATAGCTTCTCCTGAATGTGCTGACTTCGCGGTCATTGCCTCTTCTGCTCTGCCCGTTGTTTGCCAGAGTGTAACTCTTCTAAGCTAAACGAAGTTTCTCATTAATTTTAAATTTCTACTTCACTTCACTAATTTATTTCCCTATCTTAAGTACCACTCAACAGTATTTGCGCCGATCTCCGTGCACTGTTTTAGGAAAGTGTAATGCCGTCACTACACGGACGGTGTTGTGAACATCAGTCTTGAGCGTGCCAAGTTGAAAGTGCTGCCGAACGCTCTGACTTGTGCATACAGCATGTGCGTGTCAACGTGGTACACGCGACCGCAGCGGCAGCATCTGGGTCACACATCACCCGGTTGTCCGCCCCGGTAGCTGAGTGGTCAGCGTGACAGACGGGTTCGATTCCTGGCTGGGTTGGAGATTTTCTCTGCTCAGGGACTGGGTGTCGTGTTGTCCTAATCGTCATCATTTCATCTCCAAGGACGCGCAAGTGGCGTCAAGTCGAAAGACCTGCACCAGGCGAGCGGTCGGGAGGCCCCCGTCACACGTTTCTCTCTATCACCCACTTTACAAAATGCATGGGCGTAAAATTCTTAAGCTAGCGCTATTAAAACGCGCCTTTCCTCTCTTGTCCACGTGAGAGTCACGTTGTTCTGCGTGTAGTGTCCACGGACATGTTATAAGGCAGAAAGAGAAGCTCCGTAACAAATAGCGCGATTCAAAGTCTTACTTTATATTTGTTCCTATTCAGCAGCAGAATCTTCACAACATGTGAAATAAAAAAGAATTGTTTTACACTTTCTTGTTATATCTTACTGCATGTAGTGCAATCTGTCTTGTAGATTAAACCATTCGAACAAACTCCATCCTCAGATGGAACGTACATATGTAACATCGAATATTAGAGAATATACTTTCTTTTCGGTGCAATAAAAGTATCAGATCCTAACAGAAAAAGCGAAGACTAGTAATAAAAATATTCGGATCCACTGAGGCGCAAACAAGAATCACATTACCAGCTACCTCATCATTTCGCTCTACCGACTGTGACTGTCGAATGGCCATACATTGAATCTGACCTACTGAAAGTTTTAATGGTAGATACGTTATTAACTGACACTGAAATATGACAGATTGTATCAACGACAATGCGTTTCTTATGGATCCTCACTGTGCCCGCTTACAGTCTGTCCCCACTCTGGCTACCCAGCCACGTCACCGGGCGCCTCCACAGGCTGTCTCACGACGCAGTACCGCCCTGCCGCGGCGCGCGCTTTAAGTCGGCGGCGACGCCGTCTGCATACACGGCCCGGCAGCGTTAATTTTTAGACGAGTGTTTTAGTACCGTAAAGAATACAAAAGACGATAGCTTCTTCCGAAACATAACGCTATAGAGTAAATAATATTAACATATGAACGTAAGTCGGGATTTTACTACAAACATGGAACCGAATGCCTGTTCATGTGAATGTACGTTCCTCTACTTCTACCCCATAAAGCGCAATGAAACTGTAGAATTTAAGAATTATTCTCACTTTGTGTTTCTACTAAAGGATAGAAGTTTTCTTTGAAGGATTGCGTTGAAACTTAACAGGTCTTGCAACACGATGAGTGTTTAAAAAGTAACAAGAAATTTACAATTTCTTGTGTTGTACTAGTCCGATTTGCACTACATTTTTTGTCACTGCCTTCGTAAACGTACGTGAAAAGTATGTGGACAATGTTATATCCATTGGCTATTTGCTCTATTGTCAGCTGTCAAAAAGGATACATGTGTTTTGGTAGCATCAACGATTATTTGTTTTGTGTAAAAACAGATTAGAGAATCTTTCTTACATAAAGAGTATGGAATTTTAGAAAAGTTAAATATTCCTTTTGGCGAGCCTGTTACGAGTAAAACTGGAGTTTTTTGTTTCACGACAATTTGTAGTTTCCGTAATGTCGGCACTATTTTTAGATTGATGTAAAAGCCCTCCATCGTTTGTGGAAGGATCGATTTTATGAAATTGTCTACGACGACGGGTTTCCTCCCAAAATTACTAGTTTTCCTTCGTGGCGATCCCTGTAAACCACGCGGTTTATTTTTGCGTTCCTTCCTTAGGCGTGACAGACGTTTGCATAAATTGGAGCCCTTTGCTTGGAACGGGTAACAGTTCTTTTCGTGTCACCTTAACACACGCTGTAACATAACAGACGATCAAACGCTCGTTACATCTACATCCATTCTCTGCAAGCTACCTGACGGTGTGTGGCGGAGGGTACCTTGAGTATCTCTATCAGTTGTCCCTTCTATTCCAGCCTCGTATTGTTCGTGGAAAGAAGGATTGTCGGTATGCCTCTGTGTGACCTCTAATCTCTCTGATTTTATCCTCATGTCTCTTCGCGAGACCTACGTAGGAGGGAGCGATATACTGCTTGACTCCTCGGTGAAGGTATGTTCTAGAAACTTCAACAGAAGCCCATACAGAGCTACTGAGCGTCTCTGCTGCAGAGTCTTCGAGTTTATCTGTCATCTCTGTAACGCTTTCGCGATTACTAAATCGTCCTGTAACGAAGCGCGCGGCTCTCCGTTGGATCTTCTCTATCTCTTCTATCAACCCTATCTGGTGCGGATCCCACACTGCTGAGCAGTATTGAAGCAGTGGGCGAACAAGGGTACTGTAACCTACTTCCTTTGTTGTCGGATTGCATTTCCTTAGGATTCTTCCAATGAATTTCAGTCTGGCATCTGCTTTACCGACGATCAACTTCATATGATCATTCCATTTTAAATCACTCCTAATGCGTTCTCCCAGTTGCTGACCTGCTATATTGTAGCTAAATGATAAGGGATTTATCTTTCTATGTATTCGCAGCACATTACACTTGTCCACATTGAGATTCAATTGCCATTCCCTGCAACATGCGTCAATTCGTTGCAGATCCTTCTTCATTTCGGTACAATTTTCCATTGTTACAACCTCTGGATATACTACAGCGTCATCCGCAAAAAGCCTCAGTGATCTTCCGATGATATCCACAAGGTCATTTATGTATATTGTGAATAGCAACGGTCCTATGACACTCCCCTGTGGCACACCTGAAATCACTCTTACTTCGGAAGACTTCTCTCCATTGAGAATGACATGCTGCGTTCTGTCATGTAGGAACTCTTCAATCCAATCACACAATTGGTCTGATAGTCCGTATGCTCTTACTTTGTTCATTAAACGATTGTGGGGAACTGTATCGAAAGCCTTGCGGAAGTCAAGAAACACGGCATCTACCTGTGAAACCGTGTCTATGCCCTTCTGAGTCTCATGGACGAATAGCGAGAGCTGGGTATCACACGACCGTCTTTTCCGAAACCCGTGCTGATTCCTACAGAGTAGATTTCTAGTCTCCAGAAAAGTCATTATACTCGAACATAATACGTGTTCCAAAATTCTACAACTGATTGACGTTAGAGATATAGGTCTATAGTTCTGCACATTTGTTTGAAGTCCCTTCTTGAAAACGTGGATGACCTGTGCCCTTTTCCAATCTTTCGGAACGCTACACCGCTGCAAGAAGGGGGGCAAGTTCCTTCGCGTACTCAGTGTAAAATCGAACTGGTATCCCATAAGGTCCAGCGGCCTTTCCTCTTTTGAGCGATTTTAATTGTTTCTCTATCCCTCTGCCATCTCTTTCGACATCTACTATTTTGTCATATGTGCGACAGTGTAGAGAAGGAACTACAGTGCAGTCTTCCTCTGTGAATTAGCCATTTAGTAGTTCGGCCTTCAGTCTGTTTCAGTACCATTTTGGTCACAGAGTGTCTGAACATTTCGTTTTGCTCCACCTACTGCTTTGACATAAGACCAAAATTTCTTAGGGTTTTCTGCCAATCAGTACATAGAGCTTTACTTTCGAATTCATTGAATGCCTCTCGCATAGCCCTCCTCACATTACATTTCGCTTCGCGTAATTTTTGTTTGTCTGCAAGGCTTTGGCTATGTTCATGTTTGCTGTGAAGTTCCCTTTGCTTCCGCAGCAGTTTTCAAACTCGGTTGTTGTACCACGGTGGCTCTTTTCCATTTCTTACGATCTTGCTTGGCACGTACTCATCTAACGCATATTGTACGATGGTTTTGAACTTTGTCCACTGATCCTCAACACTATCTGTACTTGAGACAAAACTTTTGTGTTGAGCCGTCAGGTACACTGTAATCTGCTTTTTGTCACTTTTGCTAAACAGAAAAATCTTCCTACCTTCTTTAATATTTCTACTTATGGCTGAAATCAGTGATGCAGTAACCGCTTTATGATCGCTGATTCCGTGTTCTGCGTTAACTGTTTCGGGTCTGTTTGTCGCCAGAATGTCCAATATGTTATCGCCACGAGTCGGTTCTCTGTTTAACTGCTCAAGGTAGTTTTTCAGATAAAGCACTTTAAAAAAATTTCCCTGCCACCCGTTTGAGTCTCCCAGTCTAACGGGTGATCAAAAAGTCAGTATAAATTGGAAAAAGTGATAAACCATGGAATAATGTAGATAGAGAGTTAAAAATTGAGACACAAGCTTGGAATGACATGGGGATTTATTAGAAAAAACAAATTCACAAAATGTCTGACAGATCTATTATGCGCGTCGTTTGGTGATGATCGTGTGCTGAGCCGCCACTTTCGTCACACTTGGCCTCCTAGGTCCCCAGACCTCAGTCCGTGCTATTGTTGGCTTTGGGGTTACCTGAAGTCGCAAGTGTATCGTGATCGAGCGACATCTCTAGGGATGCTGAAAGACAACATCCAACGCCAATGCCTCACCACATACTCCGGACATGCTTTACAGTGCTTTTCACAACATTATTCCTCGATTACAATTACTGTTGAGGAATGATGGTGGACATATTGAGCATTTCCTGTAAAGAACATCATTTTTGCTTTGTCATGCTATTCTGATCTGATGAAGCGCCACCTGTCGGACATTTTTTTGAGCTTTTGTATTTTTTTTTTTTTTTGTTCTAATCAAATCCCATGTCATTCCAAGCATGTGTGTCAATTTGTACCTCCCTATCTACATTATTCCGTGATTTATTCAGTTTTCAAATTTATACTGACTTCTTGGTCACCTGGTGTATCTGGCAAATTAAAATCTCCACCCAGAACTAGAACATGATGGGGAAATGTACTCCGCAAATAGCTCCTCTTCGTCTTCTGCAATTTTCTTGCAATGCTGTTATCCAGCACTTCCAGATACCGAAGTATGTCAGTGACTGATGCTGGCAACAAGGATCTCACGAACAGAAACGACGTATTGTACACCACTGCACGCCGATCTACGCCGCTAGACAGGTAACAGGCAACTGATTTTGGGTGCCCCTGGTGAGACAAGCCTCTACATCCTTACATTTGTCCTCTATCCATCCCTGCTTAGCCATTTTGCACTTCCTGTCGATTTCATTTTTGAGACGTTTGTATTCCTTTTTGCCTGCTTCACTTACTGTATTTTCATATTTTCTCCTTTCATCAGTTAGATTCAATATCTCTCCTGTTACCCAAGGATTTCTACTAGCCCTCGTCTTTTTACCTACTTGATCCTCTGCTGCCTTCACTATTTCATCTCTGAAAGCTACCCATTCTTCTTCTACTGTATTTCTTTCCCCCATTACTGTCAATTGTTCCTTTATGCTCTCACTGAAACTCTGTACAACCTCTTGTTCTTTCTCTTTATCCAGGTCCCATCTCCTTAAATTCCCACCTGTTTGCAGTTTTAATCTACAGGACATAACCAATAGATTGTGGTCAGAGTCCACATTTGCCCCTGGAAATGTCTTACAATTTAAAACCTGGTTCCTTAATCTCTGCCTTACCATTATATAATCTATCTGATACCTTTTAGTATCTCCAGGGTTCTTCCATGTATACAACCTCCTTTCATGATTCTGAAACCAAGTGTTAGCTACGATTAAGTTGTGCTGTGTGCAAAATTCTACCAGGCAGCTTCCTCTTTCATTTCTTAACCCCAATCCATATTCACCTACTACGTTTCCTTCTCTTCCTTTTCCCACTATCGTGTTCCAGTCACGGCGTAGCGTGCCATCATCATCAGATTACTCCTGTTGACTGACGTCCAATGCCGGCGGGCGGTGTGGTATATATACCTGTCGCCTCTCCCCTCCACTGACTCCGCGTATGGACCGAGGGATGTGCAGGCCGCGGTGGTCTTTCAAATTTCAACGCTTTTTTCATCAAAAGTGCAACAATGCTATTTGCTATTAAAGGTTTGAAAGCTACTGGAGTATGGCCCACGGACCAGTCCGTATTCACCGATGCAGATTTCCTCCCGGAAGACAAAACTGACATCGGACTTGAGAGGCCGTCAGATAAAGAGGTTATTGTATCTGGAGCTGAACGATTGGAGTTGCCTTCACCTAGCACACCAGGTAAAAAAGACGACGCCAACAGGTTGGGTGATCAAGCTGGCAGGTTTCAGCGAATTGTAACTATGAACTGCCGCCCAAGAATGACGAAGTTATTGAGGCTAATTGTTCTAGTCCTGCAACTGCTAGATCGTACATTTATGGGTGCACTTAAGACTCACTACAGCGAGAATATTTGGCAGTGGATGCTCCATGAAAGCAAACTTGTTGGATCCTATGATATAGTGTGTTTCTTTGGCAAGGGAAGGAAATACAGTAGAAGGATGAAGTAGTGAAGGCAGCAGAGGATCAAATAGGTAAAAAGACGAGGGCTATTAGAAATCCTTGGATAACAGAAGAGATATTGAATTTAATTGATGAAAGGAGAAAATATAAAAATGCAATAAATGAAGCAGCCAACAAGGTACACAGACGTCTCAAAAATGAGATCGACAGGAAGCGCAAAATGGCTAAGCAGACACGGATGGCTAGAGGACAAATGTAAGGATGTAGAAGCTTATCTCACTAGGGGGTCTTTGGCAAAGTTCTTTTCCTCTCTTTTCTTTAATAATGACTTCTAACTCTTTTTTGTACAGCAAATCAGTTGAAACAATGGTCTTTCCCCTCATCCATTCTCGGGAATACGAACATCAGGGCAACATAAGAACCTCCTGCACTCAGCAAACAGATGACCGTTACTAGAGACCCACACTCAGCAGCAGTCAGAGAACAAATTTGGCGTTTACCTCTGCTTGCAGTATCAGTCTGAACTACACTAAGGCCTGTTTCCTCAACGTTCCATACACGATCTTCTGGATATTTATGTTTCCAGAATTCAGCTTATAGCAAGTCGTAGAATGAGTTAACTCTCTCATGCGAAAAGCGTTTTGCTCGAGCATATGATGTTCCAGTTGGCTTTCTAATCGAAAGCTTATCTTGATGACGTCGAAGAAAATGGCCAAGACAAGCCCTTCCATTCACAACTGCAAGTTGGTAGGCCATTTTTCTAACATCCATACTAGTAAAAGCATAGAATTTGGCCTCCATATAGTATATGTAAACCACTAGTTCTCTTTCTAGGGCAGCTGGTTTTCTTCCAAACTTTTTAGTTTCAACATCTGTCAGGTATTAGCCTCATACACATACTGGCACAGAGTTGTTTTTGGGACAGCGCAATGTTTGCTTTTTTAACTCCCATGAGTTTTACTACAACAGCAGACACTGCCTCTCGCATTTTGTTTTTATCCCACACCTGCCTTTTACGGGTTCATTTAGGTGCCAGATTAGTCCTAGGCATCTGAAAACAGAAATAAAAACATTTTACGGTCTGCTTATAATATGGACCCTGGGGTCCACATTACAGTCACATACACCTTGTAAACTAGTGTAGACAGCTTAAAAATGCAATAATACCATACTTTTAATCTATTTGAAACTGTTGCCAATACTTAGTAGGTTGCATCTAAGTATTAACCAATAATGGTATGTTAACACCACTAGAGTTCAGCTAAATATTATTAAGATATTAAGGGGGGGGGGGTGCATATTACCACCACTTACTCTACATGGTAATGCAAAGCAGGTGAAACATTTGGATAAAGGTGTACTTGCATTCACGTTGCTTGTAACAGCAAATCTGTTTGACAGGCTCATTGTCATTGTGAAAGCAAAACTAACAAGTAAAATGAAAACATCCACCATAAGCACGAATCCAGTATTTTGATGAATAAGGACTCAACTAGAAAGGTAGGCTGAGGTTGGAAAGTACCAGCCACAAAATCACTTGAAGTTTACCTTGTGGAAGAAAATATTATCCACTGTAACTCCAAATTAGTGTGCACTGACTGTAAAGTAAGAATTAATAGATATTACTATGCATGTATTGGTTATAGCATTAAGTTAAATACGTGCAAGCATATACATAATGTTTATGAAGTAGAGAGTATAGAAGAAAAACCGTTTGAAATTTCTGAATTACCAGATGTACTACTTATGAATGTTGGAGAGGAAAATTCTGAAGCCAGTTTGTTCCTGTGACACAGAGGTACTGGCAGAAATTGTTTCTGGTATTTCAGTTACTGAAGTTTAGCTGGCCAACAAAATGGTAACTTCACTGAAAGCTAGTGTAGGTGCTGTTCATGCCAGTAGTGGCGTCTCTTTCAATAGCCCACAAAGGAGTCACAAGAGAAAACTTGCAGTACAGAGGAGACTGTTTTGAGCAAAGAAAACAAATTCCTCAAGCTGCATACTCATGGCAGTTCCTGATACAGAAGAAACTGTGAACACTTCTGGATGAAGGTTTACACCACATTAGCTAGTGTGTTGATCTCACATTCAGGAACATGATGGCTTTATTCCGTGTCCTGCCATCCAGTTTTAGGTTTTCCATTATTTCCCTAGATCAATCAAGGCAAATTCTGGGATGGTTCCTTTGAAAGGCCAAGGCCAATTTTCTCCCCCATCCTTGAAACAGTCAGAGCTTATGCTCTGTCTCTGACGGCCTCACTGTTGACAGAATGTCAGATGTCGATATTCCTTCCTTCTTCACTGGCCTCTGGTGCGGCAGTTCTGCTGACACGTGGGACCACCAGAAACTGCTGCGGCTTGTGCCAGCAGCCTAGAATGCTGGCATCACTGGGTCAGCCCCCTCCCAAGCCGTGCTGGGCAGTGATGACTGTGACTGAGGCTCAGCGCACTGCTGGTGATGGCCACACATTTGACAACTGTCCCAACGTGACAACAGAGTGAGTTGCAATCGTCAACTTGTAATATATATTTATTTTTGATCTAGCTAGATGGTTAACACTAGTGCAACTGTTAAACAGATTAAATATTTTCATATTCTAGCAAAGAATACACTAACATCTGATTGTTCACAATCAATTTTCCTGATAATGTAACTCATTTACCAAAAAATAAATAATAATTTCAGTATCAGTACAAACACATGCAGTTGGAATTAGGAATGAGTAATTATGAATTAGCAATATAACCCAACTGAAAGCCTTTCAGGTTCCAATTTGCAGTATAATTTTACTTTTTTTAAAAAAATCCCCTTTTTGAAAAGTTATCTGTAACCAAATAACTCATATTCCAGAATTTTCTGTTTTTAGCGGGCCATTATTTCCTAAATTTAAGCATATAATTTTGTAGTTCTGATTTACCAGGGCACAAAAGTGGCTGTTTTTATTTGGAAACAAGTAATAATTTCAAACTTGTCATTAATGCTAGTAACACCCTGACACAGATGCTAAGAGAGCAGATACCAAGTCTCACTGCTTGCCTGCTGGCTGCAGATGTTGATTGATTGTCTGAATGAGGAGAGGAACGAAACAGTGACATCATTTGTCCCAAGATCCAAAGTGGCAGAGACTGTGGGAGCAGCAAACCAACAGCACAATCTATTTGATGGCGAAGCAAAACAGGCAAATGAAGATGGAACACTGGGGTGGCAGGAAGATTAAAGAACTGGAGGGAGGAAGGGGGAGATCATAAGACACCCCAATGGTGCTATGTGTGACATGGTGCTGGAATCACTGCTAACCCACCCCAGTTCCCACTTCATACCATGATTGCGACACAAGAAGAGGGGGTGGTGATGAAACAGCACAAAATGGAGAGGAAAACCTGACCAGCATGAAAGCAATGATGAAAGCCTTCAATTGTGGAAGAGAATTCAGGTACTTAAATCTAGGGAACAAACCACTTTTATGATGAAAACCAAAGACAGATGTAACTATGTAAGGTTGTATGCTACCATCTGTGATAATGGAGAATGGAAGAGTGTGTTTAGTGCAAAAGGCCAAATGGTAGGGGAGTCTCATAAAATGTGGGGGTTACAGATCATTATGGAGTAAGAGGCTTAGATTCAACCTTGTATGACCAATACGAAGTTTGCAGAGGATGGTAGATCCCCAGTGGGCCATGTGGCAAGAGTCCCCTTATCGCAATAAGTTTATTAGGCAGGGGGTTGGCCTCCAAGAGTCAGCTCAAGGCTGAGCAAAAAGGAATTGGACATGAGGCTGCAAACCCAGCACCAGAGAGGTCACACCCTCCAGCCACAGGATCAGCAGTTCATTACCTGGGATACCCACATGAGTGGGAACCCAAAGAAAGTCAACTGAACAACCAGCATGGTCAAGATTGGTAAGGTGGTCTTAGATGTCATAGACCAAGAACAGGGAGGGAAAACCACTGCCTGATAGCCTCAAGGGCAGTTATCGACTCTGCACATAACGTGGGTGGGAGAGGACTGTTAAACATACTAAATAACCTGGTAAATGGCCATTAGCTATGCAGTACACATGCTACATGGGGCAGGTAAGAGATGGTGTTACTTGCCAGCAGAAGGCACATTCCTTCTAATTAGCAGATTTAGAGCCTAGAGCCATTCCATTAAAACACAACAGCAGCCTGAAACTCCCATAAAAGCTGGCAGAACAAACAATGAAACACAGACCCCTCTGAATCTGGGATCAAGGAACTAACCAAGGGGGAGGAGGTTTTTGGAGAGAACGGGGAACAGGACAAAGAGGGAAGATAAAAATCATGGCAAAGGACTGCAAGCTGGAGCCCAACTGTTAAACTCACCTGAAGAGCGAGCAATTTCCTGCTGCTAAAGTATAAAATATAAGGGATGTGTGGGGAAAGAGAAGATGGTGATGGCATAGGAAACAGGAAGCTTAGACTGTTGTACCAAAAGGGCAGTGAGTGGGGGACAACCCCAGCTTCAACCAGGAAACAATACGGCTAGTGCAAAAGGTACTGATGATCAGATAGATACCACAATGGTGGACCTGCTCCAAGAGGATCAGTATGGAAGGAGCAACTGAGCCCTAAATTTGGCTACCATGCCCCCCTCCCCCTCCCCACACACACACACACACACACACACACACACACACACACACACACACACACACACACACACACACACACACACAAGTAAATGTCATAAGACGACCCAAGAAATGGAAGTGGTGGACCACAATCAGAAATTGGGTCTCGAGATAGAGCTCCAGTAGGTATCGTACACAATATGGTGACAGAAATGCACCACCCACAATTTAAGAGGAGAAAACTGAAAACTGTGTGAGAAGGTCCATGCAGAAGCATACCACATGGCACCCTGGAACTGTCACTTCACAAAAGCCACCAAGTGTTTGAGTTATTTAACACAGAAGTCATCCACATGCAGAGCAGGGGTGACCAACAGTTTGACGGAGGTCACAAGTCCTTTAATAGTGATGAGGAAAAGGATACTTAACACTGAACCCTATGGAATGCCATCCTCCTCAGCAATGGAGTGTCCTCATCCCAGGACTTATGTCCCTTCTTCTCTTTCATAAGTAGAGGAGGACACACGCTAGATGCCAGAGAGGTAAGGGGGGAGAGAGGCTTCTGCTAGTTCTATAAAGAGAGACCAGGCAACCTTGGGGATGCTAGAGCTGACGGTTCCATGGCCAATGTGTACCAGCAGACTCTTGGACTGAGAGGAGGCCCTAATGGCAGCAGACACCAGAGAAGAGGCACTTCTCTGGTGGATGAAAGGAGCAACAGTTGGAGGGGAGGAAGATGTAAGTTCAGGGGAGAGGGAGAGAAGAGTGAGGCATCACTGGGATAAGGTGGGGGAAAGGATGTAACAGAGTCAATAGTAGATTTTTGTAGACACAAGGCAAAGCTGATCGTATACCCCAATATATTCTTTCCTTCTTACAAACCAGCGACAGTTGTGACAATGAATACATGTGGTCAGTAGAACAAAGGCACACCTGGGCATCCTCATTCATTGCATACAGGATTAATACATGTGTACAAATCATAAACACCAAAAACATTTTAGCAGTGGCAAGACATACATCACAGTGCACAGTGATAAGCCATAACCTTGACCTTGTCTTGGGGGTATCCCCTTCAAAGACCAGAATAAAGTGGTCATTATCAGTGTGGTTTTCCTTAGTGCCTTTCTGAATATGATGAACAAAATGAATGCCTTGCCACTCCAGACTGGCCCACGCTTCACCAGTTTGGAAGATGAGGTCTCTATGAAAAAGACACCCTGAAGCATATTCAAAGGCTAGTGAGGAGTAATGGTTTGCCAAACTTGTCTTTGATAGTTTCTACCAAAATAATGGGTTCATGGTGGGAAGGTGTCCTTGTCAGTCTTGATGCAGACCAGGTAATGGGGAAAAGATTTGACCCCAAGCAAGCGAGTCTGACCCTCCTCCCATGAGGGGATAGTTGTAAGTTGAAAAGGGGTACCATGAAAAGTCGTTCCTGACTAAAGGTCAGCCAAAGACGGCCGGTTTTTTAAGTCTGATACAAAGTGTAGACCCTAATAGCACCAAAACCAATCAGGGGCTCTCCCCTTGTGCACTACTCAGCCACACCAAGGGCCAATGCCATAGGGGCTGTTGCTGGGAGTTCCAATGCTTCAGAATGACAAGCCACTACTCCTAGGCATACACAGGGAGGTAGCAGCTCATGTATCAGAACTGTCATCCCTGTTTTCAGAGGACTCCATCAAAAGAGTACATAACACCCCAAGCACACGAAATGACTACTGTGCTAGCTGTACAGCACAAAAAGGGCAATGGCTTCCGGTAAAAAATGGAAGAGGTGGTAAGCCCACATGCCAAAGACTTCATGTATGGTGTTATTCCACAGCTGGCTCACACCATGGAGACAAAATTTAGAGTAGTTCAATCCCCAAAGAGGGACCAAAATTTCCAAAAAGGGAATTGTAAAGCAAGAGGAATAATACTGTAAGGGATATCAACAAAAAAAAAGATAGCCAGGCCAATGTAAGCAAGGGAAAGGATTGAGGACAGGGATGGATGAGCACGGGAAAGTTAATGCAATTTTGAAAAGTAGAAAGGTTCCAATTGCTAGCAGCCTCATGTGCACAAAATAATTGTGACCCCCTTCCACTGGGGAATGGGGATGGAGCAGATATAGAAACATGATTCTGTGATGTTAAAGATAAACGAATCTTCATATGTGAGTATTACTGGATTTGCTCCAAGTATCCACTGGCCAACATGCAAACATGTAGTACTGAGGTCAGACTGGCCATCGTGACAGCTCTATTTCTCATGCAGTGAAGTAGACAACACTACCCAGTGCTGTTGGCACTGTTGCAGTCACATGTTGTATTGCCATGCTATGTGACACGACAACTCATCATAGTGCACACAACTACACACTGCTTACTCTAGAGCCCTGGAAATTAATATTAAACCGACTGAGCATATACAAATTAAGAGATGACTCACAATTCAATAATGTGCATATCAGAGAATCAGTTTCATACGTAGCGTGAAATGAAATGACAGTATGGCATTTCTGGCCGGGAGATCGTATGCAGGAGAAATCGGCTGCCTACTGCAAGTCTACATCAGTTGATACTGCTTATTTTTGCATCTAAAGAAATGGTAAAATGGTGATAAGCACAACACAACACCCAACCTCTGAGAGGATAAATTCTCAAATTGGCCAGGAATTGCACCTGGAGCCCCTGCACAGCTGTTGGTCTCTCTATCCGACAGCCACAGTGATGGACAGAGCTGGCGTCCAACACACTCATTTACTGACAGTCCTGTAAGGCATTGTGTATCGGAAGAGGAAAGCAACATTGGGCATATGAATATAGGGATGACTCACAAGGCATTTCAGTATTGTGCTTACACACAATCAGTTGCATATATGGTGTGCTGTTTGGATGCTCTTGCTGCCATGGTATGCCAAAAGCTTATCCCTCACACCCAATGACAGGTCCTGTAAGCAAATAAGTAAACACTAAATCAGAATGCAGGCATTGTGTATTGAAACAGGAAAGTAACATTGAGCATATTTGAATTTATAGACGTCTCACAAGGCATTTCAGTATAGTGCATATTACATAATTAATCTCATACCTGGTGTGCTGTGTGGAATCTCCAGCTACCTTTTTTAAGCCAAAAGCTTACCCTTCATGCCCAGTAAGTAAACAAACAGGAAGACAAGATGTCCAGCGAGTGAGATCACAGGTGTTTTCTTCGTCCACTAAAAGAACTTATTTGAGAGGAAATAGTGTCAAATTTAAATTTCCTTTGTTTTGTATATTTGCTGTAGTGTCCATTCTTGTCACAAAACTGAATATTTGCGTCCCCATAGAGATTATTCTTGAAAAAAAAAATAAAAAAACTTTGTGTAATCTGAAGTCACGATAATTGTGACATAATGCGAAATTTTGCATTCCAAAACACAAAAAATTGCATAAAAATTTTCTTGATAGCGGAAAATTCGTTTAAGAAAGGCAGCTACTAGTTTCATCAGTGCCTATTGTTACAATAAAAGTATAATTAAAAGTTTTTTAAATTGTATTTAACTAACACATTTCATATTGTTCACTAGTTAGAGGCGATCTAGGCATAAATTTAAAACCTGACCAAACACTAAAGTAAATTCTCTAAAAGCAAAGTAATTACTAATTCACTCTCCTGTCATTGTATCTCTAAATCAGTACAAAAACAACAACAATGGCATGTAAGACCTCCATGTCATTTTTGCATACATATAGCCAATCTCGTGTCCTGGACAAATTTAAAACTTAATTATTCTTTTGAAACTGATCATGAGTGGGAAATGTGGAAGCTGTTATAGCATTGTGAGTAGAGGGATTTGTTGCTAACCTTGTAGGAAATATTTTCACTGGGGGAGGGAGAATCTTGGGAGAACAGAAGAAGCTCTCTCCTGGAACTGCAGAGTATGCAGTAGGAACATTTTGGTTGGGGTACAGGAAAGGAAAATCTGTGCCCTTGGGGCACAGTTGAAGGAAGCAAGGAAGGAACTGATAAGGATCAAGAGAGATAGGGAGGTTGTGAACTGGCAGCTTGTAGGAGGGTAGGAAGAAAGAGAACATGATCTGATGTTTTTGGGGTTGATGATAAAACTGTGTGTCTACCACTGCCAGAGCCTCTGGTAGAACACGGAGCAAGAAATGTGCAGCACACTTCAACTGAGGCCAAGAAGCTTAGAAATATACAAAATGTTAGGAAGAAGAAAGTGCTGCTGCTAGGTATTAGGCATGGGTGAGTTGTAGGCCCCGAGTTACAGGAATGTTTAGGGGCAACATACCAGGCCACCAGTATGTTCCAGCCAAATGCAGGGAAAAGTCATGTGATAGAGGACTTAAGGTCTTTACAAAAGAAGACCATGTAGTGATAGTGGGTGGGGCAGGAAACAGTTTGCACAGGGATAGGGCACATGACATAGGTGGTGACCTGGGCAAGATAGCTTCCCTGACTTGTGGCAGTACACTTTGTTGAGCTGTTCCGGTGTCACGATTGGCCACACCTTGATGGAGATGTCAGGCGAATCAATTTGGGGTTAGGGAAGCCAACTTTGCTCACATGCCCGTCGGGACTATCGACAGATGGGGTTTCACTGGGTGTGGCCTATACCTAAACAGGACTGGCAAAGGAAGATTGGTACAGCTGATTCGTGAAAGTATAGGGGGTGGATCTCGGGCCACACATGGTCAAATACCTGTTGTCATCAGTATGAGAAGTAGGTCTTTTTTAGGATAAATCCAGACAACAGGTTCCCCTGCCTAAAGAGTGTCTCCAGCAGTTTGAATTAACAGGGCTTGATATCACCAAGATATTAATAATTTTGTGTTTGTATGGATCTCCCAGAGATAGTGTGGACACTGTTTTTCAATAAATTAACAGAATTTCTATATAAAGTCTCAAGTACAAAGCTCAGCACAATTCTGTGTGGGGACATGAATATCATAAATGAATCCAGCAGCACCTTCATAAATATACTTCAAAGTTTTGGCCTCTCCCTATTGGTCAATAGTGCAACAAGGGTTGCTACAATGACTTCATCAGTAATTGACCATGTTGCCACAAATATGGGCAGGGAAAAATGTGATGTAGCTGTAAAAGATCTCGGATTATCAGACCATCTCTGTCAAACAACAACAGTAATATGAGACATGAAATCATCCCATAAACTACAAGCCTACAAATGACATCCATTGGAAATGAAAATAAAAGATTTTTGAAAGGAACTAGCAAAAAACAAAAACAAAAAAAAACGCTGGTATGAAGTGTATAGGGAAACCAATGTGAATAAGAATCCACATTATTTAAATTGAACTTTGAAAAGGCATTTCCAAAAGTATGCATGTCTGTATCAACGTCACACAAAAGTAGATGGATAACAGCAGGTACTAAGAAGTCCTCCCAAACAATTAAATACCTCACTTCCATGGAAAACAGTCACAATGATCCATAGGAAGGTGCTGATAGCTGCAACAAAATCGTTTAATGACACAGTAATATATAATGCAGGGAATAAAAGCAAAGCAGTCTGGGATGTTATAAAAACGGGAACGGGAACAGGGAGAGGCAAAGAAAGACAGACAGAATAACATATTCCTAAGGGAGGAGGATAAGGTAATAAATAAGCCACAACACTTATCAAAGTATGTAAATGAGCATTTTTCAAGTATTTTAGGGAAGTTACGGCAAGAATTCCCCAAAACAAATATAACCCCTGTAAAAAATGTTGCACTAAATACAATGATGTTACTTCAAATCACAGATAATGAAGCCAGTAAAACTTTAGTTTTCGAACAAAGTCAGTAGGCTTAAATGAAGTATCAATGTGTGTACTAAAACAATGCATAGAGGTTGTACAAGGTCCCTTAACACACATAATAAATGAATCCTGTATACCAGGGACATTTTCACAGCAGTTAAAACAGGCAAGAGTTGTGCCTTTGTTTGAGAAAGGTAATGCAGAAAATTACAAGCTGTCACCATTCTCAAAAATAATAGAAGCAATTATGAAAAACAGATTAATGAATTACCTGAATAAATACAATCTTTTAAGTGAATCACAGTTTTGTTTGTGATGTGGCAAAAATACGGAGTCAGCTGTCGTAGAATGCACAAAAGCTGTACTTGATGCTCTTGATAAAGAAGAGTCTGTCAGAGGGTTCCTTTATGATCTTTCTAAGCCCTTTGATGCAGTCGACCACAAGATTCAATTAAATCAATTAGAAGCATTAGGAGAAAGAGTGGTAGCTAAGGACTGGTTTTGATCATACCTAGCAGATAGGGTACAAAGAATAGTGATAACACATACTTCAAATAGAGCTTAACATTTAGTAAAACACTTACCCGAACAAATGTAAGCACATTACACACATCCATGCCCGAGGCAGGATTTCAACCTGCGACCGTAGCAGTCGTGCGGTTCTGGACTGAACTGCTCGGCCACCACGGCCGGCGAAAAATACATTAATATGGGGTTTCCGCAAGGTATCAAATGAGGACCAATAGTATTCCTGATGTACATCAATGACTTTCCCAGTAGTGTTACTCATGGTGAAAAAATTCTTTTCACTGATGACAGCAATATTATAGTCAGTGAGAAAACAAGAGAACTCCTCTAAGAGAAAGCAAATGAAACTCTCAAGGAAGTCTACAATTGATTGATTTTTATTGTTGTAGAGACCTCAGAGGCATTACAAAACAGAGAAACTTCTGGTACAAATTGATATTGCATAGTAAATTTAGCCAATTACAGACGTACTCATATATAGAAGCATGTAAAAACTGATCACAAAGTGTGGTCATACCATATTCTTTGCCTCCCTTCAAAATTCATCCGTTTCATAAATGTTGAGTTCAAGAAGAAATTCTTTTACTTTTTTTTTTTTATTGGAAGATCTGTGATATGTTGGGGTATGGCATTAAAAAATTTTATGGGCTTGTATAAAGAGCACTTTTGTGTTTTTTTATAGTTACATCAGAAAGAAACTAGGTCTTGCTTGTTTCTTGTGTTATAATTATGCCGCATGTCATACTGTTGATACTTCGGATAGATTTCCTTGGTATGCATTACACACAATGGTATAAATATTGACAGCAGGGTCATAATCTGTAATTTTTTAAAGCTTGGTCTACAGTGAGCTCTGGGTGCCAAGCTACATATCAGTCTTATTGCCTTATTTTGTAGTTTGAAGACATTAGCTGCCTTGCTTTGATGTACCCACAGTAAATGTGACTGTGGTTTCTTTTGCTTTAAGTACTGGCACATTTAGACCAAGACACAGCTTCCTTGGAGAAAATATTCCTTTGCTAATGCTGCTTCCCACCTTTTTGAATCAATTGAGATTCCTAGGAAATCAACAGCATTTGAGCTCTGCTCAAGTTCAGTGTTATTATTCCACGATACATACAGGTCTTGATTTTTTTTTTTTTTTTTTTTTGACACAAAGGGAATTAGCTTTACACCAGTTTTCAACTTTGACAGTGCACTGGTCTGCTTAATATTTGACCTTCTGTGCTGTTTCTGCAGTTATACAGACTGCAAGATCATCTGCAAATAAGTAACTCCTAGCTGATGGCCCAACTATGTTACATGATAAGTCATATATATAAATAATAAATAGAATTGGGCCAAGTACAGAACATGCCCACAAGTAAGTAATCTGATTCTGTACCATTAAAAACCACCTTCTGCACTCTATTACTTAGATAGGATTTTATCAATTCCCGAGCACTTCGTGTAAAGCCATAGAATTGCACTTTGTTCAATAAGATTTCATGAGACACAGTGTCAAAAGCTTTTCATAAATCACAGAGTTTATTGTGAACCATGAGCTTGCTTTCTAGTTGCTTCACACACTGTGTTAAAAGTGATAAGGCAGATTTAACAGTTCCTAACCCTGATCTGAAGCCAAATTGTCTATCACTGAAGATATAGTTTCCTTCAAAGTATTTTACTATTTAATATAGCTTCTATCACTTTAGACAAGACTGGCACAATTGAAACAGGCCTAAAATTATCACAACTTTGGAGGCTGCCTTTTTTGTGTTTTCGAGTGACTTTACTGCCCTGGGGAACTGAGCCTCCAAAATACATGTATTTACTACATGTGTTATCAATTCTGGCAGCTGAACTGAATCACATTTCACATGGCTGAACTTAAACCATAAACGTCATCAGTAAAACTGTTCTTCATTTTCCTCAGTATATAGGTAACATCCTGTACCTTGACAAATTTAAAGCTAAATGTACTTCCAGGTTTTGTGGTGTTTCTCAGGCAGTATTTATGGTCAGTGACTATATTGTAAGTGCCAATCACCTTCTCAGTGAAGGCTGTATTTAACTGTGCAGCATTCAGATTGCTGCCTTCAGCCTGTGAAGTCATTTTCCTTTTGCATTGACTGTTAATGATATTATTTTCTGATGTTAGTATTATATCTTCATTTTTTCATACACCTAGCTTCCTTTAAGGCCTGTCTTAATCTTTCCTTTTTCACTGTGAGCATGCCTTTAAATACTTGAGAACCTGTACTTTTGTACATGCATAATATTGATCACACTCCCTCTTGATCTCCAACACCTTTTCACCCTTGACCTTATTTACTCTTAGTGCCTTTTTATTATTTGGTACGTTAATGGGAAACGACATCTTAGCATATACAGAAAGAGTAGATATGAGTTCTTCCACCTTTCTACCTATTGCATGTTCTCGATAAACTTGCAACCAATAACTTTTATCACCATTAGACTTAAACATATTTAGATTATCATAATTGACCACACATACACTCTTTCCTGCCATGTGCACTGAGTCAGTGGCCAGATACCCAGGTCTTAATTACGTCTGACTTCAGATGCACTAACTCATTTGATACAAATATATTGTCAATACATGTACCAGTACCTTTATAATGAAGTCTTGTTATTTCAGTGGTTGTAATATAAAGACCAAATGAATTTAATAAATTATTTGCATATGAGTTACAGATAGTGGACAACTGAAAATTCAAATTGAAATCTCCACAGACTGTCAGTATTGCCTCACGTGTTCCAATATTTCTACGGAATCCAAACTGACCTTCCCCAAGGTTGGCTTCAACTAGTTTTTCCATTTGTCTGTAAAGAATTCACATTAGTATTTTGCAGCAGTGACTTATTAAACTGATAGTTTGGTAATTTTCTCATCTGTCAACGCTTGCTCTCTTTGGGATTGGAATTATTATACTCTTCTTGAGGTCTGAGGGTATTTCGCCTGTCTCATACACCTTGCTCACCAGATGGTAGAGTTCTGTCAGGACTGGCTCTGCCAAGGCCGTCAGTAGTTCTAATGTAATGTTGTCTACTCCTGGGGCTTTGGTTCGACTCAGGTCTTTCAGTGCTCTGTCAAACTCTTCACACAGTATCATATCTCCCACTTCATTTTCATCTACGTTCTCTTCCATTTCCATAATATTGGCCTTGTATAGACCCTCTATATACCCCTTCCACCTTTCTGCTTTCCCTTCTTTGCTTAGAACTGGGTTTCCATCTGAGCTCTTGATGTTCATACAAGTGGTTCTCTTTTCTTCAAAGGTCTCTCAAATTTTCCTGTAGGCAGTATCTATCTTACCCCTAGTGAGATCAGCCCCTACAGCCTTACATTTGTCCTCTAGCCATCTTGCACTTCCTGACAATCACATTTTTGAGACGTTTGTATTCCTTTTTGCCTGCATTTTTATGTTTTTTCCTTTCATCAATTAAATTCAATATTTCTTCTGTTACCCAACGGTTTCTACTAGACCTCTTCTTTTTACATATTTGATCTTCTGCTGCCTTTACTGTTTCATCCCTCAATGCTACCCATTCTTCTTCTACTGTATTTCCTTCCCCCATTGGTTCCCTAATGCTCTCGCTGAAACTCTGTACCACCTCTGGTTCTTTCACTTTATCCAGGTCCCATCTCCTTAAATTCCCACCTTTTTGCAGTTTCTTCAGTTTTAATCTACAGGTCCTAACCAATAGATTGTGGTCAGAGTCCACATCTGCCCCGGGAAATGTCTTACAATGTTTCCTTTCCTCCCTACCGAATTCCATTCACCCATGACTATTAAATTTTCGTCTCCCTTCACTACCTGAATAATTTCTTTTACCTCATCATACATTTTATCAATTTCTTCATCATGTGCAGAGCTAGTTGGCATATAAACTTGTACTACTGTAGTAGCGTTCACTATGCTGTTTGTAGTAGCTTACCCGCATTCCTATTTTCCTATTCATTATTAAACCTACTCCTGCATTACCCCTATTTGATTTTGTGTTTATAACCCTGTATTCAACTCACCAAAGTCTTGTTCCTCTTGCCACCGAACTTTACTAATTCTCACTATATCTAACTTTAACCTATCCATTTCTCTTTTTAAATTTTCTTACATACCTGCCCGATTAAGGGATCTGACATTACACGCTGCGATCCGTAGAATGCCAGTTTTCTTTCTCCTGATAACGACATCCTCGAGTAGGCCCCTCCTGGAGATTATAATGGGGGACTATTTTACCCAAGAAGACACCATCATTTAACCATACAGTAAAGCTGCATGCCCTCAGGAAAAATTATGGCTGTAGTTTCCCCTTGCTTTCAACTGTTTGCAGTACCAGCACAGCAGGGCCATTTTGATTAGTGTTTCAAGACCAGATCATTCAATCATCCAGACTGTTGCTCCTGCAACTACTGAAAAGGCTGCTGCCCCTCTTCAGGAACCACACGTTTGTCGGGCCTCTCAACAGATACCCCTCCGTTGTGGTTGCTCCTACAGTACGGCTATCTGTATTGCTGAGGCACGCAAGCCTCCACACCAATGGCAAGGTCCATGTTTCTTGGGGTGGGGGGGGGTGTACTTTTCATTAATAATCCAAATTATTAGCATTGAGATTGTTGTGTCTTAACGTATTATTATAATACATTATTAATGCTAGTGTTATTATTATTTTGTTTTCTGTGTAATATTGTTCCTGGTCATGTGTAATTTAGCGCCTGAAGCATCTAATCTAGTCAGGGTAAATAAGCCATAAATAAATAAGTTTGGGAATTTTGTTGCAAAAACTACAACAGTTAACTGATAAAATTTGTCAAAGTTTCTTCACTCTGAATGCTGTCTGATTTTGTTATCTGTATGTCAACTGCTTTGTGTTCATCAGAGTATCTCAGACTACCATGTAGGCTAAAAACCACCATGTGCACCCCGCAAGTACTTACCTAACTGAGTAGCTGCTTCCTTTGTGTAGTGTACCCTGACCTGTCTAGGAGAGTCCTACAATTATCCACCCAATAATGGAGGTCCAGCCAAGACTGTCAGACTCAACAAAGCCTCTGGCCGAGATTGTCCACTCGGCTCCAGACCTGGGGACCCCAGTCAACTCTGGAAACTGTGCTGCAAATCGTGAGCTGTTCTTGCACTCGATATGAGAGGCCAGCAGCCTCCACCAGTCATCTGAATGAACTGAGGATGACCTCGGAACCCTCGCAAAAGGCACTGTCAGAACTGATGCCCCTCCTCGGAGATGACTGCACCCTGCAAGCTCGATAGCCACAGGCAAAGGTGCCCCATCTCGGATGAGGCTCCCTGACAGACCTACTGAGTGCATATTGGCTATCTTTCTGGCTCTGAACAATATTTCCCTAATGTGTCCAACACTTGTGAACCCCTCCTCCAGTGAGCTCGCTCAGATGCCGTCGGAGGAGTGACTCACAGACGAGTGGGCGTGGCCGGACAGCCAGCCTCCACATGCCTAACCTAGTAGTGTAGTTAGTCGTTCAAGAGAAATGACGACTGTGCTACACACTACTTGAATTTCCACTTTAAAGTTACAAAAATGTGAGACTACACCTCTTAAATACAAGAAAACTCATGGAATTTAAGAATTAATCTATGAAGAAAACAGAAAAATCTAAAGACATAACTAGCTGTTGTCCACATCTGGAACCAGTGTGTAACTCAGCTTTACTTGTTTCTTGTCAAGACAAGATTTAAAAAAGATTTTCTCTGGGTTGATCTATATTTATTTTTGTCGTTATGAAATTTTGAACTTTATTTATAAGCCAGTCAGTGCCCCATTGTGAATTTACGGAAAAGCTGAATAATGCAGAAATACTGAGCATTAGCTGAAGTTTAGATATATTAGGAACCTGTGCATACTGTCAGTCTTTTAGCCTCCTTCTTTTATAGAGTCTTTGTACATATGATGGACTACAAGCACACTTTTATAACAACAGCTTAATAATCATATATTTTACTCTTCCATAAAAAAAAAAATTAAATAACAATCAGTACTTTTCAGCCATGACTAGAACCCCCCCAAAAAAAGATATATGCGAAGAGGCATCGGACGTCTCAACAGTGATGACTGACAACTGTGTCATCCTCAGCTAACCAAATTAATTGGAGGGGCACGTGGTCAGCACACCTCTGTCCCGGACCTTGCCAGTTTTTGGCAACGGCGATGCTACTTCTCAGTCGAGTAGCTCCTCAGTTGGCCTTACAAGGGCTGCGTGCACCCTTATTGAACCTTGCCCACACAGCACAGTACAGAGAGCTTCACTCACAATGTTTCATCGAGATGTGCGTCGGTTAAAATCACACGTGGTTTCTTACAGGGCTCAGAATTTTGCTGCCAAGCTGGATGACAGACATGTCTAATCCCACAACCATAGTTTTTTATTACAGTCCCAATGTATTTGACTAAATTGCTCGCTAACAAATGA
Source organism: Schistocerca gregaria (assembly GCF_023897955.1). NCBI lineage: Eukaryota > Metazoa > Arthropoda > Insecta > Orthoptera > Acrididae > Schistocerca > Schistocerca gregaria. The sequence continues at coordinate 581,234,889 of NC_064925.1, forward strand.
ATACTTCACTTACAGGCTTTGTGAAAATTGGCTACATCTTTCAACAGAACTTTGCCCACTTCATCATAGCTTGATGTGAGGAGTAAGAATATTGTGGTCAAAATTTTGTGTTTGCTTCCAATAACAGTATGCTATTAATCACTTAACTTAAACCATATGCTAGTACATTTGTATGTCATCCTGATACCAAGTTCCCACCATATATTTCATTCCCTTGAGAATCAGCTAGCAAATCTCCTTACACTCTATTCGTGCATGGTACGACGTATGACCAGCTGTCTGCTATCCTGAATGGACTCTTCCAAACTGTGACCAACAACCACCTAAACTGACTCGTGTGATGGAATGGGGCATTTACACAACATTTTAAAATATTTCACATTCCAAGCTAAAATTTCAATTGAAACAGGAACTTTCTTTCTGTGGCCATAAAATGATGTAGACTTAACTATGAAGCTATTATATTCGTTACAGGACAACTTTTCAACACTGTCATACAACATACACAAGTTCTTGTGAGTTCATAGTAGAGGTCCACCTTGAGCCGTGCAATTAATTACGAATGAAGCACGGTATTGATATTAAATGTCTAAGTGATAGTCAGTTTAGAGAGTAATTTAAAACAGATTTGTACATTAGCTGGGAATAAGGGGATCTGGCTGAGCTCGTCTGGAAAGCGGCGGTGAGGGGAAACTTTCACTGTGGCAGCCTGGCCCAGTAAGTGTCTTTGTGATCCCTAATGGCACCACCGTGCAGATGGACAAGAGTCAAGACATTCTGCATTGTTCACTCACACAAATATTTTACGTGTTGGAGTGAGAAGTAATGTTTGTGAAAGATGCAATTGACTGCCAAATGCAGAAAATCTGGCTTTGGGATGTGTGCCAGAGATTGCTGTCTTACAGGTGAACTCCCAGCTAGGCCTTTTAAATGCCACCAAACACATAACTCTTACAAAAATTTTGTTTAGGGATTTAAGACCTTTGAAAAACATCAAGATGAACCACTGTCCAGAGTGACAGAGAGCTAAAAGGAAGCTGCCTCACTGACACGGGAGAGAGATACGAATAGTGAGGCATGACTTTTTCCAAGGGGTATAGCAGAAATGGAAGCAATGGTTGCCCGAGTAAAACATAGCCCAGGGAAGGGGAGTTGTGCTCTCTGAGGAGCATTTTTCCCAGTCAGAGCTTGGAAGATCCAGAGCACAGCCAGTAAAATTAAGCACATATAGAAAAATTTGGCAATTTGAGGTTTCTCTCCTCACAGTTGCTACACTGATGTGTAAGGAGACTTGTCAAATATTTGGCCAGCCACAGAAGTGGTCTGCTGCTACTGAATGGTATCAAGGGAACTTCAAGTCATCTTGTAAATACAATCTCAGAGATTCATTCGGAATATTTGTATTGCAAAGTCGTTAACACTCTGCTTCTAAAATCCACAAAAAGTGTGACAAATTACCTCCAATAACTTATTAGTTTCAGTAGTTCTATTCTGTGCTCATAAACCAACTAATCACAATACATGTTCCACAGTCGTAAAACACTCCTTCCCACCCAAACACACAACCTCTCAAAGCTTCCAGAATGAAATTTTCTCTCTGCAGTAAAGTGTACACAGATTTAAAACTATGTGCTGTACTGAGACTCTATCTCAGTACCTTTGCCTTCTGTGGGAAAGTGCTCTACCAACTGAGCCACCTAAGCATGACTCATGACCCATCCTCACAGCTTTACTTCCTCCAGTACCTCATCTCCTACCATCCAAACTTCAGAGAAGCTGTCCTGCAATGCTGGAAGAAAGGATATAGCAAAGACATGGCTTGTCACAGCGTAGGGGATGTTTACAGAATGAAATTTTCACTCTGCAGTGGAATGTGTGCTGATGTGAAACTTCCTGGCAGATTAAAACTGAGACTCAAACTCAGATCCTTTGCCTTTAGCAGGCAAGTGCTCTCAAAGCTTGTCACAGTTTGGAGCTACCATGTACACAAAGCCATTGCTGCTAATTTTGGCTAACAATAAAAGACAAGCTGCTCCATTACACTCAGTCCAATACATTATTGATAGAGTAGTTTGTATTAGGAAACCTGCAATAAAGTTCTATGCATGCACACGGATTAGCATTTTACTTAAGTGTCAGTGTACACCATTTTCCCAAAACTGCGAAAAAGAGAATAATGTATCATGTAATAAAATGTACTGTAGCCTGTTTGATGCATCAGCCCATTTGTCACAAGCAACTGGAGTTGAGTAAAATAGTGTTAAAAGCAGAATAAGTGCTAAGTGTGAAACGGTATATTGAAACTTACTTAACATACTTGGAGACAGAGTGTCAGGGACACAGATTATTAATAACAACTTTTTCATTTATGGTCTTGTGCTGGTATGAACTACCAATTTTCTTTTGGTTCCAGCTGTATGGAATTGAATTCTCACAAGCTTTTTGTTGAGTACTCGTAAACCGATGTCAGATGGTAGCTGACTCTCATACCAAACACGACCTCATCCACAGCCATGTTGCCAGCACTATCATGAAGATGGCTGCAGTATAATTGGATAAATAAGATGATCTACTCACCACACTGGTGGCAGCAGAAACTATATGCAAAGGATATAGAAATGTGGAAGCTTTCAGAGCCAATGGCTCTTCCTTCTAGCAGAAGATTTGAAGGGAAAGAAAGAAGACTGGCAAGACTTAAGAAAGGGAGAGAGTTATGGAAAAGTTGCCCAAAACCATAGGTCAGAGGAGACTTACCAGACAGGATGAGAAGGAAAGACTGATCCTTGGTGCCTGCGCTGGATGAGATTTGAAAACCTGAGAGCTTAACGATGGAAGATGTGGTAATCAGCAAGACACAATTTACTGGAAAAAAAAGGTCATTTGGAGTCAATATGAGCTGAAAGCTAACTGCATTGTACATCATAGGCATATATGGGGAGGGGGAAGATGGTGGAGATGTGTGTGTGTGTGGGGGGGGGATAGACGGACTGCAAAATGAAAGGGGAGCAAAGAAAAGGAATAGTTACTGAGAATAAATTCTGACAACACTATGATGCAATTTTACTTTTTTAAGCTGATGTTTCTCATTGATTGTGTAAACAAAACAAATGGATCACATACTTTTGGACATATAAATACAGACTGATTATTGGCTCCAGTGTCCAAGGTTGTTGAATAAGTCAGTTTGCAGTCTGCTTGTTTCTATTAAATCATTGTCCACCCACGTTAGCTGAGTGGTGAGTGTGACATACTGTCGATCTTAAGGGCCTGCATTTGATCCCCAGCTGGATAAGAGATTTTCTCCACTCAGGGACTGGGTGTTGTGTTGTCCAGATAATCACCTATTCATCCCCATCCAAGCACAATTCGCCAAAGTGGTGTGAAATTAATTAGTTTGTTTATTTTCATTCATTTTAGAAAAACATCTGTCTGTCTCTGATTTGATTGTCTTGGCCATGGTTTCTAAATCTGCCTCTACTTGTGTGACACGCCTCGTGATGTCATCATGAGGGGTAACGCACTTTCCTACTTTTGTCATTATGTGCTACTTAAAGGTTTGACATTGATTTCATTATGTTTTGCTAAAACTGTTAGTTTTGAAAACTAGGTGGCCATTTGAGTGATCCTTTTGTTCAAGTCAGTACCAATTTTGGTTAATTTAGCGTCATTACTGTCAAGTTTTTTCTTTATTTCCTGAAATTTTTCCGTAAACAGTTTCTCATTGTTCTGTAAACTTGTATTCATCTGCTGAAATTGTTGCATGACTGCACTGATAAATTGTGAGAAATTTACTGTTTGAACATTATCTGCTCCCGGTAAATCGTGAGAATTTACTGCTTGTGATCCACTTTCCATATCTTGCAACTCTATGTTGCTGTCCGTTCCTACGGCTAGATTATTTAGTTTCTGTATTTCATTTACTGTTTCACTTGTTTGAGCAAGTGTAATTTAATTCTATGCTGCTTCATTGGATATGGAACTTGCAGTAGGCAAACTGTTTATGTTATCCATTCTGTGAGTCATGACCGTATCAATAGTAATAAGATTTTTTTTTAAACTCGTCTCTACAATGTTTAGCTTGTATGTAATGTTATTCAAACAATGCATAGAGTTGATCTATTATTGACAATGTCTCTACACGCCATGTTGTCTCCACTGAGCTGTGTATCGGCCATTTTGCAGTAATTGTTGTCGTACTTTGAAAAAAACAATAAATATACACTCAGCAGTAAAAATCACTTTTTAACTTTAGCAAAACTTCGCTATATATCGTGAGTTAATGAAAGATTGTGCCAACAAACAGCCCAAGATGCTATGGGGCAATGTATCACAGGATGGCATTTGGCACCTTTATGTGTCAGAATATACACCTGCATTGCCATCAGAGAGTGGTATGCATTGTAGTGATGTGACAGGACACCCTTCACTGTGACACATGTTCCATTTGACCTGAATTACAGCGACGTCACATCGTATGACAAAAATGACCATTTCCTTGAGGGTGTTGCAGTTTCTTCTTTCAGCAGAGTAAATGGTATGCATTTCATTGTAACCTTTCTAGTTTAGTAAATAAATCACCTTCCTTGACAAGGATCTCAATATCTGTTTATTGTTGTTACTAAGTATATACTACAGGTCAAAATTATTCGATCACCTATGAAAAAAGCTGTGCACTTTATTTTAATAGACAACTACACTCTTCAAACTAAATAGGCTAACAATACAAATATTTTCTCTCTCTCTGTCATTAAGTACCCTTCGTGCTAAGAACAGCTGCGCAGACTGTTGGCATTATGGAGATAATATTTTTGCAGAGATTACAGTCCCATGCATCTGTAATCCATAGATTTTCAACATTAGATGATGCCAGTTCTCTGATCTCTCTGCCATGTTCATCCCAGTGGGTGAGGTGGAGCAGTGGTTAGCACACTGGACTTGCATTCGGGAGGACAACGGTTCAAACCCATGTCCAGCCATCTTGATTTAGGTTTTCTGTGATATCCCTAAATCACTTCAGGCCAATGCCGTGATGGTTCTTGTGAAAGGGCAGAGTAGACTTCCCTCCCCATCCTTCCCTAATCCAAGCTTGTGCTCCGTCTCTAATAACCTTGTTTTCAATGGGACATTAGTGTTTAATCTCCCTTCCTCAAGTTCATCCCGTAAGTATTCGATGGGATTTAAGTGAGGCGGCTGACTTCACCAGACCATATTCTTCAGTTTCCCAAATTTCTTTCCTCTGTTGACTTACTATTGGCACAATTTAGAAGTCTGTCTGAGATCATTGTCTTGCTGCAGATCAACCCACAACTAATATGCCTCTTGGCAGATTGAACTGAATTGTTGATCAGTACTGACTTCATACGTTCTCCACGATGTCAATGAGTAAACATTCAGTGGAGGCTTACAAATTTAAAACTCGATTAATCCTTGGACCATTGCAATCAATTCAACTTCTCTCTATCCATCCATGTAAGTCATGGTCACACAAATGGCATTGCTCTGCTGAGACAAAGGTTGGAGCTTCTCACATATTGTTTACTTTATTATTAATTATAGGTGCAGGAGGATTCTTCACATTTACTCTGTACACATAGGAACTAATCTTTGCTTTACCGTGTTACTCAGGGTCTTCCAGATTGTCAAACACTTGAGCTGGCACCAGAGCAATGTATACACTACTGTAGGCTTGGTTAGGCCAAAATTTGTTACTATTGCCTTGCTGGAATAGCCTTTGTGAAGCAGAGCTACAATTACAGCACTTTTTTCAATTCCGACCTCCTCCTTCCATCTTATTAGGATGCAATACAGCATGAACTTGAACAAGTATAGAAACTCACTTCTAGGTACACACAGTGTACAAAGGCAGCAAAAGAAATGAGACCTATTTAAATGGAACCCTCTTAGGTAAAGTCCACCAGTGTTGTGGAGACTCACCAGCACCTCTCTGGGTGAAGAATGAGCTTAGTTTTTGCATGTTTTACTATCAAAACAGGTTTATGGTGCAATACTCAAAGTTAAATCCCTGTGTTAACGCAAATCAATAGCTGTGACTGAAAACTTTTCTTCACTTTAGCATCTAAAATTCGCAGACAATGTGTGTGATCATCTGGACCACAGCCCTTGGACACCCAAAAGATAAAAATGCATCTGACAGCAAGCCATCCGAGTCATTGGCACATCTCAAGGGCCCAAGTAGCATGTACGTGGTTTTATAGTGATCCCAACATAAACTGCTTCCAAACCTCAGAAATGGAATTCTGTGATTGAAATTCAACCTTTGTAAGAGATTAGAATGTATGCCACTTACTACTAGCACAGACATACTGCTATTTTAAGTGTTCTCTCTGTCAAGGTAACTGTAACTGAATTGGCAGAGAAGTGACTAAACACAGGAATGATATTGAGTTGCTACAACAAAATCAGGGATCTTCTCTTTATAACAGTATCTAATTTTGTAATATGTTTCTGCTGTTGAATTGTGTTCCATCTGTGTATGACAGTGCCTATGTAGCACCAAAATGTTCCATCTTCAAAATTTGAATTCAGAATATTTTCATGTGCTTTTGGAAGGTGTGAAATGTCACAACTCGTATCCCTAGAAGTGTTGGTATTATAATTGCCAGCTCAGAGACATGGTTATTCATTACAAATGATGGGGGAAAAAGCCTCCAATTGAATACAAAGCTGATATATAAATGAGTGAGTGAACGTACAATTGCTCATTGGATTACACTGTGTCTGTTATTGTTATATTTCCAATTCTTAATTTTCTGCATTCAGTTACAGTTATCATTGTACAGCTTGCTACATTGAAGCATGGAAATCACCCCAAGACAGTGAAGATCACATGGAACATGGAATGAGTGTCTGAACTGAAATGATTCCAAGCAAGCTACCCTGGGAATTGATTAATACTAAAAGTGTGTACTGCTTGGAGTATCTGACAAATTGTGCAGGGTCAGAAACACATACATTTTACAGAAAAAGTACAAGATGTGGTGAACATTCTGTCTGCAGTCTGGTATAGTGAACTGCTATGGGTGAAACAGAGTACAGTACTGCTCAAAGTAGAGGTGCTAGTTCTTGGAGTGCATTTACAGTAACCAGGATGAAATGTTTGTGGCTTTGCTTGCCTGTGTGAGAAGGACTGTTGCTAAAGAAAAAATCCATTTTATTTTGCCAAATGTGTTTAAAAGTAAAAAATAATACATATATTGACTGAATTATAAAGGTAACTAATGATAATGGTGTTTCAGACATTCCAGACTACATCTTGGGTACAGTTACAAGAATTATCAGGTGCTGTGAAAAATGGTATTGGCTGCTAAACATTTAAATGTAATGCTGTGGTAATTTAGGATCAAGAAAGTGCCTTGAAAAAAATGTTTATGTCTCCTTTTTCGTATATTTTTTAAGTTGAAGTGACTGTACATCATGTGGCAATAGCTGAAACAAATTGGCAACAAATTTAAATGAAATGTATACAATTTTTACGGTTCATATAGAAGATAACATGTTTAATAAACAATGCTGTTTTTAACAATAGTATAATGAATACTATGCCTTATCTTACGATAACATTAGAATAATATTTAAATACCTAAATTTGGGAGTTGTTATAGCCAGTAGTGTCTGCAACACATCAAACAGAGCTTTTCGTTAGCTACCATTGTATGTTTCAGCACCATGTTAACAAGCCTGCCACTCCTATCATACTTTATATAGGGTGTACATAAAGTCCAGGAACACTTTCAAGTAATTACTGCACAAGAACTAAACATTGTACACATATCATACATATTGCAATTTGAAGCGAAACTGTAAAAAAACTTCCAAACAAACGGGGCACTGCTTCATCATGTGGTAGAGGCAGTACATACACCAGATCTTTAATGCGTCCCCACAGAAAAAAGTCACATGGAGTGAGATGTGGTGATTGGGGAACCATTTAGTGAAACACCTGTCCTCTTCTGTAGCAAGGCCGATCCATCGATGCAGCAGCTCTGTGTTCAGACACCCACAAACTTCACGATGAAAATGGGTTGGAGCTCCATCCTGCTGAAAAATGAATGAAGGGTCCAGTTGCATTTGAGGTATCAGCCATTGCTGCAACACATCCAAGTAGGAATATCCAGTAACAGTGCTCTCAGTGAAGAAGAATTGCCTGTACTGTTTTTGGTACGACAAGGCACAAAAAACATTTACTTTTGGGGACTCATGCTCAAATTCAATGCATTCGTGTGGATGCTTTGTACCCCCAGATATGACAATTATGCCTGTTTACTTTCCCATTAGTGTGAAAAGTGGCTTCCCTGCTAAATATTATGTAATCAAAGCCATTACCATCCCCATTCAGTTTTTGCAACTCTGAATGCTTCTCTTTGTCATCATCATTGAGTTCCTGCACTAGCTCCAGTTTGAATGATTTCATTGACACCTTCTGTAGCAGGACTTTTCACTATGTCATTGGAGCTATTTTGAGATCATGGGATGCACGACGCACAGATTTTCTCGGACTCCTTATAGATGACTCTCGTATGCACTCCTCATTCACTTCACTCACACTGGGACGTCTGCTTCTCTTTCCCGGGCACAAGCAACCCATCATAACAAATTTGTTGTGCCAGTGGTAAATGGCCTTCCTTGTTGGTGGCTCCTTACCACACTAGTTTTTGTTGGACGCCAACACACCACGTTTGTGACTATCCTCAAGTTACGAAACTACACTGTGGTGGTATACATTAAAAAAAAACTTTCAGTGTCTCTTTGAAATGACACATGTATGATAGGTGCACACTGTTTGGTTCTTGTGCAATAAATAATTGAAAGTGTTTGTGGTCTTTATGTACGCCTCATATTTTTTTATACATGGCAAAATCATGATATTCTCAACATTAGAAATGTTCATAATGTAACCATATGCATAAATTAATTTGCAAATGAATGTAAAATGACTCATTCCTCATCATTATGATCCATAGAACATGTATCCTACTAACTAAATTGGATTAGATGATGATGCATCACTATTAAATCATTTGCCTGTATTCTCTCTGTCGCCAAAAAGTGTATTATTAAGGGAGATAAGACTATTAGTTTGTTCTTTCAGTTGTCACTTGAAACTGAAAATAACATTGATATGAATGATCATCAAAAAGAAAAGAAACTTTATGGTTCCATGGACCTTTACAAGTCTCAACCAACTATGCAGTATACATGTAGACTGAAGAGATGAATGAAAATTTGAACCCAGATCCTCTGCTCACTGGGCAGATGCACGAACCACTACACCACCCTGGCACAGTGGCTCTGCACTGTTTGCCCCAGCATGCCTCCCTCCTCAGTCCAAAATCCTGTTCACAACTCAGTCCACTTATTTCCCCAAAACACAAAGAGCACCACAGAGGATGTCAAACTGTCATGGAATAGCACCTCAGTTTTGAATGAAATGGGGATTCCTCTCTGGAACCATATAGTTTCATTTAATGAAAGCAGCTATACCTGGGTCTCAGGCAGGACCTCCTGTTTCGTTTGATTCTGAGGTACTATTCCAATACTGTTGGACATGTTCCACACCCAGGAGGATACCCTCTTTTGTGGGTCTGTGGAATAAATAATTAATGTAATCTAGTCTGAGATCCCCTCCTCTTGTGGCAGTTAATTGTATATCACTGGAGCAACAAGGCATTGTGACTGAAAAGGACACACCATTCCCATTTTCTGGAATGGTTGCAAGGCAAATGCACTTACTTGCAGGCCTTTATTATGGATAACAATCTGTTGAAGCATTAAAGAACACAGTTAACATTTCTGAATTGTGACACACTTTATAGACCAGAATTGTCTTCTCTAGGTCTAAACATGAATTTGATGAAGGGTAATTGCCTGAAACTTTACTGATAAAGGCAAAATAGTTCTCTTAATTCACCTCAAAAGCACGATAACCGACCTCGATATCAGATGGAGCAATAAATGAAATATTCGAAAGTGTCATTCATTGGTTCTCAATAAATGGTCTAGCACATCATTTACAAAGAAAAGGCATCTTATTCAGTTTTGTACAAGGAAAGACAAATCATCACTAATAATGAAGCATTACGGAAAAGAAATATGTGAAGACTGATTGTTAAAAATACTTGGGGGTACATAGTGATGAGAACAAGAATTATAAAACTGAGTGCAGCAACATTTGCTCTAAATTTGATTGCCATAAGTGGCAATGACATCACTAGAAAATTTAACTTCCTTCTTTCATTGATGTCATATTTAGAATGGGGGCCTCTGACCCCTCCCCATCCCCCTACACACACGCACAGTGCCTATCCTCAAACTTCACATAGATAAAGAAATTAGGTAGCCTCACAACACATACACTCTTACAAAGTTTGTTTTGAAGGATCAGCACAATTTGAAAATAATACTAGCATTCATAAATACAATACTAGGAGGAAAACAGTGGGACTTAATCTTGTTGTAGCACAGAAAGAAGCATATCATGCAGCCATAAAAATATTTGACAACCTCCCTTTAATTAACAAGGTGCTGGCTGATAATGAAAGTTGACAAGTGCTATTCCATAGATGAATTTCTGAGAAGGAAACAACAGGTTACCCACGAACACTGATGTGCTGCTTCCTGGACTTGGGTAGGCGCGCCGGCCCCGGACTGAATCAGCCCAGCAGGTTAACAACGAGGGACGGCATGCCTGAATGTGGTTTTTAGGCAGTTTTCCACATCCCACATGGTAAATACTGGGCTGGTCCCCATGTACCACCTCAGTTACACAACTTACAGACATCTGAAAAACATTCGCACTATTTCATGGCTTACACTAGACGCAGACAGCTAGGGTACATTACTTCTGTCCTGGGGGGTACATAATGGTGACAAGAAGGGCATCTGGCAACAACACTCTGTGACTCTAACATTGCCAACTCTATAGTACCAGGGTCAACCCCGTGTTGAAGCGGGGCAAAGGCCCAAGCAAATTATGAGAAGGTGACATCCAAAAATGAACATATCTACTAAATGCAATTTATCACAGTCAACATGAAACTTATTTTGGGCATACATAAGAATGAAAATAGCATACTGCAGTGTGAATGCCTTTTACTTTTAGGCCAAAAGGCAGTTCATATCTGTAAATCAAATCTACAATGAAAATATTCCTTTAAAAAGCACATTTAAATATGGACATGTTCTCATTACATGAACCATGAGCGATTTTCAAAACTAAAAATCTTCTTCTTTCTTTCAAAATAACTTACCTCTTATTGTATAATGCTTGTTATACCATATCATTTCACACATTTTTATAGTGTAGTATGTGATAGCATAGAAAAAACTGTAAAGTGGCCACTATAGTACTAATATTCGTTTTCAATATTTTATTCAAATTTCAGGTTTATTATTACTTCACAATTATTTAAAATGTTTCAGATCACCATGCCAGAATAAAATGACGTAACTGTGGCATTAACTATCTTTAGAAGTATTCTTTGACGTAAGTGTTACATGCAAAAAAGAATAATTTTCTTAACAGTCACAAGCAACATGGAAATATCATCGGTGATGGTTGTGTTCCAACTTAAGTACTAGTGATTTTGGCAGGCTTCTTAAAAAATAGTTTACTGTAAACGATCAACATCTTTTTTCCTATTATCTTAGACTGGATGGCTGAAAAGTACTTGGGCTTTTGTCCAAGGAAAGGGTTTTGTAGTGGTTCATCTGCTCTTTTACATCTAGTTGGGATTTCTAGAATGCATTTGTCTCAACATCAGTATGAGTGTTTCCCATAGCTTTGTACTTGTGTATGGAAATGCATTTTATTTCACATATTTAATGTGAAATCCCTATCTAAGGACCTACAAGATGTACATCGGCGAGCAAGGTTTCTTAGCTGAGTCACTGATTGTAGATCTCATTGTATTCCTCTTTTGTTACAATTGTTGGCCTTTTTCTTAGAAGTTTTCCTATTCTATCAAAAGTGGAGTCAGTGCATAAGTAACTGTGTCCTTTTAATAATAATAAAAAGTAGTGCTATGCAACATATTATGAGGGAGCATGGAAGCACAAACAGTTGCTCTGCATTAGAGAAACAGTGTGACTGGAATGGAAATCACTCGACTGGATGTAATGGATTAGTTATCCTTCAGACAAAATGTGTATGTGGACACAGATGTATTTTCGTAGGCTTGTATCTTGGCAAATGTTTGATTTCACTTAAATTGTATGATTATCTAGGTTCTGCTTATCCTGTTTTTGTTCCATTCTGTGTCTCATTTATTTTAAATTCCTGACATGTTTGCTTTTGTGTGTAAGCTCCTCATATAAAATTTTGTTGAGGATTAAGGCAGCAACAAAGTTCAGTAAATAGTCAGCATGAACTAATTCTGTGCAATGGGAACCCCAGAAAAGCAGATGATAAAAGCTCTCAGGTTACAATTGCCTTCCTCATCTTCCAGAAAACACGCTACTTTTGATTTTTGGGTCATGACAAATGTTGACCATCTTGATGAGATCAGTCTCATTGACTGGGTGCACATTTGTCAAACATGGATTTCATGAGCTGGGGACTTGTTAACACGAACAGTCGATTGCTACTCTAAGCTCTGGACATACTTTTGCCTACCATCCAATGACACAGTAATGGAACATTGTACGTCATAGTGCATGGGATTTTGATCTTATTGGCTGCACTGTGAACATTGTAGGAGAAAAATAATTTTGAAAATGCACCATTTGTCAATAAGGGTTGAGGGGAGTGAAACAATCATTACTGAGTAACTGCTATGGAATATGCTGTACTGGGGCAAGCAGGGTTCTGTTTGGGTGGGCCCCAAATAGGCTTGTGATTATCTCACTGTATAAATTTCCAGAGGGTTATTGGTTGACCCTACCACCCCATCAGCAAACAAACATTTAACAGTAAAAATGTGATAGTAACACAGTATCAGGAGAATTATTAAATAATGTTGCACTAGTTACAGAACACAGATTTGAACCGTTGCCTCATGACTCACACACATGAATGTATCTTCTTCTGCTTCTACACAATGAGCACTGATCCAAAGGAATTGCTGAAGAAATGGTCTTGGATGGTTATTGATTCATTCAAGAGAGGTATAGGGACTTCTGAAATTAAGTTACGCAACAGGCACGGCACCCTTTCAGAAGAGTGGGCATGTTACCAATTTCCTGAGAGACAATTCTGCTGCAGTACGGACAACAGGTTCATCACATTGTGGGAGTGAAATGGCTCTCCAAAGTTGAGGTACAAGGAACAGTAAGTTTCTTGTTAGCCAAACATACAAATTGCACACTCATTCGCCATGGAATTCTTGCAGTGTATGGTGCAATGCAATGTAGCATCCAGTCGTAGTGAAACAGTGCCAACAATTTGATGAAGACCATTCAGTCTTTCCAGCAAGCTCAGTGGATATTTGACAGGAAAGATATTTTCCATCAAAGAGGAAATTCACACAGCAATCCTCAAATTGTTCCATGACTGAGGCACACGTTTATATTTTCAAGAAACTGAACAGTTTGTGGGATGTTACAATTGTTGTTTACAGGTTTTAGTGACTGTAGTGAAAAGTAGTATCTGCATCACTTTGAATTGTATTGCAGCATACAGTAAAAGTTACTCAGTCTGCCATAGTAACAGGTAACTTTCTTTCTGAAGTCTCATAGTTTCCTGCAGCTTTCACACCTTTCTTTGACAATCATCAGATGTCAGGTTACTCCTGGATGCATCAGTGAATGGAATCCTACTCTGCTGACTGAGTACCCATTCTGTGTTTTCGCATACCCAACTCCACAGACCAATGCTTTGGGGGAGGGATGCTAGTGCTATCTGAGGCCACATTGATAATGTGGAGACTTGGATTCTGTCTTGACCATAGTTGCCTGATATCCCAGATATCTGGTTGGAAACCCAACTCCCAACTGTACTTTGTTGGGATAGATAAAATTCCTGGTTACATAAAAATGGACAACATTATATAAAATGATGTGGTCTTCACTTCAAATTGCTCATTACCAATTTCTAATGAGGGGCAGTCTTGTATGAGTTACTGACTTAAACTCCTCCTTTTATTAACAGCACTAAGTGGCCATACTTGACTAAATAGCCATTGTTTTCGAGTAGTGCATCAGAGGTCAATCGTGACAGTGCTTTGTAATTCTCTGCTGAAAAAATTGAATAGGGTTGTGCAGTTTCCTTCCCCTGTGGCAGCCTTAGTCGTCATGATGATCTTATCAAAACATTCGAAAGAGAAATTGTGACGAAGGAAGCTGGGATAATTTTTTAATTTTTACTTCCCCCTTGTTTTGCAATATGCCTCCTTCAAATTTGTTTCTTCACTTTCAACTAATTACCATTAACATATGTGAATTGTAATCTGCATTTTCATAAAAGAGAAAGGCAGCCCCCTCGGGTTGAATTTTGTCTGTGTAATTGATTTTCTAATTTATATTGAGTATTCCTAGCTAGTATCTTTTATTATAGGGCAAAATCAGTCATTTTTATGTAACTTTAATTCCGATGTGGACTTATAAACAAATATAAATGGGAAGTTGTGCACTGGCCATACATAACTGTGTATTATTGGGAGGATGTGAAAAGTGAAAGTAGAAGACTGTGAAACGCAAGTGTGCATCTGTCGGCTACATCATTTACAGTAGACAGTACTGCACACCCCTATGTTTTCAGCCAGTATGTAGACACCGAGGACAACAAAGGAACAAAGTAGGCAAACCACAACAAAATGGCAGTTTACTTGCAGCACAGTCTAAACTATGTTGAAAAATGATTTGACTTTGAAGAAAGTGTCTACAGGACTTTCAAACCATTTTCACTGACAGTGAAACAGAGCTCAGTTTCAGAATATCTAGAAGTTATTTCTTGCAGATGGGGATTTGATGTTTGAAGAATGTGTGCAGTTAAAGAACTTTCTCAAGGATGAAGAGAAGAACTTTTCAAGCTGAAATCTGATTAGTGGAAGGAATTTTTTTTCATTGTTATGAAAACTATGACAACTTCTTAAAACTTTTCCGTTTTGTTTCAGATGATGGTGAACACTTGGTGAGCTGAGAGGAAACTTTTCCCAGCAGCAACATTAGAAGCTGAAATAATAATAATAATAATAATGAAGATGGTTTAGTGATTTACATGTCTCCAGTTTTATTGAGGAAGAAGAGAAGATTCTATGAAGGAGATTGAAAAGTGAGCAAAAATCTCAATAAGGTAAAAAAAAAAAAAAACATTGAATTGTAGCCTGTGTGTGTTTAGTCTTGGTTTTTTAAAAAATATCCCGATTTAGTTCAGAAAAAACTTGGTGTCTGGTCTGTACTAATACAGCTGCCTTCTAAATGGGCAGTGCACAGCTCTTTTGCATTTTCTTGTGGGTGCCTATGAGCCACAACTCTTATGCTCTAAACAGGTTGTCGACTCCAGGCTACCACTGGAAGATGGTTTGTCTCACAGTAGTGGTTCTCTGTTTGAATGATGTCACTGTGGTGTATGACAAATTGACAGGCAACTTATCATGCTGCTATACACTCACAATGTAGATAAGCCTGAAATGATCCTTCAGAGCATGTTTACAGACAACACAGTTGAAGATTTTAATGAATCTGTCTCACAGAGACTTCTGTTCAATAGTAGATTATGATAAATATTCTGGCCAACAAAGTATCTGATTCCATTAAATTTTCAGCTATGTTTTTTCAATAATTGCAAATCTGCTGTTCAAAAATGGAAGCCTTTTGGATTGATATTTTGTTTGAAATTTCTTTCTGTTTCTTTGATGTTTGAGATTATAAATTTCATGTGTTTCAAATTATTTGGTTATGAAAATGCCTCATAGCACTTCTGTGTCAAATAGAAACTGTTATAATTTTTCATAACCACTAGAACAGTTCCTGAAGTTAATATTGTAAAAATGTACCTTTGATGCTTTGCACCCGTGAGTTGAGTTGTGCTATCGTTGTTAACTTTCTCAATAGTTTTAGTGAGGTTACTGAATGAGAGTAGTTGTCTTGGACTTGATGTCACATGGAACCAAGTGCAGTTTTATCTGTTGGACTGAGTAATGTGAACTCAGTGTATATCATGAACTGTAATTTGCTTTTATACTTCTGCAACTTTGAAATCAGTGACTCTTTTTTAGCCAGTTGCCAAAGCTTTAGAAATGTGGTTTAGCTGTTGATTACATTTGGAGAATTGGGCTTATCAAAAGCTACAATGTTGTTTCATCAGCAAGTCAAGATATTAACTGAAACTATATGACCTAGAGCCCACATGAATTGTACTTCTAAATATATTTGGATGGTGAGCTGAGCCACAAAATACTTCAAATCATGTCGATGATTGTTGATACTGTTTTCTAGGTTATGCAACAAATGTCATTGGAACTCTATCCTACAGTGTCATATCCCAACATTACACTTCAGACAGTTCTGACAAACAAGTGTTACATCGTTTCAATATTTTCTTGTTGTTTGGAGTGAGTAACGGGACTCTTATAATACACAGGAAGAGAGAAGAAATAAAGCTCTTGATATCAGAGGCAGGAAGGGTCTTGGAAGATAAGTTGAATGGAATGGAAGGGATAAAAATCAGAAATTTTTGACATTCCTACCTGGAATTTCCGTTGGTTGTTTTAAAAATGCTAAAATTCCACCAACCGACATATTGCCCCCTGCCAGTGGTGTGGTGTGATGTGATGCAACATGGAGGGGCAGCTGGTCAGCACACCTCTGTCCTAGGATTTTTTTTACTGTGAAACCACTACTACTCGGTCAAGCAGCTCCTCACAAGACTGACTGCATTTTGTACCAGTCACAGTCCCCCCCCCCCCCGAGGAAAAATCGCTGGCAGTTAGTCAAATGGCACAGCTAAGGAGGCAGACAGTGGAATGGGTAGTGTGTTAAAGAGCAGTTCTAAGATGAACATAAGACAAGAATAATGGAATGTAGTCAAGTTGAATCAGGAGATGCGGAATGAATAACGAGGGATGATCAGTGAGTTTGCATTTGAAAGCTGTACGAGGAGGGGTGAAAAAGCTTCTACCCTAACAAATAAAGAGTGAAAGAAATTTCATAATATAAATTTATTTGTATATATAATACCTGTGTACACCAATACACTTGGAGGCATGCTCAGATAACTTCTGCAAACCATTCAAAGAAAAGATCTTTGATTTCAATTGCAACAAAGCATCAGTCACTGCATCATCATCATCCTTTGAGGTATTTTTTTTTCGGTTTGGGACAAGGAAAAAGTCTGACCCAGTCAGATCTGGAGAATATGGCAGGTGACACGTTCCACATCATTACGAAAGAATCGTGTTCATGATCCATGGAACAACTAATATAACTAACTAGAATTGGAAGTTTTTCATTGTCCATTATACGAGGTTTGTCCGGAAAATACGTATAAAGGTTGAATAATGTCTTTATGTTACAGGTTGCAGTCACCATCAGGTGAGACTACTGCTGTAATCAATCAAATCAATGCTCAGAGTCAGAGCACTCTGCGTGAAGGTGGGAGTGTGCAGCAGCTTGTGTTCTTAAAGACCGTGGATTGACAGAATGATTGCTGACGAGCTGTCAACCCTCAAAACAATTGTTCACAAAAACTTGAAATGAAGAAATTGTACCAAAGCTCTTGACACCAGAACAGAAAGCAAAGTGGGTTGAGTGCTGTAGGGATTGGTTGGAAGCAGAGGAATGAGGTGACTTTCTCAACCGAGTCATCACTGAAGACGTGTCCTGCTATTAGAAATTCGATGTGGAGCTCAAAGCAAGGAATGGAAACTAGCAGGAGAACCGAGAACAAAAGAGTCGCGAAAATCAAGGTCCAATGTGATGACAGTGTTGATTCTTGGAGCATTGTTCACAAGGAATTTGTCCCTCCCAGCAAGAGAGTGAATGGAAATTTTTACGTTGAAGTTCTGACACGTCTCGGAGCTCTTGTGGCAAGAGTTTGACCCTTCATCACAAGAATGCGCCCGCACACATGTCGCTCATTGTGTTTTTGGCCCGAAGCTAAATCACCACTGGATTTAATCCCGTGTGAGTTCTTCATGTTCCCAAAAATGCGTAATGGTGTGGCATTGGGAGATGTGGAAACGACATGGCAACTAAACAACATCACAACTGAAGACTTTCAGCAATGTTATCAACAGTGGAAATGGCGTTGGCAGAAGTGTATCACGTCTCAGGGTGAGCACTTTGAAGGAGACCATATTGTAATACCTGAATAATTGTAAAATAAAGTTATTATGCAACTTTTATATGTATTTTTCGGACAAACCTCGCAGATTAGGAAATGAGACACTGAAGATAATAGAAGTGTTTTGTTATTTGGGTAACAAAATAATTGATTTTGGCTGACACAGAGAGGATATAAAATGCAGGCTTCACTGTATATCTGAGAAAGAGGAATATGTTAGGAGTGGATGTAAATGTTACGGAGTCTTTTCTGGAGGTATCTGCGTGAAGTGTAGCCTTGCTCCAAAACGAGATGTGAACAACAAGCAGTTGAAGCTAGAAAAGGATGGTATCTTTAAAAATGTGTTTCTAGGAAGAAATTTTGATGATTTCGTGGATAAAACATAAGGTAAACTCTGTCCATCGGTACTGGCCGACCACCGTGTCATCGTTTACCAATGACGTCCAGCACACCACTATCCTGCCTGTGTCAGTTTTCTTGTCCTCGAGTTCCTCAGTTGGCATCACAAGGGTGAATGTACACTTTCCCAATCCTCTCACCCAGAAAAATCCCTGGCAGTACAGGGAATCTAAACCTGCGTCCTCGCCATGATAGGCAGCAGCAGTGAACACTAAGTTACAGAGGTAGTCAATAAGTGGATAGATGACTACTACTGGCACTCGACACCCTCTGCACTGCACCTAGAGGTGGCTAATGGAATAATTATGCAGTTGCAAATCAAATTACCAGGGACATAGTATTGAAAGAAATTTTCAGCACAACATGAGTAAAAGAAGGAACTGGTTGATAAGACATACGCTGATGCATCGAGGAATCATCAATTTGGTGTTGGTGGGATTTGAGTGAGAGGAGGAAAAACTGTTGAAGGGGAAATACAGTAAGCAGGTTCAAATAGATGTAGGCTTGCATAGAGAGCTGCATCAAACCAGTCTTTGGACTGAA
The DNA here is from genome assembly GCF_023897955.1 of Schistocerca gregaria. NCBI lineage: Eukaryota > Metazoa > Arthropoda > Insecta > Orthoptera > Acrididae > Schistocerca > Schistocerca gregaria. Next base: position 581,254,069 of record NC_064925.1, read on the forward strand.
GACCACAACAACAAAAACAGTTGGCTGTGTGTAGGAATTTTCTGTGGTCAGGAAAGCAATGAGAAATGATTTTCTGATTAAGAAAAGTGCAAACACTATACATTAATGTGGTGTAAAATGTTTCTTGAGCTGTTTATGAAGCCAGAGAAATCTTATATTAGATCTTTTGGCATGATAAACCTGTACACGATGATTAAACTACACTTACCCATGGGTTTTATGCAACTTGCAATGCCTACAAATGTCATGGGCAAGATTTTCATTTCTCTCACCCACTACATGCAAATTACTAGTCCTACTTAAAAAAATGAACAGGATCTTTTTGTGGGAAATTTAATGTAGTCATTTCTTTTTGGGAGGGGAGGGGATACATTTTTACTAGAAGCCATAGTTTTTGAATTATTTAACAAAAAGTACAAGACAGGCATTCAAATGCCTTTTTTCTTGAATGCCACAGAAAGTGTGGTGTCCAACAAAGTACAAAATGTAATGTAGTTAATTTTGATACAAAAAGGTTCTGTTCATTGTTTTTGCAGGACTAACAGTGAGCATGTAGGGAGGAGAGAAGATTAAAATCATGGGTGTGGTTCTTGAAGATGTTGCAGTTTCCATAAAACTTTATGGCAGGGGCAGCTGAATAACCCTGTGTATGATCCACAAGATTCAACAACATGCTGATCAAACCTCATGGTCAAACATGGCTGCTGATAGAAAATAGGTGGTTCATATTGGCTTGAGTATCCCCATTATGTGACTGCTGTAAAGAAGAGGATGTGGGGTGTTCTCCGTCAGCTTTTATACCCACACTGGTATGCCAAAAGGCATTAAAATATACAAGGCATGCCAGAAAAGTAAGTACCATTGTGGGAAAGGACACATGAAAACATTTCTTCAGACCGTAACAGCCACCACTGTTCAGACATTTGTCATAGCAGTAATCCAACTTTTCTATGCCCTTTTCATAGAAAGATAATACCAGTTAAGACCTCCAATACTGATCACACTTGCTTACATCATCATAGGTGTTCAAGCACCTTCACCCTGACTGATGATGAAGTAAAAGTGGTAGTCCGAAGATGTGAGATCAGCACTGATTGGCAGGTGGTCTCACTGTTCCCAAGTGAATTGTTTAGTAAGGATTTCAGTGCCACCAGCAGAAATGAAGCATCATAATGATTCGATTGAGAGTTTTGCATCTTTTGTTTTGAATAGTGTGATGGAGTTCTCTCGGTGTTTTGCAGTATCATACCGCTTTCATGGTTTCAGCTCTGAGAAAGAACTCAACAAGCAGAATGCCTTGTTGGTCGCAGAATCCATTTCACCTGACTTTTTGCACTTGCAACTTCATTATGATTTCTTTTTTGGGGGTGGTGGAGGATTGTCGGACTGTCAGTTCCTTCACTCCATAGATTGTTGATTTTATTTTGGAGTGTCATGAAGACCCCAAGTTTCATCACCAGTCACGATTCTGTTTAAGAACTCATCTTCCTTATCACTGTATTCAGTGCTGAAATGTCAAAACTCTGCCAAGGTACATAATTTTGAAAGCATTTTTCAAACGCAATTCACAAAAATTTAAGCAATTTATGACTGAGTCATGCAAAACAGTTTTTGAAATACATTCTTATTGTGAACCATGTGTTTTCTCACCCATACCATCAGTGACAACAGAAGGCTGTCCAACACATGCTTCGTCATGAGTGTTTCTTCAACTGTCTCATCCACTTTCTCACCGTAAATGTCTACAAGTTGATGAATTTCAGGTGGCTTAATGTTCTGTGTGTTGGAACTAAACATAACAGAGCACACTTCACAGTCACTGGGCTCAGAGGTTGTCCTAAAGATTTTGACTGATCACTAACAAATATAAATACCACAAAATTGAGCTGCAGTGTCAAGACAATGAACCAGAGAAATGTGTGAACCTACAACACAAGTGCTGCAGTGGCAGTAGAATGATTTGGCAATTACTTTCAGGATGCACCTCATACTTAGGACTTCAATGGAAGTGCCTGTCGCCTTTTAATGTAAATTTTTGCTTATGATGGTAACTATGTTTAAGCAGAGTGTGTGTGTGTGTGTGTGTGTGTGTGGCAAGGGGGTAATTAACAGTTGAACTATCTTTGTTTTGTTTATCTCTCTCTAGTCATGACAGGTAATGTGAATCAAGGACAAAGGTACTTTCTGAGTTACCTTAGTCAAGCTCCAACCCTTCTGTCCTGTACAGCTACTTGCTTTTAGACTGAGGTTGTTACTCTCTGGTCAGCAGGTGCTCCTAAAAAAGTTGCATACATTGTGTACAAAAATCTACATTTACAAAGAATTTGTGGGGCCAGACATGTTAGTAATGCTCAAGATATGGTGTGACTATTGGTATAGGGGCAATTCAGATAATATCACCTGTCTGCATTATGGCACAACTGGAATATGCTTGCTCAAATAGTGACAATGCATTCAGCTGAACTGGTAACCAGTGCTTCATATACCAACATCGTCTCCCCCTATAAAAAAAGAAATTTAGAGGCAGTCACATAAAAAAAAAGCTTCTTTTCCTCTCCTAAACACTCGAAAATTGTGTGTATGTAGTTTGTTTTCATAAACAGGGTGTATTAAAAGAGCTGTCACCATTACCTACACTGCTTGCATGGTGTTAATTTGCACACAGATTTCTGGTTGTTCCACTGGAAAGCTTACCAAGACATTTACAGCATAAAACTGATACCTGCTTGTATTTTAAAAAATGTACACAGCTCAAAGGTAGTGCAACTGCAGCTCTGTAGAATTACCATGCCTTTCATGCAGTACAACATTTTTAACCTCTGGGATTTGCTATGAAGTAATTACTCGATGCCATACGAAAAAACAAAACAGCCTCACTGCTAATATTTCTCACATACGTAATAGGTGATGGGAACAATGAAACCAACAAAATTAAGAAGACCATTAGCATTTTTTTTTAAATTCATCTATCTTTTACAGTAAATTTCAACCATAAATGTTTCGTAGGCACATTACAACATTAACAAACACTGCATTATAAATATAATTTGGGACTTCAGTGTGCAACTATATACATGACCATTTTTATTACTTAAGGGTTAATTTTATCAACTTACAGAAACAGTTAGTTTAAGAAACATTTAATCATGCCGATGGTCACCTGTTATCTCACTGCTACATAGTGTTAAACCATAAGCTAGGTGGAAGACTCACTGGACGAAAAATTGTTAGAACTACCTACATACATTGGTAAAAAGCACTTCTGCTGGTCTCAAAATACTTTATTGTGCGCTTCTGTTCCAAATGACAACTTCACAGCTACAGTAATTTCACCAATAAGGTGGGCTACAAATAGGTTGTAATATTCTGACCTGAGTAGCTCTTCAGCAAATAGAGCTACATAATATGTGCTACTGTTTTTACATGACCACTAATGCTAGTCATGTTTACAATAGAAACAATAATTAGGCCCAATACATTTAAAATTGTATGCCTACAGCCAGAATGTACTACTTGTTGGAAATGAAAATTCATCAAAATACTTGTAGTACACACTGAAATACCTTGCATCCATTCTCTCTTGCTGCAATAAAGCTAAATCTCATAGCCAAAGGCAGTTGTACATTGTTGTGGGGAACTAGAATAGCTAGTAAATGTAACTAAATAATATCTGTATTCATTTGAGTTTGTTTCACCAAAATCGAGATTATGTTGTCACTTATGTCCCCTTGTTCTCACATTAACCGATTAGTTTTCAATTTTGGCCAGTTGATACAAGACAGACTTATAACTCCTTCATGTTCATTGTTATTGGCAATAACTTTATTAGCTCTGATGACAATACAAAACTTGATAAACAAGTCAATGCAATCTGTGCCAGCACTTACCTCTTTCAAATTTTGTTTACATTCAGTGCTATTCATTTTGTTCTAAGGCTTGTGTTTAGTATAAATAACCAATGGTGCATCTGTAGGCCATACCAGGTCCAATATTAAAACTGCCTCAATTTGATCCCATAGATTGCCACTTTACTGATGTGGCATTTAATAAATTAAAAAGAGCATCTCTCTTGAAATATTTACAAACTGAATACTGCTGAACAAGACGTACGTACATTTTGACACAGTTATACAATTGAAAACGTTGACAGATGCTCCAAAAATTTCTTTTGCAACCTGAATACTGAAACATGTTCTAGGAACTACTTTAACATTTTAAAATTCTACACTGGAAGACACTCTGTTTCATTTTTATATTACTGCAGAAGGGCAGGAGCAAGATAAGGTACTTTCAGGTTCCAGTACTGACCATGGTCTTACTGTCATCCAGTTAGAAACATTCACACAATGTTAGTCATAGCAGAAGCACTTCCACTACAATGGTTGTGACAAGTATGCTCCTAAACCCTATTATTCTCATTTACTTTTTTGTGGTTTACATTGTTCACTGATAAACAATGGCATCCTAGCAGACACTGTAGAAATAAACTTCTTTGGACCAAATACATGTTAAATGTTTATTAGTATTTCTGTCACAACAATAGAAGGTAAGTAAGGTTGCTCCACACCAAAATTATAAAATTTTTTACTGCCAACACCAGTTGTTCTGCTCCAAAATCAAACTAAATTTTCAGGTCTTCTGTGTGGTCTGCAAGTTCCTTTATGTTGGGAGCATATGTTTTACTTAATAGACAAGTTTTCTAGAACTTGTGATTTAGTAGAAAGCAAAGAAAAAACTAAAAGGCGATGAAATGAGAAATTAGAATGTGTGAGAATCACTCCAATTAGGCCAGTGGCTATATAATCTTGGTGGTGCACGGAACTGGGTTCTCAAGGCTGAGAAGAGACAGAAAAATGAAGTGAGATGTTTATGTTCCTTTGAAAGATCTAGAGACACTAGGAAGGATTATGTATGCCAATCAAGGACTATTTAAGACCATGACAGTTGGTCCTCTTGACTAGGGGTGTGAGAGAACAAACCACCACAGAAGAAAGGGAAAAATATTGTGAACTGCTATGCCAGATAGACAAATGTGTAAATTCATTAACTGAACACATAACAGGTATTGACTAGTAATAAGTTTCGCCAAAGCCAGTTGTCATTGGTTAGGTCAATACATGTCTAAGATGTCATTTTTCATGAGTAACACTGTGTGAACAAAGAACAGCTCTCAAGCATACTAAACATCAATGACCCGCTGCCTACTGGAATAACAAAGTTTCTTTATGGACCACATTTTGATTACTTGGCAGAAGCAATCTCTAGTTTATAGTGGGCTGTAATGATATCAAGCATAATATCTCACATCACCTCATAACTTTGGCATTCTGCTGTTTTTAGGGCAGTGCTTAACAAATCAAAGAAGTTCGCCAAGATATGGCACCGTTTTTTATAATACCTGCCACTCTGCTTGTGTCATGTTAATGGAAACTGACAATCATAGCACCCACAATGGTTCAATTTTCACTTTCACAAAAAGAAAACCAGACTGTCTGTAGGTTTGGTGTTCAGCAGGGGGCAAAACCTTGTTAGTTGTCTCGCTGCGAGACTCAAAAGCATTCTAATGCCCGTGCTTACATCACCAGGTTTTGAGAGAACTGTCAGAAGGCAGCAGTGTTATTCTTGGCAGGTCCTGGCAAAAATTACTATTGGGACAGCAAATGCATTAAATCAATAGAAACTGCTGTCAGGTAGAACCACTGTACTCAATAACAACCAGAATCATTTCTATAAGTATCGCATATGAGTGCAGCTTATGGAAACTATATGGACATGAGTTCAAAATCCCTTTCTTATCTGCAGGAATTTACACTAGATTATCACACAACAGCTGTAGGGACCTAGAATAAGTTTATTCATTGAGAATACAGAAAATTGCGACACTCTCATTTCGTTATTTTCAACAGAACAACCAAAGGAAATGGAAAATCTAGCTGAAGAAATTAATAAATTACACCACAAAATTCAATTCATTTCACTGTAGGAATGAAACATTAACAAAACTTTTTATATAAAATTCTGAAATTTCCAGGAAGCCAACAATTACCAGGGTTACCATCCATATCAATATAAAAATGTGTTCTTCAGAAGAATGTTTAATCACATGCATAATGATCCAATGGATACAAGTGAAATATAAAAAGAAACACAAATTGTAAAATCAGCTGCCTCCAGTTATGAATACATTCCCGCTGTAATACATAAATTAAACCAACCACCCACAAACAGGAAGACCATCTTTGTAATAAGCTGACCTTCCTCAAGGAAGATTTCATGCCAACCTCTTCAAGTTGTATGACATAAAAATAAGCTTCTTCACAAGCAACACAATACTGAAAGCACTAAGCAAGAATATCACAAGTCAGGTACGTCCAAACTTCTGCAATAAACAAACTGGTAGAAGCACAGGGATGCACTCTGTCTTAACATCCAAAACAAATCTGACTTTGCAGAATGAGTTACTGGGCAAGAATTGTGGCAATCAGTGTAGAAAAGAACCAGGCAAGAAATCTGACTTTCTTGAAGGAACTGAAATATCTTTCAACAGAGATACAGCACCAGTCTACTTGCTCAATGACAAATCTTGCCTTCACAACTATGAAGGCTTTATATTTCAAAAATAATTAAATTAAAAAAACCTGCCCCCCTATCTCTCTTTACATCTTACCTACATTAATATCACTATAAATAATCTTGCATGATATATCTAAGCCTTCTACTCTTGTTTTTAAAAGTAAACTTCATCTACATAGCAACAGCTGCAAATATTGGAACTTAACTCTATTTTTGGGCATTCATGTTCAGTTTTGATTAAAGTATTTACCCACACACTTTTATTGTCTCTGAGCAAAGTATGTTATATCTTCATAACACACATCAGTTGTACAGTGCTGGCTAAGTTTAGTAATCAATTATGCCTCATGGGCATGACTATTGTCTGAAGTAGTGATGGAAGGAATTGACACTGTGAATGCTGCACAGAGGGCTATGTGAGTATCTTTTCTGAGCAGCACATTGCAAATCATACCAGATAAGCTCAATTTTCAAATCTGGGGAGTTTAGTGGCCAGTGGAAGTGTTTAAATTTAGAAGAGTGTTCCAGGAACCACTTTGTAGCAATTCTGGACCTGCCAACTGTATCATTGTCCTGCTGGAATTGACCGAGTCCATCAGAATTCCCAATGGACAGGATGCTTATGTATGTGTCACCTTTCAGGGTCATACCTAGCCATATACTCCAACTGCATGCCTCCTACATCATTACAGAGCCTCCACCAGCTACAACTGTCCCCTACTGACATCCAGTGTCCATAGATTCAAGAGGTTGTCTCCATGCCTGTACGCGTCCAACTGCACGACACAGTTTGAAATGAGACTTGTCCGACCAGGCAATGCATTTCCACTCATCAACAGTCAAATATCGGTGTTGATGGACCCAGGTGAGGCATAAAGCTTTGTGTCGTTCAGTCATCAAGGGTACACAAGTGGACCTTCCGCTACAAAAGTTCATATCGGTGATGGTTCACACTCTGACACTTGTCCATGGCCCAGCATTGAAATATGCAGAAGGGTTGCACTTCTGTCACTTTGAATGATTCTCTTCAGTTGTTGGTCCTGTTTTTGCAGGATCTTTCTTCGGCTGCAATGATGTTGGAGATCTTATGTTTTACTAGATTCCGGATATTCACTGAATGCTCATGAAAATAACCACTTCATTCTTACGTTGGAGATGCTTTGTCCCATTGCTCATATGCCAACTATAACACCACATTCAAATTCACGTAAATCTTGATAAGCTGCCATTGTAGCAGCACTAAGCAATCTAGCATCTGTGCCAGAAAAATGTTGTCTTATATAGGCATTGCCGACTGCAGTGCCATAATCTGTGTGTTTACAAATCCCTGTATTTGAATACGCATGCCTAAGCCAGTTTTGTTGGCAATTCAGAGTATATACATATCCAGTGAGAAGATAATGATATGTTACCAATCCACATACTGTGATGGAAGAGGTACATGGCAGGGAATGTGTTCTGTTGTTTGGTGGTTGATGGTATTCTGGGACCATTTTATCCTCAGAAAAAAAACCTCTTACCTTGATATGCTCAGGCTGTTACTATGACTGGCTGACTCCCGAGACACAGTCTTTTTCCAGCAATATGGTGCACTGTGGCAGATGTTGCGGACCAGGTGTTACGAGGTATGCTGAAATGGCAGGGGTGGTCCTATTCCCTGGTGTTCTAGGCCAACAGGCATTAGAAACGTGGGCTTCTTTCTGTGAGCACATACCAAGGACAGAGTCTAACAAGCAGCTGTCAACCACATCAAAAATTTAATGAACAAAATCATTTCTGTCCTTGCCACAGGTGATGCAGATATAATGTGCTGAATGTGGATCGATCCTGATAACAGACTGGAAATTGTGCCCACATGCTGAAATTGATTAAACTGCATAAAACTTTGTGACAATACCTTAGGTCAAATTTGTTTGCATGCTGTTACACAACATAAGTGTTCTGTAACTTTTGAGACACTCTGTTTATCCTCTGCCCATTGCAGGTTAAAAACCTTATTGTGCTGTCAGAGCCCTTGATATGTTCTCAGAAAGAGGCTAAACCACCACACATTTCAAGTCACCTGCTGTCCAGTTTATGTGGTGTTTGCTCCACTGACAACATATACATTTTTATGCCTCAATAGTCTTCTGCAACGGTCCCACTGCATGCAACTTGGCATCACAATATTTGGTTGAAAACTAGTAGACATGGGTCTGCAGTGATTCCTGTTGTGTTTGAGACTGACTGTCAATGGCAACTTACAATGTTCATCTCGATGACTAACTACGAGTTAGGATCTTAATGTGGCCACATTGTGTGGAACAACATTCCTTGTAGACAAGCATTTGGGAGAGAATAATCCCATACGAGGAGGGTTGAGGAAAGAGCATGTAAAAGGCACATTATAAAATATGTGATGAAGGGAGGCAAATAATGTTGAGTAGCATCTATCGACCCACTTCACTGAGTGGTCAGCATATCTGACTGCCATGCAGTTTATTTCCAGTCATGTCGCACCTTCTCTCTGCTCAGGGAGTGGGTGATATGTTGTCCTTATTATTGATTCATCATCGCCAGCATGAAAGTCACCCACCGTGGTGTCAACAGAAAAGACCTGCTACTTGTCAGCCAAACTTACCCAGCAAGTGACTCCCAGGTATCAATGTCCATATGACCACTTCATTCCACCTAGAGCATTAGAAAGGGAAACGTACCAAAGAGGAACAGTGACCAAATATGCTAAATGTGTTGGGCTATAAACAAACAAAGATACTATTTCAAAATTTAAAAGCTTTTGTCTACCTTGGTCACCAAAGTCTGAACATTATGGCCTTTCCTCAGAAACATACAGTGATCACAAGTCCAAAGTAGCAACCAAAAAGATATCTTATCAGTGTACTATCAGATATGAGGCTCCTCTGAAATTGTCTATGGAGGTTTTTTACTTTCTCCTACATAAAGGGTGAGATGAACTCCACTGATAAAATTCAGGTGGTGGTTCAAAGATGTTTTATGAGTATTTTGGTACAATGGATCTTGGTCTCCTGTGGCTCACTGCAAAGTAATAATGTAATTATGATTTATTTAGTTTGTTACCTTCATTTCTTCTGAAAATACACTGTCCAGCAGACACGTTAATGTGACTACCCGTCAAGACCTCGAATAACCTCTTTTTGCAGTGCACACCGTTGCGAGACATGCAGGAGGAGATTCATGGAAATGATCATATGGCATTAATGACTGGCAGACCCCATCCAGGCTCGATCAGTTGCCTACTGCAATTCTTTTCATTTTATGCTGCTTTTGAGACATGCTTGTTGATGACAAGAACAACACAATGCCCACTTTCCAAGGACACAAAAATCCCGTATCAAACTGGGCTCCCCCACGTGGCTGTGAGGTTCTGTATTAACAGGGGTGTGGAGCCATTACGATTTCATTGCCAAGTCCAGGTGTTCTAGGTTTCTCATGTGAGGATCCACAGACAATACACCCTGGCAGGGGGGTTCCCACAGATTCTCAGTTGGTTTATATCCGAGTCTTTGGTGGTTAGAGGCATGTGATAAACTCGTCCTGTTGCTGTTTGAACCACACATGAGCTGCGAGCTGTGTTGCATTGTACTGCTGGTAAATGTCACTATGCTGAATAAAAACAAACGGTGTGTACGGGTGGACACGGCCCTCGAGGACAGACGGATACATCTGTTGATCCTTTGTGCCTCCCAGAATATCATCACCACCCAGGGAATGCCACAGACTCCCTCCCCTGTCGTGCCCCATTCTGACAGTTGTTGCAGTGTGTTTTGCTTTCAGACATTTAACAATGTGCATTCCAATAGCCATCTGTCATTTGAAATGCCTCTCAGTTCATTTGGGTGGTCAGTTGTTTAACAGATGCACGCCTCTGCAGCTGACATTCACCCCTGTCATCTGTGGCCCACGACTACACCACAGTATCCTCGGCACCAATTCTGAATAGCGCAATTTTGCTGAGCACAGTATACTTTAACCACACTGACATGCAAACAGTTTACAGACTTAGTCATTCCCAAATGCTTCCACCCTTTCCCCAAAAGCCAATGACAGTGCACATTTTGTCTCCTCCTTACAGTGACAACTGCACTGTTTTCTGTGGCTCCCAACATGCTTTGTATACCCTTCACTGCTAGTGGTGTTGTCTGTGAGTGGTTACTGCATGTCGATTTTGATTGCAGGCAGTGGTCACATTAATATTATGGACCAGACCGTGTATCTACACAATAAAGAAAAAAACGCAGTGTAGCATATCAACTGTATTTTGTCAAAAAATATGCAAGTTTTTTCCACAGAAACGGAAAATTTCTAAATTCGTTCCCCTGTTGAAAAAGAGTGATAATCTTGAAACAGAAAACTGCAGACCTGTCTCACTTCTCCCAACTTTCTCTAAAGTTTTGGTGATACTAATCAAATATAGAGTGACACATTATCTTAATTATGGAATCTGATAAACAGTAATCAGCATGGATTTCTAGCTGGGAGTAGTAGCGAAACAGCTGTACTGGAAAAAACCCAAAGGAAATAATTAGTAAATTGGGAGAGGGAAAAAGTGTTGTCAGGATAAATCTAGAGCTGTCAAAAGCCTTTGACACTGTTGACCACAGCATACTTTTGGAAAAGCTTGAAGCTATAGGTATCAGAGGACCAGAACAAAAAGTGGCTTGAGTAGTATCTGGAAAAGAGGATGACGGTGGTTGGAATTATAGCACCAAAAGAAGTCTATTAGGCCCCTTGCTGTTCCCCATTTACATTAATTATATTCATGTGCCAGATAGAAAAGCTAGAATCAAGTTGTTTTGCTGATGATACTAGTTTAATTGTTTGTTTTATGAAGCAGTCATTGCACACTATTGTGGACCATGTCCTACAAGATACACAAAAATGGCTCAGTGCCAACACTGAATGCAAAAAAAAAACTAATTATGTGCAATATGTAAGAATAAGTGAACATGACGACCTACATCTCACTATGGAGGGAAACAACTTGAAAGAGTTCAGTGAGCAAAATTCCTGGGTATGCACATTGATGAGAAGATAAACTGGAAGGACCATGTGGTGAGCTTAGCACTAAAACCCAATTCAGCATGTTTTGTACTTGGAATAATTTCAAGAGTTTGTAGTAATGACTGTACCAGATTAGTATATTTTGGCTATTTCCAGTCAATTGAGGCCTATGGGATAGTATCCTTGAGGAAAAACAAATTGTTGTTTAAATGAGATTTTCAAATTACAAAAACACCCTATTCAGATAATGACCCAGAGCCCACATCAAACACGTTGTAGGCCCCTTTTTAAAGCATTGGAAATTTTTGCAATTCCATCATTATACATTCTGAAATGTCTGTCGGTGATCAAACAAAATCGCGACAAAATGAAAAACCAATACAGGTTACCATACACGGCAATGTAAAAATCTCCACTTACAGGCTGTAATAAGGACCCAAAGTCAGAAACTTGTATGTAATCAAGGAATCAAAATTTTTAATGCACTACCAAAACATATCAAAGAGCTGGAAAATTAGGATAAATTTAAAACTCTTATAAAGAACCACATGCTTGACAAATGTTATTACAGCATAAGTGAATAGCTGTGCACAAACGTATAAGGATTTAATTTCATGTGATGAACAAAATTTCATCAGTGAATGTGTCTGGCAAGCCCATAAGAAGATCAATAACCACATGCTTAAAAAATGTCACTAAAGTATAAGTGAATAGCTCTGCTCAACTGTAGAAAAATATATGATGTGGCAAATGAAATCACAACTTCAAGGAATAGGTCTGTCCAGCACATAATTTCTTGTGTCATAAAAACAGTTATTTGTTGTATATTGTAATAAAAATGAGATAAATTAATATGAATACAGCACAAATTTGATCATTGGGATGTTGTGGTCTTAAGTCCTGATACTGGTTTGATGCAGCTCTCCATCCTGTGCAAGCTGCTTCCTCTCCCAGTTCCTACTGCAACCTACATCCTTCTGAATCTGTTTACTGTATTCCTCTCTTGGTCTTCCTCTACGTTTTTACCTTTCCTGCTGCCCTCCAATACTAAATTGGTGATGTCTGAGAACACTTCCTACCAACCGATCCCTTCTTCTACTCAAGTTGTGCCACAAACTCGCCTTCTCCCGAATCGTATCCAATACCTCCTCATTAGTTATATGATCTACCCATCTAATCTTCAGCATTCTTCTGTAGCACCACATTTCGAAAGCTTCTATTCTCTTATTGTCCATGTTTCACTTCCATACCAGGCTACACTCCATACAAATACTTTCAGAAACGACTTCATGACACTAATCTATACTCGATGTGAACAAATTTCTCTTCTTCAGAAACGCTTTCCTTGCCATTGCCAGTCTACATTTTATATCCTCTCTACTTCTCATCAGTTATTTTGCTCCCCAAATAGCAAAACTCATTTACTACTTTAAGTGTCTCATTTCCTAATATAATTCCCTCAGTATCACCTGACTTAGTTCGACTACATTCCATTATCCTTGTTTTGCTTTTGTTGATGTTCACCTTATATCCTCCTTTCAAGACACTATTCATTCCGTTCAACTGCTCTTCCAGGTCATTTGCTGTCTCTGACAGAATTACCACGTCACTGGTGAACCTCAAAGTTTTTATTTCTTCTCCGTGGATTTTAATACCTACTCTGAACTTTTCTTTTACTGCTTGCACAATATACAGACTGAATAACATCGGGGAGAGGCTACAATCCTGTCTCATTCCCTTCCCAACCACTGCTTCCCTTTCATGTCCCTTGACTCTTATAACTGCCATCTTGTTTCTGTACAAACTGTAAATAGCCTTTTGCTCACTGTATTTTACCCCTGCCACCTTTACAATTTGAAAGAGAGTATTCCAGTCAACATTGTCAAAAGATTTCCCTAAGTCTACAAATGTTAGAAACGTAGGTTTGCCTTTCCTTAATCTACTTTATAAGGTAAGTCGTAGGGTCAGTATTGCCTCATGTGTTCCAATATTTCTACGGAATCCAAACTGATCTTCCCCGAGGTTGGCTTCTAGTTTTTCCATTCATCTGTAAAGAATTTGCGTTAGTACTTTGCAGCTGTGACTTATTAAACTTATAGTTTGGTAATTTTCTCATCTGTCAACGCTTGCTCTCTTTGGGATTGGAATTATTATACTCTTCTTGAGGTCTGAGGGTATTTCGCCTGTCTCATACACCTTGCTCACCAGATGGTAGAGTTTTGTCAGGACTGGCTCTCCCAAGGCTGTCAGTAGTTCTAATGGAAGGTTTTCGACTCAGGTCTTTCACTGCTCTGTCAAACTCTTCATGCAGTACCATATCTCCCATTTCATCTTCATCTACATCCTCTTCCATTTCCACAATATTGTCCTCAAGTACATCACCCTTGTATAGATCCTCTATATACTCCTTCCAACTTTCAGCTTTCCCTTCTTTGCTTAGAACTGAGTTTCCATCTGAGCTCTTGATATTCATACAAGTGGTTCTCTTTAATTTTCCTGTAGGCAGTATCTATATTACCCCTGGTGAGACAAGCCTCTACATCCTTACATTTGTCCTCTACCCATCTCTGCTTAGCCATTTTGCACATCCTGTCGATCTCATTTTTGAGACATTTGTATACCTTTTTGCCTTCTTCATTTACTGCATTTTTATATTTTCTCCTTTCATCAGTTAGGTTCAATAACTCTTCTGTTACCCAAGGATTTCTAGCAGCCCTCATCTTTTTTCCTACTTTATCCTCTGCTGCCTTCACTACTTCGTTTCTCAAAGCTACCCTTTCTTCTTCTACTGTATTACTTTCCCCCATTCCTGTCATTTGTTCCCTTACGGTCTCCTTGAAGCTCTGTACAACCACTGGTTCTTTCAGTTTATCCAGGTCCCATCTCCTTAAATTCCCACCTTTTTGCAGTTTCTACAGGTCATAACCAATAGATTGTGGCCAGAGTCCACATTTGCCCCTGGAAATGTCTTACAATTTAAAACCTGTTTCCTAAATCTCTGTCTTACCATTATATAATGTGAAATATTGCAGTATCTCCAGGTGTCTTCCACATATACAACCTTCTTTCATGATTCTTGAACCCAGTGTTAATCATAGCTAAGTTATGATCCGTGCAAAATTCTACCAGATGGCTTCCTCTTTCATTTCTCCCCCCCCCCCCCCCCCAAAATCCATATTCACCTACCACGTTTCCTTATTTCCCTTTTCCTACTACCGAATTGCAGTCACCAATGACTATTAAATTTTCGTCTCCTTTCACTATCTGAATAATTTCTTTTACTTTATCATACATTTCTTCGTCATCTGCAGAGCTAGTTGGCATATAAAGTTCTACTACTGTGGTAGGCGTGGGCTTCGTGTCTATCTTGGCCACAATAATGCGTTTACTATGCTGTTTGTAGTAGCTTACCCACACTCCTATTTTTTTTATTCATTATTTAACCTACTCCTGGTTACCCCTCATTGATTTTGTGTTTATAACCCTGTAGTCACCTGACCAAAAGTCTTGTTCCTCCTGCCACCGAACTTCACCAATTCCCGCTATATCTTACTTTAACTTATCCATTTCCCTTTTTAAATTTTCTAACCTACCTGCCCGATTAAGGGATCTGAAATTCCACGCTCCGTTCCGTAGAACGTCAGTTTTCTTTCTCCTGATAACGACATCCTACTGAGTAGAGCTCGCCCAGAGATCCGAATGGGGGATTATTTTACCCCCGAAATGTTTTACCGAAGAGGACGCCATCATCATTTAACCATACAGTAAATGTGCATGCCCTCGGGAAAAATTTCTGCCATAGTTTCCCCTCGCTTTCAGCCATTCGCAGTACCAGCACAGCAGGGCCGTTTCGGTTCGTGTTACAAGGGCAGATCAGTCAATCATCCATAATGTTGCCCTGCAACTACTAAAAAGGCTGCTGCCCCTCTTTAGGAATCACACCTTTGTCTGGCCTCTCAACAGATACTCCTCCGTTTTGGTTGCCCTATGGTACGTCTATCTGTATCACTGAGGCAAGCAAGCCTCCCCACCAACGGCAAGGTCCATGGTTCATGGTGATGATGATAAATAAAAGTGGCGAGTGGATGAGTGTGTTATGCATTGCAAGGCAAAACACAGCCAACTGGGCACGGTATAGCAAGAGCCAACGCTGCAGCACACTACTGGAACAGAAACCTTTCATCATTTTCCACTATGGAAGTGTTTAGAGAACGTGAGCTTAAGACCTAAACGAACATAGTGTGGATGTGTAAGCCCTCAGCCTTCGTGCACTAAATTCTTCTCATCTCAGTACCACAGCCTTCGCCATCGGCGTAACCGTGGAATGCAGTAAGGGGTTGGCTGTTCGACCACAAGAAGCAGCAGCCTGCCCTGAGTTACAAGGGGCTAGCGGAAATTCGCGGGGATTGTCAGCTGCACTGTTTTGCTGCTTTACCTACAACTCAGACTATTGTGGTCGTGACATTTCTTGTACCTATTAAGTGTTGCAACAATGTATTTGTATGATTTCAGCTGTTACAACTGCGACTCTTTGGCATCACGGTAATAGGGTACGGCATTTTTTCGCCTGTTTAACTGCACAGTTTTATTTTTCGCTATCGATTTGCTGTAGTACCTTAGAACATATTCTGAGGTCAAACAGAACGACCTCAACGCGAGCCAGCATGAATTTCGAGAATATAGATCATGCAAAACCCAATTCACTTAAAAAGCACAGGTGTCCTGGTGAGTGAAATGCGTTTCGGAAATCAGTAAACACCGTTTTCCCCTGTCTGCCTTGATCTCTGGTTTTCAGACTGTCGTTCGAGTCGGGTTGCACGTAGTCGATGTTTTCGGAATCCATGCTGCTTAGCAGGGGGGAGCTCATTCAGTCTGAGGTAACTCGTTACGCCTGAGTTCAGAATTATAAATTTTCTGCTTGACCAAGATTTCGTGCCACCGTGAAGACCAGCCTAGACTTCAGGGTGGCTCTAATGCCACTCTTGATTCCTTGTGGATAGCTTGGAAGTTAATGCTGATAATCTCTGAGAACTGTACACAGTCGTATGCGTGAATACAAGGTGCGCTGATAAAAAGTAAAACATTTATTAACTGTCGGCTGCTACTTGGTAATCAGCACGTGATTACCGACGCAAAAGGTAATACAGAGTTTGACAGTAGGCGTACAAAAAATATCTCGTGACCAAAGACGTAAGCGTAGTTATGCCGATTCGCTTCTTAAAAGTTTACACAAGTACAGATGGAAATTGTGCTCGAATATCTGATACAAATAAAGCAATATACTGATGTGAGTTGGGCGTTTTACTGCTCTGTAACTGGCAACAGGATCGCGTTTACGTGTATGTTATCTGGGCATCACAACCAATTAAAATAAATCCTCCCCCCCCCCCCCCCATAAGCATAAAAAAGCAAATGTCGGGCTTGGTAGACTAGCGATAATGAGCGTGCAGGAACAGTAGAAGTCGCGAGTTCGAATCTCGGTGCCTTTCTTTTTTGTATTTTTAAGTGCAGTGTGCCATGTTTTTGGCTAAATATACCACTTAATCTTTTACCCTTGTTTTCGTCTGTCTGTTGCAGATCCTTTGCTTCGGGAACGGGGAGATGTATCAAGTTGAAATTTTTTTCACATACAGAGGTCGTGTTCCCTTCACGGTGTAAAATATACAGACCTAGAGGGCACTTTCTGTTGACCTACACTAATGAAAATTAGCAAGGAGCAAGGTTTTACAGTACACGTAAAGGAAAAATCCGAAAACTGGCAATTTGTTATTATATCACACGGAAATTGTTATCCAACATCGAACTTCAAATTACAACATCAGTAGTTCTGCGTTCATGTTGACTGGGTCCCAATACTAAACGTCAAATATCGCGCAAGGAATGGCAGTATTGTGTTTCGGAATGTAGCCGTCATCAGATATCCATATGCGATTACTGCATGTGCATATGTCGTTCAAAGTTGCATGTGAAGCAAAATTTCGCAGAATAGACGCAGTTAGCCTCAATGCAAAACTTCTAATTACTCTAATAACAGTAATACTTAAATATCTTCAATATTTCGCGGTCCTGTCACCAACTGTATAAACATTAATTTTAATAATGAACAGTCTCAGTTGCACCGTTTATCTAGAATTTACCTGTGTTTCAGTCGGGATAACCCAACCTTCTTCACAATAACATATCTACTGTCTGTCCATAGTGGACATCGCCAAGTTAATACTACTAATTCATAAACTATCGCCAGACTGTAAAACTTATCTGGCACTGCCTCGGCCCCACTTCGCGACCGCGATACGGCAGCCACGAGCGCTGTACTGGATCTCCACTATGAACACACAGTAAACACTGTTATTCTGAAGAAGGTTTAGTAACCCCTACTGAAACCTGGGTTAAGTCTAGGTAAGCGGTGCAACAGAGGCTGTTCATTATTAAAATAATAATACTGGTCGCCTGCTTCCTGCATGACTTCGTCACATTTATACTATTAAAATGAAAACATTCTCGAAAATCTTATAATCCGTGGGATCGGTATCTTGCCAGGATCAATGTCGATAACGGGTGAAAATAGTCGAGATTCTCTACTCCCGGAACGTATGAACTGTCTACATACATAATTAAGTTTGTATAACATCCTCACCGAGCGAGTCCATTTTTTCGTTTTTTTTTTTTTGTATATTATGCAATGTACCTTTTTTCTCTTTTGAAAATGTGTCTTAATGACGTGTAAGATTTGGCAGTTCATGGATGACTGACATGCAATGATTCAAACCCATTACATTCTTATGCCTTGTCTTAAATAACAATGCTGCAATGTGACTGAAAATTGAAACCTATTACAGGGTTGCCACAACTTTCCCCCAAGTGAAAGACCTAAATTGTAAAAAATAAAGTAATGACCTCTGTGTTTCTGAACGTGTGAACAAAAATCTTAAGTACTAACATCAAAATGTTGTGTAATGAACTGCTTGTAGATGGAGAAAGGAAGCCCAATGGTAGATATGTTTAATTAAGATCACTGATTTTATTTTCATAAAGCGAAACCTATTTGGTGACGAAAATATGCATTTTCTTGGAGTTGCGAGACACATTCCTGAAAGCAGTGATGGTATTTAAAATAATCTCAGAAAAAAAGTAGGCCTCTCGAAATAAATGTACAAGGTGGGGAAGAGGTGTGTCAACCAACACTGTAGGTGACTGCTAATAAAATTATGCTTCTATGTTCGTAATTGTCGGTTATTACTCACTGAGTTATGTCTATTATCTACAGGTATTGTGTGATACTTTTTCTTTCAATAAATACATAACTTCATAGTGTACAAACTGCCTGCGATTGCCACAAATTTTTTTTTCTTATCGTCCATTCTTTCAAATATATAAACTACTTTCGAAGTGCCAAAATATACTATAATAAATAAATTTTGTATCAAACGCCGCACTGTACAATGTACTTGCTGTGAGACAGTCACGATGCCCGAAATACATCGCCTGGGGCCGAGGAGGGGCACCACAGTCCTAGGTCCATGGTAGTACCCGCACATTAGTGGCAAACTATGGGCTTTGGATCGGCAGGCCCGATCCGTTAGAGAGACCCACAGAAATGGCCTGCAATTTTGGCCCGCCACGAAAGTCCATTCATGTGGCCAGCCATTCATATGTCACAGTCACCACGTCGATGAAATGAGACCGCGGTGATAACACACGCAACGGGTAACTCGAGCAAATACTCTGAGAGTAGTCAGCAACTCACCGTAAGGATGATCGCTCAGGCACATAGAAAAGACCATCAAACTCTATAACTAAATTTTTGGCTATAGCCTTTGTCAGAAAACGAAAGTAGTTGTGACTTTTTTTTACCGCCAGTTCATTCGTCCAGTTGCGGAAGCTGTCAGGCGCTGACGCCACGCTGCAACACACTACTGCCAGGCGGGCTGCATCGGGCACAGCCCCTGTAAATTAGCAACTGCACAGTCCAGCGATCTAAGAAAGTTGCAACTCGGTCTGCAGAGGTCCTTGGTGCACACGAGACACTAGAACAGGTGGTGCACACAACCGCGACAGTATCACTGCTGCTGCGGACCTTTCGCTGCATCCACCGTGACTCGTGCGGCCAATGGAGTGTAAGTGTGCCTCCCGGGCAGTCCCGTCGTAGCCGACAATTGGTGCCCAGCATCGACTCCGACTGCACGCCGCCTTCGCTTCCTGTCCACAGTGTTAACTATACAGACGGCGCTTCTACGAAATCGGCAAAAAATTATATACACCATTTAAAGAATATTATGTTTTTGAAGAAAACTACACTGTCAAAAATTCCCTTTAACTAACAGCTAAAATTAAAAACTTTTCCATTTCTGATGATGGTAATTCCGTATCCTTTAACGTAGTTAATTTACTTGTTAACATTCACATTTATGAGACTATTAAAATTACTGATGAGAATCTTCTCCAACACAAAAACCTAATGTACAAGAAATTAAAGATGTCATTAGGTTATTACTTCTGATACTCTCCTACAACTATTTCCAGTTTAACGCTGAAATTTTTTTTACGACCTTAAGCCTTTGCCGTGCCCATTTGTATAACAAGTACGCTTGCCAACAGTTTTGTTAAACATCACAAAAGGCAGTACTTTAAGAAATTGGTGTGACCTGAGCAATTTTACAGTCTTTAGGTACGGATCTTTCTGTGAGCGGTTGTATATAATTACTAAACATGGAGCTATTGTATCAGCACACTCAGAGGAAATTGACTGGTATACAATCTGGAACGGAAACCTTGCCTTTAATAAGTGATTTAAGCTGCTTTGCTACACCGAGGATATATGCTTCTCATTTTGGCACTTTCTGTTGACTGGGCTTCGGGAATACTTGCTTCGTATTCTTTGCTGAAGGAGTTTCGGAAAACCACGTTTCTTAACTCTACTTTAGTGGCACTGTCATCAGTGACTCCACCGTTACTTTCGCGCAGTGAAGCTACTGATTGCGTCTTGACACTGGTGTACTTCATGCATGACCAGAATCTCTTTGGGTTTTTCGCCAGATTTCGAAACAGAGTTTTGTTGCGGAAATTATCAAGAGCATCTCGCTGTAGTAACCGCTATATTTAGAACTTCTGCAAAACATTGCTAGTCTTGCGGATTTTGGATTCTTTTAGTTTTGGCATGCTTTTTCGTTACTTCTGCAACAGCGATTTCACCCGTTTTGTCCATGGGGGATCAGTACCATCACTTATTAATCTATGTGGTATATATATCTCTCAATTGCAATCGATACTATTTCTCTGAAATCATTCCACATCTTTTCTACGCTTACATGATCAGATCGGAAGGAGTGGAGGCTGTTTCCTTAAAAATCGTTAAGAGCATTGTCAGCTTTTTTTAAACAGATGTACTTTAAGTTTCTTTTTGATGGTTGTAGGTGTTACACTATTCAGTGTACGGGCAACTGACTTGTGGTCGCTAATCCCTGTATTCGTCATGATACTACCTATTCATCCAGGAATATTTGCTGCTATGAGGTCAAGTACGCTTTCGTAACCATTTATGCTTCGAGTGGGCTCACGAACTAATTGTTCAAAATAATTTTTTTAGAAAGCATTCAGTACAATTTCGGCTGACGTTTTATGCGTACCGCCGCCTTTAAAGGTATAAATTTTCCAGCATATCGAGGATAGATCGAAATCAACACCGACTATAATTGTGGGAGTGGGGTACCGATTTGAAATGAGACTCACGTTTTCTTTGAACTGTTCAGCAACTATATCCTCTCAGTCGGGGTCGGTAAAACGATCCAGTTTAGTCCGATTGACAAGTACAGCCTCTACCCAAACTATTTCGCAGGAACTATCTACTTCAGTTTCACTACAAGGTAAACTACTTCTGACAGCAATAAATACTCCAGCACCAACTATGTTTAATCTATCCCTTCTGAACGTTGTTAGGTCGTTTGAAAAAATTTCGGCTTAACATATTTCCGGCTTTAGCCAGGTTTCCGTACCTATAACTGTTTGAGCTTCAGTGCTTTCTATTAGGGCCTGGAGCTCTGGTTCTTTCCCAACACAGCTACGATAATTTACAACACCGATCGTTTCTACAACCACCTTACTGTGTGTTACCTGCCCCCTTTTAGACAGACGCCATTTCTATGTTTTCCGGAGACCCTCTAACCTAAAAATCCGCCCCCACTACCCGTGTAGTGGACTCCTGACCTATTAAGCGGAATCCGGAAACCCACCACACTATGGCTCAAGTCAAGGAATCTGAGGCCTACACAGTCACATAACCGCCTGAGCCTATGATTCATACCTTCCACTCGGCTCTGCACCGAAGGACCACAGTCGGTTCTGTCGATGATGGTGCAGATTATGAGCTCCGCCTTAAACTCGCTTAACCATATCCGCTAAACAAAAGGAGAGAGAATCTCCTCCAATCCAAAGCGACACAAGCCATTGGCACCGACTGGGGCCACCACCTGCAGTTGGGTGCACCCTGTACTCTTCATGGCATCCGGAAGCACTCTTTAGAAATCAGGACTGACTCCCCCACCTTGTGCACACTGCCATCCTTCCACACCTTGGCAGCCATGTTACTAAGGGGGCCCAATTACGCGCCTATTATTGGAGTTCCGAACCACCAGCAAACTCACCTTCTGTGAACACCACGAATTTGCGTTCCAAGAAGGTTCCTCTGGAGGCCCTACGATCGGCCCCTCGCAAAGTCTTTCGCTGCCTGCCATACTTTGGAATGATCTCTCACTCGACCACAGGTGAGGGATCAACCTCAGCGCTGCAGACCAACATAAATGTAGGATAATGACATCACTGCTGCTCAAAAATCTGCAGTCAGAGAAGACAACTCCAAATGCAAGGGGAAGAGACACAAGAATGCTATAAGTAAATATCAGAAACTTATCTATTATAAAGAACATTCCTAGATGTTGAAAGCGACCGAAATTGTTAATTCTACTTACGATGTTTTAAAAGAATTAACTTATATGGTAAAATAAACCAAGTCTGCTTTTCTTCATGGTTACGTGACGTTACGTATATATGTTTTGTATTTTTATTCGTCAATGCCTTCCGTTTAAGCACTCACTCAAGCTAAACAGGTCTCTGCTGCCAAGTCATTATCAATTGTCATTGATGAAGGGTGAAAGCAAAGGAAAGAGTATTCACTTTCTTTTGCCTGATGGCGGATTTAGGGAGTTGGGATGCATGGCAAAAGCGCATTCTTACGCGACTTTTATTTTTACCAATGTACTTTTATACCGTAACAGCGTTGTGTACGTTGATTATGACTCTATGATCATACTGATATACTAAAAAGGACAACCAAACCAGCATCCACTGCAACGTGGATAGTAGTACGAAAAGATTTGTTTTTACTTTTTAGACATTACTCCTGAGTAGAAAATTCGAAGCGCAAGGGACCGTTACAATCGAGTCTGCACAATTCGAAGTTCGAATAATTAACTCGACTTTACTCTAGATGAAATCAGGAAAAATCGAAATAAAATTTTGATTTTTTTAATAACGTATTTCCAGTTTTCTTACATGTTTTTTTGCTTTAGTATTTGAAACGGAAGGTACACACAAATGTTCGAAAATACATAAATTCAGCTTCATTCATTTTTCAATGCTGAACCAACCGTCACGAATGGTTGCTTTTTGTCAATTAAGTTTCTCATAAAGAACCTTATGTCTTTGGAGCTAGCGTGTCACTCCTTATTTGTATCTGAGACTTCTGTTCCCAGACTAACCGTAAATGTCTTAGCGTTCCGACAAATACCTTTTGTACCCTGCATTGAGTAAGGCAATACTATAAACTTTCGCCTCGCCCGGTCTGCTTGCTCCCGCTTTTTAATACTTATGAGCAACATTATCTTTCCGCTCGATGATCGTTTGCAGCTTGGATGGTGGAATCCCGAAACAATTCGTTACCTGCTACTTGTCGTTGCATTCCACAGCGTCGAAGCTCGTTTCTGTTTTACGAATGTCGGAAACTTCCTGGAAAATATCCTAAAGTGAAAAACGTCTACTTTCTCTCCGTGGTCGAAGTTCCTTGTGTGACAAAATGGCGTCAGATTTGAATCACTATTAATTACGAGACTGACAGTGCGCAAACAAAGGTTAAGTCCACGTGGTTGTCACTTATTGCCTGTATTGGCATATGCGGGTCATTGTTAGGAATCATCTTTATGTAAAATTATAAACTGGTGAAGCTGTTAGCTAGGATTCTCATTTGTGTGTCATTGCGATGAACAGCTTAGGGAGCGCCGCTAGGAGTAACAGAAAATAAAAATATTCGCTGGAATATAAACGAAAATCTATATTGAGTTTAAACCTACGACACATAGGAAGAGTTCGTCTCAGGACTTGTAAATATTCTCTAAATTACAGAAAACGTGAGAAAAGCCCTCCCAGAAGCCTAAATAGGGCAGCGCTGAGAGAAGGTGACAGCTCCCTCAGAGTCGGAAAAAAAAGGAAGAAATTGCGCAACGCGATAACGTACTCAAAGGCTATATCGTACCCCAGCCACTGAAAAGTCCAAAATTGTGAGTGTGACCACTGTAATAAAGATATTGTTAACTAAATTTCATATTAATATGAAACACATGTTACGATTTTATCCCGACGTTTTCACGAAAACTCTACGGCCCATACCTGAACTGCACACACAGAAATTTATTTGCAACGGATTAATAATATGCTGTGGTATTTCGTGCACTGTTAAAACAACTGATGAAACAGACAGAATTATCTGGTGTAAGCTAGGCGTTGACTTGTAATTATAGAATGTCTGCGGGTCGTTTTCATATGACAGTCGCCTCGATTAGTGAAGAAGTTACTTCGGTTTTCTCGAGGCATTTGGGAACAGGTTGAAACAAACGATTAACAACCGTCGACTGCATACAGTCACAAAGGCTGATTTCAAATGTCTTTGGTAACTGTAAAGCTACTTCACCTGGGTAGGGGGGACAGCTACTAGTCGGAGGTAAACACTTCCCCCTCACAGCGTTCTAATGTTGCCGGCTACACTATGCCACTCAGCGTCCGATGTAAACACAGCCGACAACAGGAAGTGTGACAGGACTACCAGACCGAGTTCAGAGCAGGAAACGGCCGGGGTCCCCGGTGGTCTAGTGGTAAGGGGGTCTGGAACGTTCCAGCGCCTCGGCTGGGGTTCAATCCCCGGCCGGCGCTGGAATTTTCAGATTTCCGAACACTAGCCTCCACCTCTGCCCTGGCATGTGGCGCATGCCGGGCACCCCCGTGGGGTCCGTGCTTCGGATCCCACGTGGAGCTCACTCCCTCACTTCAAAATATACCTCATTATGCTGCTGCAATCACTTATTTTAAATTTCAATACGCACACTTTCTTCACCAGACCACATCTACATATATTTTCCAGGTACTTTCTACATAAGACATCTCACTGTCGCAAGAAACTTCATAGTATCATGAACATTTGTAGGATTGCAACAATGAAATGAAATCCTCACTAAAAAAACTATTAAGTTTTATTTTCCTTTTTGTGCTAAATGCTGCTAAGATAAATACCAAAACAGCTTTCATTTTCTTGTAGGTAATTATTAAAGTAAGTTTGGCTATAATACTGAATAAATTATCTCAATGTCAAAGAAATGCAAAATATTATATCAATACCACCACACAAGATATTTTCAGGTGTCTCAGTCTGCCTTTTCTTTTTATTATCCTGATTGATTATACGATAATAAATAAATTCTGTATCAGAAATCGTTTCGTAACCGTTCACACTCAGTGCCATTTATAAGTGTATATTGTCAGCAATTGTAGTTTCAAAACGAACACAGGCCTTTGTTTCAAATTATTCAAGTGTCTAAATGAGATAAAGATAGGATACAGGTCACTAATGAGATAAACTCTTTGTTTGTATGATACAGGATAATTCTCCTGGTCTTATGTCAGCTGAATGCTAAATTAAACAGTTAACATTTAAAAAAACGAATTTTACTGACAGGTCTACATTTCTCATATAATATTTCTGTTGGTAGTTTCATGACAACCTCTCAGGCTCAGCTTTATATAAAAGTATCTTGCAGGTCAGAAAAGAAATTTTATTACTACCTCTACAGATTCCATTGGTCTGTTGTTGTTGTACTATTGTTGCATATTGCGAGAGAGAGAGAGAGAGAGAGAGAGAGAGAGAGAGAGAGAGAGAGAGAGAGAGAGAGAGAGAGAGAGAGAGAGAGAGAGAGAGGGGGGGGGACTGCTACTACAGCTGTTTTCTTTTGCTATTAAATTCCGTGCCATACCTCCATTCTAAATGCTAAAAGGCGTGGATAAACTTTTAGCAATACTATTTCCTTTTCACCACATCGCTGCTAGGTGTCGCTACTGGTCCCTCACACAGTCAGTTGTCTGTAGCGCAGGGCTTCGCTACCAGAGGGCTCTAGCGGAGCTGGCGACGACTCACTCTGCCGGGATTTGCTGCTCCACTCCTGAACGAGTACGCCAGCTGAGATACCCGCTAAATCCTCACACCAAACGAGAAGCGTAATAGCACCAATGCTACATAAGGCAAATCGTGATCAGCGAAACCACCACTATTATAGCTGCTTGCTGAAAATACTGCTACAAACTATTTAGAGCGGAAGGGAGCACCTTACCGAAGCCGATCTAGAGGAAAATCCATTTGGAGGGAACAGAACCCATATCTATAACATCTTTAGATACAGAAACTTTTGACAATGTTGACCAGAATATGCAGTTTGAATTTAAGATGCAACCAGGAATAAAATATAGCGAGAGAAACATTACTTAGAACTCCACCAGAAATGAGACAGAGGCTGTACAAGTCGAAGGACATAAAAGTAAGGCAATACGTGAGAAGTGAGTGAGACAGCGTTCTAGTCCATTGCCTGATGTTATTCATTCTATATGCAGGGTGTTTCACACTACTCGGGACTGTACAGGCGATTTAACTGATCAAGTTTTACATAGGAATCTACTTGTGAAAACGTCATCTTGCGATGCTACAGAACGTCAAAGTTATAGGAACCGGCATCTACAAAAATAGATGGATCCCACGAAGATGTTACAAACTTTCTAAGATGATGCAGATGGATAAATGCGTACATTTGTGATTATGTCCTTGCACCGGAAAATTATAACAGAAAACCTTTCTGTTACCTCTGACAGCATGTAACGTTATCGTTGTTGCTAGGATGTAGGACAGGAAACTTGCAGAGGCGGTGGTATGGAACGAAAGAAGAAAACAATGTGCAGTACACATAGGCTGTAAGATGCATACATCATGAACCATGAGCACTTGTTCATCATCGCTTGCGTGAAAGCCATCTCCACTATTGAACAAGTGCTTACAGCTCCAGAATTATGCAGTTTAGAGTCCATGTTTACTGCACTTTTTTTCTTGTTTCGGTCTATACTGCCGCCTCTGAACGTTGCCTACCCTACAATCCTAGCAACAACAGTACCAGTACACGTATTCCACTGTCAGAGGCAGGATAACGATTTTCACTTACAACTTTCGACACGTTTGTTTCCGGTACAGGGGCCCTTACCTCAAATCGATACATTTGTCTGTTTCCATCATACTAGGAAGTTTGTAACACAATCACGGATCATCTTGCATATACATACATTTACCGGAGCTGGCGCCTGTGACTTTGATGCTCCACAGCATCGGTGGGTGACGTTTGCAGGCATGAGTTTCTAAGTAAAACTGCAAGCTCTAGAAGTGTTGTGGCTCAGTGGTCTGAAGAAGATGATTCTTGCGAGGAAGGAAATATATTTGAAGATGCAAGTAGTGAAGAATTAGCCAATGAACCTGCAGATGTGAATATTGAGGCAGATGGCAGTCCTTCCGATAATATTACTTCATCAGAGTCTGAAAATGGAGCACCACCACAAAAAGGTATAGAAGACCACACATACATTAGTCGGAATGGAGCGATTTGGAAATTAGATCCTCCTGCAACTTTTCGTACGCCTGTCCATAACATCGTAAAGAAGGCACCTAGTCCAGCCCTTGGTTTGAATACCTGTAAACCTAAGGATGCCTGGGACTATTTCATCTCCAAGGAAATGATCATCTGCACAAATATTGAAGGCAGAAGAGTGGCTGCTTTACGTGGAAAAACGTTTTGCTTCCTGGAATGGTGGGTTTTCTTGGTCTTTTACTGCTTTCTGGTGATGAGAAGACTTGGGATGTCCTTATTAGAGAATTATTCTAGGATGAAAAGGAAAATCCTACATAGAAGGCTACCTTGCCAGTAAATAGATTCGAGGATATAAGGAGAATGATTAGATTTGATGACAGGCGTACCCGTGAAGCTCGATCTGCAGATGACGCAGCAGTTCGCTATGTATGGGAACTATTTCTTGACAAGTGTAGAAATAGAATGAATCCCAATCATTCGCTCACAGTTGACGAACAGCTAGTCCTAATCCGTGGAAGATGCAGCTTCACCCAGTATATGCCCTCTGAACCAGCCAAGTGTGGCATAAAAATATTTTTGTTATGTGATCATATGCTTTAGAGGGAACTGTTTACACGAGAAGGAAGCCCCATGAATTTATTCAGAAAAATCTTGGATTGAATGTAGTGAAAGATCTTGCTAAAAGCATTCAATGATCATCAAAAAATATTACCGTTGACAACTTCTTTACTAGTGTGCTTCAGAAGCAAATTACAGTGGTGGGAACAATTAAACAAAATAAACCAGAAATTCCTAATGAGATGAAACCATCTGTCTCAAGAGCAATTCATTCCTCTTTGTTTGCATTTATAGGTGTCATTACAATGGTGAGTTACCTTCCCAATAAGAAGAAGTCTATAGTTCTCATTAGCACAATGCAATACGACAGAAACATTGATGAAACTCATGCAAAAAAGAAACCAGATGCAATAAACTTCTATAACTCTACGAAGGGTGGAGTAGATAAATGGACCAGAATATTCGTTATTACACTTGCAAGAGACGAACGAGAAGATGTCCATTTGCATTATGGATGAATATGAAGGACATCACAGCAATGACCACTGAAATTTTATTTTCTGCCCAACATCTGACATACCATAGTGGAAGAAGTAATAAAAGGCGTTTGTTCCTAAGAGGTTTAGCGGAGGAAATGGTAATACCTCTAATGGAACTTCATATTCAGATCCCTAATCTTCCAAAGAAAATCGTTGATGATATGCGAAGATGCCATATTGCCAAACCAACTACATGTTTCAGGAAAAAGAAGAAGATGCAATTATTGTCCATATAAGAAACACAGGAAAAGTGCTATGACATGGATTAAGTGCAAACCCAACTTTTCTAAGGAACATAGTGGCGTTCTTTGTGCTTCTTGTTTGTCACATGTTGAAAACTAAGAAAGATGCAATTTTATGTGAACAATGAATAATAACTTTTTATAAAAATATTGCCTATACACATAATACTGTGAATAATGAGCATGTTTTAATTGAAGAAATTGGTTGTAATAAGTGTTTTAAAATGTAAACTGCAAGTTATAAGTGAATTAATAAAATAATTTGTATATGTTGTTTGTAAAGGAAAGTAACTTATAAAAATTCACTCTTAGAGTTTTATATAAAAGAAATGTTAATCAGGCCCACCAGATCCTGTCACTGTATCTTAGGAATCTTGCGATATGACAAAAAATTTGACAGAACGAAATTTAACTCCAAAGAATGAATATGTGGAAAGAGGAAAATTTTAAATTAGGTCAGGGCCTTGGAGGCCCTGCATATGCATTCACGTGTGTTTTCGGCACCATGCATCCTAGCGTTAAGAGAAACAGAATGTTTGCATAAAGGCAAACCGCCGGGCTGTCCCCGAGTGAATGATACAGACGTCGAACGCATCCGCCACAGTTTCACGAGGGGTCCGCAGAAATCCGTTCGCCGTGCAGCTCGACAGCTCAGCACGCCCCCGATGTCCGTCTGGCGTCTATGCGTCGACGTTTCTGCATCAAACAATATTAAATTCAGCTACTGCGAGCTGTTCGTGAGGGTGCTAACATCGTGTGAAGTTCCGTAATTTCACTCTTGGCAAGGTGGAGCATGGCTGTTTACTCCCACAGTTAGTGTTTAGTGACGAGGCAACACTCCATTTACATGGAGAGGTGAACTGTCATAATGTGACAATATGAGGTACGGGACAACCACATGAAGTTGTACAACATAAAATATACTCTCCTAAATTTAATATTTGTCTTATGTATTCCTATTTTTTGTCTGCATCCTAGATATTTATAGGCATCTGATTATTCCAGCGCTTCTATGCAGTCGCTGTGGTTATCCAATATGTAATCTTCTTGTTTAGTGTGTTTTCCCTTGTCTATGCTATTTTTCTTACATTTGTCTGTTCCAAAAGCCATATTTATATAATTGCTGAATACTTATGTTATCTTTAGTAATTGGTTGAGTTGTTGATTTGTTGCTGCCAGTAGTTTTAGATCATCCATGTGTGGGTATGTTCCAGTAATATTGTATCCATAATTTGTATTATTTAGCATGTTGGATAGTGGGTTCAGAGCAAGGCAGAACCAGAAAGGACTTAATGAGTCTCCTTAGTATATTCGACGCTTAATCTGTATTGGCTGTGATGTGATATTATTTGAATTTGTTTGGATATTAAGTGTCGTTTTTCATTACTATGTTTAGGAACTGTATCAATTTAGGATCTACTTTGTATATTTCCAATATTTATAGTAACCATGAGTGGGGTACACTATCAAAACCTTTTCAGTAATCAATGTATGTGTAGTGTAGCGTCCTTTGTTTAGTTTTAGCTTGATATGTTACCTCTGCATCTATTATCAGGTGCTCTTTACATACTCGTGCTCCTTTGCAACAGCCTTTTTGTTCTTCATTTATAATTTTGTTCTGTGTTGTATGTATCGTTATTTTCTGTGTAATGACTGAAGTTAATATTTAGTATATTGTTGGTAGGCATGTCATGGGGCAATAATTTGCTGGGTTTGCTGTGTGTGCTTGATCTTTAGGTTTCAGACAAGTTATTCCTTGTGTATGTGTATGGGTCTGCAATGTAACTGTTAAATTATTTAGTTAGATGTGAATGTGTTGACGTGAACTTCTTTAGGCAGAAATTTGCTATTTTATCTTTTCCAGTGGTTTTCCAATTGTGTGTAGAATTAATTGCTTTGGTCGCTTCATGTTGCAAAATTATCACTTCAGGCATTTGTGGTATCATCTTTTATGTCTCTGTTTTCGCTTGTATCCACCGTGCATGTCTTTTATGTTGTACCGGGTTTGACCATATGTTGTTCCAGAAGTGTTCCATGTCTGTTATGTTTGGTGGATTGTCTATTTTAATGCGTGTGTTATCTATTGTCTGGTAAAATTTCTTTTGGTTTGTGTTGAATGTTTGGTTTTGTTTCCTTCTATTTTCACTTTTTTTGTATGTTCTAAGTCGTTTGGCCAATGCTTCTAATTTCTGCTTCTTTTCATCTAATTGCTCTATCGCTTCTTGTTGAGATTTTACCTAACCTTTTTGGTTTTTTATATGATATTTCTTTTCTTAGAAATTGTGTTAGCTGTCTGATGTCTTCTCTCAGTTTTTCTATTCCGATCTGTAGCCTGTGTTGCCATGCAGGTTTTGTGGGTTTCTTCTGTGTGTTGGTTGGTTCTGATGTCTGTCTAGTGTGTAAATTTAGTGTAGAGAGTGCTCCTATTTAAACCAGTAGTTGTAACTCTCCCATAGTTGTGTTTTCATTTATTTTGTTGTGTATGATTGTGTTGATAGTTTTTATTGTTGTTTCGACTTGTGGGTTATTTGGCGGTGTATGCAAGAATGGTCTAATGTCTGTATTTGTGTCTTTGTATTCTATATATGTCAGCTGAAATTTTTCTTTTATATCTAACATGTGTGTCACTTCGTGTTCTATTTGTACTTGTTCTGGTGGCAGTCATAATTTTTCGTTTTCCTCTGATTGTTTAATTGATGCGTGTTGTTCTTTGTTTGTTTGCTCTGGGATGTGTGAGTCCATTACTGTATTATTTTCTTCTTCTTCTGATTGGGCATTATTTTGTTCCAGTATTTGTTGTTCTCGTTGTTTGATGTTTTCTAATTCTGATTATTACACGGATCTGATCAGCTAGTCGTTGTTCTGTTAAAAATTTTAAATCTGGGCATCTGGTAGGAAATGTTGTGTATACTTGTGATCTGTATCCAGTTGTATTGGTTGCTAGGTTTGTTGCTTGGTATTATTATTATTTCGTTGTTGTTCTGTTGGTTAAACGTGTGTGTAGCGTTGCCAGGTTACTTACTACAGTAATTTTTTTTTTTTTTTTGCCTTTGCTAGAGCCGTCTTTTAAGTTTGCAGGAGCCACCGCTAGTTGCTTCTTTTGGACTGCGACATTACTGTTCTTTCGAAATGTGCCGTTTGTTACTCTTAAAACCAACATGGAGAGCTCCCCAGCGGTGGGGTCGACTTTTTGAAACCAAATAAGCGGTAGTGTAACTCAAGACCCCCCAGTATCAGACCCTGCATCCAGGTGGGCCTCCGTTTGCAAGTAACTGACGCAGGAGAGTTTGGAATTTTGCGTCATGCTATATAGCGTTAAGGAAGTCTTATTCCATAGTCTTGTTGCGTGTCATAATGGTTAGGACAGAAGCTTAACCATGCCTCGTCAGGTGCAGTAAAATTTTTTTTAAATCCTTATCGAAATGACTTTGGTGCCTATTTTTACTCAATTTATTGTTTTAAATGTAATTTCTTTCGTTCTATTCCTTTGTCACATCGTTTTAATCACCGTATGAACATTTCCATTTGTTTCATTTTTCTTTGCATCATTCTTCTTCCAATCGGAATTTTTGTGAATGTGTATTTTATTGTACCTATCTGTTTGACTATTCAATTACTTCAAAACTCCGATAAATTAATTAAAAAAACAAAAGAAATAATCTATTTATATTGACTGTGCATTAACGTGAAAAACGTATTTTTCATTACAAGACGTGCCTTTTTCTGCATGGTAATCGACATACAAATATTTAAAACATTACCTAAATTCTTTGTGTACTATGGAAATGTATGGTAGATGATGATATGAATGAGAGAAGGTTTTCTAAGTAAAACAAAATTCAAGCAATGTGAGAAATCGATATAATGAACACAATAACGAAAACACAGGGCCATAAAAATAGGAGAAATTAAATCGGAATTAGTACATGAAGATAATTAAAAGTTCACGAACAAATATTTCCAGTGGAAAATGGATGATAAGAAGAAAAATTAGACCAAATGAAGAAGTTCATATCACTATTAAAATTTACGTCATTCGTACGAAAAGTTCGTAAAATAAGACAGAAGTAATGTTGTAGAACAGAAAATGTAAAAAATAATATTTTTTTAAACACGGCTATGCACAGCCTTAAGCCTAGATAAAATGTGGAGGGGCGATCTTATTACAAAACAATAGGCAGAGCCTCCCCATTGTCGCGGCTTCCTTTGCAGGTCGGAGAAACCGCAGCTAAAATGTATGTGGCCAGAAACACCACGTTGACTCACGGCCGCAGAAGCCCATGACACCCTTTAAGAGGCGGCGAGGCATCTCGTACAGTAGTTATATGAGAGTGAATTTATTCCTCGCTCCTCATGAGACATCATCAAACTTATTTTCCTGCTTCTGGAGTGTCTACAGCGAGTATGAGGGAATCCCGAAAAGTGACATCTTACTTTTGTACTGCTCTTCGTTCCACACCTTCAAGGACAAACTTCTTTTCTGTGGCACTCGAACACTTGCACTTCTTCGATGTCATTTTCACGGCGGATCTATGTACTGTGCTTATGCTTTATTGAGAAAACACGTAAATTTTTCAAAGTGTTTAGAGATGAAACGATTATCTTAATAACCGATAAAACAATTCCAGATATCGAGTATTACATACCGGCTGGCACTTCATTACGAAATGTTTACGGGGCTGTCTGTTATGACAGTCGCTTCCGTTTATGGAATGTACCGAACACAGGAGGTTTCTTCGGTAAACAGAAGTTCTTACATGGGTCTTGACAACACGATCGAATTACAGAGGTTCAAATAGTGAGACGCGACTGTGTGGAACTGCATAGGCAGATTTCGGTCTCTGGAAATAATTGTAACTCAACTAAGGACTTTATAGCGACACGAACGTCAACCGGGTAAATAAGTCCCACACTAAGTGGACATCCAGCGGACGCAGGTAAACACTTCCTGTTACACCACGCCACTGCTGCCTCGGTGTAAACACGGAGGACAGCAGGAAGTGCACGACCACTAGCTGGACTCCACAGCAGGAAACAGCCGGGGTCCCCGGTGGTCTAGTGGTAAGGGGGTCTGAAACGTTCCAGCGCCTTGGCTGGGGCTATTCGCCCCAGCCGGGCCGGGGTTCAATCCCCGGCCGGCGCTGGAATTTTCAGACTTCCGAACACTAGCCTCCACCTCTGCCTTGGCATGTGGCGCATGTCAGGCACCCCCGTGGGGTCCGTGCTTTGGATCCCACGTGGAGCTCATTCCCACACTACAAACTGTACCTGATTATGCTGCTACAAACATTTAAAATTTTAATTCGCACACTTTCTTCACCAGACTTCATCTACATATATTTTAAGGTATTTAATATATCTCACTATCAAAAGAAACTGCTTGGTATATTTGTAGGATTACAACTATGAAATAAAACCCTTACAAAAAAAAAAAAAAAAAAGATTTTGTTTTCCTTCGTGTACTGAATACTGCTGAGGTTAATACCCAAACATGTGCCATTTTCCTGTAGTTACCAGTGAATATTCGAAAAAAAGGTTATCATACTGATTCATATATTACATACTGTATTTCACACATTCTCAGTGCTGAAAAAGCAATAATTATTTCAACGTCATAAGAAAATACAAAATATTACATCAATAGCAAATCACAAGCCAACGCTGTGTTATTTTTAGTATCATGATTGACTATGTGATAAATAAATCCTGTATAAGAAATCGTTTCGTAATAGTTGACAATATCTTTTAAAAATACTTTTCACTAATTGCATTTTCAAAAACGAACAAAGGCCTTCTTTTTTCTCAAATTATTCTAGTATCAAAATGAGATGTTTGATGTGACACAGGTCACTAAAGAGATAAACTCTTTTTTGTATGAAAAACGTTATTTCTCGTGGTTTTATGTGAGCTGAATGCTGAATCAAACAGATAATACTTAACGTTAACAAGAGGAATTTCTTGGGGATTTCACTAACAAGCCCATATATTTGATATAATATTTCGATTAATAGTTATATGACAACCTCTCTGCCTCTACTTTATGTAAAAGTATCTTTTGGATCAGAAAAGAAATTATGTTACTACTTCTATGAGTTAAGTCTGGTTGAATGAAAGAGATTGTAAAGGCCTTAGCCGAAGATGCAGAATGTTACCTTCTCTGCAAGGCATTTGCCATCAGTAATGAGTGAAACTGTAAAATAGGGAAAATGGATGACAAACGTCTATTACTGTTGTAC
The DNA here is from genome assembly GCF_023897955.1 of Schistocerca gregaria. NCBI lineage: Eukaryota > Metazoa > Arthropoda > Insecta > Orthoptera > Acrididae > Schistocerca > Schistocerca gregaria. Next base: position 581,289,177 of record NC_064925.1, read on the forward strand.
TATTATACCACTAACGTTGCATTGCATAAACTTACTTACAGTTCTCGTTGCTGTTCAATATTCTTTAACTCACTATACCGTGCGATTATTTTGTTAACATTTAATATAACAGTAGCCCTGTTCCGAGCCACATATCCATTTTTAATGCTTAAAACTGTGGACAAAACTATTAGTAATACTAAATTACGAAGAGGGAATGATGAATGTAACATGCTGCATACATTAATGTCGCTCGAGATGTAGTTTGCATTATATGTTACGAGAACAGAATTATTTTGTAATGTGTGAAATACACAAAAATACGGTAACAGACAAACCGAGCAGTGATGCCGTAGTCTGTTTTGTAATAATAGTGTAAAGGAAGAAATAAACAGCAACTAGACATTTAAGTCACTCAATATTCGCGGCCATTTTGCGGTTCATCACTTCGCTGCTACGTGTCGCTACTAGTACCTCACACACTTCGTTGCCTGTAGTGCAGAGCTTCGCTACCAGAGGGCTCTATCAGCATCGGCGAGGACTCACTCTGTCGGCGTTTGCTGCTTCACTGCTCAACATCTATGCTCGCTGATATGCTGCTAAATCTTCAGAATAAACGAAAAAAATAACACCAAATATGGCAAATAGTGATAATTGTGAATACTACCGAACCATCTCTTTCATACGTCCTGGCGGAAAATACTGATCCAAAATATTTACAGAGGAATGGAACACATTAGAGGAGACGAGCTATAGGAAAATCGAACACACTAGCCGCTAGAGATCGGTTGAAGAAATTCAACCCATATTTATAACATCTATAGACGTAGAAAATAACTTTTCACAGTTTTGACCAAAATATAGTTTGAATTTAAGATGCAACCAGCGATAAAATACAGTGAGCGGCATGTTATCTAGAGCTCTGCCAAAAATCAGCCAGCAGATGTAAGACTTATAAGAAAGCTGGTAGTTGATAGTTGAGGAGGGAGAGAGAGAGTGAGTTTGCATACAGAAAGTTTCACACGTCGTGCGACACACTTATCGCGTTTGTAGAGGGGACCTACCTGGGAATCGATGTCTGGAAACGTCATCCAGCGAGGCTACAGAGTATCAAAGTTACAGGCGCTGTAGTCTGTAAAATGTGTGTACACAGGGAGATCCAATGAAGATGTTAGCAATTTTCTATGATGATGGAGATGGATAAATTTGAGGTTATGTCCCTATAACGAAAAATTGGAAGAGAAGACATTCCTGTTACGTGTGACAGTATGTACCGGTAGTGTTGCAGCTAAGATGTAGGGCAGGAAACTTTCAGAGGTGGTAGTATGGACCGATGTCCAGTACACATGGGCTGTAAAATGCATACCTTAAGAGCTGTGAGGACTTGTTCATCTTCGCTAGCATAAAACATATCTCCACTGTTGAACAAGTGCTCATAGCGCCTCAGGTATGCATTTTGTAGCCCATGTTTACCGGACATTTTTTTCTTACTTTGATCCATACTACCACCTATGAAAGTTAGCAACAACAGTACCAGTACTTGTATTCCGCCGTCAGAGGTATGATAACGATATTCCCTTGTAACTTCCGGAACATGATACATGATCAAATTGATAAATAATCACGGCATCACACTCTACTTACATACATTCGCCGGGGCTGGTGCCTGTATTTTGATGCTCTGTAGCCTCGTTAGATGACGTTTGCATGCATGAGTTACTAGGTAAAATTGCAAGCTCTAGAAATGTGAAACACCTTGTATAAAGAAAGCAACATACGAAATGAACAAGATATTTGGGAAATTAATCGAAGATAAGAAAGAAGAAATAGGAACTGTTTCCAAATCGACCTTTCATTTCGCTGCTGCTGATTTGAAATTTCGTGGCATTTATTCGCTCTGAAGAGGATCGTTCAAACGATGGTCGGAATGTAGTTATTTTAGTTGTTTCACTGTTTTATAATGACATGGCCTAGAACCCAAAATGATTTTCTCCAAGTTGTTTGTAGGAATTCTATCGCTTCTCACCGATATTTTCAGTATGGTACTGGTATTTTTTTTCCTACACCTACCAACTTTAATAGTGCTTGAAATGATGAAAATTGTCTCCATATCAAAAAGTATTAGGTACTGAGACGGTGCTTGGTTTTAATGATAACAATATACAGGAAAATTCAGCCATGTTTCTGCGAAGTTGCATTACGCCGAAATTCTGAAATACATCCGAATATTTCGAATGTCGTACAACAGCTGTAGGTAGGAGACGGGGTACTGCAGAAGTAAAGCTGTTTAGACGGGACGTGAGTCGTGTTTGGGTAGCTCAGATGGTAGAGCACTCGCCCACGAAAGGCAAAGGTCCCGAGTTCGAGTCTCGGTCCCGCACACAGTTTTAATCTGCCGGGAAATTTCATATCGGCGCACACTCCACTGCAGAGGGATCTAATTCTGGAAAGAACTGTATAGTTAGTGGAGAGATACAGGATGTTGCAAAATTCCCGTTAAAAACTTCTAGGGAACTGAGTGACGATATTCTGAAGAGGAGCCCATGTATGGAAAGGTATATCCGTGCTACAGCCGTATAAATACACCTTCGCTAATGTGGTATGCAACAGGGTTATAATCACTGGAGGGGGGGGGGGGGTTACTTACGTCTGATCCTATGATGTCATTTGACGGCTGTCTCCTCTCTGACCTGGATCGAGTCTCGTTCATGTGTCTGTGAGTGTTAGAGCAACATTTCTGAGCACACTTTTGCCGAATATACCGACACGAGTATTCTGTGTGGCGAAGCTCACAGTACTGGAAGAGCTGCTGGTCGCGTTTATCAAGATCGTTGTCCACAGCGTCTGACTCCTCCCCACACGCTTTTCGTTACCATTGCACAACGTCTTCGAGTAAGGGTGCCTTCAACGTCATCAGGTGCGTGTGTGGTGCCCGTGTAGACGCAGCGCACGCGAATTGGAAAATATATTTATATGGATATGGTGTCTGTTCTTTCGGACATGTCCGAAAGGACGCTACGAATGTAGTGTGTGGTCATACATAGGTGATAAAGTGGGTCTCGCGGGAGGCGTGCGCGAGATAATTCCTGTAGTCTCACTATCCTCTGTGCCGTCGGTGGCTCAGATGGATAGATCGACTGCCATGTAAGCAGGAGATCCCTGGTTCAAGTTCCGGTCGGGGCACACATTTTCACCTGTCTTCGTTGATATCTATCAACGCCCGTCAGCAGCTGAAGGAAATAATATCATTCTAATTTCAAATTGGAAAAGGCCCTCCTGTAAAAACAGTGTCTCTGAAGACCGATTTTTTTGATTCTTTGGTTATTAAAGAGTGAAACTGTAGAACAATAGATGTACTCGGCCAGATCTACACTGAAATGCCAAAGAAACTATTATAATAATGCGTATTCAAACACAGAGATATGTAAACAGGCTTAATATGGTGCTGCCGCCGGCAACGCCTATGTAAGACATGTGTCTACCGTAGTTGTTAGATCGGTTACTGCTGCTACAATGGCAGGTTATCAAGATTTAAATGACTTTGAACGTGGTTTTATACTTGGCGCAAGACCAATGGGACACAGCATCTACGAGGTAGCGATGAAGTGGGGATTTTCCTGTACGACCATTTCACGAGGGCACCCTGAATATCAGCAATCCAGTAAAACAATAAATCTCCAACATCTCTGCGGCCAGAAAAAAAATCCTGCAAGAATGGAATCTGAAGAGAATCGTTCAGAGTGGCGAAAGTGCAACCCTTCCGAAAATAGCTGAAAATTTCAATGCTTGACCATCAACAAGTATCAGCATGCGAACCATTCATGGAGACATCATCTACATGGGCTTTCAGAGCCGAAGGCCCACTCGTGTACCCTTGCTCGCTGCACAGCACAAAGCTTTACGCCTCATTTGGGCCCATCGGTACGAACATTGGACTGTTGATGACTCGAAACATATTGCCTGGTTGGACGGGTCTCATTTCAAAATGTATATACAGTATGGACGTGTATGGGTATGAATACGACATCATGACTCCATGGACCCTGCATGTCAGCTGGAAACTGTTCAAGCTGGTGGAGGCTCTGTGACGTTGTAGAGCGTGCGCATTCGGAGTTATGTGGGATCCCTGACACATCTAGATACATTCTGTCTAATCACCTGCATCCATTCGTGTCCATTGTGGATTCCGACGGAAGTGGGTAATTCCAGCAGGACAAAGGAGCGGCCCACACAACCACAATTGCTACAGAGTCGCTGCAGGAACACTCTTCCGAGCTTAAACACTTTCGCTGGCCACCAAACTCCCCAAACATACTGTACGTCTCTAGTAAATTTTATAGCATTAACTACCATATCTGGAATGCCTTGCAAAGTGTTGATCAGAGGAGATCTCTGCTCCCTCTTACTGTTACGGATTTATGGGCAGCTCTGCAGGTTTCATGGTGTCAGTTCCCTGCTGCGCGACCTCAGCCATCAGTAGAGTCCATGCCACGGCGTGTTGAGGCACTTCTGCGTGCTCGCGGGGGCCATAAACGATATTTCTTTGATTCCACAGTGTAACAAATTACTTGTCAATGTGACAGCCTTACCAACATGTTTTCAAATGGTTCTAGTATACGGTACGTCTCGGGAGACGGGTTACAATTTAAAATATGAGTATTATGTACTCAGTCCCCTCTACAAATTCTAGCAGGTAGTGATGGGAATTTCAGAACATCCTGTACGTTTCCAGCAAACTGTATAGCCGTTGTCGTGTTACAATTGGTATCTGCGAATACATTCCTTAATTTGTGACAGATCGTGAGGCGCGACTGCAGACGTCCGTAGCGTTTACCCAGGGGGCGTCTCGGCTACGGCCGCTCTGACGGCCACGAGAATAGCCGGAGGTAGAGAGCGCAGCACGGCTAGTTTGAAGGCCACTTTCAACTAGTGTTGCCAGAGGTGTCTCTTTTTAGAGATTCTACGACTCGCCCCACGTAAGCTTTATCTGCTAACATTTCGAAATACACTATCCTCTCAATGAGTGTACAGACACCTATTAGTCGACATTAATATGCAGTGTGTCCAACCTTTGTCTCTATGGCGGCTTGAACTCTGCTCGGGACACTAAGTGAGGTGCCTGCCGACAATTTACGCACCACACACGGAGATCGTATCTACGTGTTTGTACATGCAAGGCAATACATTGCTCAGGAAGATAGCCATATCTCTCACCAATTTTGAACATTTGGAGCACAATGGGCAGGCTCTTTAAAGCAGGTCGCGATTTTGGCGATGTAATGAACCAACTGAACTGAATTTGGTACCATATCCATCAGGAGGGTATCCACTAACTTTATAAGTCAATGTCAAGCCTAGTAACTGCCAGAGGTGGCCCAACACATTATCGACTTATCAATTTGTGAATCTCTTTGTCTTGAATTAATCATCCAGTTTTTCTTCAACTCTAATCATTCATTTGCCCCTACACGTACAGTCATGCTCAAAACTATCCTAACGCCCGAATTGAATTTCGCCTGATTCACATGCAACCCACATAACGCAACTGTCTAGCAGGTCCCCTTATCGCTCCTTGGTACAGTCTTTTGACTATTGAAAATGGTTCCAACAAATCACCACAAGAAAACACTGTTCTGTATCGCAATAACTCAAGATGTAAAGTAATACCACGATACTACAAATATCACGGAACACCTTATCACAGATAAGACTGCCCTTAAGGCTTGTAGCTCACATTTATTACAATAAATGACATACCTGACATTTTACCACTCTCATTATTATTACGTCAGATAGGTAATGCACATTGTAAATTCGTCGAATTCAGGATTTACTCTTCAAAGTAACATACCGTACTTATTACTTAACACAAAATAAGCTTAAAAATTAAAGGTATTCACGAGCAGCTAATTGAGAATATTTATGAACTTCAAATGACACGACGAACCGTCTCGTTCTGCATATGGATGCAAACTCAGGTCATGCAGACTAAGCAAAGATTTCGTGCCTGACGGAAACTAACAGTCACTCGTGATTAGGCATACAGAGAGTGATATACCTCGATTTTAGACTGAGCCAGTTTGCAAATACCAACTTTAAATTACATAGCGCAAGTATTTTTGCCGGACGCGAATTCCTACCCAGCACCTATTCTCCCTGTTAACGAACGACGAGATGTGTTGAATCTTGGTTCTTAACAAGTAACTTACTTGAATTGCCGTGAGGTAAGGCTTTGTACTGGGCAGGGATTCGAACTCAGAACTTAATCGAATAGATATCGACGCACAATCAACTGTGACATTTCGGATTTTCTCGGCAGTAGCTAGATGTTTTAACTGAAATGACGAGACGAAACATACATTTTTTTCCTTCCCAAGACTCCAACCCGGCATCTATCGCTGTTATATTCTAGAGAAAACGAACGTTAAATATGGGTTTGTTGCACCAGCAGCGGCATGTGAGCGTGTTGGAACTAGAAATAATATGACGAAGAGTTCAGTGCTCACTGGGAATACAGCTCCACACATCATATCGCTTTTGACTACACACAAAGATACGTCAGCTTCCGAATTTTTGTCCAGCTCGGCCTAACATCTTGAACTTACAGTGATCTCGCAAATAGTCCTGTGTCTCACTGGGTGTCAAAACGTCATATATCGTTAGTGTTGACAACGAATGAAAATACATTAAACATTAAAATAATTATCCACCAGCAGATAGGTGTTCTCATGCTAGAGCTTGATAATACATAATGAAATCTATAGTGCCGGGCCAGGATTCGAACCCATTCACGCGCAGTGTGTGGAGATGTTGAGGAATCTGCAGTTCTGAACAAACAACAAATAGTAGCCGTGCTGTATTCTCACGAAGGGATCAAATTGAGCGTTAAGTACGGTCTAAGTTGCATTCCCAGTTCAGAACCGATTTTATCGACATACAGAAGCTCAGATAAAATATGGACTAAATGTCCTTTGAGCGTTATTTAAGCATCACAAGACTGCACATACATGCAATCGATTTCGAGGTGCAAAGTGTTTATCTTACTTTGGTGATAGGTGGGCATAAGAGATTTCCAAAAACTTTTTATCGTACTGAAATAATCTTTTGTCGGAAAGAAACAAGGTAAGTGTTTTATTTGTATATATTTTGTAGGAAACTGTAATCGTGATGGAAGATTATACACCTTAATGTTTGACACAACTGTTAGGAGAAAACGCTGCATCCTAACCAAACCCTGCGGTTCCTCTCCATATCCCCGTAAGACACGAGCAGGGGATTCTCCACGCATACCGCTACACAGCTGTTCCTAGCACACCTGAGATTTGGCAACATCGTCACAAACATTAGGCAACACTGTGACAATGCAATCACTTCCGCCTATGGTACTGAATTGGCTCACTAAATTTACTTGATATTACCTTTCCATTTGAATGGCTCATGCTGTATAATCCTTACGTAAACTAAGATACTGAGGCAGAAAATTCAATTTTTTGGCTAAAGAAATGCTATTCTTCACATAAGTGGCAACTTTTATTATCTTTCACGATGCGTTATGAGGCTGAGCGACCAATACCATGATGAGAGTGGTGCAAAGGTAGCAGTGTGTCTGTAACCCGGTGGTACCGCCCATGTCTCGTGTCAGAACGGCTCAATCAGTCGTCAGTTCCAACTGAGGTAGGGACCATCGTGTGCGAGCTTTTTTTTTAAGGAGCTGCGAATTTCCAGAAAAAATTCTGTATCGAAATCGGAAGAAAACCTTTACACATCAAATCTTCTTGGTAGCTCGACTCAGTAAGTTGTGTTAATCGTCATAGATCATGGCGTTCTGACTTCCAAGCTGCTTCGCAATACCAGCGTCTCTGAAGAAATTCGAATCGATCATCAACGATACGAATTTCAATACTGTTCTTCACTTAAGACTCACATTCCAGGGTGATAAGTATGAAGGAAATGAGCCTCTTGATTACTCTATGCTAAACTTTCCTGCAGACATGTGCTGACAGTGTCTCTAGCAACTTGCTTTTTCTCTGGGTAGCTTCAAATGTGGCAGTTTTGTCGCCTTAAATCCAATTGAATATTCTAAATATCATTTGTGAACAGCGTTCACTTCTCCATTAATTAATTTATGGACCTCAAAAGAAGCAATTTGCCTTAGTAGCTATAGAGCAGGTTCTGATAGGAATTGACGCAATCTTTTTCATCCATTTACCATAGAAAATCAAAGAAAGAAACCAAACATTACATTGCATTTACTCCCTGTGCCTTGAGTAACACATATGAATCCATGACAATAATAAATTATTTGAAGAATCTCCTGTGCAAGGAAAAGAACAGAATGGGACGCTTTAATTATAGCGCACTGGATCAGAAACAATGAAATTAATTCTGTGTCACATTGATGTACTGCATTCTAATGTAATAAAATAATCATCAAATAAAAACGGTTTTGTGCCTCCTTTGCTATCAAGAGTGAAACACAAATCGTAGACAGATTTTATGGGTCACTACTCAACAACATTAAAGCATTTTACATGGTTGAGAGTGTGGAGTGGAGCAGATGTTGTCGGCAGAAGGCAGCGCAGTGCCTCAGCCCCCGCCGGTAGGCAGCAAACGGGTCCCAGAGAACTCAGACGCATGCGGTGTTCAGAGGCAGATGCTCGGTAAAGAAATCTTTCGCTAAAACATTGTTGAACCAAACTATTATTACCAGTGTGACACAAAGCGAAATATATTGTAGATTCGCTTGAATTACACGCATAGCTTCAGCACCGAGAGGAAAGGGGCGATAAAAATTTTGTCGTTGTCTGCTTCCGGTCGCCAGACGTCATATTAGCTAGTCTCACGTTTTACCTCAAGACTACGGCCTTAGTCAAGAATAATGTACTAAGACTGAACTCAAGACTTCCTCTGGGAGGTGCCGCAGTCTACAATGTTGCAGATCGAACTTACTGCCGGACACAGTATCCTGAGAGGAGCACGACTGTGTTGTCCACCTTATGTGGACGGCTCGGCGGTCAATGTTTTGCTCTAAGGCTGTATCTACAACACATATTGCATCCTGAACACCTAGAAGAATTAAAATAACAAAAGTAGTTTATGAGAGCAACGTTAACTATGGCGTTCGAAGTATTCATAGTGTTGTGTTCGTGTGTGCAAACGCCTTCCAATGCCCACTCAAGGAGGACAAGGATACAAAAGTCTAGCTTCAGTATTATAAAATCGCTACAGTCTGCGGATAAACTCAAACTTGGGTTGATAATTAATTTGAATATTTAGCAATACTATACCCATTGGTGTTAAACTCGTTATTAACCAATGATTCCCACAGCTACAGGGACACTACTTGTGATACTTAGGCAGTGCTATCAGACGAAAAGATCAACCTGACACAAACTGTGGGAAGTTTGTTTTACAAACTTCGTACCAGGATAATGAGCTTTTACGTATTTGGGATGTCTGTGAACGTTGCTGCTTGAGACGATTTAAGACGAAAGTAAATTCCTTTAGCAACGACAATGTTTGAAGAAACCGTCTTAACGGGACTAAATCGTGATTTGTAAGTCGTTTACCGGCCGTACTCTACCGCATTTCGCTGATTGGAAGGCAAATAGATTACGGAAAAATGTCACAGAAGGAAAAGGGAGAACGAAATGTCTCCTACTGGAAGGTCATGTTGTCTTATTTAAATGATTACAAAATCAGGTAAAACGACCAGTCAGATTGTCAGTATAAGAACATTATTGTTGTCAGTATGATGTAGCACTGCTCAGGGCCTGTAACGATAAAGGGCCCGTTTAGGTCAGTCATATTGTATAAAGAAGTGGAAGAGAGAGCACCGCTAAATTCCACAATCCGTATGCATTGCAGACACACAGATATTACTGTTACAGTGTACTAATGGAGCCCAATTAATGAGAGAACTGCGTATTTTCCGGTGAGAGAGAGCACTGGCAAATAATCTTCGCTAAATTAGGTTACTTAATCTGGTGTCACTCTGAGCCAGAATTTATGGCCGGCGGCTGAGTGTAAGGTCAGTGGGCCGGATCCGAGTTTTGCAAGTGCGAAATACTTTCCTACATTATAGAAGCGAATATTAAACTGGAACTAATATTCCAAAAATTTTGAACTTGGATAGCTTAGAATGAAAATCTTTTTCTTTATTGCAAAGGAAAACAATTGATTTTCTAAAACATTCTCTGTCATACACAACTTGAAACAGGTCACGTCGACCAAATCATATGGAAAAATTGCCAGCGGCGTATATCGGCAGGCAGTAAGATCTCTTGGCTTTTGGTTTGGCAGTACTCGACAGCCATTTCTAGGCGCAAGTAATAGAAGAAAGGCAGAGCGTTATTGTTATCAAGTAACGTCTTCATCGATTACTTTAGTTTTAATGTAATCTATGAGTAATTACTCATAGATATTAACATGAAAAGAATTCTGTAGACAGAGAAAGAACCTCTTCTTGGGAAACTACTTGTATAGTGACCAAAAGGCACGAACTGATATTCAAGTACAGTGTTCCAGCAGCGGCATGAAGAAAATGATAGTAATAATGACGGTAATAATCCAATTATCCGGTAACTTCACACTTCCCAGTGGATCTTCACGAACTAAGAAAATATCTGAATTTGTGAACATTTCAAAATGGCTTCACATCGAGCCTATGATGCCTACAAGGGTCTTTACATCCTGCTGACATGAGAATAGCATAATCTCCGCGTCAGAAGCTTGTTTCTACTTAAAAATTTAATAGACTCGCGTTTTATCCACCGTGACTACTTTTGTAAGCTCAGCACATCATCCGTAGCAGCTCACTCCTGGGGCTGAGAAATATGGGCACAATGGCCTGGTGGAACTATCACAGGAGCAATGCGTGGGTTCAGACATTTACTTTTAAGAAGCACAAACAGATTTACTTTGCGTCTGGTAACCTCAAAAGAAAGACGTTATAATCCAGAATTCGCAATACAAATCACGTTCCATCATTACCAACTGGGCAGAGCCAGGTTACGTTGGGAAATGACATAGCGGAAGTCATCGTAAACAGAAATACAGTCGCCAGTAAACTTACTTACATTAGAAAATTTTATTTTATTTTATGAACCGATAGCCATTTAAAGGATGGGGCTCTTATTTTACTTGTAATTGATTGAACTAGAGACGTTGAAAAATTTGGTGCTGGACTGTGATTCGAATTCGTTTCTCCGCTTTCGAGGATCTGAATCTCTCGGGACATTATAGTTCAACCATTTCGTCCCTTTTCGCAAGACTGCAACCTTCTCTAGGTCTCCTCCAAAGGTAAGTATGTGGGTCCGAATCCTGATCCAATACAAAAATATTCATAGTTTCAGTTCAAGCCCTATAACGTGCACACCGTCCCGCTAGTGAAAACCAACGTGCGCTTTTAATGTCTATTCATGTGTTGCCAACAATCGCAATAGGTGTCATTATTTCTTGTCAAACACGCACACACCTTACCGTTGGTGAGTAAGCAACTGATATTTAAGCTATATTTGTGGATGCACGGTAGGCGTGTAGTTAGATTGTCGCTTAGGTACAAAAGTTTGTATCCTTAGTTTAGATTCAAACACCTAGCAGCTGGTAAGAAAGACCGATACGTAAATTTGATTTTACTTAATTAACAATACGATTACGTGTTGGGTTCGTATCTCCGTCATATAACTTCACATCATGCACTTAATCTTTAAATGCATGCGCACTTTGTTACTTGAGCATGGAGGTATATCAGACATCTTTCGTGGTTAGTTAACAGGGACGAAATTGTCTTGTTAGGAGTCCCGGTTTATTAAAAAAATTGTCGTCTTTTATTTTCAAGTATAGATTTCATTACTGGTATTGGCAAAAATTTCGGTAATTCATGACTCTTCATGGATAGCCATCAATATGATATGATTAGATTACATTAGATCAATTCTTGTTTCATAGATCATGAATACGATATTTCGTAATGACGTGTAACGTGTAATTTTAATGAAAGATTTCTTTACATACCATGATTCAATTTCTTTACAACAATTTCTTACTCTCTCTCATTCTTTTTGATTTCTCTCTCTCTCTCTCTCTCTCTCTCTCTCTCTCTCTCTCTCTCTCTCTCTCTCTATCATACACACACACATTCTTTTTTTCTTTATTTGTTTGTTTTTCTCGACTATCGGCGAGGCATGAAAACGTCTCTGAATGAGCTTCTTAGTTTTTAGTACACTTACGAAATAAATATAAAAATAACTGTGAGAGTTACTGATATATGATGCTTAGTTTTCAGTCAGTTCCGAGTATTATTAGTAACCACGCTCCAGTCCCTAAACCTAGTTACAGAAATGCGAATCAGACGCATTACGTATTCCAGGCCGTAGCAACCGCGACTTGGAGACACCAGCTATGGTCACTTCCCAGACCGCTGTACGATCACATCGGTTCGTCTTCTTTCTGCTGGTACTGTAACTGAGATTTGACAACAAGGCAACGTATGTTTGGCAACTCTGTGATCGACCAGTTGCTTCCTGGTGTGCACGGAATTTATCCTCAAAGTTCACTTGATTTTACCTGTCATTTCCATTGAATAATCTGATTTATTATCGCTTTACGTGTAACAAAAGATTGTAAATTTACGGTTTTCAGCCCAGGAAAGTCGTTCCACGTGGAAATCGCAACTAATCTCGTCCTTTAAATAGCGGTTTACGAGTGCTAGACATTATCGATCTCGTAAGAGTAAGCTAAGACACGTACTTCTACTCCAGCTCTATGGTAATGCGCTGACCTGAGAAATAGCATCTGTTATGGTTCGCACTTCCAGTCTCACTGACTGTAACGTTTTTATCCCTTCTGTGAAAGAGCTACTAACAGTCAGATAAAACATCGATAAGGAAATCGCAAAAAAATACTTTCGGCTCATAGTTCAATGGTGAAAACTTACAATGCTGCACAACGGGTAACTCCTCTTCCCGCCGCTGACAAGCAAATTTTGGGTTTATAGGAATACAAAACTTTACTTATGAAATGCGACATTTGTACTGCACGACGTTTTCAACAAAGAGATGGCGCAATACAGTAGCTCAAGTGGAAAGAAACACTTCCTTTTCAAATTTGTGCATCCTACACTGTTGGCTGTTCTGTGTAGGTGGCAGGTACGTGATTTTATTTCGGTCGAATTTATGCACTGGGTAGTCGAGGCAGCTAGTTCATTGTGATTCGGTCAACCAAGTAAATGAATTTACTGAACCTGCTGCAAATTACTACAGGAAGCCTGTGTGTCAATTCTCATCCAGTGTGGTGCAACGGCGTTACGATAGAAAAATGAGCCACATACTTATAATATGCTTGAATATCTATGGACTGGGTTCGATTCCAACTTCTGTCAATGATTTTAGATAAGAAGAGACAGATTCCATTCTCTTCTGGCTACACCAAGTGAAGAAGATATAATGACATTGTGGTCTGAAATTGACATGAAAAATGATATTCCTTTTCTACAAAGTAGACGTTAGGATGAATCACAATAAAGACTGGAGCGGCGACACGTAGAAACCTTTCTTATACTTGTTATTTATTTCTAGTGACGAAACAAACGCTATGTAGGCTCACAGGACATTTAGTCCATATTTTATCTGAGCTTCTGTATGTCGATAAAATCGGTTCTGAACTGGGAATGCAACTTAGACCGTACTTAACGCTGAATTTGATCCCTTCGTGAGAATACAGCACGGCTACTATTTGTTGTTTGTTCAGAACTGCAGATTCCTCAACGTCTCCACATACTGCGCGTGAATGGGTTCGAATCCTGGCCCGGCACTATAGATTTCATTATGTATTATCAAGCTCTAGCATGAGAACACCTATCTGCTGGTGGATAATTATTTTAATGTTTAATGTATTTTCATTCGTTGTCAACACTAACGATATGTGACGTTTTTGACACCCAGTGAGACACAGAACTATTTGCGAGATCACTGTAAGTTCAAGATGTTAGTCCGAGCTGGACAAAAATTCGGAAGCTGACGTATCTTTGTGTGTAGTCAAAAGCGATATGATGTGTGGAGCTGTATTCCCAGTGAGCACCGAACTCTTCGTCATATTATTTCTAGTTCCAACACGCTCACATGTCGCTGCTGGTGCAACAAACCCATATTTAACGTTCGTTTTCTCTAGAATATAACAGCGATAGATGCCGGGTTGGGGTCTTGGGAAGGAAAAAAAATTAATGTTTCGTCTCGTCATTTCAGTTAAAACATCTAGCTACTGCCGAGAAAATCCGAAATGTCACAGTTGACTGTGCGTCGATATCTATCCGATTAAGTTCCGAGTTCGAATCCCTGCCCAATACAAAGCCTTACCTCACGGCAATTCACGTAAGTTACTTGTTAAGAACCAAGATTCAACATCTCTCGTCGTTCGTTACAGGGACAATAAATTCGCGTCCGGCAAAAATACTTGCGATATGTAATTTAAAGATGGAATTTGCAAACTGGCTTTGTCTAAAATCGAGGTATATCACTCTCTGTATGCCTAATCAGGAGTGGCAGTTAGTATCCGTCAGGCACGAAATCATTGCTTAGTCGGCATGACCTGAGTTTGCATCCATATGCAGAACGAGACGGTTCGTCGTGTCATTTGAAGTTCATAAATATTCTCAATTAGCTGCTCGTGAATACCTTTAATTTTTAATCTTATTTTGTGTTAAATAATAAGTACGGTATGTTACTTTGAAGAGTAAATCATGAATACGACGAATTTACTACGTGCATTACCTATCTGACGTAATAATGAGAGTGGTAAAATGTCAGGTATGTCATTTATTGTAATAAATGTGAGCTACAAGCCTTAAGGGCAGTCTTATCTGTGATAAGGTGTTCCGTGATATTTGTAGTATCGTGGTATTACTTTACATCTTGAGTTATTGCGATACAGAACAGTTTTTTCTCGTGGTGACTTGTTGGAACCACTTTCAATAGTCAAACGACTGTACCAACGAGCGATAAGGAGACCTGCTAGACAGTTGCGCTATGTGGGTTGCATGTGAATCAGGCGAATTTCAATTCAGGTCGTTCGGATACTATTGGGCATGAATGAACATCACGTGTATCGATTTCCATCGCGCTGGGGTAAGTCCTCCGGGATACGTTTATTCTCCTTAGTGTGTAAATATATTTGGAGCATGTCATTCAAAAACGTTTGAAACGACATAGACGGGAGCGGGTTGTTGTTAGGAGAGCAGAATGTATTAGACTCGCGGATCATGTGGTGTTATTGGCAGAGAGCGAAAGAAGTATGACTGAAATGTTAAAAGAATTCAACAAGAGGCGTGAGTAAATTGGAATGAGAAATAATAAGAAAATCGCAAAATGTCCGGTGATAGGTGCAAGAAAAGCAAGAACAACTATAATGTTAGGCAGGAAGATACACAACAATTTAGTGTTTTTAGATAACTGCGACGTGCTATTATGGACGACATTGGAAGTAATATGGAGGTGAAAATACGTATAGCAATTGCCAACGAGACGTTTCATAACAGGAGGCTTTTATGTGGGTGCGTTGATAGGGGATAAAATAGGCAGGCACAGTGAGAAATGAGGTGGTGTTGAGTGGGAGAACAGAGAGAAATTTTAAAGGTTGCAGGATGAGCAAACACAATTGGCATGGACACTGAATGAGAAGAGATTGTTTATTGATGGTATGGAGGAAACGGTGAATGCAAGAAGAAGAAGAAGAAGAAGAAGAAGAAGAAGAAGAAGACGATGAACATACCAGGTGATGGACAGCGTAAGAACAGAAAATAGTTGTGAGAAAACAAGAGGGTAACAAATGATGGGACTGCATGGAGAGCTACATGTGAAGACCTGCCCTAGGGCAGAACACTCATGGTGGTGGTGTTGATGAAGAGGAGACTTATGTAGGACATTTTGCAAAACGCCCATTTTCTTGTAATCCAAATTTAAACAAAACATAGGCAGCTTATAATTTGTAGTCTATAAATGACCGTGAATTGCGTGACAGATGGAACTTGCCAGTATACCAGTTATTAGGACTTATTCCCACTCCACTGACGTATGGAGCGTGCGAACTGTGGCTGCTTAAAAGCCTCTGTGCGTGCTGTGCTTAGTCTCTTCTGGTCTTCACGCTTCCTACAGTTACAATACGTAGGCGGTTTAAGTATATTCCATTCCTACTTTCATCATGTAACGTCAGTTCTAGAAACTTTCTAATTAGGTCTCCTCGCGATACTTTGCTCTTCCACGGGATAGTCTGTGTCTACCATGAACTGCCCGTTAGTCAGTAAGTGGAATAATTGGTTTTCCGACACATGTCACCATGTTACTGTCGCCCTGTCTCCACGTCAGAGAGACGGAAATTCTGTGTGCCACATTTGAAGATGAGTCTGTAAAGGTTACAAAACTAGTTAATGGAATTACAAATAGTTCAAAAAGTGAGTTTTTGCAGTTTTCCGTATTTACATTCAATGCACTAGTCACAGGCTCTAGGCGATCCTTAGGGGATGTGACGGTTCCATTTAAAATCTCTAGAAATTTTTCCACCCAGGTATTCATGTGGGTTGAGCGATTGCGAATTTGACTCGCTGCACTATACTCGTAGGATAAGGTTATATCGTTTTGTGAACCGAACAATTTTACATTTCGGGAACATTTAAACTAAGTTGTCATGCTTTGCACTACACTGAAATCTTATGAGGGCGTGGCTTCTTTCAAACAGAACTTTATTACAGGCAACAGCATCATTTGCGGAAACACTGAAGATCCAAATAGACCGCGTAACCACCGCCCCTTCTCCTCTCCAAATTGCTGTCTCAAAACGGTAAGTCCCATATGTAAACCACCTTCAGAAGTTCGTTCACTTTCCGTATCAGTTAATGTGTTAAAAACTTGACCTGAAGAAACATAACCCTTTGCAGTTGAAGACGCTCTGTTGTAAGAGAAGCTAGTTTTTCGAAAACGTCTCAATATTTATGTACTGAACTAGGTGTTGTACAATTCTATAATTTTCAGGTACATTTGGCGACGTATGTGGATACTGTCTGACAAATGTGTTGCGAATAAAGTGAGTAGTAAAGAAGTAATGAAGTGAAACATCAAGCCTGATGCTGACACTTTACTGCACGAACAGCGAAAATGTAGAAGTGATAGAAGTCTTTTTCCTTTCATCATTCTGTCAGGGATGTCAGAGGGGAAAAAAAGTTTCGCCAAGTTTCGAAATTATGTGTGAAGTTTGTTGGAAGTCGCCACGTGCTGCCTTTCACAAATGCTCGGTGAATATAGTCTCGATAATTTGCGCTCCATGAAATTATGCTGCCTTAGACGAGTACGCAGTTTGTAACTTTTAACGCCCGACTTATTGCGTAAACCTATGCCTTTAAATGAAGGACGGAAGGAGGATTGCATTTAATGTGCTATCGATGTCGAGGTCATTAGAGACGGAGCAGGAGTTGGCAATGTGTCAGGGAAGGGTAAAAGAAATCCGCCGTTCCCTTTCAAAGGAATCATCCCAGCATCTGCTTGGAGCGATTCAGGAAAGTTACGGAAAACGTATCAGGATGGCCGGATGCGGATTTAAACGTCATCCTCCCGAATGCGAGTCTAGTGTACTAGTTGACAGCTCGTCGTGTAGAAGCTAGCGTTGCTGGTGATGGGATTCCGGGTTCGATTCACGGCTGGGTTGCGTTCTCCGCCCGGGAAGTAGGTGTCTGTGATGCCATCATTTCATCATCATTCGTGAAGGTGGCGAAACTGGACTGTGTAAAGGTTGGGGCTTTGTACAGGCGCTGATAACCGTGCAGTTAAGCGCCCCAAAAACCAAACATCATCATCATCATCATCATCATCATACCATGTACTAACCACTGCGGCAGCTCGTTCGGTATACATTTAAATGAGCAGATTAAGTCAGCATTTTTAGTATTTACATTGACTTCGTTCTTCATAAATGAAAGCAGGAACTACGACAAGACAAAAGAATTGGGATAACGAATGAGAAATACCTGATTGTGCTTCTGTTTGTAGATGACATGATTCACGTTCACAAAATGACCTCCAAAGATCTATATACCACCTGAACGAAATATGCAATGAATACAACTTTAAAATTTCTAGTAATAAAACGAAAATAAGTGCACTCCGAGGAAAATACTCAGTCATTTTAAAACTAGTTTTGGATAATCCTGCTTTAGAACTGGTCTCTTAATCTTTCACTTAGGCTACGCTGTAAGATCTGATTTTTACTCTGATACTTGAAATAAATTACACAAATTCTAAGCTGTCTGTGACACTATTATCTGAATATTGGGCAATAAAGTACAAAAAGATTGTTCCGAAATTCTATAACGTGGTCCCGGTTCCTGTATTATGCTATGAAAGCGAAAACATGGTTAAAAAAAAAGCAAAAAAAATCACACGGCAGAGATGAGGTTCCTAAGAAATTCGAAGAGCTGCACAACAAGAAATGATTAGGAATGAAGATACTAGAGAAAAATTAAGTATTTTCAACAGAAACTAAAAAATTCAAAAATATCGTGAAGACTGGTGAGAATGCTACGTCCCAGACTTCCCCAAAATATTCTGAACTACAAACGGAATGGAAGACGTGATATTGAAAGGCCTCGGACGTGGGAGCAATTTCGTTTGAGAGACTATTCCGCACGGCGACTACTGAAGTACTTATACATTATAGAATTCTTAAGTTATACAAGCAAAATAAGTAAGTTTTAATGTAGTTTACGTTCACTGATGCAAAAAAAAATTTTTCTTGCTTTTTAAAGTGGGCTATGTTCTTTCTCAGAGTTCGAACTGTCTCCATGCCAAATTTGAACAATATCTGTTAAGCGGTTTGGACTCGAAAACGAAACAGACTGTGTTTCAAAGCAGAAAAGCAACTGAGAGAAAGAAGCGGCGTCGGTTTCTGCAGGAGGCGGACATCATTTTGTAGGACAATGTTCGGGCACGCTCGGTTCAAGTCGTGACTGATTTGATCGGTATATGGGGATGGGGAGCGCCGCATCACGCACCACACTCATCTACATCTACATTTATACTCCGCAAGCCACCCAACGGTGTGTGGCGGAGGGCACTTTACGTGCCACTGTCATTACCTCCCTTTCCTGTTCCAGTCGCGTATGGTTCGCGGGAGGAAAGACTGTCTGAAAGCCCCTGTGCTCTCTCTAATCTCTCTAATTTTACATTCGTAATCTCCTCGGGAGGTATAAGTAGGGGGAAGCAATATATTCGATACCTCATCCAGAAACGCACCCTCTCGAAATCTGGCGAGCAAGCTACACCGCGATGAAGAGCGGCTCTCTTGCAGAGTCTGGCACTTGAGTTTGTCAAACATCTCCGTAACGCTATCACGGTTACCAAATAACCCTGTGACGAAACGCGCCGCTCTTCTTTGAATCTTCTCTATCTCCTCCGCAAACCCGATCTGGTACGGATCCCACACCGATGAGCAATACTCAAGTATAGGTCCAACGAGTGTTTTGTAAGCCACCTCCTTTGTTGATGAACTACAGTTTCTAAGGACTCTCGCAATGGATCTCAACCTGGTACGCGCCTTACCAACAGTTAATTTTATATGATCATTCCACTTCAAAAAGTTCCGCACGCATACTCCGAGATATTTTACAGAAGTAACTGATACCAGTGTTTGATCCGCTATCATATAATCATACAATAAAGGATCCTTCTTTCTATGTATTCGCAATACATTACATTTGTATATGTTAAGGGTCAGTTGCCACTCCCTGCACCAAGGGCCTATCCGCTGCAGATCTTCCGGCATTTCGCTACAATTTTCTAATGCTGCAACTTCTGTGTATGCTACAGAATCATCCGCGAAAAACCGCATGGAACTTCCGACACTATCTACTACCTCATTTATATATATTGTGAAAAGTAATGGTCCCATAACACTCCCCTGTGGCACGCCAGAGATTATTTTAACGTCTGTAGACGTCTCTCCAGTGATAACAACATGCTGTGTTCTGTTTGTTAAAACTCTTCAATCCAGCCACAGAGCTGGTCTGATATTCCGTGGGCTCTTACTTTACTTATCAGGCGACAGTGCGGAACTGAATCTAACGCCTTCCGGAAGTCGAGAAAAATAGCATCTACCTGGGAGCCTGTATCTAATATTTTCTGGGTCTCATGAACAAATAAAGTGAGTTGGGTCTCACACGATGGATGTTTCCGGAATCCGTGTTGATTCCTACAGAGTAGATTCTGGGTTTCCAAAAACTACATGATACTCGAGCAAAAAACATGTTCTAAAATTCTACAACAGATCGACGTCAGAGATATAGGTCTATAGTTTTGCGCATCTGCTCTACGACCCTTCTTGAAGACTCGGACTACCTGTGCTCTTTTCCAATCATTTGGAGCCTTCCGTTCCCCTAGAGACTGGCGGTACACGGCTGTTAGAAGGGAGGGCAAGTTCTTTCTCGTACTGTGTAGAATCGAATTGGTACCCCGTCAGGTCCAGTGGACTTTCCTCTGTTGAGTGATTCCAGTTGCTTTTCTACTCCTTGGACACTTATTTCGATGTCAGCCATTTTCTCGTTTGTGCTAGGATTTAGAGAAGGAACTGCAGTGCGGTCTTCCTCTATGAAACATCTTTGGAAAAAGGTGTTTAGTATTTCAGCTTTACGCCTGTCATCCTCTGTTTCAATGCCATCATCACCCCGGAGTGACTGGACATGCTGTTTCCAACCACTTACTGATTTAACGTGAGACCAGAACTTTCTAGGATATTCTGTCAAGTCGGTACATAGAATTTTACTTTCGAATTCACTGAACGCTTCACGCATAGCCCTCCTTACGCTAACTTTGACATCGTTTAGCTTCTGTTTGTCTGAGAGGTTTTGGCTGCGTTTATACTTGGAGTGGAGCTGTCTTTGCTTTCGCAGTAGTTTCCTAACTTTGTTGTTGAACCACGGTGGGTTTATCCCGTCCCTCACAGTTTTACTCTACACGTACCTGTCTAAAATGCATTTTACGATTGCCTTGAACTTTTTCCATAAATACGCAACATTGTCAGTGTCAGAACAGAAATTTTCTTTTTGATCTGTTAGGTAGACTGAAATCTGCCTTCTATTACTCTTGCTAAACACGTAAACCTTCCTCCCTCTTTTTATATTCCTATTAACTTCCATATTCAGGGATGTTGCAACAGCCTTATGATCACTGATTCCCTGTTCTGCACATACAGAGTCGAAAAGTTCGGGTCTGTTTGTTATCAGTAGGTCCAAGATGTTATCTCCACGAGTCGGTTCTCTGTTTAATTGCTCGAGGTAATTTTCGGATAGCGCACTCAGTATAATGTCACTCGATGCTCTGTCCCTACGACCCATCCTAAACATCTGAGTGTCCCAGTCTATATCTGGTAAATTGAAATCTCTACCTAAGACTATAACTTGCTGAGAAAATTGATGTGAAATGTATTCCAAATTTTCTCTCAGTTGTTCTGCCACTAATGCTGCTGGATCGGGAGGTCGGTAAAAGGAGCCAATTATTAACCTAGCTCGGCTGTTGCGTGTAACCTCCACCCATAATAATTCACAGGAACTATCCACTTCTAATTCACTACAGGATAAACTTCTACTAACAGCGACTAACTCTCCACCACCGGTTGCATGCAATCTATCCTTTCTACCTGTCTGTACCTTTGTAAAAATTTCGGCAGAATTTCTCTCTGGTTTCAGCCAGCTTTCTGTACCTATAACGATTTCAGCTTCGGTACTTTCTATCAGCGCTTGAAGTTCCGGTACTTTACCAACGCAGCTTCGACAGTTTACCATTACAATACCGATTGCTGCTTGGTCCCCTCATGTCCTGCTTTGCCCCGAACTCGTTGAGGCTGCCGCCCTTTTTGTACTTGCCCAATGCCATCTAACCTAAAAAACCGCCCAGCCCACGCCACACAACCCCTGCTACCCGTGTAGCCGCTTGTTGCGTGTAGTTGACTCCTGACCTGTCCAGCGGAACCCGAAACCCCACCACCCTATGGCTCAAGTCGAGGAATCTGCAGCCCACACGGTCGCAGAACAATCTCAGCCTCTGATTCAGACCCTTTACTCAGCTCTTTACCAAAGGTCAGCAGTCAGTCCTATCGACGATGCTGCAGATGGTGAGCTCTGCTTTCATCCGGCTAGCGAGACTGGCAGTCTTCACCAAATCAGATAGCCAGGGAGGGTTTCCTCCGATCCATAGCGACACACATCATTGGTGCCGACATGAGCGACCACCTGCAAATGGGTGCAACCTGTACCCTTCATGGCATCCGGAAGGACCCTTTCCACATCTGGAATGACCCACAACGGTATGCACACGGATTGCACATTGGTTTTCTTCGCCTCTCTTGCTGCCATATCCTTAAGGGGCCCCATTACGCGCCTGACGTTGGAGCTCCCAACTACCAGTAAGACCACCCTCTGCGACTGCTCGGATCTTGCAGACTGAGGGGCAACCCCTGGAACAGGACAAGCAGCCACGTCAGGCCGAAGATCAGTATCAGCCAGAGACAACCCCGGACTTGCGCCCTTCTGAGCTCAGCTTGATTCCTGACGTGAAGGTAGCGTTCTCGCTTTCCGCGTCTGGGTTCCGGGGTTCGATTCACGGCGGGATCAGGGATTTTGTCTGCCTCGTGATGGCTGGATGTTGTGTGATGTCCTTAGGTTAGTTAGGTTTAAGTAGTTATAAGTTCTAGGGGACTGATGACGATAGATGTTAAGACCCATAGTGCTAAGAGTCATTTGAACCATTTGTCGAACTTTGGGGTATTCGGTTCGGAGCTGTTATGGAGATACGTCAGACAATAGACCGCTCCATTCGAACTACCTATACAACTGGCGTAGTTAGGGGTATCTTGCTCTTTCGACATCACTGGCGATGGCTTATATACATGAGCTGTTCAAAAAATATCCGACCTTTTTTAATTGTTGAAATCAACAATGGTATCAGGGCGCGCATGCGCTCATGTTTTCAGGCATATTTAGCACACATACCTGATTTTCTCCACTACTTTGGAACGCTTGCAAGTGGTACACGTTGGATTTAGTATTCTGAGCAAAATGACGTCTTTACATCACATTTGGCTCCAAGCTTGGCGATTCTCAAGTTGAAACCATCGTGTGTTTGTGGACAAAGTAATGGGTACTGCAGGGCTAAAGGAGTGGTACAACCATTTCGAAGGTAGCCGCTAATCAATGAAGACAGAAGCCAGTTAAGGTACGCCCGCAGTATCCGCAAATCAGGTCGTTACTGATCCCGCAATATTGCTGGTGAAGCAGAATGGACGAATCACTATCAGAGAAGTTGCAGTCTAATCTAAAAGCCGTAAAGTCAACTAAATAACTAGGTGTTACAATAACTAACGTCCGCCCGCGGTAGCTGAGTGGTCAGCACGACAGACTGTCAATCCTAAAAGACCGGGTTAGATTCCCGGCTGGGTCGGAGATTTTCTCCGCTCAGGGACTGGGTGTTGTGTTGTACTAATCATCATTTCATCCCCATCGACGCGCAAGTCGCCGAAGTGGCGTCAAATCGAAAGACTTGCACCAGGCGAACGGGCTACCCGATGGGAGGCCCTCGTCACACGCCATTATTATTATACAATAACGAACAACTTAAATTGGAAAGAACACATAGAAAATGTTGCGGTTAAGGCTAACCAAAGACTGCGTTTTATTGGCACGACACTTATAAAACGTAACAGACCTACAAAGGAGACTGCCTACACTACGCTTCTCCGTCCTCTTTTAGAATACTGCTGGAAGATGTGGGATCCTTACAAGATAGGACTTACGGAGTAGATCGAAAAAGTCCAAAGAAAGGCAGCACGTTTTCTATTATCGCGAAATATGAGAGAGTGTGTCACACAAATGATACTGGATTTGGGCTGGACATCATTAAAAGAAAAGCGTTTTTCGTTGCGACAGTATCTTCTCACGAAATTCCAATCACCAACTTTTTCCTCCGAATGCGAAAATATTTTGTTGACACCGACCTACGTAGGGAGAAACGACCACAACGATAAAATAAGGGAAGTCAGAGCTCGTATGGAAAGACACAGGTGATCATTCTTTCCGGGTGCTATGCGAGATTGGAATAATAGAGACTTGTGAAGGTGGTTCGATGAACAATCTGCCATGCACTTAAATGTGACTTGCAGAGTATCCATGTAGATGCAAGTATAGGTGGTCACATTTTTACTATCCCCTGTATGTGCATATCGCTTCACACGACCTTTGTTACCTCAATGTCGATATCGGCATCATTTTCGAAATATGTGAGCTTACTTATATTATCTGTAATGTTAATATACAACAGGAACAATAAGGCTCCCAACACACTTCCCTCTGGCACAAGTGGTTACTTTTACACGTATAGATGAACTCTCCATTTAGGATGAGATGATGTGTCCCCCCTACAAAAATATTTTATTGGCCGTACTTTATACGATGCAGGCAAACGGTCAACTACAATTGTTGTTTACTGTGCGGTAACCTCTAGCGTATCAGAAGCGGTGTAGGAAAATGTTTTCAAATGAGTATACGCACTCGTATTTCGGCAGGTGCACAGTTTTGCCATTTCAATTTTTGCACGTTTTTACAGATACCTTTTCGAAAATTTCGAGCAAAACAAATCGAAATCTTGATTACATCACGAAACAATGAAGAAGCAAATGCGGGTTTGTTCGCAAGCCCGAAGCATTATCTGGTACAAGAATCATTGATTTTAATAAAGTAGCTGTCGATAGGATTTTTTCGTTGCTAACAAATGTAACTGACAATCACAAACTAATGACTTCTCAAATAACTAATTGTGATGAAACAGGCGTCTCGGTTAATGCTAAAAACCAATCGAACATCGCAGCTTGCAAAGGGAACCGTCCAGTGCGATCGTTAACCTCTGCAGAAAGGGGCGAAACTGCAACCATCCTCATTAGTACGTCAGCAAGCGGAGCTGACATTCCTCCTACGATTATTCTTCCACTAAAGAAGAAGCAGAAAGAATTTGAGTTAGGACTGACAGCAGGAGGTTGCGCTGAGGTCCACAGCACCGCATGGATGGCCACAGAGTCATTCTTTGTATGGTTTCCACAATTAGTGGTATTTTCTAAGACATCAAAGCACGTCCCAGTTCTCCTTATATCAGATGGCCACTCAGCTCATACCACGAACAATGACGTTATGGACTACGCGAGGGAGAGTGGCGTTTCTTCACCACCACATTGCTCTCACAGACTTCAGCCGCTTGATGTTTGTTTTATAAATCCTCGTTATAGTGATCAGCTTCGAAAATGGCTGCGAAGCCACGCAGGGAAAGTCGTAACTATCTTTGAAATTTCAACGCTTTTTGGTTCAGCTTTCGTCTAAAGCGCAACAATGAAAACCGCTATTAAAGGTTTCGAAGCTACTGCAATATGGCCCACGGACCCATCCATATTCAAGACGCACACTTCCTATCGGCACACACAACTGACAGCGGACGTGATAGGCTGTCAGATGAAGGGGTTATTATATCTGAACAATTCGAATTGCCTCCAACTAGCACACCAGCTGAAAAAGACGACTCAAACGGGCTGGATAAACAAGGGGACGAGGTTTCAGCGAATTGTTACAATGAACTGCCGCCTAAGAATAACATAGTTATTGGGGCTAATTGTTCTAATCTTGGGTGCTCTTGGATGACAACTGACAACACGACCTCCTCATTTCATATTTCACCTGAGATTCTGATTTTCTTGTCAAAAGTTAACGAAAGCAAGAAAAGAGCGAGACTGAAAAGGGGGAACAACGTTGTTTTAACTGATTCGCCGTACAAAAAAGAGTTAAAAGTCATTAATGGGAGAAATAGAAAAAAGAACTTTGACAAAGAAGAAAGAGCAAACAGAAAACTTTTTGCGAAAGAGAATAAAATTAAGAACTCAAAAACGAGAGAAAGAGCCTGAAGATAAATGGAAGAAAGGAGTAAGAATACTATACTAACGAGAGTGATTATGAGGTAAGTTCTGACTGTCAGTGTGTATTTTGTGGTGGGTTATATTCAAAATCAGTTGGAGGTTGGTTCGCTTGTTCCACGTGCAAAAAATGGACACACGATTCTTGTGCAGGAATAGATAGCGAAGATGGTGAGTGTCTCCCCGTGTGTGAATTTTGTAAACAGCCTCAAGAAAAGGATACGATACATGAAAACTGTAGTTTGACATTAATACTCACTTTAAACTAAAAAAAATACCGAGCAAGCCAATATTTTCTGCATTTCCGATAATTTTATACGTTTTTGTAATCACTTGTATTTACCACCCCATTCTGCCGCGTGCAAATGATATAAATTTCTGTTTTTGAGTGAGAAAATATTGTTGTTTTATTTTATGGCAATGTTCTTATATTTTTGTGATTAATACATCATAATGTGTTCATATAAAAATTTGTAACTCTCTTATTTATCAATTTTGTACATTTAATCAAAGTTTTCAACTGTGTACCCCATTATACCTTGGATTCCCCAACGTGTCGGATAAGAAAGATAAAAATACAATCACTACTCGTTTCTTCAACGACAATTTAAGCTGTGTTCTGTGGTTCCTCCCAGAGTTCATCACGATATA
Source organism: Schistocerca gregaria (assembly GCF_023897955.1). Classification (NCBI taxonomy): domain Eukaryota; kingdom Metazoa; phylum Arthropoda; class Insecta; order Orthoptera; family Acrididae; genus Schistocerca; species Schistocerca gregaria. The sequence goes on from NC_064925.1 coordinate 581,315,787, forward strand.
TTCCGAAGAAAATCATAGTTAACGAACGTTATAAATTGCTCTAGAAACGAAGGCAATCCCAGTTAACATTTAATAAGGCCACTGGTATCCTTCGAAATGCAACTAATCAAAGTAATGCAGAACGTCGTGGGTCACAGCGGATGGGTGGAATCGAAATATGACATTTACCCACGATCGCTTCTTTTTGTCAATTTGTGCCATTAATTTCTCTGCTCCCTAATCTGATTTCGTATCTCCCCATCAGCTATTCGATCAAAACTTTTTTAGCATTCTTCTACACCACCACATTTCGGAAGTTTCTAGTCGTCTCCTGTTTGGGGAACCAGGCATGTTAACTGCTGATTCGCAATATATTTATTCCGAAAGGCAAAAGGAACCCAGAAAACAATGAAAATAATTTTGTTTATTGGTGACTGTACCAGTTTGATTTACACTTAGTGCGAATATGAAAGTATTTTATTCCAAATCCTTATTTGAAGGTACTAAAATGTCGGTTTAAATGGCAGCTTGCTATGTAAGACATGCCCACTTGTTTCTCTGTGCCATATCTTCTTTGAGATGATAAGCCTAGGGACATTTTACCCGTAGTTTTTGAGCTTTCACCTATTGAATACATTTTTTCTTGTCTCGTAGTCAGTTGTTTGCTACAGTAATAACGTTTCTGAACAAAACAAATGCCAAGATCTACCCACAAAGTTTTCGAGAGAAGTTCTAGAAGACTTGCAAGAAATAAAAAAGTAAATATCATGAAACAAATGTTATGTTTATGTACAGCATGCATACTATTGGAAAGTGAAAGAAACTATGAATTTAAATGAGTGCATGTACGACGTTAAGTGCAATGCAACTTTAAATTTTCCGTAACTTTTCTAACTAAATGTACCTTTCCTCTCAAACCATTTATCCCAGAACCATGGAATTCTAACGGTCAGTTTTCTTACTCGAGGGCATGAAGAGTCGAGGGATATGAAAGGGAAGCAGTGGTTGGGAAGGGAGTGAGACAGGGTTGTAGCCTATCTCCGATGTTATTCAATCTGTTTGCTGAGCAAGCAGTTAGAAAACAAAAGAAAACTTCGGAGTAGGAATTAAAAACCATGGAGAAGTTGTATTATAATGAACACTATGGTCTTTTTATTTTTGAAATTTGCCTGCAAAACCTCTCTTTCAAAATTTTTCTAAAAATTTCAGTATTAATATATTATTCATGAAAAATTGTCAGCTTGTTGGAAAACAGTGGAAATGCATGTAAGTAATGTTTGGTGTTTTACCGTTAATATAACACAACTTAGAATAAGGATCATATAAATAGATCAGTTAACATGGTGGAGATGGAAGATACGTTCTCCCCGTGAATATTGTGTTTAAAAACAAATGAATATTTTCAAATCAACAGCTCATTTCATGAAGTCATAACTAGAAGTGAATAATCTCCACAAAAATTGGTAAGTTAATTACTTTGGTGCAAGAAAGTCTCCATCATTAAGGAGAACGATGTTTTCAATAACTTGCCGGCAGCCACAAAAAGCTTTACTACTGACAGATTTCAGTTTACGAGGAGCCTAAAGGATTTCTTGCTAACCATCTCTTCCGACACCATTAATGAATTGAATTATTTATTAGAACTAGCGCGCGCGCGCGATTGAGAGAGAGAGAGTGTGTGTGTGTGTGTGTGTGTGTGTGTGTGTGTGTGTGTTAGAGAGAGAGAGAGAGAGAGAGAGAGAGAGAGAGAGAGAGAGAGAGAGAGAGAGAGAGAGAGAGAGAGAGAGAGAGAGAGGGGGGGGGTCAAATAATACGTGTACAATCAGAAGTGTGACTAAATTTTCATTCCTCGTTCATGATCAGTCCATTTGCGGTCTGTGGATAGTAAATTAGCATATTATTTTCCCATTGAGTATCTCCCCATTATGGATCAATTTCAATGGAAAGTACATATAATCTAACCCTCTTGTCTGCCCCAATTCTGTTGAAGGTTACACATCACACAAATACCTTGTTGTTGTTGTTGTTGTCTTCAGTCCACAGACTGGTTTGATGCAGCTCTCCATGCTACTGTATCGTCTGGAAGCTTCATCTCCCAGTACCCACTGCAACCTACATCCTTGTGAATCTGCTTAGTGTATTCATCTCCTGGACTCCCTCCTCGATTTTTACCCTCCACGCTGCCCTCCAATATTAAATTCGTGATCCCTTAATGCCTCAGAACGTGTCCTACCATCCGACCCCATCTTCTAGTCAAGTTGTGCCACAAAGTTCTCTTCTCCCGTATCCTATTCAATACCTCCACATTAGTTATGTGATCTACCCATCTAATCTTCAGCATTCTTCTGTAGCACCACATTTCGAAAGCTTCTATTCTCTTCATGTTCAAACTATTTATTGTCCATTATTCACCTCCATACGTGGCTACACTGCATACAAATACTCGGAGAAAAGACTTCCTGATACCTAAAGCTATACTCGATGTTAGCAAATTTTTCTTCTTTAGAAACACTTTTCTTACCATTGACAGTCTACATTTTATATCCTCTCTACTTCGACCGTCATCAGTTATTTTGCTCCCTAAATAGCAAAACTCCTTTACTACTTTAAATGTCTCATTTCCTAATCTAATTCCCTCAGCATCACCCACCTTAATTCGACTACATTCCATTATCCTCGTTTTGCTTTTATTGATGCTGATCTTATATCATCCCTTCAGGACACTTCATTCTGTTCAGCTACTCTTCTAGGTTCTTTGCTGTCTCTGAATTACAAAGTCATCGGCAAACCTCAAGGTTTTAGTTTCTTATCCATGGATTTTAATTTCTACTCAGAATTTTTCTTTTGTTTCCTTTACTGCTTGCTCAATAAACAGATTGAATAACATTGGGGATAGTCTACAACCCTGTCTCATTCCCTTCCCAACCACTGCTTCAATTTCATATCCCTTGACTCTTATAACTGCCACCTGCTTTCTGTACAAATTGTAAATTGAATTCGCTCCCTGTATTTTACCCCTGCCACCTTCAGAATTTGAAAGAGAGTATTCCAGTCAACATTGTCAAAAGATTTCCCTAAGTCTACAAATGTTAGAAACGTAGGTTTGCCTTTCCTTAATCTACTTAATAAGGTAAGTCGTGGGGTCAGTATTGCCTCACATGATCCAGTATTTCTACGGAATCCTAACTGGTCTTCCCTGAGGTCGGCTTCTACCATTTTTTCCATTCGTCTGTAAAGAATTTGCGTTAGTATTTTGCAGCTGTGACTTATTAAACTGATAGTTCGCTAATTTTCACATCTGTCAACACCTGCTTTCTTTGAAATTGGAATTATTTCATTCTTCTTGAAGTCTGACGGTATTTCGGCTGTCTCATGCATCTTGCTCATCAGACGGTAACGTTCTGTCAGAGTTGGGTCTCCCAAGGCTGTCAGTAGTTCTAATGGAATGTTGCCTACTCCCGGGATCTTGTTTCGATTAAGGTCTTTCAGTGCTCTGTCAAACTCTTCACGCAGTATGTCATCTCCCATTTCATCTTCATCTACATCCTCTTCCATTTCCATTATATTGTCCTGAAGTACACTGCCCTTGTATAGATCCTCTATATACAACTTCCACCTTTCTGCATTCCCTTCTTTGCTGATAACAGGGTTTCCATCTGAGCTCTAGATATGCATACAAGTGAATCTCGTTTCTCTAAAGGTCTCTTTAATTTTCCTGTAGGCAGTATCTATCTTACCCCTAGTGATATGCGCCTCTACATCCTTACGTTTGTCCTCTAGATATCCCTGCTTAGCCATTTTGCACTTCCTGTCGATCTCATTTTGAGACATTACTATTTCTTTTTGCCGGCTTAATTTACTGCATTTTTGTATTTTCTCCTTTCATAAATTAAATTTAATATATCTTCTGTTACCCTCTTTCTCTGCGCATGTCAAGTTCCGTAGGCCCAAATTGAGGAGCAAATCTTAAAGGTCATGGAACGTGTCAGTATCTACATCTACATCCGTACTCCGCAAGCCGCCTAACGGTGTGTGGCGGAGGGTACCCTGAGTACCTCTATCCGTTCTCCCTTCTATTCCAGTCTCGTATTGTACGTGGAAAGAAGGATTCTCGGTATGCTTCTGTGTGGGCTCTAATCTCTCTGATTTTATCCTCGTGGTCTCTTCGCGAAATATAAGTAGGAGGGAGCAATACACTGTTTGACTCTTCGGTGAAGGTATGTTCTCGAAACTTCAACAAAAGCCCATGCAAAGCTACGGAGCGTCTCTCCTGCAGAGTCTTCCACTGTAGGTTATCTATCATCTCCGTAACGCTTTCGCGATTACTAAAAGATCCTGCAACGAAGCGCGCTGCTCTCCGTTGGATCTTCTCTATCTCTTCTATCAAACCTATCTGGTGTGGATCCCACACTGCTGAGCAGTATTCAAGCAGTGGGCGAACAAGCGCACTGTAACCTACTTCCTTTGTTGTCGGATTGCATTTCCTTAGGATTCTTCCAATGAATCTCAGTCTGGCATCTGCTTTACCGACGATCAACTTTATATGAACATTCCATTTTAAATCACTCCTAATGCGTACTCCCAGATAATTTATGGAATTAACTGCTTCCAGTTGCTGACCAGCTATTTTGTAGCTAAATGATAAGGGACCTATCATTCTATACATTCGCATCACATTACACTTGTCTACATTGAGATTCAATTGCCATTCCGTGCACCATGCGTCAGTTCGCTGCAGATCCTCCTGCATATCAGTACAATTTTCCATAGTTGCAACCTCTCGATACACCACAGCATCATCTGCAAAAAGCCTCAGGGACTTTCCGATGTCATCCACCAGGTCATTTATGAATATTGTGAATAGCAACGGTCCTATGACACTCCCCTGCGGCACACCTGAAATCACTCTTACTTCGGAAGACTTCTCTCCATTGAGAATGACATGCTGCGTTCTGTTATCTAGGAACTCCTCGATCCAAGCACACAACTGATCTGATAGTCCGTATGCTCTTACTTTGTTCATTAAACGACTGTGGGGAACTGTGTCAAACGCCTTGCGGAAGTCAAGAAACACGGCATCTACTTGTGAACCCGTGTCTAAGGACCTCTGAGTCTCGTGGACGAATAGCGCGAGCTGGGTTTCACACGGCCGTCTTTTTCGAAACCCATGCTGATTCCTACAGAGTAGATTTCTAGTCTCCAGAAAAGGCATTATACTCGAACATAATACGTGTTCCAAAATTCTACAACTGATCGACGTTAGAGATATAGGTCTATAGTTCTGCACATCCGTTCGACGTCCCTTCTTGAAAACGGGGATGACCTGTGCCCTTTTCCAATCCTTTGGAACGCTTCGCTCTTCTAGAGACCTACGGTACACCGCTGCAAGAAGGGGGCAAGTTCCTTCGCGTATTCTGTGTAAAATCAAACTGGTATCCCATCAGGACCAGAGGCCTTTCCTCTTTTGAGCGATTTTAATTGTTTCTCTATCCCTCTGTCGTCTATTTCGATATCTACCATTTTGTCAACTGTGCGACTTCAAGAGAAGGAAGCACAGTGCAGTCTTCCTCTGTGAAACAGCTTTGGAAGAAGACATTTAGTATTTCGGCCTTTAGTCTGTCATCCTCTGTTTCAGTACCATTTTGGTCACAGAGTGTCTGGACATTTTGTTTTGATCCACCTACCGCTTTGACATAGGACCAAAATTTCTTATGATTTTCTGCCAAGTCAGTACATAGAACTTTACTTTCGAATTCATTGAAAGCCTCTCGCATAGCCCTCCTTACACTACATTTCGCTTCGCGTAATTTTTGTTTGTCAGCAAGGCTTTGGCTATGTTTATGTTTGCTGTGAAGTTCCCTTTGCTTCGGCAGCAGTTTTCTAACTCGGTTGTTGTACCACGGTGGCTCTTTTCCATTTCTTACGATCTTCCTTGGCACATACTCATCTAACGCATATTGTTCGATGGTTTTGAACTTTGTCCACTGACCCTCAACACTATCTGTACTTGAGACAAAACTTTTGTGTTGAGCCCTCAGGTACTCTGTAATCTGCTTTTTGTCACTTTTGCTAAACAGAAAAATCTTATTACCTTTTTAATATTTCTATTTACGGCTGAAATCGTCGATGCAGTAACCGCTTTATGATCGCTGATTCCCTGTTCTGCATTAACTGATTCAAATCGTTCGGGTCTGTTTGTCACCAGAAGGTCTAATATATTATCGCCACGAGTCGGTTCTCTGTTTAACTGCTCAAGGTAGTTTTCAGATAAAGCACTTAAAAATATTTCAATGGATGCTTTGTCCCTGCCACCCGTTATGAACGTTTGAGTCTCCCAGTCTATATCCAGCAAAATTAAAATCTCCTCCCAGAACTATGACATTTCCCTAAGGGGCTCCATCACTAGCCTAACGTTGGAGCTCCCAATAACTAATAAACCCCTCCCCCCGTGTGCCTGCTCGGACCTTGCTGAAGGAGCAGCCACATGTCCATTCACAGGCAGAGCGGGCGATGCCACACGGCCAGCCTCCACATTGACCCTCCGCCTCGTGCGCCGCGAACGCCACTGAACCCGCCACTCCCCTTGGGGAGAGGGTGGCCCAACCGCGCCCGGTACCCGCGAAGATCTCTCGACAGCAGGGACAGTGGGTGAAGCATCTAATACCTGGGGTGCACCATGCGACGCACCAGACTCCCCACTGCCGCTACACTCCGAGGCAGCAGCCTGAAGACGGCTGACCGCGGCCATCAACACGCTCAGCTGTTCGCGAAGAGTGGCCAGCGTCCGTACACAGCAGTCACACATCCTATCCATCCTAAGGAATCAATTTACCGAAGAGACTTAATCAACTTTTAAGTAGACTGCTAATTCACTAAAGGCGATTGATTACTGACTAAACTGTGATTGCTAACCACTTCTTGTGGAAAACAATGAAAATAGCACTACCTGTCTCTGGACTGTATTCAAAACAAACACTAGCACTACTGGCACTATGGCTGACTACAAGGACTCTCTCTGACTGTATTCAAAACAAACACGAAATCTATGTAACACTATTACTAGCACTCGACAATTAAAGCTTCCTAAAAGCAAAAACACACGGAAGAAGAAGTGACAAGTAAGAAAAATAGAGTTAATACTTAAATTAAGGTAGCTCGCTGCACAGCAGACGTGAAGCAGCCGGCGGTTAGGGCGACACATGAACTTACAACAAAAAAGTAATAACAGATAGAAATACATGTTCATGAACCTGAGAGAAAATCAGTCCATAAGTTTAAGCAAACGCTATCAGCAGTACAATGAGAATCAGCTTAATTTTTCAATTAACTCCTCGACAGAATAAAAGGAGTGACCCATGAGAAAACACTCCAGTTTCGATTTGAAAGTGCGTGGATTACTGCTAAGAGTTTTGAATTCGAGTGGCAGCTTATTGAAAATTGATGCAGCAGTATACTGCACACATTTTTGCACATGAGTTAAGGAAGTCCGATCCAAATGGAGGTTTGATTTCTGCCGAGTATTAACCGAGTGAAAGCTGCTTATTGTTGGAAATAAACTAATATTGGTAACAAGAAACGACAATAAGGAATATACATATTGAGAGGCCAATGTCAAAATACCCAGACTCCCTGAACAGAAGTCGACAAGAGGTTCGTGAACTCACACCACTTTTTGCCCGAACCTCCAGTTTCTGAGCCAAAAATATCCTTCTAGAATGGGAAGAGTTACCCAAAAACATAATACCATACGACATAAGTGAATGGAAATAAGCAAAGTAGACTAATTTACTTGTCGAAGTATCACTCACTTTCGGCACCATTCCAATAGTGAAAATGGCAGTATTAAGTCTTTGAACAAGATCCTGAACGTGGGCTTTCCACGACATCTTACTATTTATTTGAACACCTAGGAATGTGAACCGTTCAGTTTCACCAATCATATGCCCATGCTGTGAAATTAAAACGTCAGGTTTTGTTGAATTGTGTGTTAGAAAATGTAAAAACTGAAGCTTACTGTGATTTAACGTTAGTTTATTTTCTACAAGCCATGGACTGAGGTCATGTACTGCACTACTTGAAACGGAGTCAATGTTGCACCCAACATCCTTTACTACCAAGCTAGTGTCATCAGCAAACAGAAATATTTTAGAGTTACCCGTAATACTTGAGGGCATATCATTTATATAAATAAGGAACTGGAGCGGCCCCAACACTGATCCCTGAGGAAACCCCTCCCCCTTGACAGTACACCACTCAGATCCCTCATCACACTGTATTACTTTCCCCCATTCCCGTAGATCGTTCCCTAATGATCTTCCTGAAACACTCTACAACTTCTGATTCTGTCAGTTCTTTCAGGTCCCATCTCCTGAAATTCCCACCTTTTTCCAGTTTCTTCAGTTTAATCTACAGTTCATAATCAATATATTGTGATCAGAGTCCACATTTGCCCCTGGAAATGTCTTACAATTTAAAATCTGGTTCCTAAATCTCTGTCTTACCATTATATAATATATATGAAATATTGCAGTATCTCCAGGCCTCTTCCACATAAACAACCTTCTTTCATGATTTTTGAACCAAGTGTTAGCTATGATTAAGTTATGCTCTGGGCAAAAACCTACCAGGCGGCTTCCTCTTTCATTTTTTACCCCCATTCCATATTCACCTACTACGTTTCCTTTTCTTCCATTTCCTACTGTCGAATTCCAGTCACCCATTAATATTAAATTTTCATCTCCCATCACTATCCGAATGATTTCTTTTATCTCATCACACATTTCATCAATTTCTTCATCATCTGCGGACTACTTTTACGACTTTAATAGGCGTGGGATTCGTGGCTATCTTGGCCACAACAATGCGTTCACTATGCTGTTTGTAGTAGCTTACCCGCATTCCTATTTTTATTAATTATTAGACCTACTTATGCATTAGCTTCATATTAGCCTTCCTAATACTAAAATCTATATCCGATGTTAACAATGACGCCGGTGGATGGACTATCAGGAAATTACTGACCGTCGAGAAAGTCACAAATATAACCGACAAGCTAATGGGCCCTTCACAGGAAAAGGTTTTTTGCCAGAAAACGGGGAAAATTGAAACCCAACAAATGAGTAAAAAAATGTATATTCACTGACAAAAAAAATAGTGTACGCACACAACTTACACAACAATAGTCTGGGATTACTCTATTACGTAATACAGTTTTTGTGATTGTATCTTGCAGCTTTAGTTATTTTTAATTAAAAGAGGCTTTAAAAGGACAGAAAGAACGTGTTGGACTACGCTACAGATCGTTCTGTTAGCACAGTCTTTACTTTGTAATCACTTTCGTTGACTTCGGCAACTCTCAACAGAAATCTCCAACCTAACCGAGACAATGTGCTACGATACAGCCGAGATCATGACAAGAGAATGGGCTACATCACACTCGAAGTAAATGTATATAGGTAAGGATCCCCATGACCTGTATACGTCTGTTATAAAAAATCTCCAAGCCACTCTCCTCAAATAGACCGCAATCTTCTCTTGACCTTCAACTGTTACTATTTCAGAATTAGAAACCAGATTCAAAGAAAATTTGGCTACAAGGCACAAAACTAGAAAAATAAAAATAATAAAAGTGAGAACGTGAAACATGTTAGCAATAACCATAAACAGGAGATTTACAGAAAATATAATTGAGAAAGGAAATCATTAATATTATCGACCGTTTAGGAACTCTAGGCTACGAAATGGATAAAACCACATATCGAATAAGTGGTGGAAGAGTTAGTGTGTTTTAAGATTAAATCCAAACAAGAATTAGAGAAAAATATATCGAAGCAAGGCCTCTATTACGAAAAATTGCTAAATCTCGAGACAAATTGTGTCCTTCTGTATTAGATGAAATGTTTTGGCCCCTAGTACGGATGAAACAGTATCTGCAGTATCAACAGGAACTTCGGACATGTGTTTCATATTTCATCCAAGCCTGCAGTCTATAAATATTTAAACAAAATACTAAAACAAAATACCACTACAGGGGAATTACTTAGGAAGTAGTTCTTGGTAAAGAAACACAGGACACAATTACGTATGTAGGCTTAATACGAACTACAACTGTGTTTATAAATCGCTATAGTTGCCTTGGACTAACGACGAGCAAATATCAATATAATCTGTACGCTTTTCAAAGCTGTTATCCATGAAAAAGCCAAACTACGTATCGTGAACAAAATACAATTTAACACCGAAACAATGACATTAGCTGACAATGGGCACAGACTTTAGTCAATGGGCACTGTTGAAAATTTGTGCCAGACCAGGATTAGCACCCGAGTCCCCTGGTTACGAGGGAGAGGCAATGATCACTGTGTCCGAATTACACAGTGGTCAACAGAATAGCACGAACTGCCCGAGCATGCCGTTCTTTAGATCCAAAATCTCAATTTCTCCATAGACTGCTAATGCACTGCTCCTTGAACATAATCCTCCTCCCTTTAATTATACAGTACATGGCGAAAAAACAGACACCGAATATATGCAAACTTGGCCTTACGAACATTGCAGACGTCGTCTATGTAAGACACGTCAAACTTCAAAGAATTTACCAATTCGTTGCATTGTTTACTATAGACCACAAATCAAGTAACGTAAAAAAAGCACTGCGTCTATTGAGATCATGATTCACAGTTAAAAAAAACTAATAAGTCGCCTACATATTACAGTTGCTGCCGAAAGAGGAGAACCATTATTTTCCCACAAAAGGAAATATAGTTAAAATTACGCTTCTATTTCGGTTAGTTTATGCGGTTACTAAAATTTGCAGTGAAAGTTACATAGTGGACTCTACCCTCCCCCCACCAGAAACGTAGTTATCGTGGCTGTTGTGAGACTTTTGTACACAGTTAGAGAAAGTGTGTTAAATGTGGCGCGGACGGAAACGCTAGGCTACGCTACAGGGCAATCTGCTCGCACAACGTTTAGTCGGCATTCATAATCGTTGGCGTAAACAACTCTCAGTCAAATTACCACCTTCCAACCTAACTTAGATCTCGGGCTACACTACCAATCGGCCTGTCATCACAACCAAAAATTCATTGAGGGGGGTGGGGGTATTTCCTGTAGCTCTCTCTAATGTATCTCTAGGCAAAACTGCCAGTTTTGTCAGACTCAACAGCAAGATTTACCAATGGTAAACACTTTTGAGACGGCTCGTAATTTTAGAATAGTCCTCTTCGTCTTACTTGGCATAAATTGTTCGCTGGCGTCCCAGCAGCTAGCTCCCTCAGTGTCTGCTTCTGCCATCGCACCACGCTAGTCTGCTGTTGTCCTAGCAGACCGAACGCACCGCACATCCGACACCTTCGGAACCACTCACTGGCCAGTTAGCAACTGAGCGGAACACTGTTTACATCGTGAAAGGAAAACTATGCAAAGATGTACACTTAAATGGCACGACTGAGTAGCACACACACAGTAATATCTGAGGAATGTCCTTCGACACGCGCAGAACGAAAGTCTTCTCGCGAACGTACAGCGTCTCTGAAAAAAAAAACTCGTGACTATATTCCGGCGTTACGGCCAGGTTCTCATACAAATGAGCAAAAAAGGGTACATTTGAAATTCTTTTTGAGACAATGAAAATACATTCGAAAGATCTGTTTGGGAATTACGAGTGATAATACTATGAGCTTAATTTTAGATTTTCAATAAAAAATGGCGCCCGTAATTATGATTTGATCAAGGGCCTGCGAGACTGGAGTACGCAGAGCGCGTGCAGTGTGGCACCTCATATGTTACCTGAATTCAAAAATGGGTAACATCAGTTGATACTACATTATTCCTCTGAAATTGAAAATGGATAACATCAGTCGATAAAACATAAAATTTATGGGAGCGTATACCTAACCGCAATGAAACAACCTTAAATGTAACGATACAGTGCTAATTCGAACTTTGAGTTCGATTTTTGAGGGTTTGTTTCACTCCTTATGCCTACACAAAAATTAGTTAATATTAACAAATGTCATATTATAGCTATAAGTTCCTAAGAAAAGTGTTTACTTTTAGGGGTCAGAGGTAGATGTTAAGAGAACGAACCACTTTTAATTTATGCTGCATGCCGTTCTGAGAAAATAGTTACCCGAAAAAAATGTGTTCAAAGTTTAGGGAAAACATTTAGTTATATTATTACTTCGATTTGCATGAACTGAGTGTTACATATATATTTTTAATGTCACTGAAAACGAATCTGAAGTCAGATTTTCAATATTCAAAACAGCTAATCCAATACGGAGGGCAACCGATTATGTTTTGACCAATTTTTACCAAAAATGTATTTTCGTTATTTACGTTTAGTCTGCAAGTCAAGGAGTATTTATCAACCCTTCCTCTACCTCTGATTGTTCCTAGACAGCAACTTCCTGTTCTTCTTGGCAGGAAAAGCCGATCTGTCAAAGCTGGATATGCAGCACTCGGCAGCCTGCACTTGATATTCGTCCGTATTTTCGGTGAGTATGTTTGCATGCATTCTGCAGTATGAATCATTTTGAGCACGTGCGACACAGGACGAGTTATCATCTACATCTATATGGATACCCTGAAAAACACATTTAAGTGCCTGGCAAAGGGTTCATCGAATCACCTTCACAACTGATAATTAATTGAAACCCTCAGCTGCCGACAGGTGTTGTTGATATACTTCGATGGGGACAGCTGAAAAGTGTGCCCCTACTGGGACTCGAACCCAGAATCTCCTGCTTACAAGGCAGACGCTCAATCCATCTGAGCCATCGAGGGCACACATGAACAGCACGACTGCAGGAATTTATCCCTCGCACGCTTCCCGTGAGACTCACATCCCCAACCGTCCACAATCCGCATACGTAATGTACTTAATAGGTATTTGTCCATCCACTCATTACTGGCTCACACTAAGGTGACGATTCCCGTAAGAGTTCCGGCAACCTGTGCGCATTCGCACAGACGAAGGTCAATGGCTGGGTAACGTTTAACCATAGATATGAAGATAGTAACTGCTCTCGAAAGAACAGGCGCCACTGACGACCTTGCAACTCTTCTAGAATACATGATAGACCGGCCGATGTGGCCGAGCGGTTGTAGGCGCTTCAGTCGGGAGCCACGCGACCGCTACGGTCGCAGGTTCAAATCCTGCCTCGAGCATGGGTGTGTGTGATGTCCTTAATTTAGTTAGGTTTAAGTCGTTCTAAGTTCTAGGAAACTGATGACCTCAGATGTTAAGTCCCAAAGTGCTCAGAGCCATTTGAACCATCAGTCCCTATGTTTACACACTACTTACAGTAACTTATGCTAAGGACAACACACACACACAACCATGCCCGAGGGAGGACTCGAACCTCCAACAGGGGGAGCCGCGCGAACCGTGACAAGGCGTTGGACACATGGCGGGTACCCCGCGCGGCTCATGGCAGCCGTGACACTGCTTCAAACAATGGACTGTAGAAACTTTTGTAAAGCACGGATTAAAAAAAAAAAAACTTTCTGTTCCAAGAGTCTAGACAAGTACACCTTTAAAAAATGCAACTACAAAGAAATTGAATTTTCGAACGTTTTGAATGAGAACCTGTCCTTATGGAACACCGTTGATCAAATGTCACAGGGATTATATACTCAGGTTTCACATGTGGATTAACACTTTCTAATCAATATCCGGAATGAGCAGGGCTTAAAACTTTGAAGAGTTAAATTTCAAGGGCCGTTCTCTTGTATGCAAATAGTTTCACAGTAGAAATTTCTCTAGTTTTATTTATTAATTTATTTATTTATTTTTTGCTGTAGGTAAAGAAGGATAGCATTGTGAGGAAGGGGAAGGGGGGGGGGGAGGAATCTTGCATCTCCCACCTTGGAATTCTCAGTACAGAATTTTTATTCATTACGAGATTCTTAGCCACTTGCAGAAGTGATTTCGAGTGATTCTGCAAAACTTTTCCTTTAGCCAATCGTAGCAACTATAGGATTCCGTTCCTGCTGCATGACATGTCTCGGAACTTAAACTGACCAACTCATTTGCATAAAGAGTTAGCTTATCATCCGCTTCTTTACTTGCGTAGACCGTTCATGGTCTGCAAAGAATTTTTTTCTTTAATCGTTTTTTTATGTCTTTTATAAACTGCAACACTTTCTAAACTTTCTAAACTTAGCGCCGTTGAAGCATGGTCTTTTACTGAATGATCAAAAAGCAATGCTGACAGCTGGAGTCCAAGGTTTTTGTTAATCAAGCCGTTTGTGTTCTTGTGGTGATATCTCCGTACAGTCTTTCATTCCCTAACGCATATTTCTTTATATCTAATTGAGAAGTGAAATACCGGTTTTCATAGATGCAGATTTAAAATATTTTAATATAACGCAATAAATATTTCATTAAAATTTTCATCCCCTTATGCTCGAAGTTCCAAAACCAGAAAAACACGTAGTTTTTAAAAATTGTAACATATTAGCCGAATACGAATTGTCAGATATATTTAGCAATCCTTTCATAATGAACCATTTTCTGAAACATCTCACACCCTTTAGGGGTTGGGTTTCAAAAACAATTAAACACGTATTCTTCTATTTAGAGCCGAGGAGCCAAATTCAAATCTTCATCCATTTAATTCTAAAAATGCTTTCATAGTGAAATATTTCATAAAACATTACATCCCCTATTTCACTCTATTAGTGAGTTAAATTTCCAAAAGCAACGAAACACATTTTTTTTACATCCAACCGAGATGTCAAATACCTATTTTCATAGATGTAGCTATAAAAATGCTTCAGTAGTTCTTTAATAATGATTTATTTTCAAAAAACCTTCACTAATTATTTTATCCCCCAATGGAAGAATTTCGGAAAATGCTAAAAACCTGTTTCTTTTTTGTATCTGACTGAGACACCAAATGTCAATTTTCGTAGTTTTGTAGTTATAGCTTCAATAGGGACATAGGGACATATTTAAAAAAAAGACTTTCAACCCATGTTTCACCCCCATAGGAGTGAAATTTCGAACAATCTCTTCTTAAATGATGCTTTCAGCGTAAGATTTACACCTTCATCAAATTTCAAGTCCGTATACTTTGCAGGTTGGGCTGGAAGGCTATGGGTCAGTGAAACCTGTGCCCCTATTGCACCTTCTTGGAGGTTGTAGTTCCAAAAACAGTGAAACACGTAGTTTTCAATAACACAATATTCATAGATTTCGCTTTAAAAACTCTTTCGCACTGAAATACTTTCATAAAACATTACATCCTATATTCCACCCTCTTAATCGTTGAATGTATCAAAAACAGGTTTTCATATATTTCATGAAACATTTCATCCTCTGTGATATGGGGTATGGTAGTGACACACCAAAATCACAATAGTAATCCGTTGTAGTTGCTACATATTTTATTACAATCAAAAGCATTATAAAATCACAAGGCCAGATCATTTGGACAAATAATAAATAAATTTCGTTAAGTGGAACGAGACCCGTAAAACTTGAAATTTGAATATGACTAGGTATATATACTTGGGTAAAGCTTTACTTAAATAGCACAAATGTCCATAAAATTCATAGCAGAACTCTCACTACTTGCAATCAGGGGAGAAACAGATTAAGCGTAAGAATACAGATATTTAACGTTCGGCTTGCCAACTTTCCTAAACAAAACTGTATAAAAATGACTAAAACAATTAAGGGGGTCCTTTAATTTTGACTAAACGGACCTTCAAATTTACTTACTCAGTTGATTAATCAACAATATTCTTAGAATGATTACAACTAGAACATGACTATATGACAATACCCTTAAAATAAGGTTGCTTCAATATTTCGTGTGAATTGGCGATAGACGCGAGCAGACCAAGGATTCAAATCAATACAAGAGATCCACGAGGCAGAGAATGACATAGAAATATACTCAACATGGCAATGCAATTGAACTTTGGATGCTATAGTTCAGCACCGGAAAGATGGAATCACGCAAAAGTGACAACATAACCCAAGATGTAAAGGAGAGGACATGGCCTCAAATATCTCTCTGCCGCCGTGGTGCTCTGCTCCCAGTATGCTAGCGTCGACCGCTGCCAGTTATCTCTAACACAACACACATCAAGAGCAGACAATTTTCTGAGACATAAACTACACAACCCTATCTGGAGAACAGGTGAGCAATACAACTGGACTGAAACCAATGAGCCTCCGTGAGTTACTTGGCCAGTGCCAGCCCTTAAACTTTGATTAATAAGATCGCTAAAAATCATACCAAAGTTAAGATGACGAGACTTATCTCCAGCTTCGCCATATTAGTGGCAGAGACAATGAATTGGCGACGCTCTTATCCGTATGTTCGCGGCAGAGTCTGGGGAAGGCAAGGGCCACGTGGAGCCGGATCTGGGGGTCAATTTCCTTCTCTCCGAGACACCCGGCTTCTTCTGCGACTTAGCCGGCAAACAGGCCGAGGACCCCGGGTGGGGACCGATTCGGCAGCAGTTGGCGGATGGCGAGGTCTTCGGGGGGTGGGGTGGGCGGGGGGTGTCTTGTGTAAAGGGGAAGACAACCGTGGTGAAGGGAAGGTCTGTATTCCACAGGAACGAGTTAGCATGGCACTCAGATATTTCCACGATTCGGCGGTAGGGGATCATTTGGGGTTCTACAAGACCTTGAACAGAGTTCGGGAACACATGTTTTGGCCCAACCTATATGGCGATGGCATGCGATTTGTTGGCAACTGTGTCCAGTGTAAGCGCGGTAAGCCCCATGTTGGGCCGCACAGAGAACTACTACAGTCGGTTAGCGAGCAGTGTCCTATGGACCGCGACTCAAAGATCGAAACATCGATCGACGGAAACTGGCGCCATAAACGCACCAGCGCACTCTATTTCATCCCCTTAGGGGTTGAACTTCCAAAAACACGAAAATACGTATTTTCTTATTTGTAACCTTGAAGTCAAATACCAATTTTCGTAGATATAGCCTTAAAAATACTTCCATAGTCCTTCCATAATTTTTTATCTCAAGATAAAATGTTCACCTACTATTTCACCTCATAGAGGTTAAATTCCCAATAATACTGGAACACATATTTCTTTATTTCTGACCTAGAAACCAGATACAAATTTTCGTCTGCCTAGCTTCAAAATTACCTTAATAGCTACATGTTTCAAAAATCCTTTCATTTCCTGTGTATCCCCCTTAGAGGTGGAATTTCGAAATATGCAGTATAAGCGGTATAAGATCAACAACCTTTCCAAATCTCAAGGTTTATTTTCCTTGGCGGTCTGGACTGTGTGAATTTCATAGTAATGGCCTCCACACACACACACACACACACACACACACACACCACTAACAATGCCACCACCACCTCCTGGGGAAATTTCTGCAGACGCCCTTGTTCCACTGCAGTCATATTTTGCCGACGACCTACATTTAGCAGCGTGGGAGGGATAGTGTCGTGCAACAGACAGTATACTCAGTAGACAACGAACTGTTCGTTGTGAAATCAGGGACCTAGGAACCGAGACTGACACAGAAGGTGCTGAAGGTGAAGCACACTAGACTCGTGTCTACCACGGCTTCAAATAGTATCGATTTACTATGAACGGAAGTTCCGAAAAGTGAGCAAGTAATTTTACAGTAAATTCAGTACCGATGGTGAGGATATACAACGAAAAACATTTCTATAATATTTCAGAAATAATGAAACATTCCACTCAAGTCGCGCGGCAGAAAACGCAATGGATATGCTTGCACTTAAGACGGAAGGCCCCACGTACTTACGCAGGCTTACGACAGATCGCAAAATTCGGCAGTAGGCGTAAGCCAACCTCTTGTGCTGCCATCTGTTATTGATGCCAGGCATCAAGGTCTCAGTAGTACGACCATCCACTGGAGAGTAGTTTGCTTTGTAAGCACTCCGTCTTCAGGCCACGAGTGACCTACTGGGACAGCACCATCCGACCGCCGTGTCATCATCCGTGGAGGATGCGAACAGGAGGGGCGGGGGTCAGCACACTGCTCTCCCGGTCTTTACGTTGGTATTTTTTGACCGGAGCCGCTACTATTGGGCCGAGTAGCTCCTCGATTGGCATCATGAGGCGGCCTGGATGATCACCCATCCAAGTGCCTTCAACGCCCGACAACGCACTTAACTTCGGTGATCTCACGTGAACCGATGCAACCTCCGCGGTTGACCTAGCACAGACCACACCATTCACAATGAAACGCATCACTTAGTAGATGGTGAAGTACTTTGAAGCTAGCCAGATAGAAACAGAACCTCCTGGCACTGTATCTAACCCAAATTCTAATCTTACACTAATCTCTTGTATGTACCTACCACGCCCTCAAAGAGCCAACGATTTACTATTATCAAAAGTTCCGAAAAATGAGGAAGAAATTGACCCACACTTTTTTCCGTTGTTCATTATTTCGATTACCCCATAAAGGGAATGGACTTGTAGCCACAGGTTACACAAGCGATAAATGGTTTAAAATACACAAAAAGAGATGACAATAGGAAACGATTTTTAAAAACACAATGATGCGGCTTTTACGATTTTTACAGGAAAAAGAAATGGATGACAAAATAAAGGTTTTTCAAAAATATGCTGGTGGACAATATTGGGGATTTTTTATCTTTATAGATGACTAGCGGAAAAGCTTGGTGTTGACCAGGCATTTATTTACAGCTGTGCGTCCACGTCCGTACTATGCAGCGTCTGGCCTTGTCCTGAGTTTTTATGACGTATCTCCCGAAACATGTGTCGTACAATGATATAATTTTGTAGGTGCATTCAGCGTCATATGCGGATACTGTCTGCAAAATTTATTGCGAATATAGTAGCAAAGAAGTAACAAATTTAAATGTCACGAATGCTGTGATCCCCACACACTTGGGTGCAACCAATGTACACAGGATGCTTGGCTCGATCATTATGGCTACCATCACCGCTGGTCGAAATTGGACCAGCTGTGTCGACGTAGTGAAAATATAAATGTGCATAACATGGTAAACGTCCATTCTTTCCAGCCATCAGACCTGATCTACGATCAAAAATATCATGTAAAAGTGGTAGGGGCAACGGCCTTGCCGCAGTGGATACACCGGTTCCCGTCAGATCACTGAAGTTTAGCACTTTCGGGCGTGGTCGGCACTTGGATGGGTGACCATATGGGCCGCTATGCGCTGTTTCCATTTTTCGGGTTGCACTCAGCCTTGCGATGCCAATTGAGGAACTACTCGACCGAATAGTAGCGGCTCCAGTCAAAGGAAACTACCACAACGAGTGGGAGAGCCAGCTCCTCCTCCACCCTCAGTGAGAATGACGTGGCGGTCGGATGGTCCTGATTGGCCACTTGTGGCCTGAACACGGAGTGCTTTCTTAAAGGAGTGCTCCCTACATAAAACTGACAGTCTTGACTCAGGGACTGTCCACGGTAAATGCTGCATTGGACCTACGAATACTATTAAAATAACGGTTTGAGTTCTCTTTAGTTGTCCAATCATCTGAAGTGAGTCCTTATTGAAGTAAGCTGAAAAATACATTTTATGTTAATGGCGGATAAATTTTATGTTAATGGCGGCAAATTAACTTTACCCTAATGACACACAAGGTCAATGCCGTTCTATCACGTAAAGTATTCTCAGATCGAAATGTTTTGCATTACCAAATCTCCAATGTAGATCCATCATACCGCAATTATAATTCTCAAAATAATTTGGAGCTACGTTCAATGCATATTTAAATGCATCTTTCAAAACAATACCAGAATTCTCATTAGATCATCATTATCAGTGCCTAGAGTATTCTTATTATTTCGTCTACCAAAAACCGCGTCTCACTTTGGCTTTTTCAGTACGCTGTTTTGTTTTCCACTGCTGACAATAGAAACGATCTGGCAGATGTGACATTGTAGATGTCCAGTATGCGTGTCTTAATGCAAATAAACCGTCTGGAACATTTACCCTTGAACCTCCCTAGAATGGGATTTCATGGAACGTTATTACTTTCCTGTGTCCATTTCTATCACACCAGCTGATCGCCACGACTGGGGAGAGTGAGGAGGGGGTGGGGTGAAAGTTGGCAGCACTTTGAGTGGCAGAAACCTCACGTTTCCGTCATTTGTTTTCATAATGACGTAGTGCCAATTCGTCACATTGGACGCTTTTCTCTCGGAAACGTTTACATTCATCGTCTGGATATCAATGTCGCCTTCTGAGGTATGCAGTCGCACCACTCTGTACGAAATAGGTTCTAAGCTGATGCAGTCGACAAGTAACGTCGAAATATATCGTCACCTCGAAATATATCGACACCTCGAAATAAATCCACACCCAGAAATAAATCGCCAACCCGAAATAAATCGCAACCTCGAAATAAATCGACACCATGAAAAAAATCGAAACTTCGAAATAAATCGACACCTCCAAAAGACAGCTACATCGAAATGATTCGATATCCCGAAATATATCGACATCTATACGCATTTCAGCTTACCATATAGATCGATATCTCGAATCTCACGGACCTCTCGAGATAAATCGAGGTATAGAAATATATCGATATCTTGAAATATATTGGTACCTTGTAATATAAAGATATCTCTAAAAATACAATATCTAGAAATTTATGGATTACTTGAGATATAGAGGTTTCTTGAAATATATCGATATCTCGAAAGGAATCGATATCTGAAGTACACCGATACATGGAAATATATCGATAGCTCGAAATAAACAGACAACCCGATTTGTTTCGGTATATCAAACTAAATCGATATCTCGACATAAACGGATACTTCGAAATCAATTATACCTCGAAATAAATGGATGCCTCAATATAGATAGATATCTCGAAATAAATCGACGTCTCGGTATAATGAGTGCTTCGACATAAGTCGATATATCGAAATGAATCGATAATGGGAAAGAATGGACGTCTTGAAAAAAATCTGTACCCCTAAGAAAACGATTCTCGAAATAAATAGGTATATCGAAATATATCGCTATCTCGATAAATACCGATATCTAGTGGTCGGATATATGTTTCAAGTTGACTTGACATATCAGTATAGTTCGATATACATCAAAATACTTTGGATTTTCAATATACCGATAGATTTCTAGACCTCGGGGAAAAAATCGCCGATCCGACCTCAGTGCAAAAACGCAGACCTAGGGAAAATACGCCGACCTCGGGGAAAAACGCAGACCTCGAGGGAAAAACGTCGACCTCGGGGTAAAACGCCGACCTCGTGGGAAAACGCCGACCTTCGGAAAACTGCCGACCTCAGGAGAAATCCAGTTCCATTAATTTACACAGACACTAATGTATGTCACCATTAGGTTCTCAAAATACAACCAAATTCCTGGTATTTATCACCTCACACAAAAAGTGGTCGTGACAGAAAAGTCTCGTTCTTTAAAAAGTTTAGAATGAGATGTTCTAAATATTGCAGTTTATCCATTTACAATAATCTACAAGCACTGCACAATGAGAAGAGACTGTCAACCACAGCACTTTGAAATAGTGGACAGCCAGGAAGACAGAGGTTGCATTGCTGTTTCTAATCCTCTGGTGCTTGAGATTTAGAATCCAGGATTGCCTCGAATGAGAACAGCAATAATGGATGTCCTGCACCAGTGTAGAACTTACTCTGGAACTCCACAGAAAATCACAAGGCACAATTATATCACATCATTCTCAGCAAACTACAGAAGCCTCTAATGGACGTAACAACGTTGTCACCTCCTTCACCAGTGAAAGATCTTAGTAGCTATTGAGTCAAGAGTAGGTGGCCAATTAATAATTTGTTGTTCAAAGCTAACTTCAGTGTATATGGGAATACTCAGTGGACATCTTTAACCATCATATTTTACTGTCTAAGATATGTCAACTTCCCAGACTATAAGTATAAGCAGAGCTTGGCCTTTCCCAATCCGAGATTGTTTAGAATGGGTATCAAGGGAATCAGATCCACTGGGCATTTAGAGCAACCTGCTTTAAACAATATGAGCAGGCAGTAGACACAGACACAGAATTTGGAATTTCTCTGTGAATTGGTTACCTTCATCGTCTGAAAACTTATGTTGTGTGCTGCGCTATGTGGAGGTACTAATAGCAACACAGTAAAACACAGAAGAAGCTTATAAGTTGATGTAATCAGCCAGTAAGAAGCAGTAAACTTTAAGTTTTAGTAATCGATTATTGACTTATTATCCGGCTTTGGTGCCTTGACATTACCGACGACCTTAAGATTTTGCATGAAGAGAGGCCTAAAAGCCACGTTACACGAGAGAATGTGAAAAGTGTTCATATGTAGTAAAAACCTAAGAAATAAGCCCGTTTTCGTCATTTGCTATCAAATCGACGTATTGCCAGAGCGTTACATTGGCAGCTTTTCTCTCTGAAACGGTTACATTTATCGTCTGCAAACTTATGTCGCGTGCTAAGGAATGCAGAGACACTAAAAACAACACAGTAGAACATAGAGGATGCTTCTAGGTTGATGTAATTAGCCCGTAGGAAACAGTACAATTCAGGTTTTAGTTATCGATTAGTTGGGAGCTCCAATGTTAGGCGCGTAATGGGACCCCTTAGGGATACGGCGGCTAAGGAGGGGAAGAAATCCAGTGTGCACTTCGTGTGCATTCCGGGAGGAGTCATTCCTGATGTGGAAAGGGTCCTTCCGGATACCATGAAGAGCACAGGGTGCAGCCAGCTGCAGGTGGTGGCACATGTCGGCACTAATGACGTGTGTCGCTTTGGATCTGAGGAAATTCTCTCTGGATTCCAGCGGCTATCTGATTTGGTGAAGGCTGCCGGTCTTTCTTACGAGATGAAGGCAGAGCTGACCATCTGCAGCATCGTTGAGAAAACCGACTGCGGACCTTTGGTGCAGAGCCGGTTGGAGGGTCTGAATCAGAGGCTCAGACGGTTTTGCAACCTTATTGGCTGCAGATTCATTGACTTGCGCCATAGGCTGGTGGGGTTTCGGGTTCCGCTGAATAGGTCAGGAGTTCACTACACTCAGCTGGCGGCTACACGGGTAGCGGAAGCTGTGTGGCGTGGACTGGGCGGTTTTTTAGGTTAGAAGGCCTCGGGAAAGTGCGGGATGGGCTGCAATGTCAAAGGGTGCTTGGTAATTACAGGACGTGCTTGGATCAAGGAACAGTCGGAATTATAGTTGTAAATTGTTGTAGTTGCGCTGGAAAAGTCCCTGAGCTTCAAGCGCTAATAGAAAGCACAGAAGCTGATATCGTTATAGGTACAGAAAGCTGGCTAAAGCCTGAAATAAGTTCTGCAGAAATTTTTACGAAGTCTCAGACGGTGTTCAGGAAAGATAGATTAGGCAGAATTGGTGGTGGAGTGTTTGTGTCTGTCAGTAGTGGTTTATCTTGTAGTGAAGTCGAAGTAGATACTCCGTGTGAATTGGTGTGGGTGGAGGTTATACTTAAAAGCCGAATTAAGTTAATAATTAGCTCCTTCTACCGACCCCCAGACTCCGATGATACAGTTGCGGAACAGTTCAGAGAAAGTTTGAGTCTCGTAACAAATAAATACCCAACTCATACGGTTATAGTTGGTGGGGGTTTCAACCTACCCTCGGTATGTTGGCAAAAATACTTGTTCAAAACCGGTGGTAGGCAGAAAACGTCTTCCGAGATTGTCCTAAATGCATTCTCCGAAAATTATTTCGAGCAGTTAGTCCACGAACCCACGCGAATTGTAAATGGTTGCGAAAACACACTTGACCTCTTGACCACAAACAATCCAGAGCTGATAGAGAGCATCATGACTGGTACAGTGATTAGTGATCACAAGGTCATTGTAGCTTGGCTCAATACCATTTCTTCCAAATCCATCAGAAACAAACGCAAAATAATTTTATTTAAAAAAGCGGATAAAGTGCCACTAGAAGCCTTCCTAAAAGACAATTTCCATTCCTTCCAAACTGACTATGCGAATGTAGACGAGATGTGGCTCAAATTCAAAGACATAGTAGCAACAGCAATTGAGATATTCATACCTCATAAATTGGTAAGAGATGGAACGGATCCCCCGTGGTACACAAAAAAAGTCCGAACGCTGTTGCAGAGGCAACGGAAAAAACATGCGAAGTTCAGAAGAACGCGAAATCCCGAAGATGGGCTAAAATTTACAGACGCGAGAAATTTGGCACGTACTTCGATGCGAGATGCCTTTAATAGGTTCCACAACGAAACATCGTCTCGAAATTTGGTAGAAAATCCGAAGAAATTCTGGTCGTATGTAAAGTAGACAAGCGGCAAGACGCAGTCAATACCTTCGCTGCGCAGTGCCGATGGTACTGTTATCGACGATTGTGCTGCTAAAGCGGAGTTATTGAACGCAGTTTTCCGAAATTCCTTCACCAGGGAAGACGAATGGAATATTCCAGAATTTGAAACACGAACATCTGCTAGCATGAGTTTCTTAGAAGTAGATACCTTAGGGGTTGCGAAGCAACTCAAATCGCTTGATACGGGCAAGTCTTCAGGTCCAGATTGTATACCGATTAGGTTCCTTTCAGATTACGCTGATACTATAGCTCCCTACTTAGCACTCATATACAACCGCTCGCTCACCGATAGATCTATACCTACAGATTGGAAAATTGCGCAGGTCGCACCAGTGTTCAAGAAGGGTAGTAGGAGTAATCCATTTAACTACAGACCTATATCATTGACGTCGGTTTGCAGTAGGGTTTTGGAGCATATACTGTATTCAAACATTATGAATCACCTCGAAGGGAACGATCTATTGACACGTAATCAGCATGGCTTCAGAAAACATCGCTCTTGTGCAACGCAGCTAGCTCTTTATTCGCACGAAGTAATGGCCGCTATCGACAGGGGATCTCAAGTTGATTCCGTATTTCTAGATTTCCGGAAAGCTTTTGACACCGTTCCCCACAAGCGACTTCTAATCAAGCTGCGGAGCTATGGGGTATCGTGTCAGTTGTGCGACTGGATTCGTGATTTCCTGTCAGGAAGGTCGCAGTTCGTAGTAATAGATGGCAAATCATCGAGTAAAACTAAAGTGATATCAGGTGTTCCCCAGGGAAGCGTCCTAGGACCTCTACTGTTCCTGATCTATATAAATGACCTGGGTGACAATCTGAGCAGTTCTCTTAGACTGTTCGCAGATGATGCTGTAATTTAACGTCTAGAAAGGTCATCCGAAGACCAGTATCAGCTGCAAAGCGATTTAGAAAAGATTGCTGTATGGTTTGTCAGGTGACAGCTGACGCTAAATAACGGAGAGTGTGAGATGATCCACATGAGTTCCAAAAGAAATCCGTTGGAATTCGATTACTCGATAAATAGTACAATTCTCAAGGCTGTCAATTCAACTAAGTACCTGGGTGTTAAAATTACGAACAACTTCAGTTGGAAGGACCACATAGATAATATTGTCGGGAGGGCCAGCCAAAGGTTGCGTTTCATTGGCAGGACACTTAGAAGATGCAAGAAGTCCACTAAAGAGACAGTTTACACTACACTCGTTCGTCCTCTGTTAGAATATTGCTGCGCGGTGTGGGATCCTTACCAGGTGGGATTGACGGAGGACATCGAAAGGGTGCAAAAACGGGCAGCTCGTTTTGTATTATCGCGTTATAGGGGAGAGAGTGTGGCAGATATGATACACGAGTTGGGATGGAAGTCATTACAGCATAGACGTTTTTCGTCATGGCGAGACCTTTTTACGAAATTTCAGTCACCAACATTCTCTTCCGAATGCGAAAATATTTTATTGAGCCCAACCTACATAGGTAGGAATGATCATCAAAATAAAATAAGAGAAATCAGAGCTCGAACAGAAAGGTTTAGCTGTTCGTTTTTCCCGCTCGCTGTTCGGGAGTGGAACAGTAGGAGATAGTATGATTGTGGTTCGATGAACCCTCTGAAAAGCACTTAAATGTGAATTGCAGAGTAGTCATGTAGATGTAGATGTAGATGATTTATTAGCCGGCTTTGGTGCCAGTGAAATAACCGACTACCTTAAGATTTGGCATTAAACAAGGTCTGGCAGCCACGTTACACGAGAGAATGTGAAAAGTGTTCATATGTACTAAAAACCAAGGAAATCCGCCCGTTTTCACATCTGCTTTCGAATCCACGTAATGCCAGATCGTCACATTGGCCGTTTCCTCTCTGAAACGGTTACACTTATTGTTTGCATAGCTATGTAGCGTGCTGCGGTTTGCGGAGACACTAAAAGCACCATAGTAAAACACAGAAGAAGCTTTTAATTTGGTGTAATAGCCAGTAAGAAGCAGTACAATTCAAGTTTTTGTTATCGATTATTGAATTTTTAGCAGGCTTTGGTGCCTTGGTCATGAGCTAGGACCTTAAGATTTGGCATGAAGGGAGGTCTGGCAGCCACGTTGCACGGGAGAAAGTGAGAAGTTTTTATGTGCAGTAAAAACCTAAGAAATCCGCCCGTTTTCGTCATCTGCTTTCGAATCGACGTAATGCCAGATCGTCACATTGGCCGTTTTCCCTCTGAAACGGTTACATTTATCGTGTGCAAACTTATGTCGCGTGCTGCAGTATGCGGAGACACTAAAAGCACCATAGTAGAACACAGAAGAAGCTTCTAAGTTGATGTAATAGCCAGTAAGCAACTGTACAATTGAAGTATTAGTTATCGATTAGTGAATTTTTAGAAGGCTTTAGTGCATTCGACATGAGCTAGGACCTTACGATTTAGTATGAAGGGAGGTCTATGAGCCATATCGCACGGGAGAATGTGAAAAGTGTTCACATCTAGTAAAAACCTGAGAAATCCGCCCGTAATCGTCATTTGCTATCGAATCGAATTAATGCCAGATCGTCACATTTTCCGCTCTTCTTTCTGAAACGGTTACATTTATCGTGTGCCATGCTATGTCGCTTGCTGCGGTAGTCGGAGACACTAAAAGCACCATAGTAGAACAGAGAAGAAGCTTCTAAGTTGATCTAATAGCCAGTAAGCAGCTGTACAATTCAAGTATTAGTTACCGAGTATTGACTTCTTAGATGGCTTTAATGCATTGGACATGAGCTAGGACCTTACGTTTTAGTAAGAACGGAGATCTAGCAGCCACGTTGCACGGGAGAACGTGAAAAGTGTTCACATCTAGTAAAAACCTGAGAAATCCGCTCGTTTTCGTCATTTGCTATCCAATCGACTTAATTACAGATCGGCACATTGGCCGCTCTTCTCTCTGAAACGATTACATTTATCGTGTGCAAAGCTATGTCGCGTGCTGCAGTATGCGGAGACACTAAAAGCACCATAGTAGAACAGAGAAGAAGCTTCTAAGTTGATGTAATAGCAAGTAAGAAGCAGTACAATTCAAGTTTTAGTTGTCAGTTATAGACTTTTTAGATGGCTTCAGTGCATTGTACATGAGCTAGGACCTTAAGATTTAGTATGAAAGGAGGTCTAGCGGCCACGTTGCACGGGAGAACGTGAAAAGTGTTCATATCTAGTAAAAACCTGAGAAAACCGACCGTTATAATCTTTTGCTATCGAATCGACTTAATGCCAGATCGTCACATTTTCCGCTCTTTTTTCTGAAACGGTTACATTTATCGTCTCCAAAGCAGTGTCACGTGCTGCGGTATGCGGAGACACTAAAAGCACTATACTAGAACACATAGGAAACTTCCAAGTTGATGTAGTAGCCAGTAACACGTAGTACAATTCAAGTTTTTGTTATCGATTATTCACTTTTTAGCCGGCTTTGGTGCCTTGGACACGAGCTAGGACCTTAAGATTTTGCATGAAAGGAGGACTAGCAGCCGCGTTGCACGGGAGAATGTGAAAAGTGTTCTTATGTAGTTAAAACCTGAGATATCCGTCCGTTTTCGTCATTTGTTATCAAATCGACTTAAAGCCAGATTGTTACATTGGCCGCTCTTCTCTCTGAAACGGTTACATTTATCATCTGCAAACTTATGTTGCGTGCTAAGGAATGCGGAGACACTAAAAACAACACAGTAGAACACAGAAGACGCTTCTAGGTTGATGTAATTAGCCCTTAGGAAACAGTACAATTCAGGTTTTAGTTATCGATTATTGATTTATTAGCCGGCTTTGGTGCCAGTGAAATGACCGACTACCGTAAAATTTGGCATTAATCAAGGTCTGATGAGCCACGTTACACGAGAGAATGTGAAAAGTGTTCATATGTACTAAAAACCTAAGAAATCCGCCAGTTTTCGTCATTTTTTATCGTATCGACTTAAAGCCAGATCGTCACATTGGCCGGTCTTCTCTCTAAAACGGTTACATTCATCGTGTGCAAAGCTATGTCGCGTGCTTCGGAATGCGGAGACACTAAAGCCACGATAGTAGAACACAGAAGAAGTTTCTAAGTTGACGTAATAACCAGTAAGAAGCAGTCAAATTCAAGTTTTAGTTATTGATTAATGACTTTTTAGCCGGCATTGGTGCCTTGTACATGCGCTAGAATCTTATGATTTTGCATGAAGGAAGGTCTATCAGCCACATCGCACAGGAGAATGTGGAAAGTGTTCACATCTAGCAAAAACCTGAGAAATTCGCCCGTTTCCGTCATTTGCAATCGAATCGACTTAATGCCAGATCGAATATTGGCAGCTCTTCTCTCTGAAACGATTACATTTATCGTGTGCAAAGCTATGTCGCGTGCTGCGGTATACGGAGACACTAAAAGCACCAAAATAGAGCACAGAAGAAGTTTCTAAGTTTATGTAATAGCCAGTAAGAAGCAGTACAATTCAAGTTTCAGTTGTCGATTACTGTCATTTTAGCCTTCTTTGGTACCTTGGACACGAGCAAGGGCATTACGATTTTGCATAAATGGAGGACTAGCAGCTGCGTTGCACGCGAGTATGTGAAAAGTGTTCATACGTAGTAAAAACCTGAGATATCCGTCCGTTTTCGTCATTTGTTATCATATCGAATTAAAGCCAGATCGTTACATTGGCCGCTCTTCTCTCTGAAACGTTTTCATTTATCGCTTGCAAAGCCATGTCGCGTGCTGCGTGCCGCGTTGCTATTGAGATTGTGAAAAGTGTTCATATGTACTAAAAACATGAGAAATCCGTCCGTTTTCGTCATTTGTTATCGAATCGACTTAAAGCCAGATCGACACATTGGCCGCTCTTCTCTCTGAAACGGTTTTATTTATAGTCTGCAAAGCTATGTCGCGTGCTGAGGTATGCGGAGACACTAAAAGCACCATAGGAGAACACACGTGAAGTTTTTTAGCTGGCTTTGGGGTCTTGGACATGAGCTAGGACCTTAAGACTTTGCATCAAAGGAGGACTAGCAGCTGCGTTGCACGGGAGAATGTGAAAAGTGTTCATATGTTGTAAAAACCTGAGAAATCCGTCCATTTTCGTCATTTCTTATCAAATCAAGTTAAAGCCAGAAGGTTACATTGGCCGCCCTTCTCTGTGAAACGGTACAATTTATCGCCTGCAAAGCTATGTCGCGTGCCGCGGTATGCCGAGACACTAACAGCACTATAGTAAAACAGAAGAAGCTTCTAAGTTGATGTAATTGCCAGTAAGAAGTAGTACAATAACGTTTTAGATATCGATTATTGACTTTTTAGCTGGCATTGGGGCCTTGGACATGAGCTAGGACCTTAAAATTTTGCATCAAAGGAGGACTAGATGCTCCGTTGCACGGGAGAATGTGAAAAGTATTCATATGCAGTACAAACCTGAGAAATCCGTCCGTTTTCGTCATTTCTTATCAAATCGACTTAAAGCCAGATCGTCACATTGGTCGCTCTTCTCTCTGAAACGTTTACATTTATCGTCTGCAAAGCTATGTCGCGTGCTGCGGCATGCGGAGACACTAACAGCACCATAGTAGAACACTGATGAAACTTCTAAGTTGATGTAATAGCCAGTAAGAAGTAGTACAATAACGTTTTAGATATCGATTATTGACTTTTTAGCTGGCATTGGGGTCTTGAACATGAGCTAGGACCTTAAGATCTTTCATCAAAGGAGGACTAGCAGCTGCGTTGCACGGGAGAATGTGAAAAAAGTTCATATGTAGTAAAAACCTGAGAAATCCGTTCGTTTTCGTCATTTCTTATCAAATCGACTTAAAGCCAGATCGTCACATTGGTCGCTCTTCTCTCTGAAACGGTAACATTTATCGTCTACAAAGCTATGTCGCGTGCTGCGGTATGCCGAGACACTAACAGCACCATAGTAGAACACAGAAGAAGCTCCTAAGTTGTAGTAATTGCCAGTAAGAAGTAGTGCAATAACGTTTTAGATATCGATTATTGACTTTTTAGCTGGCTTTGGGGCATTGGACATGAGCTAGGACCTTAAGACTTTGCATCAAAGGAGGACTAGCAGCTGCGTTGCACGGGAGAATGTGAAAAGTGTTCATATGCAGTAAAAACCTGAGAAATCCGTCCGTTTTCGTAATTTCTTATCAAATCGCCTTAAAGCCAGGACGTCACATTGGACGCTCTTCTCTCTGAAAATGTTACATTTATCGTCTTTAAAGCTATGTCACGTGCTGCGGTATGCGGAGTCACTAACAGCACCATAGAAGAACACAGATGAAACTTCTAAGTTGATGTAATAGCCAGTAAGAAGTAATACAATAACGTTTTAGATTTCGATTATTGACTTTTTAGCTGGCTTTGGGGCCTTGGACATGAGCTCGGACATTAAGATTTTGCATCAAAGGAGGACTAGCAGCTGCGTTGCACGGGAGAATGTGAAAAGTGTTCATGTGTAGTAAAAACCTGAGAAATCCATCCGTTTTCGACATTTCTGATCAAATCGACTTAAAGCCAGATCGTCCCATTGGTCGCTCTTCTCTCTGAAACGGTTACATTTATCGTCTGCAAAGCTATGTCGCGTGCTGCGGTATGCGGAGACACTAACAGCACCATAGTAGAACACTGATGAAACTTCTAAATTGATGTAATAGCCAGTAAGAAGTAGTACAATAACGTTTTAGATATCGACTATAGACTTTTTACCTGGCTTTGGGGTTTTGGACATGAGCTAGGAACTTATGATTTTGCATCAAAAGAGAACTAGCAGCTGCGTTGCACGGGAGAATGTGAAAAGTGTTCATATGTAGTAAAAACCTGAGACATCCGTCCGTTTTCGTCATTTTTCTTATCAAATCGACTTAAAGCCAGATCGTCACATTGGTCGCTCTTCTCTCTGAAACGGTTACATTTATCGTCTGCAAAGCTATGTCGCGTGCTGCGGTATGCGGAGACACTAACAGCACCATAGTAGAACACTGATGAAACTTCTAAATTGATGTAATAGCCAGTAAGAAGTAGTACAATAACGTTTTAGATATCGACTATAGACTTTTTAGCTGGCTTTGGGGTATTGGACATGAGCTAGGACCTTATGATTTTGCATCAAAAGAGAACTAGCAGCTGCGTTGCACGGGAGAATGTGAAAACTGTTCATATAAAGTAAAAACCTGAGACATCCGTCCGTTTTCGTCATTTTTCTTATCAAATCGACTTAAAGCCAGATCGTCACATTGGTCGCTCTTCTCTCTGAAACGGTTACATTTATCGTCTGCAAAGCTATGTCGCGTGCTGCGGTATGCGGAGACACTAACAGCACCATAGTAGAAAACAGATGAAACTTCTAAGTTGATGTAATAGCCAGTAAGAAGTAGTACAATAACGTTATCGATACCGATTATTGACTTTTTAGCTGGCTTTGGGGTCTTGGACATGAGCTCGGACCTTAAGAATTTGCATCAAAAGGGAACTAGCAGCTGCGTTGCAGGGGAGAATGTGAAAAGTGTTCATATGTAGTAAAAACCTGAGAAATCCGTCCGTTTTCGTCATTTCTTATCAAATCGACTTAAAGCCAGATCGTCACATTGGTCCCTCTTCTCTCTGAAACGGTTACATTTATCGTCTGCAAAGCTATGTCGCGTGCTGCGGTATGCGGAGACACTAACAGCACCATAGTAGAACACAGATGAACCTTCTAAGTTGATGTAATAGCCAGTAAGAAGTAGTACAATAACGTTTTAGATATCGATTATTGACTTTTTAGCTGGCTTTGGGGCCTTGGACATGAGCTAGGGCCTTAAGATTTTCCATCAAAGGAGGACTAGCAGCTGGGTTGCACGGGAGAATGTGAAAAGAGTTCACATGTAGTACAAACCTGAGAAATCCGTCCATTTTCGTCATTTCTTATCAAATCGACTTAAAGCCAGAACGTTACATTGGCCGCTCTTCTCTCTGAAACGGTACTATTTATCGCCTGCAAAGCTATGCCTCGTGCTGCGGTATGCCGAGACACTAACACCACCATAGTAACGCAGAAGAAGCTTCTAAGTTGATGTAATAGCCAGTAAGAAGTAGCACAATAACGTTTTAGATATCGATTATTGACTTAGCTGGCATTGGGGCCTTGGACATGAGCTAGGACCTTAAAATTTTGCATCAAAGGAGGACTAGATGCTCCGTTGCACGGGAGAATGTGAAAAGTATTCATATGCAGTACAAACCTGAGAAATCCGTCCGTTTTCGTCATTTCTTATCAAATCGACTTAAAGCCAGGACGTCACATTGGACGCTCTTCTCTCTGAAAAGGTTACATTACTCGTCTACAGAGCTATGTCGCGTGCTGCGGTATGCGGAGACACTAACAGCACCATAGTAGAACACAGATGAAATTTCTAAGTTGATGTAATAGCCAGTAAGAAGTAGCACAATAACGTTTTAGATATCGATTATTGACTTTTTAGCTGGCTTTGGGGACTTGGACATGAGCTAGGACCTTAAGATTTTGCATCAAAGGAGGACTAGCAGCTGCGTTGCACGGGAGAATGTGAAAAGTGTTCATATGTAGTAAAAACATGAGAAATCCGTCCGTTTTCTTCATTTCTTATCAAATCGACTTAAAGCCAGATCGTCACATTGGTCGCTCTTCTCTCTGAAACGGTTACATTTATCGTCTGCAAAGCTATGTCGCGTGCTGCGGCATGCGGAGACACTAACAGCACCATAGTAGAACACTGATGAAACTTCTAAGTTGATGTAATAGCCAGTAAGAAGTAGTACAATAACGTTTCAGATATCGATTATTGACTTTTTAGCTGGCATTGGGGCCTTGAACAAGAGCTAGGACCTTAAGACATTGCATCAAAGGAGGACTAGCAGCTGCGTTGCATGGGAGAATGTGAAAAAAGTTCATATGTAGTAAAAACCTGAGAAATCCGTTCGTTTTCGTCATTTCTTATCAAATCGACTTAAAGCCAGATCGTCACATTGGTCGCTCTTCTCTCTGAAACGGTAACATTTATCGTCTACAAAGCTATGTCGCGTGCTGCGGTATGCGGAGACACTAACAGCACCATAGTAGAACACAGAAGAAGCTCCTAAGTTGTAGTAATTGCCAGTAAGAAGTAGTGCAATAACGTTTTAGATATCGATTATTGACTTTTTAGCTGGCTTTGGGGCATTGGACATGAGCTAGGACCTTAAGACTTTGCATCAAAGGAGGACTAGCAGCTGCTTTGCACGGGAGAATGTGAAAAGTGTTCATATGTAGTAAAAACATGAGAAATCCGTCCGTTTTCGTCTTTTCTTATAAAATCGACTTAAAACCAGATCGTCACATTGGTCGCTCTTTTCTCTGAAACGGTTACATTTATCGTCTGCAAAGCTATGTCGCGTGCTGCGGTATGCGGAGACACTAACAGCACCATAGTAGAAAACAGATGAACCTTCTAAGTTGATGTAATAGCCAGTAAGAAGTAGTACAATAACGTTTTAGATATCGATTATTGACTTTTTAGCTGGCTTTGGGGCCTTGGACATGGGCTAGGACCTTAAGATTTTGCATCAAAGGAGGACTACATGCTTCGTTGCACGGGAGAATGTGCAAAGTGTTCATATGCAGTAAAAACCTGAGAAATCCGTCCGTTTTCGTAATTTCTTATCAAATCGCCTTAAAGCCAGGACGTCACAGTGGACGCTCTTCTCTCTGAAAATGTTACATTTATCGTCTTTAAAGCTATGTCACGTGCTGCGGTATGCGCAGTCACTAACAGCACCATAGAAGAACACAGATGAAACTTCTAAGTTAATGTAATAGCCAGTAAGAAGTAATACAATACCGTTTTAGATTTCGATTATTGACTTTTTAGCTGGCTTTGGGGCCTTGGACATGAGCTCGGACATTAAGATTTTTCATCAAAGGAGGACTAGCAGCTGCGTTGCACGGGAGTATGTGAAAAGTGTTCATGTATAGTAAAAACCTGAGAAATCCATCCGTTTTCGTCATTTCTGATCAAATCGACTTAAAGCCAGATCGTCACATTGGTCGCTCTTCTCTCTGAAACGGTTACATTTATCGTCTGCAAAGCTATGTCGCGTGCTGCGGTATGCGGAGACACTAACAGCACCATAGTAGAACACTGATGAAACTTCTAAGTTGATGTAATAGCCAGTAAGAAGTAGTACAATAACGTTTTAGATATCGACTATAGACTTTTTACCTGGCTTTGGGGTTTTGGACATGAGCTAGGAACTTAAGACTTTGCATCAATTGAGGACTAGCAGCTGCGTTGAACGGGAGAATGTGATAAGTGTTCATATGTAGTAAAAACCTGAGAAATCCGTCCGTTTTCGTCATTTCTCATGAAATCAACTTAAAGCCAGATCGTCACATTGGTCACTCTTCTCTCTGAAACGGTTACATTTATCGTATGTAAAGCTATGTCACGTGCTGCGGTATGCGGAGACACTAACAGCACCATAGAAGAACACAGATGAAACTTCTAAGTTGATGTAATAGCCAGTAAGAAGTAATACAATAACGTTTTTGATTTCGATTATTGACTTTTTAGCTGGCTTTGGTGTCTAGGACATGAGCTAGGACCTTAAGACTTTGCATCAAAGGAGGACTAGCAGCTGCGTTGCACGGGAGAATGTGAAAAGTGTTCATATGTAGTAAAAACCTGAGAAATCCGTCCGTTTTCGTCATTTCTTATCAAATCGACTTAAAGCCAGATCGTCACATTGGTCGCTCTTCTCTCTGAAACGATTACATTTATCGTCTGCAAAGCTATGTCGCGTGCTGCGGTATGCGGAGATACTAACAGCACCATAGTAGAAAACAGATGAAACTTCTAAGTTGATGTAATTGCCAGTAAGAAGTAGTACAATAAAGTTATAGATACCGATTATTGACTTTTTAGCTGGCTTTGGGGTATTGGACATGAGCTAGGACCTTATGATTTTGCATCAAAAGAGAACTAGGAGCTGCGTTGCACGGGAGAATGTGAAAAGTGTTCATATGTAGTAAAAACCTGAGACATCCGTCCGTTTTCGTCATTTTTCTTATCAAATCGACTTAAAGCCAGATCGTCACATTGGTCGCTCTTCTCTCTGAAACGGTTACATTTATCGTCTGCAAAGCTATGTCGCGTGCTGCGGTATGCGGAGACACTAACAGCACCATAGTAGAAAACAGATGAAACTTCTAAGTTGATGTAATAGCCAGTAAGAAGTAGTACAATAACGTTATCGATACCGATTATTGACTTTTTAGCTGGCTTTGGGGTCTTGGACATGAGCTCGGACCTTAAGAATTTGCATCAAAAGGGAACTAGCAGCTGCGTTGCAGGGGAGAATGTGAAAAGTGTTCATATGTAGTAAAAACCTGAGAAATCCGTCCGTTTTCGTCATTTCTTATCAAATCGACTTAAAGCCAGATCGTCACATTGGTCGCTTTTCTCTCTGAAACGGTTACATTTATCGTCTGCAAAGCTATATCGCGTGCTGCGGTATGCGGAGACACTAACAGCACCATAGTAGAACACTGATGAAACTTCTAAGTTGATGTAATAGCCAGTAAGAAGTATTACAATAACGTTTTAGATATCGATTATTGACTTTTTAGCTGGCTTTGGGGCCTTTTACATGAGCTAGGGCCTTAAGATTTTGCATCAAAGGAGGACTAGCAGCTGCGTTGCACGGGAGAATGTGAAAAGAGTTCACATGTAGTACAAACCTGAGAAATCCGTCTGTTTTCGTCATTTCTTATAAAATCGACCTAAAGCCAGAACGTTACATTGGCCGCTCTTCTCTCTGAAACGGTACCATTTATCGCCTGCAAAGCTATGTCTCGTGCTGCGGTATGCCGAGACACTAACAGCACCATAGTAACGCAGAAGAAGCTTCTAAGTTGATGTAATAGCCAGTAAGAAGTAGTACAATAACGTTTTAGATATCGATTATTGACTTTTTAGCTGGCATTGGGGCCTTGGACATGAGCTAGAACCTTAAAATTTTGCATCAAAGGAGGACTAGATGCTCCGTTGCACGGGAGAATGTGAAAAGTATTCATATGCAGTACAAACCTGAGAAATCCGTCCGTTTTCGTAATTTCTTATCAAATCGACTTAAAGCCAGGACGTCACATTGGACGCTCTTCTCTCTGAAAAGGTTACATTACTCGTCTACAGAGCTATATCGCGTGCTGCGGTATGCGGAGACACTAACAGCACCATAGTAGAACACAGATGAAATTTCTAAGTTGATGTAATAGCCAGTAAGAAGTAGCACAATAACGTTTTAGATATCGATTATTGACTTTTTAGCTGGCTTTGGGGACTTGGACATGAGCTAGGACCTTAAGATTTTGCATCAAAGGAGGACTAGCAGCTGCGTTGCACGGGAGAATGTGAAAAGTGTTCATGTGTAGTAATAACCTGAGAAATCCGTCCGTTTTCGTCATTTCTTATCAAATCGACTTAAAGCCAGATCGTCACATTGGTCGCTCTTCTCTCTGAAACGGTTACATTTATCGTCTGCAAAGCTATGTCGCGTGCTGCGGCATGCGGAGACACTAACAGCACCATAGTAGAACACTGATGAAACTTCTAAGTTGATGTAAATGCCAGTAAGAAGTAGAACAATAACGTTT
Organism: Schistocerca gregaria; assembly: GCF_023897955.1. Classification (NCBI taxonomy): domain Eukaryota; kingdom Metazoa; phylum Arthropoda; class Insecta; order Orthoptera; family Acrididae; genus Schistocerca; species Schistocerca gregaria. Next base: position 581,352,719 of record NC_064925.1, read on the forward strand.
TAGATATCGATTATTGACTTTTTAGCTGGCATTGGGGTCTTGAACATGAGCTAGGACCTTAAGACCTTTCATCAAAGGAGGACTAGCAGCTGCGTTGCACGGGAGAATGTGCAAAAAGTTCATATGTAGTAAAAACCTGAGAAATCCGTTCGTTTTCGTCATTTCTTATCAAATCGACTTAAAGCCAGATCGTCACATTGGTCGCTCTTCTCTCTGAAACGGTAACATTTATCGTCTACAAAGCTATGTCGCGTGCTGCGGTATGCCGAGACACTAACAGCACCATAGTAGAACACAGAAGAAGCTCCTAAGTTGTAGTAATTGCCAGTAAGAAGTAGTGCAATAACGTTTTAGATATCGATTATTGACTTTTTAGCTGGCTTTGGGGCATTGGACATGAGCTAGGACCTTAAGACTTTGCATCAAAGGAGGACTAGCAGCTGCGTTGCACGGGAGAATGTGAAAAGTGTTCATATGTAGTAAAAACATGAGAAATCCGTCCGTTTTCGTCTTTTCTTATAAAATCGACTTAAAACCAGATCGTCACATTGGTCGCTCTTTTCTCTGAAACGGTTACATTTATCGTCTGCAAAGCTATGTCGCGTGCTGCGGTATGCGGAGACACTAACAGCACCATAGTAGAAAACAGATGAACCTTCTAAGTTGATGTAATAGCCAGTAAGAAGTAGTACAATAACGTTATCGATACCGATTATTGACTTTTTAGCTGGCTTTGGGGTCTTGGACATGAGCTCGGACCTTAAGAATTTGCATCAAAAGGGAACTAGCAGCTGCGTTGCAGGGGAGAATGTGAAAAGTGTTCATATGTAGTAAAAACCTGAGAAATCCGTCCGTTTTCGTCATTTCTTATCAAATCGACTTAAAGCCAGATCGTCACATTGGTCGCTTTTCTCTCTGAAACGGTTACATTTATCGTCTGCAAAGCTATATCGCGTGCTGCGGTATGCGGAGACACTAACAGCACCATAGTAGAACACTGATGAAACTTCTAAGTTGATGTAATAGCCAGTAAGAAGTATTACAATAACGTTTTAGATATCGATTATTGACTTTTTAGCTGGCTTTGGGGCCTTTTACATGAGCTAGGGCCTTAAGATTTTGCATCAAAGGAGGACTAGCAGCTGCGTTGCACGGGAGAATGTGAAAAGAGTTCACATGTAGTACAAACCTGAGAAATCCGTCCGTTTTCGTCATTTCTTATCAAATCGACTTAAAGCCAGAACGTTACATTGGCCGCTCTTCTCTCTGAAACGGTACCATTTATCGCCTGCAAAGCTATGTCTCGTGCTGCGGTATGCCGAGACACTAACAGCACCATAGTAACGCAGAAGAAGCTTCTAAGTTGATGTAATAGCCAGTAAGAAGTAGTACAATAACGTTTTAGATATCGATTATTGACTTTTTAGCTGGCATTGGGGCCTTGGACATGAGCTAGAACCTTAAAATTTTGCATCAAAGGAGGACTAGATGCTCCGTTGCACGGGAGAATGTGAAAAGTATTCATATGCAGTACAAACCTGAGAAATCCGTCCGTTTTCGTAATTTCTTATCAAATCGACTTAAAGCCAGGACGTCACATTGGACGCTCTTCTCTCTGAAAAGGTTACATTACTCGTCTACAGAGCTATATCGCGTGCTGCGGTATGCGGAGACACTAACAGCACCATAGTAGAACACAGATGAAATTTCTAAGTTGATGTAATAGCCAGTAAGAAGTAGCACAATAACGTTTTAGATATCGATTATTGACTTTTTAGCTGGCTTTGGGGACTTGGACATGAGCTAGGACCTTAAGATTTTGCATCAAAGGAGGACTAGCAGCTGCGTTGCACGGGAGAATGTGAAAAGTGTTCATGTGTAGTAACAACCTGAGAAATCCGTCCGTTTTCGTCATTTCTTATCAAATCGACTTAAAGCCAGATCGTCACATTGGTCGCTCTTCTCTCTGAAACGGTTACATTTATCGTCTGCAAAGCTATGTCGCGTGCTGCGGCATGCGGAGACACTAACAGCACCATAGTAGAACACTGATGAAACTTCTAAGTTGATGTAAATGCCAGTAAGAAGTAGAACAATAACGTTTTAGATATCGATTATTGACTTTTTAGCTGGCATTGGGGTCTTGAACATGAGCTAGGACCTTAAGACCTTTCATCAAAGGAGGACTAGCAGCTGCGTTGCACGGGAGAATGTGCAAAAAGTTCATATGTAGTAAAAACCTGAGAAATCCGTTCGTTTTCGTCATTTCTTATCAAATCGACTTAAAGCCAGATCGTCACATTGGTCGCTCTTCTCTCTGAAACGGTAACATTTATCGTCTACAAAGCTATGTCGCGTGCTGCGGTATGCCGAGACACTAACAGCACCATAGTAGAACACAGAAGAAGCTCCCAAGTTGTAGTAATTGCAAGTAAGAAGTAGTGCAATAACGTTTTAGATATCGATTATTGACTTTTTAGCTGGCTTTGGGGCATTGGACATGAGCTAGGACCTTAAGACTTTGCATCAAAGGAGGACTAGCAGCTGCGTTGCACGGGAGAATGTGAAAAGTGTTCATATGTAGTAAAAACATGAGAAATCCGTCCGTTTTCGTCTTTTCTTATAAAATCGACTTAAAACCAGATCGTCACATTGGTCGCTCTTTTCTCTGAAACGGTTACATTTATCGTCTGCAAAGCTATGTCGCGTGCTGCGGTATGCGGAGACACTAACAGCACCATAGTAGAAAACAGATTAACCTTCTAAGTTGATGTAATAGCCAGTAAGAAGTAGTACAATAACGTTTTAGATATCGATTATTGACTTTTTAGCTGGCTTTGGGGCCTTGGACATGGGCTAGGACCTTAAGATTTTGCATCAAAGGAGGACTACATGCTTCGTTGCACGGGAGAATGTGCAAAGTGTTCATATGCAGTAAAAACCTGAGAAATCCGTCCGTTTTCGTAATTTCTTATCAAATCGCCTTAAAGCCAGGACGTCACATTGGACGCTCCTCTCTCTGAAAATGTTACATTTATCGTCTTTAAAGCTATGTCACGTGCTGCGGTATGCGCAGTCACTAACAGCACCATAGAAGAACACAGATGAAACTTCTAAGTTGATGTAATAGCCAGTAAGAAGTAATACAATAACGTTTTAGATTTCGATTATTGACTCTTTAGCTGGCTTTGCGCCTTGGACATGAGCTCGGAACTTAAGATTTTGCATCAAAGGAGGACTTGCAGCTGCGTTGCACGGGAGAATGTGAAAAGTGTTCATGTGTAGTAAAAACCTGAGAAATCCATCCGTTTTCGTCATTTCTGATCAAATCGACTTAAAGCCAGATCGTCACATTGGTCGCTCTTCTCTCTGAAACGGTTACATTTATCGTCTGCAAAGCTATGTCGCGTGCTGCGGTATGCGGAGACACTAACAGCACCATAGTAGAACACTGATGAAACTTCTAAGTTGATGTAATAGCCAGTAAGAAGTAGTAGAATAACGTTTTAGATATCGACTATAGACTTTTTACCTGGCTTTGGGGTCTTGGACATGAGCTAGTAACTTAAGACTTTGCATCAATTGAGGACTAGCAGCTGCGTTGAACGGGAGAATGTGATAAGTGTTCATATGTAGTAAAAACCTGAGAAATCCGTCCGTTTTCGTCATTTCTCATGAAATCAACTTAAAGCCAGATCGTCACATTGGTCACTCTTCTCTCTGAAACGGTTACATTTATCGTATGTAAAGCTATGTCACGTGCTGCGGTATGCGGAGACACTAACAGCACCATAGAAGAACACAGATGAAACTTCTAAGTTGATGTAATAGCCAGTAAGAAGTAATACAATAACGTTTTAGATTTGATTATTGACTTTTTAGCTGGCTTTGGTGTCTAGGACATGAGCTAGGACCTTAAGACTTTGCATCAAAGGAGGACTAGCAGCTGCGTTGCACGGGAGAATGTGAAAAGTGTTCATATGTAGTAAAAACCTGAGAAATCCGTCCGTTTTCGTCATTTCTTATCAAATCGACTTAAAGCCAGATCGTCACATTGATCGCTCTTCTCTCTGAAACGGTTACATTTATCGTCTGCAAAGCTATGTCGCGTGCTGCGGTATGCGGAGACACTAACAGCACCATAGTAGAAAACAGATGAAACTTCTAAGTTGATGTAATTGCCAGTAAGAAGTAGTACAATAAAGTTATAGATACCGATTATTGACTTTTTAGCTGGCTTTGGGGTATTGGACATGAGCTAGGACCTTATGATTTTGCATCAAAAGAGAACTAGCAGCTGCGTTGCACGGGAGAATGTGAAAAGTGTTCATATGTAGTAAAAACATGAGAAATCCGTCCGTTTTCGTCTTTTCTTATAAAATCGACTTAAAACCAGATCGTCACATTGGTCGCTCTTCTCTCTGAAACGGTTACATTTATCGTCTGCAAAGCTATGTCGCGTGCTGCGGCATGCGGAGACACTAACAGCACCATAGTAGAACACTGATGAAACTTCTAAGTTGATGTAAATGCCAGTAAGAAGTAGAACAATAACGTTTTAGATATCGATTATTGACTTTTTAGCTGGCATTGGGGTCTTGAACATGAGCTAGGACCTTAAGACCTTTCATCAAAGGAGGACTAGCAGCTGCGTTGCACGGGAGAATGTGCAAAAAGTTCATATGTAGTAAAAACCTGAGAAATCCGTTCGTTTTCGTCATTTCTTATCAAATCGACTTAAAGCCAGATCGTCACATTGGTCGCTCTTCTCTCTGAAACGGTAACATTTATCGTCTACAAAGCTATGTCGCGTGCTGCGGTATGCCGAGACACTAACAGCACCATAGTAGAACACAGAAGAAGCTCCTAAGTTGTAGTAATTGCCAGTAAGAAGTAGTGCAATAACGTTTTAGATATCGATTATTGACTTTTTAGCTGGCTTTGGGGCATTGGACATGAGCTAGGACCTTAAGACTTTGCATCAAAGGAGGACTAGCAGCTGCGTTGCACGGGAGAATGTGAAAAGTGTTCATATGTAGTAAAAACATGAGAAATCCGTCCGTTTTCGTCTTTTCTTATAAAATCGACTTAAAACCAGATCGTCACATTGGTCGCTCTTTTCTCTGAAACGGTTACATTTATCGTCTGCAAAGCTATGTCGCGTGCTGCGGTATGCGGAGACACTAACAGCACCATAGTAGAAAACAGATGAACCTTCTAAGTTGATGTAATAGCCAGTAAGAAGTAGTACAATAACGTTATCGATACCGATTATTGACTTTTTAGCTGGCTTTGGGGTCTTGGACATGAGCTCGGACCTTAAGAATTTGCATCAAAAGGGATCTAGCAGCTGCGTTGCAGGGGAGAATGTGAAAAGTGTTCATATGTAGTAAAAACCTGAGAAATCCGTCCGTTTTCGTCATTTCTTATCAAATCGACTTAAAGCCAGATCGTCACATTGGTCGCTTTTCTCTCTGAAACGGTTACATTTATCGTCTGCAAAGCTATATCGCGTGCTGCGGTATGCGGAGACACTAACAGCACCATAGTAGAACACTGATGAAACTTCTAAGTTGATGTAATAGCCAGTAAGAAGTATTACAATAACGTTTTAGATATCGATTATTGACTTTTTAGCTGGCTTTGGGGCCTTTTACATGAGCTAGGGCCTTAAGATTTTGCATCAAAGGAGGACTAGCAGCTGCGTTGCACGGGAGAATGTGAAAAGAGTTCACATGTAGTACAAACCTGAGAAATCCGTCCGTTTTCGTCATTTCTTATCAAATCGACTTAAAGCCAGAACGTTACATTGGCCGCTCTTCTCTCTGAAACGGTACCATTTATCGCCTGCAAAGCTATGTCTCGTGCTGCGGTATGCCGAGACACTAACAGCACCATAGTAACGCAGAAGAAGCTTCTAAGTTGATGTAATAGCCAGTAAGAAGTAGTACAATAACGTTTTAGATATCGATTATTGACTTTTTAGCTGGCATTGGGGCCTTGGACATGAGCTAGAACCTTAAAATTTTGCATCAAAGGAGGACTAGATGCTCCGTTGCACGGGAGAATGTGAAAAGTATTCATATGCAGTACAAACCTGAGAAATCCGTCCGTTTTCGTAATTTCTTATCAAATCGACTTAAAGCCAGGACGTCACATTGGACGCTCTTCTCTCTGAAAAGGTTACATTACTCGTCTACAGAGCTATATCGCGTGCTGCGGTATGCGGAGACACTAACAGCACCATAGTAGAACACAGATGAAATTTCTAAGTTGATGTAATAGCCAGTAAGACGTAGCACAATAACGTTTTAGATATCGATTATTGACTTTTTAGCTGGCTTTGGGGACTTGGACATGAGCTAGGACCTTAAGATTTTGCATCAAAGGAGGACTAGCAGCTGCGTTGCACGGGAGAATGTGAAAAGTGTTCATGTGTAGTAACAACCTGAGAAATCCGTCCGTTTTCGTCATTTCTTATCAAATCGACTTAAAGCCAGATCGTCACATTGGTCGCTCTTCTCTCTGAAACGGTTACATTTATCGTCTGCAAAGCTATGTCGCGTGCTGCGGCATGCGGAGACACTAACAGCACCATAGTAGAACACTGATGAAACTTCTAAGTTGATGTAAATGCCAGTAAGAAGTAGAACAATAACGTTTTAGATATCGATTATTCACTTTTTAGCTGGCATTGGGGTTCTTGAACATGAGCTAGGACCTTAAGACCTTTCATCAAAGGAGGACTAGCAGCTGCGTTGCACGGGAGAATGTGCAAAAAGTTCATATGTAGTAAAAACCTGAGAAATCCGTTCGTTTTCGTCATTTCTTATCAAATCGACTTAAAGCCAGATCGTCACATTGGTCGCTCTTCTCTCTGAAACGGTAACATTTATCGTCTACAAAGCTATGTCGCGTGCTGCGGTATGCCGAGACACTAACAGCACCATAGTAGAACACAGAAGAAGCTCCCAAGTTGTAGTAATTGCCAGTAAGAAGTAGTGCAATAACGTTTTAGATATCGATTACTGACTTTTTAGCTGGCTTTGGGGCATTGGACATGAGCTAGGACCTCAAGACTTTGCATCAAAGGAGGACTAGCAGCTGCGTTGCACGGGAGAATGTGAAAAGTGTTCATATGTAGTAAAAACATGAGAAATCCGTCCGTTTTCGTCTTTTCTTATAAAATCGACTTAAAACCAGATCGTCACATTGGTCGCTCTTTTCTCTGAAACGGTTACATTTATCGTCTGCAAAGCTATATCGCGTGCTGCGGTATGCGGAGACACTAACAGCACCATAGTAGAAAACAGATGAACCTTCTAAGTTGATGTAATAGCGAGTAAGAAGTAGTACAATAACGTTTTAGATATCGATTATTGACTTTTTAGCTGGCTTTGGGGCCTTGGACATGGGCTAGGACCTTAAGATTTTGCATCAAAGGAGGACTACATACTTCGTTGCACGGGAGAATGTGCAAAGTGTTCATATGCAGTAAAAACCTGAGAAATCCGTCCGTTTTCGTAATTTCTTATCAAATCGCCTTAAAGCCAGGACGTCACATTGGACGCTCCTCTCTCTGAAAATGTTACATTTATCGTCTTTAAAGCTATGTCACGTGCTGCGGTATGCGGAGTCACTAACAGCACCATAGAAGAACACAGATGAAACTTCTAAGTTGATGTAATAGCCAGTAAGAAGTAATACAATAACGTTTTAGATTTCGATTATTGACTCTTTAGCTGGCTTTGCGCCTTGGACATGAGCTCGGAACTTAAGATTTTGCATCAAAGGAGGACTAGCAGCTGCGTTGCACGGGAGAATGTGAAAAGTGTTCATGTGTAGTAAAAACCTGAGAAATCCATCCGTTATCGTCATTTCTGATCAAATCGACTTAAAGCCAGATCGTCACATTGGTCGCTCTTCTCTCTGAAACGGTTACATTTATCGTCTGCAAAGCTATGTCGCGTGCTGCGGTATGCGGAGACACTAACAGCACCATAGTAGAACACTGATGAAACTTCTAAGTTGATGTAATAGCCAGTAAGAAGTAGTAGAATAACGTTTTAGATATCGACTATAGACTTTTTACCTGGCTTTGGGGTCTTGGACATGAGCTAGTAACTTAAGACTTTGCATCAATTGAGGACTAGCAGCTGCGTTGAACGGGAGAATGTGATAAGTCTTCATATGTAGTAAAAACCTGAGAAATCCGTCCGTTTTCGTCATTTCTCATGAAATCAACTTAAAGCCAGATCGTCACATTGGTCACTCTTCTCTCTGAAACGGTTACATTTATCGTATGTAAAGCTATGTCACGTGCTGCGGTATGCGGAGACACTAACAGCACCATAGAAGAACACAGATGAAACTTCTAAGTTGATGTAATAGCCAGTAAGAAGTAATACAATAACGTTTTAGATTTGATTATTGACTTTTTAGCTGGCTTTGGTGTCTAGGACATGAGCTAGGACCTTAAGACTTTGCATCAAAGGAGGACTAGCAGCTGCGTTGCACGGGAGAATGTGAAAAGTGTTCATATGTAGTAAAAACCTGAGAAATCCGTCCGTTTTCGTCATTTCTTATCAAATCGACTTAAAGCCAGATCGTCACATTGATCGCTCTTCTCTCTGAAACGGTTACATTTATCGTCTGCAAAGCTATGTCGCGTGCTGCGGTATGCGGAGACACTAACAGCACCATAGTAGAAAACAGATGAAACTTCTAAGTTGATGTAATTGCCAGTAAGAAGTAGTACAATAAAGTTATAGATACCGATTATTGACTTTTTAGCTGGCTTTGGGGTATTGGACATGAGCTAGGACCTTATGATTTTGCATCAAAAGAGAACTAGCAGCTGCGTTGCACGGGAGAATGTGAAAAGTGTTCATATGTAGTAAAAACCTGAGACATCCGTCCGTTTTCGTCATTTTTCTTATCAAATCGACTTAAAGCCAGATCGTCACATTGGTCGCTCTTCTCTCTGAAACGGTTACATTTATCGTCTGCAAAGCTATGTCGCGTGCTGCGGTATGCGGAGACACTAACAGCACCATAGTAGAAAACAGATGAAACTTCTAAGTTGATGTAATAGCCAGTAAGAAGTAGTACAATAACGTTATCGATACGGATTATTGACTTTTTAGCTGGCTTTGGGGTCTTGGACATGAGCTCGGACCTTAAGAATTTGCATCAAAAGGAACTAGCAGCTGCGTTGCACGGGAGAATGTGAAAAGTGTTCATATGTAGTAAAAACCTGAGAAATCCGTCCGTTTTCGTCATTTCTTATCAAATCCACTTAAAGCCAGATCGTCACATTGGTCGCTCTTCTCTCTGAAACGGTTACATTTGTTACATTTATCGTCTGCAAAGCTATGTCGCGTGCTGCGGTATGCGGAGAGACTAACAGCACCATAGTAGAAAACAGATGAAACTTCTAAGTTGATGTAATAGCCAGTAAGAAGTAGTACAATAACGTTATCGATACCGATTATTGACTTTTTAGCTGGCTTTGGGGTCTTGGACATGAGCTCGGACCTTAAGAATTTGCATCAAAAGGGAACTAGCAGCTGCGTTGCAGGGGAGAATGTGAAAAGTGTTCATATGTAGTAAAAACCTGAGAAATCCGTCCGTTTTCGTCATTTCTTATCAAATCGACTTAAAGCCAGATCGTCACATTGGTCGCTTTTCTCTCTGAAACGGTTACATTTATCGTCTGCAAAGCTATATCGCGTGCTGCGGTATGCGGAGACACTAACAGCACCATAGTAGAACACTGATGAAACTTCTAAGTTGATGTAATAGCCAGTAAGAAGTATTACAATAACGTTTTAGATATCGATTATTGACTTTTTAGCTGGCTTTGGGGCCTTTTACATGAGCTAGGGCCTTAAGATTTTGCATCAAAGGAGGACTAGCAGCTGCGTTGCACGGGAGAATGTGAAAAGAGTTCACATGTAGTACAAACCTGAGAAATCCGTCCGTTTTCGTCATTTCTTATCAAATCGACTTAAAGCCAGAACGTTACATTGGCCGCTCTTCTCTCTGAAACGGTACCATTTATCGCCTGCAAAGCTATGTCTCGTGCTGCGGTATGCCGAGACACTAACAGCACCATAGTAACGCAGAAGAAGCTTCTAAGTTGATGTAATAGCCAGTAAGAAGTAGTACAATAACGTTTTAGATATCGATTATTGACTTTTTAGCTGGCATTGGGGCCTTGGACATGAGCTAGAACCTTAAAATTTTGCATCAAAGGAGGACTAGATGCTCCGTTGCACGGGAGAATGTGAAAAGTATTCATATGCAGTACAAACCTGAGAAATCCGTCCGTTTTCGTAATTTCTTATCAAATCGACTTAAAGCCAGGACGTCACATTGGACGCTCTTCTCTCTGAAAAGGTTACATTACTCGTCTACAGAGCTATATCGCGTGCTGCGGTATGCGGAGACACTAACAGCACCATAGTAGAACACAGATGAAATTTCTAAGTTGATGTAATAGCCAGTAAGACGTAGCACAATAACGTTTTAGATATCGATTATTGACTTTTTAGCTGGCTTTGGGGACTTGGACATGAGCTAGGACCTTAAGATTTTGCATCAAAGGAGGACTAGCAGCTGCGTTGCACGGGAGAATGTGAAAAGTGTTCATGTGTAGTAACAACCTGAGAAATCCGTCCGTTTTCGTCATTTCTTATCAAATCGACTTAAAGCCAGATCGTCACATTGGTCGCTTTTCTCTCTGAAACGGTTACATTTATCGTCTGCAAAGCTATGTCGCGTGCTGCGGCATGCGGAGACACTAACAGCACCATAGTAGAACACTGATGAAACTTCTAAGTTGATGTAAATGCCAGTAAGAAGTAGAACAATAACGTTTTAGATATCGATTATTCACTTTTTAGCTGGCATTGGGGTTCTTGAACATGAGCTAGGACCTTAAGACCTTTCATCAAAGGAGGACTAGCAGCTGCGTTGCACGGGAGAATGTGCAAAAAGTTCATATGTAGTAAAAACCTGAGAAATCCGTTCGTTTTCGTCATTTCTTATCAAATCGACTTAAAGCCAGATCGTCACATTGGTCGCTCTTCTCTCTGAAACGGTAACATTTATCGTCTACAAAGCTATGTCGCGTGCTGCGGTATGCCGAGACACTAACAGCACCATAGTAGAACACAGAAGAAGCTCCCAAGTTGTAGTAATTGCCAGTAAGAAGTAGTGCAATAACGTTTTAGATATCGATTATTGACTTTTTAGCTGGCTTTGGGGCATTGGACATGAGCTAGGACCTCAAGACTTTGCATCAAAGGAGGACTAGCAGCTGCGTTGCACGGGAGAATGTGAAAAGTGTTCATATGTAGTAAAAACATGAGAAATCCGTCCGTTTTCGTCTTTTCTTATAAAATCGACTTAAAACCAGATCGTCACATTGGTCGCTCTTTTCTCTGAAACGGTTACATTTATCGTCTGCAAAGCTATATCGCGTGCTGCGGTATGCGGAGACACTAACAGCACCATAGTAGAAAACAGATGAACCTTCTAAGTTGATGTAATAGCGAGTAAGAAGTAGTACAATAACGTTTTAGATATCGATTATTGACTTTTTAGCTGGCTTTGGGGCCTTGGACATGGGCTAGGACCTTAAGATTTTGCATCAAAGGAGGACTACATACTTCGTTGCACGGGAGAATGTGCAAAGTGTTCATATGCAGTAAAAACCTGAGAAATCCGTCCGTTTTCGTAATTTCTTATCAAATCGCCTTAAAGCCAGGACGTCACATTGGACGCTCCTCTCTCTGAAAATGTTACATTTATCGTCTTTAAAGCTATGTCACGTGCTGCGGTATGCGGAGTCACTAACAGCACCATAGAAGAACACAGATGAAACTTCTAAGTTGATGTAATAGCCAGTAAGAAGTAATACAATAACGTTTTAGATTTCGATTATTGACTCTTTAGCTGGCTTTGCGCCTTGGACATGAGCTCGGAACTTAAGATTTTGCATCAAAGGAGGACTAGCAGCTGCGTTGCACGGGAGAATGTGAAAAGTGTTCATGTGTAGTAAAAACCTGAGAAATCCATCCGTTATCGTCATTTCTGATCAAATCGACTTAAAGCCAGATCGTCACATTGGTCGCTCTTCTCTCTGAAACGGTTACATTTATCGTCTGCAAAGCTATGTCGCGTGCTGCGGTATGCGGAGACACTAACAGCACCATAGTAGAACACTGATGAAACTTCTAAGTTGATGTAATAGCCAGTAAGAAGTAGTAGAATAACGCTTTAGATATCGACTATAGACTTTTTACCTGGCTTTGGGGTCTTGGACATGAGCTAGTAACTTAAGACTTTGCATCAATTGAGGACTAGCAGCTGCGTTGAACGGGAGAATGTGATAAGTCTTCATATGTAGTAAAAACCTGAGAAATCCGTCCGTTTTCGTCATTTCTCATGAAATCAACTTAAAGCCAGATCGTCACATTGGTCACTCTTCTCTCTGAAACGGTTACATTTATCGTATGTAAAGCTATGTCACGTGCTGCGGTATGCGGAGACACTAACAGCACCATAGAAGAACACAGATGAAACTTCTAAGTTGATGTAATAGCCAGTAAGAAGTAATACAATAACGTTTTAGATTTGATTATTGACTTTTTAGCTGGCTTTGGTGTCTAGGACATGAGCTAGGACCTTAAGACTTTGCATCAAAGGAGGACTAGCAGCTGCGTTGCACGGGAGAATGTGAGAAGTGTTCATATGTAGTAAAAACCTGAGAAATCCGTCCGTTTTCGTCATTTCTTATCAAATCGACTTAAAGCCAGATCGTCACATTGATCGCTCTTCTCTCTGAAACGGTTACATTTATCGTCTGCAAAGCTATGTCGCGTGCTGCGGTATGCGGAGACACTAACAGCACCATAGTAGAAAACAGATGAAACTTCTAAGTTGATGTAATTGCCAGTAAGAAGTAGTACAATAAAGTTATAGATACCGATTATTGACTTTTTAGCTGGCTTTGGGGTATTGGACATGAGCTAGGACCTTATGATTTTGCATCAAAAGAGAACTAGCAGCTGCGTTGCACGGGAGAATGTGAAAAGTGTTCATATGTAGTAAAAACCTGAGACATCCGTCCGTTTTCGTCATTTTTCTTATCAAATCGACTTAAAGCCAGATCGTCACATTGGTCGCTCTTCTCTCTGAAACGGTTACATTTATCGTCTGCAAAGCTATGTCGCGTGCTGCGGTATGCGGAGACACTAACAGCACCATAGTAGAAAACAGATGAAACTTCTAAGTTGATGTAATAGCCAGTAAGAAGTAGTACAATAACGTTATCGATACGGATTATTGACTTTTTAGCTGGCTTTGGGGTCTTGGACATGAGCTCGGACCTTAAGAATGTGCATCAAAAGGGAACTAGCAGCTGCGTTGCACGGGAGAATGTGAAAAGTGTTCATATGTAGTAAAAACCTGAGAAATCCGTCCGTTTTCGTCATTTCTTATCAAATCCACTTAAAGCCAGATCGTCACATTGGTCGCTCTTCTCTCTGAAACGGTTACATTTGTTACATTTATCGTCTGCAAAGCTATGTCGCGTGCTGCGGTATGCGGAGAGACTAACAGCACCATAGTAGAAAACAGATGAAACTTCTAAGTTGATGTAATAGCCAGTAAGAAGTAGTACAATAACGTTTTAGATTTCGATTATTGACTTTTTAGCTGGCTTTGGTGCCTTGGACGTGAGCTAGGACCTTAAGATTTTCATCAATGGAGAACTAGCTGCTGCGTTGCACGGGAGAATGTGAAAAGTGTTCATATGTAGTAAAAACATCAGAAATCCGTCCGTTTTCGTCATTTCTTATCAAATCGACTTAAAGCCAGATCGTCACATTGGTCGCTCTTCTCTCTGAAACGGTTACATATATCGTCTGCAAAGCTATGTTGCGTGCTGCGGTATGCGGAGACACTAACAGCATCATAGTAGAAGACTGATGAAACTTCTAAGTTGATGTAATAGCCAGTAAGAAGTAGTACAATAAAGTTTTAGATATCGATTATTGACTTCTTAGCTGGCTTTGGGGTCTTGGACATGAGCTAGGACCTTAAGACATTGCATCAAAGGAAGACTAGCAGCTGCGTTGCACGGGAGAATGTGAAAAGTGTTCATGTGTAGTAAAAACCTGAGAAATCCGTCCGTTTTCGTCATTTCTTATCAAATCGACTTAAAGCCAGATCGTCACATTGGTCGCTCTTCTCTCTGAAACGGTTACATTTATCGTCTGCAAAGCTATGTCGCGTGCTGCGGTATGCGGAGACAGTAACAGCACCATAGTAGAACACTGATGAAACTTCTAAGTTGATGTAATAGCCAGTAAGAAGTAGTACAATAACGTTTTAGATATCGAATATTGACTTTTTAGCTGGCTTTGGGGTCTTGGATATGAGCTAGGACCTTAAGACATTGCAACAAAGGAGGTTTAGCAGCTGCGTTGCACGGGAGAATGTGAAAAGTGTTCATGTGTAGTAAAAACCTGAGAAATCCGTCCGTTTTCGTCATTTCTTATCAAATCGACTTAAAGCCAGAACGTCACATTGGCCGCTCTTCTCTCTGAAACGGTAACATTTATCGCCTACAAAGCTATGTCGCGTGCTGCGGCATGCCGAGACACTAACAGCACCATAGTAGAACACAGAAGAAGCTTCTAAGTTGTAGTAATTGCCAGTAAGAAGTAGTGCAATAACGTTTTAGATATCGATTATTGACTTTTTAGCTAGCTTTGGGGCCTTGGACATGAGCTAGGGCCTTAAGATTTTGCATCAAAGGAGGACTAGCAGCTGCGTTGCACGGGAGAATGTGAAAAGTGTTCAAATGTAGTAAAAACCTGAGAAATCCTTCAGTTTTCGTCATTTCTTATCAAATCGACTTAAAGCCAGATCGTCACATTGGTCTCTCTTCTCTCTGAAACTGTTACACTTATCATCTGCAAAGCTATGTCGCGTGCTGCGGTATGCGGAGACACTATCAGCACCATAGTAGAACACAGATGAAACTTCTAAGTTGATGTAATTGCCAGTAAGAAGTAGTACAATAACGTTTTAGATATCGATTATTGACTTTTTAGCTGGCTTTGGGGTCTTGGACATGAGCTAGGACCTTAAGACATTGCATCAAAGGAGGACTAGCAGCTGCGTTGCACGGGAGAATGTGAAAAGTGTTCATATGTAGTAAAAACCTGAGAAATCCGTCCGCTTTCGTCATTTCTTATCAAATCGACTTCAAGGCAGAACGTCACATTGGCCGCTCTTCTCTCTGAAACGGTTACATTTATTGTCTGCAAAGCTATGTCGCGTGCTGCGGTATGCGGAGACACTAACAGTACCATAGTAGAACACAGATGAAACTTCTAAGTTGATGTGATAGCCAGTAAAAAGTAATACAATAACGTTTTATATATCGATTATTGACTTTTTATTTGGCTTTGGGGCCTTGGACACGACCTAGGACCTTAAGATATTGCATCAAAAAAGGACTAGCAGCTGCGTTGCACGGGAGAATGTGAGAAGTGTTCATATGTCGTAAAAACCTGAGAAATCCGTCCGTTTTCGTCATTTCTCATCAAATCGACTTAAAGCCAGATCGTCTCATTGGTCACTCTTCTCTCTGAAACGGTTACATTTATCGTCTGTAAAGCTATGTCACATGCTGCGGTATGCGGAGACACTAACAGCACCATAGTAGAAAACAGATAAACTTCTAAGTAGATGTAATTGCCAGTAAGAAGTAGTACAATAACGTTATAGATACCGATTATTGACTTTTTAGCTGGCTTTGGGGTATTGGACATGAGCTAGGACCTTATGATTTTGCATCAAACGAGAACTAGCAGCTGCGTTGCACGGCAGAATGTGAAAAGTGTTCATATGTAGTAAAAACCTGAGAAATCCGTCAGTTTTCGTCATTTCTTATCAAATCGACTTCAAGGCAGAACGTCACATTGGCCGCTCTTCTCTCTGAAACGGTTACATTTATCGTCTGCAAAGCTATGTCGCGTGCTGCGGTATGCGGAGACACCTACAGTACCATAGTAGAACACAGATGAAACTTCTAAGTTGATGTGATAGCCAGTAAAAAGTAGTACAATAACGTTTTATATATCGATTATTGACTTTTTATTTCTCTTTGGGGCCTTGGACATGACCTAGGACCTTAAGATATTGCATCAAAAAAGGACTAGCAGCTGCGTTGCACGGGAGAATGTGAAAATTGTTCATATGTAGTAAAAACCTGAGAAATCCGTCCGTTTTCGTCATTTCTCATCAAATCGACTTAAAGCAAGATCGTCTCATTGGTCGCTCTTCTCTCTGAAACGGTAACATTTATCGCCTACAAAGCTATGTCGCGTGCTGCGGCATGCCGAGACACTAACAGCACCATAGTAGAACACAGAAAAAGCTTCTGAGTTGTAGTACTTGCCAGTAAGAAGTAGTGCAATAACGTTTTAGATATCGATTATTGACTTTTTAGCTGGCATTGGGGTCTTGGACATGAGCTAGGACCTTAAGACTTTGCATCAAAGGAGGACTAGCAGCTGCGTTGCACGGGAGAATGTGAAAAGTGTTCATGTGTAGTAAAAACCTGAGAAATCCGTCCGTTTTCGTCATTTGTTATCGAATCGACTTAAAGCCAGATCGTCACATTATCCGCTCTTCTCTCTGAAACGATTACATTTATCGTCTGCAAAGCTATGTCGCGTGCTACGTTATCCGGAGACACTAAAAGCATCATAGTAAAACACAGATGAACCTTCTAAGTTGATGTAATAGCCAGTAAAAAGTAGTACTATTCAAGTTTTTGTTATCGACTATTGACGTTTTACCATTCTTTGGTGCTTGGACATGAGCTAGGACCTTAAGATTTGGCATGAAGGGAAGTCTAGTGGCCGCGTTGCAGGGGAGAAAGTGACAAGTGTTCATATGTAGTAAAAATCTGAGAAATTCGTCCGTTTTCGTCATTTGTTATCGAATCGACTTAAATCCAGATCGACACATTGGCCGCTCTTCTCTCTGAAACGATTACATTTATCGTCTGCAAAGCTATGTCCGGTGCTGCGGTATGCGGAGACACTAAAAGCACCATAATACAATACAGATGAACCTTCTAAGTTAATGTAATAGCCAATAAGAGGTAGTACAATTCAAGTTTTAGTTATAGATTATTGAATTTTTAGCCGGCTTTGGTGCCTTTGACATGAAATAGGACCTTAAGATTTTGCATGAAATTCAGGACTAGCAACCGCGTTGCACAGGGGAATGTGAAAAGTTTTCATATGTAGTAAAAACCTGGAAAATTGTCCGTTTTCGTTATTTGTTATCGTAACGAATTAAAGCCATATCGTCATATTAGCCGCTCTTCTCTCATAAACGGTTGCATTTATCGTCTGCAAAGCTCTGTCGCGTGCTGCGGTATACGGAGACACTAATAGCACCATAGTAGAACACAGATAAAGCTTCTAAGTTGATATAATAGCCAGTAAGAAGTAGTACAATTCAAGATTTAGTTATCGATTATTGACTTTTTAGCCGGCTTTGGTGCCTTTGACATGAGGTAGGACTATACGATTTTGCATGAAAGGAGGACTAGCAGCCGCGTTGCACGGGAGAATGTGAAAAGTGTTCATATGTAGTAAAAACCTGAGAAATCCGTCCGTTTTCGTCATTTGTTATCGAATCGACTTAAAACCAGATCGATACATTGGGCGCTGTTCTCTCTGAAACGGTTACATTTATCGTCTGCAAAGCAATGTCTCGTGTTTCGGTATACGGAGATACTAATAGCACCATAGTAGAACACAGATGAAACTTATAAGTTGATGTTATAGCCAGTAAGAAGTAGTACAATTCAGGTTTTAGTTATCGATTATTGACTTTTTAGCAGGCTTTGGTGCCTTGGACATTTGCTAGGATTTTGGATTTTGCATGAAAGGAGGACTAGCAGCCGCGGTCCTCGGGCGAAAAAGTGTTCATATGTAGTAAGAAACTGAGAAATCCGTCCGTTTTCGTCATTTGTTATCGAATCGACTTAACACCAGATCGTCTTTTGGCCTCTCTTCTCTCTGAAACGGCTACATTTATCGTCTGCAAAGATATGTCGCGTGCTGTGGTATGCAGGGACACTAAAAGCACCATAGAAGAATACATATCAAACTTCTAAGTTTATGTAATAGCCAGTAAGAAGTAGTAGAATTGAAGTTTTAGCTATCGATTATTGACTTTTTACCCTTCTTTGGCGCTTGGACATGAGTTAGGGCCTTAAGATATTACATGAAGGGAAGGCTAGTGGCCACGATGCACGAGCGAATGTGAAAAGTGTTCATATGTAGTAAAAACCTGAGAAATCCGCCCGCTTTCGTTATTTGTTATCGAATCGACTTAAAGCCAGATCGATACATTGGGGGCTCTTCTCTCTGAAACGGTTACATTTATCGACTGCAAAGCAATGTCTCGTGTTTCGGTATCCGGAGATACTAATAGCACCATAGTAGAACACAGATGAAACTTATAAGTTGACGTAATAGCAAGTAAGATGTAGTACATTTCAAATTTTAGTTATTGATTATTGACTTTTTAGCCGGCTTTGGTGCCTTGAACATGAGCTAGGACCTTAATATTTTGCATAAAAGTATGATTGGCAGTCACGTTGCATGGGAGAATGTGAAAAGTGTTCATATGTAATAAAAACCTGAGAAAGTCGTATCGACTTAAATCCAGATCGACACATTGGCCGCTCTTCTCCCTGAAACGTTTACGTTTTCACGTCTGCAAAGCTATGTCGCGTGCTGCGGTATCCGGAGACACTAAAAGCACCATAGTAGAGCACAGATGAAGCCTCTAAGTTGATGTAATAGCCAGTAAGAAGTAGTACAATTCAAGTTTTAGTTATCGATTACTGACTTTTTACCCTTCTTTGGAGCCTTGGACTTGAGGTAGGACCTTAAGAATTTACATGAAGGGAAGTCTATCAGCCGCGTTGCACGGGCGATTGTGAAAAATGTTCATATGTAGTAAAAACCTGAGAAATCCGTCCGTTTTCGTCATTTGGTATCGAATCGACTTTAATCCAGAACGACACGTTGGCCGCTCTTCTCTCTGAAACGGTTACGTTTATCGTCTGCAAAGCTATGTCGCGTGCTTCGGTATCCGGAGATACTAATAGCACCATAGTAGAAAACAGATGAAACTTATAAATTGATGTAATAGCCAGTAAGAAGTAGTACAATTCAAGTTTTAGTTACTGATTATTGACTTTTTAGCCGGCTTTGGTGCCTTGGACATGAGCTAGGACCTTAAGATTTTTCATGAAAGTAAGATTAGCAGTCACGTTGCATGGGAGAATGTGAAAAGCGTTCATATGTAATAAAAACCTGAGAAAGTCGTATCGACTTAAATCCAGATCGCCACATTAGCCGCTCTTCTCTCGGAAACGGTTACATTTATAGTCTGCAAAGCTATGTCGCCTGCTGTGGTATCCGGAGACACTAAAAGCACCATAGTAGAACACAGGTGAAGCTTCAAAGTTGATGTAATACCCAGTACGAAGTAGTACAATTCAAATTTAGGTATCGTTAATTGTCTTTTTTCCCTTCGTTGGTGCCTTGGACATCAGCTAGCAACTTAAGATTTTGCATGAAAGGAGGACTAGAAGCCGCGTAGCACGGTAGAATGTGAAAAGTGTTCATATATAGTAAGAATCTGAGAAATCCGTCCGTTTTCGTCATTTGTTATCGAATCGACTTAAATCCAGATCGTCACATTGGCCGGTCTTCTCTCTGAAACGGTTACATTTATCGTCTGCCAAGATATGTCTCGTGTTGCGGAATGCGGAGACACTAAATGCACCATAGTAGAACACAGATGAAGCTTCTACGTTGATGTAATAGCCAGTAAGAAGTCATACAATGCAAGTTTTAGTTGTCGATTACTGACTTTTTAGCCGGCTTTGGTGCCTTGGACATGACCTACGACTCTACGATTTTGCATGAAAGGAGGACTAGCAGCCGCGTTGCACGGGAGAATGTGAAAAGTGTTCATATGTAGTAAAACCTGACAAATCCGTCCGTGTTCGTCAATTGTTATCGAATCGACTTAAAGCCAGATCGTCACAGTGGCCGCTCTTCCCTCTGAAACGGTTACATTTACCCACTGCAAACCTATGTCGCTGGGTGCGGTATGCAGAGACACTAAAAGCACCATAGTAGAACACAGTAGAAGCTTCTAAGTTGATGTAATATGTAGTAAGAAGTAGTACAATTCAAGTTTTAGTTTTCGATTATTGACTTTTTAGCTGGATTTGGTGCCTTGGGCATGAGCTAGGGCCTTAAGATTTTGCATGAAAGGACGACTAGCAGCCGCATTGCACGGGACAATGTGAAAAGTGTTCATATGTAGTAAAAACCTCAGATATCCGTCCGTGTTCGTCATTTGTTATCGAATCGACTTATAGCGAGATCGTCACATTGCCCGCTCTTCTCACTGAAACGGTTTTATCTGTCGTCTGCAAAGCTATGTCGCTGGGTGCAGTATGCATAGACACTTAAGGCACCATAGTACAACACAGAAGAAGCTTCTAAGTTAATGTAATAGCCCGTAAGAAGTAGTACAATTCAAGTTTTCGTTATCGATTATTCACTTTTTAGCCTGCTTTGATGCCTTGTACATGAGCTAGTACCTTAAGTTTTGGCATGAAAGGAGGACTATTAGCCGCGTTGCACGGGAGAATGTAAAAAGTGTTCATATGTAGTAAAAACCTGAGAAATCCGGCCCTTTTCGTCATTTGTTATCGAATCGACTTAAAGCCAGATCGTCACATTGGCCGCTCTTCTCCCTGAAACGATTACAATTATCATCTGCAAAGCTATGTCTCATGCTGCGGTATGCGGAGACACTAAAAGCACCATAGTAGAACACAGATGAAGCTTCAAAGTTGATGTAATAGCCAGTAAGAACTACTGCACTTCAAGTTTTAGTTTTCGATTATTGACCTTTTAGACTTTTTTGGTGCCTTGGACATGAGCTAGGACCTTAAGATTTTGCATGAAAGGAGGACTAGCAGCCGTATTGCACGGGAGAATGTGAAAAGTGTTCATATGTAGTAAAATCCTGAGAAGTCCGTCCGTTTTCGTCATTGTTATCAAATCGACTTAAAGCCAGATCATCACATTGGCCGCTCTTCCCTCTGAAACGGTTAAATTTACCGTCTGCAAACCTATGTCGCTGGGTGCGGTATGCGGAGACACTAAAAGCACCGTAGAACACAGAAGAAGCTTCTAAGTTGATGTAATACCCAGTAAGAAGTAGTACAATTCAAGTTTCAGTTTTCGGTTATTGACTTTTTAGCCGGCTTTGGTGCCTTGGACATGAGCTAGGTCCTTAAGATTTTGCATGAAAGGAAAACTAGCAGCCGCGTTACTGGAGTGAATGTGAAAAGTGTTCATATGTAGTGAAAACCTGAGAAATCGGTATGTTTTCGTCAATTGTTGCCGAATCGACTTAAAGCCAGATCGTCACATTGGCCGGTCTTCTCTCTGAAACGGTTAAATTTACCGTCTGCAAACCTATGTCGCTGGGTGCGGTATGCGGAGTCACTAAAATCACCATAGTAGAACACAGAAGTAGCTTCTAAGTTGACGTAATACCCAATAAGAAGTAGTACAATTAACGTTTTAGTTATCGATTATTGACTTTTCAGCCTTTTTTGTGCCTTGGGCATGAGCTAGGACCTTACGATTTTGCATGAAAGGACGACTAGCATCCGCGTTGCACGGGAGAATGTGAAAAGTGTTCATATGTAGTAAAAACCTGACAAATCCGTCCGTGTTCGTCAATTGTTATCGACTCGACTTAAAGCGAGATCGTCACAGTGGCCGCTCTTCCCTCTGAAACGGTCACATTTACCCACTGCAAATCTATGTCGCTGGCTGCGGTATGCGGAGACACTAAAAGCACCATAGTAGAACACAGTAGAAGCTTCTAAGTTGATGTAATATGTAGTAAGAAGTAGTACAATTCAAGTTTTAGTTTTCGATTATTGACTTTTTAGCCGGCTTTGGTGCCTTGGGGATGAGCTAGGACCTTAAGATTTTGCATGAAAGGACGACTAGCAGCCGCATTGCACGGGACAATGTGAAAAGTGTTCATATGTAGTAAAAACCTCAGAAATCCGTCCGTGTTCGTCATTTGTTATCGAATCGACTTATAGCGAGATCGTCACATTGCCCGCTCTTCTCACTGAAACGGTTTTATCTGTCGTCTGCAAAGCTATGTCGCTGGGTGCAGTATGCATAGACACTTAAGGCACCATAGTACAACACAGAAGAAGCTTCTAAGTTAATGTAATAGCCCACAAGAAGTTGTACAATTCAAAGTTTTCGTTATCGATTATTCACTTTTTAGCCGGCTTTGAAGAGTTGTAATGAGCTAGGACCTTAAGATTTTGCATGAAAGGAGGACTATTAGCCGCGTTGCACGGGAGAATGTAAAAAGTGTTCATATGTAGTAAAAACCTGAGAAATCCGTCCATTTTCGTCATTTGTTATCGAATCGACTTAAAGACACATCGTCACATTTAACGCTCTTCTCCCTGAAACGGATACATTTATAGTCTGCAAAGCTATATCACTTATTGCTGTATGCGGTGAGGCTAAAAGCAAACATAATAGAACACAGAAGAAACTTCTAAGTTGAAGTAATAGCCAGTAAGAAGCAGTACAATTCAAGTATTGGTTATCAATTATTGATTTTTAGCCGGCTTTGGTTCCTTGGACATGAAGTGGAATCATAAGATTTTGCATGAAAGGAGGACTAGCAGCCGCGTTGCACGGGAGAATGTGAAAAGGGTTCATATGTATTGAAAACCTGAGAAATCCGTATGTTTTCTTCAATTGTTATCGAATCGACTTAATGCCAGGTCGTTACATTGGCCGCTCTTCCCTCTGAAACCGTTATATTTATCGTCTCCAAAGATAGGTCGCGAGCTATGTAATGCGGAGACATTAAAAGCACTATACTAGAACACAGATGAAGCTTCTAAGTTGATGTCATAGCCAGTAAGAAGTAGTGCAATTCAAGTATTCGTTATCGATTATTCACTTTTCACCCGGCTTTGGTGCCTTGTACAGCAGCTAGGACATTAAGATTTTGCATGAAAGGAGGACTATCAGCCGCGTTGCACGGGAGAATGTGAAAAGTGTTCATATGTAGTAAAAACCAGAGAAATCCGTCCGTTTTCGTAATTTGTTATCGAATCGACTTAAAGCCAGGACGTACATTGGCCGCTCTTCTCTCTGAAACGGTTATATTTACCGTCTGCAAAGCTATGACGCGTGCTGCGGTATGCGGAGACACTAAAAGCACCATAGTAGAATACAGAAGAAGCTTCAAAGTTGATGTAAGAGCCAGTAAGAAACAGTAAAATTCAAGTTTTAGTTATCTATTATTGACCATTTAATTTTCTTTGGTGCTTTGGAAATGAGCTAGGACTTTCCGATTTTGCATGTAGGGAAGTGTAAGAGCCGCTTCGCACGGGATAATGTGAAAAATGTTCATATATACTAAAAACATGAGAAATCCCTCCGTTTTCGTCATTTGTTATCGAATCGACTTAAAGCCAGATAGTCACATTAGGGGCTCTTCTCTCTGAAACGGTTATATTTACCGTCTACAAAGCTATGTCGCGTTCTGCGGTATGCGGAGACACTAAAAGCACCATAAGTAGAACACTGAACAATCTCCTAAGTTTATGTAATAGCCAGTAAGAAGTAGTACAATTCACGTTTTAGCTATCGAATATTGACTTTTTAGCCGGCTTTGGTGCCTTGGACATGAGCTAGGACCTTAAGATTTTGTGTGAAAGGAGGACTAGCAGCCGCGTTACACGGGAGAATGTGAAAAGTGTTCATATGTAGTGAAAACCTGAGAAATCCGACCGTGTTCGTCAATTCTTATCGAATCGACTTAAAGCCAGATTGTCACATTGGCCGCTCTTCCCTCTGAAACGGTTTTATTTATCGTCTGTAATGCTATGTCGCTGGGTGCAGTATGCATAGACACTTAAAGCACCATAGTACAACACAGAAGAAACTTCTAAGTTAATGTAATAGCCCGTAAGATGTAGTACAATTCAAGTTTTCGTTATCGATTATTCACTTTTTAGCCTGCTTTGGTGCCTTGTACATGAGCTACGACCTTAAGTTTTTGCATGAAAGGAGGACTATTAGCCGCGTTGTACGGGACAATGTAAAAAGTGTTCATAAGTAGTAAAAACCTGAGAAATCCGGCCCTTTTCGTCTTTTGTTATCGAAAGGACTTAAAGCCAGATCATCACATTGGCCGCTCTTCCCTCTGAAACGGTTAAATTTACCGTCTGCAAACCTATGTCGCTGGGTGCGGTATGCGGAGTCACTAAAATCACCATAGTAGAACACAGAAGTAGCTTCTAAGTTGATGTAATACCGAGTAAAAAGTAGTAAAATTAACCTTTTTAGTTATCGATTATTGACTTCTTAACCAATTTTGACGCTTTGGGCATGAGCTAGAACCTTAAGATTTTGCATGAAAGGAGGACTAGCAGCCGCATTGCACGGGAGAATGTGAAAAATGATCATATATAGTAAAAACCTGAGAAATCCCTCCGTTTACGTCATTTGTTATCGAATCGACTTAAAGCCAGATCGTCACATTGGCGGCTCTTCTCTCTGAAACGGTTACATATATCGTCTGCAAAGCTATGTAGCGTTCTCCGGTACGCGGAGACACTAAAAGCACCATAGTAGAACACTGAAAAAACTTTTGAGTTTATGTAATAGCCAGTAAGAAGTAGTACAATTCACGTTTTATTATCGATTATTGACTTTTTAGCCGGCTTTGGTGCCTTGGGCATGAGCTAGGACCTTAAGATTTTGCGTGGAAGGAGGACTAACAGCCGCGTTACACGGGTGAATGTGAAAAGTGTTCATATGTAGTAAAAACCTGAGACATCCGTCCGTTTTCGTCATTTCTGATCAAATCGACTTAAAGCCAGATCGTCACATTGGCCGCTCTTCCCCCTGAAACGATTACAATTATCATCTGCAAAGCTATGTCGCATGCTGCGGTATGCGGAGACACTAAAAGCACCATAGTAGAACACAGTAGAAGCTTCTAATTTGATGTAATAGGTAGTAAGAAGTAGTAGAATTCAAGTTTTAGTTTTCGATTATTGACTTTTTAGCCGGCTTTAGTCCCTTGGACATGAGCTAGGACCTTAATATTAGCATGAAAGGAGGACTAGCAGCCGCGTTGCACGGGAAAATGTGAAAAGTGATCATATGTTGTAAAAACCTGAGAAGTCCGTCCGTTTTCGTCATTGTTATCAAATCGACTTAAAGCCAGATCATCACATTGGCCGCTCTTCCCTCTGAAACGATTAAATTTACCGTCTGCAAACCTATGTCGCTGGGTGCGGTATGCGGAGACACTAAAAGCACCGTAGAACACAGAAGAAGCTTCTAAGTTGATGTAATACCCAGTAAGAAGTAGTACAATTCAAGTTTTAGTTTGCGGTTATTGACTTTTTAGCCGGCTTTGGTGCCTTGGACATGAGCTAGGTCCTTAAGATTTTGCATGAAAGGAAAACTAGCAGCCGCGTTACTGAGGTGAATGTGAAAGGTGTTCATATGTAGTGAAAACCTGAGAAATCGGTATGTTTTCGTCAATTGTTGTCGAATCGACTTAAAGCCAGATCGTCACATTGGCCGCTCTTCCCTCTGAAACGATTAAATTTACCGTCTGGAAAGCTATGTCGCTGCGTGCGGTATGCGGAGACACTAAAAACACCATAGAAACCAGAAGAAGCTTCTTAGTTGATGTAATAGCCAGTAAGAAGTGGTACAATTCATGTTTTAGTTATCGATTATTGACTTTTTAGCCGGCTTTGGTGCCTTGGACGTGAGCTAATACCTTAAGATTTTGCATGAAAGGAGGACTAGTAGCTGCGTTGCACGGGAAAGTGCGTAAAGTGGTTCATATGTAGTAAAAACCTAAGATATTGGCCCGTTTTCGTCATTTGTTATCAAATCGACTTTAAGCCAGATCGCTAAATTGGAAGCTCTTCTCTCTGAAACGGTTACATTTATCGTCTGCAAAGCTATGTCGCGTGCACCGGTATGCGGAGACACTAAAAGCACCATAGTAGAACACATAAGTAGCTTCTACGTTGATGTAATAGCTAGTTAGAAGTAGTACAATTCAAGTTTTAGTTATCGATTATTGATTTTTACCCGGCTTTTGTGCCTTGGACTTGGGCTAGGACCTTAAGATTTTTCATGAAAGGAGGACTAGCAGCCGCGTTGCACGGTAGAATGTGAAAAGTGTTCATATGTAGTAAAAACCTGAGAAATCCGTCCGTTTTCGTCATTTGTTGTCGAAAAGACTGAAAGCCAGATTGTCACATTGGGCGCTCTTCTCTCTGAAAGGGTTACATTTATAGTCTGCAAAGCTATATCGCGTGCTGCGGTATTCGGAGACACTAAAAGCACCATAGTAGAACACAGAGGAAGCTTCTAAGTTGATGTAATAGCCAGTAAGAAGCAGTACAATTCAAGTTTTAGTTAGTGATTATTGACTTTTTACCCTTCTTTGGTGCCTTGGTCATGAGCTAGGACCTTAAGATTTTGCACGAAAGGAGGACCAGCAGCCGCGTTGCACGGGAGAATGTGAAAAGTTTACATATGTAGTAAAAACCTGAGAAATCCATCCGTTTTCTTCATTTTTAAACGAATCGACTTAAAGCCAGATCGTCATATTGGCCGCTCTTCTCGTTGAAATGGTTACATTTATCGGCTGCAAGGCTATGTCGCGTACTGCTCTATGCGTAGACACTAAAAGCACCATAGTAGAACACAGAAGAAGCTACTATGTTGATGTAATAGCCAGTAAGAATCAGTACAATTCAAGTTTTAGTTATCGATTATTGACTTTATACCCTTCTTTGGTGATTTAGACATGAGCTAGGACCTTACGATTTTGCATGAAAACAGGACTAGCAGCCGCGTTGCACGGGCGAATGTGAATAGAGTTCATATGTAGTAAAAACCTGAGAAACTTATTCGTTTTCATCATTTGATATCGAATCGATTTAAGCCAGAGCGTTACGTTGGCCGCACTTCTCTCTGAAACGGTTACATTTATCGTTTGCAAAGCTATGTCGCGTGCTGCAGTATGCGGAGACACTAAAAGCACCATGTTAGAACACAGACGAAGCTTCTAAGTTGATGTAATAGCCCGTTAGATGTAGTACAATTCAAGTGTTAGTTATCGATTATTGACCTTTTACCCGACTTTTGTAGCTTGGACATGGGCTAGGACCTTAAGATTTTGCATGAAAGGAGGACTAGCTGCCACGTTGCACGGTAGAATGTGAAAAGTGATCATATGTAGTAAACACCTGAGAAATCCGTCCGTTTCCGTCATTTGTTGTCGAAACGACTGAAAGCCAGATCGTCACATTGGCCGCTCTTCTCCCTGAAACGGTTACATTTATCGTCTGCAAAGCTATATCGCGTGCTGCGGTATTCGGAGACACTAAAAGCACCATAGTAGAACACAGAAGAAGCTTCTAAGTTGATGTAATAGCCAGTTAGAAGTAGTACAATTCAAGTTTTAGCTATGGATTATTGACTTTTTAGCCGGCTTTGGTGCCTTGGACATCAGCTATCACCTTAAGATTCTGCATTAAAGGAGGACTAGCAGTCGCTTTGCACGGGAGATTGTTAAAAGTGTTCATATGAATTCAAAACCTGAGAAATCCGTCCATTTCCGTCATTTGTTATCGTTTCGACTTAAAGCCAGATCGTCACATTGGCCGCTCCTCTCTCTGAAACGGTTACATTTCTCGTCTGCAAAGCTATGTCGAGCGCTGCGGTATGCGGCGTCACTAAAAACACCATAGTAGAACACAGATGAAGCTTCTACGTTCATGTAATAGCCAGTAAGAAGCAGTACAATTCGAGCATTAGTTTTCGATTATTGACTCTTACCCTTCTTCGGTGCCTTGGACATGAAGTAGGACCTTAAGATTTTGCATGAAAGGAGTTCTAGCAGCCGCGTTGCACGAGAGAGAGAGTGTAAAGTGTTCATATGTAGTAAAAACCTGAGAAATCCGTCCGTTTCCGTCATTTCATAACGAATCGACTTAAAGCCAGATCGTCACACTGGCCGCTCTTCTCTCTGAAACGGTTACATTTATCGTCTGCAAAACTGTGTCGCATGCTGCGGTGTGCAGAGACACTAAAAGCACCATAGTATAACACAGATGAAGCTTCTACGTTGGTGTGATACACAGTAACAAGTAGTACAATTCATGTTTTAGTTATCGATTATTGACTAATCACCCCTCTTTCGTGCCTTGGACATGAGCTAGGAACTTGCATGAAAGGAGGAGTAGCAGCCTCGTTGAACGGGAGAATGTGAAAAGTGTTCATATATGGTAAAAACCTGAGAAATCCGTCCGTTTTCGTCGTTTTGTTATGGAATCGACTTAAAGCCAGATCGTCACATTAGACGCTCTTCTCTCTAAACGGTTACATTTATCGTCTGCAAACCTATGTCGCGTGCTGCGGTATGCGGAAACACTAAATGCACTTAGTAGAACACAGATGAAGCTTCTAAGTTGATGTAATAACCAGTAAGAAGTAGTACAATTCAAGTATTAGTTATCGATCATTGACT
The DNA here is from genome assembly GCF_023897955.1 of Schistocerca gregaria. NCBI lineage: Eukaryota > Metazoa > Arthropoda > Insecta > Orthoptera > Acrididae > Schistocerca > Schistocerca gregaria. Next base: position 581,381,486 of record NC_064925.1, read on the forward strand.
TTTTACCTAGCTTTGGTGCCTTTGATATGTGCTAGGACCTTAAGATTTTCCATGAAAGGAGGACTAGCAGCGACGTTGCACGGGAGAATGTGAAAAGTGTTCACATGTAGTAAAAATCTGTGAAAACCATCCGTTTTCGTCATTTGTTATAGAATCGACATAAAGCCAGATCGGCACATTGGCCGCTCTTCTCTCTGAAACGGTCACATTTATCGTCTGCAATGGTAAGTCACGTGCTGCGGCATGCGGAGACACAAAAGCTCCATAGTAGAACACAGATGAAGCTTCTAAGTGGATGTAATAGACAGTAAGAAGTAGTACAATTCAAGTTTTAGTTATCGATTATTGACTTTTTAGCCGGCTTTGGTGCCTTGGACATGAGGTAGGCCCTTAAGATTTTGCATGAATTGAGGACTAGCAGCCACGTGTCACGGGAGAATGTTAAAAGTGTTCATATGTAGTAAAAACCTGAGAAATCCGTCCGTTTTCATCATATGTTACTGAATCGACTTACAGCAAGATCGCCACATTTTCAACTCTTCTCTCTGAAACGGAAGCATTTATCGTCTGCAAAGCTATGTCGCGTGCTGCGGTATGCGGAGACGCTAAAAGAACCATAGTAGAACACAGATGAAGCTTCTAAGTTGATGTATTAGCCAGTAAGAAGTGGTACAAACCAAGTTTTAATTATCGATTATTGACTTTTTAGCCGGCTTTGGTGCCTTGGACATAAGCTAGGACCTTAAGATTTTGCATGAAAGGATCAATAGCAGCCGCGTTCCACGGGAGAATATGAAATGTGTTCATATGTAGCAAAAACCTTGGAAATCCGTCGGTTTTCGTCATTTGTTATCGAATAGACTTAAAGCCAGATCGTCACATTGGCCGCTCTTCTCGCTAAACGTTTACATTTATCGTCTGCAAAGCTATGTCGCGTGCTGCGGTATGCGGAGACACTGAAAGCACCATAGTACAACTTAGAAGAAGCTTCTAACCTGATGTAATGGCCAGTAAGAAACAGTACATTTCCAGTTTTAGTTATCGATTAATGACTTTTTACCCTTCTTTGGTGCCTTGGACATAAGATAGGACCTTAAGATTTTGCATGAAACGAGGACTATCAGTTGCATTGCACGGGAGAATGTGAAAAGTGTTCATATGTAGTAAAAACCTGAGAAATCCGTCCGTTTTCGCCATTTGTTATCGAATCGACTTAAAGCCAGATCGTCACATTGGCCGCTCTTCTCTCTGAAACGGCTACATTTATCGTCTGCAAAGCTGTGTCGCGTGATGCGGTATGCGGAGACACTAAAAGCACCATAGTAAAACCTGGAAGAAGCTTCTAAGTTGAAGAAATAGCCAGTAAGAAGCAGTACAATTCAAATTTTAGTTACCGATTATTGACTTTTTACCCTTCGTTGGTGCCTTGGACATGTGCTAGAGCCTTAAGATTTTTGAAGAAAGGAGGACTAGCAGCCGCGTTGCACGGGAGAATGTGAAAAGGTTTCATATGTGGTAAAAACCTGAGAAACCCGTTTATTTTCGACATTTGTTATCGAATCGACTTAAAGCCAGATTGTCACATTGGCTACTCTTCTCGCTGAAACGGTTACATTTATTGTCTGCAAAGCTATGTCGCGTGCTGCGGTATGAGGAGTCACTAAAAGCACCATAGTAGAACACAGAAGAAGCTTCTAAGTTGATGTAACGGCCATAAGAAGCAGTACAATTCAAGTTTTAGTTATCGATTAATGACTTTTTACCCTTCTTTGGTGCCTTGGACATGAGCTAGGACCTTAAGATCTTGCATGACAGTAGGACTAGGTGCCGCGTTGGACGGGAGAATGTGAAAAGTGTTCGTATGTATAAATACCTCAGAAAGCCGTCCGTTTTCGTCATTTGTTATCGAATCGACTTAAAGCCAGATCGTCACATTGGCCGCCCTTCTCTCTGAAACGGTTACATTTATCGTCTGCAAAGCTATGTCGCGTGCTGCGGTATGCGGGGACACTAAACGCACTATAGTAGAACACAGAATAAGCTTCTAAGTTGATGTAATAGCCAATAAGAAGCAGTAAAATTCAAGTTGTAGTTATCGATTATTATCTTTCTACCCTTCTTTGGTGCCTTGGACATGAGCTAGTACCTTAAGATTTTGCATGAACACAGGACTAGCAGCCGCGTTGCACGGGAGAATGTGAAAAGGTTTCATATGTAGTAAAAACCTGAGAAATCCGTTTATTTTCGTCATTTGTTATCGAATCGACTTAAAGCCAGATCGTCACTTGGCCGCTCTTCTATCTGAAACGGTTACATTTATCGTCTGCAAAACTATGTCGCGTGCTGTGGTATGCGGAGATACTAAAAGCACCATAGTAGAAAACAGAAGAAGCTTATAAGTTGATGTAATAGCCAGTAAGAAGCAGTACAATTCAAGTTTTAGTTATCGATTATTGACTTTTTACGATTCTTTGGTGCCTTGGACATGAGCTAAGACCTTAAGATTTTGAATGAAAAGAGGACTAGCAGCCGCGTTGCACGGGCGAATGTGAAAAGGTTTCATATGTAGTAAAAACCTGAGAAATCCGTCCGTTTTCGTCATTTGTTATCGAATCGACTTAAAGCAGATCGTCACATTGGCCGCTCTTCTCTCTGAAACGGCTACATTTATCGTCTGCAAAGCTATGTCGCGTGATGCGGTATGCGGAGACACTAAAAGCACCATAGTAGAACACAGAAGAAGCTTCTAAGTTGATGTAATAGCCAGTAAGAAACAGTACAATTCCAGTTTTAGTTATCGATTAATGACTTTTTACCCTTCTTTGGTGCCTTGGACATAAGATAGGACCTTAAGATTTTGCATGAAACGAGGACTATCAGTTGCATTGCACGGGAGAATGAGAAAAGTGTTCATATGTAGTAAAAACCTGAGAAATCCGTCCGTTTTCGCCATTTGTTATAGAATCGACTTAAAGCCAGATCGTCACATTGGCCGCTCTTCTCTCTGAAACGGCTACATTCATCGTCTGCAAAGCTGTGTCGCGTGACTCGGTATGCGGAGACACTAAAAGCACCATAGTAAAACACGGAAGAAGCTTCTAAGTTGAAGTAATAGCCAGTAAGAAGCAGTACAATTCAAATTTTAGTTACCGATTATTGACTTTTTACCCTTCGTTGGTGCCCTGGACATGTGCTAGAGCCTTAAGATTTTGCATGACAGTAGGACTAGCAGCCGCGTTTGACGGGAGAATGTGAAAAGTGTTCGTATGTAGTAAAAACCTGAGAAATCCGTTTATTTTCGACATTAGTTATCGAATCGACTTAAAGCCAGATCGTCACATTGGCTACTCTTCTCGCTGAAACGGTTACATTTATCGTCTGCAAAGCTATGTCGCGTGCTGCGGTATAAGGAATCACTAAAAGCACTATAGTAGAACAGAGAAGAAGCTTCTAAGTTGATGTAACGGCCATAAGAAGCAGTACAATTTAAGTTTTAGTTATCGATTAATGACTTTTTACCCTTCTTTGGTTCCTTGGACATGAGCTAGGACCTTAAGATCTTGTATGACAGTAGGACTAGCAGCCGCGTTGGACGGGAGAATGTGAAAAGTGTTCGTATGTATAAATACCTCAGAAATCCGTCCGTTTTCGTCATTTGTTATCGAATCGACTTAAAGCCAGATCGTCACATTGGCTGCCCTTCTCTCTAAAACGGTTACATTTATCGTCTGCAAAGCTATGTCGCGTGCTGCGGTATGCGGGGACACTAAAAGCACTATAGTAGAACACAGAATAAGCTTCTAAGTTGATGTAATGGCCAATAAGAAGCAGTAAAATTCAAGTTGTAGTTATCGATTATTATATTTTTACCCTTCTGTGGTGCCTTGGACATGAGCTAGTACCTTAAGATTTAGCATGAACACAGGACTAGCAGCCGCGTTGCACGGGACAATGTGAAAAGGTTTCATATGTAGTAAAAACCTGAGAAATCCGTTTATTTTTGTCATTTGTTATCGAATCGACTTAAAGCCAGATCGTCACTTGGCCGCTCTTCTCTCTGAAACGGTTACATTTATCGCCTGCAAAGCTATGTCGCGTGCTGCGGTATGCGGAGACACTAAAAGCACCATAGTAGAACACAGAAGAAGCTTCTAAGTTGAAGTAATAGCCAGTAAGGAGCAGTACAATTCAAGTTTTAGTTATCGAATATTGACTTTTTACCCTTCTTTGGTGCATTGCACATGTGCTAGAGCCTTAAGATTTTTGAAGAAAGGAGGACTAGCAGCCGCGTTGCACGGGAGAATGTGAAAAGGGTTCATATGTAGTAAAAACCTGAGAAATCCGTCCGTTTTCGTCATTTGTTATCGAATCGACTTAAAGCAGATCGTCACATTGGCCGCTCTTCTCTCTGAAACGGTTACATTTATAGTCTGCAAAGCTATGTCGCGTGCCGCGGTATGCGGGTTCACTGAAAACACCTTAGTAGAACACAGATGAAGCTTCTGCGTTGATGTAATAGCCAGTAAGAAGTAATATAATACAATTTTTAGATATCGATTAATGACTTTTTACCCTTCTTTGGTGACTTGGACATAAGCTAGGACCTTCAGATTTTGCATGAAACGAGGACTATCAGTTGCGTTGCACGGGAGAATGTGAAAGGTGTTCATATGTAGTAAAAACCTGAGAAATCCGTCCGTTTCCGTCATTTCATAACGAATCGACTAAAACCTGATCGTCACATTAGCTGCTCTTCTCGCTGAAACGGTTACATTTATCGTCTGCAAATCTATGTCGCGTGCTGCGGTATGCGGGGACACTAAAAGCACCATATTAGAACACAGAAGAAGCTCCTAAGTTGATGTAATAGCCAGTAAGAAGCAGTACAATTTAAGTTTTAGTTATCGATTATTGACGTTATACCCTTCTTTGGGGCCTTGGACATGAGTCAGGACCTTAAGATTTTGCATGAAAGGAGGACTAGCAGCCGCGTTGCACGGGAGAATGTGAAAAGGTTTCATGTGTAGTAAAAACCTGAGAAATCCGTCCGTTGTCGTCATTTGTTATCGAATAGACTAATAGCCAGATCGCCACATAGGCCGCTCTTCTCTCTGAAACGCTTACATTTATCGTCTGCAAAGCTATGTCGCGAGCTGCGGTATACGGAGACACTAAAAGCACCATAGTAGAACACAGATGAAGATTCTAAGTTGATATATTGGCCAATAAGAAGTAGTACAATTAAAGTTATAGCTATCAATTATTGAGTTTTTCTCTTCTTTGATTCCTTGGACATGACCTAGGACCTTAAGGTTTTGCATGAATGGAGGTCTAGCAACCGCGTTGCACGAAAGGGTGTGAAAAGTGTTTATATGTTGTAAAATCCTGAGAAATCAGTCCGTTTTCGGCATTTGTTATCTCATCGGCTTAAAGCTAGATCGTCACATTGGCCGCTCTTCTCTCTGAAACTGTTACATTTACCGTCTGCAAAGCTATGTCGCGTGCTCCGGTATGCGGAGAGACTAAAAGTAGCATAGCAGAACACATATTAGGCTTCTAAGTTTATCTAATAGCCAGTAAGACGCAGTACAATTCAAGATTTAGTTATCGATTTTTGATTCTTTTGTGACTTGGACATTAGCTTGGACCTTACGATTTTGCATGAAAGGAGGACTAGCAGCCGCGTTGCAAAGGAGAATGTGAAAAGTGTTCATATGCAGTATAAATCTGAGAAATCCGTTCGTTTTCATCATTTGTTATCGAATCGACTTAAAGTAAGATCGTCAAATTGGCCGCTCTTCTCTCTGAAACGGGTACATTTACCGTCTGCAAAGCTATGTCGCGTGCTCCGGTATGCGCAGAGACTAAACGCAGCATGGCAGAACACATAAGATGCTTCTAAGTTGATCTAATACCCAGTAAGAAGCAGTACAATTCAAGTTTTAGTTATCGATTATTGACTTTTTACCCTTCTTAGATGCCTTTGACATGAGCTAGGACCTTAACATTTTGCATGATAGGAGGACTAGCAGGCGCGTTGCACGGGAGAACGTGAAAAGTGTCCATATGTTGTAAAAACCTGAGACATCCGACGTTTTCGCCATTTGTTATCGAATCGACTTAAAGCCAGATCGTCACATGGGCCGCTCTTATCTCTGAAACGGCTACATTTATCGTCTGCAAAGCTATGTCGCGTGATGCGGCATGCGGAGACACTAAAAGCACCATAGTAAAACACAGAAGAAGCTTCTAAGTTGAAGTAATAGCCAGTAAGAAGCAGTACAATTCAAATTTTAGTTACCGATTATTGACTTTTTACCCTTCTTTGGTGCCTTGGACATGTGCTAGAACCATAAGATTTTTGAAGAAATGAGGACTAGCAGCCGCGTTGCACGGGAGAATGTGAAAAGGTTTCATATGTAGTAAAAACCTGAGAAATCCGTTTATTTTCGTCATTTGTTATCGAATCGACTTAAAGTAAGATCGTCAAATTGGCCGCTCTTCTCTCTGAAACGGTTACATTTATCGTCTGCAAAGCTATGTCGCGTGCTCCGGTATGCGGAGAGACTAAACGCAGCATGGCAGAACACATAAGATGCTTCTAAGTTGATCTAATAGCCAGTAAGACGCAGTACAATTCAAGACTTAGTTATCGATTTTTGATTCTTTGGTGACTTGGACATTAGCTAGGACCTTACGATTTTGCATGAAAGGAGGACTAGCAGCCGCGTTGCAAAGGAGAGTGTGAAAAGTGTTCATATGTAGTATAAACCTGAGAAATCCGTTCGTTTTCATCATTTGTTATCGAATCGACTTGAAGCCAGATCGTCACATTGGCCGCTCTTCTCTCTGAAACGGTTACATTTATCGTCTGCAACGCTATGTCCAGTGCTGCGGTATGCGGAGACACTAACAGCACCATAGTAGAACACTGATGAAACTTCTAAGTTGATGTAATAGCCAGTAAAAAGTAGTACAATAACGTTTTAGATATCGATTATTGACTTTTTAGCTGGCTTTAAGGGCATTGGACATGAGCTAGGGCCTTAAGATTTTGCATCAAAGGAGGACTAGCAGCTGCGTTGCACGGGAGAATGTGAAAAAAGTTCATATGTAGTAAAAACCTGAGAAATCCGTTCGTTTTCGTCATTTCTTATCAAATCGACTTAAAGCCAGATCGTCACATTGCTCGCTCTTCACTCTGAAACGGTAACATTTATCGCCTACAAAGCTATGTCGCGTGCTGCGATATGCCGAGACACTAACAGCACCATAGTAGAACACAGAAGAAGCTTCTAAGTTGTAGTAATTGCCAGTAAGAAGTAGTGCAATAACGATTTAGATATCGATTATTGACTTTTTAGCTGGCTTTGGGGCCTTGGATATGAGCTAGGGCCTTAAGATTTTGCATCAAAGGAGGACTAGCAGCTGCGTTGCACGGGAGAATGTGAAAAGTATTCATATGTAGTAAAAACCTGAAAAATCCGTCAGTTTTCGTCATTTCTTATCAAATAGACTTAAAGCCAGATCGTCACATTGGTCGCTCTTCTCTCTGAAACTGTTACATTTATCATCTGCAAAGCTATGTCGTGTGCTGCGGTATGCGGAGACACTAACAGCACCATAGTAGAACACAGATGAAACTTCCAAGTTGATGTAATTGCCAGTAAGAAGTAGTACAATAACGTTTTAGATATCGATTATTGACTTTTTAGCTGGCTTTGGGGAATTGGACATGAGCTAGGACCTTAAGATTTTGCATCAAAGGAGGACTAGCAGCTGCGTTGCCCGGGAGAATGTGAAAAGTGTTCATATGTAGTAAAATCCTGAGAAATCCGTCCGTTTTCGTCATTTCTTATCAAATCGACTTAAAGCCACAAAGTCACATTGGGCGCTCTTCTCTCTGAAACGGTAACATTTATCGCCTACAAAGCTATGTCGCTTGCTGCGGTATGCCGAGACACTAACAGCACCATAGTAGAATACAGAAGAAGCTTCTAAGTTGTAGTAATTGCCAGTAAGAAGTAGTGCAATAACGTTTTAGATATCGATTATTGACTTTTTAGCTGGCTTTGGGGCCTTTGACATGAGCTAGGGCCTTAAGATTTTGCATCAAAGGAGGACTAGCATCTGCGTTGCACGGGAGAATGTGAAAAGTGTTCATATGTAGTAAAAACCTGAGAAATCCGTCCGTTTTCGTAATTTCTTATCACATCGACTTAAAGCCAGGACGTCACATTGGACGCTCTTCTCTCTGAAAAGGTTACATTTATCGTCTGCAAAGCTATGTCGCGTGCTGCGGTATGCGGAGACACTAACAGCACCATAGTAGAACACAGATGAAACTTCTATGTTCATGTGATAGCCAGTAAAAAGTAGTACAATAACGTTTTATATATCGATTATTGACTTTTTATTTGGCTTTGGGGCCTTGGACATGACCTAGGACTTTCAGATATTGCATCAAAAAAGAACTAGAAGCTGCGTTGCACGGGAGAATGTGAAGACTGTTCATATGTAGTAAAAACCTCAGAAATCCGTCCGTTTTCGTCATTTCTTATCAAATCGACTTAAAGCCAGATCGTCACATTGGTCGCTCTTCTCTCTGAAACGGTTACATTTATCGTCTGCAAAGCTATGTCGCGTGCTGCGGTATGCGGAGACACTAACAGCACCATATTAGAAAACAGATGAAACTTCTAAGTCGATGTAATAGCCAGTAAGAAGTAGTACAATAACGTTATAGATACCGATTATTGACTTTTAAGCTGGCTTTGGGGACTTAGACATGAGCTAGGACCTTAAGATTTTGCATCAAATGAGAACTAGCAGCTGCGTTGCACGGGAGAATGAGAAAAGTGTACATATGTAGTAAAATCCTGGAAATTCGTCCGTTTTCGTCATTTCTTATCAAATCGACTTAAAGCCAGATCGTCACATTGGTCGCTCTTCTCTCTGAAACGGTTACATTTATCGTCTGCAAAGCTGTGTCGCGTGCTACGGTATGAAGAGACACTAACAGCACCATAGTAGAACACAGATGAAACTTCTAAGCTGATGTAATTGCCAGTAAGAAGTAGTACAATAAAGTTTTAGATATCGATTATTGACTTTTTAGCTGGCTTTGGGGCCTTGGACATGAGCTCCGACCTTAAGACTTTGCATCAAAGGAGGACTAGCAGCTGCGTTTCACGGGAGAATGTGAAAAGTGTTCATATGTAGTAAAAACCTGAGAAATCCGTCCGTTTGCTCCGTTTATTATCAAATCGACTTAAAGCCAGAACGTCACAGTGGCCGCTCTTCTCTCTGAAACGGTAACATTTATCGCCTACAAAACTATGTCGCGCGCTGCGGTATGCCGAGACACTAACAGCACCATAGTAGAACACAGAAGAAGCTTCTAAGTTGTAGTAATTGCCAGTAAGAAGTAGTAAAATAACGTTTTAGATATCGATTATTGACTTTTTAGCTGGTTTTGGGGCCTTGGACATGAGCTAGGACCTTAAGATTTTGCATCAAAGGAGGACTAGCAGCTGCGTTGCCCGGGAGAATGTGAAAAATGTTCATATGTAGTAAAATCCTGAGAAATCCGTTAGTTTTCGTCATTTCTTATCAAATCGACTTAAAGCCAGGTCATCATATTGGTCGCTCTTCTCTCTGAAACGGTCACATTTATCGTCTGCAAAGCTATGTCGCGTGCTGCGATATGCAGAGACACTAACAGCACCATAGTAGAACACTGATGAATCTTCTAAGTTGAAGTTATAGCCAGTAAATGTAGTACAATAACGTTTTAGATATCGATTATTGACTTTTTAGCTGGCATTGGGGTCTTGGACATGAGCTAAGACCTTAAGACTTTGCATCAAAGGAGGACTAGCATCTGCGTTGCACGGGAGAATGTGAAAAGTGTTCACGTGTAGTATAAAACTGAGAAATCCATCCGTTTTCGTCATTTCTGATCAAATCGACTTAAAGCCAGATCGTCACATTGGTCGCTCTTCTCTCTGAAACTGTTACATTTATCGTCTGCAAAACTATGTCGCGTGCTGCGGTATGCGGAGACACTAACAGCACCATAGTAGAACACTGATGAAAGTTCTAACTTGATGTAATAGCCAGTAAGAAGTAGTACAATAACGTTTTAGATATCGACTATTGACTTTTTAGCTGGCTTTGGGGCCTTTGACATGAGCTAGGACCTTAAGATTTTGCATCAAAGGAGAACTAGCAGCTGTGTTGCACTGGACAAAGTAAAAAGTGTTCATATGTATTAAGAAACTGAGAAATCCGTCAGTTTTCGTCATTTCTTATTAAATCGACTTAAAGTGAGATCGTCACATTGGTCGCTCTTCTCTCTGAAACGGTTACATTTATCGTCTGCAAAGCTATGTCGCGTGCTGCGGTATGCGGAGACACTAACAGCACCATAGTAGAATACTGATGAAACTTCTAAGTTAATGTAACAGCCAGTAAGAAGTATTCAATAACGTTTTAGATATCGATTATTGAGTTTTTAGCTGGCTTTGGGGTCTTGGCCATGAGCTAGGACCTTAAGACATTGCATCAAAGGAGGACTAGCAGCGGCGTTTCACGGGAGAATGTGAAAAGTGTTCATATGTAGTAAAAACCTGAGAAATCCGTCCCCTTTCGTCATTTCTTATCAAATCGACTTAAAGCCAGATCGTCACATAGGTCGCTCTTCTCTCTGAAACGGTTACATTTATCGTCTGCAAAGCTATGTCGCGTGCTGCGGTATGCGGAGACACTAACAGCACCATAGTAGAAAACAGATGAAACTTCTAAGTTGATGTAACAGCCAGTAAGAAGTAGTACAATAACGTTATAGATATCGATTATTGAATTTTTAGCTGGCTTTGGGGTATTGGACATGAGCTAGGACCTTAAGATTTTCCATCAAAGGGGAACTAGCAGCTGCGTTGCACGGGAGAATGTGAAAAGTGTTCATATGTAGTAAAAACCTGAGAAATCCGTCCATTTTCGTCATTTCTTATCAAATCGACTTAAAGCCAGATCGTCACATTGGTCGCTATTCTCTCTGAAACTGTTACATTTATCGTCTGCAAAGCTATGTCGCGTGCTGCGGTATGCAGAGACACTAACAGCACCATAGTATAACACTGATGAAACTTCTAAGTTGATGTAATAGCCAGTAAGAAGTAGTGCAATAACGTTTTGGATATCGATTATTGACTTTTAACTGGCTTTTGGCTCTCGGACATGAGCTAGGACCTTAAGACTTTGCATCAAAGGAGGACTAGCAGCTGCGTTGCACGGGAGAATGTGAAAAGTGTTCATATGTAGTAAAAACCTGAGAAATCCGTTCGTTTTCGTCATTTCTTATCAAATCGACTTAAAGCCAGATCGTCACATTGGTCGCTCTTCTCTCTGAAACGGTTACATTTATCGTCTGCAAAGCTATGTCGCGTGCTGCGGTTTGCGGAGACACTAACAGCACCATAGTTGAACAATGATTAATCTTCTAAGTTGATGTAATAGCCAGTAAAAAGTAGTACAATAACGTTTTAGATATCGATTATTGACTTTTTAGCTGGCATTGGGGTCTTGGACATGAGCTAGGACCTTAAGACTTTGCATCAAAGGAGGCCTAGCAGCTGCGTTGCACGGGAGAATGTGAAAAGTGTTCATCTGTAGTAAAAACCTGAGAAATCCGTCCGTTTTCGTCATTTCTGATCAAATCGACTTAAAGGCAGATCGTCACATTGGGCGCTCTTCTCTCTGAAACGGTTACATTTGTTACATTTATCGTCTGCAAAGCTATGTCGCGTGCTGCGGTATGCGGAGAGACTAACAGCACCATAGTAGAAAACAGATGAAACTTCTAAGTAGATGTAATAGCCAGTAAGAAGTAGTACAATAACGTTTTAGATATCGAATATTGCCTTTTTAGCTGGCTTTGGGGCCTTGGACATGAGCTAGGACCTTAAAATTTTGCATCATAGGAGAACTAGCAGCTGCGTTGCACGGGAGAAAGTGAAAAGTGTTCATATGTAGTAAAAACCTGTGAAATTCGTCTGTTTTCGTCATTTCTTACCAAATCGATTTAAAGCCATATCGTCACATTGGTCGCTCTTCTCTCTGAAACGGTTACATTTATCGTCTGCAAAGCTATGTCGCGTGCTGCGGTATGCGGAGACACTAAAAGCACCATAGCAGAACACAGATGAAGGCTATATGTTGATGTAATAGCCAGTACGAAGTAGTACAATTTTAATTGTAGTTATCGATTTTTGACTTTTTGTCCGGTTATGTTATAGCCAGTAAGATATAGTACAATTCCAGTTTTAGTTATCGAATATTGAATTTTTAGCCTCTTTGGTGCTTTGGACATGAGCTAGGACCTTACGATTTTTCACGAAAGGAGGACTAGCAGCCGCGTATCACGGGAGAATGTAAATAGTGTTCATATGTAGTAAAAACCTGAGAAATCCGTCCGTTTTCGTCATTTGTTATCGAATCGACTTAATGTCAGGTCGTCCCATTGGCCGCTCATATCTCTGAAACGGTTACATTTATCGTCTGCAAAGCTATGGCGCGTCCTGCGGTATGCGGAGACACTAAAAGCACCATAGTAGAACACAGAAGAAGCTTCTAAGTCGATGTAATAGCCAGTAAGAAGTAGTACAATTCAAGTTTTAGTTATCGATTTTTGACTTTTTAGTCGGCTATGTGATAGCCAGTAAAATGTAGTAGACTTCAAGTTTTAATTATCGATTATTGAATTTTTAGCCTTCTTTGTTGCCTTGGACATGAGCTAGGACCTTACGGTTTTGCGTGAAAGGACGACTATCAGCCGCGTTGCACGGGCGAATGTGAAAACAGTTCATATGTATTAAAAACCTGAGAAATCTGTCCGGTTTCGCCAATTTTTATCGTATCGACTTAAAGCCAGATCGTCACATTGGCCTCTCTTCTCTCTGACACGGTTACATTTATCCTCTGCAAAACTATGTCGCGTGGTGCGGTATCCGGAGAGACTAAAAGCATCCTAGTAAAACACAGATGAACCTTCTTAGTTGATGTTATAGCCAATAAGAAGTAGTAAAACTTAAGTTCTAGTTATCGATTATTGACTTTTTTTGCCGGCTTGGGTGCCTTAGACATTAGATTGGACATTAGACTTTGCATGAAAGGAGGACTGGCAACGGCGTTGCGCTGGATAATGTGAAAAGTGTTGATAGGTAGTAAAAACCTGAGAATCCGTCCGTTTTCGTCATTTGTTATCGAATCGACCTAAAGCCAGATCGTCACATTGGCCTCTCTTCTCTCTGACACGGTTACATTTATCCTCTGCAAAACTATGTCGCGTGGTGCGGTATCCGGAGAGACTAAAAGCATCATAGTAAAACACAAATGAACCTTCTAAGTTGATGTAATAACCAAGAAGAAGTAGTAAAACTCAAGTTTTAGCTATCGATTATTGACTTTTTAGGTGGCTTTGGTGAGTTGGACATGAGATGGGACCTTAAGATTTTGCATGAAAGGAAGACTAGCAGCCGCGCTACACGGGTGAATGTGAAAAGTGTTCATATGTAGTAAAACCTGAGAAATCCGTCCGTTTTCGTCATCTGTTATCGAAACGACTTAAAGCCAGATCGTCACATTATCCGATCTTCTCTCTGAAACGATTACATTTATCGTCTGCAAAGCTATGTCGCGTGTTACGTTATCCGGAGACACTAAAAGCATCATAGTAAAACACAGATGAACCTTCTAAGTTGATGTAATAGCCAGTAAGAAGTAGTACTATTCAAGTTTTTGTTATCGATTATTGACGTTTTACCATTCTTTGGTGCATGGAAATGAGCTAGGACCTTAAGATTTTGCATGAAGGGACGTCTAGTGGCCGCGTTGCAGGGGAGAAAGTGACAAGTTTGCATATGTAGTAAAAATCTGAGAAATTCGTCCGTTTTCGTCATTTGTTTTCGAATCGACTTAAATCCAGATCGACACATTGGCCGCTCTTCTCTCTGAAACGATTACATTTATCGTCTGCAAAGCTATGTCCGGTGCTGCGGTATGCGGAGACACTAAAAGCACCATAATACAATACAGATGAACCTTCTAAGTTAATGTAATAACCAGTAAGAAGTAGTACAATTCAAGTTTAAGTTATAGATTATTGAATTTTTAGCCGGCTTTGGTGCCTTTGACATGAAATAGGACCTTAAGATTTTGCATGAAAGGCAGGACTAGCAACCGCGTTGCACAGGGGAATGTGAAAAGTTTTCATATGTAGTAAAAACCTGATAAATCGGTTCGTTTTCGTGATTTGTTATCGAATAGACTTAAATCCAGATCGCCACATTGGCCGCTCTTCTCTCTGAAACGGTTACGTTTTGTCATCTGCAAAGCTATGTCGCGTGCTGCAGTATCCGGAGACACTAAAAGCAGCATAGTAGAGCACAGATGAAGCCTCTAAGTTGATGTAATACCCAGTAGGAAGTAGTACAATTCAAGTATTAGTTATCGATTACTGACTTTTTACGCTTCTTTGGAGCCTTGGACTTGAGGTAGGACCTTAAGATTTTGCATGAAGGGAAGTCTATCAGCCCCGTAGCACGGGAGAAAGTGAAAAGTGTTCATACATAGCCGCGGTCCTCGGGCGAATGTGAAAAGTGTTCATATGTAGTAAAAACCTGAGAAATCCGTCCGGTTGCGTCATTTGTTATCGATTCGATTTAAATCCAGATCGTCATATTCACCGCTCTTCTCTCTGAAACGGTTACATTTATCGTCGGCAAAGCTCTGTCGAGTGCTGCTGTATGGGGAGATACTGAAAGCACCATAGTAGAACATAGATGAAGCTTCTAAGTTGATGTAATAGCCAGTAAGAAGTAGTACTATTAAAAAATTAGTTATCGATTATTGACTTTTTAGCCGGCTTTGGTGGCTTGGACATGAGCAAAGACTTTACCATTTTGCATGAAAGGAGAACTAGCAACCGCGTTGCACGGGAGAATGTGAAAAGTGTTCATATGTAGTAAAAACCTGAAAAATCCGTCCGTTTTCGTCATTTGTTATTGAATCGACTTAAAGCCAGATCTTCACTTTGGCCGCTCTTCTCTCTGAAACGGTTACATTTATCGTCTGCAAAGCAATGTCTCGTGTTTCGGTATCCGGAGATACTAATAGCACCATAGTAGAACACAGATGAAACTTATAAGTTGATGTAATAGCCAGTAAGAAGTAGCAGAATTCAGGTTTTAGTTATCGATTATTGACTCTTTAGCAGGCTTTGGTGCCTTGGACATTTGCTAGGACCTTAGGATTTTGCATGAAAGGAGGACTAGCAGCCGCGGTCCTCGGGCGAATGTGAAAAGTTTTCATATGTAGTAAGAAACTAAGAAATCCGTCCGTTTTCGCCATTTGTTATCGAATCGACTTAACACCAGATCGTCTTATTGGCCGCTCTTCTCTCTGATACGGCTACATTTAGAGTCTGCAAAGCTATGTCGCGTGCTGTGGTATGCGGCGACACTAAAAGCACCATGGAAGAATACAGATGAAACTTCTAAGTTTATGTAATAGCCAGTAAGAAGCAGTAGAATTAAAGTTTTAGCTATCGATTATTGACTTTTTACCCTTCTTTGGCGCTTGGACATGAGTTAGTGCCTTAAGATATTTCATGAAGGGAAGGCTAGTGGCCACGATGCACGGGAGAATGTGAAAAGTGTTCATATGTAGTAAAAATCTACGAAATTCGTCCGTTTTCGTCATTTGTTATTGAATCGCCTTAAATTAAGATCGACACATTTGCCGCTCTTCTCTCTGGAACGATTACATTTATCGTCTGCAAAGCTATGTTGCGTGCTGCGGTATGTGGATACACTAAAACCATCATAGTAGTACACAGATGAAGCTTCTAAGTAATGTAATAGCCAGTAAGCAGTAGTACAATTCAGGTTTTAGTTATCGGTTATTGACTTTTTAGCACGCTTTGGAGCCTTGGACATTTGCTAGGAACTTAGGATTTTGCATGAAAGGAGGACTAGCAACTGCGTTGCACGGGAGAATACGATAAGCGATCATATGTAGTAAGAATCGGAGAAATCCGTCCGTTTTCGTCATTTGTTATTGATTCGACTTAAATCCAGATCGACACATTGGCCGCTCTTCTCTCTGAAAGGATTACATTTATCGTCTGCAAAGCTATGTCGCGTGCTACGTTATCCGGAGACACTAAAAGCATCAGAGTAAAAAACAGATGAACCTTCTAAGTTGATGTAATAGCCAGTAAGAAGTAGTACTATTCAAGTTTTTGTTATCGATTATTGACTTTTTACCATTCATTGGTGCTTCGACATGACCTAGGAAATGAAGATTTTGCATGAAGGGAAGTCTAGTGGCCGCGTTGCAGGGGAGAATGTGAAAAGTGTTCATATGTAGTAAAAATCTGAGAAATTCGTCCGTTTTCGTCATTTGTTATCGAATCGACTTAAAGCCAGATCTTCACATTGGCCGCTCTTCTCTCTGAAACGGTTACATTTGTCTTCTTGAAAGCTATGTTGCGTCCTGGGGTATGCGGCGACACTAAAAGCACCATATTAGAACAAAGATGAACCTTCTAAGTTGATGTAATAAACAGTAAGAAGTACTACAACTCAAGTTTTAGTTATCGAGTGTTTTCTTTTTAGCCGGCTTTGGTGCCTTGGACATGAGCTACGACTCTACGATTATGCATAAAAGGAGGCCTAGCAGCCGAGTTGCACGGGAGAATGTGAAAAGTGTTCATATGTAGTAAAAACCTGATAAATCCGTCCGTTTTCGTCATTTGTTATCCAATCGACTTAAAGCCAGATCGTCACATTGGCCGCTCTTCCCTCTGAAAGGGTTACATTTAACGGCTGCTAAGCTATGTCGCTGGGTGCGGTATGCGGAGACAAGTAAAGCACCATAGTAGAACAAAGAAGAAGATTCTAAGTTGATATAATAGTCAGTAAGAAGCAGTACAATTCAAGTCTTAGTTATCGATTATTGACTTTTTAGCCGGCTTTGGTGCTTTGGACATGAGCTAGGACCTTACGATTTTGCATGAAAGGGGGACTAGCAGCCGCGTTGCACGGGTGAATTTGAAAAGTGTTCATATGTAGTAAAAACCTGAGAAATCCGTCCGGTTTCGTCATTTGTTATCGATTCGATTTAAATCCTGATCGTCATATTCACCGCTCTTCTCTCTGAAACGGTTACATTTATCGTCGGCAAAGCTCTGTCGAGTGCTGCTGTATGGGGAGATACTGCAAGCACCATAGTAGAACATAGATGAAGCTTCTAAGTTGATGTAATAGCCAGTAAGAAGTAGTACTATTAAAAAATTAGTTATCGATTATTGACTTTTTAGCCGGCTTTGGTGGCTTGGACATGAGCAAAGACTTTACGATTTTGCATGAAAGGAGAACTAGCAACCGCGTTGCACGGGGGAATGTGAAAAGTGTTCATATGTAGTAAAAACCTGAGAAATCCGTCTGTTTTCGTCATTTGTTATCGAATCGACTTAAAGCCAGATCGTCACATTATCCGCTCTTCTCTCTGAAACGATTACATTTATCGTCTGCAAAGCTATGTCGCGTGCTACGTTATCCGGAGACACTAAAGCATCATAGTAAAACACAGATGAACCTTCTAAGTTGATGTAATAGCCAGTAAAAAGTAGTACTATTCAAGTTTTTGTTATCGATTCTTGACGTTTTACCATTCTTTGGTGCTTGGACATGAGCTAGGACCTTAACATTTTGCATGAAGGGAAGTCTAGTGGCCGCGTTGCAGGGGAGAAAGTGAAAAGTGTTCATATGTAGTAAAAATCTAAGAAATTCGTCCGTTTTCGATATTTGTTATCGAATCGACTTAAATCCAGATCGACACATTGGCCGCTCTTCTCTCTGAAACGATTACACTTATCGTCTGCAAAGCTATGTCCGGTGCTGCGGTATGCGGAGACACTAAAAGCACCATAGTAGAACACAGATAAAGCTTCTAAGTTGATATAATAGCCAGTAAGAAGTAGTACAATTCAAGATTTAGTTATCGATTATTGACTTTTTACCTGGCTTTGGTGCCTTTGACATGAGGTAGGACTATACGATTTTGCATGAAAGGAAAACTAGCAACCGCGTTAAACGGGCGAATGTGAAAAGTGTTCATATGTAGTAACAGCCTGAGAAATCCGTCCGTTTTCGTCAATTGTTATCGAAATGACTTAAAGCCAGGACGTTACATTGTCCGCTCTTCTCTCTGAAACGGTTACATTTATCGTCTGCAAAGCTATGTCGTGTGCGGCGGTATGCGAAGACACAAAAAGCACCATAGTAGAGCACTGAAAAAGGTTCTAAGTTTATGTAATAGCCAGTAAGAAGTTGTACAATTCACGTTTTAGTTATCGATTATCGACTTTTTAGCATTTTTTGTGCCTTGGGCATGAGCTTTGACGTTAAGATTTTGCATGAAAGGCGGACTAGCAGCCGCGTTGCACCGGAGAATGTGAAAAGTGTTCATATGTAGTAAAAACCTGAGAAATCCGTCCGTGTTCGTCACTTGTGATCGAATCGACTTAAAGCCAGATAGTCACATTGGCCGCTCTTCTCTCTGAAACGGTTACATTTATCGTCTGCAAAGCTATGTCGCGTGCTGCGGTATGCGGAGACACTAAAAGCACCATAGTAGAACAAAGAAGAAGATTCTAAGTTAATGTAATAGCCAGTAAAAAGCAGTACAATTCAAGTATGGTTATTGATTATTGATTTTTAGCCGGCTATGGTGCCTTCGACATGAGGTGGAACCTTAAGATTTTGTTTGAAAGGAGGACTAGGAGCCGCGTTGCACGGGAGAATGTGAAAAGGGTTCATATGTAGTAAAAAACTGGGAAATCCGTCCTTTTTCGTCAATTGTTATCGAATCGAATTAAAGCCACATCGTTACATTGGCCGCTCTTCCCTATGAAACGGTTAAATTTCTCGTCTCCAATGATATGTCGCGAGCTACGGTATGCGGAGACACTACAATCACCATATTAGAACACAGAAGTAGCTTCTAAGTTGACGTAATACCCAATAAGAAGTAGTACAATTAACGTTTTAGTTATCGATTATTGACTTTTCAGCCTTTTTTGGTGCCTTGGGCATGAGCTAGGACCTTAAGATTTTGCATGAAAGGACGACTAGCAGCCGCGTTGCACGGGAGAATGTGAAAAGTGGTCATATGTAGTAAAAACCTGACAAATCCGTCCGTGTTCGTCATTTGTTATCGAATCGACTTAAAGCCAGATAGTCACATTGGCCATTCTTCCTTCTGAAACGGTTGCATTTACCGTATGCAAAGCTTTGTCGCTGGGTGCGGTATGCGGAGACACTAAAAGCACCATAGTAGAACACAGATGAAGCTTCTAAGTTGATGTAATAGCCAGTAAGAAGTAGTACAATTCAAGTTTTAGGTATCGATTGTTGACTTTTTACTCTTCTTTGGTGCCTTGGACATGAGCTAGGTCCTTAAGATTTTGCTTGAAGGAGGACTAGCAGCCGCGTTGCACGGGAGAATGTGAAAAGTGTTCATATGTAGTAAACACCTGAGAAATCCGTCCGTGTTCCTCATTTGTTATCGAATCGACTTAAAGACACATCGTCACATTTAACGCTCTTCTCTCTGAAACGGTTACATTTATCGTCTGCAAAGCTATGTCACGTATTGCGGTATGCGGTGAGGCTAAAAGCAAACATAATAGAACACAGAAGAAGCTTCTAAGTTGAAGTAATAGCCAGTAAGAAGCAGTACAATTCAAGTATTGGTTATCAATTATTGATTTTTAGCCGGCTTTGGTTCCTTAGACATGAGGTGGAACCATAAGATTTTGCATGAAAGGAGGACTAGCAGCTGCGTTCCACGGGAAAATGTGAAAAGGGTTCATATGTAGTGAAAACCTGAGAAATCCGTATGTTTTCGTTAATTGTTATCGAATCGACTTAAAGCTAGATCGTTACATTGGCCGCTCTTCCCTCTGAAACCGTTACATTTATGTCGCGAGCTACGTAATGCGGAGACACTAAAAGCACTATACTAGAACACAGACGAAGCTTCTAAGTTGATGTTATAGCCAGTAAGAGGAAGTGCAATTCAAGTATTCTTTATCGATTATTCAATTTTCACCCGGCTTTGGTGCCTTGTACAGCAGCAGGGACATTAAGATTTTGCATGAAAGGAGGACAATTAGCCGCGTTGCACGGGAGAATGTGAAAAGTGTTCATATGTAGTAAAAACCTGAGAAATCCGTCCGTTTTCGTAATTTGTTAATTTTAACATTGGCCGCTCTTCTCTCTGAAACGGTTATATTTACCGTCTGCAAACCTATGTCGCGTGCTGTGGTATGCGAAAACACTAAAAGCGCCATAGTAGAATACAGAAGAAGCTTCTAAGTTGATGTAAGAGCCAGTAAGAAACAGTAAAATTCAAGTTTAGTTATCGATTATTGACCATTTACTTTTCTTTGGTGCCTTGGAAATGAGCTAGGACTTTACGATTTTGCATGTAGGGAAGTGTAAGAGCCGCATTGCACGGGAAAATGTGAAAAATGTTCATATATAGTAAAAACCAGAGAAATCCCTTTGTTTTCGTCATTTGTTATCGAATCGACTTAAAGCCAGATCGTCACATTGACCGCTCTACCCTCTGAAACGGTTACATTTATCGTCTGCAAAGCTATGTCGCTGGGTGCGGTATGCTAAGACACTAAAAGCACCATTGTAGGACACAGAAGAAACCTCCAAGTTGATGTAATAGCCAGTAAGAAACAGAACAATCAAGTTTTAGTTATCGATTATTGACCTTTTACACTTCTTTGGTGCTTCGGACGTGAGCTAGGACCTTAAGATTTTGCATGAAAGGAAGACTAGCAGCCGCGTTGCACGGGAGAAAGTGAAAAGTGTTCATATGTATCAAAAACCTGAGAAATCCGTCCGTTTTCTTCATTTGTAATCGAATCGACTTAAAGCAAGGTTGTTACATTGGCCGCTCTTCTCTCTGAAACGGTTACATTCATCTTCTGCAAAGGTATGTCGCGTGCTGCGGTATTCGGAGACACTAAAAGCACCGTAGTAGAACACAGAAGAAACTACTAAATTGATGTAATAGCCAGTAAGAAGTAGTACAATTCACGTTTCAGTTATCGATTATTGACTTTTTAGCTGGTTTTGGTGCCTTGGACGTGAGCTGGGACCTTACGATTTTGCATGAAAGGAGGACTAGCAGCTGCGTTGAACGGGAAAATGTGAAAAGTGTCCATATGTAGTTATAAAGTGAGAAATTCGCCCGTTTTCGTCATTTGTCATCAAATCCACTTTAAGCCAGATCGTCATATTGGCCGCTCTTCTCTCTGAAACGGTTACATTCAGCTTCTGCAAAGCACTGTCGCTGGGTGCGGTATGCGGAGACACTAAAAGAACCATTGTAGAACACAAAAGAAGCTTCTAAGTTGATTTAATAGCCAGTAAGAAGTAGTACAACTCAAGTTTAAGTTATCGATTATTGACTTTTTAGCCGGCTTTGGTGCCTTGGACATTTGCTAGGACCTTACGATTTTGCATTATGGAAGGTGTAGCAGCCGCGTTGCACGGAAGAATTTGAAAAGTGTTCATATGTAGTAAAACCTGAGAAGCCCGTCCGTTTTCGTTATTTTTTATGGAATCGACTTAAAGCCAGATCGTCACATTGGCCGCTCTTCTCTCTGAAACGGTTACATTTATAGCCTGCAAAGAGATGTCGCATGCTGCAGTATGCGGAGACACTGAAAGCACCATAGTAGAACACAGAAGAAGCTTCTAAGTTGATGTAATAGCCAGTAAGATAAAGTACAATTCAAGTTTTAGGTATTGATTATTCACATTTTAGCCGGCTTTCCTGCCTTATACATGATCTAGGACCTTAAGATTTTCATTAAAGGAGGACTAGTAGCCGCGTTGCTCGGCAGAATGGGAAAAATGATCATATGTAGTAACAACCTGAGAAATCCGTCCGTTTTCGTTATTTGTTATCGAATCGACTTAAAGCCACATCGTCACATCGGCCGCTCTTCTCTCTGAAACGATACATTTGTCGTCTGCAAAACTAGGACGCGTGCTGCAGTAAGCGGAGACACTAAAAGCACCGTAGTAGAACACAGAAAAAGCTTCTAGGTTGATGTAATAGACAGTAAGAAGCAGTACAATACACGTTTTAACTATCGATTATTGCCTTTTGAGCCGGCTTTGGTGCCTTGGACATGAGCTAGGAACTTAAGATTTTGCATGAAAGCAAGACTAGCTGCCTCGTTGCACGGGAGAATGTGAAAAGTGTTCATATGTAGTAAAAACCTGAGGAATCCGTCCGTTTTCGTAATTTGTTATCGAATCGACTTAAAGCAAGGATGTTACTTTGGACGCTCCTCTCTCTGAAACGGTTACATTTATCTTCTGCAAAGCTATGTGGAGTGCTGCGGTATGCTGAGACACTAAAAGCACCATAGTAGAACACAGACGAAGCTTCCAAGTTGATGTAATAGCCAGTAAGAAGCAGTACAAATCAAGTTTTAGTGATTCTTATTGACTTTTTAGCCGGCTTTGGTACCTGGGACATGAGCTAGAACCTTAAGATTTTGCATGAAAGGAGAACTAGCAGCTGCGTTGCACGAGAAAATGTGAAAAGTGTTCATATGTAAATAAAACATGAGAAATTCGCTAGTTTTCGTCATTTGTTATCAAATCGACTTTAAGCCAGATCATCACTTTGGTCGCGCTTCTCTCTGAAACGGTTACATTTATCGTCTGCAAAGCTATGTCGCGTGCTGCGGTATGCGGAGACACTAAAAGCAACATAGTAGGACACAGAAGAAACTTCTAAGTTGATGTAATAGCCAGTAAGAAACAGTACAATTCAAGTTTTGTTATCGATTATTGAACTTTTACCCTACTTTGGTGCCTTGGACATGAGCTAGGACCTTAAGATTTTGCTTGAAAGGAAGACTAGCAGCCGCGTTGCACGGGAGAATGTGAAAAGTGTTCATATGTAGCAAAAACATGAGAAATCAGTCCGTTTTCGTCATTTGTTATCCAATCGACTTAATGTCAGATCGTCTCATTGGCCGCTAATCACTCTTAAACGGTGACGTATATCGTCTGCAAAGCTATGTCGCGTTCTGCGGTATGCGGAGACACTAAAAGCACCATAGTAGAACACAGACGAAGCTTCCAAGTTGATGTAATAGCCAGTAAGAAGCAGTACCAATCAAGTTTCTGTTATCAATTATTGCCTTTATAGCCTGCTTTGGTGCCTTGGACATGAGCTAGTACCTTAAGATTTTGCATAAAAGGAGGACCAGCAGCCGCGTTGTTCGGGACAATGTGAAACGTATTCATACGTAGTAAAAACCTGAGAAATCCGTCCGTTTTCGTCATTTGTTATCGAATCGACTTAAAGCCAGATCGTCACATTGCCGCTCTTCCCTCTGAAATGGTTGTACTTATCGTCTCCAAAGCTATGTCGCGGGCTTCGGTATGTGGAGACACTAAAAGCACAATAGTAGAACACATATTAAGCTTCTAAGTTGATGTAATAGCCAGTAAGAAGTAGTACAATTCAAGTTTTAGGTATCGATTATTGACTTTTTAGCTGGCTTTGGTGCCTTGGAAATGAGCTAGGAACTTAAGATTTGGCATGAAAGGAGGACTAAGCTGCGTTGCGTGGGATAATCTGAAAAGTGTTCATATGTAGTAAAAATCTGAGAAATCCGTCCGTTTTCGTCATTTGTTATCGAATCGACTTAAAGCCAGATCGTCACATTGGCCGCTCTTCTCTCTGAAACGGTTGTACTTATCGTCTGCAAAGCTATGTCGCGTGCTGCGGTACACAGAGACACTAAAAGCACCATAGTGGAACACAGATAAGGCTTCTAAGTTAATGTAATAGCAAGGAAGAACTAGTACAATTCGAGTTTTAGGTATCGATTATTGATATTTTAGCTGGCTTTGGTGTCTTGGACATGATCTAGGACCTTAAGATTCTGTTTGAAGGGAGGACTAGCAGCCGAGTTGCACTATAGTATGTGGAAAGTGTTCATATGTAGTAAAAACCTGAGAAATCCGTCCGTTTTCGTAATTTGTTATCGAATCGACTTAAAGCAAGGTTAATACTTTGGCCGCTCCTCTCTCTGAAACGGTTACATTTATCTTCTGCAAAGCTATGTGGAGTGCTGCGGTATGCGGAGACACGAAAAGCACCATAGTAGAACACAGAAGAAACATCTAAGTTCATGTAATAGCCAGTAAGAAGTAGTACAATTCACGTTTTAGTTATCGATTATTGACTTTGTAGCTGGCTTTGGTGCCTTGGACATGAGCTAGGACCTTAAGATTTTGCATGAAATGAGAACTAGCAGCTGCGTTGAACGGGAAAATGTGAAAAGTGTCCATATGTAGTTATAAAGTGAGAAATTCGCCCGTTTTCGTCATTTGTTATCAAATCCACTTTAAGCCAGATCGTCATATAGGCCGCTCTTCTCTCTGAAACGGTTACATTCAGCGTCTGCAAAGCACTGTCGCTGGGTGCGGTATGCGGAGACACTAAAAGCACCATAGTAGAACACAGAAGAAGCTTCTAAGTGTATGTAATACCCAGTAACAAGTAGTACAATTCACGTTTCAACTATCGATTATTGCCTTTTGAGCCGGCTTTGGTGCCTTGGACATGAGCTAGGACCTTAAAATTTTGCATAAATGGAGAACTAGAAGCCGCGTTGCTCGGCAGAATGTGAAACGTATTCATATGTAGTAAAAACCTGAGAAATCCGTCCGTTTTCGTCATGTGTTATCGAATCGAATTAAAACAAGGAGGTTACATTGCCCGCTATTCTCTCTGAAACGGTTACATTTATCGTCTGCAAAGCTATGTCGCGTGCTGCGGTATGCGGAGACACTAAAAGCAACATAGTAGGACACAGAAGTAACTTCTGAGTTGATGTAATAGGCAGCAAGAAACAGTAGAATTCAAGTTTTAGTTATCGATTATTGACCTTTTACCCTTCTTTGGTGCCTTGGACATGAGCTAGGAACTTAATATTTTGCATGAAAGGAAGACTAGCAGCCGCGTCGCACGGGAGAATGTGTAAAGTGTTCATATGTAGCAAAAACCTGAAAAATCCGTCTGTTTTCGTCATTTGTTATCGGATCGACTTAAAGCAAGGTTGTTACATTGGCCGCTCTTCTCTCTGAGACGGTTACATTTATCTTCTGCAAAGCTATGTCGCGTGCTGCGGTATGCGGAGACACTAAAAGCACCATAGTAGAACACAGAAGAAACTTCTAAGTTGATGTAATAGCCAGTAAGAATTAGTACAATTCACGTTTTAGTTATCGATTATTGACTTTTTAGCCGGCTTTGTTGCCTTGGACATGAGCTAGGACCTTAAAATTTTGCGTGAAAGGAGAACTAGCAGCTGCGTTGCACGAGAAAATGTGAAAAGTGTTCATATGTAAATAAAACAAATTCGCTAGTTTTCGTCATTTGTTATCAAATCGACTTTAAGCCAGATCATCAATTTGGTCGCGCTTCTCTCTGAAACGGTTACATTTATCGTTTGCAAAGCTATGTCGCGTGCTGCGGTATGCGGAGACACTAAAAGCAACATAGTAGGACACAGAAGAAACTTCTAAGTTGATGTAATAGCCAGTAAGAAACAGTACAATTCAAGTTTTGTTATCGATTATTGAACTTTTACCCTACTTTGGTGCCTTGGACATGAGCTAGGACCTTTAGATTTTGCTTGAAAGGAAGACGATCAGCCGCGTAGCACGGGAGAATGTGAAAAGTGTTCATATATAGCAAAAACCTGAGAAATCCGTTCGTTTTCTTTATTTGTTATCGATTCGACTTAAAGCAAGGTTGTTACATTGGCCGCTCTTCTCTCTGAAACGGTTACATTTATCTTCTGCAAAGCTATGTCGCGTTCTGCCATATGCGGAGACACTAAAAGCACCATAGTGGAACACAGAAGAAGCATCTAAGTTGATATAATAGCCATTAAGAAACAGTACACTTCAAGTTTTGTTATCGATTATTGAACTTTTACCCTACTTTGGTGCCTTGGACATGAGCTAGGACCTTAAGATTTTGCTTGAAAGGAAGACTAGCAGCCGCGTTGCACGGGAGAATGTGAAAAGTGTTCATATGTAGCAAAAACATGAGAAATCAGTCCGTTTTCGTCATTTGTTATCCAATCGACTTAATGTCAGATCGTCTCATTGGCCGCTAATCACTCTTAAACGGTGACGTATATCGTCTGCAAAGCTATGTCGCGTTCTGCGGTATGCGGAGACACTAAAAGCACCATAGTAGAACACAGACGAAGCTTCCAAGTTGATGTAATAGCCAGTAAGAAGCAGTACCAATCAAGTTTCTGTTATCAATTATTGCCTTTATAGCTGGCTTTGGTGCCTAGCTAGTACCTTAAGATTTTGCATAAAAGGAGGACCAGCAGCCGCGTTGTTCGGGACAATGTGAAACGTATTCATACGTAGTAAAAACCTGAGAAATCCGTCCGTTTTCGTCATTTGTTATCGAATCGACTTAAAGCCAGATCGTCACATTGCCGCTCTTCCCTCTGAAATGGTTGTACTTATCGTCTCCAAAGCTATGTCGCGGGCTTCGGTATGTGGAGACACTAAAAGCACCATAGTAGAACACATATTAAGCTTCTAAGTTGATGTAATAGCCAGTAAGAAGTAGTACAATTCAAGTTTTAGGTATCGATTATTGACTTTTTAGCTGGCTTTGGTGCCTTGGAAATGAGCTAGGAACTTAAGATTTGGCATGAAAGGAGGACTAAGCTGCGTTGCGTGGGATAATCTGAAAAGTGTTCATATGTAGTAAAAATCTAAGAAATCCGTCCGTTTTCGTCATTTGTTATCGAATCGACTTAAAGCCAGATCGTCACATTGGCCGCTCTTCTCTCTGAAACGGTTGTACTTATCGTCTGCAAAGCTATGTCGCGTGCTGCGGTACACAGAGACACTAAAAGCACCATAGTGGAACACAGATAAGGCTTCTAAGTTAATGTAATAGCAAGGAAGAACTAGTACAATTCGAGTTTTAGGTATCGATTATTGATATTTTAGCTGGCTTTGGTGTCTTGGACATGATCTAGGACCTTAAGATTCTGTTTGAAGGGAGGACTAGCAGCCGAGTTGCACTATAGTATGTGGAAAGTGTTCATATGTAGTAAAAAACCTGAGACATCCGTCCGTTTTCGTCATCTGTTATCGAATCGACTTAAAGCCTGATCGTAAGGTTTTTTGCTTTTCTCTCTGATATGGTCGTACTTATCGTCTGCAAAGCTATGTCGCGTGCTGCGGTATGCGGAGACACTGAAATCACCATAGTTGAAGACAGATGGAGCTTCTAAGTTGATGTAATAGCCAGTAAGAAGTAGTACAAGTCAAGTTTTAGGTATTGATTATTGACTTTTTAGCTGGCTTTGGTGCATTGGACATGAGCTAGGACTTTAAGATTCTGCATGAAAAGAAGCCTAGCAGCCGCGTTGCACGGGAGAATGTGAAAAGTGTTCATATGTAGCAAAAACCTGAGAAATCCGTCCGTTTTCGTCATTTGTTATCGAATCGACTTAAAGCAAGGTTGTTACATTGGCCCCTCTTCTCTCTGAAACGGTTACATTTATCTTCTGCAAAGCTATGTCGCGTGCTGCGGTATGCGAAGACACTAAAAGCACCATAGTAGAACACAGAAGAAACTTCTAAGTTAATATAATAGAAAGTAAGAAACAGTACAATTCAAGTTTTGTTATCGATTATTGACCTTTTACCCAACTTTGGTGCCTTGGACATGGGCTAGGACCTTAAGATTTGGCTTGAAAGGAAGACTAGCAGCCGCGTTGCACGGGAGACTGTGGAAAGGGTTCATATGTAGCAAGAACATGAGAAATCAGTCCGTTTTTGTCATTTGTTATTGAATCGACTTAATGTCAGATCGTCTCACTGGCCGCTCATCATTCTTAAATGGTGACATATATCGTCTGCAAAGCTATGTCGCGTTCTGCGGTATGAGGAGACACTAAAAGCACAATAGTAGAACACAGACGAAGCTTCCAAGTTGATGTAATAGCCAGTAAGAAGCAGTACAAATCTAGTTTTAGTGATCGATTATTGACTTTTTAGCCGGCTTTGGTACCTGGGACATGAGCTAGAACCTTAAGATTTTGCATGAAAGGAGAACTAGCAGCTGCGTTGCTCGAGAAAATGTGATAAGTGTTCATATGTAAATAAAACATGAGAAATTCGCTAGTTTTTGTCGGTTGTTATCAAATCGATTTTAAGCCAGATCATCACTTTGGTCGCGCTTCTCTCTGAAAGTACAAGTCAAATTTAGGTATTGATTATTGACTTTTTAGCTGGCTTTGGTGCCTTGGACATGAGCTAGGACTTTAAGATTCTGCATGAAAAGAGGACTAGCAGCCGCGTTGCACGGGAGAATGTGAAAAGTATTCATATGTAGTAAAAACCTGAGAAATCCGTCCGTTTTTCGTCATTTGTTATCGAATCGACTTAAAGCAAGGTTGTTACATTGGCCGCTCTTCTCTCTGAAATGGTTACATTTATCGACTGCTAAGCTATGGCGCGTGCTGCAGTAAGCGGAGACACTAAAAGCACCATGGTAGAACATAGAAGAAGCTTCTAAGTTGATGTAATAGCCAGTAAGAAACAGTACAATTCAAGTTTTGTAATCGATTATTGAACGTTTACCCTACTTTGGTGCCTTGGACATGAGCTAGGACGTTAAGATTTTGCTTGAAAGGAAGACTAGCAGCCGCATTGCACGGGAGAATATGAAAAGTGTTCATATGTAGCAAAAACATTAGAAATCAGTCCGCTTTCGTCATTTGTTATTGAATCGACTTAATGTCAGATCGTCTCACTGGCCGCGCATCATTCTTAAACGGTGACATATATCGTCTGCAAAGCTATGTCGCGTTTTCGGTATGAGGAGACACTAAAAGCACAATAGTAGAACACAGACGAAGCTTCCAAGTTGATGTAATAGCCAGTAAGAAGCAGTACAAATCAAGTTTCAGTGATCGATTATTGACTTTTTAGCCGGCTTTGGTACCTGGGACATGAGCTAGAACCTTAAGATTTTGCATGAAAGGTGAACTAGCAGCTGCGTTGCAAGAGAAAATGTGAAAAGTGTTCATATGTAAATAAAAGATGAGAAATTCGCTAGTTTTCGTCATTTGTTATCAAATCGACTTTAAGCCAGATCATCACTTTGGTCGCGCTTCTCTCTGAAACGGTTACATTTATCGCCTGCAAAGCTTTGTCGCGTGCTGCGGTATGCGGAGACACTAAAAGCAACATAGTAGGACACAGAAGAAACTTCTAAGTTGATGTAATAGCCAGTAAGAAACAGTACAATTCAAGTTTTAGTTATCGATTTTTGACCTTTTACCCTTCTTTGATGCCTTGGACATGAGCTAGGACCTTACGATTTGCATGAAAGGAAGACTAGCAGCCGCGTTGCGCGGGAGAATGTGAAAAGTGTTCATATATAGCAAAAACCTGAGAAATCCGTCCGTTTTCTTTATTTGTTATCGAATCGACTTAAAGCAAGGTGGTTACATTGGCCGCTCATCTATCTGAAAGGGTTACATTTATCTTATGCAAAGCTATGTCGCGTTCTGCGGTATGCGGAGACACTAAAAGCACCATAGTGGAACACAGAAGAAGCACCTAAGTTGATATAACAGCCATTAAGAAACAGTACAATTCAAGTTTTAGTTATCGATTATTGAACTTTTACACTTCTTTGGAGCCTTGGACATGAGCTAGGACTTTAACATTTTGCATGAAAGGAGGACTAGCAGCCGAGTTGCACGGGAGAATGTGAAAAGTGTTCATATGTATTAAAAACCTGAGAAATCCGTCCGTTTTCGTCATTTGTTATCGAATCGACTTAAAGCCAGATCGTCACATTGCCGCTCTTCCCTCTGAAATGGTTGTACTTATCGTCTCCAAAGGTATGTTGCGGGCTTCGGTATGTGGAGACACTAAAAGCACCATAGTAGAACACAGATGAAGCTTCTAAGTTGATATAATAGCTAGTAAGAAGTAGTACAATTCAAGTTTTAGGTATCGATTATTGACTTTTTAGCTGGCTTTGGTGCCTTGGACATGAGCTAGGAACTTAACATTTTGCATGAAAGGGGGACTAGCAGCCAAGTTGCACGGGAGAATGTGAAAAGTGTTCATCTGTAGTAAAAACCTGAGAAATCCGTCCGTTTTCGTCATTTGTTATCGAATCGACTTAAAGCCAGATCGTCACATTAGCCGCAGTTCTGTCTGAAACGGTTACATTTATCGTCTGCAAAGCTATGTCGCATGCTGCGGTATGCAGAGACACTAAAAGCACCATAGTAGAACACAGATGAAGCTTCTAAGTTGATGTAATAGCTAGTATGAAGTAGTACAATTCAAGTTTTTGTTACTGTACCAATTATTGACTTTTTACCATTCTTTGGTACCTTGGATATGAACTAGGAACTTAAGATTTTGCATGAAAGGATGACTAGCAGCCACGTTGCACGGGAGAATGTGAAAAGTGTTCATATGTGGGATAAAGCTGAGAAATCCGTCCGTATTCGTCATTTGTTATCGAATCGACTTAAAGCCAGATCGTCACATTGGCCGCTCTTCTCTCTGAAACGGTTGTACTTATCGTCTGCAAAGCTATGTCGCGTGCTGCGGTACACAGAGACACTAAAAGCACCATAGTGGAACACAGATGAAGCTTCTAAGTTAATGTAATAGCAAGGAAGAAGTAGTAAAATTCGAGTTTTAGGTATCGATTATTGATATTTTAGCTGGCTTTGGTGCCTTGGACATGATCTAGTACCTTAAGATTCTGTTTGAAGGGAGGACTAGCAGCCGAGTTGCACGTTAGTATGTGGAAAGTGTTCATATGTAGTAGAAACCTGAGAAATCCGTCCGTTTTCGTCATCTGTTATCGAATCGACTTAAAGCCAGATCGTAAGATTTTTTGCTCTTCTCTCTGAAACGGTTGTACTTATCGTCTGCAAAGCAATGTCGCGTGCTGCGGTATGCGGAGACACTGAAATCACCATAGTTGAAGACAGATGGAGCTTCTAAGTTGATGTAATAGCCAGTAACAAGTAGTACAAGTCAAGTTTTAGGTATTGATTATTGACTTTTTAGCTGGCTTTGGTGCCTTGGACATGAGCTAGGACTTTAAGATTCTGCATGAAAAGAGGACTAGCAGCCGCGTTGCACGGGAGAATGTGAAAAGTGTTCATATGTAGTAAAAACCTGAGAAATCCGTCCGTTTTCGTCATTCGTTATCGAATCGACTTAAAGCAAGGTTGTTACATTGGCCCCTCTTCTCTCTGAAACGGTTACATTTATCTTCTGCAAAGCTATGTCGCGTGCTGCGGTATGCGGAGACACTAAAAGCACCATAGTAGAACACAGAAGAAACTTCTAAGTTCATATAATAGAAAGTAAGAAACAGTACAATTCAGGTTTTGTTATCGATTATTGACCTTTTACCCAAGTTTGGTTCCTTGGACATGGGCTAGGACCTTAAGATTTGGCTTGAAAGGAAGACTAGCAGCCGCGTTGCACGGGAGACTGTGGATAGGGTTCATATGTAGCAAGAACATGAGTAATCAGTCCATTTTCGTCATTTGTTATCCTATCGACTTAATGTCAGATCGTCTCATTGGCCGCTCATCACTCTTATACGGTGACATATATCGTCTGCAAAGCTATGTCGCGTGCTGCGGTATGCGGAGACACTAAAAGCACCATAGTAGAACATAGAAGAAGCTTCTAAGTTGTCGTAATAGCCAGTAAGGAACAGTATAATTCAAGTTTTGTTATCGATTATTGAACTTTTACCCTACTTTGGTGCCTTGGACATGAGCTAGGACCTCAAGATTTTGCATGAAAGGAAGACTAGAAGCCGCGTTGCACGGGAGAATGTGAAAAGCGTTCATATATAGCAAAAACCTGAGAAATCCGTCCGTTTTCTTTATTTGTTATCGAATCGACTTAAAGCAAGGTTGTTACATTGGCCGCTCTTCTCTCTGAAATGGTTACATTTATCGATTGCTAAGCTATGGCGCGTGCTGCAGTATGCGGAGACACTAAAAGCACCATGGTAGAACATAGAAGAAGCTTCTAAGTTGATGTAATTGCCAGTAAGAAACAGTACAATTCAAGTTTTGTAATCGATTATTGAACTTTTACCCTACTTTGGTGCCTTGGACATGAGCTAGCACGTTAAGATTTTGCTTGAAAGGAAGACTAGCAGCCGCATTGCACGGGAGAATATGAAAAGTGTTCATATGTAGCAAAAACATGAGAAATCAGTCCGCTTTCGTCATTTGTTATTGAATCGACTTAAGGTCAGATCGTCTCACTGGCCGCGCATCATTCTTAAACGGTGACATATATCGTCTGCAAAGCTATGTCGCGTTCTGCGGTATGAGGAGACACTAAAAGCACAATAGTAGAACACAGACGAAGCTTCCAAGTTGATGTAATAGCCAGTAAGAAGCAGTACAAATCAAGTTTTAGTAACCGATTATTGACTTTTTAGCCGGCTTTGGTACCTGGGACATGAGCTAGAACCTTAAGATTTTGCATGAAAGGTGAACTAGCAGCTGCGTTGCACGAGAAAATGTGAAAAGTGTTCATATGTAAATAAAACATGAGAAATTCGCTAGTTTTCGTCATTTGTTATCAAATCGACTTTAAGCCAGATCATCACTTTGGTCGCGCTTCTCTCTGAAACGGTTACATTTATCGTCTGCAAAGCTATGTCGCGTGCTGCGGTATGCGGAGACACTAAAAGCAACATAGTAGGACACAGAAGAAACTTCTAAGTTGATGTAATGGCCAGAAGGAAACAGTACAATTCAAGTTTTAGTTATCGATTTTTGACCTTTTACCCTTCTTTGATGCCTTGGACATGAGCTAGGACCTTACGATTTGCATGAAAGGAAGACTAGCAGCCGCGTTGCGCGGGAGAATGTGAAAAGTGTTCATATATAGCAAAAACCTGAGAAATCCGTCCGTTTTCTTTATTTGTTATCGAATGGACTTAAAGCAAGGTGGTTACATTGGCCGCTCATCTATCTGAAAGGGCTACATTTATCTTCTGCAAAGCTATGTCGCGTTCTGCGGTATGCGGAGACACTAAAAGCACCATAGTGGAACACAGAAGAAGGATCTAAGTTGATATAACAGCCATTAAGAAACAGTACAATTCAAGTTTTAGTTATCGATTATTGAACTTTTACCCTTCTTTGGTGCCTTGGACATCAGCTAGTGCCTTAAGATTTTGCTTGAAAGGAAGACTATCAGCCGCGTTGCACCGGAGAATGTGAAAAGTGTTCCTATGTAGCAAAAACATGAGAAATCAGTCCGTTTTCGTCATTTGTTATCCATTCGACTTAATGTCAGATCGTCTCATTGGCCGCTCATCACTATTAAACGGTGACGTATATCGTCTGCAAAGCTATGTCGCGTTCTGCGGTATGCGGAGACACTAAAAGCACCATAGTAGAACACATACGAATCTTCCAAGTTGATGTAATAGCCAGTAAGAAGCAGTACCAATCAAGTTTCGGTTATCGATTATTGCCTTTATAGCCGGCTTTGGTGCCTTGGACATGAGCTAGGACCTTACGATTTTGCATAAATGGAGGACTAGCTGCCGCGTTGCTAGGGACAATGTGAAACGTATTCATATGTAGTAAAAACCTGAGAAATCCGTCCGTTTTCGTCATTTGTTATCGAATCGACTTAAAGCCAGATTGTCACATTGCCGCTCTTCCCTCTGAAATGGTTGTACTTATCGTCTCCAAAGCTATGTCGCGGGCTTCGGTATGTGGAGACACTAAAAGCACCATAGTAGAACACAGATGAAGCTTCTAAGTTGATGTAATAGCTAGTAAGAAGTAGTACAATTCAAGTTTTAGGTATCGATTATTGACTTTTTAACTGGCTTTGGTGCCTACGACATGAGCTAGGAACTTAAGATTTGGCATGAAAGGAGGACTAGAAGCCGCGTTGCGTGGGATAATCTGAAAAGTGATCACATGTAGTAAAAACCTGAGAAATCCGTCCGTTTTCGTCATTTGTTATCGAATCGATTTAAAGCCAGATCGTCACATTGGCCGCAGTTCTGTCTGAAACAGTTACATTTATCGTCTGAAAAGCTATGTCGCGTGCTGCGGTATGCAGAGACACTAAAAGCACCATAGTAGAACACAGATGAAGCTCCTAAGTTGATGTAATAGCTTGTAAGTAGTTGTGCAATTCAAGTTTTAGGTATCGATTATTGACTTTTTACCCTTCTTTGGTGCCTTGGACATGAGCTAGGAACTTAAGATTTGCATGAAAGGAGGCCTAGCAGCCGCGTTGCACGGGAGAATGTGAAAAGTGTTCGTATGTAGTAAAACCTGAGAATTCTGTCCGTATTCGTCATTTGTTATCGAATCGACTTAAAGCCAGATCGTCACATAGGCCGCTCTTCTCTCTGAAACGGTTGTACTTATCGTTTGCAAAGCTATGTCGCGTGCTGCGGTATGTGGAGACACTAAAAGCACCATAGTAGAACACAGATGAAGCTTCTAAGTTGATGTAATAGCCAGTAAGAAGTAGTACAATTCATGTTTTAGTTATCGATTATTGACTTTTTAACTGCCTTTGGTGCCTTGGACATGAGCTAGGACCGTAACATTTTGCATGAAAGGATGACTAGCAGCCGCGTTGCACGGGAGAATGTGAAAAGTGTTCATATGTGGTATAAAGCTGAGGAATAAGTCCGTATTCGTCATTTGTTATCGAATCAACTTAAAGCCTGATCGTCACATTGGCCGCTCTTCTCTCTGAAACGGTTGTACTTATCGTCTGCAAAGCTATGTCGCGTTCTGCGGTATGCAGAGACACTAAAAGCACCATAGTAAAACACAGATGAAGCATCTAAGTTGATGTAATAGCTAGTATGAAGTAGTACAATTCAAGTTTTTGTTATCAATTATTGACTTTTTACCATTCTTTGGTACCTTGGATATGAACTAGGAACTTAAGATTTTGCATGAAAGGATGACTAGCAGCCGCGTTGCACGGGAGAATGTGAAAAGTGTTCATATGTGGGATAAAGCCGAGAAATCCGTCCGTATTCGTCATTTGTTATCGAATCGACTTAAAGCCAGATCGTCACATTGGCCGCTCTTCTCTCTGAAACGGTTGTACTTATCGTCTGCAAAGCTATGTCGCGTGCTGCGGTATGTGGAGACACTAAAAGCACAATAGTAGAACACAGATGAAGCTTCTAAGTTGATGTAATAGCCAGTAAGAAGTATTACAATTCAAGTTATTGGTATCGATTATTGACTTTTTACCTTTCTTTGGTGCCTTGGACATGACCTAGGAACTTAAGATTTTGCATGAAAGGAGGACTAGCAGCCGCGATGCGCGGGAGAATGTGAAAAGTGTTCATATGTAGTAAAAGTCTGAGAAATCCGACCGTTTTCGTCATTTGTTATCGAATCGACTTAAAGCCAGATCGTCACATTGGCCGCTCTTCTCTCTGAAACGGTTGTACTTATCGTCTGCAAAGCTATGTCGCGTGCTGCGGTATCCGGAGACACTAAAAGCACCATAGTAGAACACAGATGAAGCTTCTATGTTGATGTAATAGCCAGTAAGAAGTAGTACAATTCAAATTTCAGTTATCGATTATTGACTTTTTTGCTGGCTTTGGTGCCTTGGACATGAGCTAGGACCTTAAGATTCTGCATGAAAGGAGGACTAGCA
Organism: Schistocerca gregaria; assembly: GCF_023897955.1. NCBI lineage: Eukaryota > Metazoa > Arthropoda > Insecta > Orthoptera > Acrididae > Schistocerca > Schistocerca gregaria. The sequence continues at coordinate 581,417,395 of NC_064925.1, forward strand.
GCCGAGTTGCACGGGAGAGTGTGATGAGGTGTCCATACGTAGTAAAAACCTGAGAAATCCGTCCATTTTCGTCATTTGTTATCGAATCGACTTAAACCCAGATCGTCACATAGGCCGCTCTTCTCTCTGAAACGGTTACATTTATCGTCTGCATGGCTGTGTCGCGTGCTGCGGTATGTGGAGACACTAAAAGCACCATAGTAGAACACAGATGAGCTTCTAAGTTGATGTAATAGCCAGTAAGAAATAGTACAATTCAAGTTTTAGTTATCGATTATTGACTTCTTAGCTGGTTCTGGTGCCTTGGACATGTGCTAGGACCATAACATTTTGCATGAAAGGATGACTAGCAGCCGCGTTGCACGGGAGAATGTGAAAAGTGTTCATATGTGGTATAAAGCTGAGAAATCCGTCCGTAATTGTCATTTGATATCGAATCGACTTAAAGCCAGATCGTCACATTGGCCGCTCTTCTCTCTGAAACGGTTGTACTTATCGTCTGCAAAGCTATGTCGCGTGCTGCGGAATGCGGAGACACTAAAAGCACCATAGTAGAACACAGATGAAGCTTCTAAGTTGATGTAATAGCCAGTAAGAAGTAGTACAATTCATGTTTTAGTTATCGATTATTGACTTTTTAACTGCCTTTGGTGCCTTGGACATGAGCTAGGACCGTAACATTTTGCATGAAAGGAGGACTATCAGCCGAGTAGCACGGGAGAATGTGAAAAGTGTTCATCTGTAGTAAAAACCTGGGAAATCCGTCCGTTTTCGTCATTTGTTATCGAATCGACTTAAAGCCAGATCGTCACATTGGCCGCTCTTCTCTCTGAAACGGTTGTACTTATCGTCTGCAAAGCTATGTCGCGTGCTGCGGTATGCAGAGACACTAAAACCACCATAGTAGAACACAGATGAAGCTTCTAAGTTGATGTAATAGCTAGTATGAAGTAGTACAATTCAAGTTTTTGTTATCGATTATTGACTTTTTACCCTTCTTTGGTACCTTGGACATGAGCTAGGAATTTAAGATTTTGCATGAAAGGATGACTAGCAGCCGCGTTGCACGGGAGAATGTGAAAAGTGTTCATATGTGTTATGAAGCTGAGAAATAAGTCCGTATTCGTCATTTGTTATCGAATCGACTTAAAGCCAGATCGTCACATTGGCCGCTCTTCTCTCTGAAACGGTTGTACTTATCGTCTGCAAAGCTATGTCGCGTTCTGCGGTATGCAGAGACACGAAAAGTACCATAGTAGAACACAGATGAAGCTTGTAAGTTGATGTAATAGCCTGTAAGAAGTATTACAATTCAAGTTTTTGGTATCGATTATTGACTTTTTACCCTTCTTTGGTGCCTTGGACATGACCTAGGAACTTAAGATTTTGCATGAAAGGAGGTCTAGCAGCCGCGATGCGCGGGAGAATGTAAAAAGTGTTCATATGTAGTAAAAGATTGAGAAATCCGTCCGTTTTCGTCATTTGTTATCGAATCGACTTAAAGCCAGATCGTCACATTGGCCGCTCTTCTTTCTGAAACGGTTGTACTTATCGTCTGCAAAGCTATGTCGCGTGCTGCGGTATGCGGAGACACTAAAAGCACCATAGTAGAACACAGATGAAGCTTCTATGTTGATGTAATAGCCAGTAAGAAGTAGTACAATTCAAATTTTAGGTATCGATTATTGACTTTTTAGCTGGCTTTGGTGCCTTGGACATGAGCTAGGACCTTAAGATTCTGCATGAAAGGAGGACTAGCAGCCGAGTTGCACGGGAGAGTGTGAAAAGTGTTCATATATAGTAAAAACCTGAGAAATCCGTCCATTTTTGTCATTTTTTATCGAATCGACTTAAAGCCAGATCGTCACATTGGCCGCTCTTCTCTCTGAAACGGTTACATTTATCGTCTGCATGGCTGTGTCGCGTGCTGCGGTATGTGGAGACACTAAAAGCACCATAGTAGAACACAGATGAGCTTCTAAGTTGATGTAATAGCCAGTAAGAAATAGTACATTTCAAGTTTTAGTTATCGATTATTGACTTCTTAGCTGGTTCTGGTGCCTTGGACATGAGCTAGGACCTTAACATTTTGCATGAAAGGATGACTAGCAGCCGAGTTGCACGGGAGAATGTGAAAAGTGTTCATATGTGGGATAAAGCTGAGAAATCCGTCCGTATTCGTCATTTGATATCGAATCGACTTAAAGCAAGGTCGTCACATTGGCCGCTCTTCTCTCTGAAACGGTTGTACTTATCGTCTGCAAAGATATGTCGCGTGCTGCGGTATGCGGAGGCACTAAAAGCACCACAGTAGAACACGGATGAAGCTTCTAAGTTGATGTAATAGCCAGTAAGAAGTAGTACAATTCAAGTTTTAGTTATCGATTATTGACTTTTTAACTGGCTTTGGTGCCTTGGACATGAGCTAGGAACTTAAGATTTTGCATGAAAGGAGGACTAGCAGCCGCGATGCGCGGGAGAATGTGAAAAGTGTTCATATGTAGTAAAAGCCTGAGAAATCCGTCCGTTTTCGTCATTTGTTATCGAATCGACTTAAAGCCAGATCGTCACATTGGCCGCTTTTCTCTCTGAAACGGTTACATTTATCGTCTGCAAAGCTATGTCACGTGCTGCGGTACGTGGAGACACTAAAAGCACCACATTAGAACACAGATGAAGCTTCTAAGTTGATGTAATAGCCAGTAAGAAGTAGTACAATTCAAGTTTTATTTATCGATTATTGACTTTTTAACTGGCTTTGGTGGCTTTTAGATGAGCTAGGAACTTAAGATTTTGCATGAAAGGAGGACTAGCAGCCGCGATGCGCGGGAGAATGTGAAAAGTGTTCATATGTAGTAAAAACCTGAGAAATCCGTCCATTTTCGTCATTTGTTATCGAATCGACTTAAAGAAATATCGTCAAATTGGCCGCTCTTCTCTCTGAAACGGTTGTACTTATCGTCTGCAAAGCTATGTCGCTTGTTGCGGTATGCGGAGACACTAAAAGCACCATAGTAGTACACAGCTGAAGCATCTAAGTTGATGTAATAGACAGTAAGAAGTAGTACAGTTCAAGTTTTGGTATCGATTATTGAATTTTAGCTGGCTTTGGTGCCTTTGACATGAGCTAGGACCTGATGATTCTGCATGAAATGAGGACTAGCAGCCGAGTTGCATGGGAGAATGTGAAAAGTGTTCATACGTAGTAAAAACTTGAGAAATCCGTAGGTTTTCGTCATTTGTTATCGAATCGACTTAAAGCCAGATCGTCACATTGGCCGCAGTTCTGCCTTAAACGGTTACATTTATCGTCTGCAAAGCTATGTCGCGTGCTGCGGTATGCGGAGACACTAAAAGCACCATAGTAGAACACAGATGAAGCTTCTAAGTTGATGTAATAGCCAGTAAGAAGTAGTACAATTCAAGTTTTAGTTCTCGATTATTGTCTTTTTAACTGGCTTTGGTGCCTTATACATGAGCTAGGACCTTAACATTTTGCATGAAAGGTGGACTAGCAGCCGTGTTGCACGGGAGAAAGTGAATAGTGTTCATACGTAGTAAAAACCTGAGAAATCCGTCCGTTTTCGTCATTTGTATTCGAATCGACTTAAAGCAAGGTTGTTACATTGGCCGCTCTTCTCTCTGAAACGGTTACATTCATCTTCTGCAAAGGTATGTCGCGTGCTGCGGTATGTAGAGACACTAAAAGCACCATAGTAGAACACAGATGAAGCTTCTAAGTTGATGTAATAGCCAGTATGAAGTAGTACAATTCAAGTTTTTGTTATCGATTATTGACTTTTTACCCTTCTTTGGTACCTTGGACATGAGCTAGGAACTTAAGATTTTGCATGAAAGGATGATTAGCAACCGCGTTGCACGGGAGAATGTGAAAAGTGTTCATATGTTATATAAAGCTGAGAAATCCGTCCGTATTCGTCATTTGTTATCGAATCGACTTAAAGCCAGATCGTCACATTGGCCGCTCTTCTGTCTGAAAGGGTTGTACTTATCGTCTGCAAAGCTAAGTCGCGTAATGCGGTATGCAGAGACACTAAAAGCACAATAGTAGAACACAGATAAAGCTTCTAAGTTGATGTAATAGCCAGTAAGAAGTATTACAATTTAAGTTTTTGGTATCGATTATTGACTTTTTACCCTTCTTTGGTGCCTTGGACATGACCTAGGAACTTAAGATTTTGCATGAAAGTAGGACTAGCAGATGCGATGCGCGGGAGAATGTGAAAAGTGTTCATATGTAGTAAAAGCCTAAGAAATCCGTCCGTTTTCGTCATTTGTTATCGAATCGACTTAAAGCCGGATCGTCACATTGGCCGCTCATCTGTCTGAAACGGTTACATTTATCGTCTGCAAAGCTATGTCGCATGCTATGGTATGCGGAGACACAAAAAGCACCATAGTGGATCACAGATGAAGCATCTACGTTGATGTAATAGCCAGTAAGAAGTAGTACAATTCAAGTTTTAGGTATCGATTATTGACTTTTTACCCTTCCTTGGTGCCTAGACATGAGCTAGGAACTTAAGATTTTGCATGAAAGGAGGACTAGCAGCCGCGTTGCACGGGAGAATGTGAAAAGTGTTCATATGTAGTAAAAACCTGAGAAATCCGTCCGTTTTCGTCATTTGTTATAGAATCGACTTAAAGCCAGATCGTCACATTGGCCGCTCTTCTCCCTGAAACGGTTGTACTTATCGTCTGCAATGCTACGTCGCGTGAGCGGTATGCGGAGACACTAAAAACACCATAGTAGAACACAGATGAAGCTTCTAAGTTGATGTAATAGCCAGTAAGATGTAGTAGAATTCAATTTTTAGTTATCGATTATTGACTTTTTAACTAGCTTTGGTGCCTTGGACATGAGCTAGGCCCTTAACATTTTGCATGAAAGGAGGACTAGCAGCCGAGTTGCACGGGAGAATGTGAAAAGTGTTCATTTGTAGTAAAAACCTGAGAAATCCGTCCCTTTAGTAGAACACAGATGAAGCTTGTAAGTTGTTGTAATAGCCAGTAAGAAGTAGTACAATTCAAGTTTTAGGTATCGATTATTGAAATTGTACCCTTCTTTGGTGCCTTGGACATGAGCTAGGACCTTAAGATTCTGCATGAAAGGAGGACTAGCAGCCGAGTTGCACGGGAGAATGTGAAAAGTGTTCATATGTAGTAAAAACCTGACAAAATCCGAACGTTTTCGTCATTTGTTATCGAATCGACTTGAAGCAAGATCATCACATTGGTCGCTCTTCTCTCTGAAACGGTTGTACTTATCGTCTGCAAAGCTATGTCGCGTGCTGCGGTATGCGGAGACACTAAAAGCACCATAGTGGATCACAGATGAAGCATCTACGTTGATGTAATAGCCAGTAAGAAGTAGTACAATTCAAGTTTTAGGTATCGATTATTGACTTTTTACTCTTCTTTGGTGCCTTGGACATGAGTTAGGTACTTAAGATTTTGCATGAAAGGAGGACTAGTAGCCGCGTGCGCGGGAGAATGTGAAAAGTGTTCATATGTAGTAAAAACGTGAGAAATCCGTTACTTTTCGTCATTTGTTATCGAATCGACTTAAAGCCAGATCGTCACATTGGCCGCCCTTCTGTCTGAAACGGTTACATTTATCGTCTGCAAAGCTATGTCGCATGGTGCGGTATGCGGAGACACTAAAAGCACCATAGTAGAACACAGATGAAGCTTCTAAGTTGATGTAATAGCCAGTAAGAAGTAGTACAATTCAAGGTTTAGGTATCGATTATTGACTTTTTAGCTGGCTTTGGTGACTTGTACTTGAGCTAGGACCTTACGATTCTGCATGAAAGGAGGACTAGCAGCCGAGTTGCAAGGGAGAATGTGAAAAGTGTTCATATGTAGTAAAAACCTGAGAAATCCGTCCGTTTTCGTAATTTGTTATGGAATCGACTTAAAGCCAGATCGTAACATTGGCCGCGCTTCTCTCTGAAACGGTTGTACTTATAGTCTGCAATGCTATGTCGCGTGCTGCGGTATGCGTAGACACTAAAAGCACCATAGTAGAACACAGATGAAGCTTCTAAGTTGATGTAATAGCCAGTAAGAAGTAGTACAATTCAAGTTTTAGTTATCGATTATTGACTTTTTAGCTGGCTTTGGTGCCTTGGACATGAGCTAGGACCTTAAGATTCTGCATGAAAGGAGGACTAGCAGCCGCGTTGCACGGGAGTATGTGAAAAGTGTTCATATGTAGTAAAAACCTGAGATATCCGTCCATTTTCGTCATTTGTTATCGAATCGACTTATAGCCAGATCGTCACATTGGCCCCTCTTCTCTCTGAAACGGTTGTACTTATCGTCTGCAAAGCTATGTCGCGTGCTGCAGTATGCGAAGACACTAAAATCACCATAGTGGAACACAGATGAAGCTTCTAAGTTGATGTAATAGCCAGTAAGAAGTAGTACAATTCAAGTTTTAGCTATCGATTATTGACTTTTTAGCTGGCTTTGGTGCCTTGGACATGAGCTATGTCCTTAAGATTCTGCACGAAAGGAGGACTAGCAGCCGAGTTGCACGGGAGTTTGTGAAAAGTGTTCATATGTAGTAAAAACCTGAGAAATCCGTCCATTTTCGTCATTTGTTATAGAATCGACTTAAAGCCAGATCGTCACATTGGCCGCTCTTCTCTCTGAAACGGTTGTACTTATCGTTTGCAAAGCTATGTCGCGTGCTGCGGTATTCCGAGACTCAAAAAGCACCATAGTGGACACACAGATGAAGCTTCTAAGTTGATGTAATATCCAGTAAGAAGTAGTACAATTCAAGTTTTAGGTTATGGATTATTGACTTTTTAGCTGGCTTTGGTGACTGGGACATGAGCTAGGACCTTAAGATTCTGCATGAAATTAGGACTAGCAGCCGAGTTGCATGGGAGAATGTGAAAAGTGTTCATATGTAGTAAAAACCTGAGAAATCCGTCCGTTTTCGTAATTTTTTATGGAATCGACTTAAAGCCAGATCGTCACATTGGCCGCTCTTCTCTCTGAAACGGTAGTACTTACCGTCTGCATAGCTATGTCGCGTGCTGCGGTATGCGTAGTCACTAAAAGCACCATAGTAGAACACAGATGAAGCTTCTAAGTTGATGTAATAGCCAGTAAGAAGTAGTACAATTCAAGATTTACGTATCGATTATTGACTTTTTTGCTGGCTTTGGTGCCTTTGGCATGAGCTAGTTCTTTATGATTCTGCATGAAAGGATGACTAGCAGCCGAGTTGCATGGGAGAATGTGAAAAGTGTTCATATATAGTAAAAACCTGAGAAATCCATCCGTTTTCGTCATTTGTTGTCGAATCGACTTAAAGCAAGATCGTCACATTGTCCGCTCTTCTCTCTGAAACGGTTGTACTTATCGTCTGCAAAGCTATGTCGCGTGCTGCGGTATGCGGAGACACTAAAAGCACAATAAGTAGAACACAGATGAAGCTTCTAAGTTGATGTAATAGCCAGTAAGGAGTAGTACAATTCAAGTTTTAGGTATCGAATATTGACTTTTTAGCAGGCTTTGGTGCCTTGGACATGGGCTAGGACCTTAAGATTCTGCATGAAAGGAGGACTAGCAGCCGAGTTGCACGGGAGGATGCGAAAAGTGTTCATATGTAGTAAAAACCTGAGAAATCCGTCCGTTTTCGTAATTTATTATCGAACCGACTTAAAGCAGTGCGTCACATTGGTTGCTCTTCTCTCTGAAACGGTTGTACTTATCGTCTGCAAAGCTATGTCGCGTGCTGCGGTATGCGGAGACACTAAAAGCACCATAGTAGAACACAGATTAAGCTTCTAAGTTGATGTAATACCCAGTAAGAAGTAGTACAATTCAAGTTTTAGGTATCGATTATTGACTTTTTAGCTGGCTTTGGTGCCTTGGACATGAGCTATGTCCTTAAGATTCTGCACGAAAGGAGGACTAGCAGCCGAGTTGCATGGGAGAATGTGATAAGTGTTCATATGTAGTAAAAACCTGAAAAATCCGTCCGTTTTCGTCATTTGTTATCGAATGGACTTGAAGCCAGATCGTCACATTGGCCGCTCTTCTCTCTGAAACGGTTGTACTTATCGTTTGCAAAGCTATGTCGCGTGCTGCGGTATGCGGAGACACGAAAAGCACCATAGTGGACACACAGATGAAGCTTCTAAGTTGATGTAATAGCCAGTAAGAAGTAGTACAATTCAAGTTTTAGGTATGGATTATTGACTTTTTAGCTATCTTTGGTGCCTTGGAAATGAGCTAGGACATTAAGATTCTGCATGAAAGGAGGACTAGGAGCCGCGTTGCATGGGAGTATGTGACAAGTGTTCATATGTAGTAAAAACCTGAGAAATCCGTCCGTTTTCGTCATTTGTTACCGAATAGACTTAAAGCCAGATCGTCACATTGGCCGCTCTTCTCTCTGAAACGGTTGTACTTAACGTCTGCAAAGCTATGTCGCGTGCTGCGGTATGCAGAGACACTAAAAGCACCATACTAGAACACAGACGAAGCTTCTAAGTTGATGTAATAGCCAGTAAGAAGTAGTACAATTCAAGTTTTAGGTATCGATTATTGACTTTTTAGCTGGCTTTGGTGCCTTGGACATGAGCTAGGACCTTAAGATTCTGCATGAAAGGAGGACTAGCAGCCGCGTTGCACGGGAGTATGTGAAAAGTGTTCATATGTAGTAAAAACCTGAGATATCCGTCCATTTTCGTCATTTGTTATCGAATCGACTTATAGCCAGATCGTCACATTGGCCCCTCTTCTCTCTGAAACGGTTGTACTTATCGTCTGCAAAGCTATGTCGCGTGCTGCGGTATGCGAAGACACTAAAATCACCATAGTGGAACACAGATGAAGCTTCTAAGTTGATGTAATAGCCAGTAAGAAGTAGTACAATTCAAGTTTTAGCTATCGATTATTGACTTTTTAGCTGGCTTTGGTGCCTTGGACATGAGCTATGTCCTTAAGATTCTGCACGAAAGGAGGACTAGCAGCCGAGTTGAATGGGAGAATGTGAAAAGTGTTCGTATGTAGTAAAAACCTGAGAAATCCGTCCGTTTTCGTCATTTGTTATCGAATCAACTTGAAGCCAGATCGTCACATTGGCCGCTCTTCTCTCTGAAACGGTTGTACTTATCGTCTGGAAAGCTATGTCGCGTGCTGCAGTATGCGGAGACACTAAAAGCACCATAGTAGAACACAGATGAAGCTTCTAAGTTGATGTGATAGCCAGTGAGAAATAGTACAATTCAAGTTTTAGGTATCGATTATTGACTTTCTAGCTAGCTTTGGTGCCTTGGACATGAGCTAGGACCTTAAGATTCTGCATGAAAGGAGGACTAGCAGCCGCGTTGCACGGGAGTTTGTGAAAAGTGTTCATATGTAGTAAAAACCTGAGAAATCCGTCCGTTTTCGTCATTTGTTATCGAATCGACTTAAAGCCAGATCGTCACATTGGCCGCTCTTCTCTCTGAAACGGTTGTACTCATCGTTTGCAAAGCTATGTCGCGTGCTGCGGTATTCCGAGACACAAAAAGCACCATAGTGGACACACAGATGAAGCTTCTAAGTTGATGTAATAGCCAGTAAGAAGTAGTACAATTCAAGTTTTAGGTTATGGATTATTGACTTTTTAGCTGGCTTTGGTGACTGGGACATGAGCTAGGACCTTAAGATTCTGCATGAAATTAGGACTAGCAGCCGAGTTGAATGGGAGAATGTGAAAAGTGTTCATATGCAGTAAAAACCTGAGAAATCCGTCCGTTTTCGTAATTTGTTATGGAATCGACTTAAAGCCAGATCGTCACATTGGCCGCTCTTCTCTCTGAAACGGTAGTACTTACCGTGTACAAAGCTATGTCGCGTGCTGCGGTATGCGTAGCCACTAAAAGCACAATAGTAGAACACAGATGAAGCTTCTGGGTTTATGTAATAGCCAGTAAGAAGTAGTACAATTCAAGTTTTAGTTACCGATTATTGACTTTTTAACTGCCTTTGGTGCCTTTGACATGAGCTAGGACCGTAACATTTTGCATGAAAGGGTGGCTAGCAGCCGAGTAGCACGGGAGAATGTGAAAAGTGTTCATCTGTAGTAAAAACCTGAGAAATCCGTCGGTTTTCGTCATTTGTTATCCAATCGACATAAAGCCAGATCGTCACATAGGCCGCTCTTCTCTCTGAAACGGTTGTACTTATCGTCTGCAAAGCTATGTCGCGTGCTGCGGTATGCGGAGACACAAAAAGCACCATAGTAGAACACAGATGAAGCTTCTAAGCTGATGTAAAAGCCAGTAAGGAGTAGTACAATTCTAGTTTTAGGTATCGATTATTAACATTTTACCCTTCTTTGGTGCTTTAAACAGGAGCTAGGAACTTAAGATTTTGTATGAAAGGAGGACTAGCAGTAGCGTTGCACTGAAGAATGTGAAAAGTGTTCATATGTAGTAAAAACCTGAGAAATCCGTTCGTTTTCGTCATTTGTTATCGAATAGACTTAGAGCCAGATCGTCACATTGACCGCAGTTCTGTCTGAAACGGTTACATTTATGGTCTGCAAAGCTATGTCGCGTGCTGCGGTATGTAGAGACACTAAAAGCACCATAGTAGAACGCAGATGATGCTTCTAAGTTGATGTAATAGCTAGTATGAAGTAGTACAATTCAAGTTTTTGTTATCGATTATTGACTTTTTACCCTTCTTTGGTACCTTGGACATGAGCTCGGACCTTAAGATTCTACATGAAAGGAGGACTAGCAGCCGAGTTGCACGGAAGAAAGTGAAAAGTGTTCATACGTATTAAAAACCTGAGAAATCCGTCCGTTTTCGTCGTTTGTTATCGAATAGACTTAAAGCAAGATCGTCACATTGGCCGCAGTTCTGTCTGAAAAGGTTACATTTATCGTCTGCAAAGCTATGTCGCGTGCTGCGGTATGTAGAGACACTAAAAGCACCATAGTAGAACACAGATGAAGCTTCTAAGTTGATGTAATAGCCAGTAAGAAGTAGTACAATTCAAGATTTACGTATCGATTATTGACTATTTTGCTGGCTTTGGTGCCTTTGGCATGAGCTAGTTCTTTATGATTTTGCATGAAAGGATGATTAGCAACCGCGTTGCACGGGAGAATGTGAAAAGTGTTCATATGTTATATAAAGCTGAGAAATCCGTCCGTATTCGTCATTTGTTATCGAATCGACTTAAAGCCAGATCGTCACATTGGCCGCTCTTCTGTCTGAAAGGGTTGTACTTATCGTCTGCAAAGCTAAGTCGCGTAATGCGGTATGCAGAGACACTAAAAGCACAATAGTAGAACACAGATAAAGCTTCTAAGTTGATGTAATAGCCAGTAAGAAGTATTACAATTTAAGTTTTTGGTATCGATTATTGACTTTTTACCCTTCTTTGGTGCCTTGGACATGACCTAGGAACTTAAGATTTTGCATGAAAGTAGGACTAGCAGATGCGATGCGCGGGAGAATGTGAAAAGTGTTCATATGTAGTAAAAGCCTAAGAAATCCGTCCGTTTTCGTCATTTGTTATCGAATCGACTTAAAGCCAGATCGTCACATTGGCCGCGCTTCTCTCTGAAACGGTTGTACTTATCGTCTGCAAAGCTATGTCGCGTGCTGCGGTATGCGTAGACACTAAAAGCACCATAGTAGAACACAGATGAAGCTTCTAAGTTGACGTAATAGCCTGTAAGAAGTAGTACAATTCAAGTTTTAGTTATCGATTATTGACTTTTTAGCTGGCTCTGGTGCCTTGGACATGAGCTAGGACCTTAACATTTTGCATGAAAAGAGGACTAGCAGCTGCGTTGCCAGGGAGAATGTGAAAAGTGTTCATATGTAGTAAAAACCTGAGAAATCCGTCCGTTATCGTCATTTGTTATCGAATCGACGTAAAGCCGGATCGTCACATTGGCCGCTCATCTGTCTGAAACGGTTACATTTATCGTCTGCAAAGCTATGTCGCATGCTATGGTATGCGGAGACACAAAAAGCACCATAGTGGATCACAGATGAAGCATCTACGTTGATGTAATAGCCAGTAAGAAGTAGTACAATTCAAGTTTTAGGTATCGATTATTGACTTTTTACCCTTCCTTGGTGCCTAGACATGAGCTAGGAACTTAAGATTTTGCATGAAAGGAGGACTAGCAGCCGCGTTGCACGGGAGAATGTGAAAAGTGTTCATATGTAGTAAAAACCTGAGAAATCCGTCCGTTTTCGTCATTTGTTATAGAATCGACTTAAAGCCAGATCGTCACATTGGCCGCTCTTCTCCCTGAAACGGTTGTACTTATCGTCTGCAATGCTACGTCGCGTGAGCGGTATGCGGAGACACTAAAAACACCATAGTAGAACACAGATGAAGCTTCTAAGTTGATGTAATAGCCAGTAAGATGTAGTAGAATTCAATTTTTAGTTATCGATTATTAACTTTTTAACTAGCTTTGGTGCCTTGGACATGAGCTAGGCCCTTAACATTTTGCATGAAAGGAGGACTAGCAGCCGAGTTGCACGGGAGAATGTGAAAAGTGTTCATTTGTAGTAAAAACCTGAGAAATCCGTCCCTTTAGTAGAACACAGATGAAGCTTGTAAGTTGTTGTAATAGCCAGTAAGAAGTAGTACAATTCAAGTTTTAGGTATCGATTATTGAAATTGTACCCTTCTTTGGTGCCTTGGACATGAGCTAGGAACTTAAGATTTTGCATGAAAGTAGGACTAGCAGCCGCGATGCGCGGGAGAATGTGAAATGTGTTCATTTGTAATAAAAAACTGAGAAATCCGTCCGTTTTCGTCATTTGTTATCAAATCGACTTAAAGCCAGATCGTCACATTGGCCGCTCTTCTCACTGAAACGGTTGTACTTATCGTGTGCAAAGCTATGTCGCGTGCTGCGTAAACACTAAAAGCACCATAGTAGAATACAGATGAAGCATCAAAGTTGATGTAATAGCCAGTAAGAAGTAGTACAATTCAAGTTTTAGGTATCGATTATTGACGTTTTAGCTGGCATTGGTGCCTTGGACATGAGCTAGGACCTTAAGATTCTGCATGAAAGGAGGACTAGCAGCCGAAGTGCACGGGAGAATGTGAAAAGTGTTCATATGTAGTAAAAACCTGACAAAATCCGAACGTTTTCGACATTTGTTATCGAATCGACTTGAAGCAAGATCATCACATTGGCCGCTCTTCTCTCTGAAACGGTTGTACTTATCGTCTGCAAAGCTATGTCGCGTGCTGCGGTATGCGGAGACACTAAAAGCACCATAGTGGATCACAGATGAAGCATCTACGTTGATGTAATAGCCAGTAAGAAGTAGTACAATTCAAGTTTTAGGTATCGATTATTGACTTTTTACTCTTCTTTGGTGCCTTGGACATGAGTTAGGTACTTAAGATTTTGCATGAAAGGAGGACTAGTAGCCGCATGCGCGGGAGAATGTGAAAAGTGTTCATATGTAGTAAAAACGTGAGAAATCCGTTACTTTTCGTCATTTGTTATCGAATCGACTTAAAGCCAGATCGTCACATTGGCCGCCCTTCTGTCTGAAACGGTTACATTTATCGTCTGCAAAGCTATGTCGCATGGTGCGGTATGCGGAGACACTAAAAGCACCATAGTAGAACACAGATGAAGCTTCTAAGTTGATGTAATAGCCAGTAAGAAGTAGTACAATTCAAGGTTTAGGTATCGATTATTGACTTTTTAGCTGGCTTTGGTGACTTGTACTTGAGCTAGGACCTTACGATTCTGCATGAAAGGAGGACTAGCAGCCGAGTTGCAAGGGAGAATGTGAAAAGTGTTCATATGTAGTAAAAACCTGAGAAATCCGTCCGTTTTCGTAATTTGTTATGGAATCGACAAAAAGCCAGATCGTAACATTGGCCGCGCTTCTCTCTGAAACGGTTGTACTTATAGTCTGCAAAGCTATGTCGCGTGCTGCGGTATGCGTAGACACTAAAAGCACCATAGTAGAACACAGATGAAGCTTCTAAGTTGATGTAATAGCCAGTAAGAAGTAGTACAATTCAAGTTTTAGGTATCGATTATTGACTTTTTAGCTGGCTTTGGTGCCTTGGACATGAGCTAGGACCTTAAGATTCTGCATGAAAGGAGGACTAGCAGCCGCGTTGCACGGGAGTATGTGAAAAGTGTTCATATGTAGTAAAAACCTGAGATATCCGTCCATTTTCGTCATTTGTTATCGAATCGACTTATAGCCAGATCGTCACATTGGCCCCTCTTCTCTCTGAAACGGTTGTACTTATCGTCTGCAAAGCTATGTCGCGTGCTGCAGTATGCGAAGACACTAAAATCACCATAGTGGAACACAGATGAAGCTTCTAAGTTGATGTAATAGCCAGTAAGAAGTAGCACAATTCAAGTTTTAGCTATCGATTATTGACTTTTTAGCTGGCTTTGGTGCCTTGGACATGAGCTATGTCCTTAAGATTCTGCACGAAAGGAGGACTAGCAGCCGAGTTGCACAGGAGTTTGTGAAAAGTGTTCATATGTAGTAAAAACCTGAGAAATCCGTCCATTTTCGTCATTTGTTATAGAATCGACTTAAAGCCAGATCGTCACATTGGCCGCTCTTCTCTCTGAAACGGTTGTACTTATCGTCTGCAAAGCTATGTCGCGTGCTGCGGTATGCGGAGACACTAAAAGCACCATAGTGGATCACAGATGAAGCATCTACGTTGATGTAATAGCCAGTAAGAAGTAGTACAATTCAAGTTTTAGGTATCGATTATTGACTTTTTACTCTTCTTTGGTGCCTTGGACATGAGTTAGGTACTTAAGATTTTGCATGAAAGGAGGACTAGTAGCCGCATGCGCGGGAGAATGTGAAAAGTGTTCATATGTAGTAAAAACGTGAGAAATCCGTTACTTTTCGTCATTTGTTATCGAATCGACTTAAAGCCAGATCGTCACATTGGCCGCCCTTCTGTCTGAAACGGTTACATTTATCGTCTGCAAAGCTATGTCGCATGGTGCGGTATGCGGAGACACTAAAAGCACCATAGTAGAACACAGATGAAGCTTCTAAGTTGATGTAATAGCCAGTAAGAAGTAGTACAATTCAAGGTTTAGGTATCGATTATTGACTTTTTAGCTGGCTTTGGTGACTTGTACTTGAGCTAGGACCTTACGATTCTGCATGAAAGGAGGACTAGCAGCCGAGTTGCAAGGGAGAATGTGAAAAGTGTTCATATGTAGTAAAAACCTGAGAAATCCGTCCGTTTTCGTAATTTGTTATGGAATCGACAAAAAGCCAGATCGTAACATTGGCCGCGCTTCTCTCTGAAACGGTTGTACTTATAGTCTGCAAAGCTATGTCGCGTGCTGCGGTATGCGTAGACACTAAAAGCACCATAGTAGAACACAGATGAAGCTTCTAAGTTGATGTAATAGCCAGTAAGAAGTAGTACAATTCAAGTTTTAGGTATCGATTATTGACTTTTTAGCTGGCTTTGGTGCCTTGGACATGAGCTAGGACCTTAAGATTCTGCATGAAAGGAGGACTAGCAGCCGCGTTGCACGGGAGTATGTGAAAAGTGTTCATATGTAGTAAAAACCTGAGATATCCGTCCATTTTCGTCATTTGTTATCGAATCGACTTATAGCCAGATCGTCACATTGGCCCCTCTTCTCTCTGAAACGGTTGTACTTATCGTCTGCAAAGCTATGTCGCGTGCTGCAGTATGCGAAGACACTAAAATCACCATAGTGGAACACAGATGAAGCTTCTAAGTTGATGTAATAGCCAGTAAGAAGTAGTACAATTCAAGTTTTAGCTATCGATTATTGACTTTTTAGCTGGCTTTGGTGCCTTGGACATGAGCTATGTCCTTAAGATTCTGCACGAAAGGAGGACTAGCAGCCGAGTTGCACAGGAGTTTGTGAAAAGTGTTCATATGTAGTAAAAACCTGAGAAATCCGTCCATTTTCGTCATTTGTTATAGAATCGACTTAAAGCCAGATCGTCACATTGGCCGCTCTTCTCTCTGAAACGGTTGTACTTATCGTTTGCAAAGCTATGTCGCGTGCTGCGGTATTCCGAGACTCAAAAAGCACCATAGTGGACACACAGATGAAGCTTCTAAGTTGATGTAATATCCAGTAAGAAGTAGTACAATTCAAGTTTTAGGTTATGGATTATTGACTTTTTAGCTGGCTTTGGTGACTGGGACATGAGCTAGGACCTTAAGATTCTGCATGAAATTAGGACTAGCAGCCGAGTTGCATGGGAGAATGTGAAAAGTGTTCATATGTAGTAAAAACCTGAGAAATCCGTCCGTTTTCGTAATTTTTTATGGAATCGACTTAAAGCCAGATCGTCACATTGGCCGCTCTTCTCTCTGAAACGGTAGTACTTACCGTCTGCATAGCTATGTCGCGTGCTGCGGTATGCGTAGTCACTAAAAGCACCATAGTAGAACACAGATGAAGCTTCTAAGTTGATGTAATAGCCAGTAAGAAGTAGTACAATTCAAGATTTACGTATCGATTATTGACTATTTTGCTGGCTTTGGTGCCTTTGGCATGAGCTAGTTCTTTATGATTCTGCATGAAAGGATGACTAGCAGCCGAGTTGCATGGGAGAATGTGAAAAGTGTTCATATATAGTAAAAACCTGAGATATCCGTCCATTTTCGTCATATGTTATCGAATCGACTTATAGCCAGATCGTCACATTGGCCCCTCTTCTCTCTGAAACGGTTGTACTTATCGTCTGCAAAGCTATGTCGCGTGCTGCGGTATGCGAAGACACTAAAATCACATTAGTGGAACACAGATGAAGCTTCTAAGTTGATGTAATAGCCAGTAAGAAGTAGTACAATTCAAGTTTTAGCTATCGATTATTGACTTTTTAGCTGGCTTTGGTGCCTTGGACATGAGCTATGTCCTTAAGATTCTGCACGAAAGGAGGACTAGCAGCCGAGTTGAATGGGAGAATGTGAAAAGTGTTCATATGTAGTAAAAACCTGAGAAATCCGTCCGTTTTCGTCATTTGTTATCGAATCAACTTGAAGCCAGATCGTCACATTGGCCGCTCTTCTCTCTGAAACGGTTGTACTTATCGTCTGGAAAGCTATGTCGCGTGCTGCAGTATGCGGAGACACTAAAAGCACCATAGTAGAACACAGATGAAGCTTCTAAGTTGATGTGATAGCCAGTGAGAAATAGTACAATTCAAGTTTTAGGTATCGATTATTGACTTTCTAGCTAGCTTTGGTGCCTTGGACATGAGCTAGGACCTTAAGATTCTGCATGAAAGGAGGACTAGCAGCCGCGTTGCACGGGAGTTTGTGAAAAGTGTTCATATGTAGTAAAAACCTGAGAAATCCGTCCGTTTTCGTCATTTGTTATCGAATCGACTTAAAGCCAGATCGTCACATTGGCCGCTCTTCTCTCTGAAACGGTTGTACTCATCGTTTGCAAAGCTATGTCGCGTGCTGCGGTATTCCGAGACACAAAAAGCACCATAGTGGACACACAGATGAAGCTTCTAAGTTGATGTAATAGCCAGTAAGAAGTAGTACAATTCAAGTTTTAGGTTATGTATTATTGACTTTTTAGCTGGCTTTGGTGACTGGGACATGAGCTAGGACCTTAAGATTCTGCATGAAATTAGGACTAGCAGCCGAGTTGAATGGGAGAATGTGAAAAGTGTTCATATGCAGTAAAAACCTGAGAAATCCGTCCGTTTTCGTAATTTGTTATGGAATCGACTTAAAGCCAGATCGTCACATTGGCCGCTCTTCTCTCTGAAACGGTAGTACTTACCGTGTACAAAGCTATGTCGCGTGCTGCGGTATGCGTAGCCACTAAAAGCACCATAGTAGAACACAGATGAAGCTTCTAAGTTGATGTAATAGCCAGTAAGAAGTAGTACAATTCAAGATTTACGTATCGATTATTGACTTTTTTGCTGGCTTTGGTGCCTTTGGCATGAGCTAGGTCTTTATGATTCTGCATGAAAGGAGGACTAGCAGCCGAGTTGCATGGGAGAATGTGAAAAGTGTTCATATGTAGTAAAAACCTGAGAAATCCATCCGTTTTCGTCATTTGCTATCGAATCGACTTAAAGCCAGATCGTCACATTGGCCGCTCTTCTCTCTGAAACGGTTGTACTTATCGTCTGCAAAGCTATGTCGCGTGCTGCGGTATGCAGAGACACTAAAAGCACAATAGTAGAACACAGTTGAAGCTTCTAAGTTGATGTAATAGCCAGTAAGGAGTAGTACAATTCAAGTTTTAGGTATCGAATATTGACTTTTTAGCAGGCTTTGGCGCCTTGGACATGGGCTAGGACCTTAAGATTCTGCATGAAAGGAGGACTAGCAGCCGAGATGCATGGGAGAATGTGAATAGTGGTCATATGTAGTAAAAAAATGAGAAATCCGTCAGTTTTCGTCATTTGTTATCGAATCGCCTTAAAGCCAGAACGTCACATTGGCCGCTCTTCTCTCTGAAACGGTTGTACTTATCGTCTGCAAAGCTATGTCGCGTGCTGCAGTATGCGGAGACACTAAAAGCACCATAGTAGAACAGAGATGAAGCTTCTAAGTTGATGTAATAGCCAGTAAGAAGTAGCACAACTCAAGGTTTAGGTATTGATTATTGACCTTTTAGCTGGCTTTGGTGCCTTGGACATGAGATAGGTCCTTAAGATTCTGCATGAAAGGAGGACTAGCAGCCGAGTTGCATGGGAGAATGTGAAAAGTGTTCATCTGTAGTAAATACCTGAGAAATTCGTTCGTTTTCGTCATTTGTTACCGAATCGACTTAAAGCCAGATCGTCACATTGGCCGCTCTTCTCTCTGAAACGGTTGTACTCATCGTTTGCAAAGCTATGTCGCGTGCTGCGGTATTCCGAGACACAAAAAGCACCATAGTGGACACACAGATGAAGCTTCTAAGTTGATGTAATAGCCAGTAAGAAGTAGTACAATTCAAGTTTTAGGTTATGGATTATTGACTTTTTAGCTGGCTTTGGTGAATGGGACATGAGCTAGGACCTTAAGATTCTGCATGAAATTAGGACTAGCAGCCGAGTTGCATGGGAGAATGTGAAAAGTGTTCATATGTAGTAAAAACCTGAGAAATCCGTCCGTTTTCGTAATTTGTTATGGAATCGACTTAAAGCCAGATCGTCACATTGGCCGCTCTTCTCTCTGAAACGGTAGTACTTACCGTCTGCAAAGCTATATCGCGTGCTGCGGTATACGGAGACACTAAAAGCACCATAGTAGAACACAGATGAAGCTTCCTAGTTGATGTAATAGCCAGTAAGAAGTAGTACAATTCAAGTTTTAGTTATCGATTATTGACTTTTTAGCTGGCTTTGGTGCCTTGGACATGAGATAAGACCTTAAGATTCTACATGAAAGGACGACTAGCAGCCGAGTTGCACGGGAGAATGTGAAAAGTGTTCATATGTAGTAAAAACGTGAGAAATCCGTTACTTTTCGTCATTTGTTATCGAATCGACTTAAAGCCAGATCGTCACATTGGCCGCCCTTCTGTCTGAAACGGTTACATTTATCGTCTGCAAAGCTATGTCGCATGGTGCGGTATGCGTAGACACTAAAAGCACCATAGTAGAACACAGATGAAGCTTCTAAGTTGATGTAATAGCCAGTATGAAGTAGTACAATTCAAGGTTTAGGTATCGATTATTGACTTTTTAGCTGGCTTTGGTGACTTGGACATGAGCTAGGACCTTACGATTCTGCATGAAAGGAGGACTAACAGCCGAGTTGCAAGGGAGAATGTGAAAAGTGTTCATATGTAGTAAAAACCTGGGAAATCCGTCCGTTTTCGTAATTTGTTATGGAATCGACTTAAAGCCAGATCGTCACATTGGCCGCGCTTCTCTCTGCAACGGTTGTACTTATAGTCTGCAAAGCTATGTCGCGTGCTGCGGTATGCGTAGACACTAAAAGCACCATAGTAGAACACAGATGAAGCTTCTAAGTTGATGTAATAGCCAGTAAGAAGTAGTACAATTCAAGTTTTAGGTATCGATTATTGACTTTTTAGCTGGCTTTGGTGCCTTGGACATGAGCTAGGACCTCAAGATTCTGCATGAAAGGAGGACTAGCAGCCGCGTTGCACGGGAGTATGTGAAAAGTGTTCATATGTAGTAAAAACCTGAGATATCCGTCCATTTTCGTCATTTGTTATCGAATCGACTTATAGCCAGATCGTCACATTGGCCGCTCTTCTCTCTGAAACGGTTGTACTTATCGTCTGCAAAGCTATGTCGCGTGCTGCGGTATGCGAAGACACTAAAATCACCATAGTGGAACACAGATGAAGCTTGTAAGTTGATGTAATAGCCAGTAAGAAGTAGTACAATTCAAGTTTTAGGTATCGATTATTGACTTTTTAGCGTGCTTTGGTGCCTTGGACATGAGCTAGGACCTCCAGATTCTGCATGAAAGGAGGACTAGCAGCCGAGTTGCATGGCAGAATGTGAAAAGTGTTCATCTGTAGTAAATACCTGAGAAATTCGTTCGTTTTCGTCATTTGTTACCGAATCGACTTAAAGCCAGATCGTCACATTGGCCGCTCTTCTCTCTGAAACGGTTGTACTTATCGTTTGCAAAGCTATGTCGCGTGCTGCGGTATTCCGAGACACAAAAAGCACCTTAGTGGACACACAGATGAAGCTTCTAAGTTGATGTAATAGCCAGTAAGAAGTAGTACAATTCAAGTTTTAGGTTATGGAATATTGACTTTTTAGCTGGCTTTGGTGACTGGGACATGAGCTAGGACCTTAAGATTCTGCATGAAATTAGGACTAGCAGCCGAGTTGCATGGGAGAATGTGAAAAGTGTTCATATGTAGTAAAAACCTGAGAAATCCATCCGTTTTCATCATTTGTTATCGAATCGACTTAAAGCCAGATCGTCACATTGGCCGCTCTTCTCTCTGAAACGGTTGTACTTATCGTCTGCAAAGCTATGTCGCGTGCTGCGGTATGCGGAGACACCAAAATCACCATAGTGGAACACAGATGAAGCTTCTAAGTTGATGTAATAGCCAGTAAGAAGTAGTACAATTCAAGTTTTAGCTATCGATTATTGACTTTTTAGCTGGCTTTGGTGCCTTGGACATGAGCTATGTCCTTAAGATTCTGCACGAAAGGAGGACTAGCAGCCGAGTTGAATGGGAGAATGTGAAAAGTGTTCATATGTATTAAAAACCTGAGAAATCCGTCCGTTTTCGTCATTTGTTATCGAATCAACTTGAAGCCAGATCGTCACATTGGCCGCTCTTCTCTCTGAAACGGTTGTACTTATCGTCTGGAAAGCTATGTCGCGTGCTGCAGTATGCGGAGACACTAAAAGCACCATAGTAGAACACAGATGAAACTTCTAAGTTGATGTGATAGCCAGTGAGAAGTAGTACAATTCAAGTTTTAGGTATCGATTATTGACTTTCTAGCTGGCTTTGGTGCCTTGGACATGAGCTAGGACCTTAAGATTCTGCATGAAAGGAGGACTAGCAGCCGCGTTGCACGGGAGTTTGTGAAAAGTGTTCATATGTAGTAAAAACCTGAGAAATCCGTCCATTTTCGTCATTTGTTATAGAATCGACTTAAAGCCAGATCGTCACATTGGCCGCTCTTCTCTCTGAAACGGTTGTACTTATCGTTTGCAAAGCTATGTCGCGTGCTGCGGTATTCCGAGACACAAAAAGCACCATAGTGGACACACAGATGAAGCTTCTAAGTTGATGTAATATCCAGTAAGAAGTAGTACAATTCAAGTTTTAGGTTATGGATTATTGACTTTTTAGCTGGCTTTGGTGACTGGGACATGAGCTAGGACCTTAAGATTCTGCATGAAAGGAGGACTAGCAGCCGAGTTGAATGGGAGAATGTGAAAAGTGTTCATATGTAGTAAAAACATGAGAAATCCGTCCGTTTTCGTCATTTGTTATCGAATCAACATGAAGCCAGATCGTCACATTGGCCGCTCTTCTCTCTGAAACGGTTGTACTTATTGTCTGGAAAGCTATGTCGCGTGCTGCGGTATGCGTAGTCACTAAAAGCACCATAGTAGAACACAGATGAAGCTTCTAAGTTGATGTAATAGCCAGTAAGAAGTAGTACAATTCAAGATTTACGTATCGATTATTGACTTTTTTGCTGGCTTTGGTGCCTTTGGCATGAGCTAGTTCTTTATGATTCTGCATGAAAGGATGACTAGCAGCCGAGTTGCATGGGAGAATGTGAAAAGTGTTCATATATAGTAAAAACCTGAGAAATCCATCCGTTTTCGTCATTTGTTGTCGAATCGACTTAAAGCAAGATCGTCACATTGTCCGCTCTTCTCTCTGAAACGGTTGTACTTATCGTCTGCAAAGCTATGTCGCGTGCTGCGGTATGCGGAGACACTAAAAGCACAATAAGTAGAACACAGATGAAGCTTCTAAGTTGATGTAATAGCCAGTAAGGAGTAGTACAATTCAAGTTTTAGGTATCGATTATTGACTTTTTAGCTGGCTTTGGTGCCTTGGACATGAGCTATGTCCTTAAGATTCTGCACGAAAGGAGGACTAGCAGCCGAGTTGCATGGGAGAATGTGATAAGTGTTCATATGTAGTAAAAACCTGAAAAATCCGTCCGTTTTCGTCATTTGTTATCGAATGGACTTGAAGCCAGATCGTCACATTGGCCGCTCTTCTCTCTGAAACGGTTGTACTTATCGTTTGCAAAGCTATGTCGCGTGCTGCGGTATGCGGAGACACGAAAAGCACCATAGTGGACACACAGATGAAGCTTCTAAGTTGATGTAATAGCCAGTAAGAAGTAGTACAATTCAAGTTTTAGGTATGGATTATTGACTTTTTAGCTATCTTTGGTGCCTTGGAAATGAGCTAGGGCATTAAGATTCTGCATGAAAGGAGGACTAGGAGCCGCGTTGCATGGGAGTATGTGACAAGTGTTCATATGTAGTAAAAACCTGAGAAATCCGTCCGTTTTCGTCATTTGTTACCGAATAGACTTAAAGCCAGATCGTCACATTGGCCGCTCTTCTCTCTGAAACGGTTGTACTTAACGTCTGCAAAGCTATGTCGCGTGCTGCGGTATGCAGAGACACTAAAAGCACCATACTAGAACACAGACGAAGCTTCTAAGTTGATGTAATAGCCAGTAAGAAGTAGTACAATTCAAGTTTTAGGTATCGATTATTGACTTTTTAGCTGGCTTTGGTGCCTTGGACATGAGCTAGGACCTTAAGATTCTGCATGAAAGGAGGACTAGCAGCCGCGTTGCACGGGAGTATGTGAAAAGTGTTCATATGTAGTAAAAACCTGAGATATCCGTCCATTTTCGTCATTTGTTATCGAATCGACTTATAGCCAGATCGTCACATTGGCCCCTCTTCTCTCTGAAACGGTTGTACTTATCGTCTGCAAAGCTATGTCGCGTGCTGCGGTATGCGAAGACACTAAAATCACCATAGTGGAACACAGATGAAGCTTCTAAGTTGATGTAATAGCCAGTAAGAAGTAGTACAATTCAAGTTTTAGCTATCGATTATTGACTTTTTAGCTGGCTTTGGTGCCTTGGACATGAGCTATGTCCTTAAGATTCTGCACGAAAGGAGGACTAGCAGCCGAGTTGAATGGGAGAATGTGAAAAGTGTTCATATGTAGTAAAAACATGAGAAATCCGTCCGTTTTCGTCATTTGTTATCGAATCAACATGAAGCCAGATCGTCACATTGGCCGCTCTTCTCTCTGAAACGGTTGTACTTATTGTCTGGAAAGCTATGTCGCGTGCTGCAGTATGCGGAGACACTAAAAGCACCATAGTAGAACACAGATGAAGCTTCTAAGTTGATGTGATAGCCAGTGAGAAATAGTACAATTCAAGTTTTAGGTATCGATTATTGACTTTCTAGCTAGCTTTGGTGCCTTGGACATGAGCTAGGACCTTAAGATTCTGCATGAAAGGAGGACTAGCAGCCGCGTTGCACGGGAGTTTGTGAAAAGTGTTCATATGTAGTAAAAACCTGAGAAGTCCGTCCGTTTTCGTCATTTGTTATCGAATCGACTTAAAGCCAGATCGTCACATTGGCCGCTCTTCTCTCTGAAACGGTTGTACTCATCGTTTGCAAAGCTATGTCGCGTGCTGCGGTATTCCGAGACAAAAAAGCACCATAGTGGACACACAGATGAAGCTTCTAAGTTGATGTAATAGCCAGTAAGAAGTAGTACAATTCAAGTTTTAGGTTACGGATTATTGACTTTTTAGCTGGCTTTGGTGACTGGGACATGAGCTAGGACCTTAAGATTCTGCATGAAATTAGGACTAGCAGCCGAGTTGAATGGGAGAATGTGAAAAGTGTTCATATGTAGTAAAAACCTGAGAAATCCGTCCGTTTTCGTAATTTGTTATGGAATCGACTTAAAGCCAGATCGTCACATTGGCCGCTCTTCTCTCTGAAACGGTAGTACTTACCGTGTACAAAGCTATGTCGCGTGCTGCGGTATGCGTAGCCACTAAAAGCACCATAGTAGAACACAGATGAAGCTTCTAAGTTGATGTAATAGCCAGTAAGAAGTAGTACAATTCAAGATTTACGTATCGATTATTGACTTTTTTGCTGTCTTTGGTGCCTTTGGCATGAGCTAGGTCTTTATGATTCTGCATGAAAGGAGGACTAGCAGCCGAGTTGCATGGGAGAATGTGAAAAGTGTTCATATGTAGTAAAAACCTGAGAAACCCATCCGTTTTCGTCATTTGCTATCGAATCGACTTAAAGCCAGATCGTCACATTGGCCGCTCTTCTCTCTGAAACGGTTGTACTTATCGTCTGCAAAGCTATGTCGCGTGCTGCGGTATGCAGAGACACTAAAAGCACAATAGTAGAACACAGTTGAAGCTTCTAAGTTGATGTAATAGCCAGTAAGGAGTAGTACAATTCAAGTTTTAGGTATCGAATATTGACTTTTTAGCAGGCTTTGGTGCCTTGGACATGGGCTAGGACCTTAAGATTCTGCATGAAAGGAGGACTAGCAGCCGAGTTGCACGGGAGGATGCGAAAAGTGTTCGTATGTAGTACAAACCTGAGAAATCCGTCCGTTTTCGTAATTTATTATCGAATCGACTTAAAGCAGTGCGTCACATTGGCCGCTCTTCTCTCTGAAACGGTTGTACTTATCGTCTGCAAAGCTATGTTGCGTGCTGCGGTATGCGGAGACACTAAAAGCACCATAGTAGAACACAGATTAAGCTTCTAAGTTGATGTAATACCCAGTAAGAAGTAGTACAATTCTAGTTTTAGGTATCGATTATTGAGTTTTTAGCTGGCTTTGGTGCTTTGGACATGAGCTAGGACCTTATGATTCTGCATGAAAGGAGGACTAGCAGCTGAGATGCATGGGAGAATGTGAATAGTGGTCATATGTAGTAAAAAAATGAGAAATCCGTCAGTTTTCGTCATTTGTTATCGAATCGCCTTAAAGCCAGATCGTCACATTGGCCGCTCTTCTCTCTGAAACGGTTGTACTTATCGTCTGCAAAGCTATGTCGCGTGCTGCAGTATGCGGAGACACTAAAAGCACCATAGTAGAACAGAGATGAAGCTTCTAAGTTGACGTAATAGCCAGTAAGAAGTAGCACAACTCAAGGTTTAGGTATTGATTATTGACCTTTTAGCTGGCTTTGGTGCCTTTGACATGAGATAGGTCCTTAAGATTCTGCATGAAAGGAGGACTAGCAGCCGAGTTGCATGGGAGAATGTGAAAAGTGTTCATCTGTAGTAAATACCTGAGAAATTCGTTCGTTTTCGTCATTTGTTACCGAATCGACTTAAAGCCAGATCGTCACATTGGCCGCTCTTCTCTCTGAAACGGTTGTACTCATCGTTTGCAAAGCTATGTCGCGTGCTGCGGTATTCCGAGACACAAAAAGCACCATAGTGGACACACAGATGAAGCTTCTAAGTTGATGTAATAGCCAGTAAGAAGTAGTACAATTCAAGTTTTAGGTTATGGATTATTGACTTTTTAGCTGGCTTTGGTGAATGGGACATGAGCTAGGACCTTAAGATTCTGCATGAAATTAGGACTAGCAGCCGAGTTGCATGGGAGAATGTGAAAAGTGTTCATATGTAGTAAAAACCTGAGAAATCCGTCCGTTTTCGTAATTTGTTATGGAATCGACTTAAAGCCAGATCGTCACATTGGCCGCTCTTCTCTCTGAAACGGTAGTACTTACCGTCTGCAAAGCTATGTCGCGTGCTGCGGTATGCGTAGCCACTAAAAGCACCATAGTAGAACACAGATGAAGCTTCTAAGTTGATGTAATAGCCATAAGAAGTAGTACAATTCAAGATTTACGTATCGATTATTGACTTTTTTGCTGTCTTTGGTGCCTTTGGCATGAGCTAGGTCTTTATGATTCTGCATGAAAGGAGGACTAGCAGCCGAGTTGCATGGGAGAATGTGAAAAGTGTTCATGTGTAGTAAAAACCTGAGAAATCCATCCGTTTTCGTAATTTGTTATCGAATCGACTTAAAGCCAGATCGTCACATTGGCCGCTCTTCCCTCTGAAACGGTTGTACTTATCGTCTGCAAAGCTATGTCGCGTGCTGCGGTATGCGGAGACACTAAAAGCACAATAGTAGAACACAGATGAAGCTTCTAAGTTGATGTAATAGCCAGTAAGGAGTAGTACAATTCAAGTTTTAGGTATCGAATATTGACTTTTTAGCAGGCTTTGGTGCCTTGGACATGGGCTAGGACCTTAAGATTCTGCATGAAAGGAGGACTAGCAGCCGAGTTGCACGGGAGGATGCGAAAAGTGTTCATATGTAGTAAAAACCTGAAAAATGCGTCCGTTTTCGTCATTTGTTATCGAATCGACTTAAAGCCAGATTGTCACATTGGCCGCTCTTCTCTCTGAAACGGTTGTACTTATCGTCTGCAAAGCTATGTCGCGTGCTGCAGTATGCGGAGACACTAAAAGCACCATAGTAGAATACAGATGAAGCTTCTAAGTTGATGTGATAGCCAGTGAGAAGTAGTACAATTCAAGTTTTAGGTATCGATTATTGACTTTTTAGCTGGCTTTGGTGCTTTGGACATGTGCTAGGACCTTACGATTCTGCATGAAAGGAGGACTAGCAGCCGAGTTGCACGGGATAATGTAAAAAGTGTTCATATGTAGTAAAAACCTGAGAAATCCGTCCGTTTTCGATATTTGTTATCGAATCGACTTAAAGCCAGATCGTCACATTGGCCCCTCTTCTCTCTGAAACGATTGTACTTATCGTCTGCAAAGCTATGTCGCGTGCTGCAGTATGCGGAGACACTAAAAGCACCATAGTAGAACACAGATGAAGCTTCTAAGTTGATGTGATAGCCAGTGAGAAGTAGTACAATTAAAGTTTTATGTATCGATTACTGACTTTTTAGCTGGCTTTGGTGCCTTGGACATGAGGTGGGACCTTAAGATTGTGCATGAAACGAGGACTAGCAGCCGCGTTGCACGGGAGTATGTGAAAAGTGTTCATATGTAGTAAAAACCTGAGAAATCCGTCCATTTTCGTCATTTGTTATCGAATAGACTTAAAGCCAGATCGTCAAATTGGCCGCTCTTCTCTCTGAAACGGTTGTACTTAACGTCTGCAAAGCTATGTCGCGTGCTGCGGTATGCAGAGACACTAAAAGCACCATACTAGAACACAGACGAAGCTTCTAAGTTGATGTAATAGCCAGTAAGAAGTAGTACAATTCAAGTTTTAGGTATCGATTATTGACTTTTTAGCTGGCTTTGGTGACTTGGACATGAGCTAGGATCTTAAGATTCTGCATGAAAGGAGGACTAGCAGCCGAGTTGCATGGGAGAATGTGAAAAGTGTTCATATGTAGTAAAAACCTGAGAAATCCGTCCGTTTTCGTAATTTGTTATGGAATCGACTTAAAGCCAGATCGTCACATTGGCCGCTCTTCTCTCTGAAACGGTTGTACTTATCGTCTGCAAAGCAATGTCGCGTGCTGCGGTATGCGGAGACACTAAAAGCACCATAGTAGAACACAGATGAAGCTTCTAAGTTGATGTAATAGCAAGTAAGAAGTAATACAATTCAAGTTTTAGGTATCGAATATTGACTTTTTAGCTGGCTTTGGTGCCTTGGACATGGGCTAGGACCTTATGATTCTGCATGAAAGGAGGACTAGCAGCCGAGTTGTATGGGACAATCTGAAAAGTGTTCATATGTAGTAAAAACCTGAGAAATCCGTCCGTTTTCGTCATTTGTTATCGAATCGACTTGAAGCCAGATCGTCACATTGGCCGCTCTTCTCTCTGAAACAGTTGTACTTATCGTCTGCAAAGCTATGTCGCGTGCTGCGGTATGCGGAGACACTAAAAGCACCATAGTAGAACACAGATGAAGCTTCTAAGTTGATGTAATAGCCAGTAAGAAGTAGTATAATTCAAGTTTTAGGTATCGATAATTGACGTTTTAGCTGGCTTTGGTGCCTTGGCCATGAGCTAGGACCTTAAAATTCTGCATGAAAGGAGGACTAGCAGCCGAGTTGCATGGGAGAATGTGAAAAGTGTTCATATGTAGTAAAAACCTGAGAAATCCGTCCGTTTTCGTCATTTGTTATCGAATCGACTTAAAGCCAGATCGTCACATTGGCCGCTCTTCTCTCTGAAACGGTTGTACTTATCGTCTGCAAAGCTATGTCGTGTGCTGCGGTATGCGGAGACACTAAAAGCACCATACTAGAACACAGGTTAAGCTTCTAAGTTGATGTAATAGCCAGTAAAAGGTAGTACAATTCAAGTTTTAGGTATCGATTATTGACTTTTTGCTGGCTATGTTGCCTTGGACATGAGCTAGGACCTTAAGATTCTGCATGAAAGGAGGACTAGCAGCCGCGTTGCACGGAGAATGTGAAAAGTGTTCATATGTAGTAAAAATATGAGAAATCCGTCCGTTTTCGTCATTTGTTATCGAATCGACTTAAAGCCAGATCGTCACATTGGTCGCTCTTCTCTCTGAAACGGTTGTACTTATCGTCTGCAAAGCTATGTCGCGTGCTGCGGTATGCGGAGACACTAAAATCACCAGAGTGGAACACAGATGAAGCTTCTAAGTTGATGTAATAGCCAGTAAGAAGTAGTACAATTAAAGATTTAGGAATCGATTATTGACTTTTTAGCTGGCTTTGGTGCCTTTGGCATGAGCTAGTTCCTTATGATTCTGCATGAAAGGAGGACTAGCAGCCGAGTTGCATGGGAGAATGTGAAAAGTGTTCATATGTAGTAAAAACCTGAGAAATCCATCCGTTTTCGTCATTTGTTATCGAATCGACTTAAAGCCAGATCGTCACATTGGCCGCTCTTCTCTCTGAAACGGTTGCACTTATTGTCTGCAAAGCTATGTCGCGTGTTGCGGCAAGCGGAGACACTAAAAGCACCATAGTAGAACACAGATGAAACATCAAAGTTGATGTAATAGCCAGTAAGAAGTAGTACAATTGAAGTTTTAGGTATCGATTATTGACTTTTTAGCTGGCTTTGGTGCCTTGGAAATGAGCTAGGACCTTAAAATTGTGCATGAAAGGAAGACTAGCAGCCGCGTTGCATGGGAGTATGTGAAAAGTGTTCATATGTAGTAAAAACCTGAGAAATCCGTCCATTTTCGTCATTTGTTATCGAATCGACTTAAAGCCAGATCGTCCCATTGGCCGCTCTTCTCTATGAAACAGTTGTACTTATCGTCTGCAAAGCTATGTCGCGTGCTGCGGTATGCGGAGACACTAAAAGCACCATAGTAGAACACAGATGAAGCTTCTAAGTTGATGTAATAGCCAGTAAGAAGTAGTATAATTCAAGTTTTAGGTATCGATAATTGACGTTTTAGCTGGCTTTGGTGCCTTGGCCATGAGCTAGGACCTTAAGATTCTGCATGAAAGGAGGACTAGCAGCCGAGTTGCATGGGAGAATGTGAAAAGTGTTCATATGTAGTAAAAACCTGAGAAATCCGTCCGTTTTCGTCATTTGTTATCGAATCGACTTAAAGCCAGATCGTCACATTGGCCGCTCTTCTCTCTGAACCGGTTGTACTTATCGTCTGCAAAGCTATGTCGTGTGCTGCGGTATGCGGAGACACTAAAAGCACCATACTAGAACACAGGTTAAGCTTCTAAGTTGATGTAATAGCCAGTAAAAGGTAGTACAATTCAAGTTTTAGGTATCGATTATTGACTTTTTGCTGGCTATGTTGCCTTGGACATGAGCTAGGACCTTAAGATTCTGCATGAAAGGAGGACTAGCAGCCGCGTTGCACGGAGAATGTGAAAAGTGTTCATATGTAGTAAAAATATGAGAGATCCGTCCGTTTTCGTCATTTGTTATCGAATCGACTTAAAGCCAGATCGTCACATTGGTCGCTCTTCTCTCTGAAACGGTTGTACTTATCGTCTGCAAATCTATGTCGCGTGCTGCGGTATGCGGAGACACTAAAATCACCAGAGTGGAACACAGATGAAGCTTCTAAGTTGATGTAATAGCCAGTAAGAAGTAGTACAATTAAAGATTTCGGAATCGATTATTGACTTTTTAGCTGGCTTTGGTGCCTTTGGCATGAGCTAGTTCCTTATGATTCTGCATGAAAGGAGGACTAGCAGCCGAGTTGCATGGGAGAATGTGAAAAGTGTTCATATGTAGTAAAAACCTGAGAAATCCATCCGTTTTCGTCACTTGTAATCGAATCGACTTAAAGCCAGATCGTCACATTGGCCCCTCTCCTCTCTGAAACGGTTGTACTTATCGTCTGCAAAGCTATGTCGCGTGCTGCGGTATGCGGAGACACTAAAAGCACCATAGTAGAACACAGATGAAGTTTCTAAGTTGAAGTAATAGCCAGTAAGAAGTAGTACAATTCAAGTTTTAGGTATCGATTATTGACTTTTTATCTGGCTTTTGTGCCTTGGACATGAGTTAGGACCTTAACATTCTGCATGAAAGGAGGACTAGCAGCCACGTTGCACGGGAGTATGTGAAAAGTGTTCATATGTAGTAAAAACCTGAGAAATCCGTCCATTTTCGTCATTTGTTATCCAATCGGCTTATAGCCTGATCGGCACATTAGCCCCTCTTCTCTCTGAGACGGTTGTACTTAGCGTCTGCAAAGCTATGTCGCGTGCTGCGGTATGCGGAGACACTAAAAGCACCATAGTAGAACACAGATGAAGCTTCAAAGTTGATGTAATAGCCAGTAAGAAGTAGTACAATACAAGATTTAGGTATCGATTATAGACTTTTAGCTGGCTTTTGTGCCTTGGACATGAGCTAGGACCTTATGATTCCGCACGGAAGGAGGACTAGCAGCCGAGTTGCTTGGGAGAATGTGAAAAGTGTTCATATGTAGTAAAAACCTGAAAAATGCGTCCGTTTTCGTCATTTGTTATCGAATCGACTTAAAGCCAGATTGTCACATTGGCCGCTCTTCTCTCTGAAACGGTTGTACTTATCGTCTGCAAAGCTATGTCGCGTGCTGCGGTATGCGGAGACACTAAAAGCACCATAGTAGAATACAGATGAAGCTTCAAAGTTGATGTAATAGCCAGTAAGAAGTAGTACAATTCAAGATTTAGGTATCGATTATTGACTGTTTTGCAGGCTTTGGTGCCTTGGACATGAGCTAGGACCTTACGATTATGCATGAAAGGAGGACTAGCAGCCGAGTTGCACGGGAGAATGTAAAAAGTGTTCATATGTAGTATAAACCTGAGAAATCCGTCCGTTTTCGTCACATGTTATCCAATCGACTTAAAGCCAGATCGTCACATTGGCCCCTCTTCTCTCTGAAACGGTTGTACTTATCGTCTGCAAAGCTATGTCGCGTGCTGCGGTATGCGGAGACACTAAAAGCACCGTAGTAGAACACAGATGAAGGTTCTAAGTTGATGTGATAGCCAGTGAGAAATACTACAATTCAAGTTTTAGGTATCGATTATTGACTTTTTAGCTGGCTTAGGTGCCTTGGACATGAGCTAGGACCTTAAGATTCTGCATGAAAGGAGGACTAGAAGCCGCGTTGCACAGGAGTATGTGAAAAGTGTTCATATGTAGTAAAAACCTAATAAATCCTTCCATTTTCGTCATTTGTTATCGAATCGACTTAAAGCCAGTTCGTCACAATGGCCCCTCCTCTCTCTGAAACGGTTGTACTTATCGTCTGCAAAGCTATGTCGCGTGCTGCGGTATGCGGAGACACTAAAAGCACCATAGTAGAACACCGATGAAGCTTCTAAGTTGATGTAATAGCCAGTAAGAAGCAGTACAATTCAAGATTTAGGTATCGATTATTGTCTTTTTTGCTGGCTGTGGCGCCTTGGACATGAGCTAGGACCTAAAGATTCTGCATGAAAGGAGGACTAGCAGCCGCGTTCCACGGGAGGATGTAAAAAGTGTTCATATGTAGTAAAAACCTGAGAAATCCGTCCGTTTTCATCATTTGTTATCGAATCGACTTAAAGCCAGATCGTCACATGGGCCCCTCTTCTCTCTGAAACGGTTGTACTTATCGTCTGCAAAGCTATGTCGCGTGCTGCGGTATGCGGAGACACTAAAAGCACCGTAGTAGAACACAGATGAAGGTTCTAAGTTGATGTGATAGCCAGTGAGAAATACTACAATTCAAGTTTTAGGTATCGATTATTGACTTTTTAGCTGGCTTAGGTGCCTTGGACATGAGCTAGGACCTTAAGATTCTGCATGAAGGGAGGACTAGCAGCCGAGTTGCACTGGAGAATGTGGAAAATGTTCATATGTAGTAAAAACCTGATAAATCCTTCCATTTTCGTCATTTGTTATCGAATCGACTTAAAGCCAGTTCGTCACAATGGCCCCTCTTCTCTCTGAAACGGTTGTACTTATCGTCTGCAAAGCTATGTCGCGTGCTGCGGTATGCGGAGACACTAAAAGCACCATAGTAGAACACAGATGAAGCTTCTAAGTTGATGTAATAGCCAGTAAGGAGTAGTACAATTCAAGTTTTAGGTATCGAATCTTGACTTTTTAGCTGGCTGTGGCGCCTTGGACATGAGCTAGGACCTTAAGATTCTGCATGAAAGGAGGACTAGCAGCCGAGTTGCACCGAGGATGCGAAAAGTGTTCATATGTAGTAAAAACCTGAGAAATCCGTCCGTTTTCGTAATTTATTATGGAATCGACTTAAAGCAGTGCGTCACATTGGCCGCTCTTCTCTCTGAAACGGTTGTACTTATCGTCTGCAAAGCTATGTCGCGTGCTGCGGTATGCGGAGACACTAAAAGCACCATAGTAGAACACAGATGAAGCTTCAAAGTTGATGTAATAGCCAGTAAGAAGCAGTACAATTCAAGATTTAGGTATCGATTATTGTCTTTTTTGCTGGCTTTGGTGCCTTGGACATGAGCTAGGACCTAAAGATTCTGCATGAAAGGAGGACTAGCAGCCGCGTTGCACGGGAGGATGTAAAAAGTGTTCATATGTAGTAAAAACCTGAGAAATCCGTCCGTTTTCATCATTTGTTTTCGAATCGACTTAAAGCCAGATCGCTACATGGGCCCCTCTTCTCTCTGAAACGGTTGTACTTATCGTCTGCAAAGCTATGTCGCGTGCTGCGGTATGCGGAGACACTAAAAGCACCATAGCAGAACACAGATGAAGCTTCTAAGTTGATGTAATAGCAAGTAAGAAGTAGTACAATTCAAGTTTTAGGTATCGATTATTGACCTTTTAGCTGGCTTTTGTGCCTTGGACATGAGCTAGGACCTTACGATTCCGCACGGAAGGAGGACTAGCAGCCGAGTTGCTTGGGAGAATGTGAAAAGTGTTCATATGTAGTAAAAACCTGAGAAATCCGTCCATTTTCGTCATTTGTTATCCAATCGGCTTATAGCCAGATCTGCACATTAGCCCCTCTTCTCTCTGAAACGGTTGTACTTATCCTCTGCAAAGCTATGTCGCGTGCTGCGGTATGCTGAGACACTAGAAGCACAATTGTAGAACACAGATGAAGCTTCTAAGTTGATGTAATAGCCAGTAAGGAGTAGTACAATTCAAGTTTTAGGTATCGAATATTGACTTTTTAGCTGGCTTTGGTGCCTTGGACATGAGCTAGGACCTTAAGATTCTGCATGAAAGCAGGACTAGCAGCCGAGTTGCACGGAGGATGCGAAAAGTGTTCATATGTAGTAGAAACCTGAGAAATCCGTCCGTTTTCGTAATTTATTATCGAATTGACTTAAAGCAGTGCGTCACATTGGCCGCTCTTCTCTCTGAAACGGTTGTACTTATCGTCTGCAAATCTATGTCGCGTGCTGCGGTATGCGGAGACACTAAAAGCACCACAGTAGAACACAGATTAAGCTTCTAGGTTGATGTAATAGCCAGTAAGAAGTAGTACAATTGGAGTTTTAGGTATCGATTATTGACTTTTTAGCTGGCTTTTGTTCCTTGGACATGAGCTAGGACCTTCTGACTCTGCATGAAAGGGAGACTAGCAGCCGAGATGCATGGGAGAATGTGAATAGTGTTCATATGTAGAAAAAAAATGAGAAATCCGTCCGTTTTCGTCATTTGTTATCGAATCGACTTAAAGCCAGATCGTTACATTGGCCGCTCTTCTCTCTGAAACGGTTGTACTTATCGTCTGCAAAGCTATGTCGCGTGCTGCGGTATGCGGAGACACTAAAAGCACCATAGTAGAACACAGATGAAGCTTCAAAGTTGATGTGATAGCCAGTGAGAAGTAGTACAATTAAAGTTTTAGGTATCGATTATTGACTTTTTAGCTGGCTTTGGTGCCTTGGACATGAGCTAGGACCTTATGATTCTGCATGAAAGGAGGACTAGCAGCCGAGTTGCATGGGAGGATGCGAAAAGTGTTCACATGTAGTAAAATCCTGAGAAATACGTCCGTTTTCGTAAATTATTATCGAATCGACTTAAAGCAGTGCGTCACATATGCCGCTCTTCTCTCTGAAACGGTTGTACTTATCGTCTGCAAAGCTATGTCGCGTGCTGCGGTATGCGGAGACACTAAAAGCACCATAGTAGAACACAGATGAAGTTTCTCAGTTGATGTAATAGCCAGTAAGAAGTAGTACAATTCAAGTTTTAGGTATCGATAATAGACGTTTTAGCTGGCTTTGGTGACTTGGACATGAGGTAGGACCTTAAGATTGTGCATGAAAGGAGAACTAGCAGCCGCGTTGCACGGAGAATGTGAAAAGTGTTCATATGTAGTAAAAACCTGAGAAATCCATCCGTTTTCGTCACTTGTTATCGAATCGACTTAAAGCCAGATCGTCACATTTGCCCCTCTCCTCTCTGAAACGGTTGTACTTATCGTCTGCAAAGCTATGTCGCGTGCTGCGGTATGCGGAGACACTAAAATCACCATAGTGGAACACAGATGAAGCTTCTAAGTTGATGTAATAGCTAGTAAGATGTAGTCAATTTAGGTATCGATTATTGACTTTTTAGCTGGCTTTGGTGCCTTGGACATGAGCTATGTCCTTAAGATTCTGCATGAAATGAGGACTAGCAGCCGAGTTGAACGGGAGAATGTGAAAAGTGTTCATATGTAGTAAAAACCTGAGAAATCCGTCGGTTTTCGTCATTTGTTATCGAATCGACTTAAAGCCAGATCGTCACATGGGCCCCTCTTCTCTCTGAAACGGTTGTACTTATCGTCTGCAAAGCTATGTCGCGTGCTGCAGTATGCGGAGACACTAAAAGCACCATAGTAGAACACAGATGAAGCTTCTAAGTTGATGTGATAGCCAGTGAGAAGTAGTACAATTCAAGTTTTAGGTATCGATTATTGACTTTTTAGCTGGCTTTGGTGCCTTGGACATGAGCTAGGACCTAAAGATTCTGCGTGAAAGGAGGACTAGCAGCCGCGTTGCACGGGAGGATGTAAAAAGTGTTCATATGTAGTAAAAACCTGAGAAATCCGTCCGTTTTCGTCATTTGTTATCGAATCGACTTAAAGCCAGATCGTCACATGGGCCCCTCTTCTCTCTGAAACGGTTGTACTTATCGTCTGCAAAGCTATGTCGCGTGCTGCGGTATGCGGAGACACTAAAATCACCATAGTAGAACACAGATTAAGCTTCTAAGTTGATGTAATAGCCAGTAAGAAGTAGTAAAATTCAAGTTTTAGGTATCGATTATTGAACTTTTAGCTGGCTTTTGTGCCTTGGACATGAGCTAGGACCTTATGATTCCGCACGGAAGGAGGACTAGCAGCCGAGTTGCATGGGAGAATGTGAAAAGTGTTCATATGTAGTAAAAACCTGAGAAATCCGTCCGTTTTCGTCATTTGTTATCGAATCGACTTAAAGCCAGATCGTCACATTGGCCGCTCTTCTCTCTGAAACGGTTGTACTTATCGTCTGCAAAGCTATGTCGTGTGCTGCGGTATGCGGAGACACTAAAAGCACCATACTAGAACACAGGTTAAGCTTCTAAGTTGATGTAATAGCCAGTAAAAGGTAGTACAATTCAAGTTTTAGGTATCGATTATTGACTTTTTGCTGGCTATGTTGCCTTGGACATGAGCTAGGACCTTAAGATTCTGCATGAAAGGAGGACTAGCAGCCGCGTTGCACGGAGAATGTGAAAAGTGTTCATATGTAGTAAAAATATGAGAAATCCGTCCGTTTTCGTCATTTGTTATCGAATCGACTTAAAGCCAGATCGTCACATTGGTCGCTCTTCTCTCTGAAACGGTTGTACTTATCGTCTGCAAAGCTATGTCGCGTGCTGCGGTATGCGGAGACACTAAAATCAGCAGAGTGGAACACAGATGAAGCTTTTAAGTTGATGTAATAGCCAGTAAGAAGTAGTACAATTAAAGATTTAGGAATCGATTATTGACTTTTTAGCTGGCTTTGGTGCCTTTGGCATGAGCTAGTTCCTTATGATTCTGCATGAAAGGAGGACTAGCAGCCGAGTTGCATGGGAGAATGTGAAAAGTGTTCATATGTAGTAAAAACCTGAGAAATCCATCCGTTTTCGTCATTTGTTATCGAATCGACTTAAAGCCAGATCGTCACATTGGCCGCTCTTCTCTCTGAAACGGTTGCACTTATTGTCTGCAAAGCTATGTCGCGTGTTGCGGTATGCGGAGACACTAAAAGCACCATAGTAGAACACAGATGAAACATCAAAGTTGATGTAATAGCCAGTAAGAAGTAGTACAATTCAAGTTTTAGGTATCGATTATTAACTTTTTAGCTGGCTTTGGTGCCTTGGACATGAGCTAGGACCTTAAAATTGTGCATGAAAGGAAGACTAGCAGCCGCGTTGCATGGGAGTATGTGAAAAGTGTTCATATGTAGTAAAAACCTGAGAAATCCGTCCATTTTCGTCATTTGTTATCGAATCGACTTAAAGCCAGATCGTCACATTGGCCGCTCTTCTCTCTGAAACGGTTGTACTTATCGTCTGCAAGGCTATGTCGCGTGCTGCAGTATGCTGAGACACTAAAAGCACCATAGTAGAACAGAGATGAAGCTTCTAAGTTGATGTGATAGCCAGTGAGAAGTAGTACAATTCAAGTTTTAGGTATCGATTATTGTCTTTTTAGCTGGCTTTGGTGCCTTGGACATGAGCTAGGACCTTACGATTCTGCATGAATTGAGGACTAGCAGCCGCGTTGCACGGGAGTATGTGAAAAGTGTTCATATGTAGTAAAAACCTGAGAAATCCGTCCATTTTCGTCATTTGTTATCGAATCGACTTAAAGCCAGTTCGTCACATTGGCCCCTCTTCTCTCTGAAACGGTTGTACTTATCGTCTGCAAAGCTATGTCGCGTGCTGCGGTATGCGGAGACACTAAAAGCACCATAGTAGAACACAGATGAAGCTTCTAAGTTGATGTAATAGCCAGTAAGGAGTAGTACAATTCAAGTTTTAGGTATCGAATATTGATTTTTTAGCTGGCTTTGGTGCCTTGGACATGAGCTAGGACCTTAAGATTCTGAATGAAAGGAGGACTAGCAGCCGAGTTGCATAGGAGGATGCGAAAAGTGTTCACATGTAGTAAAATCCTGAGAAATACGTCCGTTTTCGTAAATTATTATCGAATCGACTTCAAGCAGTGCGTCACATATGCCGCTCTTCTCTCTGAAACGGTTGTACTTATCGTCTGCAAAGCTATGTCGCGTGCTGCGGTATGCGGAGACACTAAAAGCACCATTGTAGAACACAGATGAAGTTTCTAAGTTGATGTAATAGCCAGTAAGAAGTAGTACAATTCAAGTTTTAGGTATCGATAATAGACGTTTTAGCTGGCTTTGGTGCCTTGGACATGAGGTAGGACCTTAGGATTGTGCATGAAAGGAGGACTAGCAGCCGCGTTGCACGGAGAATGTGAAAAGTGTTCATATGTAGTAAAAACCTGAGAAATCCATCCGTTTTCGTCACTTGTTATCGAATCGACTTAAAGCCAGATCGTCACATTTGCCCCTCTCCTCTCTGAAACGGTTGTACTTATCGTCTGCAAAGCTATGTCGCGTGCTGCGGTATGCGGAGACACTAAAATCACCATAGTGGAACACAGATGAAGCTTCTAAGTTGATGTAATAGCTAGTAAGATGTAGTCAATTTAGGTATCGATTATTGACTTTTTAGCTGGCTTTGGTGCCTTGGACATGAGCTATGTCCTTAAGATTCTGCATGAAATGAGGACTAGCAGCCGAGTTGAACGGGAGAATGTGAAAAGTGTTCATATGTAGTAAAAACCTGAGAAATCCGTCGGTTTTCGTCATTTGTTATCGAATCGACTTAAAGCCAGATCGTCACATGGGCCCCTCTTCTCTCTGAAACGGTTGTACTTATCGTCTGCAAAGCTATGTCGCGTGCTGCAGTATGCGGAGACACTAAAAGCACCATAGTAGAACACAGATGAAGCTTCTAAGTTGATGTGATAGCCAGTGAGAAGTAGTACAATTCAAGTTTTAGGTATCGATTATTGACTTTTTAGCTGGCTTTGGTGCCTTGGACATGAGCTAGGACCTAAAGATTCTGCATGAAAGGAGGACTAGCAGCCGCGTTGCACGGGAGGATGTAAAAAGTGTTCATATGTAGTAAAAACCTGAGAAATCCGTCCGTTTTCGTCATTTGTTATCGAATCGACTTACAGCCAGATCGTCACATGGGCCCCTCTTCTCTCTGAAACGGTTGTACTTATCGTCTGCAAAGCTATGTCGCGTGCTGCGGTATGCGGAGACGCTAAAATCACCATAGTAGAACACAGATTAAGCTTCTAAGTTGATGTAATAGCCAGTAAGAAGTAATAAAATTCAAGTTTTAGGTATCGATTATTGACCTTTTAGCTGGCTTTTGTGCCTTGGACATGAGCTAGGACCTTATGATTCCGCACGGAAGGAGGACTAGCAGCCGAGTTGCATGGGAGAATGTGAAAAGTGTTCATATGTAGTAAAAACCTGAGAAATCCGTCCGTTTTCGTCATTTGTTATCGAATCGACTTAAAGCCAGATCGTCACATTGGCCGCTCTTCTCTCTGAAACGGTTGTACTTATCGTCTGCAAAGCTATGTCGTGTGCTGCGGTATGCGGAGACACTAAAAGCACCATACTAGAACACAGGTTAAGCTTCTAAGTTGATGTAATAGCCAGTAAAAGGTAGTACAATTCAAGTTTTAGGTATCGATTATTGACTTTTTGCTGGCTATGTTGCCTTGGACATGAGCTAGGACCTTAAGATTCTGCATGAAAGGAGGACTAGCAGCCGCGTTGCACGGAGAATGTGAAAAGTGTTCATATGTAGTAAAAACCTGAGAAATCCATCCGTTTTCGTCATTTGTTATCGAATCGACTTAAAGCCAGATCGTCACATTGGCCGCTCTTCTCTCTGAAACGGTTGCACTTATTGTCTGCAAAGCTATGTCGCGTGTTGCGGTATGCGGAGACACTAAAAGCACCATAGTAGAACACAGATGAAACATCAAAGTTGATGTAATAGCCAGTAAGAAGTAGTACAATTCAAGTTTTAGGTATCGATTATTAACTTTTTAGCTGGCTTTGGTGCCTTGGACATGAGCTAGGACCTTAAAATTGTGCATGAAAGGAAGACTAGCAGCCGCGTTGCATGGGAGTATGTGAAAAGTGTTCATATGTAGTAAAAACCTGAGAAATCCGTCCATTTTCGTCATTTGTTATCGAATCGACTTAAAGCCAGATCGTCACATTGGCCGCTCTTCTCTCTGAAACGGTTGTACTTATCGTCTGCAAGGCTATGTCGCGTGCTGCAGTATGCTGAGACACTAAAAGCACCATAGTAGAACAGAGATGAAGCTTCTAAGTTGATGTGATAGCCAGTGAGAAGTAGTACAATTCAAGTTTTAGGTATCGATTATTGTCTTTTTAGCTGGCTTTGGTGCCTTGGACATGAGCTAGGACCTTACGATTCTGCATGAATTGAGGACTAGCAGCCGCGTTGCACGGGAGTATGTGAAAAGTGTTCATATGTAGTAAAAACCTGAGAAATCCGTCCATTTTCGTCATTTGTTATCGAATCGACTTAAAGCCAGTTCGTCACATTGGCCCCTCTTCTCTCTGAAACGGTTGTACTTATCGTCTGCAAAGCTATGTCGCGTGCTGCGGTATGCGGAGACACTAAAAGCACCATAGTAGAACACAGATGAAGCTTCTAAGTTGATGTAATAGCCAGTAAGGAGTAGTACAATTCAAGTTTTAGGTATCGAATATTGATTTTTTAGCTGGCTTTGGTGCCTTGGACATGAGCTAGGACCTTAAGATTCTGAATGAAAGGAGGACTAGCAGCCGAGTTGCATAGGAGGATGCGAAAAGTGTTCACATGTAGTAAAATCCTGAGAAATACGTCCGTTTTCGTAAATTATTATCGAATCGACTTAAAGCAGTGCGTCACATATGCCGCTCTTCTCTCTGAAACGGTTGTACTTATCGTCTGCAAAGCTATGTCGCGTGCTGCGGTATGCGGAGACACTAAAAGCACCATTGTAGAACACAGATGAAGTTTCTAAGTTGATGTAATAGCCAGTAAGAAGTAGTACAATTCAAGTTTTAGGTATCGATAATAGACGTTTTAGCTGGCTTTGGTGCCTTGGACATGAGGTAGGACCTTAAGATTGTGCATGAAAGGAGGACTAGCAGCCGCGTTGCACGGAGAATGTGAAAAGTGTTCATATGTAGTAAAAACCTGAGAAATCCATCCGTTTTCGTCACTTGTTATCGAATCGACTTAAAGCCAGATCGTCACATTTGCCCCTCTCCTCTCTGAAACGGTTGTACTTATCGTCTGCAAAGCTATGTCGCGTGCTGCGGTATGCGGAGACACTAAAATCACCATAGTGGAACACAGATGAAGCTTCTAAGTTGATGTAATAGCTAGTAAGATGTAGTCAATTTAGGTATCGATTATTGACTTTTTAGCTGGCTTTGGTGCCTTGGACATGAGCTATGTCCTTAAGATTCTGCATGAAATGAGGACTAGCAGCCGAGTTGAACGGGAGAATGTGAAAAGTGTTCATATGTAGTAAAAACCTGAGAAATCCGTCGGTTTTCGTCATTTGTTATCGAATCGACTTAAAGCCAGATCGTCACATGGGCCCCTCTTCTCTCTGAAACGGTTGTACTTATCGTCTGCAAAGCTATGTCGCGTGCTGCAGTATGCGGAGACACTAAAAGCACCATAGTAGAACACAGATGAAGCTTCTAAGTTGATGTGATAGCCAGTGAGAAGTAGTACAATTCAAGTTTTAGGTATCGATTATTGACTTTTTAGCTGGCTTTGGTGCCTTGGACATGAGCTAGGA
Organism: Schistocerca gregaria; assembly: GCF_023897955.1. Lineage (NCBI taxonomy): Eukaryota > Metazoa > Arthropoda > Insecta > Orthoptera > Acrididae > Schistocerca > Schistocerca gregaria. Next base: position 581,459,301 of record NC_064925.1, read on the forward strand.
CCTAAAGATTCTGCATGAAAGGAGGACTAGCAGCCGCGTTGCACGGGAGGATGTAAAAAGTGTTCATATGTAGTAAAAACCTGAGAAATCCGTCCGTTTTCGTCATTTGTTATCGAATCGACTTACAGCCAGATCGTCACATGGGCCCCTCTTCTCTCTGAAACGGTTGTACTTATCGTCTGCAAAGCTATGTCGCGTGCTGCGGTATGCGGAGACGCTAAAATCACCATAGTAGAACACAGATTAAGCTTCTAAGTTGATGTAATAGCCAGTAAGAAGTAATAAAATTCAAGTTTTAGGTATCGATTATTGACCTTTTAGCTGGCTTTTGTGCCTTGGACATGAGCTAGGACCTTATGATTCCGCACGGAAGGAGGACTAGCAGCCGAGTTGCATGGGAGAATGTGAAAAGTGTTCATATGTAGTAAAAACCTGAGAAATCCGTCCGTTTTCGTCATTTGTTATCGAATCGACTTAAAGCCAGATCGTCACATTGGCCGCTCTTCTCTCTGAAACGGTTGTACTTATCGTCTGCAAAGCTATGTCGTGTGCTGCGGTATGCGGAGACACTAAAAGCACCATACTAGAACACAGGTTAAGCTTCTAAGTTGATGTAATAGCCAGTAAAAGGTAGTACAATTCAAGTTTTAGGTATCGATTATTGACTTTTTGCTGGCTATGTTGCCTTGGACATGAGCTAGGACCTTAAGATTCTGCATGAAAGGAGGACTAGCAGCCGCGTTGCACGGAGAATGTGAAAAGTGTTCATATGTAGTAAAAATATGAGAAATCCGTCCGTTTTCGTCATTTGTTATCGAATCGACTTAAAGCCAGATCGTCACATTGGTCGCTCTTCTCTCTGAAACGGTTGTACTTATCGTCTGCAAAGCTATGTCGCGTGCTGCGGTATGCGGAGACACTAAAATCACCAGAGTGGAACACAGATGAAGCTTCTAAGTTGATGTAATAGCCAGTAAAAAAGTAGTACAATTAAAGATTTAGGAATCGATTATTGACTTTTTCGCTGGCTTTGGTGCCTTTGGCATGAGCTAGTTCCTTATGATTCTGCATGAAAGGAGGACTAGCAGCCGAGTTGCATGGGAGAATGTGAAAAGTGTTCATATGTAGTAAAAACCTGAGAAATCCATCCGTTTTCGTCATTTGTTATCGAATCGACTTAAAGCCAGATCGTCACATTGGCCGCTCTTCTCTCTGAAACGGTTGCACTTATTGTCTGTAAAGCTATGTCGCGTGTTGCGGTATGCGGAGACACTAAAAGCACCATAGTAGAACACAGATGAAACATCAAAGTTGATGTAATAGCCAGTAAGAAGTAGTACAATTCAAGTTTTAGGTATCGATTATTGACTTTTTAGCTGGCTTTGGTGCCTTGGACATGAGCTAGGACCTTAAAATTGTGCATGAAAGGAAGACTAGCAGCCGCGTTGCATGGGAGTATGTGAAAAGTGTTCATATGTAGTAAAAACCTGAGAAATCCGTCCATTTTCGTCATTTGTTATCGAATCGACTTAAAGCCAGATCGTCACATTGGCCGCTCTTCTCTCTGAAACGGTTGTACTTATCGTCTGCAAGGCTATGTCGCGTGCTGCAGTATGCGGAGACACTAAAAGCACCATAGTAGAACAGAGATGAAGCTTCTAAGTTGTTGTGATAGCCAGTGAGAAGTAGTACAATTCAAGTTTTAGGTATCGATTATTGCCTTTTTAGCTGGCTTTGGTGCCTTGGACATGAGCTAGGACCTTACGATTCTGCATGAATTGAGGACTAGCAGCCGCGTTGCACGGGAGTATGTGAAAAGTGTTCATATGTAGTAAAAACCTGAGAAATCCGTCCATTTTCTTCATTTGTTATCGAATCGACTTAAAGCCAGTTCGTCACATTGGCCCCTCTTCTCTCTGAAACGGTTGTACTTATCGTCTGCAAAGCTATGTCGCGTGCTGCGGTATGCGGAGACACTAAAAGCACCATAGTAGAACACAGATGAAGCTTCTAAGTTGATGTAATAGCCAGTAAGGAGTAGTACAATTCAAGTTTTAGGTATCGAATATTGATTTTTTAGCTGGCTTTGGTGCCTTGGACATGAGCTAGGACCTTAAGATTCTGAATGAAAGGAGGACTAGCAGACGAGTTGCATGGGAGGATGCGAAAAGTGTTCACATGTAGTAAAATCCTGAGAAATACGTCCGTTTTCGTAAATTATTATCGAATCGACTTAAAGCAGTGCGTCACATATGCCGCTCTTCTCTCTGAAACGGTTGTACTTATCGTCTGCAAAGCTATGTCGCGTGCTGCGGTATGCGGAGACACTAAAAGCACCATAGTAGAACACAGATGAAGTTTCTAAGTTGATGTAATAGCCAGTAAGAAGTAGTACAATTCAAGTTTTAGGTATCGATAATAGACGTTTTAGCTGGCTTTGGTGCCTTGGACATAAAGGTAGGACCTTAAGATTGTGCATGAAAGGAGGACTAGCAGCCGCGTTGCACGGAGAATGTGAAAAGTGTTCATATGTAGTAAAAACCTGAGAAATCCATCCGTTTTCGTCACTTGTTATCGAATCGACTTAAAGCCAGATCGTCACATTTGCCCCTCTCCTCTCTGAAACGGTTGTACTTATCGTCTGCAAAGCTATGTCGCGTGCTGCGGTATGCGGAGACACTAAAAGCACCATAGTAGAACACAGATGAAGTTTCTAAGTTGAAGTAATAGCCAGTAAGAAGTAGTAAAATTCAAGTTTTAGGAATCGATTATTGACTTTTTTGATGGCTTTGGTGCCTTTAACATGAGCTAGGTCCTTATGATTCTGCATGAAAGGAGGACTAGCAGCCGAGTTGCATGGAAGAATGTGAAAAGTGTTCATATGTAGTAAAAACCTGAGAAATCCATCCGTTTTCGTCACTTGTAATCGAATCGACTTAAAGCCAGATCGTCACATTGGCCCCTCTCCTCTCTGAAACGGTTGTACTTATTGTCTGCAAAGCTATGTCGCGTGCTGCGGTATGCGGAGACACTAAAAGCACCATAGTAGAACACAGATGAAGTTTCTAAGTTGAAGTAATAGCCAGTAAGAAGTAGTACAATTCAAGTTTTAGGTATCGATTATTGACTTTTTATCTGGCTTTTGTGCCTTGGACATGAGTTAGGACCTTAACATTCTGCATGAAAGGAGGACTAGCAGCCACGTTGCACGGGAGTATGTGAAAAGTGTTCATATGTAGTAAAAACCTGAGAAATCCGTCCATTTTCGTCATTTGTTATCCAATCGGCTTATAGCCAGATCGGCACATTAGCCCCTCTTCTCTCTGAGACGGTTGTACTTATCGTCTGCAAAGCTATGTCGCGTGCTGCGGTATGCGGAGACACTAAAAGCACAATTGTAGAACACAGATGAAGCTTCTAAGTTGATGTAATAGCCAGTAAGGAGTAGTACAATTCAAGTTTTAGGTATCGATTATTGACTTTTTATCTGGCTTTGGTGCCTTGGACATGAGCTAGGACCTTAAGATTCTGCATTAAAGGAGGACTAGCAGCCGAGTTGCACGGAGGATGCGAAAAGTGTTCATATGTAGTAGAAACCTGAGAAATCCGTCCGTTTTCGTAATTTATTATCGAATTGACTTAAAGCAGTGCGTCACATTGGCCGCTCTTCTCTCTGAAACGGTTGTACTTATCGTCTGCAAATCTATGTCGCGTGCTGCGGTATGCGGAGACACTAAAAGCACCATAGTAGAACACAGATTAAGCTTCCAGAATGATGTAATAGCCAGTAAGAAGTAGTACAATTGGAGTTTTAGGTATCGATTATTGACTTTTTAGCTGGCTTTTGTGCCTTGGACATGAGCTAGGACCTTATGACTCTGCATGAAAGGAGGACTAGCAGCCGAGATGCATGGGAGAATGTGAATAGTGTTCATATGTAGAAAAAAAATGAGAAATCCGTCCGTTTTCGTCATTTGTTATCGAATCGACTTAAAGCCAGATCGTTACATTGGCCGCACTTCTCTCTGAAACGGTTGTACTTATCGTCTGCAAAGCTATGTCGCGTGCTGCGGTATGCGGAGACACTAAAAGCACCATAGTAGAACACAGATGAAGCTTCAAAGTTGATGTAATAGCCAGTAAGAAGTAGTACAATACAAGATTTAGGTATCGATTATTGACTTTTAGCTGGCTTTTGTGCCTTGGACATGAGCTAGGACCTTATGATTCCGCACGGAAGGAGGACTAGCAGCCGAGTTGCTTGGGAGAATGTGAAAAGTGTTCATATGTAGTAAAAACCTGAAAAATGCGTCCGTTTTCGTCATTTGTTATCGAATCGACTTAAAGCCAGATTGTCACATTGGCCGCTCTTCTCTCTGAAACGGTTGTACTTATCGTCTGCAAAGCTATGTCGCGTGCTGCGGTATGCGGAGACACTAAAAGCACCATAGTAGAATACAGATGAAGCTTCAAAGTTGATGTAATAGCCAGTAAGAAGTAGTACAATTCAAGATTTAGGTATCGATTATTGACTGTTTTGCAGGCTTTGGTGCCTTGGACATGAGCTAGGACCTTACGATTATGCATGAAAGGAGGACTAGCAGCCGAGTTGCACGGGAGAATGTAAAAAGTGTTCATATGTAGTAAAAACCTGAGAAATCCGTCCGTTTTCGTCACATGTTATCGAATCGACTTAAAGCCAGATCGTCACATTGGCCCCTCTTCTCTCTGAAACGGTTGTACTTATCGTCTGCAAAGCTATGTCGCGTGCTGCGGTATGCGGAGACACTAAAAGCACCGTAGTAGAACACAGATGAAGGTTCTAAGTTGATGTGATAGCCAGTGAGAAATACTACAATTCAAGTTTTAGGTATCGATTATTGACTTTTTAGCTGGCTTAGGTGCCTTGGACATGAGCTAGGACCTTAAGATTCTGCATGAAAGGAGGACTAGCAGCCGCGTTGCACAGGAGTATGTGAAAAGTGTTCATATGTAGTAAAAACCTGATAAATCCTTCCATTTTCGTCATTTGTTATCGAATCGACTTAAAGCCAGTTCGTCACAATGGCCCCTCCTCTCTCTGAAACGGTTGTACTTATCGTCTGCAAAGCTATGTCGCGTGCTGCGGTATGCGGAGACACTAAAAGCACCATAGTAGAACACAGATGAAGCTTCTAAGTTGATGTAATAGCCAGTAAGGAGTAGTACAATTCAAGTTTTAGGTATCGAAAATTGACTTTTTAGCTGGCTTTGGTGCCTTGGACATGAGCTAGGACCTTAAGATTGTGCATGAAAGGAGGACTATCAGCCGCGTTGCACGGGAGTATGTGAAAAGTGTTCATATGTAGTAAAAACCTGTGAAATCCGTCCATTTTCGTTATTTGTTATCTAATCGACTTGAGGCCAGTTCGTCAAATTGGCCCCTCTTCTCTCTGAAACGGTTTTACTTATCATCTGCAAAGCTATGTCGCGTGCTGCGGTATGCGGAGACACTAAAAGCACCATAGTAGAACACCGATGAAGCTTCTAAGTTGATGTAATAGCCAGTAAGAAGCAGTACAATTCAAGATTTAGGTATCGATTATTGTCTTTTTTGCTGGCTTTGGTGCCTTGGACATGAGCTAGGACCTAAAGATTCTGCATGAAAGGAGGACTAGCAGCCGCGTTCCACGGGAGGATGTAAAAAGTGTTCATATGTAGTAAAAACCTGAGAAATCCGTCCGTTTTCATCATTTGTTATCGAATCGACTTAAAGCCAGATCGTCACATGGGCCCCTCTTCTCTCTGAAACGGTTGTACTTATCGTCTGCAAAGCTATGTCGCGTGCTGCGGTATGCGGAGACACTAAAAGCACCATAGCAGAACACAGATTAAGCTTCTAAGTTGATGTAATAGCAAGTAAGAAGTAGTACAATTCAAGTTTTAGGTATCGATTATTGACCTTTTAGCTGGCTTTTGTGCCTTGGACATGAGCTAGGATCTTACGATTCCGCACGGAAGGAGGACTAGCAGCCGAGTTGCTTGGGAGAATGTGAAAAGTGTTCATATGTAGTAAAAACCTGAGAAATCCGTCTATTTTCGTCATTTGTTATCCAATCGGCTTATAGCCAGATCTGCACATTAGCCCCTCTTCTCTCTGAAACGGTTGTACTTATCGTCTGCAAAGCTATGTCGCGTGCTGCGGTATGCTGAGACACTAGAAGCACAATTGTAGAACACAGATGAAGCTTCTAAGTTGATGTAATAGCCAGTAAGGAGTAGTACAATTCAAGTTTTAGGTATCGAATATTGACTTTTTAGCTGGCTTTGGTGCCTTGGACATGAGCTAGGACCTTATGATTCTGCATGAAAGGAGGACTAGCAGCCGAGTTGCACGGAGGATGCGAAAAGTGTTCATATGTAGTAGAAACCTGAGAAATCCGTCCGTTTTCGTAATTTATTATCGAATTGACTTAAAGCAGTGCGCCACATTGGCCGCTCTTCTCTCTGAAACGGTTGTACTTATCGTCTGCAAATCTATGTCGCGTGCTGCGGTATGCGGAGACACTAAAAGCACCACAGTAGAACACAGATTAAGCTTCTAGGTTGATGTAATAGCCAGTAAGAAGTAGTACAATTGGAGTTTTAGGTATCGATTATTGACTTTTTAGCTGGCTTTTGTGCCTTGGACATGAGCTAGGACCTTATGACTCTGCATGAAAGGAGGACTAGCAGCCGAGATGCATGGGAGAATGTGAATAGTGTTCATATGTAGAAAAAAAATGAGAAATCCGTCCGTTTTCGTCATTTGTTATCGAATCGACTTAAAGCCAGATCGTTACATTGGCCGCTCTTCTCTCTGAAACGGTTGTACTTATCGTCTGCAAAGCTATGTCGCGTGCTGCGGTATGCGGAGACACTAAAAGCACCATAGTAGAATACAGATGAAGCTTCAAAGTTGATGTAATAGCCAGTAAGAAGTAGTACAATTCAAGATTTAGGTATCGATTATTGACTGATTTGCAGGCTTTGGTGCCTTGGACATGAGCTAGGACCTTACGATTATGCATGAAAGGAGGACTAGCAGCCGAGTTGCACGGGAGAATGTAAAAAGTGTTCATATGTAGTATAAACCTGAGAAATCCGTCCGTTTTCGTCACATGTTATCGAATCGACTTAAAGCCAGATCGTCACATTGGCCCCTCTTCTCTCTGAAACGGTTGTACTTATCGTCTGCAAAGCTATGTCGCGTGCTGCGGTATGCGGAGACACTAAAAGCACCGTAGTAGAACACAGATGAAGGTTCTAAGTTGATGTGATAGCCAGTGAGAAATACTACAATTCAAGTTTTAGGTATCGATTATTGACTTTTTAGCTGGCTTAGGTGCCTTGGACATGAGCTAGGACCTTAAGATTCTGCATGAAGGGAGGACTAGCAGCCGAGTTGCACTGGAGAATGTGGAAAATGTTCATATGTAGTAAAAACCTGATAAATCCTTCCATTTTCGTCATTTGTTATCGAATCGACTTAAAGCCAGTTCGTCACAATGGCCCCTCTTCTCTCTGAAACGGTTGTACTTATCGTCTGCAAAGCTATGTCGCGTGCTGCGGTATGCGGAGACACTAAAAGCACCATAGTAGAACACAGATGAAGCTTCTAAGTTGATGTAATAGCCAGTAAGGAGTAGTACAATTCAAGTTTTAGGTATCGAATATTGACTTTTTAGCTGGCTGTGGCGCCTTGGACATGAGCTAGGACCTTATGATTCTGCATGAAAGGAGGACTAGCAGCCGAGTTGCACCGAGGATGCGAAAAGTGTTCATATGTAGTAAAAACCTGAGAAATCCGTCCGTTTTCGTAATTTATTATGGAATCGACTTAAAGCAGTGCGTCACATTGGCCGCTCTTCTCTCTGAAACGGTTGTACTTATCGTCTGCAAAGCTATGTCGCGTGCTGCGGTATGCGGAGACACTAAAAGCACCATAGTAGAACACAGATGAAGCTTCAAAGTTGATGTAATAGCCAGTAAGAAGCAGTACAATTCAAGATTTAGGTATCGATTATTGTCTTTTTTGCTGGCTTTGGTGCCTTGGACATGAGCTAGGACCTAAAGATTCTGCATGAAAGGAGGACTAGCAGCCGCGTTGCACGGGAGGATGTAAAAAGTGTTCATATGTAGTAAAAACCTGAGAAATCTGTCCGTTTTCATCATTTGTTTTCGAATCGACTTAAAGCCAGATCGCTACATGGGCCCCTCTTCTCTCTGAAACGGTTGTACTTATCGTCTGCAAAGCTATGTCGCGTGCTGCGGTATGCGGAGACACTAAAAGCACCATAGCAGAACACAGATTAAGCTTCTAAGTTGATGTAATAGCAAGTAAGAAGTAGTACAATTCAAGTTTTAGGTATCGATTATTGACCTTTTAGCTGGCTTTTGTGCCTTGGACATGAGCTAGGACCTTACGATTCCGCACGGAAGGAGGACTAGCAGCCGAGTTGCTTGGGAGAATGTGAAAAGTGTTCATATGTAGTAAAAACCTGAGAAATCCGTCCATTTTCGTCATTTGTTATCCAATCGGCTTATAGCCAGATCTGCACATTAGCCCCTCTTCTCTCTGAAACGGTTGTACTTATCGTCTGCAAAGCTATGTCGCGTGCTGCGGTATGCTGAGACTCTAGAAGCACAATTGTAGAACACAGATGAAGCTTCTAAGTTGATGTAATAGCCAGTAAGGAGTAGTACAATTCAAGTTTTAGGTATCGAATATTGACTTTTTAGCTGGCTTTGGTGCCTTGGACATGAGCTAGGACCTTAAGATTCTGCATGAAAGCAGGACTAGCAGCCGAGTTGCACGGAGGATGCGAAAAGTGTTCATATGTAGTAGAAACCTGAGAAATCCGTCCGTTTTCGTAATTTATTATCGAATTGACTTAAAGCAGTGCGTCACATTGGCCGCTCTTCTCTCTGAAACGGTTGTACTTATCGTCTGCAAATCTATGTCGCGTGCTGCGGTATGCGGAGACACTAAAAGCACCACAGTAGAACACAGATTAAGCTTCTAGGTTGATGTAATAGCCAGTAAGAAGTAGTACAATTGGAGTTTTAGGTATCGATTATTGACTTTTTAGCTGGCTTTTGTGCCTTGGACATGAGCTAGGACCTTCTGACTCTGCATGAAAGGGAGACTAGCAGCCGAGATGCATGGGAGAATGTGAATAGTGTTCATATGTAGATAAAAAATGAGAAATCCGTCCGTTTTCGTCATTTGTTATCAAATCGACTTAAAGCCAGATCGTTACATTGGCCGCTCTTCTCTCTGAAACGGTTGTACTTATCGTCTGCAAAGCTATGTCGCGTGCTGCGGTATGCGGAGACACTAAAAGCACCATAGTAGAACACAGATGAAGCTTCAAAGTTGATGTAATAGCCAGTAAGAAGTAGTACAATACAAGATTTAGGTATCGATTATTGACTTTTTTGCTGGCTTTGGTGCCTTGGACATGAGCTAGGACCTTAAGATTCTGCATGAAAGGAGGACTAGCAGCCGAGTTGCACGGGAGAATGTAAAAAGTGTTCATATGTAGTAAAAACCTGAGAAATCCGTCCGTTTTCGTCATTTGTTATCGAATCGACTTAAAGAAAGATCGTCGCATGGGCCCCTCTTCTCTCTGAAACGGTTGTACTTATCGTCTGCAAAGCTATGTCGCGTGCTGCAGTATGCGGAGACACTAAAAGCACCATAGTAGAACACAGATGAAGCTTCTAAGTTGATGTAATAGCCAGTAAGAAGTAGTACAATTCAAGTTTTAGGTATCGATTATTGACCTTTTAGCTGGCTTTTATGCATTGGACATGAGCTAGGACCTTATGATTCCGCACGGAAGGAGGACTAGCAGCCGAGTAGCTTGGGAGAATGTGAAAAGTGTTCATATGTAGTAAAAACCTGAAAAATGCGTCCGTTTTCGTCATTTGTTATCGAATCGACTTAAAGCCAGATTGCCACATTGGCCGCTCTTCTCTCTGAAACGGTTGTACTTATCGTCTGCAAAGCTATGTAGCGTGCTGCGGTATGCGGAGACACTAAAAGCACCATAGTAGAACACAGATGAAGCTTCTAAGTTGATGTAATAGCCAGTAAGAAGCAGTACAATTCAAGATTTAGGTATCGATTATTGTCTTTTTTGCTGGCTTTGGTGCCCTGGACATGAGCTAGGACCTTAAGATCCTGCATGAAAGGAGGACTAGCAGCCGCGTTGTACGGGACTATGTGACTAGTGTTCATATGTAGTAAAAACCTGAGAAATCCGTCCATTTTAGTCATTTGTTATCGAATCAACTTGAAGCCAGATCGTCACATTGACCGCTTTCATCTCTGAAACGGTTGTACTTATCGTCTGCAAAGCTATGTCGCGTGCTGCGGTATGCGGAGACACTAAAAGCACCATAGTAGAACGCAGATGAAGCTTCTAAGTTGATGTGATAGCCAGTGAGAAGTAGTACAATTAAAGTTTTAGGTATCGATTATTGACTTTTTAGCTGGCTTTGGTGCCTTGGACATGAGCTGGGACCTTATGATTCTGCATGAAAGGAGGACTAGCAGCCGAGTTGCACGGGAGAATGTAAAAAGTGTTCATATGTAGTATAAACCTGAGAAATCCGTCCGTTTTCGTCACTTGTTATCGAATCGACTTAAAGCCAGATTGTCACATTGGCCCCTCTTCTCTCTGAAACGGTTGTACTTATCGTCTGCAAATCTATGTCGCGTGCTGCGGTATGCGGAGACACTAAAATCACCATAGTGGAACACAGATGAAGCTTCTAAGTTGATGTAATAGCTAGTAAGATGTAGTCAATTTAGGTATCGTTTATTGACTTTTTAGCTGGCTTTGGTGCCTTGGACATGAGCTATGTCCTTATGATTCTGCATGAAAGGAGGACTAGCAGCCGAGTTGCATTGGAGAATGTGGAAAGTGTTCATATGTAGTAAAAACCTGAGAAATCCGTCCGTTTTAGTCATTTGTTATCGAATCAACTTGAAGCCAGATCTTCACATTGACCGCTTTCATCTCTGAAACGGTTGTACTTATCGTCTGCAAAGCTATGTCGCGTGCTGCGGTATGCGGAGACACTAAAAGCACCATAGTAGAACGCAGATGAAGCTTCTAAGTTGATGTGAAAGCCAGTGAGAAGTAGTACAATTAAAGTTTTAGGTATCGATTATTGACTTTTTAGCTGGCTTTGGTGCCTTGGACATGAGCTAGGACCTTATGATTCTGCATGAAAGGAGGACTACTAGCAGCCGAGTTGCACGGGAGAATGTAAAAAGTGTTCATATGTAGTAAAAACCTGAGAAATCCGTCCGTTTTCGTCATTTGTTATCGAATCGACTTAAAGCCAGATCGTCGCATGGGCCCCTCTTCTCTCTGAAACGGTTGTACCTATCGTCTGCAAAGCTATGTCGCGTGCTGCAGTATGCGGAGACACTAAAAGCACCATAGTAGAACACAGATGAAGCTTCTAAGTTGATGTGATAGCCAGTGAGACGTAGTACAATTCAAGTTTTAGGTATCGATTATTGTCTTTTTAGCTGGCTTTGGTGCCTTGGACATGAGGTAGGACCTAAAGATTCTGCATGAAAAGAGGATTAGCAGCCGCGTTGCACAGGAGGATGTAAAAAGTGTTCATATGTAGTAAAAACCTGAGAAATCCGTCCGTTTTCATCATTTGTTATCGAATCGACTTAAAGCCAGATCGTCACATGGGCCCCTCTTCTCTCTGAAACGGTTGTACTTATCGTCTGCAAAGCTATGTCAAGTGCTGCGGTATGCGGAGACACTAAAAGCACCATAGCAGAACACAGACTAAGCTTCTAAGTTGATGTAATAGCAAGTAAGAAGTAGTACAATTCAAGTTTTAGGTATCGATTATTGACCTTTTAGCTGGCTTTTGTGCCTTGGACATGAGCTAGGACCTTACGATTCTGCATGAAAGGAGGACTAGCAGCCGAGTTGCACGGGAGAATGTAAAAAGTGTTCATATGTAGTATAAACCTGAGAAATCCGTCCGTTTTCGTCACTTGTTATCGAATCGACTTAAAGCCAGATCGTCACATTGGCCCCTCTTCTCTCTGAAACGGTTGTACTTATCGTCTGCAAAGCTATGTCGCGTGCTGCGGTATGCGGAGACACTAAAAGCACCATAGTAGAACACAGATGAAGGTTCTAAGTTGATGTGATAGCCAGTGAGAAGTAGTACAATTCAAGTTTTAGGTATCGATTATTGACTTTTTAGCTGGCTTAGGTGCCTTGGACATGAGCTAGGACCTTAAGATTCTGCATGAAAGGAGGACTAGCAGCCGCGTTGCACGGGAGTATGTGAAAAGTGTTCATATGTAGTAAAAACCTGAGAAATCCGTCCATTTTCCTCATTTGTTATCGAATCGACTTAAAGCCAGTTCGTCACATTGGCCCCTCTTCTCTCTGAAACGGTTGTACTTATCGTCTGCAAAGCTATGTCGCGTGCTGCGGTATGCGGAGACACTAAAAGCACCATAGTAGAACACAGATGAAGCTTCTAAGTTGATGTAATAGCCAGTAAGGAGTAGTACAATTCAAGTTTTAGGTATCGAATATTGACTTTTTAGCTGGCTTTGGTGCCTTGGACATGAGCTAGGACCTTAAGATTCTGCATGAAAGGAGGACTAGCAGCCGAGTTGCACGGGAGGATGCGAAAAGTGTTCATATGTAGTAAAAACCTGAGAAATCCGTCCGTTTTCGTAATTTATTATCGAATCGACTTAAAGCAGTGCGTCACATTGGCCGCTCTTCTCTCTGAAACGGTTGTACTTATCGTCTGCAAAGCTATGTCGCGTGCTGCGGTATGCGGAGACACTAAAATCACCATAGTGGAACACAGATGAAGCTTCTAAGTTGATGTAATAGCTAGTAAGATGTAGTCAATTTAGGTATCGATTATTGACTTTTTAGCTGGCTTTGGTGCCTTGGACATGAGCTATGTCCTTAAGATTCTGCATGAAATGAGGACTAGCAGCCGAGTTGAACGGGAGAATGTGAAAAGTGTTCATATGTAGTAAAAACCTGAGAAATCCGTCGGTTTTCGACATTTGTTATCGAATCGACTTAAAGCCAGATCGTCACATGGGCCCCTCTTCTCTCTGAAACGGTTGTACTTATCGTCTGCAAAGCTATGTCGCGTGCTGCAGTATGCGGAGACACTAAAAGCACCATAGTAGAACACAGATGAAGCTTCTAAGTTGATGTGATAGCCAGTGAGAAGTAGTACAATTCAAGTTTTAGGTATCGATTATTGACTTTTTAGCTGGCTTTGGTGCCTTGGACATGAGCTAGGACCTAAAGATTCTGCATGAAAGGAGGACTAGCAGCCGCGTTGCACGGGAGGATGTAAAAAGTGTTCATATGTAGTAAAAACCTGAGAAATCCGTCCGTTTTCGTCATTTGTTATCGAATCGACTTAAAGCCAGATCGTCACATGGGCCCCTCTTCTCTCTGAAACGGTTGTACTTATCGTCTGCAAAGCTATGTCGCGTGCTGCGGTATGCGGTGACACTAAAATCACCATAGTAGAACACAGATTAAGCTTCTAAGTTGATGCAATAGCCAGTAAGAAGTAGTAAAATTCAAGTTTTAGGTATCGATTATTGACCTTTTAGCTGGCTTTTGTGCCTTGGACATGAGCTAGGACCTTATGATTCCGCACGGAAGGAGGACTAGCAGCCGAGTTGAATGGGAGAATGTGAAAAGTGTTCATATGTAGTAAAAACCTGAGAAATCCGTCCATTTTCGTCATTTGTTATCGAATCGACTTAAAGCCAGATCGTCACATGGGCCCCTCTTCTCTCTGAAACGGTTGTACTTATCGTCTCCAAAGCTATGTCGCGTGCTGCGGTATGCGGAGACCCTAAAAGCACCGTAGTAGAACACAGATGAAGGTTCTAAGTTGATGTGATAGCCAGTGAGAAATACTACAAATCAAGTTTTAGGTATCGATTATTGACTTTTTAGCTGGCTTAGGTGCCCTGGACATGAGCTAGGACCTTAAGATTCTGCATGAAAGGAGGACTAGCAGCCGCGTTGCACGGGAGTATGTGAAAAGTGTTCATATGTAGTAAAAACCTGATAAATCCTTCCATTTTCGTCATTTGTTATCGAATCGACTTAAAGCCAGTTCGTCACATTGGCCCCTCTTCTCTCTAAACGGTTGTACTTATCGTCTGCAAAGCTATGTCGCGTGCTGCGGTATGCGCAGACACTAAAAGCACCATAGTAGAACACAGATGAAGCTTCTAAGTTGATGTAATAGCCAGTAAGGAGTAGTACAATTCAAGTTTTAGGTATTGAATATTGACTTTTTAGCTGGCTTTGGTGCCTTGGACATGAGCTAGGACCTTAAGATTCTGCATGAAAGGACGACTCTCAGCTGCGTTGCACGGGAGTATGTGAAAAGTGTTCATATGTAGTAAAAACCTGTGAAATCCGTCCATTTTCGTCATTTGTTATCTACTCGACTTGAGGCCAGTTCGTCACATTGGCACCTCTTCTCTCTGAAACGGTTGTACTTATCATCTGCAAAGCTATGTCGCGTGCTGCGGTATGCGGAGACACTAAAAGCACCATAGTAGGACACAGATGAAGCTTCTAAGTTGATGTAATAGCCAGTAAGGAGTAGTACAATTCAAGTTTTAGGTATCGAATATTGACTTTTTAGGTGGCTTTGGCGCCTTGGACATGAGCTAGGACCTTACGATTCTGCATGAAAGGAGGACTAGCAGCCGATTTGCACGCGAGGATGCGAAAAGGGTTAATATGTATTAAAAACCTGAGAAATCCGTCCATTTTCGTAATTTATTATGGAATCGACTTAAATCAGTGCGTCACATTGGCCGCTCTTCTCTCTGAAACGGTTGTACTTATCGTCTGCAAAGCTATGTCGCGTGCTGCGGTATGCGGAGACACTAAAAACACCATAGTGGAACACAGATGAAGCTTCTAAGTTGATGTAATAGCTAGTAAGATGTAGTCAATTTAGGTATCGATTATTGACTTTTTAGCTGGCTTTGGTGCCTTGGACATGAGCTATGTCCTTAAGATTCTGCATGAAATGAGGACTAGCAGCCGAGTTGAACGGGAGAATGTGAAAAGTGTTCATATGTAGTAAAAACCTGAGAAATCCGTCCGTTTTCGTCATTTGTTATCGAATCGACTTAAAGCCAGATCGTCACATGGGCCCCTCTTCTCTCTGAAACGGTTGTACTTATCGTCTGCAAAGCTATGTCGCGTGCTGCAGTATGCGGAGACACTAAAAGCACCATAGTAGAACACAGATGAAGCTTCTAAGTTGATGTGATAGCCAGTGAGAAGTAGTACAATTCAAGTTTTAGGTATCGATTATTGACTTTTTAGCTGGCTTTGGTGCCTTGGACATGAGCTAGGACCTAAAGATTCTGCATGAAAGGAGGACTAGCAGCCGCGTTGCACGGGAGGATGTAAAAAGTGTTCATATGTAGTAAAAACCTGAGAAATCCGTCCGTTTTCGTCATTTGTTATCGAATCGACTTAAAGCCAGATCGTCACATGGGCCCCTCTTCTCTCTGAAACGGTTGTACTTATCGTCTGCAAAGCTATGTCGCGTGCTGCGGTATGCGGTGACACTAAAATCACCATAGTAGAACACAGATTAAGCTTCTAAGTTGATGTAATAGCCAGTAAGAAGTAGTAAAATTCAAGTTTTAGGTATCGATTATTGACCTTTTAGCTGGCTTTTGTGCCTTGGACATGAGCTAGGACCTTATGATTCCGCACGGAAGGAGGACTAGCAGCCGAGTTGAATGGGAGAATGTGAAAAGTGTTCATATGTAGTAAAAACCTGAGAAATCCGTCGGTTTTCGTCATTTGTTATCGAATCGACTTAAAGCCAGATCGTCACATGGGCCCCTCTTCTCTCTGAAACGGTTGTACTTATCGTCTCCAAAGCTATGTCGCGTGCTGCGGTATGCGGAGACACTAAAAGCACCGTAGTAGAACACAGATGAAGGTTCTAAGTTGATGTGATAGCCAGTGAGAAATACTACAATTCAAGTTTTAGGTATCGATTATTGACTTTTTAGCTGGCTTAGGTGCCTTGGACATGAGCTAGGACCTTAAGATTCTGCATGAAAGGAGGACTAGCAGCCGCGTTGCACGGGAGTATGTGAAAAGTGTTCATATGTTGTAAAAACCTGATAAATCCTTCCATTTTCGTCATTTGTTATCGAATCGACTTAAAGCCAGTTCGTCACATTGGCCCCTCTTCTCTCTAAACGGTTGTACTTATCGTCTGCAAAGCTATGTCGCGTGCTGCGGTATGCGCAGACACTATAAGCACCATAGTAGAACACAGATGAAGCTTCTAAGTTGATGTAATAGCCAGTAAGGAGTAGTACAATTCAAGTTTTAGGTATTGAATATTGACTTTTTAGCTGGCTTTGGTGCCTTGGACAAGAGCTAGGACCTTAAGATTCTGCATGAAAGGAGGACTCTCAGCTGCGTTGCACGGGAGTATGTGAAAAGTGTTCATATGTAGTAAAAACCTGTGAAATCCGTCCATTTTCGTCATTTGTTATCTACTCGACTTGAGGCCAGTTCGTCACATTGGCACCTCTTCTCTCTGAAACGGTTGTACTTATCATCTGCAAAGCTATGTCGCGTGCTGCGGTATGCGGAGACACTAAAAGCACCATACTAGGACACAGATGAAGCTTCAAAGTTGATGTAATAGCCAGTAAGAAGTAGTACAATTCAAGATTTAGGTATCGATTATTGACTTTTTTGCTGGCTTTGGTGCCTTGGACATGAGCTAGGACCTAAAGATTCTGCATGAAAGGAGGACTAGCAGCCGCGTTGCACGGGAGGATGTAAAAAGTGTTCATATGTAGTAAAAACCTGAGAAATCCGTCCGTTTTCGTCATTTGTTATCGAATCGACTTAAAGCCAGATCGTCACATGGGCCCCTCTTCTCTCTGAAACGGTTGTACTTATCGTCTGCAAAGCTATGTCGCGTGCTGCGGTATGCGGAGACACTAAAAGCAATATAGTAGAATACAGATGAAGCTTCAAAGTTGATGTAATAGCCAGTAAGAAGTAGTACAATTCAAGTTTTAGGTATCGATTATTGACTTTTTAGCTGGCTTAGGTGCCTTGGACATGAGCTAGGACCTTAAGATTCTGCATGAAAGGAGGACTAGCAGCCGCGTTGCACGGGAGTATGTGAAAAGTGTTCATATGTAGTAAAAACCTGAGATATCCGTCCATTTTCGTCATTTGTTATCGAATCGACTTAAAGCCATTTCGTCACATTGGCCCATCTTCTCTCTGAAACGGTTGTACTTATCGTCTGCAAAGCTATGTCGCGTGCTGCGGTATGCGGAGACACTAAAAGCACCATAGTAGAACACAGATGAAGCTTCTAAGTTGATGTAATAGCCAGTAAGGAGTAGTACAATTCAAGTTTTAGGTATCGAATATTGACTTTTTAGCTGGCTTTGGCGCCTTGGACATGAGCTAGGACCTTAAGATTCTGCATGAAAGGAGGACTAGCAGCCGAGTTGCACGGGAGGATGCGAAAAGTGTTCATATGTAGTAAAAACCTGAGAAATCCGTCCGTTTTCGTAATTTATTATGGAGTCGACTTAAAGCAGTGCGTCACATTGGCCGCTCTTCTCTCTGAAACGGTTGTACTTATCGTCTGCAAAGCTATGTCGCGTGCTGCGGTATGCGGAGACACTAAAAGCACCATAGTGGAACACAGATTAAGCTACTAAGTTGATGTAATAGCCAGTAAGGAGTAGTACAATTCAAGTTTTAGGTATCGAATATTGACTTTTTAGCTGGCTTTGGCGCCTTGGACATGAGCTAGGACCTTACGATTCTGCATGAAAGGAGGACTAGCAGCCGCGTTGCACGGGACTATGTGACAAGTGTTCATATGTAGTAAAAACCTGAGAAATCCGTCCATTTTCGTCATTTGTTATCGAATCGACTTAAAGCCAGATCGTCACATTGGCCTCTCTTCTCTCTGAAACGGTTGTACTTATCGTCTGCAAAGCTATGTCGCGTGGTGCGGTTTGCGGAGACACCAAAATCACCATAGTGGAACACAGATGAAGCTTCTAAGTTGATGTAACAGCTAATAAGATGTAGTCAATTTAGGTATGGACTATTGACTTTTTAGCTGGCTTTGGTGCCTTGGACATGAGCTATGTCCTTAAGATTCTGCATGAAAGGAGGACTAGCAGCCGAGTTGAATGGGAGAATGTGAAAAGTGTTCATATGTAGTAAAAATCTGAGAAATCCGTCCGTTTTCGTCAGTTGTTATCGAATCAACTTGAAGCCAGATCGTCATATTGCCCGCTCTTCTCTCTGAAACGGTTGTACTTATCGTCTGCAAAGCTATGTCGCGTGCTGCGGTATGCAGAGTCACTAAAAGCACCATAGTAGAACACAGATGAAGCTTCTAAGTTGATGTAATAGCCAGTAAGGAGTAGTACAATTCAAGTTTTAGGTATCGAAAATTGACTTTTTAGCTGGCTTTGGTGCCTTGGACATTAGGTAGGACCTTATGATTGTGCATGAAAGGATTACTAGCAGCCGAGTGGCACGGGAGGATGCGAAAAGTGTTCATATGTAGTAAAAACCTGAGAAATCCGTCCGTTTTCGGAATATATTATCGATTCGACTTAAAGCAGTGCGTCACATTGGCCGCTCTTCTCTCTGAAACGGTTGTACTTATCGTCTGCAAAGCTATGTCGCGTGCTGCAGTATGCGGAGACACTAAAAGCACCATAGTAGAACACGGATGAAGCTTCTAAGTTGATGTGATAGCCAGTGAGAAGTAGTACAATTCAAGTTTTAGGTATCGATTAATGACTTTTTAGCTGGCTTTTATGCCTTGGACATGAGCTAGGACATTATGATTCTGCATGAAAGGAGGACTAGCAGCCGAGATGCATGGGAGAATGTGAATAGTGTTCATATGTAGTAAAAACCTGAGAAATCCGACCGTTTTCTTAATTTATTATCGAATCGACTTAAAGCAGTGCGTCACATTGGCCGCTCTTCTCTCTGAAACGGTTGTACTTATCGTCTGCAAAGCTATGTCGCGTGCTGCGGTATGCGGAGACACTAAAAGCACCATAGTAGAACACAGATTAAGCTTCTAAGTTGATGTAATAGCCAGTAAGAAGTAGTACAATTCAAGTTTTGGGTATCGATTATTGACTTTTTAGCTGGCTTTTCTCACTTGGACATGAGCTAGGACCTTATGATTCTGCATGAAAGGAGGACTAGCAGCCGAGTTGCATGGGAGAATGTGAAAAGTGTTCATATGTAGTAAAAACCTGAGAAATCCGTCCGTTTTCGTCATTTGTTATCGAATCGACTTAAAGCCAGATCGTCACATTGGCCGCTCTTCTCTCTGAAACGGTTGTACTTATCGTCTGCAAAGCTATGTCGCGTGCTGCGGTATGCGGAGACACTAAAAGCACCATAGAAGAACACAGATGAAGGATCTAAGTTGATGTAATAGCCAGTAAGGAGTAGTAAAATTCAAGTTTTAGGTATCGAATATTGACTTTTTAGCTGGCTTTGGTGCCTTGGACATGAGCTAGGACCTTATGATTCTGCATGAAAGGAGGACTAGCAGCCGAGTTGCACGGGAGGATGCGAAAAGTGTTCATATGTAGTAAAAACCTGAGAAATCCGTCCGTTTTCATCATTTGTTATCGAATCGACTTAAAGCCAGATCGTCACATGGGCCCCTCTTCTCTCTGAAACGGTTGTACTTATCGTCTGCAAAGCTATGTCGTGTGCTGCGGTATGCGGAGACACTAAAATCACCATAGTGGAACACAGATGAAGCTTCTAAGTTGATGTAATAGCCAGTAAGATGTAGTACAATTCAAGTTTTAGGTATCGATTATTGACTTTTTAGCTGGCTTTGGTGCCTTGGACATGAGCTATGTCCTTAAGATTCTGCATGAAAGGAGGACTAGCAGCCGAGTTGCATGGGAGAATGTGAAAGGTGTTCATATGTAGTAAAAACCTGAGAAATCGGGCCTTTTTCGTCAGTTGTTATCGAATCAACTTGAAGCCAGATCGTCACATTGCCCGCTCTTCTCTCTGAAACGGTTGTACTTATCGTCTGCAAAGCTATGTCGCGTGCTGCGGTATGCGGAGTCACTAAAAGCATCATAGTAGAACACAGATGAAGCTTCTAAGTTGATGTAATAGCCAGTAAGGAGTAGTACAATTCAAGTTTTAGGTATCGAATATTGACTTTTTAGCTGGCTTTGGTGCCTTGGACATGAGGTAGGACCTTACGATTCTGCATGAAAGGAGGGCTAGCAGCCGAGTTGCACGGGAGAATGTAAAAAGTGTTCATATGTAGTAAAAACCTGAGAAATCCGTCCGTTTTCGTCATTTGTTATCGAATCGACTTAAAGCCAGATCGTCACATTGGCCCCTCTTCTCTCTGAAACGGTTGTACTTATCGTCTGCAAAGCTATGTCGCGTGCTGCGGTATGCGGAGTCACTAAAAGCACCATAGTAGACCACAGATGAAGCTTCTAAGTTGATGTGATAGCCAGTGAGAAGTAGTACAATTCAAGTTTTAGGTATCGATTATTGACTTTTTACCTGGCTTTGGTGCCTTGGACATGAGGTAGGACCTTAAGATTGTGCATGAAAGGAGGACTAGCAGCCGCGTTGCACGGGAGTATGTGAAAAGTGTTCATATGTAGTAAAAACCTGAGAAATCCGTCCCCTTTTATTCATTTGTTATCGAATCGACTTAAAGCCAGATCGTCACATTGGCCGCTCTTCTCTCTGAAACGGTTGTACTTATCGTCTGCAAAGCTATGTCGTGTGCTGCGGTATGCGGAGACACTAAAATCACCATAGTGGAACACAGATGAAGCTTCTAAGTTGATGTAATAGCCAGTAAGATGTAGTACAATTCAAGTTTTAGGTATCGATTATTGACTTTTTAGCTGGCTTTGGTGCCTTGGACATGAGCTATGTCGTTAAGATTCTGCATGAAAGGAGGACTAGCAGCCGAGTTGCATGGGAGAATGTGAAAGGTGTTCATATGTAGTAAAAACCTGAGAAATCGGGCCTTTTTCGTCAGTTGTTATCGAATCAACTTGAAGCCAGATCGTCACATTGCCCGCTCTTCTCTCTGAAACGGTTGTACTTATCGTCTGCAAAGCTATGTCGCGTGCTGCGGTATGCGGAGTCACTAAAAGCACCATAGTAGAACACAGATGAAGCTTCTAAGTTGATGTAATAGCCAGTAAGGAGTAGTACAATTCAAGTTTTAGGTATCGAATATTGACTTTTTAGCTGGCTTTGGTGCCTTGGACATGAGGTAGGACCTTACGATTCTGCATGAAAGGAGGGCTAGCAGCCGAGTTGCACGGGAGAATGTAAAAAGTGTTCATATGTAGTAAAAACCTGAGAAATCCGTCCGTTTTCGTCATTTGTTATCGAATCGACTTAAAGCCAGATCGTCACATTGGCCCCTCTTCTCTCTGAAACGGTTGTACTTATCGTCTGCAAAGCTATGTCGCGTGCTGCGGTATGCGGAGTCACTAAAAGCACCATAGTAGAACACAGATGAAGCTTCTAAGTTGATGTGATAGCCAGTGAGAAGTAGTAAAATTCAAGTTTTAGGAATCGATTATTGACTTTTTACCTGGCTTTGGTGCCTTGGACATGAGGTAGGACCTTAAGATTGTGCATGAAAGGAGGACTAGCAGCCGCGTTGCACGGGAGTATGTGAAAAGTGTTCATATGTAGTAAGAACCTGAGAAATCCGTCCCCTTTTATTCATTTGTTATCGAATCGACTTAAAGCCAGATCGTCACATTGGCCGCTCTTCTCTCTGAAACGGTTGTACTTATCGTCTGCAAAGCTATGTCGCGTGCTGCGGTATGTGGAGACACTAAACGCACCATAGTAGAACACAGATGAAGCTTCTAAGTTGATGTAATAGCCAGTAAGGAGTAGTACAATTCAAGTTTTAGGTATCGAATATTGAATTTTTAGCTGGCTTTGGTGCATTGGACTTGAGCTAGGATCTTAAGATTCTGCATGAAAGGTGGACTAGCAGCCGAGTTGCACGGGATAATGCGAAAAGTTTTCATATGTAGTAAAAACCTGAGAAATCCGTCCGTTTTCGGAATATATTATCGAATCGACTTAAAGCAGTGCGTCACATTGGCCGCTCTTCTCTCTGAAACGGTTGTACTTATCGTCTGCAAAGCAATGTCGCGTGCTGCGGTATGCGGAGACACTAAAAGCACCATAGTAGAACACAGATGAAGCTTCTAAGTTGATGTAATAGCCAGTAAGAAGTAATACAATTCAAGTTTTAGGTATCGAATATTGACTTTTTAGCTGGCTTTGGTGCCTTGGACATGAGCTAGGACCTTACGATTCTGCATGAAATCAGGACTAGCAGCCGCGTTGCACGGGAGTATGTGAAAAGTGTTCATATGTAGTAAAAAAATGAGAAAACCGTCCATTTTCGTCATTTGTTATCGAATCGACTTAAAGCCAGATCGTCACATTGGCCCCTCTTCTCTCTGAAACGGTTGTACTTATCGTCTGCAAAGCTATGTCGCGTGCTGCGGTATGCGGAGACACTAAAATCACCATAGTGGAACAAAGATGAAGCTTCTAAGTTGATGTAATTGCCAGTAAGAAGTAGTACAATACAAGTTTAAGTATCGATTATTTACTTTTTAGCTGGCTTTGGTGCCTTGGACATGAGCTATGTCCTTACGATTCTGCATGAAAGGAGGCCTAGCAGCCGAGTTGCATGGGAGAATGTGAAAAGTGTTCATATGTAGTAAAAACCTGAGAAATCCGTCCGTTTTCGTAATTTATTATCGAATCGCCTTAAAGCAGTGCGTCGCATTGGCCTCTCATCTCTCTGAAACGGTTGTACTTATCGTCTGCAAAGCTATGTCGTGTGCTGCGGTATGCGGAGACACTAAAAGCACCATAGTAGAACACAGATAAAGCTTCTAAGTTGATGTAATAGCCAGTAAGGAGTAGTACAATTCAAGTTTTAGGTATCGATTATTGACTTTTTAGCTGGCTTTGGTGCCTTGGACATGAGCTATGTCCTTAAGATTCTGCATGAAAGGAGGACTAGCAGCCGAGTTGCATGGGAGAATGTGGAAAGTGTTCATATGTAGTAAAAATCTGAGAAATCCGTCCGTTATCGTCATTTGTTATCGAATCAACTTGAAGCCAGATCGTCACATTGCACGCTCTTCTCTCTGAAACGGATGTACGTATCGTCTGCAAAGCTATGTCGCGTGCTGCGGTATGCGGAGACACTAAAAGCACCATAGTAGAACACAGATGAAGCTTCTAAGTTGATGTAATAGCCAGTAAGGAGTTCTACAACTCAAGTTTTAGGTATCGATTATTGACTTTTTAGCTGGTTTAGGTGCCTTGGACATGAGCTAGGACCTTAAGATTATGCATGAAAGGAGGACTAGCAGCCGAGTTGCACGGGAGGATGTGAAAAGTGTTCATATGTAGTAAAAACCTGAGAAATCCGTCCGTTTTCGTAATTTATTATCGAATCGACTTAAAGCCAGATCGTCACATTGGCCGCTCTTCTCTCTGATACTATTGTACTTATCGTCTGCAAAGCTATGTCGCGTGCTGCGGAATGCGGAGACACTAAAAGCACCATAGTAGAACACAGATGAAGCTTCAAAGTTGATGTAATAGCCAGTAAGAAGTAGTACAATTCAAGATTTAGGTATCGATTTTTGACTTTTTTGCTGTCTTTGGTGCCTAGGACATGAGCTAGTACCTTACGATTCTGCATGAAAGGAGGACTAGCAGCTGAGTTGCACGGGAGAATGTAAAAATTGTTCATATGTAGTAAAAACCTGAGAAATCCGTCCGTTTTCGTCATTTGTTATCGAATCGACTTAAAGCCAGATCGTCACATTGGCCCCTCTTCTCTCTGAAACGGTTGTACTTATCGTCTGCAAAGCTATGTCGCGTGCTGCAGTATGCGTTGACACTAAAAGCACCATAGTAGAACACAGATGAAGCTTCTAAGTTGATGTAATAGCCAGTAAGGAGTAGTACAATTCAAGTTTTAGGTATCGAATATTGAATTTTTAGCTGGCTTTGGTGCCTTGGACATGAGCTAGGACCTTAAGATTCTGCATGAAAGGAGGACTAGCAGCCGAGTTGCACGGGAGAATGCGAAAAGTTTTCATATGTAGTAAAAACCTGAGAAATCCGTCCGTTTTCGTAATTTATTATCGAATCGACTTAAAGCAGTGCGTCACATTGGCCGCTCTTCTCTCTGAAACGGTTGTACTTATCGTCTGCAAAGCTATGTCGCGTGCTGCGGTATGCGGAGACACTAAAAGCACCATAGTAGAACACAGATTAAGCTTCTAAGTTGTAATAGCCAGTAAGAAGTAGTACAATTCAAGTTTTAGGTATCGATTATTGACTTTTTAGCTGGCATTTGTGCGTTGGACATGAGCTAGGACCTTATGATTCCGCATGGAAGGAGGACTAGCAGCCGTGTTGCATGGGAGAATGTGAAAAGAGTTCATATGTAGTAAAAACCTGAGAAATCCGTCCGTTTTCGTCATTTGTTATCAAATCGACTTAAAGCCAGGTCGTCACATTGGCCGCTCTTCTCTCTGAAACGGTTGTACTTATCGTCTGCAAAGCTATGTCGCGTGCTGCGGAATGCGGAGACACTAAAAGCACCATAGTAGAACACAGATGAAGCTTCTAAGTTGATGTAATAGCCAGTAAGAAGTAGTACAATTCAAGTTTTAGGTATCGAATATTGACTTTTTAGCTGGCTTTGGTGCCTTGGACATGAGCTAAGACCTTACGATTCTGCATGAAATCAGGACTAGCAGCCGCGTTGCACGGGAGTATGTGAAAAGTGTTCATATGTAGTAAACACCTGAGAAAACCGTCCATTTTCGTCATTTGTTATCGAATCTACTAAAAGCCAGATCGTCACATTGGCCCCTCTTCTCTATGAAACGGTTATACTTATCGTCTGCAAAGCTATGTCGTGTGCTGCGGTAAGCGGAGACACTAAAATCACCATAGTGGAACACAGATGAAGCTTCTAAGTTGATGTAATAGCCAGTAAGAAGTAGTACAATTCAAGTTTTAGGTATCGATTATTGACTTTGTAGCTGGCTTTCGTGCCTTGGACATGAGCTAGGACCTTAAGATTCTGCATGAAAGGAGGACTAGCAGCTGAGTTGCACGGGAGGATGCGAAAAGTGTTCATATGTAGTAAAAACCTGAGAAATCCGTCCGTTTTCTTAATTTCTTATCGAATCGACTTAAAGCAGTGCTCCACATTGGCCGCTCTTCTCTCTGAAACGGTAGTACTTTTCGTCTGCAAAGCTATGCCGCGTGCTGCCGTATGCGGAGACACAAAAAGCACCATAGTAGAACACAGATGAAGCTTCAAAGTTGATGTAATAGCCAGTAAGAAGTAGTACAATTCAAGATTTAGGTATCGATTTTTGACTTTTTTGCTGTCTTTGGTGCCTTGGACATGAGCTAGGACCTTACGATTCTGCATGAAAGCAGGAGTAGCAGCCGAGTTGCAAGGGAGAATGTAAAAAGTGTTCATATGTAGTAAAAACCTGAGAAATCCGTCCGTTTTCGTCATTTGTTATCGAATCGACTTAAAGCCAGATCGTCACATTGGCCCCTCTCCTCTCTGAAACGGTTGTACTTATCGTCTGCATAGCTATGTCGCGTGCTGCCGTATGCGGAGACACAAAAAGCACCATAGTAGAACACAGATGAAGCTTCAAAGTTGATGTAATAGCCAGTAAGAAGTAGTACAATTCAAGATTTAGGTATCGATTTTTGACTTTTTTGCTGTCTTTGGTGCCTTGGACATGAGCTAGGACCTTACGATTCTGCATGAAAGGAGGACTAGCAGCCGAGTTGCACGGGAGAATGTAAAAAGTGTTCATGTGTAGTAAAAACCTGAGAAATCCGTCCGTTTTCGTCATTTGTTATCGAATCGACTTAAAGCCAGATCGTTACATTGGCAACTCTTCTCTCTGAAACGGTTGTACGTATCGTCTGCAAAGCTATGTAGCGTGCTGCAGTATGCGGAGACACTAAAAGCACCATAGTAGAACACAGATGAAGCATCTAAGTTGATGTGATAGCCAGTGAGAAGTAGTACAACTCAAGTTTTAGGTATCGATTATTGACTTTGTATCTGGCTTTGGTGCCTTGGACAAGAGCTAGGACCTTAAGTTTCCGCATGAAAGGAGGACTAGCAGCCGCGTTGCACGGGAGTATGTGAAAAGTGTTCATATGTAGTAAAAACCTGAGAACTCCGTCCATTTTCGTCATTTTTTATTGAATCGACTTACAGAAAGATCGTCACATTGGCCGCTCTACTCTCTGAAACGGTTGTACTTATCGTCTGCAGAGCTATGTCGCCTGCTGCGGTATGCGGAGACACTAAAAGCACCATAGTAGAACACAGATTAAGCTTCTAAGTTGATGTAATAGCAAGTAAGAAGTAGTACAATTCAAGTTTTAGGTATCGATTATTGACTTTTTAGCTGGCTTTGGTGCCTTGGACATGAGCTAGGACCTTAAGATTCCGCATGAAAGGAGGAGTAGCAGCCGCGTTGCACGGGAGTATGTGAAAAGTGTTCATATGTAGTAAAAACCTGAGAAATCCGTCCATTTTCGTCATTTGTTATCGAATTGACTTAAAGCCAGATCGTCACATTGGCCGCTCCTCTCTCTGAAACGGTTGTACTTATCGTCTGCACAGCTTTGTCGCGTGCTGCGGTATGCGGAAACACTAAAAGCACCATAGTAGAACACAGATGAAGCTTCTAAGTTGATGTAATAGCCAGTAAGGAGTAGTACAATTGAAGTTTTAGGTGTCGAATATTGACTTTTTAGCTGTCTTTGGTGCCTTGGACATGAGGTAGGACCTTAAGATTGCGCAAGAAAGGAGGACTAGCAGCCGAGTGGCACGGGAGGATGCGAAAAGTGTTCATATGTAGTAAAAACCTGAGAAATCCGTCCATTTTCGTCATTTGTTATCGAATCGACTTAAAGCCAGATCGTCACATTGGCCGCTCTTCTCTCTGAAACGGTTGTACTTATCGTCTGCAAAGCTATGTCGTGTGCTGCGGTATGCGGAGATACATAAAGCACCATAGTAGAACACAGTTGAAGCTTCTAAGTTGATGGAATAGCCAGTAAGAAGTAGTACAATTCAAGATTTAGGTATCGATTATTGACTTTTTACCATTCTTTGGTGCCTTGGACATGAGCTGGGGCCTTAAGTTTCTGCATGAAGCGAGGACTAGCATCCGAGTTGCACAGGAGAATGTGAAAAAAGTTCATATGTATTAAAAACCTGAGAAATCCGTCCGTTTTCGTCATTTGTTATCGAATCGACTCAAAGCCAGATCGTCACATTGGTCGCTCTTCTCTCTGAAACGGTTGTACTTATCGTCTGCAAAGCTATGTCGCGTGCTGCGGTATGCGGAGACACTAAAATCACCATAGTGGAACACAGATGAAGCTTCTAAGTTGATGTAATAGCCAGTAAGAAGTAGTACAATTCAAGTTTTAGGTATCGATTATTGACTTTTTAGCTGGCTTTGGTGCTTTGGTCATGAGCTATGTCCTTAAGATTCTGCATGAAAGGAGGACTAGCAGCCGAGTTGCATGGGAGAATGTGAAATGTGTTCATATGTAGTAAAAACCTGAGAAATCCGTCCGTTTTCGTCATTTGTTATCGAATCAACTTGAAGCCAGATCGTCACATTGGCCGCTCTTCTCTCTGAAACGGTTGTACTTATCGTCTGCAAAGCTATGTCGCGTGCTGCGGTATGCGGAGACACTAAAAGCACCATTGTAGAACACAGATTAAGCTTCTAAGTTGATATAATAGCCAGTAAGGAGTAGTACAATTCACGTTTTAGGTATCGAATATTGACTTTTTAGCTGGCTTTGGTGCCTTGGACATGAGCTTGGACCTTAACTCAGCATGAAAGGAGGACTAGCAGCCGAGTTGCACGGGAGGATGCGAAAAGTGTTCATATGTAGTAAAAACCTGAGAAATCCGTCCGTTTTCGTAATTTATTATCGAATCGACTTAAAGCAGTGCGTCACATTGGCCGCTCTTCTCTCTGAAACGGTTGTACTTAACGTCTGCAAAGCTATGTCGCGTGCTGCGGTATGAAGAGACACTAAAAGCACCATAGTAGAACACAGATGAAGCTTCAAAGTTGATGTAAAAGCTAGTAAGAAGTAGTACAATTCAAGATTTAGGTATCGATTATTGACTTTTTTGCTAGCTTTGGTGCCTTGGACATGAGCTAGGACCTTACGATTCTGCATGAAAGGAGGACTAGCAGCCGCGTTACACGGGAGTAAGTGAAAAGTGTACATATGTAGTAAAAACCTGAGAAATCCGTCCATTTTCGTTATTTGTTATCGAATCGACTTAAAGCCAGATCGTCACATTGGCCCCTCTTCTCTCTGAAACGGTTGTTCTTATCGTCTGCAAAGCTATGTCGCGTGCTGCGGTATGCGGTGACACTAAAATCACCATAGTGGAACACTGATGAAGCTTCTAAGTTGATGTAATAGCCAGTAAGAAGTAGTACAATTCAAGATTTAGGTATCGATTATTGACTTTTTTGCTGGCTTTGGTGCCTTGGACATGATCTAGGACCTTACGATTCTGCATGAAAGTAGGACTAGATGCCGAGTTAAACGGGAGAATGTAAAAAGTGTTCATATGTAGTAAAAACCTTAGAAATCCGTCCGTTTTCCTCATTTATTATCGAACCGACTTAAAGCCAGATCGTCACAGTGGCCGCTCTTCTCTCTGAAACGGTTGTACTTATCGTCTGCAAAGCTATGTCGCGTGCTGCGGTATGCGGAGACACTAAAAGCACCATAGTAGAACACAGATGAAGCTTCAAAGTTGATGTAATAGCCAGCAAGAAGTAGTACAATTCAAGATATAGGTATTGATTATTGACTTTTTTGCTGGCTTTGGTGACTCGGACATGAGCTAGGACCTTAAGATTCTGCACGAAAGAAGGACTAGCAGCCGAGTTACACGGGAGAATGTAAAAATTGTTCATATGTAGTAAAAAACTGAGAAATCCGTCCGTTTTCGTCATTTGTTATCGAATCGACTTAAAGCCAGATCGTTACATTGGCCGCTCTTCTCTCTGAAACGGTTGTACTTATCGTCTGCAAAGCCATGTCGTGTGCTGCGGTATGCGGAGATACATAAAGCACCATAGTAGAACACAGATGAAGCCTCTAAGTTGATGTAATAGCCAGTAAGAAGTAGTACAATTCAAGATTTAGGTATCGATTATTGACTTTTTACCCTTCTTTGGTGCCTTGGACATGAGCTGGGGCCTTAAGATTCTGCATGAAACGAGGACTAGCAGCCGAGTTGCACGGGAGAATGTGAAAAGTGTTCATATGTATTAAAAACCTGAGAAATCCGTTCGTTTTCGTCATTTGTTATCGAATCGACTCAAAGCCAGATCGTCACATTGGTCGCTCTCCTCTCTGAAACGGTTGTACTTATCGTCTGCAAAGCTATGTCGCGTGCTGCGGTATGCGGAGACACTAAAATCACCATAGTGGAACACAGATGAAGCTTCTAAGTTGATGTAATAGCCAGTAAGAAGTAGTACAATTCAAGTTTTAGGTATCAATTATTGACTTTTTAGCTGGCTTTGGTGCCTTGGTCATGAGCTATGTCCTTAAGATTCAGCATGAAAGGAGGACTAGCAGCCGAGTTGCATGGGAGAATGTAAAAAGTGTTCATATGTAGTAAAAACCTGAGAAATCCGTCCGTTTTCGTCATTTGTTATCGAATCAACTTGAAGCCAGATCGTCACATTGGCCGCTCTTCTCTCTGAAACGGTTGTACTTATCGTCTGCAAAGCTATGTCGCGTGCTGCGGTATGCGGAGACACTAAAAGCACCATAGTAGAACACAGATTAAGCTTCTATGTTGATGTAATAGCCAGTAAGGAGTAGTACAATTCACGTTTTAGGTATCGAATATTGACTTTTTAGATGGCTTTGGTGCCTTGGACATGAGCTAGGACCTTAAGACTCTGCATGAAAGGAGGACTAGCAGCGGAGTTGCACGGGAGGATGCGAAAAGTGTTCATATGTAGTAATACCTGAGAAATCCGTCCGTTTTCTTAATTTCTTATCGAATCGACTTAAAGCGGTGATCCACATTGGCCGCTCTTCTCTCTGAAACGGTTGTACTTATCGTCTGCAAAGCTATGTCGCGTGCTGCGGTATGCGGAGACACTAAAAGCACCGTAGTAGAACACAGCTGAAGCTTCTAAGTTGATGTAATAGCCAGTAAGGAGTAGTACAATTCAAGTTTTAGGTATCGTATATTGACTTTTTAGCTGGCTTTTGTGCCTTGGACATGAGCTAGGACCTTATGATTCTGCATGAAAGGAGGACTAGCAGCCGAGTTGCACTCGAGGATGCGAAAAGTGTTCATATGTAGTAAAAACCTGAGAAATCCGTCCGTTTTCGTAATTTATTATCGAATCGACTTAAAGCAGTGCGTCACATTGGCCGCTCTTCTCTCTGAAACGGTTGTACTTATCGTCTGCAAAGCTATGTCGCGTGCTGCGGTATGAGGAGACACTAAAAGCACCATAGTAGAACACAGATGAAGCTTCAAAGTTGATGTAATAGCCAGTAAGAAGTAGTACAATTCAAGATTTAGGTATCGATTATTGACTTTTTTGCTGGCTTTGGTGCCTTGGTCAAGAGCTAGGACCTTACGATTCTGCATGAAAGGAGGACTAGCAGCCGAGTTGCACGGGAGAATGTAAAAAGTGTTCATATGTAGTAAAAACCTGAGAAATCCGTCCGTTTTCGTCATTTGTTATCGAATCGACTTAAAGCCAGATCGTCACATTGGCCCCTCTTCTCTCTGAAACGGTTGTACGTATCGTCTGCAAAGCTATGTAGCGTGCTGCAGTATGCGGAGACACTAAAAGCACCATAGTAGAACACAGATGAAGCATCTAAGTTGATGTGATAGCCAGTGAGAAGTAGTACAACTCAAGTTTTAGGTATCGATTATTGACTTTGTAGCTGGCTTTGGTGCCTTGGACAAGAGCTAGGACCTTAAGATTCCGCATGAAAGGAGGACTAGCAGCCGCGTTGCACGGGAGTATGTGAAAAGTGTTCATATGTAGTAAAAACCTGAGAACTCCGTCCATTTTCGTCATTTTTTATTGAATCGACTTAAAGCCAGATCGTCACATTGGCCGCTCTACTCTCTGAAACGGTTGTACTTATCGTCTGCAGAGCTATGTCGCCTGCTGCGGTATGCGGAGACACTAAAAGCACCATAGTAGAACACAGATTAAGCTTCTAAGTTGATGTAATAGCAAGTAAGAAGTAGTACAATTCAAGTTTTAGGTATCGATTATTGACTTTTTCGCTGGCATTGGTGCATTGGACATGAGCTAGTACCTTAAGATTCTGCATGAAAGGAGGACTAGCAGCCGAGTTGCACGGGAGGATGCGAAAAATGTACATATGTAGTAAAAACGTGAGGAATCCGTCCGTTTTCGTAATTTATTATCGAATCGACTTCAAGCAGTGCGTCACATTGGCCGCTCTTCTCTCTGAAACGGTTGTACTTATCGTCTGCAAAGCTATGTCGCGTGCTGCAGTATGCGGAGACACTAAAAGCACCATAGTAGAACACAGATGAAGCTTCTAAGTTGATGTGATAGCCAGTGAGAAGTAGTACAACTCAAGTTTTAGGTATCGATTATTGACTTTTTAGCTGGCTTTGGTGCCTTGGACATGAGCTAGGACCTTAAGATTCCGCATGAAAGGAGGAGTAGCAGCCGCGTTGCACGGGAGTATGTGAAAAGTGTTCATATGTAGTAAAAACCTGAGAAATCCGTCCATTTTCGTCATTTGTTATCGAATCGACTTAAAGCCAGATCGTCACATTGGCCGCTCCTCTCTCTGAAACGGTTGTACTTATCGTCTGCACAGCTTTGTCGCGTGCTGCGGTAGGCGGAAACACTAAAAGCACCATAGTAGAACACAGATGAAGCTTCTAAGTTGATGTAATAGCCAGTAAGGAGTAGTACAATTGAAGTTTTAGGTGTCGAATATTGACTTTTTAGCTGGCTTTGGTGCCTTGGACATGAGCTAGGATCTTAAGATTCTGCATGAAAGGAGGACTAGCAGCCGAGTTGCACGGGAGGATGCGAAAAGTGTTCATATGTAGTAAAAACCTGAGAAATCCGTCCGTTTTCGTAATTTATTATCGAATCGACTTAAAGCAGTGCGTCACATTGGCCGCTCTTCTCTCTGAAACGGTTGTACTTATCGTCTGCAAAGCTATGTCGCGTGCTGCGGTATGCGGAGACACTAAAAGCACCATAGTAGAACACAGATGAAGCTTCAAAGTTAATGTAATAGCCAGTAAGAAGTAGTACAATTCAAGATTTAGGTATCGATTATTAACTTTTTTGCTAGCTTTGGTGCCTTGGACATGAGCTAGGACATTACGATTCTGCATGAAAGGAGGACTAGCAGCCGAGTTGCACGGGAGAATGTAAATAGTGTTCATATGTAGTAAAAACCTGAGAAATCCGTCCGTTTTCGTCATTTGTTATCGAATCGACTTAAAGCCAGATCATCACTTTGGCCCCTCTCCTCTCTGAAACAGTTGTACTTATCGTCTGCAAAGCTATGTCGCGTGCTGCGGTATGCAGAGACACTAAAAGCACCATAGTAGAACACAGATGAAGCTTCTAAGTTGATGTGATAGCCAGTGAGAAGTAGTACAATTCAAGTTTTAGGTATCGATTATTGACTTTGTAGCTGGCTTTGGTGCCTTGGACATGAGCTAGGACCTTAAGATTCTGCATGAAAGGAGGACTAGCAGCAGCGTTGCACGGGAGTATGTGAAAAGTGTTCATATGTAGTGAAAACTTGAGAAATCCGTCCGTTTTCGTCATTTGTTACCGAATCAACTTGAAGCCTGATCGTCACATTGGCCGCTCTTCTCTCTGAAACGGTTGTACTTATCGTCTGCAAAGCTATGTCGCGTGCTGCGGTATGCGGAGACACTAAAAGCACCATAGTAGAACACAGATGAAGCTTCTAAGTTGATGTAATAGCCAGTAAGGAGTAGTACAATTCAAGTTTTAGGTATCGAATATTGACTTTTTAGCTGGCTTTCGTGCCTTGGACATGAGCTAGGACCTTAAGATTCTGTATGAAAGGAGGACTAGCAGCTGAGTTGCACGGGAGGATGCGAAAAGTGTTCATATGTAGTAAAAACCTGAGAAATCCGTCCGTTTTCTTAATTTCTTATCGAATCGACTTAAAGCAGTGCTCCACATTGGCCGCTCTTCTCTCTGAAACGGTTGTACTTATCGTCTGCAAAGCTATGTCGCGTGCTGCGGTATGCGGAGACCCTAAAAGCACCATAGTAGAACACAGCTGAAGCTTCTAAGTTGATGTAATAGCCAGTAAGGAATAGTACAATTCAAGTTTTAGGTATCGAATATTGACTTTTTAGCTGGCTTTGGTGCCTTGGACATGAGCTAGGACCTTATGATTCTGCATGAAAGGAGGACTAGCAGCCGAGTTGCACTCGAGGATGCGAAAAGTGTTCATATGTACTAAATACCTGAGAAATCCGTCCGTTTTCGTAATTTATTATCGAATCGACTTAAAGCAGTGCGTCACATTGGCCGCTCTTCTCTCTGAAACGGTTGTACCTTTCGTCTGCAAAGCTATGTCGCGTGCTGCGGTATGCGGAGACACTAAAAGCACCATAGTAGAACACAGATGAAGCTTCAAAGTTGATGTAATAGCCAGTAAGAAGTAGTACAATTCAAGATTTAGGTATCGATTATTGACTTTTTTGCTGGCTTTGGTGCCTTGGTCAAGAGCTATGACCTTACGATTCTGCATGAGAGGAGGACTAGCAGCCGAGTTGCACGGGAGAATGTAAAAAGTGTTCATATGTAGTAAAAACCTGAGAAATCGGTCCGTTTTCGTCATTTGTTATCGAATCGACTTAAAGCCAGATCGTCACATTGGC
Organism: Schistocerca gregaria; assembly: GCF_023897955.1. Lineage (NCBI taxonomy): Eukaryota > Metazoa > Arthropoda > Insecta > Orthoptera > Acrididae > Schistocerca > Schistocerca gregaria. Next base: position 581,493,528 of record NC_064925.1, read on the forward strand.
CCCTCTCCTCGCTGAAACGGTTGTACTTATCGTCTGCAAAGCTATGTCGCGTGCTGCAATATGCGGAGACACTAAAAGCACCATAGTAGGACATAGATGAAGCTGCCAAGTTGATGTAATAGCCAGTAAGAAGTAGTACAATTCAAGATTCAGGTATCGATTATTGACTTTTTAGCTGGCTTTGGTGCCTTGGACATGAGCTAGGACCTTAAGATTCTTCATTAATGGAGGACTAGCAGCCGAGTTGCACGGGAGAATGTGAAAAGTGTTCATATGTAGTAAAAACCAGAGAAATCCGTCCGTGGACGACATTTGTTATCGAATCGACTTAAAGCCAGATCGTCACATTGGCCGCTCTTCTCTCTGAAACGGTTGTACTTATCGTCTGCAAAGCTATGTCGCGTGCTGCGCCATGCGGAGACACTAAAAGCACCATAGTAGAACTCAGATGAAGCTTCTAAGTTGATGTAATAGTCAGTAAGAAGTAGTACAATTCAAGTTTTAGGTATCGATTATTGACTTTTTAGCTGGCTTTGGTACCTTGGACATGAGCTAGGACCTTATGAATTTGCATGAAAGGAGGACTAGCAGCCGAGTTGCACGGGAGAATGTGAAAAGTGTTCATATGTAGTAAAAACCTGTGAAATCCTTCCGTTTTCGTAATTTATTATCGAATCGACTTAAAGCAGTGCGTCACATTGGCCGCTCTTCTCTCTGAAACGGTTGTACTTATCGTCTGCAAAGCTATGTCGCGTGCTGCGGTATGCGGAGACACTAAAAGCACCATAGTATAACACAGATTAAGCTTCTAAGTTGATGTAATAGCCAGTAAGAAGTAGTACAATTCAAGTTTTAGATATCGATTATTGACTTTTTAGCTGGCTTTGGTGTCTTGGACATGAGCTAGTACCTTAAGATTCTGCATGAAAGGAGGACTAGAAGCCGAGTTGCACGGGAGGATGCGAAAAGTGTACATATGTAGTAAAAACGTGAGGAATCCGTCCGTTTTCGTAATTTATTATCGAATCGACTTCAAGCAGTGCGTCACATTGGCCGCTCTTCTCTCTGAAACGGTTGTACTTATCGTCTCCAAAGCTATGTCGCGTGCTGCAGTATGCGGAGACACTAAAAGCACCATAGTAGAACACAGATGAAGCTTCTAAGTTGATGTGATAGCCAGTGAGAAGTAGTACAACTCAAGTTTTAGGTATCGATTATTGACTTTTTAGCTGGCTTTTGTGCCTTGGACATGAGCTATCACCTTAAGATTCCGCATGAAAGGAGGAGTAGCAGCCGCGTTGCACGGGAGTATGTGAAAAGTGTTCATATGTAGTAAAAACCTGAGAAATCCGTCCGTTTTCGTCATTTGTTATCGAATCGACTTAAAGCCAGATCGTCACATTGGCCGCTCTTCTCTCTGAAACGGTTCTACTTATCGTCTGCACAGCTTTGTCGCGTGCTGCGGTATGCGGAAACACTAAAAGCACCGTAGTAGAACACAGATGAAGCTTCTAAGTTGATGTAATAGCCAGTAAGGAGTAGTACAATTCAAGTTTTAGGTGTCGAATATTGACTTTTTTGCTGGCTTTGGTGCCTTGGACATGAGCTAGGACCTTAAGATTCTGCATGAAAGGAGGACTAGCAGCCGAGTTGCACGGGAGGATGCGAAAAGTGTTCATATGTAGTAAAAACCTGAGAAATCCGTCCGTTTTCGTAATTTATTATCGAATCGACTTAAAGCAGTGCGTCACATTGGCCGCTCTTCTCTCTGAAACGGTTGTACTTATCGTCTGCAAAGTTATGTCGCGTGCTGCGGTATGCGGAGACACTAAAAGCACCATAGTAGAACACAGATTAAGCTTCTAAGTTGATGTAATACCCAGTAAGAAGTAGTACAATTCAAGTTTTAGGTATCGATTATTGACTTTTTAGCTGGCTTTGGTGCCTTGGACATGAGCTAGGACCTTATGATTCTGCATGAAAGGAGGACTAGCAGCCGAGTTGCATGGGAGAATGTAAAAAGTGTTCATATGTAGTAAAAACCTGAGAAATCGGTCCGTTTTCGTCATTTGTTATCGAATCGACTTAAAGCCAGATCGTCACATTGGCCGCTCCTCTATCTGAAACGGTTGTACTTATCGTCTGCAAAGCTACGTCGCGTGCTGCGGTATGCGGAGGCACTAAAATCACCATAGTGGAACACAGATGGAGCTTCTAAGTTGATGTAATAGCCAGTAAGAAGTAGTACAATTCAAGTTTTAGGTAACGATTATTGACCTTTTAGCTGGCTTTGGTGCCTTGGACATGAGCTAGGACCTTAAGATTCTGCATGAAAGGAGGACTAGCAGCCGAGTTGAACGGGAGAATGCGAAAAGTGTTCATGTGTAGTAAAATCCTGAGAAATCTGTCCGTTTACGTAATTTATTACCGAATCGACTTCAAGCCAGATCGTCACATTGGCCGCTCTTCTCTCTGAAACGGTTGTACATATCGTGGGCAAAGCTATGTCGCGTGCTGCGGTATGCGGAGACACTAAAAGCACCATAGTAGAACACAGATTAAGTTTCTAAGTTGATGAAATAGCCAGTAAGAAGTAGTACAATTCAGGTTTTAGGTATCGACTATGGACTTTTTGCTGGCTTTGGTGCCTTGGACATGAGCTAGGACCTTAAGATTCTGCATGAAAGGAGGACTAGCAGCCGAGTTGCAAGGGACAATGTTAAAAGTGTTCATATGTAGTAAAAACCTAAGAAATCCGTTCGTTTATGTCATTTGTTATCGAATCGACTTAAAGCCAGATCATCACATTTGCCCCTCTTCTCTCTGAAACGATTGTACTTATCGTCAGCAAAGCTATGTCGCGTGCTGCGGTATGCGGAGGCACTAAAATCACCATAGCGGAACACAGATGAAGCTTCTAAGTTGATGTAATAGCCAGTAAGAAGTAGTACAATTCAAGTTTTAGGTATCGATAATTGACTTTTTAGCTGGCTTTGGTGCCTTGGTCATGATCTATGTCCTTAAGATTCTGCATGAAAGGAGGACTAGCAGCCGAATTGCATGGGAGAATGTGAAAAGTGTTCATATGTAGTAAAAAACTGAGAAATCCGTCCGATTTCGTCATTTGTTATCGAATCAACTTGAAGCCAGATCGTCACATTGGCCGCTCTTCTCTCTGAAACGGTTGTACTTATCGTCTGCAAAGCTATGTCGCGTGATGCGGTATGCGGAGACACTAAAAGCACCATAGTAGAACACAGATGAAGCTTCTAAGTTAATGGAATAGCCAGTAAGGAGTAGTACAGTTCAAGTTGTAGGTATCGAATATTGACTTTTTAGCTGGGTTTGGAGCCTTGGACATGAGCTAGGACCTTAAGATTCTGCATGGAAGGAGGACTAGCAGCCGAGTTGCACGGGAGGATGCGAAAAGTGTTCATATGTAGTAAAAACCTGAGAAATCCGTCCGTTTTCGTAATTTATTATCGAATCGACTTAAAGCTGTGCGTCACATTGGCCGCTTTTCTCTCTGAAACGGTTGTACTTATCGTCTGCAAAGCTATGTCGCGTGCTGCGGTATGAGGAGACACTAAAAGCACCATAGTAGAACACAGATTAAGCTTCTAAGTTGATGTAATACCCAGTAAGAAGTAGTACAATTCAAGTTTTAGGTATCGATAATTGACTTTTTAGCTGGCTTTGGTGCCTTGGTAATGAGCTATGTCCTTAAGATTCTGCATGAAAGGAGGACTAGCAGCCGAGTTGCATGGGAGAATGTGAAAAGTGTTCATATGTAGTAAAAACCTGAGAAATCCATCCGTTTTCGTCGTTTGTTATCGAATCGACTTGAAGCCAGATCGTGACATTATCCGCTCTTCTCTCTGAAACGGTTGTACTTATCGTCTGCAAAGCTATGACGCGTGCTGCGGTATGCGGAGACACTAAAAGCACCATAGTAGAACACAGATGAAGCTTCTAAGTTGATGTAGTAGCCAGTAAGGAGTAGTACAATTCAAGTTTTAGGTATCGAATATTGACTTTTTAGCTGGTTTTAGTGCCTTGGACATGAGCTAGGACCTTAAGATTCTGCATGAAAGGAGGACTAGCAGCCGAGTTGCCCGGGAGGATGCGAAAAGTGTTCATATGTAGTAAAAACCTGAGAAATCCGTCCGTTTTCGTAATTTATTATCGAATCGACTTAAAGCAGTGCGTCACATTGGCCGCTCTTCTCTCTGAAACGGTTGTACTTATCGTCTGCAAAGCTATGTCGCGTGCTGCGGTATGCGGAGACACTAAAAGCACCATAGTAGAACACAGATTAAGCTTCTAAGTTGATGTAATAGCCAGTAAGAAGTAGTATAATTCAAGTTTTAGGTATCGATTATTGACTTTTTGCTGGCTTTGGTGACTTGGACATGAGGTAGGACCTTAAGATTCTGCATGAAATTAGGGCTGGCAGCCGAGTTGCAAGGGAGAATGTTAAAAGTGTTCATATGTAGTAAAAACCTGAGAAATCCGTTCGTTTTCGTCATTTGTTATCGAATCGACTTAAAGCCAGATCGTCACATTGGCCACTCTTCTCTCTGAAACGGTTGTACTTATCGTCTGCAAAGCTATGTCGCGTGCTGCGGTATGCGGAGACACTAAAAGCACCATAGTAGAACATAGATGAAGCTTCTAAGTTGATGTAATAGCCAGTCAGAAGTAGTACAATTCAAGTTTTAGGTATCGATTATTGACTTTTTAGCTGGCTTTGGTGCCCTGGACCTGAGCTAGGACCTTAAGATTCTGCATGAAAGGAGGACTAGCAGCCGAGTTGATCGGGAGTATGTGAAAAGTGTTCATATGTAGTAAAAACCTGAGAAATCCGTTCGTTTTCGTCATTTGTTATCGAATCGACTTAAAGCCAGATCGTCACATTGGCCGCTCTTCTCTGTGAAACGGTTGTACTTATCGCCTGCAAAGCTATGACGCGTGCTGCGGGATGCGGAGACACTAAGAGCACCATAGTAGAACACAGATGAAGCTTCTAAGTTGATGTAATAGCCAGTAAGAAGTAGTACAATTCAAGATTTAGGTATCGATTATTGACTTTTTAGCTGGCTTTGGTGCCTTGGACATGAGCTAGGACCTTAAGATTCTGCATGAAAGGAGGACTAGCAGCCGAGTTGAACGGGAGAATGCGAAAAGTGTTCATGTGTAGTAAAAACCTGAGAAAGCCGACCGTTTTCGCAATTTATTATCGAATCGACTTAAAGCCAGATCGTCACATTGGCCGCTCTTCTCTCTGAAACGGTTGTACTTATCGTCTGCAAAGCTATGTCGCGTGCTGCGGTATGCGGAGACACTAAAAGCACCATAGTAGAACACAGATGAAGCTTCTAAGTTGATGTAATAGCCAGTAAGTAGTAGTACAGTTAAAGTTTTAGTTATCGATTATTGACTATTTTGCTGGCTTTTGAGCCTTTGTACATGAGCTAGGAGCTTACGATTCTGCATGAAAGGAGGACTAGCAGCCGCGTTGCACGGGAGTATGTGAAAAGTGTTCATATGTAGTAAAAACCAGAGAAATCCGTCCGTTTTCGTCATTTGTTATCGAATCGACTTAAAGCCTGATCGTCACATTGGCCGCTCTTCTCTCTGAAACGGTAGTACTTATCGTCTGCAAAGCTATGTCGCGTGCTGCGGTATACGGAGACACTAAAAGCACCATAGCAGAACACAGATGAAGCTTCTAAGTTGATGTAATAGCTAGTAAGAAGTAGTACAGTTCAAGATTTAGGTATCGATTATTGACTATTTAGCTGGCTTTGGTGCCCTTGGACCTGAGCTAGGACCTTAAGATTCTGCATGAAAGGAGGACTAGCAGCCGAGTTGATCGGGAGTATGTGAAAAGTGTTCATATGTAGTAAAAACCTGAGAAATCCGTTCGTTTTCGTCATTTGTTATCGAATCGACTTAAAGCCAGATCGTCACATTTGACGCTCTTCTCTCTGAAACGGTTGTACTTATCGTCTGCAAAGCTATGTCGCGTGCTTCGGTATGCGGAGACACTAAAAGCACTATAGTAGAACACAGATGAAGCTTCTAAGTTGACGTAATAGCCAGTAAGGAGTAGAACAATTCAAGTTTTAGGTATCGATTAATGACATTTTAGCTGGCTTTGGTACATTGGACATGAGCTAGGACCTTAAGATTCTGCATGAAAGGAGGACTAGCAGCCGCGTTGCACGGGAGTATGTGATAGGTGTTTATATGTAGTAAAAACCTGAGAAATCCGTCCATTTTCGTCATTTGTTATCGAATCGACTTAAAGCCAGATCGTCACATTGGCCGCTCCTCTATCTGAAACGGTTGTACTTATCGTCTGCAAAGCTATGTCGCGTGCTGCGGTATGCGGAGGCACTAAAATCACCATAGTGGAACACAGATGGAGCTTCTAAGTTGATGTAATAGCCAGTAAGAAGTAGTACAATTCAAGTTTTAGGTAACGATTATTGACCTTTTAGCTGGCTTTGGTGCCTTGGACATGAGCTAGGACCTTAAGATTCTGCAAGAAAGGAGGACTAGCAGCCGAGTTGAACGGGAGAATGCGAAAAGTGTTCATGTGTAGTAAAATCCTGAGAAATCTGTCCGTTTACGTAATTTATTACCGAATCGACTTCAAGCCAGATCGTCACATTGGCCGCTCTTCTCTCTGAAACGGTTGTACTTATCGTCTGCAAATCTATGTCGCGTGCTGCGGTATGCGGAGACACTAAAAGCACCATAGTAGAACACAGATTAAGTTCCTAAGTTGATGAAATAGCCAGTAAGAAGTAGTACAATTCAGGTTTTAGGTATCGACTATGGACTTTTTGCTGGCTTTGGTGCCTTGGACATGAGCTAGGACCTTAAGATTCTGCATGAAAGGAGGACTAGCAGGCGAGTTGCAAGGGACAATGTTAAAAGTGTTCATATGTAGTAAAAACCTAAGAAATCCGTTCGTTTATGTCATTTGTTATCGAATCGACTTAAAGCCTGATCGTCACATTGCCCCTCTTCTCTCTGAAACGATTGTACTTATCGTCTGCAAAGCTATGTCGCGTGCTGCGGTATGCGGAGGCACTAAAATCACCATAGCGGAACACAGATGAAGCTTCTAAGTTGATGTAATAGCCAGTAAGGAGTAGTACAATTCAAGTTTTAGGTATCGATTATTGACTTTTTAGCTGGCTTTGGTGCCTTGGACATGAGCTATGTCCTTAAGATTCTGCATGAAAGGAGGACTAGCAGCCGAGTTGCATGGGAGAATGTGGAAAGTGTTCATATGTAGTAAAAATCTGAGAAATCCGTCCGTTATCGTCATTTGTTATCGAATCAACTTGAAGCCAGATCGTCATATTGCCCGCTCTTCTCTCTGAAACGGTTGTACTTATCGTCTGCAAAGCTATGTCGCGTGATGCGGTATGCGGAGACACTAAAAGCACCATAGTAGAACACAGATTAAGCTTCTAAGTTGATGTAATACCCAGTAAGAAGTAGTACAATTCAAGTTTTAGGTATCGATAATTGACTTTTTAGCTGGCTTTGGTGCCTTGGTAATGAGCTATGTCCTTAAGATTCTGCATGAAAGGAGGACTAGCAGCCGAGTTGCATGGGAGAATGTGAAAAGTGTTCATATGTAGTAAAAACCTGAGAAATCCATCCGTTTTCGTCATTTGTTATCGAACCGACTTGAAGCCAGATCGTGACATTGTCCGCTCTTCTCTCTGAAACGGTTGTACTTATCGTCTGCAAAGCTATGTCGCGTGCTGCGGTATGCGGAGATACTAAAAGCACCATAGTAGAACACAGATGAAGCTTCTAAGTTGATGTAATAGCCAGTAAGGAGTAGTACAATTCAAGTTTTAGGTATCGAATATTGACTTTTTAGCTGGTTTTAGTGCCTTGGACATGAGCTAGGACCTTAAGATTCTGCATGAAAGGAGGACTAGCAGCCGAGTTGCACGGGAGGATGCGAAAAGTGTTCATATGTAGTAAAAACCTGAGAAATCCGTCCGTTTTCGTAATTTATTATCGAATCGACTTAAAGCAGTGCGTCACATTGGCCGCTCTTCTCTCTGAAACGGTTGTACTTATCGTCTGCAAAGCTATGTCGCGTGCTGCGGTATGCGGAGACACTAAAAGTACCATCGTAGAACACAGATTAAGCTTCTAAGTTGATGTAATACCCAGTAAGAAGTAGTACAATTAAAGTTTTAGGTATCGATTATTGACTTTTTAGCTGGCTTTTCTGCCTTGGACATGAGCTAGGACTTTATTATTCTGCATGAAACGAGGACTAGCAGCCGAGTTGCATGGGAGAATGTGAAAAGTGTTCCTATGTAGTAAAAACCTGAGAAATCCGTCCGTTTTCGTCATTTGTTATCGAATCGACTTAAGGCCAGATCGTCACATTGGCCGCTCTTCTCTCTGAAACGGTTGTACTTATCGTCTGCAAAGCTATGTCGCGTGCTGCTGTATGCGAAGACACTAAAAGCACCATAGTAGAACACAGATGAAGCTTCTAAGTTGATGTAATAGCCAGTCAGAAGTAGTACAATTCAAGTTTTAGGTATCGATTATTAACTTTTTAGATGGCTTTGGTGCCTTGGACCTGAGCTAGGACCTTAAGATTCTGCATGAAAGGAGGACTAGCAGCCGAGTTGATCGGGAGTATGTGAAAAGTGTTCATATGTAGTAAAAACCTGAGAAATCCGTCCGTTTTCGTCATTTGTTATCGAATCAACATGAAGCCAGATCGTCACATTGGCCGCTCTTCTCTCTGAAACGGTTGTACTTATCGTCTGCAAAGCTATGTCGCGTGCTGCGATATGCGGAGACACTAAAAGCACCATAGTAGAACACAGATGAAGCTTCTAAGTTGTTATAATAGCCAGTAAGGAGTAGTACAATTCAAGTTTTAGGTATCGAATATTGACTTTTTAGCTGGCTTTGGTTCCTAGGACATGAGCTAGGACCTTAAGATTCTGCATGAAAGGAGGACTAGCAGCCGAGTTGCACGGGAGGATGCGAAAAGTGTTCATATGTAGTAAAAACTTGAGAAATCCGTCCGTTTTCGTAATTTATTATCGAATCGACTTAAAGCAGTGCGTCACATTGGCCGCTCTTCTCTCTGAAACGGTTCTACTTATCGTCTGCAAAGCTATGTCGCGTGCTGTGGTATGCGGAGACACTAAAAGCACCATAGTAGAACACAGATTAAGCTTCTAAGTTGATGTAATAGATAGTAAGAAGTAGTACAATTCAGGTTTTAGGTATCGATTATGGACTTTTTGCTGGCTTTGGTGCCTTGGACATGAGCTAGGACCTTAAGATTCTGCATGAAAGGAGGACTAGCAGCCGAGTTGCAAGGGACAATGTTAAAAGTGTTCATATGTAGTAAAAACCTGAGAAATCCGTTCGTTTTTGTCATTTGTTATCGAATCGACTTAAAGCCAGATCGTAACATTTGCCCCTCTTCTCTCTGAAACGGTTGTACTTATCGTCTGCAAAGCTATGTCGCGTGCTGCGGTATGCGGAGGCACTAAAATCACCATAGGGGAACACAGATGAAGCTTCTAAGTTGATGTAATATACAGTAAGAAGTAGTACAATTCAAGTTTTAGGTATCGATTATTGACTTTTTAGCTGGCTTTGGTGCCCTGGTCATGATCTATGTCTTTAAGATTCTGCATGAAAAGAGGACTAGCAGCCGAATTGCATGGGAAATTGTGAAAAGTGTTCATATGTAGTAAAAACTTGAGAAATCCGTCCGATTTCGTCATTTGTTATCGAATCCACTTGAAGCCAGGTCGTCACATTGGCCGCTCTTCTCTCTGAAACGGTTGTACTTATCGTCTGCAAAGCTATGTCGCGTGCTGCGGTATGCGGAGACACTAAAAGCACCATAGTAGAACACAGATGAAGCTTCTAAGTTGATGTAATAGCCAGTAAGGAGTAGTACAATTCAAGTTTTAGGTATCGAATATTGACTTTTTAGCTGGCTTTGGTGCCTTGGACATGAGCTAGGACCTTAAGATTCTGCATGAAAGGAGGACTAGCAGCCGAGTTGCACGGGAGGATGCGAAAAGTGTTCATATGTAGTAAAAACCTGAGAAATCCGTCCGTTTTCGTAATTTATTATCGAATCGACTTAAAGCAGTGCGTCACATTGGCCGCTATTCTCTCTGAAACGGTTGCACTTATCGTCTGCAAAGCTATGTCGCGTGCTGCGGTATGCGGAGACACTAAAAGCACCATAGTAGAACACAGATTAAGCTTCTAAGCTGATGTAATACCCAGTAAGAAGTAGTACAATTCAAGTTTTAGGTATCAACTATTGACTTTTTAGCTGGCTTTTCTGGCTTGCACATGAGCTAGGACTTTATGATTCTGCATGAAAGGAGGACTAGCAGCCGAGTTGCATGGGAGAATGTGAAAAGTGTTCATATGTAGTAAAAACCAGAGAAATCCGTCCGTTTTCGTCATTTGTTATCGAATCGACTTAAAGCCAGATCGTCACATTGGCCGCTCTTCTCTCTGAAACGGTAGTCCTTTTCGTCTGCAAAGCTATGTCGCGTGCTGCGGTATGCGTAGACACTTAAAGCACCATAGTAGAACACAGATGAAGCTTCTAAGTTGATGTAATAGCCAGTCAGAAGTAGTACAATTCAAGTTTTAGGTATCGATTATTGACTTTTTAGCTGGCTTTGGTGCCTTGGACCTGAGCTAGGACCTTAAGATTCTGCATGAAAGGAGGACTAGCAGCCGAGTTGATCGGGAGTATGTGAAAAGTGTTCATATGTAGTAAAAACCTGAGAAATCCGTCCGATTTCGTCATTTGTTTTCGAATCAACTTGAAGCCAGATCGTCACATTGGCCGCTCTTCTCTCTGAAACGGTTGTACTTATCGTCTGCCAAGCTATGTCGCGTGCTGCGATATGCGGAGACACTAAAAGCACCATAGTAGAACACAGAAGAAGTTTCTAAGTTGATGTAATAGCCAGTAAGGAGTAGTACAATTCAAGTTTTAGGTATCGAATATTGACTTTTTAGCTGGCTTTGGTGCCTTGGACATGAGCTAGGACCTTAAGATTCTGCATGAAAGGAGGACTAGCCGCCGAGTTGCACGGGAGGATACGAAAAGTGTTCATATGTAGTAAAAACCTGAGAAATCCGTCCGTTTTCGTAATTTATTATCGAATCGACTTAAAGCAGTGCGTCACATTGCCCGCTCTTCTCTCTGAAACGGTTGTACTTATCGTCTGCAAAGCTATGTCGCGTGCTGCGGTATGCGGAGACACTAAAAGCACCATAGTAGAACACAGATGAAGCTTCTAAGTTGATGTGATAGCCAGTGAGAAGTAGTACAATTCAAGTTTTAGGTATCGATTATTGACTTTTTAGCTGGCTTTGGTGCCTTGGACCTGAGCTAGGACCTTAAGATTCTGCATGAAAGGAGGCCTAGCAGCCGAGTTGATCGGGAGTATGTGAAAAGTGTTCATATGTAGTAAAAACCTGAGAAATCCGTCCGTTTTCGTAATTTATTATCGAATCGACTTAAAGCAGTGCGTCACATTGGCCGCTCTTCCCTCTGAAACGGGTGTACTTATCGTCTGCAAAGCTATGTCGCGTGCTGCGGTATGCGGAGACACTAAAAGTACCATAGTAGAACACAGATTAAGCTTCTAAGTTGATGTAATACCCAGTAAGAAGTAGTACAATTAAAGTTTCAGGTATCGATTATTGACTTTTTAGCTGGCTTTTCTGCCTTGGACATGAGCTAGGACTTTATGATTCTGCATGAAAGGAGGACTAGCAGCCGAGTTACATGGAAGAATGTGAAAAGTGTTCATATGTAGTAAAAACCAGAGAAATCCGTCCGTTTTCGTCATTTGTTATCGAATCGACTAAAGCCAGATCGTCACATTGGCCGCTCTTCTCTCTGAAACGGTTGTACTTATCGTCTGCAAAGCTATGTCGCGTGCTGCGGTATGCGGAGATTCTGAAAGCACCATAGTGGAACACAGATGAAGCTTCAAAGTTGATGTAATACCCAGTAAGAAGTAGTACAATTCAAGATTTAGGTATCGATTATTGACTTTTTAGATGGCTTTGGTGCCTTGGACATGAGCTAGGACCTTAAGATTCTGCATGAAAGGAGGACTAGCAGCCGCGTTGCACGGGAGTATGTTAAAAGTGTTCATATGTAGTAAAAACCTGAGAAATCCGTCCATTTTCGTCATTTGTTATCGAATCGACTTAAAGCCAGATCGTCACATTGGCCCTTCTTCTCTCTGAAACGGTAGTACTTTTCGTCTGCAAAGCTATGTCGCGTGCTGCGGTATGCGGAGACACTTAAAGCACCATAGTAGAACACAGATGAAGCTTCTAAGTTGATGTAATAGCCAGTCAGAAGTAGTACAATTCAAGTTTTAGGTATCGATTATTGACTTTTTAGCTGGCTTTGGTGCCTTGGACCTGAGCTAGGACCTTAAGATTCTGCATGAAAGGAGGACTAGCAGCCGAGTTGATCGGGAGTATGTGAAAAGTGTTCATATGTAGTAAAAACCTGAGAAATCCGTCCGTTTTCGTCATTTGTTATCGAATCAACTTGAAGCCAGATCGTCACATTGGCCGCTCTTCTCTCTGAAACGGTTGTACTTATCGTCTGCAAAGCTATGTCGCGTGCTGCGATATGCGGAGACACTAAAAGCACCATAGTAGAACACAGAAGAAGCTTCTAAGTTGATGTAATAGCCAGTAAGGTGTAGTACAATTCAAGTTTTAGGTATCGAATATTGACTTTTTAGCTGGCTTTGGTGCCTTGGACATGAGCTAGGATCTTAAGATTCTGCATGAAAGGAGGACTAGCCGCCGAGTTGCACGGGAGGATACGAAAAGTGTTCATATGTAGTAAAAACCTGAGAAATCCGTCCGTTTTCGTAATTTATTATCGAATCGACTTAAAGCAGTGCGTCACATTGCCCGCTCTTCTCTCTGAAACGGTTGTACTTATCGTCTGCAAAGCTATGTCGCGTGCTGCGGTATGCGGAGACACTAAAAGCACCATAGTAGAACACAGATGAACCTTCTAAGTTGATGTGATAGCCAGTGAGAAGTAGTACAATTCAAGTTTTAGGTATCGATTATTGACTTTTTAGCTGGCTTTGGTGCCTTGGACCTGAGCTAGGACCTTAAGATTCTGCATGAAAGGAGGACTAGCAGCCGAGTTGATCGGGAGTATGTGAAAAGTGTTCATATGTAGTAAAAACCTGAGAAATCCGTCCGTTTTCGTCATTTGTTATCGAATCAACTTGAAGCCAGATCGTCACATTGGTGGCTCTTCTCTCTGAAACGGGTGTACTTATCGTCTGCAAAGCTATGTCGCGTGCTGCGGTATGCGGAGACACTAAAAGCACCATAGTAGAACACAGATTAAGCTTCTAAGTTGATGTAATAGCCAGTAAGAAGTAGTACAATTCAAGTTTTAGGTATCGATTATGGACTTTTTGCTGGCTTAGGTGCCTTGGACATGAGCTAGGGCCATAAGATTCTGTATGAAAGGAGGACTAGCAGCCGAGGAGCAAGGAACAATGTTAAAAGTGTTCATATGTAGTAAAAACCTGATAAATCCGTTCGTTTTTGTCATTTGTTATCGAATCGACTTAAAGCCAGATCGTCACATTGGTCGCTCTTCTCTCTGAAACGGTTGTACTTATCGTCTGCAAAGCTATGTCGCGTGCTGCGGTATGCGGAGACACTAAAATAACCATAGTGGAACACAGATGAAGCTTCTAATTTGATGTAATAGCAAGTAAGAAGTAGTACAATTCAAGTTTTAGGTATCGATTATTGACTTTTTTGCTGGCTTTGGTGCCTTGGACATGATCTAGGACCTTAAGATTCTGCATGAAAGGAGGACTAGCAGCTGCGTTGCACGGGAGTATGTGAAAAGTGTTCATATGTAATAAAAACCTGAGAAATCCGTCCATTTTCGTCATTTGTTATCGAATCGACTTAAAGCCAGATCGTCACATTGGCCCCTCTTCTCTCTGAAACGGTTGTACTTATCGTCTGCAAAGCTATGTCGCGTGCTGCGGTATGCGGAGGCACTAAAATCAACATAGCGGAACACCGATGAAGCTTCTAAGTTGATGTAATAGCCAGTAAGAAGTAGTACAATTCAAGTTTTAGGTATCGATTATTGACTTTTTAGCTGGCTTTTGTGCCTTGGACATGAGCTATGTCCTTAAGATTCTGCATGAAAGGAGGACTAGCAGCCGAGTTGCATGGGAGAATGTGAAAAGTGTTCATATGTAGTAAAATCCTGAGAAATCCGTCCGTTTACGTAATTTATTATCGAATCGACTTAAAGCCAGATCGTCACATTGGCCGCTCTTCTCTCTGAAACGGTTGTACTTATCGTCTGCAAAGCTATGTCGCGTGCTGCGGTATGCGGAGACACTAAGAGCACCATAGTAGAACACAGATTAAGTTTCTAAGTTGATGTAATATACAGTAAGAAGTAGTACAATTCAAGTTTTAGGTATCGATTATGGACTTTTTGCTGGCTTTGGTGCCTTGGACACGAGCTATTACCTTAAGATTCTGCATGAAAGGAGGACTAGCAGCCGAGTTGCAAGGGAGAATGTGAAAAGTGTTCATATGTAGTAAAAACGTGAGGAATCCGTCCGTTTTCGTAATTTATTATCGAATCGACTTCAAGCAGTGCGTCACATTGGCCGCTCTTCTCTCTGAAACGGTTGTACTTATCGTCTGCAAAGCTATGTCGCGTGCTGCGGTATGCGGGGACACTAAAAGCACCATAGTAGAACATAGATTAAGCTTCTAAGTTGATGTAATAGCCAGTAAGAAGTAGTACAATTCAAGTTTTAGGTATCGATTATTGACTTTTTTGCTGGCTTTGGTGCCTTGGACATGAGCTAGGACCTTAAGATTCTGCATGAAAGGAGGACTAGCAGCCGAGTTGCACGGGAGGATGTGAAAAGTGTTCATATGTACTAAAAACCTGAGAAATCCGACCGTTTTCGTAATTTATTATCGAATCGACTTAAAGCAGTGCGTCACATTGGCCGCTCTTCTCTCTGAAACGATTGTACTTATCGTCTGCAAAGCTATGTCGCGTGCTGCGGTATGCGGAGACGCTAAAAGCACTATAGTAGAACACATATTAAGCTTTTAAGTTGATGAAATAGCCAGTAAGAAGTAGTACAATTCAAGTTTTAGGTATCGTTTATGGACTTTTTGCTGGCTTTGGTGCCTTGGACACAGGCTAGGACCTTAAGATTCTGCATGAAAGGAGGACTAGCAGCCGATTTGCAAGGGAGAATGTGAAAAGTGTTCATATGTAGTAAAAACCTGAGAAATCCGTCCGTTTTCGTCATTTGTTATCGAATCAACTTGAAGCCAGATCGTCACATTGGCCGCTCTTCTCTCTGAAACGGTTGTACTTATCGCCTGCAAAGCTATGTCGCGTGCTGCGATATGCGGAGACACTAAAAGCACCATAGTAGAACACAGAAGAAGCTTCTAAGTTGATGTAATAGCCAGTAAGGAGTAGTACAATTCAAGTTTTAGGTATCGAATATTGACTTTTTAGCTGGCTTTGGTGCCTTGGACATGAGCTAGGACCTAAAGATTCTGCATGAAAGGAGGACTAGCAGCCGAGTTGCACGGGAGGATACGAAAAGTGTTCATATGTAGTAAAAACCTGAGAAATCCGTCCGTTTTCGTAATTTATTATCGAATCGACTTAAAGCAGTGCGTCACATTGGCCGCTCTTCTCTCTGAAACGGTTGTACTTATCGTCTGCAAAGCTATGTCGCGTGCTGCGGTATGCGGAGACACTAAAAGCACCATAGTAGAACACAGATGAAGCTTCTCAGTTGATGTAATAGCCAGTAAGGAGTAGTACAATTCAAGTTTTAGGTATCGAATATTGACTTTTTAGCTGCCTTTGGAGCCTTGGACATGAGCTAGGACCTTTAGATTCAGCATGAAAGTAGGACTAGCAGCCGAGTTGCACGGGAGGATGCGAAAAGTGTTCATATGTAGTATGAACCTGAGAAATACGTCCGTTTTCGTCATTTGTTATCGAATCGACTTAAAGCCAGATCGTCACATTGGCCCCTCTTCTCTCTGAAACGGTTGTACTTATCGTCTGCAAAGCTATGTCGCGTGCTGCAGTATGCGGACACACTAAAAGCACCATAGTAGAACACAGATGAAGCTTCTAAGTTGATGTGATAGCCAGTGAGAAGTAGTACAACTCAAGTTTTAGGTATCGATTATTGACTTTTTAACTGGCTTTGGTGCCTTGGACATGAGCAAGTACCTTAAGATTTCGCATGAAAGGAGGACTAGCAGCCGCGTTGCACGGGAGTATGTGAAAAACGTTCATATGTAGTAAAAACCTGAGAAATCCGTCCATTTTCGTCATTTGTTATCGAATCGACTTAAAGCCAGATCGTCACATTGGCCCCTCTTCTCTCTGAAACGGTTGTACTTATCGTCTGCTAAGCTATGTCGCGTGCTGCGGTATGCGGAGACACTAAAAGCACCATAGTAGAACACAGATTAAGCTTCTAAGTTGATGTAATAGCAAGTAAGAAGTAGTACAATTCAAGTTTTAGGTATCGATTATGGACATTTTGCTGGCTTTGGTGCCTTGGACATGAGCTAGGACCTTAAGATTCTGCATGAAAGGAGGACTAGCAGCCGAGTTGCAAGGGAGAATGTGAAAAGTGTTCATATGTAGTAAAAACGTGAGGAATCCGTCCGTTTTCGTAATTTATTATCGAATCGACTTCAAGCAGTGCGTCACATTGGCCGCTCTTCTCTCTGAAACGGTTGTACTTATCGTCTGCAAAGCTATGTCGCGTGCTGCGGTATGCGGAGACACTAAAAGCACTATAGTAGAACACAGATTAAGCTTCTAAGTTGATGTAATAGCCAGTAAGAAGTAGAACAATTCAAGTTTTAGGTATCGATTATTGACTTTTTAGCTGGCTTTTGTGCCTTGGACATGAGCTAGGTCCTTAAGATTCTGCATGAAAGGTGGACTAGCAGCCGCGTTGCAGGGGAGTATGTGAAAAGTGTTTATATGTAGTAAAAACCTGAGAAATCCGTACATTTTCGTCATTTGTTATTGAATCGACTTAAAGCCAGATCGTCACATTGGCCGCTCCTCTATATAAAACGGTTGTACTTATCGTCTGCAAAACTATGTCGCGTGCTGCGGTATGCGGAGGCACTAAAATCACCATAGTGGAACACAGATGAAGCTTCTAAAGTGATGTAATAGCCAGTAAGAAGTAGTACAATTCAAGTTTTAGGTAACGATTATTGACTTTTTAGCTGGCTTTGGTGCCTTGGACATTAGCTAGGACCTTAAAATTCTGCATGAAAGGAGGACTAGCAGCCGAGTTGAACGGGAGAATGCGAAAAGTGTTCATGTGTAGTAAAATCCTGAGAAATCTGTCCGTTTACGTAATTTATTATCGAATCGCCTTAAAGCCAGATCGTCACATTGGTGGCTCTTCTCTCTGAAACGGTTGTACTTATCGTCTGCAAAGCTATGTCGCGTGCTGCGGTATGCGGAGACACTAAAAGCACCATAGTAGAACACAGATTAAGCTTCTAAGTTGATGTAATAGCCAGTAAGAAGTAGTACAATTCAAGTTTTAGGTATCGATTATGGACTTTTTGCTGGCTTTGGTGCCTTGGACATGAGCTAGGACCTTAAGATTCTGCATGAAAGGAGGACTAGCAGCCGAGGTGCAAGGGACAATGTTAAAAGTGTTCATATGTAGTAAAAACCTGATAAATCCGTCCGTTTTCGTCATTTGTTATCGAATCGACTTAAAGCCAGATCGTCACATTGGCCCCTCTTCTCTCTGAAACGGTTGTACTTATCGTCTGCAAAGCTATGTCGCGTGCTGCGGTATGCGGATTCACTAAAATCAACATAGCGGAACACAGATGAAGCTTCTAAGTTGATGTAATAGCCAGTAAGAAGTAGTACAATTCAAGTTTTAGGTATCGATTATTGACTTTTTAGCTGGCTTTTGTGCCTTGGACATGAGCTATGTCCTTAAGATTCTGCATGAAAGGAGGACTAGCAGCCGAGTTGCATGGGAGAATGTGAAAAGTGTTCATATGTAGTAAAAACCTGAGAAATCCCTCCATTTTCGTCATTTGTTATCGAATCGACTTAAAGCCAGATCGTCACATTGGCCCCTCTTCTCTCTGAAACGGTTGTACTTATCGTCTGCAAAGCTATGTCGCGTGCTGCGGTATGCGGAGGCACTAAAATCAACATAGCGGAACACAGATGAAGCTTCTAAGTTGATGTAATAGCCAGTAAGAAGTAGTACAATTCAAGTTTTAGGTATCGATTATTGACTTTTTAGCTGGCTTTTGTGCCTTGGACATGAGCTATGTCCTTAAGATTCTGCATGAAAGGAGGACTAGCAGCCGAGTTGCATGGGAGAATGTGAAAAGTGTTCATATGTAGTAAAATCCTGAGAAATCCGTCCGTTTACGTAATTTATTATCGAATCTACTTAAAGCCAGATCGTCACATTGTCCGCTCTTCTCTCTGAAACGGTTGTACTTATCGTCTGCAAAGCTATGTCGCGTGCTGCGGTATGCGGAGACACTAAAAGCACCATAGTAGAACACAGATTAAGTTTCTAAGTTGTTGTAATATACAGTAAGAAGTAGTACAATTCAAGTTTTAGGTATCGATTATTGACTTTTTAGCTGGCTTTTCTGCCTTGGACATGAGCTAGGACCTTAATATTCTGCATGAAAGGAGGACTAGCAGCCGAGTTGCAAGGGACAATGTTAAAAGTGTTCATATGTAGTAAAAACCTGAGAAATCCGAGCGTTTTCGTAATTTCTTATCGAATCGACTTAAAGCAGTGCGTCACATTGGCCGCTCTACTCTCTGAAACGGTTGTACTTATCGTCTGCAAAGCTATGTCGCGTGCTGCGGTATGCGGAGACACTAAAAGCACTATAGTAAAACACGGATTAAGCTTTTAAGTTGATGTAATAGCCAGTAAGAAGTAGTACAATTCAAGTTTTAGGTATCGATTATGGACTTTTTGCTGGCTTTGGTGCCTTGGACACGAGCTATTACCTTAAGATTCTGCATGAAAGGAGGACTAGCAGCCGAGATGCAAGGGAGAATGTGAAAAGTGTTCATATGTAGTAAAAACGTGAGGAATCCGTCCGTTTTCGTAATTTATTATCGAATCGACTTCAAGCGGTGCGTCACATTGGCCGCTCTTCTCTCTGAAACGGTTGTACTTATCGTCTGCAAAGCTATGTCGCATGCTGCGGTATGCGGAGACACTAAAAGCACCATAGTATAACACAGATTAAGCTTCTAAGTTGATGTAATAGCCAGTAAGAAGTAGTACAATTCAAGTTTTAGGTATCGATTATTGACATTTTAGCTGGCTTTGGTGCATTGGACATGAGCTAGGACCTTAAGATTATGCATGAAAGGAGGACTAGCAGTCGAGTTGATCGGGAGAATGCGAAAAGTGTTCATGTGTAGTTAAATCCTGAGAAATCCGTCCGTTTACGTAATTTATTATCGAATCGACTTAAAGCCAGATCGTCACATTGGCCGCTCTTCTCTCTGAAACGTTTGTACTTATCGTCTGCAAAGCTATGTCGCGTGCTGCGGTATGCGGAGACACTAAAATCACCATAGTGGAACATAGATGAAGCTTCTAAGTTGATGTAATAGCCAGTAAGAAGTAGTACAATTCAAGTTTTAGGTAACGATTATTGACTTTGTAGCTGGCTTTGGTGCCTTGGACATGAGCTAGGACCTTAAGATTCTGCATGAAAAGAGGACAAGCAGCCGAGTTGAACGGGAGAATGCGAAAAGTGTTCATGTGTAGTAAAAACCTGAGAAATCCGTTCGTTTTCGTAATTTATTATCGAATCGACATACGCCAGACCGTCACATTGGCCGCTCTTCTCTCTGAAACGGTTGTACTTATCGTCTGCGAAGCTATGTCGCGCGGTGCGGTATGCGGAGACACTAAAAGCACCATAGTAGAACACAGATGAAGCTTCTAAGTTGATGTAATAGCCAGTAAGAAGTAGTACAATTCAAGTTTTAGGTATCGATTATTGCCTTTTTAGCTTGCTTTGGTGCCTTGGACCTGAGCTAGGACCTTAAGATTCTGCATGAAAGGAGGACTAGCAGCCGAGTGGCAAGGGAGAATGTGAAAAGTGTTCATATGTAGTAAAAAACTGAGAAATCCATCCGTTTTCATCATTTGTTATAGAATCGACTTAAAACCAGATCGTCACATTGGCCGCAGTTCTGTCTGAAACGGCTGTACTTATCCTCTGCAAAGCTATGTCGCGTGCTGCGGTATGCGGAGACACTAAAAGCACCATAGTAGAACATAGATGAAGCTTCTAAGTTGATGTAATAGCCAGTAAGAAGTAGTACAATATACGTTTTAGGTATCGATTTTTGACTTTTTAGCTGGCTTTGGAGCCTTGGACATGAGCTGGGACCTTAAGATTCTGCATGAAAGGAGGACTAGCAGCCGCGTTGCACGGGAGTATTGTGAAAAGTGTTCATATGTAGTAAAAACCTGCGAAATCCGTCCGTTTTCGTCATTTGTTATCGAATCAACTTGAAGCCAGATCGTCACATTGGCCGCTCTTCTCTCTGAAACGGTTGTACTTATCGTCTGCAAAGCTATGTCGCGTGATGCGGTATGCGGAGACACTAAAAGCACCATAGTAGAACACAGATGAAGCTTCTAAGTTGATGTAATAGCCAGTAAGGAGTAGTACAATTCAAGTTTTAGGTATCGATTATTGACATTTTAGCCGGCTTTGGTGCCTTGAACATGAGCTAGGAACTTAAGATTCTGCATGAAAGGAGGACTAGCAGCCGAGTGGCAAGGGAGAATGTGAAAAGTGTTCATATGTAGTAAAAAACTGAGAAATCCGTCCGTTTTCATCATTTGTTATAGAATCGACTTAAATCCGGATCGTCACATTGGCCGCAGTTCTGTCTGAAACGGCTGTACTTATCCTCTGCAAAGCTATGTCGCGTGCTGCGGTATGCGGAGACACTAAAAGCACCATAGTAGAACATAGATGAAGCTTCTAAGTTGATGTAATAGCCAGTAAGAAGTAGTACAATTTACGTTTTAGGTATCGATTTTTGACTTTTTAGCTGGCTTTGGAGCCTTGGACATGAGCTGGAACCTTAAGATTCTGCATGAAAAGAGGACTAGCAGCCGCGTTGCACGGGAGTATTGTGAAAAGTGTTCATATGTAGTAAAAACCTGATAAATCCGTCCGTTTTCGTCATTTGTTATCGAATCGACTTAAAGCCAGATCGTCACATTGGCCCCTCTTCTCTCTGAAACGGTTGTACTTATCGTCTGCAAAGCTATGTCGCGTGCTGCGGTATGCGGAGGCACTAAAATCAACATAGCGGAACACAGATGAAGCTTCTAAGTTGATGTAATAGCCAGTAAGAAGTAGTACAATTCAAGTTTTAGGTATCGATTATTGACTTTTTAGCTGGCTTTTGTGCCTTGGACATGAGCTATGTCCTTAAGATTCTGCATGAAAGGAGGACTAGCAGCCGAGTTGCATGGGAGAATGTGAAAAGTGTTCATATGTAGTAAAAACCTGAGAAATCCGTCCATTTTCGTCATTTGTTATCGAATCGACTTAAAGCCAGATCGTCACATTGGCCCCTCTTCTCTCTGAAACGGTTGTACTTATCGTCTGCAAAGATATGTCGCGTGCTGCGGTATGCGGAGGCACTAAAATCAACATAGCGGAACACAGATGAAGCTTCTAAGTTGATGTAATAGCCAGTAAGAAGTAGTACAATTCAAGTTTTAGGTATCGATTATTGACTTTTTAGCTGGCTTTTGTGCCTTGGACATGAGCTATGTCCTTAAGATTCTGCATGAAAGGAGGACTAGCAGCCGAGTTGCATGGGAGAATGTGAAAAGTGTTCATATGTAGTAAAATCCTGAGAAATCCGTCCGTTTACGTAATTTATTATCGAATCTACTTAAAGCCAGATCGTCACATTGTCCGCTCTTCTCTCTGAAACGGTTGTACTTATCGTCTGCAAAGCTATGTCGCGTGCTGCGGTATGCGGAGACACTAAAAGCACCATAGTAGAACACAGATTAAGTTTCTAAGTTGTTGTAATATACAGTAAGAAGTAGTACAATTCAAGTTTTAGGTATCGATTATTGACTTTTTAGCTGGCTTTTCTGCCTTGGACATGAGCTAGGACCTTAATATTCTGCATGAAAGGAGGACTAGCAGCCGAGTTGCAAGGGACAATGTTAAAAGTGTTCATATGTAGTAAAAACCTGAGAAATCCGACCGTTTTCGTAATTTCTTATCGAATCGACTTAAAGCAGTGCGTCACATTGGCCGCTCTACTCTCTGAAACGGTTGTACTTATCGTCTGCAAAGCTATGTCGCGTGCTGCGGTATGCGGAGACACTAAAAGCACTATAGTAAAACACGGATTAAGCTTTTAAGTTGATGTAATAGCCAGTAAGAAGTAGTACAATTCAAGTTTTAGGTATCGATTATTGACATTTTAGCTGGCTTTGGTGCCTTGGACATGAGCTAGGACCTTAAGATTATGCATGAAAGGAGGACTAGCAGTCGAGTTGATCGAGAGAATGCGAAAAGTGTTCATGTGTAGTTAAATCCTGAGAAATCCGTCCGTTTACGTAATTTATTATCGAATCGACTTAAAGCCAGATCGTCACATTGGCCGCTCTTCTCTCTGAAACGTTTGTACTTATCGTCTGCAAAGCTATGTCGCGTGCTGCGGTATGCGGAGACACTAAAATCACCATAGTGGAACATAGATGAAGCTTCTAAGTTGATGTAATAGCCAGTAAGAAGTAGTACAATTCAAGTTTTAGGTAACGATTATTGACTTTGTAGCTGGCTTTGGTGCCTTGGACATGAGCTAGGACCTTAAGATTCTGCATGAAAAGAGGACAAGCAGCCGAGTTGAACGGGAGAATGCGAAAAGTGTTCATGTGTAGTAAAAACCTGAGAAATCCGTTCGTTTTCGTAATTTATTATCGAATCGACATAAGCCAGACCGTCACATTGGCCGCTCTTCTCTCTGAAACGGTTGTACTTATCGTCTGCGAAGCTATGTCGCGCGGTGCGGTATGCGGAGACACTACAAGCACCATAGTAGAACACAGATGAAGCTTCTAAGTTGATGTAATAGCCAGTAAGAAGTAGTACAATTCAAGTTTTAGGTATCGATTATTGACTTTTTAGCTTGCTTTGGTGCCTTGGACCTGAGCTAGGACCTTAAGATTCTGCATGAAAGGAGGACTAGCAGCCGAGTTGATCGGGAGTATGTGAAAAGTGTTCATATGTAGTAAAAACCTGAGATATCCGTTCGTTTTCGTCATTTGTTATCGATTCGACTTAAAGCCAGATCGTCACATTGGACGCTCTTCTCTCTGAAACGGTTGTACTTATCGTCTGCAAAGCTATGTCGCGTGCTGCGGTATGCGGAGACACTAAAAGCACCATAGTAGAACACTGATGATGCTTCTAAGTTGATGTAATAGCCAGTAAGGAGTAGTACAATTCAAGTTTTAGGTATCGATTATTGACATTTTAGCCGGCTTTGGTGCCTTGAACATGAGCTAGGAACTTAAGATTCTGCATGAAAGGAGGACTAGCAGCCGAGTGGCAAGGGAGAATGTGAAAAGTGTTCATATGTAGTAAAAAACTGAGAAATCCGTCCGTTTTCATCATTTGTTATAGAATCGACTTAAATCCAGATCGTCACATTGGCCGCAGTTCTGTCTGAAACGGCTGTACTTATCCTCTGCAAAGCTATGTCGCGTGCTGCGGTATGCGGAGACACTAAAAGCACCATAGTAGAACATTGATGAAGCTTCTAAGTTGATGTAATAGCTAGTAAGAAGTAGTACAATTTACGTTTTAGGTATCGATTTTTGACTTTTTAGCTGGCTTTGGAGCCTTGGACATGAGCTGGGACCTTAAGATTCTGCATGAAAGGAGGACTAGCAGCCGCGTTGCACGGGAGTATTGTGAAAAGTGTTCATATGTAGTAAAAACCTGCGAAATCCGTCCGTTTTCGTCATTTGTTATCGAATCAACTTGAAGCCAGATCGTCACATTGGCCGCTCTTCTCTCTGAAACGGTTGTACTTATCGTCTGCAAAGCTATGTCGCGTGATGCGGTATGCGGAGACACTAAAAGCACCATAGTAGAACACAGATGAAGCTTCTAAGTTGATGTAATAGCCAGTAAGGAGTAGTACAATTCAAGTTTTAGGTATCGATTATTGACATTTTAGCCGGCTTTGGTGCCTTGAACATGAGCTAGGAACTTAAGATTCTGCATGAAAGGAGGACTAGCAGCCGAGTGGCAAGGGAGAATGTGAAAAGTGTTCATATGTAGTAAAAAACTGAGAAATCCGTCCGTTTTCATCATTTGTTATAGAATCGACTTAAATCCAGATCGTCACATTGGCCGCAGTTCTGTCTGAAACGGCTGTACTTATCCTCTGCAAAGCTATGTCGCGTGCTGCGGTATGCGGAGACACTAAAAGCACCATAGTAGAACATAGATGAAGCTTCTAAGTTGATGTAATAGCCAGTAAGAAGTAGTACAATTTACGTTTTAGGTATCGATTTTTGACTTTTTAGCTGGCTTTGGAGCCTTGGACATGAGCTGGGACCTTAAGATTCTGCATGAAAAGAGGACTAGCAGCCGCGTTGCACGGGAGTATTGTGAAAAGTGTTCATATGTAGTAAAAACCTGCGAAATCCGTCCGTTTTCGTCATTTGTTATCGAATCAACTTGAAGCCAGATCGTCACATTGGCCGCTCTTCTCTCTGAAACGGTTGTACTTATCGTCTGCAAAGCTATGTCGCGTGATGCGGTATGCGGAGACACTAAAAGCACCATAGTAGAACACAGATGAAGCTTCTAAGTTGATGTAATAGCCAGTAAGAAGTAGTAAAATTCAAGTTTTAGGTATCGATTACTGACTATTTTGCTGGCTTTGGTGCCTTGGACATGAGCTAGGAGCTTAAGATTCTGCATGAAAGGAGAACTAGCAGCCGCGTTGCACGGGAGTATGTGAAAAGTGTTCATATGTAGTAAAAACCTGAGATATCCGTTCGTTTTCGTCATTTGTTATCGAATCGACTTAAAGCCAGATCGTCACATTGGACGCTCTTCTCTCTGAAACGGTTGTACTTATCGTCTGCAAAGCTATGTCGCGTGCTGCGGTATGCGGAGACACTAAAAGCACCATAGTAGAACACAGATGATGCTTCTAAGTTGATGTAATAGCCAGTAAGGAGTAGTACAATTCAAGTTTTAGGTATCGATTATTGACATTTTAGCCGGCTTTGGTGCCTTGAACATGAGCTAGGAACTTAAGATTCTGCATGAAAGGAGGACTAGCAGCCGAGTGGCAAGGGAGAATGTGAAAAGTGTTCATATGTAGTAAAAAACTGAGAAATCCGTCCGTTTTCATCATTTGTTATAGAATCGACTTAAATCCAGATCGTCACATTGGCCGCAGTTCTGTCTGAAACGGCTGTACTTATCCTCTGCAAAGCTATGTCGAGTGCTGCGGTATGCGGAGACACTAAAAGCACCATAGTAGAACATAGATGAAGCTTCTAAGTTGATGTAATAGCCAGTAAGAAGTAGTACAATTTACGTTTTAGGTATCGATTTTTGACTTTTTAGCTGGCTTTGGAGCCTTGGACATGAGCTGGGACCTTAAGATTATGCATGAAAGGAGGACTAGCACCCGAGTTGCACGGGAAAATGTGAAAAGTGTTCATATGTAGTAAAAACCGGAGAAATCCGTCCGTTTTCATCATTTGTTACACAATCGACTTAAATCCAGATCGTCACATTAGCCGCAGTTCTGTCTGAAACGGCTGTACTTTTCGTCTGCAAAGCTATGTCGCGTGCTGCGGTATGCGGAGACACTAAAAGCACCATTGTAGAACATAGATGAAGCTTCTAAGTTGATGTAATAGCCAGTAAGATGTAGTACAATTTACGATTTAGGAATCGATTTTTGACTTTTTACCTGGCTTTGGAGCCATGGACATGATGTAGGACCTTAAGATTCTGCATGAAAGGAGAACTAGCAGCCGAGTTGCAAGGGAGAATGTTAAAAGTGTTCATATGTAGTAAAAACCTGAGAAATCCGTTCGTTTTCGTCATTTGTTATCGAATCGACTTAAAGCCAGATCGTCACATTGGCCGCTCTTCTCTCTGAAACGGTTGTACTTATCGTCTGCAAAGCTATGTCGCGTGCTGCGGTATGCGGAGACACTAAAAGCACCATAAATGAACACAGATGAAGCTTCTAAGTTGATGTAATAGCCAGTAAGAAGTAGTACAATTCAAGTTTTAGGTATCGATTATTGACTTTTTTGCTGGCTTTGGTGCCTTGGACATGAGGTAGGACCTTAAGATTCTGCATGAAAGGAGGACTAGCAGCCGAGTTGCATGGGAGAATGTGAAAAGTGTTCATATGTAGTAAAAACCTGAGAAATCCGTCCGTTTTCGTCATTTGTTAACGAATCGACTTAAACCCAGATTGACATATTGGCCCCTCTTCTCTCAAACGGTTGTACTTATCGTCTGCAAAGCTATGTCGCGTGCTGCGGTATACGGAGACACTAAAAGCACCATAGTAGAACACAGGTGAAGCTTCTAATTTGATGTAATAGCGAGTGAGAGGTAGAACAATTCAAGTTTTAGGTATCGATTATTGACTTTTTAGCTGGCTTTGGAGCCTTGGACATGAGCTAGGACCTTAAGATTCTGCATGAAAGGAGAAATAGCAGCCGCGTTGCACGGGAGTATGTCAAAAGTGTTCATATGTAGTAAAAACTAGAGAAATCCGTCCGTTTTCGTCATTTGTTATCGAATCGACTTAAAGCCTGATCGTCACATTGGCCGCTCTTCTCTCTGAAACGGTAGTACTTATCAGTTGCAAAGCTATGTCGCGTGCTGCGGTATACGGAGACACTAAAAGCACCATAGCAGAACACAGATGAAGCTTCTAAGTTGATGTAATAGCTAGTAAGAAGTAGTACAGTTCAAGATTTAGGTATCGATTATTGACTATTTAGCTGGCTTTGGTGCCTTGGACATGAGCTAGGAGCTTAAGATTCTGCATGAAAGGAGGACTAGCAGCCGCGTTGCACGGGAGTATGTGAAAAGTGTTCATATGTAGTAAAAACCAGAGAAATCCGTCAGTTTTCGTCATTTGTTATCGAATCGACTGAAAGCCAGATCGTCACATTGGCCGCTCTTCTCTCTGAAACGGTTGTACTTATCGTCTGCAAAGCTCTGTCGTGTGCTGCGGTATGCGGAGACACTTAAATCACCATTGTAGAACACAGATGAAGCTTCTAAGTTGAAGTAATATCCAGTTAAATGTAGTACAATTCAAGACTTAGGTTTGATTATTGACTTTTTACCATTCTTTGGTGCCTTGGACATGAGCTAGGACTTTAAGATTCTGCATGAAAGGAGGACTAGAAGCCGAGTTGCATGGGAGAATGTGAAAAGTGTTCATATGTAGTAAAAACCTGAGAAATCCGTCCGTTTTCGTCATTTGTTATCGAATCGACTTAAACCCAGATTGTCACATTGGCCCCTCTTCTCTGAAAAGGTTGTACTTATCGTCTGCAAAGCTATGTCGCGTGCTGCGGTATACGGAGACACTAAAAGCACCATAGTAGAACACAGATGAAGCTTCTAAGTTGATGTAATAGCCCGTAAGAAGTAGTACTGTTCAAGTTTTAGGTATCGATTATTGACTATTTTGCTGGCTTTTGTGCCTTTGTACATGAGCTAGGAGCTTAAGAATCTGCATGAAAAGAGGACTAGCAGCCACGTTGCACGGGAGTATGTGAAAAGTGTTCATATGTAGTAACAACCTGAGAAATCCGTCCGTTTTCGTCATTTGTTATCGAATCGACTTAAAGCCAGATCGTCACATTGGCCGCTCTTCTTTCTGAAACGGTTGTACTTATCGTCTGCAAAGCTATGTCGCGTGATGCGGTATGCGGAGACACTAAAAGCACCATAGTAGAACACAGATGAAGCTTCTAAGTTGATGTAATAGCCAGTAAGAAGTAGTAAAATTCAAGTTTTAGGTATCGATTATGGACTTTTTGCTGGCTTTGGTGCCTTGGACATGAGCTAGGACCTTAAGATTCTGCATGAAAGGAGAACTAGCAGCCGCGTTGCACGGGAGTATGTGAAAAGTGTTCATATGTAGTAAAAACCTGAGAAATCCGTCCGTTTTCGTCATTTGTTATCGAATCTACTTAAAGCCAGATCGTCACATTGGCCGCTCATCTCTCTGAAACGGTTGTACTTATCGTCTGCAAAGCTATGTCGCGTGCTGCAGTATGCGGAGACACTAAAAGCGCCATAATAGAACACACATGAAGCTTCTAAGTTGATGTAATAGAAAGTAAGAAGTAGTACAATTCAAGTTTTAGGTATCGATTATTGACTTTTTAGCTGGCTTTGGTACATTGGACATGAGCTAGGGCCTTAAGATTCTGCATGAAAGGAGGACTAGCAGCCGAGTTGCACGGGTGAATGCGAAAAGTGTTCATATGTAGTAAAAACCTGAGAAACCCGTCCGTTTTCGTCATTTGTTATCGAATCGACTTAAAGCCAGATCGTCACATTGGCCGGTCTTCTCTCTGAAACGGTTGTACTTATCGTCTGCAAAGGTATGTCGAGTGCTGCGGTATGTGGAGACACTAAAAGCACCATAGTAGAACACAGATGAAGCTTCTAAGTTGATTTAATAGCAAGTAAGAAGTAGTACAATTCAAGTTTTAGGTATCGATTATTGTTTTTTTATCCGGCTTTGGTGCCTTGAACATGAGCTAGGACCTTAAGATTCTGCATGAAAGGAGGACTAGCAGCCGAGTTGCACGGGAAAATGTGAAAAGTGTTCATATGTAGTAAAAACCTGAGAAATCGGTCCGTTTTCATCATTTGTTACAGAATCGACTTAAATCCAGATCGTCACATTGGCCATAGTTCTGTCTGAAACGGCTGTACTTTTCGTCTGCAAAGCTATGTCGCGTGCTGCGGTATGCGGAGACACTAAAAGCACCATAGTAGAACATAGACGAAGCTTCTAAGCTGATGTAATAGCCAGTAAGAAGTAGTACAATTTACGTTTTAGGAATCGATTTTTGACATTTTACCTGGCTTTGGAGCCATGGACATGATGTAGGACCTTAAGATTCTGCATGAAAGGAGGACTAGCAGCCGAGTTGCAAGGGAGAATGTTAAAAGTGTTCATATGTAGTAAAAACCTGAGAAATCCGTTCGTTTTCGTCATTTGTTATCGAATCGAGTTAAAGCCAGATCGTCACATTGGCCGTTCTTCTCTCTGAAACGGTTGTACTTATCGTCTGCAAAGCTATGTCGCGTGCTGCGGTATGCGGAGACACTAAAAGCACCATAAATGAACACAGATGAAGCTTCTAAGTTGATGTAATAGCCAGTAAGAAGTAGTGCAGTTCAAGTTTTAGTTATCGATTATTGACTATTTTGCTGGCTTTTGTGCCTTTGTACATGAGCTAGGAGATTACGATTCTGCATGAAAGGAGGACTAGCAGCCGCGTTGCACGGGAGTATGTGAAAAGTGTTCAAATGTAGTAAAAACCAGAGAAATCCGTCCGTTTTCGTCATTTGTTATCGAATCGACTGAAAGCCAGATCGTCACGTTGGCCGCTCTTCTCTCTGAAACGGTTGTACTTATCGTCTGCAAAGCTATGTCGCGTGCTGCGGTATGCGGAGAAACTTAAATCACCATTGTAGAACACAGATGAAGCTTCTAAGTTGAAGTAATATCCAGTTAAATGTAGTACAATTCAAGACTTAGGTTCGATTATTGACTTTTTACCATTCTTTGGTGCCTTGGCAATGAGCTAGGACCTTACGATTCTGCATGAAAGGAAGACTAGCAGCCGAGTTGCATGGGAGAATGTGAAAAGTGTTCATATGTAGTAAAAACCTGAGAAATCCGTCCGTTTTCGTCATTTGTTATCGAATCGACTTAAACCCAGATTGTCACATTGGCCCCTCTTCTCGGAAACGGTTGTACTTATCGTCTGCAAAGCTATGTCGCGTGCTGCGGTATACGGAGACACTAAAAGCACCATAGTAGAACACAGATGAAGCTTCTAAGTTGATGTAATAGCCAGTAAGAAGTAGTACAGTTCAAGTTTTAGGTATCGATTATTGACTATTTTGCTGGCTTTTGCGCCTTTGTACATGAGCTAGGAGCTTAAGAATCTGCATGAAAAGAGGACTAGCAGCCGCGTTGCACGGGAGTATGTGAAAAGTGTTCATATGTAGTAACAACCTGAGAAATCCGTCCGTTTTCGTCATTTGTTATCGAATCGACTTAAAGCCAGATCGTCACATTGTCCGCTCTTCTCTCTGAAACGGTTGTACTTATCGTCTGCAAAGCTATGTCGCGTGCTGCGGTATGCGGAGACACTAAAAGCACCATAGTAGAACACAGATTAAGTTTCTAAGTTGTTGTAATATACAGTAAGAAGTAGTACAATTCAAGTTTTAGGTATCGATTATTGACTTTTTAGCTGGCTTTTCTGCCTTGGACATGAGCTAGGACCTTAATATTCTGCATGAAAGGAGGACTAGCAGCCGAGTTGCAAGGGACAATGTTAAAAGTGTTCATATGTAGTAAAAACCTGAGAAATCCGACCGTTTTCGTAATTTCTTATCGAATCGACTTAAAGCAGTGCGTCACATTGGCCGCTCTACTCTCTGAAACGGTTGTACTTATCGTCTGCAAAGCTATGTCGCGTGCTGCGGTATGCGGAGACACTAAAAGCACTATAGTAAAACACGGATTAAGCTTTTAAGTTGATGTAATAGCCAGTAAGAAGTAGTACAATTCAAGTTTTAGGTATCGATTATGGACTTTTTGCTGGCTTTGGTGCCTTCGACACGAGCTATTACCTTAAGATTCTGCATGAAAGGAGGACTAGCAGCCGAGATGCAAGGGAGAATGTGAAAAGTGTTCATATGTAGTAAAAACGTGAGGAATCCGTCCGTTTTCGTAATTTATTATCGAATCGACTTCAAGCGGTGCGTCACATTGGCCGCTCTTCTCTCTGAAACGGTTGTACTTATCGTCTGCAAAGCTATGTCGCATGCTGCGGTATGCGGAGACACTAAAAGCACCATAGTAGAACACAGATTAAGCTTCTAAGTTGATGTAATAGCCAGTAAGAAGTAGTACAATTCAAGTTTTAGGTATCGATTATTGACATTTTAGCTGGCTTTGGTGCCTTGGACATGACCTAGGACCTTAAGATTATGCATGAAAGGAGGACTAGCAGTCGAGTTGATCGGGAGAATGCGAAAAGTGTTCATGTGTAGTTAAATCCTGAGAAATCCGTCCGTTTACGTAATTTATTATCGAATCGACTTAAAGCCAGATCGTCACATTGGCCGCTCTTCTCTCTGAAACGTTTGTACTTATCGTCTGCAAAGCTATGTCGCGTGCTGCGGTATGCGGAGACACTAAAATCACCATAGTGGAACACAGATGAAGCTTCTAAGTTGATGTAATAGCCAGTAAGAAGTAGTACAATTCAAGTTTTAGGTAACGATTATTGACTTTGTAGCTGGCTTTGGTGCCTTGGACATGAGCTAGGACCTTAAGATTCTGCATGAAAAGAGGACAAGCAGCCGAGTTGAACGGGAGAATGCGAAAAGTGTTCATGTGTAGTAAAAACCTGAGAAATCCGTTCGTTTTCGTAATTTATTATCGAATCGACATAAGCCAGACCGTCACATTGGCCGCTCTTCTCTCTGAAACGGTTGTACTTATCGTCTGCGAAGCTATGTCGCGCGGTGCGGTATGCGGAGACACTAAAAGCACCATAGTAGAACACAGATGAAGCTTCTAAGTTGATGTAATAGCCAGTAAGAAGTAGTACAATTCAAGTTTTAGGTATCGATAATTGCCTTTTTAGCTTGCTTTGGAGCCTTGGACATGAGCTGGGACCTTAAGATTCTGCATGAAAGGAGGACTAGCAGCCGCGTTGCACGGGAGTATTGTGAAAAGTGTTCATATGTAGTAAAAACCTGCGAAATCCGTCCGTTTTCGTCATTTGTTATCGAATCAACTTGAAGCCAGATCGTCACATTGGCCGCTCTTCTCTCTGAAACGGTTGTACTTATCGTCTGCAAAGCTATGTCGCGTGATGCGGTATGCGGAGACACTAAAAGCACCATAGTAGAACACAGATGAAGCTTCTAAGTTGATGTAATAGCCAGTAAGGAGTAGTACAATTCAAGTTTTAGGTATCGATTATTGACATTTTAGCCGGCTTTGGTGCCTTGAACATGAGCTAGGAACTTAAGAATCTGCATGAAAGGAGGACTAGCAGCCGAGTGGCAAGGGAGAATGTGAAAAGTGTTCATATGTAGTAAAAAACTGAGAAATCCGTCCGTTTTCATCATTTGTTATAGAATCGACTTAAATCCAGATCGTCACATTGGCCGCAGTTCTGTCTGAAACGGCTGTACTTATCCTCTGCAAAGCTATGTCGCGTGCTGCGGTATGCGGAGACACTAAAAGCACCATAGTAGAACATAGATGAAGCTTCTAAGTTGATGTAATAGCCAGTAAGAAGTAGTACAATTTACGTTTTAGGTATCGATTTTTGACTTTTTAGCTGGCTTTGGAGCCTTGGACATGAGCTGGGACCTTAAGATTCTGCATGAAAAGAGGACTAGCAGCCGCGTTGCACGGGAGTATTGTGAAAAGTGTTCATATGTAGTAAAAACCTGCGAAATAAGTCCGTTTTCGAAATTTGTTATCGAATCAACTTGAAGCCAGATCGTCACATTGGCCGCTCTTCTCTCTGAAACGGTTGTACTTATCGTCTGCAAAGCTATGTCGCGTGATGCGGTATGCGGAGACACTAAAAGCACCATAGTAGAACACAGATGAAGCTTCTAAGTTGATGTAATAGCCAGTAAGAAGTAGTAAAATTCAAGTTTTAGGTATCGATTACTGACTATTTTGCTGGCTTTGGTGCCTTGGACATGAGCTAGGAGCTTAAGATTCTGCATGAAAGGAGAACTAGCAGCCGCGTTGCACGGGAGTATGTGAAAAGTGTTCATATGTAGTAAAAACCTGAGATATCCGTTCGTTTTCGTCATTTGTTATCGAATCGACTTAAAGCCAGATCGTCACATTGGACGCTCTTCTCTCTGAAACGGTTGTACTTATCGTCTGCAAAGCTATGTCGCGTGCTGCGGTATGCGGAGACACTAAAAGCACCATAGTAGAACACAGATGATGCTTCTAAGTTGATGTAATAGCCAGTAAGGAGTAGTACAATTCAAGTTTTAGGTATCGATTATTGACATTTTAGCCGGCTTTGGTGCCTTGAACATGAGCTAGGAACTTAAGATTCTGCATGAAAGGAGGACTAGCAGCCGAGTGGCAAGGGAGAATGTGAAAAGTGTTCATATGTAGTAAAAAACTGAGAAATCCGTCCGTTTTCATCATTTGTTATAGAATCGACTTAAATCCAGATCGTCACATTGGCCGCAGTTCTGTCTGAAACGGCTGTACTTATCCTCTGCAAAGCTATGTCGCGTGCTGCGGTATGCGGAGACACTAAAAGCACCATAGTAGAACATAGATGAAGCTTCTAAGTTGATGTAATAGCCAGTAAGAAGTAGTACAATTTACGTTTTAGGTATCGATTTTTGACTTTTTAGCTGGCTTTGGAGCCTTGGACATGAGCTGGGACCTTAAGATTATGCATGAAAGGAGGACTAGCAGCCGAGTTGCACGGGAAAATGTGAAAAGTGTTCATATGTAGTAAAAACCGGAGAAATCCGTCCGTTTTCATCATTTGTTACACAATCGACTTAAATCCAGATCGTCACATTAGCCGCAGTTCTGTCTGAAACGGCTGTACTTTTCGTCTGCAAAGCTATGTCGCGTGCTGCGGTATGCGGAGACACTAAAAGCACCATAGTAGAACATAGATGAAGCTTCTAAGTTGATGTAATAGCCAGTAAGAAGTAGTACAATTTACGTTTTAGGAATCGATTTTTGACATTTTACCTGGCTTTGGAGCCATGGACATGATGTAGGACCTTAAGATTCTGCATGAAAGGAGAACTAGCAGCCGAGTTGCAAGGGAGAATGTTAAAAGTGTTCATATGTAGTAAAAACCTGAGAAATCCGTTCGTTTTCGTCATTTGTTATCGAATCGACTTAAAGCCAGATCGTCACATTGGCCGCTCTTCTCTCTGAAACGGTTGTACTTATCGATTGCAAAGCTATGTCGCGTGCTGCGGTATGCGGAGACACTAAAAGCACCACAGTAGAACACAGATGAAGCTTCTACGTTGATGTAATAGCCAGTAAGAAGTAGTACAGTTCAAGTTTTAGGTACCGACTATTGACTTTTTAGCTGGCTTTGGTGCCTTGGACATGAGCTAGAGCCTTAACATTCTGCATGAAAGGAGGACTAGCAGCCGAGTTGCATGGGAGAATGTGAAAAGTGTTCATATGTAGTAAAAACCTGAGAAATCCGTCCGTTTTCGTCATTTGTTAACGAATCGACTTAAACCCAGATTGACATATTGGCCCCTCTTCTCTCAAACGGTTGTACTTATCGTCTGCAAAGCTATGTCGCGTGCTGCGGTATACGGAGACACTAAAAGCACCATAGTAGAACACAGGTGAAGCTTCTAATTTGATGTAATAGCGAGTGAGAGGTAGAACAATTCAAGTTTTAGGTATCGATTATTGACTTTTTAGGTGGCTTTGGAGCCTTGGACATGAGCTAGGACCTTAAGATTCTGCATGAAAGGAGAAATAGCAGCCGCGTTGCACGGGAGTATGTCAAAAGTGTTCATATGTAGTAAAAACCAGAGAAATCCGTCCGTTTTCGTCATTTGTTATCGAATCGACTTAAAGCCTGATCGTCACATTGGCCGCTCTTCTCTCTGAAACGGTAGTACTTATCGTCTGCAAAGCTATGTCGCGTGCTGCGGTATACGGAGACACTAAAAGCACCATAGCAGAACACAGATGAAGCTTCTAAGTTGATGTAATAGCTAGTAAGAAGTAGTACAGTTCAAGATTTAGGTAGCGATTATTGACTAATAGCTGGCTTTGGTGCCTTGGACATGAGCTAGGAGCTTAAGATTCTGCATGAAAGGAGGACTAGCAGCCGCGTTGCACGGGAGTATGTGAAAAGTGTTCATATGTAGTAAAAACCAGAGAAATCCGTCAGTTTTCGTCATTTGTTATCGAATCGACTGAAAGCCAGATCGTCACATTGGCCGCTCTTCTCTCTGAAACGGTTGTACTTATCGTCTGCAAAGCTCTGTCGTGTGCTGCGGTATGCGGAGACACTTAAATCACCATTGTAGAACACAGATGAAGCTTCTAAGTTGAAGTAATATCCAGTTAAATGTAGTACAATTCAAGACTTAGGTTTGATTATTAACTTTTTACCATTCTTTGGTGCCTTGGACATGAGCTAGGACTTTAAGATTCTGCATGAAAGGAGGACTAGAAGCCGAGTTGCATGGGAGAATGTGAAAAGTGTTCATATGTAGTAAAAACCTGAGAAATCCATCCGTTTTCGTCATTTGTTATCGAATCGACTTAAACCCAGATTGTCACATTGGCCCCTCTTCTCTGAAAAGGTTGTACTTATCGTCTGCAAAGCTATGTCGCGTGCTGCGGTATACGGAGACACTAAAAGCACCATAGTAGAACACAGATGAAGCTTCTAAGTTGATGTAATAGCCCGTAAGAAGTAGTACTGTTCAAGTTTTAGGTATCGATTATTGACTATTTTGCTGGCTTTTGTGCCTTTGTACATGAGCTAGGAGCTTAAGAATCTGCATGAAAAGAGGACTAGCAGCCGCGTTGCACGGGAGTATGTGAAAAGTGTTCATATGTAGTAACAACCTGAGAAATCCGTCCGTTTTCGTCATTTGTTATCGAATCGACTTAAAGCCAGATCGTCACATTGGCCGCTCTTCTTTCTGAAACGGTTGTACTTATCGTCTGCAAAGCTATGTCGCGTGATGCGGTATGCGGAGACACTAAAAGCACCATAGTAGAACACAGATGAAGCTTCTAAGTTGATGTAATAGCCAGTAAGAAGTAGTAAAATTCAAGTTTTAGGTATCGATTATGGACTTTTTGCTGGCTTTGGTGCCTTGGACATGAGCTAGGACCTTAAGATTCTGCATGAAAGGAGAACTAGCAGCCGCGTTGCACGGGAGTATGTGAAAAGTGTTCATATGTAGTAAAAACCTGAGAAATCCGTCCGTTTTCGTCATTTGTTATCGAATCTACTTAAAGCCAGATCGTCACATTGGCCGCTCATCTCTCTGAAACGGTTGTACTTATCGTCTGCAAAGCTATGTCGCGTGCTGCAGTATGCGGAGACACTAAAAGCGCCATAATAGAACACACATGAAGCTTCTAAGTTGATGTAATAGAAAGTAAGAAGTAGTACAATTCAAGTTTTAGGTATCGATTATTGACTTTTTAGCTGGCTTTGGTACATTGGACATGAGCTAGGGCCTTAAGATTCTGCATGAAAGGAGGACTAGCAGCCGAGTTGCACGGGTGAATGCGAAAAGTGTTCATATGTAGTAAAAACCTGAGAAACCCCTCCGTTTTCGTCATTTGTTATCGAATCGACTTAAAGCCAGATCGTCACATTGGCCGGTCTTCTCTCTGAAACGGTTGTACTTATCGTCTGCAAAGGTATGTCGAGTGCTGCGGTATGTGGAGACACTAAAAGCACCATAGTAGAACACAGATGAAGCTTCTAAGTTGATTTAATAGCAAGTAAGAAGTAGTACAATTCAAGTTTTAGGTATCGATTATTGTTTTTTTAGCCGGCTTTGGTGCCTTGAACATGAGCTAGGACCTTAAGATTCTGCATGAAAGGAGGACTAGCAGCCGAGTTGCACGGGAAAATGTGAAAAGTGTTCATATGTAGTAAAAACCTGAGAAATCCGTCCGTTTTCATCATTTGTTACAGAATCGACTTAAATCCAGATCGTCACATTGGCCATAGTTCTGTCTGAAACGGCTGTACTTTTCGTCTGCAAAGCTATGTCGCGTGCTGCGGTATGCGGAGACACTAAAAGCACCATAGTAGAACATAGACGAAGCTTCTAAGTTGATGTAATAGCCAGTAAGAAGTAGTACAATTTACGTTTTAGGAATCGATTTTTGACATTTTACCTGGCTTTGGAGCCATGGACATGATGTAGGACCTTAAGATTCTGCATGAAAGGAGGACTAACAGCCGAGTTGCAAGGGAGAATGTTAAAAGTGTTCATATGTAGTAAAAACCTGAGAAATCCGTTCGTTTTCGTCATTTGTTATCGAATCGAGTTAAAGCCAGATCGTCACATTGGCCGTTCTTCTCTCTGAAACGGTTGTACTTATCGTCTGCAAAGCTATGTCGCGTGCTGCGGTATGCGGAGACACTAAAAGCACCATAAATGAACACAGATGAAGCTTCTAAGTTGATGTAATAGCCAGTAAGAAGTAGTGCAGTTCAAGTTTTAGTTATCGATTATTGACTATTTTGCTGGCTTTTGTGCCTTTGTACATGAGCTAGGAGATTACGATTCTGCATGAAAGGAGGACTAGCAGCCGCGTTGCACGGGAGTATGTGAAAAGTGTTCATATGTAGTAAAAACCAGAGAAATCCGTCCGTTTTCGTCATTTGTTATCGAATCGACTGAAAGCCAGATCGTCACGTTGGCCGCTCTTCTCTCTGAAACGGTTGTACTTATCGTCTGCAAAGCTATGTCGCGTGCTGCGGTATGCGGAGAAACTTAAATCACCATTGTAGAACACAGATGAAGCTTCTAAGTTGAAGTAATATCCAGTTAAATGTAGTACAATTCAAGACTTAGGTTCGATTATTGACTTTTTACCATTCTTTGGTGCCTTGGCAATGAGCTAGGACCTTACGATTCTGCATGAAAGGAAGACTAGCAGCCGAGTTGCATGGGAGAATGTGAAAAGTGTTCATATGTAGTAAAAACCTGAGAAATCCGTCCGTTTTCGTCATTTGTTATCGAATCCACTTAAACCCAGATTGTCACATTGGCCCCTCTTCTCTGAAACGGTTTTACTTGTCGTCTGCAAAGCTATGTCGCGTGCTGCGGTATACGGAGACACTAAAAGCACCATAGTAGAACACAGATGAAGCTTCTAAGTTGATGTAATAGCCAGTAAGAAGTAGTACAGTTCAAGTTTTAGGTATCGATTATTGACTATTTTGCTGGCTTTTGCGCCTTTGTACATGAGCTAGGAGCTTAAGAATCTGCATGAAAAGAGGACTAGCAGCCGCGTTGCACGGGAGTATGTGAAAAGTGTTCATATGTAGTAACAACCTGAGAAATCCGTCCGTTTTCGTCATTTGTTATCGAATCGACTTAAAGCCAGATCGTCACATTGTCCGCTCTTCTCTCTGAAACGGTTGTACTTATCGTCTGCAAAGCTATGTCGCGTGCTGCGGTATGCGGAGACACTAAACCACCATAGTAGGACATAGATGAAGCTTCTAAGTTGATGTAATAGCCAGTAAGAAGTAGTACTGTTCAAGTTTTAGGTATCGATTATTGACTATTTTGCTGGCTTTTGTGCCTTTGTACATGAGCTAGGAGCTTAAGAATCTGCATGAAAAGAGGACTAGCAGCCGCGTTGCACGGGAGTATGTGAAAAGTGTTCATATGTAGTAACAACCTGAGAAATCCGTCCGTTTTCGTCATTTGTTATCGAATCGACTTAAAGCCAGATCGTCACATTGGCCGCTCTTCTTTCTGAAACGGTTGTACTTATCGTCTGCAAAGCTATGTCGCGTGATGCGGTATGCGGAGACACTAAGAGCACCATAGTAGAACACAGATGAAGCTTCTAAGTTGATGTAATAGCCAGTAAGAAGTAGTAAAATTCAAGTTTTAGGTATCGATTATGGACTTTTTGCTGGCTTTGGTGCCTTGGACATGAGCTAGGACCTTAAGATTCTGCATGAAAGGAGAACTAGCAGCCGCGTTGCACGGGAGTATGTGAAAAGTGTTCATATGTAGTAAAAACCTGAGAAATCCGTCCGTTTTCGTCATTTGTTATCGAATCTACTTAAAGCCAGATCGTCACATTGGCCGCTCATCTCTCTGAAACGGTTGTACTTATCGTCTGCAAAGCTATGTCGCGTGCTGCAGTATGCGGAGACACTAAAAGCGCCATAATAGAACACACATGAAGCTTCTAAGTTGATGTAATAGAAAGTAAGAAGTAGTACAATTCAAGTTTTAGGTATCGATTATTGACTTTTTAGCTGGCTTTGGTACATTGGACATGAGCTAGGGCCTTAAGATTCTGCATGAAAGGAGGACTAGCAGCCGAGTTGCACGGGTGAATGCGAAAAGTGTTCATATGTAGTAAAAACCTGAGAAACCCGTCCGTTTTCGTCATTTGTTATCGAATCGACTTAAAGCCAGATCGTCACATTGGCCGGTCTTCTCTCTGAAACGGTTGTACTTATCGTCTGCAAAGGTATGTCGAGTGCTGCGGTATGTGGAGACACTAAAAGCACCATAGTAGAACACAGATGAAGCTTCTAAGTTGATTTAATAGCAAGTAAGAAGTAGTACAATTCAAGTTTTAGGTATCGATTATTGTTTTTTTAGCCGGCTTTGGTGCCTTGAACATGAGCTAGGACCTTAAGATTCTGCATGAAAGGAGGACTAGCAGCCGAGTTGCACGGGAAAATGTGAAAAGTGTTCATATGTAGTAAAAACCTGAGAAATCCGTCCGTTTTCATCATTTGTTACAGAATCGACTTAAATCCAGATCGTCACATTGGCCATAGTTCTGTCTGAAACGGCTGTACTTTTCGTCTGCAAAGCTATGTCGCGTGCTGCGGTATGCGGAGACACTAAAAGCACCATAGTAGAACATAGACGAAGCTTCTAAGTTGATGTAATAGCCAGTAAGAAGTAGTACAATTTACGTTTTAGGAATCGATTTTTGACATTTTACCTGGCTTTGGAGCCATGGACATGATGTAGGACCTTAAGATTCTGCATGAAAGGAGGACTAACAGCCGAGTTGCAAGGGAGAATGTTAAAAGTGTTCATATGTAGTAAAAACCTGAGAAATCCGTTCGTTTTCGTCATTTGTTATCGAATCGAGTTAAAGCCAGATCGTCACATTGGCCGTTCTTCTCTCTGAAACGGTTGTACTTATCGTCTTCAAAGCTATGTCGCGTGCTGCGGTATGCGGAGACACTAAAAGCACCATAAATGAACACAGATGAAGCTTCTAAGTTGATGTAATAGCCAGTAAGAAGTAGTGCAGTTCAAGTTTTAGTTATCGATTATTGACTATTTTGCTGGCTTTTGTGCCTTTGTACATGAGCTAGGAGATTACGATTCTGCATGAAAGGAGGACTAGCAGCCGCGTTGCACGGGAGTATGTGAAAAGTGTTCATATGTAGTAAAAACCAGAGAAATCCGTCCGTTTTCGTCATTTGTTATCGAATCGACTGAAAGCCAGATCGTCACGTTGGCCGCTCTTCTCTCTGAAACGGTTGTACTTATCGTCTGCAAAGCTATGTCGCGTGCTGCGGTATGCGGAGAAACTTAAATCACCATTGTAGAACACAGATGAAGCTTCTAAGTTGAAGTAATATCCAGTTAAATGTAGTACAATTCAAGACTTAGGTTCGATTATTGACTTTTTACCATTCTTTGGTGCCTTGGCAATGAGCTAGGACCTTACGATTCTGCATGAAAGGAAGACTAGCAGCCGAGTTGCATGGGAGAATGTGAAAAGTGTTCATATGTAGTAAAAACCTGAGAAATCCGTCCGTTTTCGTCATTTGTTATCGAATCCACTTAAACCCAGATTGTCACATTGGCCCCTCTTCTCTGAAACGGTTTTACTTGTCGTCTGCAAAGCTATGTCGCGTGCTGCGGTATACGGAGACACTAAAAGCACCATAGTAGAACACAGATGAAGCTTCTAAGTTGATGTAATAGCCAGTAAGAAGTAGTACAGTTCAAGTTTTAGGTATCGATTATTGACTATTTTGCTGGCTTTTGCGCCTTTGTACATGAGCTAGGAGCTTAAGAATCTGCATGAAAAGAGGACTAGCAGCCGCGTTGCACGGGAGTATGTGAAAAGTGTTCATATGTAGTAACAACCTGAGAAATCCGTCCGTTTTCGTCATTTGTTATCGAATCGACTTAAAGCCAGATCGTCACATTGTCCGCTCTTCTCTCTGAAACGGTTGTACTTATCGTCTGCAAAGCTATGTCGCGTGCTGCGGTATGCGGAGACACTAAACCACCATAGTAGGACATAGATGAAGCTTCTAAGTTGATGTAATAGCCAGTAAGAAGTAGTACAATTTACGTTTTAGGTATCGATTTTTGACTTTTTAGCTGGCTTTGGAGCCTTGGATATGAGCTAGGAATTAAGATTCTGCATGAAAGGAGGACTAGCAGCCGAGTTGCATGGGAGAATGTGAAAAAGTGTTCATATGTAGTAAAAACCTAAAGAAATCCGTCCGTTCTCGTCATTTGTTATGGAATCGACTTAAAGCCAGATCGTCACATTGGCCGCTCTTCTCACTGTAAAGGTTGTACTTATCGTCTGCAAAGCTATGTCGGGTGCTGCGGTATGCGGAGACACTAAAAGCACCATAGTAGAACACAGATGAAACTTCTAAGTTGATGTAATAGCTAGTAAGAAGTAGTACAGTTCAAGTTTTAGTTATCGATTATTGACTATTTTGCTGGCTTTTGTGCCATTGTACATGAGCTAGGAGCTTACGATTCTGCATGAAAGGAGGACTAGCAGCCGCGTTGCACGGGAGTATGTGAAAAGTGTTCATATGTAGTAAAAACCAGAGAAATCCGTCCGTTTTCGTCATTTGTTATCGAATCGACTTAAAGCCAGATCGTCACATTGGCCGCTCATCTCTCTGAAACGGTTGTACTTATCGTCTGCAAAGCTATGTCGCGTGCTGCAGTATGCGGAGACACTAAAAGCGCCATAATAGAACACACATGAAGCTTCTATGTTGATGTAATAGAAAGTAAGAAGTAGTACAATTCAAGTTTTAGGTATCGATTATTGACTTTTTAGCTGGCTTTGGTACATTGGACATGAGCTAGGGCCTTAAGATTCTGCATGAAAGGAGGACTAGCAGCCGAGTTGCACGGGTGAATGCGAAAAGTGTTCATATGTAGTAAAAACCTGAGAAACCCGTCCGTTTTCGTCATTTGTTATCGAATCGACTTAAAGCCAGATCGTCACATTGGCCGGTCTTCTCTCTGAAACGGTTGTACTTATCGTCTGCAAAGGTATGTCGAGTGCTGCGGTATGTGGAGACACTAAAAGCACCATAGTAGAACACAGATGAAGCTTCTAAGTTGATTTAATAGCAAGTAAGAAGTAGTACAATTCAAGTTTTAGGTATCGATTATTGTTTTTTTAGCCGGCTCTGGTGCCTTGAACATGAGCTAGGACCTTAAGATTCTGCATGAAAGGAGGACTAGCAGCCGAGTTGCACGGGAAAATGTGAAAAGTGTTCATATGTAGTAAAAACCTGAGAAATCCGTCCGTTTTCATCATTTGTTACAGAATCGACTTAAATCCAGATCGTCACATTGGCCATAGTTCTGTCTGAAACGGCTGTACTTTTCGTCTGCAAAGCTATGTCGCGTGCTGCGGTATGCGGAGACACTAAAAGCACCATAAATGAACACAGATGAAGCTTCTAAGTTGATGTAATAGCCAGTAAGAAGTAGTGCAGTTCAAGTTTTAGTTATCGATTATTGACTATTTTGCTGGCTTTTGTGCCTTTGTACATGAGCTAGGAGATTACGATTCTGCATGAAAGGAGGACTAGCAGCCGCGTTGCACGGGAGTATGTGAAAAGTGTTCATATGTAGTAAAAACCAGAGAAATCCGTCCGTTTTCGTCATTTGTTATCGAATCGACTGAAAGCCAGATCGTCACGTTGGCCGCTCTTCTCTCTGAAACGGTTGTACTTATCGTCTGCAAAGCTATGTCGCGTGCTGCGGTATGCGGAGAAACTTAAATCACCATTGTAGAACACAGATGAAGCTTCTAAGTTGAAGTAATATCCAGTTAAATGTAGTACAATTCAAGACTTAGGTTCGATTATTGACTTTTTACCATTCTTTGGTGCCTTGGCAATGAGCTAGGACCTTACGATTCTGCATGAAAGGAAGACTAGCAGCCGAGTTGCATGGGAGAATGTGAAAAGTGTTCATATGTAGTAAAAACCTGAGAAATCCGTCCGTTTTCGTCATTTGTTATCGAATCGACTTAAACCCAGATTGTCACATTGGCCCCTCTTCTCTGAAACGGTTGTACTTATCGTCTGCAAAGCTATGTCGCGTGCTGCGGTATACGGAGACACTAAAAGCACCATAGTAGAACACAGATGAAGCTTCTAAGTTGATGTAATAGCCAGTAAGAAGTATTACAGTTCAAGTTTTAGGTATCGATTATTGACTATTTTGCTGGCTTTTGCGCCTTTGTACATGAGCTAGGAGCTTAAGAATCTGCATGAAAAGAGGACTAGCAGCCGCGTTGCACGGGAGTATGTGAAAAGTGTTCATATGTAGTAACAACCTGAGAAATCCGTCCGTTTTCGTCATTTGTTATCGAATCGACTTAAAGCCAGATCGTCACATTGTCCGCTCTTCTCTCTGAAACGGTTGTACTTATCGTCTGCAAAGCTATGTCGCGTGCTGCGGTATGCGGAGACACTAAACCACCATAGTAGAACATAGATGAAGCTTCTAAGTTGATGTAATAGCCAGTAAGAAGTAGTACAATTTACGTTTTAGGTATCGATTTTTGACTTTTTAGCTGGCTTTGGAGCCTTGGATATGAGCTAGGAATTAAGATTCTGCATGAAAGGAGGACTAGCAGCCGAGTTGCATGGGAGAATGTGAAAAAGTGTTCATATGTAGTAAAAACCTAAAGAAATCCGTCCGTTCTCGTCATTTGTTATGGAATCGACTTAAAGCCAGATCGTCACATTGGCCGCTCTTCTCACTGTAAAGGTTGTACTTATCGTCTGCAAAGCTATGTCGGGTGCTGCGGTATGCGGAGACACTAAAAGCACCATAGTAGAACACAGATGAAACTTCTAAGTTGATGTAATAGCTAGTAAGAAGTAGTACAGTTCAAGTTTTAGTTATCGATTATTGACTATTTTGCTGGCTTTTGTGCCATTGTACATGAGCTAGGAGCTTACGATTCTGCATGAAAGGAGGACTAGCAGCCGCGTTGCACGGGAGTATGTGAAAAGTGTTCATATGTAGTAAAAACCAGAGAAATCCGTCCGTTTTCGTCATTTGTTATCGAATCGACTTAAAGCCAGATTTTCACATTGGCCGCTCTTCTCTCTGAAACGGTAGTACTTATCGTCTTCAAAGCTATGACGCGTGCTGCGGTATACGGAGACACTAAAAGCACCATAGTAGAACACAGATGAAGCTTCTAAGTTGATGTAATAGCTAGTAAGAAGTAGTACAGTTCAAGATTTAGGTATCGATTATTGACTATTTAGCTGGCTTTGGTGCCTTGGACAT
Source organism: Schistocerca gregaria (assembly GCF_023897955.1). NCBI lineage: Eukaryota > Metazoa > Arthropoda > Insecta > Orthoptera > Acrididae > Schistocerca > Schistocerca gregaria. The sequence goes on from NC_064925.1 coordinate 581,538,387, forward strand.
GAGCTAGGAGCTTAAGATTCTGCATGAAAGGAGGACTAGCAGCCGCGTTGCACGGGAGTATGTGAAAAGTGTTCATATGTAGTAAAAACCAGAGAAATCCGTCCGTTTTCGTCATTTGTTATCGAATCGACTGAAAGCCAGATCGTCACATTGGCCGCTCTTCTCTCTGAAACGGTTGTACTTATCGTCTGCAAAGCTATGTCGCGTTCTGCGGTATGCGGAGACACTTAAATCACCATTGTAGAACACAGAGGAAGCTTCTAAGTTGAAGTAATATCCAGTTAAATGTAGTACAATTCAAGACTTAGGTTCGATTATTGACTTTATACCATTCTTTGGTGCCTTGGACATGAGCTAGGGCCTTAAGATTCTGCATGAAAGGAGGACTAGCAGCCGAGTTGCATGGGAGAATGTGAAAAGTGTTCATATGTAGTAAAAACCTGAGAAATCCGTCCGTTTTCGTCATTTGCTATCGAATCGACTTAGACCCAGATTGTCACATTGGCCCCTCTTCTCTGAAACGGTTGTACTTATCGTCTGCAAAGCTATGTCGCGTGCTGCGGTATACGGAGACCCTAAAAGCACCATAGTAGAACACAGATGAAGCTTCTAAGTTGATGTAATAGCCAGTAAGAAGTAGTACAGTTCAAGTTTTAGGTATCGATTATTGACTATTTTGCTGGCTTTTGTGCCTTTGTACATGAGCTAGGAGCTTAATAATCTGCATGAAAAGAGGACTAGCAGCCGCGTTGCACGGGAGTATGTGAAAAGTGTTCATATGTAGTAACAACCTGAGAAATCCGTCCGTTTTCGTCATTTGTTATCGAATCGACTTAAAGCCAGATCGTCACATTGTCCGCTCTTCTCTCTGAAACGGTTGTACTTATCGTATGCAAAGCTATGTCGTGTGCTGCGGTATGCGGAGACACTAAACCACCATAGTAGAACATAGATGAAGCTTCTAAGTTGATGTAATAGCCAGTAAGAAGTAGTACAATTTACGTTTTAGGTATCGATTTTTGACTTTTTAGCTGGCTTTGGAGCCTTGGACATGAACTAGGAATTAAGATTCTGCATGAAAGGAGGACTAGCAGCCGAGTTGCATGGGAGAATGTGGAAAGTGTTCATATGTAGTAAAAACCTAAAGAAATCCGTCCGTTCTCGTCATTTGTTATGGAATCGACTTAAAGCCAGATCGTCACATTGGCCGCTCTTCTCACTGTAAAGGTTGTACTTATCGTCTGCAAAGCTATGTCGGGTGGTGCGGTATGCGGAGACACTAAAAGCACCATAGTAGAACACAGATGAAGCTTCTAAGTTGATGTAATAGCTAGTAAGAAGTAGTACAGTTCAAGTTTTAGTTATCGATTATTGATTATTTTGCTGGCTTTTGTGCCTTTGTAAATGAGCTAGGAGCTTACGATTCTGCATGAAAGGAGGACTAGCAGCCGAGTTGCACGGGAGTATGTGAAAAGTGTTCATATGTAGTAAAAACCAGAGAAATCCGTCCGTTTTCGTCATTTGTTATCGAATCGACTTAAAGCCAGATTTTCACATTGGCCGCTCTTCTCTCTGAAACGGTAGTACTTATCGTCTGCAAAGCTATGTCGCGTGCTGCGGTATACGGAGACACTAAAAGCACCATAGTAGAACACAGATGAAGCTTCTAAGTTGATGTAATAGCTAGTAAGAAGTAGTACAGTTCAAGATTTAGGTATCGATTATTGACTATTTAGCTGGCTTTGGTGCCTTGGACATGAGCTAGGAGCTTAAGATTCTGCATGAAAGGAGGACTAGCAGCCGCGTTGCACGGGAGTATGTGAAAAGTGTTCATATGTAGTAAAAACCAGAGAAATCCGTCCGATTTCGTCATTTGTTATCGAATCGACTGAAAGCCAGATCGTCACATTGCCGCTCTTCTCTCTGAAACGGTTGTACTTATCGTCTGCAAAGCTATGTCGCGTGCTGCGGTATGCGGAGACAGTTAAATCACCATTGTAGAACACAGATGAAGCTTCTAAGTTGAAGTAATATCCAGTTAAATGTAGTACAATTCAAGACTTAGGTTCGATTATTGACTTTTTACCATTCTTTGGTGCCTTGGACATGAGCTAGGACCTTAAGATTCTGCATGAAAGGAGGACTAGCAGCCGAGTTGCATGGGAGAATGTGAAAAGTGTTCATATGTAGTAAAAACCTGAGAAATCCGTCCGTTTTCGTCATTTGTTATTGAATCGACTTAAACCCAGATTGTCACATTGGCCCCTCTTCTCTGAAACGGTTGTACTTATCGTCTGCAAAGCTATGTCGCGTGCTGCGGTATACGGAGACACTAAAAGCACCATAAATGAACACAGATGAAGCTTCTAAGTTGATGTAATAGCCAGTAAGAAGTAGTGCAGTTCAAGTTTTAGTTATCGATTATTGACTATTTTGCTGGCTTTTGTGCCTTTGTACATGAGCTAGGAGATTACGATTCTGCATGAAAGGAGGACTAGCAGCCGCGTTGCACGGGAGTATGTGAAAAGTGTTCATATGTAGTAAAAACCAGAGAAATCCGTCCGTTTTCGTCATTTGTTATCGAATCGACTGAAAGCCAGATCGTCACGTTGGCCGCTCTTCTCTCTGAAACGGTTGTACTTATCGTCTGCAAAGCTATGTCGCGTGCTGCGGTATGCGGAGAAACTTAAATCACCATTGTAGAACACAGATGAAGCTTCTAAGTTGAAGTAATATCCAGTTAAATGTAGTACAATTCAAGACTTAGGTTCGATTATTGACTTTTTACCATTCTTTGGTGCCTTGGCAATGAGCTAGGACCTTACGATTCTGCATGAAAGGAAGACTAGCAGCCGAGTTGCATGGGAGAATGTGAAAAGTGTTCATATGTAGTAAAAACCTGAGAAATCCGTCCGTTTTCGTCATTTGTTATCGAATCGACTTAAACCCAGATTGTCACATTGGCCCCTCTTCTCTGAAACGGTTGTACTTATCGTCTGCAAAGCTATGTCGCGTGCTGCGGTATACGGAGACACTAAAAGCACCATAGTAGAACACAGATGAAGCTTCTAAGTTGATGTAATAGCCAGTAAGAAGTAGTACAGTTCAAGTTTTAGGTATCGATTATTGACTATTTTGCTGGCTTTTGCGCCTTTGTACATGAGCTAGGAGCTTAAGAATCTGCATGAAAAGAGGACTAGCAGCCGCGTTGCACGGGAGTATGTGAAAAGTGTTCATATGTAGTAACAACCTGAGAAATCCGTCCGTTTTCGTCATTTGTTATCGAATCGACTTAAAGCCAGATCGTCACATTGTCCGCTCTTCTCTCTGAAACGGTTGTACTTATCGTCTGCAAAGCTATGTCGCGTGCTGCGGTATGCGGAGACACTAAACCACCATAGTAGAACATAGATGAAGCTTCTAAGTTGATGTAATAGCCAGTAAGAAGTAGTACAATTTACGTTTTAGGTATCGATTTTTGACTTTTTAGCTGGCTTTGGAGCCTTGGATATGAGCTAGGAATTAAGATTCTGCATGAAAGGAGGACTAGCAGCCGAGTTGCATGGGAGAATGTGAAAAAGTGTTCATATGTAGTAAAAACCTAAAGAAATCCGTCCGTTCTCGTCATTTGTTATGGAATCGACTTAAAGCCAGATCGTCACATTGGCCGCTCTTCTCACTGTAAAGGTTGTACTTATCGTCTGCAAAGCTATGTCGGGTGCTGCGGTATGCGGAGACACTAAAAGCACCATAGTAGAACACAGATGAAACTTCTAAGTTGATGTAATAGCTAGTAAGAAGTAGTACAGTTCAAGTTTTAGTTATCGATTATTGACTATTTTGCTGGCTTTTGTGCCATTGTACATGAGCTAGGAGCTTACGATTCTGCATGAAAGGAGGACTAGCAGCCGCGTTGCACGGGAGTATGTGAAAAGTGTTCATATGTAGTAAAAACCAGAGAAATCCGTCCGTTTTCGTCATTTGTTATCGAATCGACTTAAAGCCAGATTTTCACATTGGCCGCTCTTCTCTCTGAAACGGTAGTACTTATCGTCTTCAAAGCTATGTCGCGTGCTGCGGTATACGGAGACACTAAAAGCACCATAGTAGAACACAGATGAAGCTTCTAAGTTGATTTAATAGCTAGTAAGAAGTAGTACAGTTCAAGATTTAGGTATCGATTATTGACTATTTAGCTGGCTTTGGTGCCTTGGACATGAGCTAGGAGCTTAAGATTCTGCATGAAAGGAGGACTAGCAGCCGCGTTGCACGGGAGTATGTGAAAAGTGTTCATATGTAGTAAAAACCAGAGAAATCCGTCCGTTTTCGTCATTTGTTATCGAATCGACTGAAAGCCAGATCGTCACATTGGCCGCTCTTCTCTCTGAAACGGTTGTACTTATCGTCTGCAAAGCTATGTCGCGTTCTGCGGTATGCGGAGACACTTAAATCACCATTGTAGAACACAGAGGAAGCTTCTAAGTTGAAGTAATATCCAGTTAAATGTAGTACAAATCAAGACTTAGGTTCGATTATTGACTTTATACCATTCTTTGGTGCCTTGGACATGAGCTAGGGCCTTAAGATTCTGCATGAAAGGAGGACTAGCAGCCGAGTTGCATGGGAGAATGTGAAAAGTGTTCATATGTAGTAAAAACCTGAGAAATCCGTCCGTTTTCGTCATTTGCTATCGAATCGACTTAGACCCAGATTGTCACATTGGCCCCTCTTCTCTGAAACGGTTGTACTTATCGTCTGCAAAGCTATGTCGCGTGCTGCGGTATACGGAGACCCTAAAAGCACCATAGTAGAACACAGATGAAGTTTCTAAGTTGATGTAATAGCCAGTAAGAAGTAGTACAGTTCAAGTTTTAGGTATCGATTATTGACTATTTTGCTGGCTTTTGTGCCTTTGTACATGAGCTAGGAGCTTAATAATCTGCATGAAAAGAGGACTAGCAGCCGCGTTGCACGGGAGTATGTGAAAAGTGTTCATATGTAGTAACAACCTGAGAAATCCGTCCGTTTTCGTCATTTGTTATCGAATCGACTTAAAGCCAGATCGTCACATTGTCCGCTCTTCTCTCTGAAACGGTTGTACTTATCGTATGCAAAGCTATGTCGTGTGCTGCGGTATGCGGAGACACTAAACCACCATAGTAGAACATAGATGAAGCTTCTAAGTTGATGTAATAGCCAGTAAGAAGTAGTACAATTTACGTTTTAGGTATCGATTTTTGACTTTTTAGCTGGCTTTGGAGCCTTGGACATGAACTAGGAATTAAGATTCTGCATGAAAGGAGGACTAGCAGCCGAGTTGCATGGGAGAATGTGGAAAGTGTTCATATGTAGTAAAAACCTAAAGAAATCCGTCCGTTCTCGTCATTTGTTATGGAATCGACTTAAAGCCAGATCGTCACATTGGCCGCTCTTCTCACTGTAAAGGTTGTACTTATCGTCTGCAAAGCTATGTCGGGTGGTGCGGTATGCGGAGACACTAAAAGCACCATAGTAGAACACAGATGAAGCTTCTAAGTTGATGTAATAGCTAGTAAGAAGTAGTACAGTTCAAGTTTTAGTTATCGATTATTGATTATTTTGCTGGCTTTTGTGCCTTTGTAAATGAGCTAGGAGCTTACGATTCTGCATGAAAGGAGGACTAGCAGCCGAGTTGCACGGGAGTATGTGAAAAGTGTTCATATGTAGTAAAAACCAGAGAAATCCGTCCGTTTTCGTCATTTGTTATCGAATCGACTTAAAGCCAGATTTTCACATTGGCCGCTCTTCTCTCTGAAACGGTAGTACTTATCGTCTGCAAAGCTATGTCGCGTGCTGCGGTATACGGAGACACTAAAAGCACCATAGTAGAACACAGATGAAGCTTCTAAGTTGATGTAATAGCTAGTAAGAAGTAGTACAGTTCAAGATTTAGGTATCGATTATTGACTATTTAGCTGGCTTTGGTGCCTTGGACATGAGCTAGGAGCTTAAGATTCTGCATGAAAGGAGGACTAGCAGCCGCGTTGCACGGGAGTATGTGAAAAGTGTTCATATGTAGTAAAAACCAGAGAAATCCGTCCGATTTCGTCATTTGTTATCGAATCGACTGAAAGCCAGATCGTCACATTGCCGCTCTTCTCTCTGAAACGGTTGTACTTATCGTCTGCAAAGCTATGTCGCGTGCTGCGGTATGCGGAGACAGTTAAATCACCATTGTAGAACACAGATGAAGCTTCTAAGTTGAAGTAATATCCAGTTAAATGTAGTACAATTCAAGACTTAGGTTCGATTATTGACTTTTTACCATTCTTTGGTGCCTTGGACATGAGCTAGGACCTTAAGATTCTGCATGAAAGGAGGACTAGCAGCCGAGTTGCATGGGAGAATGTGAAAAGTGTTCATATGTAGTAAAAACCTGAGAAATCCGTCCGTTTTCGTCATTTGTTATCGAATCGACTTAAACCCAGATTGTCACATTGGCCCCTCTTCTCTGAAACGGTTGTACTTATCGTCTGCAAAGCTATGTCGCGTGCTGCGGTATACGGAGACACTAAAAGCACCATAAATGAACACAGATGAAGCTTCTAAGTTGATGTAATAGCCAGTAAGAAGTAGTGCAGTTCAAGTTTTAGTTATCGATTATTGACTATTTTGCTGGCTTTTGTGCCTTTGTACATGAGCTAGGAGATTACGATTCTGCATGAAAGGAGGACTAGCAGCCGCGTTGCACGGGAGTATGTGAAAAGTGTTCATATGTAGTAAAAACCAGAGAAATCCGTCCGTTTTCGTCATTTGTTATCGAATCGACTGAAAGCCAGATCGTCACGTTGGCCGCTCTTCTCTCTGAAACGGTTGTACTTATCGTCTGCAAAGCTATGTCGCGTGCTGCGGTATGCGGAGAAACTTAAATCACCATTGTAGAACACAGATGAAGCTTCTAAGTTGAAGTAATATCCAGTTAAATGTAGTACAATTCAAGACTTAGGTTCGATTATTGACTTTTTACCATTCTTTGGTGCCTTGGCAATGAGCTAGGACCTTACGATTCTGCATGAAAGGAAGACTAGCAGCCGAGTTGCATGGGAGAATGTGAAAAGTGTTCATATGTAGTAAAAACCTGAGAAATCCGTCCGTTTTCGTCATTTGTTATCGAATCGACTTAAACCCAGATTGTCACATTGGCCCCTCTTCTCTGAAACGGTTGTACTTATCGTCTGCAAAGCTATGTCGCGTGCTGCGGTATACGGAGACACTAAAAGCACCATAGTAGAACACAGATGAAGCTTCTAAGTTGATGTAATAGCCAGTAAGAAGTAGTACAGTTCAAGTTTTAGGTATCGATTATTGACTATTGTGCTGGCTTTTGCGCCTTTGTACATGAGCTAGGAGCTTAAGAATCTGCATGAAAAGAGGACTAGCAGCCGCGTTGCACGGGAGTATGTGAAAAGTGTTCATATGTAGTAACAACCTGAGAAATCCGTCCGTTTTCGTCATTTGTTATCGAATCGACTTAAAGCCAGATCGTCACATTGTCCGCTCTTCTCTCTGAAACGGTTGTACTTATCGTCTGCAAAGCTATGTCGCGTGCTGCGGTATGCGGAGACACTAAACCACCATAGTAGAACATAGATGAAGCTTCTAAGTTGATGTAATAGCCAGTAAGAAGTAGTACAATTTACGTTTTAGGTATCGATTTTTGACTTTTTAGCTGGCTTTGGAGCCTTGGATATGAGCTAGGAATTAAGATTCTGCATGAAAGGAGGACTAGCAGCCGAGTTGCATGGGAGAATGTGAAAAAGTGTTCATATGTAGTAAAAACCTAAAGAAATCCGTCCGTTCTCGTCATTTGTTATGGAATCGACTTAAAGCCAGATCGTCACATTGGCCGCTCTTCTCACTGTAAAGGTTGTACTTATCGTCTGCAAAGCTATGTCGGGTGCTGCGGTATGTGGAGACACTAAAAGCACCATAGTAGAACACAGATGAAACTTCTAAGTTGATGTAATAGCTAGTAAGAAGTAGTACAGTTCAAGTTTTAGTTATCGATTATTGACTATTTTGCTGGCTTTTGTGCCATTGTACATGAGCTAGGAGCTTACGATTCTGCATGAAAGGAGGACTAGCAGCCGCGTTGCACGGGAGTATGTGAAAAGTGTTCATATGTAGTAAAAACCAGAGAAATCCGTCCGTTTTCGTCATTTGTTATCGAATCGACTTAAAGCCAGATTTTCACATTGGCCGCTCTTCTCTCTGAAACGGTAGTACTTATCGTCTTCAAAGCTATGTCGCGTGCTGCGGTATACGGAGACACTAAAAGCACCATAGTAGAACACAGATGAAGCTTCTAAGTTGATGTAATAGCTAGTAAGAAGTAGTACAGTTCAAGATTTAGGTATCGATTATTGACTATTTAGCTGGCTTTGGTGCCTTGGACATGAGCTAGGAGCTTAAGATTCTGCATGAAAGGAGGACTAGCAGCCGCGTTGCACGGGAGTATGTGAAAAGTGTTCATATGTAGTAAAAACCAGAGAAATCCGTCCGTTTTCGTCATTTGTTATCGAATCGACTGAAAGCCAGATCGTCACATTGGCCGCTCTTCTCTCTGAAACGGTTGTACTTATCGTCTGCAAAGCTATGTCGCGTTCTGCGGTATGCGGAGACACTTAAATCACCATTGTAGAACACAGAGGAAGCTTCTAAGTTGAAGTAATATCCAGTTAAATGTAGTACAATTCAAGACTTAGGTTCGATTATTGACTTTATACCATTCTTTGGTGCCTTGGACATGAGCTAGGGCCTTAAGATTCTGCATGAAAGGAGGACTAGCAGCCGAGTTGCATGGGAGAATGTGAAAAGTGTTCATATGTAGTAAAAACCTGAGAAATCCGTCCGTTTTCGTCATTTGTTATCGAATCGACTTAAACCCAGATTGTCACATTGGCCCCTCTTCTCTGAAACGGTTGTACTTATCGTCTGCAAAGCTATGTCGCGTGCTGCGGTATACGGAGACCCTAAAAGCACCATAGTAGAACACAGATGAAGCTTCTAAGTTGATGTAATAGCCAGTAAGAAGTAGTACAGTTCAAGTTTTAGGTATCGATTATAGACTATTTTGCTGGCTTTTGTGCCTTTGTACATGAGCTAGGAGCTTAATAATCTGCATGAAAAGAGGACTAGCAGCCGCGTTGCACGGGAGTATGTGAAAAGTGTTCATATGTAGTAACAACCTGAGAAATCCGTCCGTTTTCGTCATTTGTTATCGAATCGACTTAAATCCAGATCGTCACATTGTCCGCTCTTCTCTCTGAAACGGTTGTACTTATCGTATGCAAAGCTATGTCGTGTGCTGCGGTATGCGGAGACACTAAACCACCATAGTAGAACATAGATGAAGCTTCTAAGTTGATGTAATAGCCAGTAAGAAGTAGTACAATTTACGTTTTAGGTATCGATTTTTGACTTTTTAGCTGGCTTTGGAGCCTTGGACATGAACTAGGAATTAAGATTCTGCATGAAAGGAGGACTAGCAGCCGAGTTGCATGGGAGAATGTGGAAAGTGTTCATATGTAGTAAAAACCTAAAGAAATCCGTCCGTTCTCGTCATTTGTTATGGAATCGACTTAAAGCCAGATCGTCACATTGGCCGCTCTTCTCACTGTAAAGGTTGTACTTATCGTCTGCAAAGCTATGTCGGGTGGTGCGGTATGCGGAGACACTAAAAGCACCATAGTAGAACACAGATGAAGCTTCTAAGTTGATGTAATAGCTAGTAAGAAGTAGTACAGTTCAAGTTTTAGTTATCGATTATTGACTATTTTGCTGGCTTTTGTGCCTTTGTAAATGAGCTAGGTGCTTACGATTCTGCATGAAAGGAGGACTAGCAGCCGAGTTGCACGGGAGTATGTGAAAAGTGTTCATATGTAGTAAAAACCAGAGAAATCCGTCCGTTTTCGTCATTTGTTATCGAATCGACTTAAAGCCAGATTTTCACATTGGCCGCTCTTCTCTCTGAAACGGTAGTACTTATCGTCTGCAAAGCTATGTCGCGTGCTGCGGTATACGGAGACACTAAAAGCACCATAGTAGAACATAGATGAAGCTTCTAAGTTGATGTAATAGCTAGTAAGAAGTAGTACAGTTCAAGATTTAGGTATCGATTATTGACTATTTAGCTGGCTTTGGTGCCTTGGACATGAGCTAGGAGCTTAAGATTCTGCATGAAAGGAGGACTAGCAGCCGCGTTGCACGGGAGTATGTGAAAAGTGTTCATATGTAGTAAAAACCAGAGAAATCCGTCCGATTTCGTCATTTGTTATCGAATCGACTGAAAGCCAGATCGTCACATTGCCGCTCTTCTCTCTGAAACGGTTGTACTTATCGTCTGCAAAGCTATGTCGCGTGCTGCGGTATGCGGAGACAGTTAAATCACCATTGTAGAACACAGATGAAGCTTCTAAGTTGAAGTAATATCCAGTTAAATGTAGTACAATTCAAGACTTAGGTTCGATTATTGACTTTTTACCATTCTTTGGTGCCTTGGACATGAGCTAGGACCTTAAGATTCTGCATGAAAGGAGGACTAGCAGCCGAGTTGCATGGGAGAATGTGAAAAGTGTTCATATGTAGTAAAAACCTGAGAAATCCGTCCGTTTTCGTCATTTGTTATCGAATCGACTTAAACCCAGATTGTCACATTGGCCCCTCTTCTCTGAAACGGTTGTACTTATCGTCTGCAAAGCTATGTCGCGTGCTGCGGTATACGGAGACATTAAAAGCACCATAGTCGAACACAGATGAAGCTTCTAAGTTAATGTAATAGCCAGTAAGAAGTAGTACAGTTCAAGTTTTAGGTATCGATTATTGACTATTTTGCTGGCTTTTGTGCCTTTGTACATGAGCTAGGAGCTTATGAATCTGCATGAAAAGAGGACTAGCAGCAGCGTTGCACGGGAGTATGTGAAAAGTGTTCATATGTAGTAACAACCTGAGAAATCCGTCCGTTTTCGTCATTTGTTATCGAATCGGCTTAAAGCCAGATCGTCACATTGGCCGCTCTTCTCTCTGAAACGGTTGTACTTATCGTCTGCAAAGCTATGTCGCGTGCTGCGGTATGCGGAGACACTAAACCACCATAGTAGAACATAGATGAAGCTTCTAAGTTGATGTAATAGCCAGTAAGAAGTAGTACAATTTACGTTTTAGGTATCGATTACTGACTATTTTGCTGGCTTTGGTGCCTTGGACATGAGCTAGGACCTTAAGATTTTGCATGAAAGGAGAACTAGCAGCCGCGTTGCACGGGAGTATGTGAAAAGTGTTCATATGTAGTAAAAACCTGAGAAATCCGTCCGTTCTCGTCATTTGTTATCGAATCGACTTAAAGCCAGATCGTCACATTGGCCGCTCTTCTCTCTGAAACGGTTGTACTTGTCGTCTGCAAAGCTATGTCGCGTGCTGCAGTATGCGGAGACACTAAAAGCACCATAGTAGAACACACATGAAGCTTCTAAGTTGATGTAATAGCAAGTAAGAAGTAGTACAAGTCAAGTTTTAGGTATCGATTATTGACTTTTTAGCCGGCTTTGGTGCCTTGAACATGAGCTAGGACCTTAAGATTCTGCATGAAAGGCGGACTAGCAGCCGAGTTGCACGGGAAAATGTGAAAAGTGTTCATATGTAGTAAAAACCTGAGAAATCCGTCCGTTTTCGTCATTTGTTACAGAATCGACTTAAATCCAGATCGTCACATTGGCCGCAGTTCTGTCTGAAACGGCTGTACTTATCGTCTGCAAAGCTATGTCGCGTGCTGCGGTATGCGGAGACACAAAAAGCACCATAGTAGAACATAGATGAAGCTTCTAAGTTGATGTAATAGCCAGTAAGAAGTAGTACAATTTACGTTTTAGGAATCGATTTTTGACTTTTTACCTGGCTTTGGAGCCATGGACATGATGTAGGACCTTAAGATTCTGCATGAAAGGAGGACTAGCAGCCGAGTTGCAAGGGAGAATGTTAAAAGTGTTCATATGTAGTAAAAACCTGAGAAATCCGTCCGTTTTCGTCATTTGTTACCGAATCGACTTAAAGCCAGATCGTCACATTGGCCGTTCGTCTCTCTGAAACGGTTGTACTTATCGTCTGCAAAGTTATGTCGCGTGCTGCGGTATACGGAGACACTAAAAGCACCATAAATGAACACAGATGAAGCTTCTAAGTTGATGTAATAGCCAGTAAGAAGTAGTGCAGTTCAAGTTTTAGTTATCGATTATTGACTACTTTGCTGGCTTTTGTGCCTTTGTACATGAGCTAGGAGCTTACGATTCTGCATGAAAGGAGGACTAGCAGCCGCGTTGCACGGGAGTATGTGAAAAGTGTTCATATGTAGTAAAAACCAGAGAAATCCGTCCGTTTTCGTCATTTGTTATCGAATCGACTTAAAGCCAGATCGTCACATTGGCCGTTCTTCTCTCTGAAACGGTTGTACTTATCGTCTGCAAAGCTATGTCGAGTGCTGCGGCATGCGGAGACACTAAAAGCACCATAGTAGAACACAGATGAAGCTTCTAAGTTGATGTAATAGCTAGTAAGAAGTAGTACAGTTCAAGATTTAGGTATCGATTTTTGACTTTTTAGCTTTCTTTGGTGCCTTGGACATGAGCTAGGAGCTTAAGATTCTGCATTAAAGGAGGACTAGCAGCCGAGTTGCACGGGAAAATGTGAAAAGTGTTCATATGTAGTAAAAACCTGAGAAATCCGTCCGTTTTCGTCATTTGTTACAGAATCGACTTAAATCCAGATCGTCACATTGGCCGCAGTTCTGTCTGAAACGGCTGTACTTATCGTCTGCAAAGCTATGTCGCGTGCTGCGGTATGCGGAGACACAAAAAGCACCATAGTAGAACATAGATGAAGCTTCTAAGTTGATGTAATAGCCAGTAAGAAGTAGTACAATTTACGTTTTAGGAATCGATTTTTGACTTTTTACCTGGCTTTGGAGCCATGGACATGATGTAGGACCTTAAGATTCTGCATGAAAGGAGGACTAGCAGCCGAGTTGCAAGGGAGAATGTTAAAAGTGTTCATATGTAGTAAAAACCTGAGAAATCCGTCCGTTTTCGTCATTTGTTACCGAATCGACTTAAAGCCAGATCGTCACATTGGCCGTTCTTCTCTCTGAAACGGTTGTACTTATCGTCTGCAAAGTTATGTCGCGTGCTGCGGTATACGGAGACACTAAAAGCACCATAAATGAACACAGATGAAGCTTCTAAGTTGATGTAATAGCCAGTAAGAAGTAGTGCAGTTCAAGTTTTAGTTATCGATTATTGACTACTTTGCTGGCTTTTGTGCCTTTGTACATGAGCTAGGAGCTTACGATTCTGCATGAAAGGAGGACTAGCAGCCGCGTTGCACGGGAGTATGTGAAAAGTGTTCATATGTAGTAAAAACCAGAGAAATCCGTCCGTTTTCGTCATTTGTTATCGAATCGACTGAAAGCCAGATCGTCACATTGGCCGCTCTTCTCTCTGAAACGGTTGTACTTATCGTCTGCAAAGCTATGTCGCTTGCTGCGGTATGCGGAGACACTTAAATCACCATTGTAGAACACAGATGAAGCTTCTAAGTTGAAGTAATATCCAGTTAAATGTAGTACAATTCAAGACTTAGGTTCGTTTATTGACTTTTTACCATTCTTTGGTGCCTTGGACATGAGCTAGGACCTTAAGATTCTGCATGAAAGGAGGACTAGCAGCCGAGTTGCATGGGAGAATGTGAAAAGTGTTCATATGTAGTAAAAACCTGAGAAATCCGTCCGTTTTCGTCATTTGTTATCGAATCGACTTAAACCCAGATTGTCACATTGGCCCCTCTTCTCTGAAACGGTTGTACTTATCGTCTGCAAAGCTATGTCGCGTGCTGCGGTATACGGAGACACTAAAAGCACCATAGTAGAACACAGATGAAGCTTCTAAGTTGATGTAATAGCCAGTAAGAAGTAGTACAGTTCAAGTTTTAGGTATCGATTATTGACTATTTTACTGGCTTTTGTGCCTTTGTACATGAGCTAGGAGCTTAAGAATCTGCATGAAATGAGGAGTAGCAGCCGCGTTGCACGGGAGTATGTGAAAAGTGTTCATATGTAGTAACAACCTGAGAAATCCGTCCGTTTTCGTCATTTGTTATCGAATCGACTTAAAGCCAGATCGTCACATTGGCCGCTCTTCTCTCTGAAACGGTTGTACTTATCGTCTGCAAAGCTATGTCGCGTGCTGCGGTATGCGGAGACACTAAACCACCATAGTAGAACATAGATGAAGCTTCTAAGTTGATGTAATAGCTAGTAAGAAGTAGTAAAGTTCAAGTTTTAGGTATCGATTATTGACTATTTAGCTGGCTTTGGTGCCTTGGACATGAGCTAGGAGCTTAAGATTCTGCATGAAAGGAGGACTAGCAGCCGCGTTGCACGGGAGTATGTGAAAAGTGTTCATATGTAGTAAAAACCTGAGAAATCCGTCCGTTTTCGTCATTTGTTATGGAATCGACTTAAAGCCAGGTCGTCCCATTGGCCGCTCTTCTCACTGTAAAGGTTGTACTTATCGTCTGCAAAGCTATGTCGGGTGCTGCGGTATGCGGAGACACTAAAAGCACCATAGTAGAACACAGATGAAGCTTCTAAGTTGATGTAATAGCTAGTAAGAAGTAGTACAGTTCAAGTTTTAGGTATCGATTATTGACTATTTAGATGGCTTTGGTGCCTTGGACATTAGCTAGGAGCTTTAGATTCTGCATGAAAGGAGGACTAGCAGCCGCGTTGCACGGGAGTATGTGAAAAGTGTTCATATGTAGTAAAAACCTGAGAAATCCGTCCGTTTTCGTCATTTGTTATCGAATCGACTGAAAGCCAGATCGTCACATTGGCCGCTCTTCTCTATGAACGGTTGTACTTATCGTCTGCAAAGCTATGTCGCGTGCTGCGGTATGCGGAGACACTAAAAGCACCACAGTAGAACACAGATGACGCTTCTAAGTAATGTAATAGCCAGTAACAAGTAGTACAGTTAAACTTTTAAGTATCGATTATTGACTTTTTAGCTATCTTTGGTGCCTTGGACATGCGCTAGGACCTTAAGATTCTGCATGAAAGGAGGACTAGCAGTCGAGTTGCACGGGAGAATGTGAAAAATGTTCATATGTAGTAAAAACCTAAAGAAATCCGTCCGTTTTCGTCATTTGTTATCGAATCGACTTAAAGCCAGATCGTCACATTGGCCGCTCTTCTCTCTGAAACGGTTGTACTTATCGTCTGCAAAGCTATGTCGCGTGCTGCGGTATGCGGAGACACTAAAAGCACCATAGTAGAACACAGATGAAGCTTATAAGTTGATGTAATAGCTAGTAAGAAGTAGTACAGTTCAAGATTTAGGTATCGATTATTGACTATTTAGCTGGCTTTGGTGCCTTGGACATGAGCTAGGAGCTTAAGATTCTGCATGAAAGGAGGACTAGCAGGCGCGTTGCACGGGAGTATGTGAAAAGTGTTCATATGTAGTAAAAACCTGAGAAATCCGTCCGTTTTCGTCATTTGTTATCGAATCGACTTAAACCCAGATTGTCACATTGGCCCCTTTTCTCTGAAACGGTTGTACTTATCGTCTGCAAAGCTATGTCGCGTGCTGCGGTATACGGAGACACTAAAAGCACCATAGTAGAACACAGATGAAGCTTCTAAGTTGATGTAACAGCCAGTAAGAAGTAGTACAGTTCAAGTTTTAGGTATCGATTATTGACTATTTTGCTGGCTTTTGTGCCTTTGTACATGAGCTAGGAGCTTAAGAATCTGCATGAAATGAGGACTAGCAGCCGCGTTGCACGGGAGTATGTGAAAAGTGTTCATATGTAGTAACAATCTGAGAAATCCGTCCGTTTTCGTCATTTGTTATCGAATCGACTTAAAGCCAGATCGTCACATTGTCCGCTCTTCTCTCTGAAACGGTTGTACTTTTCGTCTGCAAAGCTATGTCGCGTGCTGCGGTATGCGGAGACACTAAACCACCATAGTAGAACATAGATGAAGCTTCTAAGTTGATGTAATAGCCAGTAAGAAGTAGTACAATTTACGTTTTAGGTATCGATTTTTGACTTTTTAGCTGGCTTTGGAGCCTTTGACATGAGCTAGGACCTTAAGATTCTGCTTGAAAGGAGGACTAGCAGCCGAGTTGCATGGGAGAATGTGAAAAGTGTTCATATGTAGTAAAAACCTAAAGAAATCCGTCCGTTTTCTTCATTTGTTATGGAATCGACTTAAAGCCAGATCGTCACATTGGCCGCTCTTCTCACTGTAAAGGTTGTACTTATCGTCTGCAAAGCTATGTCGCGTGCTGCGGTATGCGGAGACACTAAAAGCACCATAGTAGAACACAGATGAAGCTTCTAAGTTGATGTAATAGCCAGTAAGGAGTAGTACAATTCAAGTTTTAGGTATCGAAAATTGACTTTTTAGCTGGCTTTGGTGCCTTGGACATGAGCTAGGACCTTAAGATTGTGCATGAAAGGAGGACTAGCAGCCGCGTTGCACGGGAGTATGTGAAAAGTGTTCATATGTAGTAAAAACCTGAGAAATCCGTCCGTTTTCGTTATTTGTTATGGAATCGACTTAAAGCCAGGTCGTCCCATTGGCCGCTCTTCTCACTGTAAAGGTTGTACTTATCGTCTGCAAAGCTATATCGGGTGCTGCGGTATGCGGAGACACTAAAAGCACCATAGTAGAACACAGATGAAGCTTCTAAGTTGATGTAATAGCCAGTAACAAGTAGTACAGTTCAACTTTTAGGTATCGATTACTGACTTTTTAGCTATCTTTGGTGCCTTGGACATGCGCTAGGACCTTAAGATTCTGCATGAAAGGAGGACTAGCAGTCGAGTTGCACGGGAGAATGTGAACAATGTTCATATGTAGTAAAAACCTAAAGAAATCCGTCCGTTTTCGTCATTTGTTATCGAATCGACTTAAAGCCAGATCGTCACATTGGCCGCTCTTCTCTCTGAAACGGTTGTACTTATCGTCTGCAAAGCTATGTCGCCTGCTGCGGTATGCGGAGACACTAAAAGCACCATAGTAGAACACAGATGAAGCTTATAAGTTGATGTAATAGCTAGTAAGAAGTAGTACAGTTCAAGATTTAGGTATCGATTATTGACTATTTAGCTGGCTTTGGTGCCTTGGACATGAGCTAGGAGCTTAAGATTCTGCATGAAAGGAGGACTAGCAGCCGCCTTGCACGGGAGTATGTGAAAAGTGTTCATATGTAGTAACAACCTGAGAAATCCGTCCGTTTTCGTCATTTGTTGTCGAATCGACTTAAAGCCAGATCGTCACATTGTCCGCTCTTCTCTCTGAAACGGTTGTACTTATCGTCTGCAAAGCTATCTCGCGTGCTGCGGTATACGGAGACACTAAAAGCACCATAGTAGAACAGAGATGAAGCTTCTAAGTTGATGTAATAGCTAGTAAGAAGTAGTACAGTTCAAGATTTAGGTATCGATTATTGACTATTTAGCTGGCTTTGGTGCCTTGGACATGAGCTAGGAGCTTAAGATTCTGCATGAAAGGAGGACTAGCAGCCGCGTTGCACGGGAGTATGTGAAAAGTGTTCATATGTAGTAAAAACCAGAGAAATCCGTCCGTTTTCGTCATTTGTTATCGAATCGACTGAAAGCCAGATCGTCACATTGGCCGCTCTTCTCTCTGAAACGGTTGTACTTATCGTCTGCAAAGATATGTCGCTTGCTGCGGTATGCGGAGACACTTAAATCACCATTGTAGCACACAGATGAAGCTTCTAAGTTGGAGTAATATCCAGTTAAATGTAGTACAATTCAAGACTTAGGTTCGTTTATTGACTTTTTACCATTCTTTGGTGCCTTGGACATGAGCTAGGACCTTAAGATTCTGCATGAAAGGAGGACTGGCAGCCGAGTTGCATGGGAGAATGTGAAAAGTGTTCATATGTAGTAAAAACCTGAGAAATCCGTCCGTTTTCGTCATTTGTTATCGAATCGACTTAAACCCAGATTGTCACATTGGCCCCTCTTCTCTGAAACGGTTGTACTTATCGTCTGCAAAGCTATGTCGCGTGCTGTGGTATACGGAGACACTAAAAGCACCATAGTAGAACACAGATGAAGCTTCTAAGTTGATGTAATAGCCAGTAAGAAGTAGTACAGTTCAAGTTTTAGGAATCGATTATTGAATATTTTGCTGGCTTTTGTGCCTTTGTACATGAGCTAGGAGCATAAGAATCTGCATGAAATGAGGACTAGCAGCCGCGTTGCACGGGAGTATGTGAAAAGTGTTCATATGTAGTAACAACCTGAGAAATCCGTCCGTTTTCGTCATTTGTTGTCGAATCGACTTAAAGCCAGATCGTCACATTGTCCGCTCTTCTCTCTGAAACGGTTGTACTTATCGTCTGCAAAGCTATGTCGCTTGCTGCGGTATGCGGAGACACTTAAATCACCATTGTAGAACACAGATGAAGCTTCTAAGTTGAAGTAATATCCAGTTAAATGTAGTACAATTCAAGACTTAGGTTCGTTTATTGACTTTTTACCATTCTTTGGTGCCTTGGACATGAGCTAGGACCTTAAGATTCTGCATGAAAGGAGGACTAGCAGCCGAGTTGCATGGGAGAATGTGAAAAGTGTTCATATGTAGTAAAAACCTGAGAAATCCGTCCGTTTTCGTCATTTGTTATCGAATCGACTTAAACCCAGATTGTCACATTGGCCCCTCTTCTCTGAAACGGTTGTACTTATCGTCTGCAAAGCTATGTCGCGTGCTGCGGTATACGGAGACACTAAAAGCACCATAGTAGAACACAGATGAAGCTTCTAAGTTGATGTAATAGCCAGTAAGAAGTAGTACAGTTCAAGTTTTAGGTATCGAATATTGACTATTTTGCTGGCTTTTGTGCCTTTGTACATGAGCTAGGAGCTTAAGAATCTGCATGAAATGAGGACTAGCAGCCGCGTTGCACGGGAGTATGTGAAAAGTGTTCATATGTAGTAACAACCTGAGAAATCCGTCCGTTTTCGTCATTTGTTATCGAATCGACTTAAAGCCAGATCGTCACATTGGCCGCTCTTCTCTCTGAAACGGTTGTACTTATCGTCTGCAAAGCTATGTCGCGTGCTGCGGTATGCGGAGACACTAAACCACCATAGTAGAACATAGATGAAGCTTCTAAGTTGATGTAATAGCCAGTAAGAAGTAGTACAATTTACGTTTTAGGTATCGATTTTTGACTTTTTAGCTGGCTTTGGAGCCTTTGACATGAGCTAGGACCTTAAGATTCTGCTTGAAAGGAGGGCTAGCAGCCGAGTTGCATGGGAGAATGTGAAAAGTGTTCATATGTAGTAAAAACCTAAAGAAATCCGTCCGTTTTCGTCATTTGTTATGGAATCGACTTAAAGCCAGATCGTCACATTGGCCGCTCTTCTCACTGTAAAGGTTGTACTTATCGTCTGCAAAGCTATGTCGCGTGCTGCGGTATGCGCAGACACTAAAAGCACCATAGTAGAACACAGATGAAGCTTCTAAGTTGATGTAATAGCTAGTAAGAAGTAGTACAGTTCAAGTTTTAGGTATCGATTATTGACTATTTAGCTGGCTTTGGTGCCTTGGACATGAGCTAGGAGCTTAAGATTCTGCATGAAAGGAGGACTAGCAGCCGCGTTGCACGGGAGTATGTGAAAAGTGTTCATATGTAGTAAAAACCTGAGAAATCCGTCCGTTTTCGTCATTTGTTATGGAATCGACTTAAAGCCAGGTCGTCCCATTGGCCGCTCTTCTCACTGTAAAGGTTGTACTTATCGTCTGCAAAGCTATGTCGGGTGCTGCGGTATGCGGAGACACTAAAAGCACCATAGTAGAACACAGATGAAGCTTCTAAGTTGATGTAATAGCTAGTAAGAAGTAGTACAGTTCAAGTTTTAGGTATCGATTATTGACTATTTAGATGGCTTTGGTGCCTTGGACATTAGCTAGGAGCTTTAGATTCTGCATGAAAGGAGGACTAGCAGCCGCGTTGCACGGGAGTATGTGAAAAGTGTTCATATGTAGTAAAAACCTGAGAAATCCGTCCGTTTTCGTCACTTGTTATCGAATCGACTGAAAGCCAGATCGTCACATTGGCCGCTCTTCTCTATGAACGGTTGTACTTATCGTCTGCAAAGCTATGTCGCGTGCTGCGGTATGCGGAGACACTAAAAGCACCATAGTAGAACACAGATGACGCTTCTAAGTAATGTAATAGCCAGTAACAAGTAGTACAGTTCAACTTTTAAGTATCGATTATTGACTTTTTAGCTATCTTTGGTGCCTTGGACATGCGCTAGGACCTTAAGATTCTGCATGAAAGGAGGACTAGCAGTCGAGTTGCACTGGAGAATGTGAAAAATGTTCATATGTAGTAAAAACCTAAAGAAATCCGTCCGTTTTCGTCATTTGTTATCGAATCGACTTAAAGCCAGATCGTCACATTGGCCGCTCTTCTCTCTGAAACGGTTGTACTTATCGTCTGCAAAGCTATGTCGCGTGCTGCGGTATGCGGAGACACTAAAAGCACCATAGTAGAACACAGATGAAGCTTATAAGTTGATGTAATAGCTAGTAAGAAGTAGTACAGTTCAAGATTTAGGTATCGATTATTGACTATTTAGCTGGCTTTGGTGCCTTGGACATGAGCTAGGAGCTTAAGATTCTGCATGAAAGGAGGACTAGCAGCCGCGTTGCACGGGAGTATGTGAAAAGTGTTCATATGTAGTAAAAACCAGAGAAATTCGTCCGTTTTCGTCATTTGTCATCGAATCGACTGAAAGCCAGATCGTCACATTGGCCGCTCTTCTCTCTGAAACGGTTTTACTTATCGTCTGCAAAGCTATGTCGCTTGCTGCGGTATGCGGAGACACTAAAATCACCATTGTAGAACACAGATGAAGCTTCTAAGTTGAAGTAATATCCAGTTAAATGTAGTACAATTCAAGACTTAGGTTCGTTTATTGACTTTTTACCATTCTTTGGTGCCTTGGACATGAGCTAGGACCTTAAGATTCTGCATGAAAGGAGGACTAGCTGCCGAGTTGCATGGGAGAATGTGAAAAGTGTTCATATGTAGTAAAAACCTGAGAAATCCGTCCGTTTTCGTCATTTGTTATCGAATCGACTTAAACCCAGATTGTCACATTGGCCCCTCTTCTCTGAAACGGTTGTACTTATCGTCTGCAAAGCTATGTCGCGTGCTGCGGTATACGGAGACACTAAAAGCACCATAGTAGAACACAGATGAAGCTTCTAAGTTGATGTAATAGCCAGTAAGAAGTAGTACAGTTCAAGTTTTAGGAATCGATTATTGAATATTTTGCTGGCTTTTGTGCCTTTGTACATGAGCTAGGAGCATAAGAATCTGCATGAAATGAGGACTAGCAGCCGCGTTGCACGGGAGTATGTGAAAAGTGTTCATATGTAGTAACAACCTGAGAAATCCGTCCGTTTTCGTCATTTGTTGTCGAATCGACTTAAAGCCAGATCGTCACATTGTCCGCTCTTCTCTCTGAAACGGTTGTACTTATCGTCTGCAAAGCTATGTCGCTTGCTGCGGTATGCGGAGACACTTAAATCACCATTGTAGAACACAGATGAAGCTTCTAAGTTGAAGTAATATCCAGTTAAATGTAGTACAATTCAAGACTTAGGTTCGTTTATTGACTTTTTACCATTCTTTGGTGCCTTGGACATGAGCTAGGACCTTAAGATTCTGCATGAAAGGAGGACTAGCAGTCGAGTTGCACGGGAGAATGTGAAAAATGTTCATATGTAGTAACAACCTGAGAAATCCGTCCGTTTTCGTCATTTGTTATCGAATCGACTTAAACCCAGATTGTCACATTGGCCCCTCTTCTCTGAAACGGTTGTACTTATCGTCTGCAAAGCTATGTCGCGTGCTGCGGTATACGGAGACACTAAAAGCACCATAGTAGAACACAGATGAAGCTTCTAAGTAATGTAATAGCCAGTAACAAGTAGTACAGTTCAACTTTTAGGTATCGATTACTGACTTTTTAGCTATATTTGGTGCCTTGGACATGCGCTAGGACCTTAAGATTCTGCATGAAAGGAGGACTAGCAGTCGAGTTGCACGGGAGAATGTGAAAAATGATCATATGTAGTAAAAACCTAAAGAAATCCGTCCGTTTTCGTCATTTGTTATCGAATCGACTTAAAGCCAGATCGTCACATTGTCCGCTCTTCTCTCTGAAACGGTTGTACTTATCGTCTGCAAAGCTATGTCGCGTGCTGCGGTATGCGGAGACACTAAACCACCATAGTAGAACATAGATGAAGCTTCTAAGTTGATGTAATAGCCAGTAAGAAGTAGTACAATTTACGTTTTATGTATCGATTTTTGACTTTTTAGCTGGCTTTGGAGCCTTTGACATGAGCTAGGACCTTAAGATTCTGCATGAAAGGAGGACTAGCAGCCGAGTTGCATGGGAGAATGTGAAAAGTGTTCATATGTAGTAAAAACCTAAAGAAATCCGTCCGTTTTCGTCATTTGTTATGGAATCGACTTAAAGCCAGATCGTCACATTGGCCGCTCTTCTCACTGTAAAGGTTGTACTTATCGTCTGCAAAGCTATGTCGCGTGCTGCGGTATGCCAGACACTAAAAGCACCATAGTAGAACACAGATGAAGCTTCTAAGTTGATGTAATAGCTAGTAAGAAGTAGTACAGTTCAAGTTTTAGGTATCGATTATTGACTATTTAGCTGGCTTTGGTGCCTTGGACATGAGCTAGGAGCTTAAGATTCTGCATGAAAGGAGGACTAGCAGCCGCGTTGCACGGGAGTATGTGAAAAGTGTTCATATGTAGTAAAAACCTGAGAAATCCGTCCGTTTTCGTCATTTGTTATGGAATCGACTTAAAGCCAGGTCGTCCCATTGGCCGCTCTTCTCACTGTAAAGGTTGTACTTATCGTCTGCAAAGCTATGTCGGGTGCTGCGGTATGCGGAGACACTAAAAGCACCATAGTAGAACACAGATGAAGCTTCTAAGTTGATGTAATAGCTAGTAAGAAGTAGTACAGTTCAAGTTTTAGGTATCGATTATTGACTATTTAGATGGCTTTGGTGCCTTGGACATTAGCTAGGAGCTTTAGATTCTGCATGAAAGGAGGACTAGCAGCCGCGTTGCACGGGAGTATGTGAAAAGTGTTCATATGTAGTAAAAACCTGAGAAATCCGTCCGTTTTCGTCATTTGTTATCGAATCGACTGAAAGCCAGATCGTCACATTGGCCGCTCTTCTCTATGAACGGTTGTACTTATCGTCTGCAAAGCTATGTCGCGTGCTGCGGTATGCGGAGACACTAAAAGCACCATAGTAGAACACAGATGACGCTTCTAAGTAATGTAATAGCCAGTAACAAGTAGTACAGTTCAATTTTAAGTATCGATTATTGACTTTTTAGCTATCTTTGGTGCCTTGGACATGCGCTAGGACCTTAAGATTCTGCATGAAAGGAGGACTAGCAGTCGAGTTGCACGGGAGAATGTGAAAAATGTTCATATGTAGTAAAAACCTAAAGAAATCCGTCCGTTTTCGTCATTTGTTATCGAATCGACTTAAAGCCAGATCGTCACATTGGCCGCTCTTCTCTCTGAAACGATTGTACTTATCGTCTGCAAAGCTATGTCGCGTGCTGCGGTATGCGGAGACACTAAAAGCACCATAGTAGAACACAGATGAAGCTTATAAGTTGATGTAATAGCTAGTAAGAAGTAGTACAGTTCAAGATTTAGGTATCGATTATTGACTATTTAGCTGGCTTTGGTGCCTTGGACATGAGCTAGGAGCTTAAGATTCTGCATGAAAGGAGGACTAGCAGCCGCGTTGCACGGGAGTATGTGAAAAGTGTTCATATGTAGTAAAAACCAGAGAAATCCGTCCGTTTTCGTCATTTGTTATCGAATCGACTGAAAGCCAGATCGTCACATTGGCCGCTCTTCTCTCTGAAACGGTTTTACTTATCGTCTGCAAAGCTATGTCGCTTGCTGCGGTATGCGGAGACACTTGAATCACCATTGTAGAACACAGATGAAGCTTCTAAGTTGAAGTAATATCCAGTTAAATGTAGTACAATTCAAGACTTAGGTTCGTTTATTGACTTTTTACCATTCTTTGGTGCCTTGGACATGAGCTAGGACCTTAAGATTCTGCATGAAAGGAGGACTAGCAGCCGAGTTGCATGGGAGAATGTGAAAAGTGTTCATATGTAGTAAAAACCTGAGAAATCCGTCCGTTTTCGTCATTTGTTATCGAATCGACTTAAACCCAGATTGTCACATTGGCCCCTATTCTCTGAAACGGTTGTACTTATCGTCTGCAAAGCTATGTCGCGTGCTGCGGTATACGGAGACACTAAAAGCACCATAGTAGAACACAGATGAAGCTTCTAAGTTGATGTAATAGCCAGTAAGAAGTAGTACAGTTCAAGTTTTAGGTATCGATTATTGACTATTTTGCTGGCTTTTGTGCCTTTGTACATGAGCTAGGAGCTTAAGAATCTGCATGAAATGAGGACTAGCAGCCGCGTTGCACGGGAGTATGTGAAAAGTGTTCATATGTAGTAACAATCTGAGAAATCCGTCCGTTTTCGTCATTTGTTATCGAATCGACTTAAAGCCAGATCGTCACATTGTCCGCTCTTCTCTCTGAAACGATTGTACTTATCGTCTGCAAAGATATGTCGCGTGCTGCGGTATGCGGAGACACTAAACCACCATAGTAGAACATAGATGAAGCTTCTAAGTTGATGTAATAGCCAGTAAGAAGTAGTACAATCTACGTTTTAGGTATCGATTTTTGACTTTTTAGCTGGCTTTGGAGCCTTTGACATGAGCTAGGACCTTAAGATTCTGCTTGAAAGGAGGACTAGCAGCCGAGTTGCATGGGAGAATGTGAAAAGTGTTCATATGTAGTAAAAACCTAAAGAAATCCGTCCGTTTTCTTCATTTGTTATGGAATCGACTTAAAGCCAGATCGTCACATTGGCCGCTCTTCTCACTGTAAAGGTTGTACTTATCGTCTGCAAAGCTATGTCGCGTGCTGCGGTATGCGGAGACACTAAAAGCACCATAGTAGAACACAGATGAAGCTTCTAAGTTGATGTAATAGCTAGTAAGAAGTAGTACAGTTCAAGTTTTAGGTATCGATTATTGACTATTTAGCTGGCTTTGGTGCCTTGGACATGAGCTAGGAGCTTAAGATTTTGCATGAAAGGAGGACTAGCAGCCGCGTTGCACGGGAGTATGTGAAAAGTGTTCATATGTAGTAAAAACCTGAGAAATCCGTCCGTTTTCGTCATTTGTTATGGAATCGACTTAAAGCCAGGTCGTCCCATTGGCCGCTCTTCTCACTGTAAAGGTTGTACTTATCGTCTGCAAAGCTATGTCGGGTGCTGCGGTATGCGGAGACACTAAAAGCACCATAGTAGAACACAGATGAAGCTTCTAAGTTGATGTAATAGCTAGTGAGAAGTAGTACAGTTCAAGTTTTAGGTATCGATTATTGACTATTTAGATGGCTTTGGTGCCTTGGACATTAGCTAGGAGCTTAAGATTCTGCATGAAAGGAGGACTAGCAGCCGCGTTGCACGGGAGTATGTGAAAAGTGTTCATATGTAGTAAAAACCTGAGAAATCCGTCCGTTTTCGTCATTTGTTATCGAATCGACTTAAAGCAAGATCGTCACATTGGCCGCTCTTCTCTATGAACGGTTGTACTTATCGTCTGCAAAGCTATGTCGCGTGCTGCGGTATGCGGAGACACTAAAAGCACCATAGTAGAACACAGATGACGCTTCTAAGTAATGTAATAGCCAGTAACAAGTAGTACAGTTCAACTTTTAGGTATCGATTACTGACTTTTTAGCTATCTTTGGTGCCTTGGACATGCGCTAGGACCTTAAGATTCTGCATGAAAGGAGGACTAGCAGTCGAGTTGCACGGGAGAATGTGAAAAATGTTCATATGTAGTAAAAACCTAAAGAAATCCGTCCGTTTTCGTCATTTGTTATCGAATCGACTTAAAGCCAGATCGTCACATTGGCCGCTCTTCTCTCTGAAACGGTTGTACTTATCGTCTGCAAAGCTATGTCGCGTGCTGCGGTATGCGGAGACACTAAAAGCACCATAGTAGAACACAGATGAAGCTTCTAAGTTGATGTAATAGCTAGTAAGAAGTAGTACAGTTCAAGATTTAGGTATCGATTATTGACTATTTAGCTGGCTTTGGTGCCTTGGACATGAGCTAGGAGCTTAAGATTCTGCATGAAAGGAGGACTAGCAGCCGCGTTGCACGTGAGTATGTGAAAAGTGTTCATATGTAGTAAAAACCAGAGAAATCCGTCCGTTTTCGTCATTTGTTATCGAATCGACTGAAAGCCAGATCGTCACATTGGCCGCTCTTCTCTCTGAAACGGTTGTACTTATCGTCTGCAAAGCTATGTCGCTTGCTGCGGTATGCGGAGACACTTAAATCACTATTGTAGAACACAGATGAAGCTTCTAAGTTGAAGTAATATCCAGTTAAATGTAGTACAATTCAAGACTTAGGTTCGTTTATTGACTTTTTACCATTCTTTGGTGCCTTGGACATGAGCTAGGACCTTAAGATTCTGCATGAAAGGAGGACTGGCAGCCGAGTTGCATGGGAGAATGTGAAAAGTGTTCATATGTAGTAAAAACCTGAGAAATCCGTCCGTTTACGTCATTTGTTATCGAATCGACTTAAACCCAGATTGTCACATTGGCCCCTCTTCTCTGAAACGGTTGTACTTATCGTCTGCAAAGCTATGTCGCGTGCTGTGGTATACGGAGACACTAAAAGCACCATAGTAGAACACAGATGAAGCTTCTAAGTTGATGTAATAGCCAGTAAGAAGTAGTACAGTTCAAGTTTTAGGTATCGATTATTGACTATTTTGCTGGCTTTTGTGCCTTTGTACATGAGCTAGGAGCTTAAGAATCTGCATGAAATGAGGACTAGCAGCCGCGTTGCACGGGAGTATGTGAAAAGTGTTCATATGTAGTAACAACCTGAGAAATCCGTCCGTTTTCGTCATTTGTTGTCGAATCGACTTAAAGCCAGATCGTCACATTGTCCGCTCTTCTCTCTGAAACGGTTGTACTTATCGTCTGCAAAGCTATCTCGCGTGCTGCGGTATACGGAGACACTAAAAGCACCATAGTAGAACACAGATGAAGCTTCTAAGTTGATGTAATAGCTAGTAAGAAGTAGTACAGTTCAAGATTTAGGTATCGATTATTGACTATTTAGCTGGCTTTGGTGCCTTGGACATGAGCTAGGAGCTTAAGATTCTGCATGAAAGGAGGACTAGCAGCCGCGTTGCACGGGAGTATGTGAAAAGTGTTCATATGTAGTAAAAACCTAAGGAAATCCGTCCGTTCTCGTCATTTGTTATGGAATCGACTTAAAGCCAGATCGTCACATTGGCCGCTCTTCTCACTGTAAAGGTTGTACTTATCGTCTGCAAAGCTATGTCGCGTGCTGCGGTATTCGGAGACACTAAAAGCACCATAGTAGGACACAGATGAAGCTTCTAAATTGATGTAATAACCTGTAAGAAGTAGTACAATTCAAGTTTTAGGTATAGATTATTGCCTTTTTAGCTGGCTTTGGTGCCTTGGACATGAGCTAGGACCTTAGGATTCTGCATGAATGATGGACTAGCAGCCGAGTTGCACGGGGGAATGTGACAAGTGTTCAAATGTAGTAAAAACCTGAGAAATACGTCCGTTTTCGTCATTTGTTATCGAATCGAATTAAAGCCAGATCGTCACATTGGCCGATCTTCTCTCTGAAACGGTAGTACTTATCGTCTGCAAAGGTATGTCGCGTGCTGCGGTATGCAGAGACACTAAAAGCACCTTAGTAGAACATAGATGAAGCTTCTAAGTTGATGTAATAGCCAGTAAGAAGTAGTACAATTTACGTTTTAGGTATCGATTTTTGACTTTTTAGCTGGCTTTGGTGCCTTGGACATGAGCTAGGACCTTAAGATTCTGCATGAAAGGAGGACTAACAGCCGAGTTTCATGGGAGAATGCGAAAAGTGTTCATATGTAGTAAAAACCTTAGAAATCCGTCCGTTTTCGTCATTTGTTATCGAATCGACTTAAAGCAAGATCGTCACATTGGCCGCTCTTCTCTCTGAAACGGTTGTACTTATCGTCTGGAGAGCTATGTCGCGTGCTGCGGTATGCGGAGACACTAAAAGCACCATAGTAGAACACAGATGAAGCTTCTAAGTTGATGTAATAGCAAGTAAGAAGTAGTACAATTCAAGATTTAGGTATCGATTATTGACTATTTACTTGGCTTTGTGCCTTGGACATGAGCTAGGAGCTTAAGATTCTGCATGAAAGGAGGACTAGCAGCCGCGTTGCACGGGAGTATGTGAAAAGTGTTCATATGTAGTAACAACCTGAGAAATCCGTCCGTTTTCGTCATTTGTTATCGAATCGACTTAAAGCCAGATCGTCAC
The DNA here is from genome assembly GCF_023897955.1 of Schistocerca gregaria. Classification (NCBI taxonomy): domain Eukaryota; kingdom Metazoa; phylum Arthropoda; class Insecta; order Orthoptera; family Acrididae; genus Schistocerca; species Schistocerca gregaria. Next base: position 581,567,010 of record NC_064925.1, read on the forward strand.
ATTGGCCGCTCTTCTCTCTGAAACGGTTGTACTTATCGTCTGCAAAGCTATGTCGCGTGCTGCGGTATGCGGAGACACTAAAAGCACCATAGTAGAACACAGATCAAACTTCTAAGTTAATGTAATAGCCAGTAAGAAGAAGTACAATTCAAGTTTTGGGTACTGATTATTTACTTTTTAGCTGGCTTTGGTGCCTTGGACATGAGCTAGGAGCTTAAGATTCTGCATAAAAGGAGGACTAGCAGCCGAGTTTCATGGGAGTATGTGAAAAGTGTTCATATGTAGTAAAAACCTGAGAAATCCGTCCGTTTTCGTTATTTGTTATCGACTCGACTTAAAGCCAGATCGTCACATTGGCCGCACTTCTCTCTGAAACGTTTGTACTTATAGTCTGCAAAGCTATGTCGCGTGCTGCGGTATGCGGAGACACTAAAAGCACCATAGTAGAACATAGATGAAGCTTCTAAGTTGATGTAATAGCCAGTAAGAAGTAGTACAATTTACGTTTTAGGTATCGATTTTTGACTTTTTAGCTGGCTTTGGTGCCTTGGACATGAGCTAGGACCTTAAGATTCTGCATGAAAGGAGGACTAGCAGCCGAGTTTCATGGGAGAATGCGAAAAGTGTTCATATGTAGTAAAAACCTGAGAAATCCGTCCGTTTTCGTCATTTGTTATCGAATCGACTTAAAGCAAGATCGTCACATTGGCCGCTCTTCTCTCTGAAACGGTTGTACTTATCGTCTGCAAAGCTATGTCGCGTGCTGCGGTATGCGGAGACTCTAAACGCACCATAGTAGAACACAGATGAAGCTTCGAAGTTGATGTAATAGCCAGTAAGAAGTAGTACAATTCAAGTTATAGGTATCGATTATTGACCTTTTTTCTGGCTTTGGTGCCTTGGACATGAGCTAGGACCGTAAGATTCTGTATGAAAGGAGGACCAGCAGCCGGGTTGCATGGGAGAATGTGAAAAGTGTTCATATGTAGTAAAAACCTGAGAAATCCGTCCGTTTTCGTTATTTGTTATCGAATCGACTTAAAGCCAGATCGTCACATTGGCCGCCCTTCTCTCTGAAACGGTTGTACTTATAGTCTGCAAAGCTATGTCGCGTGCTGCGGTATGCGGAGACACTAAAAGCACCATAGTAGAACACAGATTTAGCTTCTAAGTTGATGTAATAGCATGCAGGAAGTAGTACAATTCAAGTTTTAGTTATCGATTATTAATTTTTAGCTGGCTTTGGTGCCTTGGATATGAGATAGGACCTTAAGATTCTGCATGAAAGGAGGACTAGCAGTCGAGTTGCACGGGAGAATGTGAAAAATGTTCATATGTAGTAAAAACCTAAAGAAATCCGTCCGTTTTCGTCATTTGTTATCGAATCGACTTAAAGCCAGATCGTCACATTGGCCGCTCTTCTCTCTGAAACGGTTGTACTTATCGTCTGCAAAGGTATGTCGCGTGCTGCGGTATGCGGAGACACTAAAAGCACCATAGTAGAACACAGATGAAGCTTCTAAGTTGATGTAACAGCCAGTAAGAAGTAGTACAATTCAAGTTTTAGGTATCGATTATTGACTTTTTTGCTGGCTTTGGTGCCTTGGACATGAGCTAGGACCTTAAGATTCTGCATGAAAGGAGGACCAGCAGCCGAGTTGCACGGGAGAATGTGAAAAGTGTTCATATGTAGGAAAAACCTGAGAAATCCGTCCGTTTTCGTCATTTGTTATCGAATCGACTTAAAGCTAGATCGTCACATTGGCCCCTCTTCTCTGAAACGGTTGTACTTATCGTCTGCAAAGCTATGTCGCGTGCTGCGTTATGCGGAGACACTAAAAGCACCATAGTAGAGTACAGATGAAGCTTCTAAGTTGATGTAATAACCAGTAAAAAGTAGTACAATTCAAGTTTTAGGTATAGATTATTGACTTTTTAGCTGGCTTTGGTGCCTTGGACAAGAGCTAGGACCTTACGATTCTGCATGAAAGAAGGACTAGCAGCCGAGTTGCATGGGAGAATGTGAAAAGTGTTCATATGTAGTAAAAATATGAGAAATCCGTCCGTTTTCGTCATTTGTTATCGAATCGAATAAAAGCCAGATCGTCACATTGACCGCTCTTCTCTGAAACGGTTGTACTTATCGTCTGCAAAGCTATGTCGCGTGCTGCGGTATGCGGAGACACTAAAAGCACCATAGTAGAACACAGATTTAGCTTCTAAGTTGATGTAATAGCATGCAGGAAGTAGTACAATTCAAGTTTTAGTTATCGATTATTAAATTTTAGCTATCTTTGGTGCCTTGGATATGAGATAGGACCTTAAGATTCTGCATGAAAGGAGGACTAGCAGTCGAGTTGCACGGGAGAATGTGAAAAATGTTCATATGTAGTAAAAACCTAAAGTAATCCGTCCGTTTTCGTCATTTGTTATCGAATCGACTTAAAGCCAGATCGTCACATTGGCCGCTCTCCTCTCTGAATCGGTTGTACTTATCGTCTGCAAAGCTATGTCGCACGCTGCGGTATGCGGAGACACAAAAAGCACCATAGCAGAACATAGATGAAGCTTCTAAGTTGATGTAATAGCCAGTAAGAAGTAGTACAATTCAAGTTTTACCTATCGATTATTGACATTTTAGCTGGCTTTGGTGCCTTGGACATGAGCTAGGACCTTAAGATTCTGCAAGACAGAAGGACTAGCCACCGAGTTGCACGGGAGAATGTGAAAAGTGTTCATATGTAGTAAAAACCTGAGAAATCCGTCCGTTTTCGTCATTTGTTATGGAATCAACTTAAAGCCAGATCGTCACATTGGCTGCTCTTCTCTCTGAAACGGTTGTACTTATCGTCTGCAAAGCTATGTCGCGTGCTGCGTTATGCGGAGACACTAAATTCACCACAGTGGAACACAGATGAAGCTTCTAAGTTGATGTAATAGCCAGTAAGAAGTAGTACAATTCAAGTTTTAGGTATCGATTATTGACTTTTTAGCTGGCTTTGATGCCTTGGACATGAGCTAGGACCTTAAGATTCTGCATGAAAGGAGGACTAGCAGCCGAGTTGCACGGGAGAATGTGACAAGTGTTCATATGTAGTAAAAACCTGAGAAATCCGTCCGTTTTCGTCATTTGTTATCGAATCGACTCAAAGATAGATCGTCACATTGGCCGATCTTCTCCCTGAAACGGTTGTACTTAACGTCTGCAAAGCTATGTCGCGTGCTGCGGTATGCGGATACACTAAAAGCACCATAGTAGAACACAGATGAAGCTTCTAAGTTGATGTAATAGCCAGTAAGAAGTAATACAATTCACGTTTTAGGTATCGATTATTGACTTGTTAGCTGGCTTTGGTGCCTTAGACATGAGCTAGGACCTTAAGATTCTGCATTAAAGGAGGACTAGCAGCCGCGTTGCATGGGAGAATGCGAAAAGTGTTCATATGTAGTAAAAACCTGAGATATCCGTCCGTTTTCGTCATTTGTTATCGAATCGATTTAAAGCCAGATCGTCACTTTGGCGGCTCTCCTCTCTGAAACGGTTGTACTTATCGTCTGCAAAGCTATGTCGCGTGCTGCGGTATGCGGAGACTCTAAAAGCACCATGATTGAACACAGATGAAGCTACTAAGTTGATGTAATAGCAAGCAAGAAGTAGTACAATTCAAGTTTTAGGTATCAATTATTGACTTTTTAGCCGGCTTTGGTGACTTGGACATGAGCTAGGACCTTAAGATTCAGCATGAAAGGAGGACTAGCAGCCGAGTTGCACGGGAGAATATGAAAAGTGTTCATATGTAGTAAAAAACTGAGAAATCCGTCCGTTTTCGTCATTTGTTATGGAATCAACTTAAAGCCAGTTCGTCACATTGGCCGCTCTTCTCTCTGAAACTGTTGTACTTATCTTCTGCAAAGCTATGTCGCGTGCTGCGGTATGCGGAGACACTAAAAGCACCATAGTAAAACACAGATCAAGCTTCTATGTTGATGTAATAGCCAGTAAGAAGTAGTACAATTCAAGTTTTAGGTACTGATTATTAACTTTTTAGCTGGCTTTGGTGCCTTGGACATGAGCTAGGACCTTAAGATTCTGCATGAAAGGAGGACTAGCGGGCGAGTTGAACGGGAGAATGTGAGAAGTGTTCATATGTAGTAAAAACCTGAAAAATCCGTCCGTTTTCGTCATTTGTTATCTTATCAACTTAAAGATAGATCGTCACATTGGCCGCTCTTCTCCCTGAAACGGTTGTACTTAACGTCTGCAAAGCTATGTCGCGTGCTGCTGTATGCGGATACACTAAAAGCACCATAGTAGAACACAGATGAAGCTTCTAAGTTGATGTAATAGCCAGTAAGAAGTAATACAATTCACGTTTTAGGTATCGATTATTGACTTGTTAGCTGGCTTTGGTGCCTTGGACATGAGCTAGGACCTTAAGATACTGCATTAAAGGAGGACTAGCAGCCGAGTGGCATGGGAGAATGCGAAAAGTGTTCATATGTAGTAAAAAGCTTAGAAATACGTCCGTTTTCGTCATTTGTTATCGAATCGATTTAAAGCCAGATCGTCACATTGGCCGCTCTTCTCTCTGAAACGGTTGTACTTATCGTCTGCAAAGCTATGTCGCGTGCTGCGGTATGCGGAGACACTAAAAGCACCATGATTGAACACAGATGAAGCTTCTAAGTTGATGTAATAGCCAGTAGGAAGTGGTACAATTCAAGTTTTAGGTATCGATTATTGACATTTTAGCTGGCTTTGGTGCCTTGGACATAAGCTAGGACCTTAAGATTCTGCATGAAAGGAGGATTAGCAGCCGAGTTGTACGGGAGAATGTGAAAAGTGTTCATATGTAGTAAAAACCTGAGAAATCCGTCCGTTTTCGTCATTTGTTATGGAATCAACTTAAAGCCAGATCGTCACATTGGCCGCTCTTCTTTCTGAAACGGTTGTACTTATCGTCTGCAAAGCTATGTCGCGTGCTGCGGTACGCGGAGACACTAAAAGCACCATAGTAGAACACAGATCAAACTTCTAAGTTAATGTAATAGCCAGTAAGAAGTAGTACAATTCAAGTTTTGGGTACTGATTATTTACTTTTTAGTTGGCTTTTGTGCCTTGGACATGAGCTAGGACCTTAAGATTCTGCATGAAAGGAGGACTAGCGGGCGAGTTTAACGGGAGAATGTGAGAAGTGTTCATATGTAGTAAAAACCTGAGAAATCCGTCCGTTTTCGTCATTTGTTATCGAATCGACTTAAAGCCAGATCGTCACATTTTCCGCTCTTTTTCCTGAAACGGTTGTACTTAACGTCTGGAAAGCTATGTCGCGTGCTGCGGTATGCGGAGACACTAAAAGCACCATAGTAGAACACAGATGAAGCTTCTAAGTTGATGTAATAGCCAGTAAGAAGTAATACAATTCACGTTTTAGGTATCGATTATTGACTTTTTAGCTGGCTCTGATGCCTTGGACATGAGCTAGCACCTTACGATTCAGTATGAAAGGAGGACTAGCAGCCGAGTTGCATGGGAGAATGTGAAAAGTGTTCAAATGTAGTAAAAACCTGAGAAATCCGTCCGTTTTCGTCATTTGTTATGGAATCAACTTAAAGCCAGATCGTCACATTGGCCGCTCTTCTTTCTGAAACGGTTGTACTTATCGTCTGGAAAGCTATGTCGCGTGCTGCGGTATGCGGAGACACTAAAAGCACCATAGTAGAACACAGATGAAGCTTCTAAGTTGATGTAATAGCCAGTAAGAAGTAATACAATTCACGTTTTAGGTATCGATTATTGACTTTTTAGCTGGCTCTGATGCCTTGGACATGAGCTAGGACCTTAAGATTCAGTATGAAAGGAGGACTAGCAGCCGCGTTGCATGGGAGAATGTGAAAAGTGTTCATATGTAGTAAAAACCTGAGAAATCCGTCCGTTTTCGTCATTTGGTATGGAATCAACTTAAAGCCAGATCGTCATATTGGCCGCTCTTCTCTCTGACACGGTTGTACTTATCGTCTGCAAACCTATGTCGCGTGCTGCGGTATGTGGAGACACTAAAAGCACCATAGTAGAACACAGATGAAGCTTCTAAGTTGATGTAATAGCCAGTAAGAATTAGTACGATTCAAGTTTTAGGTATCGATTATTGACTTTTTAGCTGGCTTTGGTGCCTTGGACATGAGCTGGGACCTTAAGATTCTGCATGAAAGGAGGACTAGCAGGCGAGTTGTACGGGAGAAAGTGAGAAGTGTTCATATGTAGTAAAAACCTGAGAAATCCGTCCGTTTTCGTCATTTGTTATCGAATCGACTTAAGGCCAGATCGTCACATTGGCCACTCTTCTCTCTGAAACGGTTGTACTTATCGTCTGCAAAGCTATGTCGCGTGCTGCGTTATGCGGAGACACTAAAAGCACCATGATTGAACACAGATGAAGCTTCTAAGTTGATGTAATAGCAAGCAAGAAGTAGTACAATTCAAGTTTTAGGTATCGATTATTGACTTTTTAGCTGGCTTTGGTGCCTTGGACATGAGCTAGGACCTTAAGATTCTGCATTAAAGGAGGACTAGCAGCCAAGTTGCATGGGAGAATGCGAAAAGTGTTCATATGTAGTAAAAACCTGAGAAATCCGTCCGTTTTCGTCATTTGTTATCGAATCGACTTAAAGCCAGATCGTCACATTGGCCGCTCTTCTCTCTGAAACGGTTGTACTTATCGTCTGCAAAGCTATGTCGCGTGCGGCGGTATGCGGAGACACTAAAAGCACCATAGTATAACACAGATGAAGCTTCTAAGTTGATGTAATAGCCAGTAAGAAGTAGTACAATTCAAGTTTTACCTATCGATTATTGACATTTTAGCTGGCTTTGGTGCCTTGGACATGAGCTAGGACCTTAAGATTCTGCAAGACAGAAGGACTAGCCACCGAGTTGCACGGGAGAATGTGAAAAGTGTTCATATGTAGTAAAAACCTGAGAAATCCGTCCGTTTTCGTCATTTGTTATGGAATCAACTTAAAGCCAGATCGTCACATTGGCCGCTCTTCTCTCTGAAACGGTTGTACTTATCGTCTGCAAAGCTATGTCGCGTGCTGCGTTATGCGGAGACACTAAATTCACCACAGTGGAACACAGATGAAGCTTCTAAGTTGATGTAATAGCCAGTAAGAAGTAGTACAATTCAAGTTTTAGGTATCGATTATTGACTTCTTAGCTGGCTTTGATGCCTTGGACATGAGCTAGGACCTTAAGATTCTGCATGAAAGGAGGACTAGCAGCCGAGTTGCACGGGAGAATGTGACAAGTGTTCATATGTAGTAAAAACCTGAGAAATCCGTCCGTTTTCGTCATTTGTTATCGAATCGACTCAAAGATAGATCGTCACATTGGCCGTTCTTCTCCCTGAAACGGTTGTACTTAACGTCTGCAAAGCTATGTCGCGTGCTGCGGTATGCGGATACACTAAAAGCACCATAGTAGAACACAGATGAAGCTTCTAAGTTGATGTAATAGCCAGTAAGAAGTAATACAATTCACGTTTTAGGTATCGATTATTGACTTGTTAGCTGGCTTTGGTGCCTTAGACATGAGCTAGGACCTTAAGATTCTGCATTAAAGGAGGACTAGCAGCCGCGTTGCATGGGAGAATGCGAAAAGTGTTCATATGTAGTAAAAACCTGAGATATCCGTCCGTTTTCGTCATTTGTTATCGAATCGATTTAAAGCCAGATCGTCACATTGGCCGCTCTTCTCTCTGAAACGGTTGTACTTATCGTCTGCAAAGCTATGTCGCGTGCTGCGGTATGCGGAGACACTAAAAGCACCATGATTGAACACAGATGAAGCTTCTAAGTTGATGTAATAGCAAGCAAGAAGTAGTACAATTCAAGTTTTAAGTATCGATTATTGACTTTTTAGCCGGCTTTCGTGCCTTGGACATGAGCTAGGACCTTATGATTCTGCATGAAAGGAGGACTAGCAGCCGAGTTGCACGGGAGAATGTGAAAAGTTTTCATATGTAGTAAAAAACTGAGAAATCCGTCCGTTTTCGTCATTTGTTATGGAATCGACTTAAAGCCAGATCGTCACATTGCCGCTCTTCTCTCTGAAACGGTTGTACTTACCGTCTGCAAAACTATGTCGCGTGCTGCGTTATGCGGAGACACTAAAATCACCACAGTGGAACACAGACGAAGCTTCTAAGTTGATGTAATAGCCAGTATAAGTAGTACAATTCAAGTTTTAGGTATCGATTATTGACTTTTTAGGTGGCTTTGATGCCTTGGACATGAGGTAGTACCTTAAGATTCAGTATGAAAGGAGGACTAGCAGCCGAGTTGCATGGGAGAATGTGAAAAGTGTTCATATGTAGTAAAAACCTGAGAAATCCGTCCGTTTTCGTCATTTGTTATGGAATCAACTTAAAGCCAGATCGTCACATTGGTCGCTCTTCTCTCTGAAACGGTTGTACTTATCGTCTGCAAAGCTATGTCGCGTGCTGCGTTATGCGGAGACACTAAAATCACCACAGTGGATCACATATGAAGCTTCTAAGTTGATGTAATAGCCAGTAAGAAGTAGTACAATTCAAGTTTTAGGTATCGATTATTGACTTTTTAGCTGGCTTTGATGCATTGGACATGAGCTAGGACCTTAAGATTCTGCATGAAAGGAGGACTAGCAGTCGAGTTGCCCGGGAGAATGTGACAAGTGTTCATATGTAGTAAAAACCTGAGAAATCCGTCCGTTTTCGTCATTTGTTATCGAATCGATTTAAAGCCAGATCGTCACATTGGCGGCTCTCCTCTCTGAAACGGTTGTACTTATCGTCTGCAAAGCTATGTCGCGTGCTGCGGTATGCGGAGACTCTAAAAGCACCATGATTGAACACAGATGAAGCTACTAAGTTGATGTAATAGCAAGCAAGAAGTAGTACAATTCACGTTTTAGGTATCGATTATTGACTTTTTAGCTGGCTCTGATGCCTTGGACATGAGCTAGGACCTTAAGATTCAGTATGAAAGGAGGACTAGCAGCCGCGTTGCATGGGAGAATGTGAAAAGTGTTCATATGTAGTAAAAACCTGAGAAATCCGTCCGTTTTCGTCATTTGGTATGGAATCAACTTAAAGCCAGATCGTCATATTGGCCGCTCTTCTCTCTGACACGGTTGTACTTACCGTCTGCAAACCTATGTCGCGTGCTGCGGTATGTGGAGACACTAAAAGCACCATAGTAGAACACAGATGAAGCTTCTAAGTTGATGTAATAGCCAGTAAGAATTAGTACGATTCAAGTTTTAGGTATCGATCATTGACTTTTTAGCTGGCTTTGGTGCCTTGGACATGAGCTGGGACCTTAAGATTCTGCATGAAAGGAGGACTAGCAGGCGAGTTGTACGGGAGAAAGTGAGAAGTGTTCATATGTAGTAAAAACCTGAGAAATCCGTCCGTTTTCGTCATTTGTTATCGAATCGACTTAAGGCCAGATCGTCACATTGGCCACTCTTCTCTCTGAAACGGTTGTACTTATCGTCTGCAAAGCTATGTCGCGTGCTGCGTTATGCGGAGACACTAAAAGCACCATGATTGAACACAGATGAAGCTTATAAGTTGATGTAATAGCAAGCAAGAAGTAGTACAATTCAAGTTTTAGGTATCGATTATTGACTTTTTAGCCGGCTTTGGTGCCTTGGACATGAGCTAGGACCTTAAGATTCTGCATTAAAGGAGGACTAGCAGCCAAGTTGCATGGGAGAATGCGAAAAGTGTTCATATGTAGTAAAAACCTGAGAAATCCGTCCGTTTTCGTCATTTGTTATGGAATCGACTTAAAGCCAGATCGTCACATTGCCGCTCTTCTCTCTGAAACGGTTGTACTTACCGTCTGCAAAACTATGTCGCGTGCTGCGTTATGCGGAGACACTAAAATCACCACAGTGGAACACAGACGAAGCTTCTAAGTTGATGTAATAGCCAGTATAAGTAGTACAATTCAAGTTTTACCTATCGATTATTGACATTTTAGCTGGCTTTGGTGCCTTGGACATGAGCTAGGACCTTAAGATTCTGCAAGACAGAAGGACTAGCCACCGAGTTGCACGGGAGAATGTGAAAAGTGTTCATATGTAGTAAAAACCTGAGAAATCCGTCCGTTTTCGTCATTTGTTATGGAATCAACTTAAAGCCAGATCGTCACATTGGCCGCTCTTCTCTCTGAAACGGTTGTACTTATCGTCTGCAAAGCTATGTCGCGTGCTGCGTTATGCGGAGACACTAAATTCACCACAGTGGAACACAGATGAAGCTTCTAAGTTGATGTAATAGCCAGTAAGAAGTAGTACAATTCAAGTTTTAGGTATCGATTATTGACTTTTTAGCTGGCTTTGATGCCTTGGACATGAGCTAGGACCTTAAGATTCTGCATGAAAGGAGGACTAGCAGCCGAGTTGCACGGGAGAATGTGACAAGTGTTCATATGTAGTAAAAACCTGAGAAATCCGTCCGTTTTCGTCATTTGTTATCGAATCGACTCAAAGATAGATCGTCACATTGGCCGTTCTTCTCCCTGAAACGGTTGTACTTAACGTCTGCAAAGCTATGTCGCGTGCTGCGGTATGCGGATACACTAAAAGCACCATAGTAGAACACAGATGAAGCTTCTAAGTTGATGTAATAGCCAGTAAGAAGTAATACAATTCACGTTTTAGGTATCGATTATTGACTTGTTAGCTGGCTTTGGTGCCTTAGACATGAGCTAGGACCTTAAGATTCTGCATTAAAGGAGGACTAGCAGCCGCGTTGCATGGGAGAATGCGAAAAGTGTTCATATGTAGTAAAAACCTGAGATATCCGTCCGTTTTCGTCATTTGTTATCGAATCGATTTAAAGCCAGATCGTCACATTGGCCGCTCTTCTCTCTGAAACGGTTGTACTTATCGTCTGCAAAGCTATGTCGCGTGCTGCGGTATGCGGAGACACTAAAAGCACCATGATTGAACACAGATGAAGCTTCTAAGTTGATGTAATAGCAAGCAAGAAGTAGTACAATTCAAGTTTTAGGTATCGATTATTGACTTTTTAGCCGGCTTTCGTGCCTTGGACATGAGCTAGGACCTTAAGATTCTGCATGAAAGGAGGACTAGCAGCCGAGTTGCACGGGAGAATGTGAAAAGTTTTCATATGTAGTAAAAAACTGAGAAATCCGTCCGTTTTCGTCATTTGTTATGGAATCGACTTAAAGCCAGATCGTCACATTGCCGCTCTTCTCTCTGAAACGGTTGTACTTACCGTCTGCAAAACTATGTCGCGTGCTGCGTTATGCGGAGACACTAAAATCACCACAGTGGAACACAGATGAAGCTTCTAAGTTGATGTAATAGCCAGTATAAGTAGTACAATTCAAGTTTTAGGTATCGATTATTGACTTTTTAGGTGGCTTTGATGCCTTGGACATGAGGTAGGACCTTAAGATTCAGTATGAAAGGAGGACTAGCAGCCGAGTTGCATGGGAGAATGTGAAAAGTGTTCATATGTAGTAAAAACCTGAGAAATCCGTCCGTTTTCGTCATTTGTTATGGAATCAACTTAAAGCCAGATCGTCACATTGGTCGCTCTTCTCTCTGAAACGGTTGTACTTATCGTCTGCAAAGCTATGTCGCGTGCTGCGTTATGCGGAGACACTAAAATCACCACAGTGGATCACATATGAAGCTTCTAAGTTGATGTAATAGCCAGTAAGAAGTAGTACAATTCAAGTTTTAGGTATCGATTATTGACTTTTTAGCTGGCTTTGATGCATTGGACATGAGCTAGGACCTTAAGATTCTGCATGAAAGGAGGACTAGCAGTCGAGTTGCCCGGGAGAATGTGACAAGTGTTCATATGTAGTAAAAACCTGAGAAATCCGTCCGTTTTCGTCATTTGTTATCGAATCGATTTAAAGCCAGATCGTCACATTGGCGGCTCTCCTCTCTGAAACGGTTGTACTTATCGTCTGCAAAGCTATGTCGCGTGCTGCGGTATGCGGAGACTCTAAAAGCACCATGATTGAACACAGATGAAGCTACTAAGTTGATGTAATAGCAAGCAAGAAGTAGTACAATTCAAGTTTTAGGTATCAATTATTGACTTTTTAGCCGGCTTTGGTGACTTGGACATGAGCTAGGACCTTAAGATTCAGCATGAAAGGAGGACTAGCAGCCGAGTTGCACGGGAGAATATGAAAAGTGTTCATATGTAGTAAAAAACTGAGAAATCCGTCCGTTTTCGTCATTTGTTATGGAATCAACTTAAAGCCAGATCGTCACATTGGCCGCTCTTCTCTCTGAAACTGTTGTACTTATCTTCTGCAAAGCTATGTCGCGTGCTGCGGTATGCGGAGACACTAAAAGCACCATAGTAAAACACAGATCAAGCTTCTATGTTGATGTAATAGCCAGTAAGAAGTAGTACAATTCAAGTTTTAGGTACTGATTATTAACTTTTTAGCTGGCTTTGGTGCCTTGGACATGAGCTAGGACCTTAAGATTCTGCATGAAAGGAGGACTAGCGGGCGAGTTGAACGGGAGAATGTGAGAAGTGTTCATATGTAGTAAAAACCTGAAAAATCCGTCCGTTTTCGTCATTTGTTATCTTATCAACTTAAAGATAGATCGTCACATTGGCCGCTCTTCTCCCTGAAACGGTTGTACTTAACGTCTGCAAAGCTATGTCGCGTGCTGCTGTATGCGGATACACTAAAAGCACCATAGTAGAACACAGATGAAGCTTCTAAGTTGATGTAATAGCCAGTAAGAAGTAATACAATTCACGTTTTAGGTATCGATTATTGACTTGTTAGCTGGCTTTGGTGCCTTGGACATGAGCTAGGACCTTAAGATTCTGCATTAAAGGAGGACTAGCAGCCGAGTGGCATGGGAGAATGCGAAAAGTGTTCATATGTAGTAAAAACCTGAGAGATCCGTTCGCCATCGTCATTTGTTAACGAATCGACTTAAAGCCAGGTCGTCACAGTGGCCGCTCTCCTCTCTGAAACGGTTGTACTTATCGTCTGCAAAGCTATGTCGCGTGCTGCGGTATGTGGAGACACTAAAAGCACCATAGTAGAACACAGATGAAGCTTCTAAGTTGATGTAATAGCCAGTAGGAAGTGGTACAATTCAAGTTTTAGGTATCGATTATTGACATTTTAGCTGGCTTTGGTGCCTTGGACATAAGCTAGGACCTTAAGATTCTGCATGAAAGGAGGATTAGCAGCCGAGTTGTACGGGAGAATGTGAAAAGTGTTCATATGTAGTAAAAACCTGAGAAATCCGTCCGTTTTCGTCATTTGTTATGGAATCAACTTAAAGCCAGATCGTCACATTGGCCGCTCTTCTTTCTGAAACGGTTGTACTTATCGTCTGCAAAGCTATGTCGCGTGCTGCGGTACGCGGAGACACTAAAAGCACCATAGTAGAACACAGATCAAACTTCTAAGTTAATGTAATAGCCAGTAAGAAGTAGTACAATTCAAGTTTTGGGTACTGATTATTTACTTTTTAGTTGGCTTTGGTGCCTTGGACATGAGCTAGGACCTTAAGATTCTGCATGAAAGGAGGACTAGCGGGCGAGTTTAACGGGAGAATGTGAGAAGTGTTCATATGTAGTAAAAACCTGAGAAATCCGTCCGTTTTCGTCATTTGTTATCGAATCGACTTAAAGCCAGATCGTCACATTTTCCGCTCTTTTTCCTGAAACGGTTGTACTTAACGTCTGGAAAGCTATGTCGCGTGCTGCGGTATGCGGAGACACTAAAAGCACCATAGTAGAACACAGATGAAGCTTCTAAGTTGATGTAATAGCCAGTAAGAAGTAATACAATTCACGTTTTAGGTATCGATTATTGACTTTTTAGCTGGCTCTGATGCCTTGGACATGAGCTAGCACCTTACGATTCAGTATGAAAGGAGGACTAGCAGCCGAGTTGCATGGGAGAATGTGAAAAGTGTTCAAATGTAGTAAAAACCTGAGAAATCCGTCCGTTTTCGTCATTTGTTATGGAATCAACTTAAAGCCAGATCGTCACATTGGCCGCTCTTCTTTCTGAAACGGTTGTACTTATCGTCTGGAAAGCTATGTCGCGTGCTGCGGTATGCGGAGACACTAAAAGCACCATAGTAGAACACAGATGAAGCTTCTAAGTTGATGTAATAGCCAGTAAGAAGTAATACAATTCACGTTTTAGGTATCGATTATTGACTTTTTAGCTGGCTCTGATGCCTTGGACATGAGCTAGGACCTTAAGATTCAGTATGAAAGGAGGACTAGCAGCCGCGTTGCATGGGAGAATGTGAAAAGTGTTCATATGTAGTAAAAACCTGAGAAATCCGTCCGTTTTCGTCATTTGGTATGGAATCAACTTAAAGCCAGATCGTCATATTGGCCGCTCTTCTCTCTGACACGGTTGTACTTATCGTCTGCAAACCTATGTCGCGTGCTGCGGTATGTGGAGACACTAAAAGCACCATAGTAGAACACAGATGAAGCTTCTAAGTTGATGTAATAGCCAGTAAGAATTAGAACGATTCAAGTTTTAGGTATCGATTATTGACTTTTTAGCTGGCTTTGGTGCCTTGGACATGAGCTGGGACCTTAAGATTCTGCATGAAAGGAGGACTAGCAGGCGAGTTGTACGGGAGAAAGTGAGATGTGTTCATATGTAGTAAAAACCTGAGAAATCCGTCCGTTTTCGTCATTTGTTATCGAATCGACTTAAGGCCAGATCGTCACATTGGCCACTCTTATCTCTGAAACGGTTGTACTTATCGTCTGCAAAGCTATGTCGCGTGCTGCGGTATGCGGAGCCACTAAAAGCACCATAGTAGAACACAGATGAAGCTTCTAAGTTGATGTAATAGCCAGTAAGAAGTAGTACAATTCAAGTTTTGGGTACTGATTATTTACTTTTTAGCTGGCTTTGGTGCCTTGGCCATGAGCTAGGACCTTAAGATTCTGCATTAAAGGAGGACTAGCAGCCAAGTTGCATGGGAGAATGCGAAAAGTGTTCATATGTAGTAAAAACCTAAGAAATCCGTCCGTTTTCGTCATTTGTTATCGAATCGACTTAAAGCCAGATCGTCACATTGGCCGCTCTTCTCTCTGAAACGGTTGTACTTATCGTCTGCAAAGCTATGTCGCGTGCGGCGGTATGCGGAGACACTAAAAGCACCATAGTAGAACACAGATGAAGCTTCTAAGTTGATGTAATAGCCAGTAAGAAGTAGTACAATTCAAGTTTTACCTATCGATTATTGACATTTTAGCTGGCTTTGGTGCCTTGGACATGAGCTAGGACCTTAAGATTCTGCAAGACAGAAGGACTAGCAACCGAGTTGCACGGGAGAATGTGAAAAGTGTTCATATGTAGTAAAAACCTGAGAAATCCGTCCGTTTTCGTCATTTGTTATGGAATCAACTTAAAGCCAGATCGTCACATTGGCCGCTCTTCTCTCTGAAACGGTTGTACTTATCGTCTGCAAAGCTATGTCGCGTGCTGCGTTATGCGGAGACACTAAAATCACCACAGTGGAACACAGATGAAGCTTCTAAGTTGATGTAATAGCCAGTAAGAAGTAGTACAATTCAAGTTTTAGGTATCGATTATTGACTTTTTAGCTGGCTTTGATGCCTTGGACATGAGCTAGGACCTTAAGATTCTGCATGAAAGGAGGACTAGCAGCCGAGTTGCACGGGAGAATGTAACAAGTGTTCATATGTAGTAAAAACCTGAGAAATCCGTCCGTTTTCGTCATTTGTTATCGAATCGACTCAAAGATAGATCGTCACATTGGCCGTTCTTCTCCCTGAAACGGTTGTACTTAACGTCTGCAAAGCTATGTCGCGTGCTGCGGTATGCGGATACACTAAAAGCACCATAGTAGAACACAGATGAAGCTTCTAAGTTGATGTAATAGCCAGTAAGAAGTAATACAATTCACGTTTTAGGTATCGATTATTGACTTGTTAGCTGGCTTTGGTGCCTTAGACATGAGCTAGGACCTTAAGATTCTGCATTAAAGGAGGACTAGCAGCCGAGTTGCACGGGAGAATGCGAAAAGTGTTCATATGTAGTAAAAACCTGAGATATCCGTCCGTTTTCGTCATTTGTTATCGAATCGATTTAAAGCCAGATCGTCACATTGCCCGCTCTTCTCTCTGAAACGGTTGTACTTATCGTCTGCAAAGCTATGTCGCGTGCTGCGGTATGCGGAGACACTAAAAGCACCATGATTGAACACAGATGAAGCTTCTAAGTTGATGTAATAGCAAGCAAGAAGTAGTACAATTCAAGTTTTAGGTATCGATTATTGACTTTTTAGCCGGCTTTCGTACCTTGGACATGAGCTAGGACCTTAAGATTCTGCATGAAAGGAGGACTAGCAGCCGAGTTGCACGGGAGAATGTGAAAAGTGTTCATATGTAGTAAAAAACTGAGAAATCCGTCCGTTTTCGTCATTTGTTATGGAATCGACTTAAAGCCAGATCGTCACATTGCCGCTCTTCTCTCTGAAACGGTTGTACTTACCGTCTGCAAAACTATGTCGCGTGCTGCGTTATGCGGAGACACTAAAATCACCACAGTGGAACACAGATGAAGCTTCTAAGTTGATGTAATAGCCAGTATAAGTAGTACAATTCAAGTTTTAGGTATCGATTATTGACTTTTTAGGTGGCTTTGATGCCTTGGACATGAGGTAGGACCTTAAGATTCAGTATGAAAGGAGGACTAGCAGCCGAGTTGCATGGGAGAATGTGAAAAGTGTTCATATGTAGTAAAAACCTGAGAAATCCGTCCGTTTTCGTCATTTGTTATGGAATCAACTTAAAGCCAGATCGTCACATTGGCCGCTCTTCTCTCTGAAACGGTTGTACTTATCGTCTGCAAAGCTATGTCGCGTGCTGCGTTATGCGGAGACACTAAAATCACCACAGTGGATCACATATGAAGCTTCTAAGTTGATGTAATAGCCAGTAAGAAGTAGTACAATTCAAGTTTTAGGTATCGATTATTGACTTTTTAGCTGGCTTTGATGCATTGGACATGAGCTAGGACCTTAAGATTCTGCATGAAAGGAGGACTAGCAGCCGAGTTGCCCGGGAGAATGTGACAAGTGTTCATATGTAGTAAAAACCTGAGAAATCCGTCCGTTTTCGTCATTTGTTATCGAATCGATTTAAAGCCAGATCGTCACATTGGCGGCTCTCCTCTCTGAAACGTTTGTACTTATCGTCTGCAAAGCTATGTCGCGTGCTGCGGTATGCGGAGACTCTAAAAGCACCATGATTGAACACAGATGAAGCTACTAAGTTGATGTAATAGCAAGCAAGAAGTAGTACAATTCAAGTTTTAGGTATCGATTATTGACTTTTTAGCCATCTTTGGTGCCTTGGACATGAGCTAGGACCTTAAGATTCTGCATGAAAGGAGGACTAGCAGCCGAGTTGCACGGGAGAATATGAAAAGTGTTCATATGTAGTAAAAAACTGAGAAATCCGTCCGTTTTCGTCATTTGTTATGGAATCAACTTAAAGCCAGATCGTCACATTGGCCGCTCTTCTCTCTGAAACTGTTGTACTTATCTTCTGCAAAGCTATGTCGCGTGCTGCGGTATGCGGAGACACTAAAAGCACCATAGTAAAACACAGATCAAGCTTCTATGTTGATGTAATAGCCAGTAAGAAGTAGGACAATTCAAGTTTTAGGTACTGATTATTAACTTTTTAGCTGGCTTTGGTGCCTTGGACATGAGCTAGGACCTTAAGATTCTGCATGATAGGAGGACTAGCGGGCGAGTTGAACGGGAGAATGTGAGAAGTGTTCATATGTAGTAAAAACCTGAAAAATCCGTCCGTTTTCGTCATTTGTTATCTTATCAACTTAAAGATAGATCGTCACATTGGCCGCTCTTCTCCCTGAAACGGTTGTACTTAACGTCTGCAAAGCTATGTCGCGTGCTGCTGTATGCGGATACACTAAAAGCACCATAGTAGAACACAGATGAAGCTTCTAAGTTGATGTAATAGCCAGTAAGAAGTAATACAATTCACGTTTTAGGTATCGATTATTGACTTGTTAGCTGGCTTTGGTGCCTTGGACATGAGCTAGGACCTTAAGATTCTGCATTAAAGGAGGACTAGCAGCCGAGTGGCATGGGAGAATGTGAAAAGTGTTCATATGTAGTAAAAACCTGAGAAATACGTCCGTTTTCGTCAATTTGTTATCATATCGACTTAAAGCCAGATCGTCACATTGGCCGCTCTTCTCTCTGAAACGGTTGTAATTATCGTCTGCAAAACTATGTCGCGTGCTGCGGTATGCGGAGACACAAAAACCACCATAAAAGAACACAGATGAAGCTTCTAAGTTGATGTAATAACCAGTAAGAAGTAGTACAATTCAAGTTTTACGTATCGATTATTGCCTTTTTGCTGGCATTGATGCGTTGGACATGTGCTAGAACCTTAAGATTCTGCATGAAAGGAGGACTAGCAGCCGAGTTGCACGGGAGAATGTGAAAAGTGTTCATATGTAGTAAAAACCTTAGAAATTCGTCCGTTTTCGTCAATTTGTTATCATATCGACTTAAAGCCAGATCGTCACATTGGCCGCTCTTCTCTCTGAAACGGTTGTACTTATCGTCTGCAAATCTATGTCGCGTGCTGCGTTATGCGGAGACACTAAAATCAGCACAGTGGAACACAGATGAAGCTTCTAAGTTGATGTAATAGCCAGTAGAAGTGGTACAATTCAAATTTTAGGTATCGATTATTGACTTTTTAGGTGGCTTTGATGCCTTGGACATGAGCTAGGATCTTAAGATTCAGTATGAAAGGAGGACTAGCAGCCGAGTTGCATGGGAGAATGTGAAAAGTGTTCAAATGTAGTAAAAACCTGAGAAATCCGTCCGTTTTCGTCATTTGTTATGGAATCAAATTAAAGCATGATCGTCACATTGGCCGCTCTTCTCTCTGAAACGGTTGTACTTATCGTCTGCAAAGCTATGTCGCGTGCTGCGGTATGCGGAGACACTAAAAGCACCATAGTAGAACACAGATGAAGCTTCTAAGTTGATGTAATAGCCAGTAAGAAGTAGTACAATTCAAGTTTTAGGTATCGATTATTGACATTTTAGCTGGCTTTCGTGCCTTGGACATGAGCTAGGACCTTAAGATTCTGCATGAAAGGATGACTAGCAGCCGAGTTGCACGAAAGAAAGTGAAAGGTGTTCATATATAGCAAAAATCTGAGAAAAACGTCCGTTTTCGTCATTTGTTCCGAATCGACTTAAAGCCAGATCGTCACATTGGCCGCTCTTCTCTCTGAAACGGTTCTACTTATCGTCTGCAACGCTATGCCGCGTGCTGCGTTATGCGGAGACACTAAAGTCACCATAGTGGAACACAGATGAAGCTTCTAAGTTGTGTAATAGCCAGTAAGAAGTTGTACAATTTACGTTTTAGGTATCGATTATTGACTTTTTAGCTGGCTTTGGTGCCTTGGACATGAGCTAGGACCTTAAGATTCTGCATGAAACGAGGACCAGCAGCGGAGTTCCACGGTAGAATGTGAAAAGTGTTCATATGTAGGAAAAACCTGAGAAATCCGTTCGTTTTCGACATTTGTTATCGAATCGACTTAAAGCCAGATCGTCACATTGGCCGCTCTTCTCTCTGAAACGGTTGTACTTATCGTCTGCAAAGCTATGTCGCGTGTTGCGTTATCCGGAGACACTAAAATCACCATAGTATAACACAGATGAAGCTTCTAAGTTGATGTAATAGCCAATAAGAAGTAGTACAATTCAAGTTTTACGTATCGATTATTGCCTTTTTGCTGGCATTGATGCCTTGGACATGAGCTAGAACCATAAGATTCTGCATGAAAGGAGGACTAGCAGCCGAGTTGCACGGGAGAATGTGAAAAGTGTTCAAATGTAGTAAAAACCTGAGAAATCCGTCCGTTTTCGTCAATTTGTTATCATATCGACTTAAAGCCAGATCGTCACATTGCCGCTCTTCTCTCTGAAACGGTTGTACTTATCGTCTGCAAAGCTATGTCGCGTGCTGCGTTATGCGGAGACACTAAAATCACCACAGTGGAACACAGATGAAGCTTCTAAGTTGATGTAATAGCCAGTAAGAAGTGGTACAATTCAAATTTTAGGTATCGATTATTGACTTTTTAGGTGGCTTTGATGCCTTGGACATGAGCTAGGATCTTAAGATTCAGTATGAAAGGAGGACTAGCAGCCGAGTTGCATGGGAGAATGTGAAAAGTGTTCAAATGTAGTAAAAACCTGAGAAATCCGTCCGTTTTCGTCATTTGTTATGGAATCAACTTAAGGCATGATCGTCACATTGGCCGCTCTTCTCTCTGAAACGGTTGTACTTATCGTCTGCAAAGCTATGTCGCGTGCTGCGTTACGCGGAGACACTAAAATCACCACAGTGGAACACAGATGAAGCTTCTAAGTTGATGTAATAGCCAGTAAGGAGTAGTACAATTCAAGTTTTAGGTATCGACTATTGACTTTTTAGCTGGCTTTGATGCCTTGGACATGAGCTATGACCTTAAGATTCAGTATGAAAGGAGGACTAGCAGCCGCGTTGCATGGGAAAATGTGAAAAGTGTTCATATGTAGTAAAAACCTGAGAAATCCGTCCGTTTTCGTCATTTGGTATGGAATCATCTTAAAGCCAGATCGTCATATTGGCCGATCTTCTCTCTGAAACGGTTGTACTTATCGTCTGCAAACCTATGTCGCGTGCTGCGATATGTGGAGACACTAGAAGCACCATAGTAGAACACAGATGAAGCTTCTAAGTTGATGTAATAGCCAGTAAGAATTAGTACGATTCAAATTTTAGGTATCGATTATTGACATTTTAGCTGGCTTTGGTGCCTTGGACATAAGCTAGGACCTTAAGATTCTGCATGAAAGGAGGATTAGCAGCCGAGTTGTACGGGAGAATGCGAAAAGTCTTCATATGTAGTAAAAACCTGAGAAATCCGTCCGTTTTCGTCATTTGTTATGGAATCGACTTAAAGCCAGATCGTCACATTGCCGCTCTTCTCTCTGAAACGGTTGTACTTATCGACTGCAAAGCTATGTCGCGTGCTGCGTTATGCGGAGACACTAAAAGCACCATAGTAGAACACAGATGAAGATTCTAAGTTGATGTAATAGCCAGTAAGAAGTAGTACAATTCAAGTTTTAGGTTCTGATTATTTACTTTTTAGCTGGCTTCGGTGCCTTGGACATTAGCTGGGACCTTAAGATTCTGCATGAAAGGAGGACTAGCAGGCGAGTTGTACGGGAGAAAGTGAGAAGTGTTCATATGTAGTAAAAACCTGAGAAATCCGTCCGTTTTCGTCATTTGTTATCGAATCGAATTAAGGCCAGATCGTCACATTGGCCACTCTTCTCTCTGAAACGGTTGTACTTATCGTCTGCAAAGCTATGTCGCGTGCTGCGGTATGCGGAGACACTAAAAGCACCATAGTAGAACACAGATGAAGCTTCTAATTTGATGTAATAACCAGTAACAAGTAGTACATTACAAGTTTTAGGTATCGATTATTGACATTTTAGCTGGCTTTGGTGCCTTGGACATGAGCTAGGACCTTAAGATTCTGCATGAAAGGATGACTAGCAGCCGAGTTGCACGAAAGAATGTGAAAGGTGTTCATATGTAGTAAAAATCTGAGAAATACGTCCGTTTTCGTCATTTGTTTACGAATCGACTTAAAGCCAGATCGTCACATTGTCCGCTCTTCTCTCTGAAACGGTTGTACTTATCGTCTGCAAAGCTATACCGCGTGCTGCGTTATGCGGAGATACTAAAGTCACCATAGTGGAACACAGATGAAGCTTCTAAGTTGTGTAATAGCCAGTAAGAAGTTGTACAATTCAAGTTTTAGGTATCGATTATTGACTTTTTAGCTGGCTTTGGTGCCTTGGACGTGAGCTAGAACCTTAGGATTCTGCATGAAAGGAGGACTAGCAGCCGAGTTGCACGGGAGAATGTGAAAAGTGTTCATATGTAGTAAAAACCTGAGAAATCCGTCCGTTTTCGTCATTTGTTATGGAATCGACTTAATGCCAGATCGTCACATTGCCGCTCTTCTCTCTGAAACGGTTGTACTTATCGTCTGCAAAGCTATGTCGCGTGCTGCGTTATGCGGAGACACTAAAAGCACCATAGTAGAACACAGATGAAGCTTCTAAGTTGATGTAATAGCCAGTAAGAAGTAGTACAATTCAAGTTTTAGGTTCTGATTATTTACTTTTTAGCTGGCTTTGGTGCCTTGGACATGAGCTGGGACCTTAAGATTCTGCATGAAAGGATGACTAGCAGGCGAGTTGTACGGGAGAAAGTGAGAAGTGTTCATATGTAGTAAAAACCTGAGAAATCCGTCCGTTTTCGTCATTTGTTATCGAATCGACTTAAGGCCAGATCGTCACATTGGCCACTCTTCTCTCTGAAACGGTTGTACTTATCGTCTGCAAAGCTATGTCGCGTGCTGCGGTATGCGGAGACACTAAAAGCACCATAGTAGAACACAGATGAAGCTTCTAAGTTGATGTAATAGCCAGTAAGACGTAGTACAATTCAAGTTTTAGGTATCGATTATAGACTTTTAGCTGGATTTGGTGCCTTGGACATGAGCTAGGACCTTAAGATTCTGCATGAAAGGATGACTAGCAGCCGAGTTGCACGAAAGAATGTGAAAGGTGTTCATATGTAGTAGAAATCTAAGAAATACGTTCGTTTTCGTCATTTGTTATCGAATCGACTTAAAGCCAGATCGTCACATTGGCCGCTCTTCTCTCTGAAACGGTTGTACTTATCGTCTGAAAGCTATGCCGCGTGCTGCGTTATGCGGAGACACTAAAGTCACCATAGTGGAACACAGATGAAGCTTCTAAGTTGTGTAATAGCCAGTAAGAAGTTGTACAATTCAAGTTTTAGATATCGATTATTGACTCTTTAGCTGGCTTTGGTGCCTTGGACGTGAGCTAGAACCTTAAGATTCTGCATGAAAGGAGGACTAGCAGCCGAGTTGCACGGGAGAATGTGAAAAGTGTTAATATGTAGTAAAAACCTGAGAAATCCGTCCGTTTTCATCATTTGTTATCGTATCGACTTAAAGCCAGATCGTCACATTGGCCGCTCTTCTCTCTAAAACGGTTGTACTTATCGTCTGCAAAGCTATGTCGCGTGCTGCGGTATGCGGAGACACAAAAAGCACCATAGTGGAACACAGATGAAGCTTCTAAATTGATGTAATAGCCAGTAAGAAGTAGTACATTTCAAGTTTTAGGTATCCATTATTGACTTTTTAGCTGGCTTTGGTGCCTTGGATGTGAGCTAGGACCTTAAGATCCTGCATGAAAGGGGGACTAGCAGCCGAGTTGCACATGAGAATGTGAAAAGTGTTGATATGTAGTGAAAACCTGAGAAACCCGTCCGTTTTCGTCATTTGTTATCGAATCGACTTAAAGCCAGGTCGTCACATTGGCCGCTCTTCTCTAAGAAACGGTTGTACTTATCGTCTGAAAGCTATGTCGCGTGCTGCGGTATGTGGGGACACTAAAAGCACCATAGTAGAACACAGATGAAGCTTCTAAGATGATGTAATAGCCAGTAAGATTTAATGCAATACCAGTTTTAGGTATCGATTATTGACTTTTTAGCTGGCTTTGGTGCCTTGGACATGAGCTAGGACCTTAAGATTCTGCATGAAAGGAGGACTAGCAGCCGAGTTGCATGTTAGAATATGAAAAGTGTTCATATGTAGTAAAAACCTGAGAAATCCGTCCGTTTTCGTCATTTGTTATCGAATCGACTTAAAGCCAGGTCGTCACATTGGCCGTTCTTCTCTCTGAAACGGTTGTACATATCGTCTGCAAAGCTATGTCGCGTGCTGCGGTATGCGGAGACACTAAAATCACCATAGTAGAACACAGATGAAGCTTCTAAGTAGATGTAATAGCCAGTAGGAAGTAGTACAATTCAAGTTTTACCTATCGATTATTGACATTTTAGCTGGCTTTGGTGCCTTGGACATGAGCTACGACCTTAAGATTCTGCATAAAAGGAGGACTAGCAGCCGAGTTGCACGGGAGAATGTGAAAAGTGTTCATATGTAGTAAAAACCTGTGAAATCCGTCCGTTTTCGTCATTTGTTATCGAATCGACTTAAAGCCAGATCGTCACATTGGCCGCTCTTCTCTCTGAAACGGTTGTACTTATCGTCTGCAAACCTAGTCGCGTGCTGCGGTATGTGAAGACTCTAAAAGCACCATAGTAGAACACAGAAGAAGCTTCTAAGTTGATGTAATAGCCAGTAAGAAGTAGTACAACTCAAGTTTTAGGTATCGATTATTGACTTTTTAGCTGGCTTTGGTGCCTTTTACATGAGCTAGGACCTTAAGATTCTGCATGAAAGGAGGACTAGCAGCCGAATTGCACGGGAGATTGTGAAAAGTGTTCATATGTAGTAAAAACCTGAGAAATCCGTCCGTTTTCGTCATTTGTTATGGAATCGACGTAAAGCCAGAACGTCACATCGGCCGCTCCTCTCTCTGAAACGGTTGTACATATCGTCTGCAAAGCTATGTCGCGTGCTGCGGTATGCGGAGACACTAAAAGCACCATAGTAGAACACAGATGAAGCTTCTAAATTGATGTAATAGCCAGTAAGAAGTAGTACAATTCAAGTTTTACGTATCGATTATTGACTTTTTAGCTGGCTTTGGTGCCTTGGACATGAGCTAGGACCTTAAGATTCTGCATGAAAGGAGGACTAGCAGCCGACTTGCACGGGAGAATGTGAAATGTGTTCATATGTAGTAAAAACCTGAGAAATCCGTACGTTATCGTCATTTGTCTTCGAATCGACCAAGCCAGATTGTCACATTGGCTGCTCTTCTCTCTGAAACGGTTGTACTTATCGTCTGCAAAGCTATGTCGCGTGCTGTGATATGCGGAGACACTAAAATCACCATAGTAGGACAGAGATGAAGCTTCTAAGTTGATGTAATAGCCAGTAAGAAGTAGTACAATTCAAGTTTTAGGTATCGATTATTGACTTTTAGCTGGATTTGGTGCCTTGGACATGAGCTAGGACCTTAAGATTCTGCATGAAAGGAGGACTAGCAGTCGAATTGCATGGGATAATGTGAAAAGTGTTCATATGTAGTAAAAACCTGAGAAATCGGTCCGTTTTCGTCATTTGTTATCGAATCGACTTAAAGCCAGATCGTCACATTGGCCGCTCTTCTCTCTGAAACGGTTGTACTTATCGTCTGCAAAGCTATGTCGCGAGCTGCGGTATGTGGAGACACTAAAAATACCATAGTAGAACACAGATGAAGCTTCTAAGTTGATGTAATAACCAGTAAGAAGTAATACAATTCAAGTTTTAGGTATCGATTATTGACTTTTAGCTGGATTTGGTGCCTTGGACATGAGCTAGGACCTTAAGATTCTGCATGAAAGGAGGACTAGCAGCCGAGTTGCACGGGAGAATGTGTAAAGTGTTCATATGTAGTAAAAACCTGAGAAATCCGTCCGTTTTCGTCATTTGTTATCGAATCGACTTAAAGCCATGTCGTCACATTGGCCGCTCTTCTCTCAGAAACGGTTATACTTATCGTCTGAAAGCTATGTCGCGTGCTGCGGTATGCGGAGACACTAAAAGCACCATAGTACAACACAGATGAAGCTTCTAAAATGATGTAATAGCCAGTAAGAATTAATACAATACCAGTTTTAGGTATCGATTATTGACTTTTTAGCTGGCTTTGGTGCCTTGGACATGAGCTAGGACCTTAAGATTCTGCACGAAAGGAGGACTAGCAGCCGAGTTGCATGTTAGAATGTGAAAAGTGTTCATATGTAGTAAAAACCTGAGAAATCCGTCCGTTTTCGTCATTTGTTATCGAATCGACTTAAAGCCAGGTCGTCACATTGGCCGTTCTTCTCTCTGAAACGGTTGTACAATTCGTCTGCAAAGCTATGTCGCGTGCTGCGGTATGTGGAGACACTAAAAGTACCATAGTAGAACACAGATGAAGCTTCTAAGTTGATGTAACAGCTAGTAAGAAGTAGTACAATTGAAATTTTAGATATCGATTATTGACTTTTTAGCTGGCTTTGATGCCTTGGACATGAGCTAGGACCTTAAGATTCTGCATTATTGGAGGACTAGCAGCCGAGTTGCATGGGAGAATGAGAAAAGTGTTCATATGTAGTAAAAACCTGTGAAATCCGTCCGTTTTCGTCATTTGTTATCGAATCGACTTAAAGCCAGATCGTCACATTGGCCGCTCTTCTCTCTGAAGCGGTTGTACTTATCGTCTGCAAAGCTATGTCGCGTGCTGCGGTATGTGAAGCCTCTAAAAGCACCATAGTAGAACAGAGATGAAGCTTCTAAGTTGATGTAATAGCCAGTAAGAAGTAGTACAACGCAAGTTTTAGGTATCGATTATTGCCTTTTACATCAGCTAGGACCTTAAGATTCTGCATGAAAGGAGGACTAGCAGCCGAATTGCACGGGAGATTATGAAAAGTGTTCATATGTAGTAAAAACCTGAGAAATCCGTCCGTATTCGTCATTTGTTATGGAATCGACTTAAAGACAGATCGTCACATTGGCCGCTCTTCTCTCTCAAACGGTTGTACTTATCGTCTGCAAAGCTATGTTGTGTGCTGCGGTATGTGGAGACACTAAAAGCACCATAGTAGAACACAGATGAAGCTTCTAAGTTGATGTAATAGCCAGTAAGAAGTAGTACAATTCAAGTTTTAGGTATCGATTATTGACTTTTTAGCTGGCTTTGGTGCCTTGGACATGAGCTAGGACCTTAAGATTCCGCATGAAAGGAGGACTAGCAGCCGAGTTGCAAGGGAGAATGTGAAAAGTGTTCGTATGTAGGAAAAACCTGAGAAATCCGTCCGTTTTCGTCATTTTTTATCGAATCGACTTAAAGCCAGATCATCACATTGGCCGCTCTTCTCTCTGAAACGGTTGTACGTATCGTCTGAATGCTATGTCGCGTGCTGCGGTATGCGGAGACACTAAAAGCACCATAGTAGAACACAGATGAAGCTTCTAAGATGATGTAATAGCCCGTAAGAAGTAGTACAATACTAGATTTAGGTATCGATTATTGACTTTTTAGCTGGATTTGGTGCCTTGGACATGAGCTAGGACCTTAAGATTCTGCATGAAAGGAGGACTAGCAGCCGAATTGCACGCGAGATTGTGAAAAGTGTTCATATGTAGTAAAAACCTGAGAAATCCGTCCGTATTCGTCATTTGTTATGGAATCGACTTAAAGCCAGATCGTCACATTGGCCGCTCTTCTCTCTGAAACGGTTGTACTTATCGTCTGCAAAGCTATGACGCGTGCTGCGGTTTGTGGAGACACTAAAAGCACCATAGTAGAACACAGATGAAGCTTCTAAGAAGATGTAATAGCCAGTAAGAAGTAGTACAATACTAGATTTAGGTATCGATTATTGACTTTTTAGCTGGATTTGGTGCCTTGGACATGAGCTAGGACCTTAAGATTCTGCATGAAAGGAGGACTAGCAGCCGAATTGCACGCGAGATTGTGAAAAGTGTTCATATGTAGTAAAAACCTGAGAAATAAGTCCGTATTCGTCATTTGTTATGGAATCGACTTAAAGCCAGATCGTCACATTGGCCGGTCTTCTCTCTGAAACGGTTGTACTTATCGTCTGCAAAGCTATGTCGCGTGCTGCGGTTTGTGGAGACACTAAAAGCACCATAGTAGAACACAGATGAAGCTTCTAAGATGATGTAATAGCCAGTAAGAAGTAGTACAATTCAACTTTTAAGTATCGATTATTGACTTTTTAGCTGGCTTTGGTGACTTGGACATGAGCTACGACCTTAAGATTCTGCATGAAAGGAGGACTAGCAGCCGAGTTGCACGGGAGGATGTGAAAAGTGTTCATATGTAGTAAAAAACTGAGAAATGCGTCCGTTTTCGTCATTTGTTATCGAATCGACTTAAAACCAGATCGTCACATTGGCCGCTCTTCGCTCTGAAACGGTTGTACTTATCGTCTGCAAAGCTATGTCGCATGCTGCGGTATGCGGAGACACTAATAGCACCATAGTAGAACAGAGATGAAGCTTTTAAGATGATGTAATAGCCAGTAAGAAGTAGTACAATTCAAGTTTTAGGTATCGATTATTGACTTTTTAGCTGGCTTTGGTGCATTGGACGTGAGCTAGGACCTTAAGATTTTGCATGAAATTAGGAATAGCAGCCGAGTAGCAAGGGAGAATGTGAAAAGTGTTCATATGTAGTAAAAACCTGAGAAATCCGTCCGTTTTCGTCATTTGTTATCGAATCGACTTAAAGCCAGGTCGTCACATTGGCCGCTCTTCTCTCAGAAACGGTTGTACTTATCGTCTGAAAGCTATGTCGCGTGCTGCGGTATGCGGAGACACTAAAAGCACCATAGTAGAACACAGATGAAGCTTCTAAGATGATGTAATAGCCAGTAAGAATTAATACAATACCAGTTTTAGGTATCGATTATTGACTTTTTAGCTGGCTTTGGTGCCTTGGACATAGCTAGGACCATAAGATTCTGCATGAAAGGAGGACTAGCAGCCGAGTTGCACGGTAGAATGTGAAAAGTGTTCATATGTAGTAAAAACCTGAGAAATCCGTCCGTTTTCGTCATTTGTTATCGAATCGACTTAAAGCCAGATCGTCACATTGGCCGCTCTTCTCTCTGAAACGAATGTACTTATCGTCTGCAAAGCTATGTCGCGTGCTGCGGTATGCGGAGACACTAAAAGCACCATAGTAGGACACAGATGAAGCTTCTAAGATGATGAAATAGCCAGTAAGAATTAGTACAATACCAGTTTTAGGTATCGATTATTGACTTTTTAGCAGGCTTTGGTGCCTTGGACATGAGGTAGGACCTTAAGATTCTGCATGAAAGGAGGACTAGCAGCCGAGTTGCATGGGAGGATGTGAAAAGTGTTCATATGTAGTAAAAACCTGAGAAATCCGTCCGTTTTCGTCATTTGTTATCGAATCGACTTAAAGCCAGGTCGTCACATTGGTCGCTCTTCCCTCTGAAACAGTTGTACATATCGTCTGCAAAGCTATGTCGTGTGTTGCGGTATGTGGAGACTCTAAAAGCACCATAGTAGAACACAGATGATGCTTGTAAGTTGATGTAATAACCAGTAAGAAGTAGTACAACTCAAGTTCTAGGTATCGATTATTGACTTTTTAATTGGCTTTGGTGCCTTGGACATAGCTAGGACCATAAGATTCTGCATGAAAGGAGGACTAGCAGCCGAGTTGCACGTGAGAATGTGAAAAGTGTTCATATGTAGTAAAAACCTGAGATATTCGCCCATTTTCGTCATTTGTTATCGAATCGACTTAAAACCAGATCGTCACATTGGCCGCTCTTCGCTCTGAAACGGTTGTACTTATCGTCTGCAAAGCTATGTCGCGTACTGCGGTATGCGGAGACACTAATAGCACCATAGTAGAACAGAGATGAAGCTTTTAAGTTGATGTAATAGCCAGTAAGAAGTAGTACAATTCAAGTTTTAGGTATCGATTATTGACTTTTTAGCTGGCTTTGGTGCATTGGACGTGAGCTAGGACCTTAAGATTCTGCATGAAAGGAGGACTAGCAGTAGAGTAGCAAGGGAGAATGTAAAAAGTGTTCATATGTAGTAAAAACCTGAGAAATCCGTCCGTTGTCGTCATTTGTTACGGAATCGACTTAAAGCCAGGTCGTCACATTAGCCGCTCTTCTCTCTGAAACGGTTGTACTTATCGCCTGCAAAGCTATGTCGCGCGCCGCGGTATGCGGAGTCACTAAAAGCACCACAGTAGAACACAGATGAAGATTCTAAGATGAGTTAATAGCCAGTAAGATGTAGTACAATTCAAGTTTTAGGTATCGATTATTGACTTTTAGCTGGATTTGGTGCCTTGGACATGAGCTAGGACCTTAAGATTCTGCATGAAAGGAGGACTAGCAGCCGAATTGCACGCGAGATTGTGAAAAGTGTTCATATGTAGTAAAAACCTGAGAAATCCGTCCGTATTCGTCATTTGTTATGGAATCGACTTAAAGCCAGATCGTCACATTGGCCGCTCTTCTCTCTGAAACGGTTGTACTTATCGTCTGCAAAGCTATGACGCGTGCTGCGGTTTGTGGAGACACTAAAAGCACCATAGTAGAACACAGATGAAGCTTCTAAGAAGATGTAATAGCCAGTAAGAAGTAGTACAATACTAGATTTAGGTATCGATTATTGACTTTTTAGCTGGATTTGGTGCCTTGGACATGAGCTAGGACCTTAAGATTCTGCATGAAAGGAGGACTAGCAGCCGAATTGCACGCGAGATTGTGAAAAGTGTTCATATGTAGTAAAAACCTGAGAAATAAGTCCGTATTCGTCATTTGTTATGGAATCGACTTAAAGCCAGATCGTCACATTGGCCGGTCTTCTCTCTGAAACGGTTGTACTTATCGTCTGCAAAGCTATGTCGCGTGCTGCGGTTTGTGGAGACACTAAAAGCACCATAGTAGAACACAGATGAAGCTTCTAAGATGATGTAATAGCCAGTAAGAAGTAGTACAATTCAACTTTTAAGTATCGATTATTGACTTTTTAGCTGGCTTTGGTGACTTGGACATGAGCTACGACCTTAAGATTCTGCATGAAAGGAGGACTAGCAGCCGAGTTGCACGGGAGGATGTGAAAAGTGTTCATATGTAGTAAAAAACTGAGAAATGCGTCCGTTTTCGTCATTTGTTATCGAATCGACTTAAAACCAGATCGTCACATTGGCCGCTCTTCGCTCTGAAACGGTTGTACTTATCGTCTGCAAAGCTATGTCGCATGCTGCGGTATGCGGAGACACTAATAGCACCATAGTAGAACAGAGATGAAGCTTTTAAGATGATGTAATAGCCAGTAAGAAGTAGTACAATTCAAGTTTTAGGTATCGATTATTGACTTTTTAGCTGGCTTTGGTGCATTGGACGTGAGCTAGGACCTTAAGATTTTGCATGAAATTAGGAATAGCAGCCGAGTAGCAAGGGAGAATGTGAAAAGTGTTCATATGTAGTAAAAACCTGAGAAATCCGTCCGTTTTCGTCATTTGTTATCGAATCGACTTAAAGCCAGGTCGTCACATTGGCCGCTCTTCTCTCAGAAACGGTTGTACTTATCGTCTGAAAGCTATGTCGCGTGCTGCGGTATGCGGAGACACTAAAAGCACCATAGTAGAACACAGATGAAGCTTCTAAGATGATGTAATAGCCAGTAAGAATTAATACAATACCAGTTTTAGGTATCGATTATTGACTTTTTAGCTGGTTTGGTGCCTTGGACATAGCTAGGACCATAAGATTCTGCATGAAAGGAGGACTAGCAGCCGAGTTGCACGGTAGAATGTGAAAAGTGTTCATATGTAGTAAAAACCTGAGAAATCCGTCCGTTTTCGTCATTTGTTATCGAATCGACTTAAAGCCAGATCGTCACATTGGCCGCTCTTCTCTCTGAAACGAATGTACTTATCGTCTGCAAAGCTATGTCGCGTGCTGCGGTATGCGGAGACACTAAAAGCACCATAGTAGGACACAGATGAAGCTTCTAAGATGATGAAATAGCCAGTAAGAATTAGTACAATACCAGTTTTAGGTATCGATTATTGACTTTTTAGCAGGCTTTGGTGCCTTGGACATGAGGTAGGACCTTAAGATTCTGCATGAAAGGAGGACTAGCAGCCGAGTTGCATGGGAGGATGTGAAAAGTGTTCATATGTAGTAAAAACCTGAGAAATCCGTCCGTTTTCGTCATTTGTTATCGAATCGACTTAAAGCCAGGTCGTCACATTGGTCGCTCTTCCCTCTGAAACAGTTGTACATATCGTCTGCAAAGCTATGTCGTGTGTTGCGGTATGTGGAGACTCTAAAAGCACCATAGTAGAACACAGATGATGCTTGTAAGTTGATGTAATAGCCAGTAAGAAGTAGTACAACTCAAGTTCTAGGTATCGATTATTGACTTTTTAATTGGCTTTGGTGCCTTGGACATAGCTAGGACCATAAGATTCTGCATGAAAGGAGGACTAGCAGCCGAGTTGCACGTGAGAATGTGAAAAGTGTTCATATGTAGTAAAAACCTGAGATATTCGCCCATTTTCGTCATTTGTTATCGAATCGACTTAAAACCAGATCGTCACATTGGCCGCTCTTCGCTCTGAAACGGTTGTACTTATCGTCTGCAAAGCTATGTCGCGTACTGCGGTATGCGGAGACACTAATAGCACCATAGTAGAACAGAGATGAAGCTTTTAAGTTGATGTAATAGCCAGTAAGAAGTAGTACAATTCAAGTTTTAGGTATCGATTATTGACTTTTTAGCTGGCTTTGGTGCATTGGACGTGAGCTAGGACCTTAAGATTCTGCATGAAAGGAGGACTAGCAGTAGAGTAGCAAGGGAGAATGTGAAAAGTGTTCATATGTAGTAAAAACCTGAGAAATCCGTCCGTTGTCGTCATTTGTTACGGAATCGACTTAAAGCCAGGTCGTCACATTAGCCGCTCTTCTCTCTGAAACGGTTGTACTTATCGCCTGCAAAGCTATGTCGCGCGCCGCGGTATGCGGAGTCACTAAAAGCACCACAGTAGAACACAGATGAAGATTCTAAGATGAGTTAATAGCCAGTAAGATGTAGTACAATTCAAGTTTTAGGTATCGATTATTGACTTTTAGCTGGATTTGGTGCCTTGGACATGAGCTAGGACCTTAAGGTTCTGCATGAAATGAGGACTAGCAGCCGAGTTGCACGGGAGAATGTGAAAAGTGTTCATATGTAGTAAAAACCTGAGAAATCCGTCCGTTTTCGTCATTTGTTATCGAATCGACTTAAAGCCAGGTCGTCACGTTGGCCGCTCTTCTCTCAGAAACGGTTATACTTATCGTCTGAAAGCTATGTCGCGTGCTGCGGTATGCGGAGACACTAAAAGCACCATAGTAGAACACAGATGAAGCTTCTAAGATGATGTAATAGCCAGTAAGAATTAATACAATACCAGTTTTAGGTATCGATTATTGACTTTTTAGCTGGCTTTGGTGCCTTGGACATAGCTAGGACCATAAGATTCTGCATGAAAGGAGGACTAGCATCCGAGTTGCACGGGAGAATGTGAAAAGTGTTCATATGTAGTAAAAACCTGAGAAATCCGTCCGTTTTCGTCATTTGTTATCGAATCGACTTAAAGCCAGGTCGTCACATTGGCCGCTCTTCTCTCTGAAACGGTTGTACTTATCGTCTGCAAAGCTATGTCGCGTGCTGCGGTATGCGGAGACACTAAAAGCACCATAGTAGGACACAGATGAAGCTTCTAAGATGATGAAATAGCCAGTAAGAATTAGTACAATACCAGTTTTAGGTATCGATTATTGACTTTTTAGCAGGCTTTGGTGCCTTGGACATGAGCTAGGACCATAAGATTCTGCATGAAAGGAGGACTAGCAGCCGAGCAGCATGGGAGAATGTGAAACGTGTTCATATGTAGTAAAAACCTGAGAAATTCGTCCGTTTTCGTCATTTGTTATCGAATCGACTTAAAGCCAGATCGTCGCATTGGCCGCTCTTCTCTCTGAAACGGTTGTACTTATCGTCTGAAAGCTATATCGCGTGCTGCGGTATGCGGAGACACTAAAAGCACCATTGTAGAACACAGATGAAGCTTCTAAGATGATGTAATAGCCAGTAAGAATTAGTACAATACCAGATTTAGGTATCGATTATTGAATTTTCAGCTGGATTTGGTGCCTAGGGCATGAGCTAGGACCTTAAGATTCTGCATGAAAGGAGGACTAGCAACCGAATTGCACGCGAGATTGGGAAAAGTGTTCATATGTAGTAAAAACCTGAGAAATCGGTCTGTATTCGTCATTTGGTATGGAATCGACTTAAAGCCAGATTGTCACATTGGCCGCTCTTCTCTCTGAAACGGTTGTACTTATCGTCTGCAAAGCTATGTCGCGTGCTGCGGTTTGTGGAGACACTAAAAGCACCACAGTAGAACACAGACGAAGATTCTAAGATGAGTTAATAGCCAGTAAGATGTAGTACAATTCAAGTTTTAGGTATCGATTATTGACTTTTAGCTGGATTTGGTGCCTTGGACATGAGCTAGGACCTTAAGGTTCTGCATGAAATGAGGACTAGCAGCCGAGTTGCACGGGAGAATGTGAAAAGTGTTCATATGTAGTAAAAACCTGAGAAATCCGTCCGTTTTCGTCATTTGTTATCGAATCGACTTAAAGCCAGATCGTCACATTGGCCGCTCTTCTCTCTGAAACAGTTGTACATATCGTCTGCAAAGCTATGTCGTGTGTTGCGGTATGTGGAGACTCTAAAAGCACCATAGTAGAACACAGATGATGCTTGTAAGTTGATGTAATAGCCAGTATGAAGTAGTTCAACTCAAGTTCTAGGTATCGATTATTGACTTTTTAATTGGCTTTGGTGCCTTGGACATAGCTAGGACCATAAGATTCTGCATGAAATTAGGACTAGCAGCCGAGTTGCACGGGAGAATGTGAAAAGTGTTCATATGTAGTAAAAACCTGAGATATTCGCCCATTTTCGTCATTTGTTATCGAATCGACTTAAAGCCGGATCGTCACATTGGCCGCTCTTCTCTCTGAAACGGTTGTTCTTATCGTCTGCAAAGCTATGTCGTGTGCTGCGGTATGTGAAGACACTAAAAGCACCACAGTAGAACATAGATGAAGCTTCTAAGTTGACGTAATAGCCAGTAAGAAGTAGTACAACTCAAGTTTTAGGTATCGATTATTGACTTTTTAATTGGCTTTGGTGCCTTAGACATAGCTAGGACCATAAGATTCTGCATGAAAGGAGGACTAGCAGCCGAGTTGCATGGGAGGATGTGAAAAGTGTTCATATGTAGTAAAAACCTTGAGAAATCCGCCCATTTTCGTCATTTGTTATCGAATCGACTTAAAGCCGGATCGTTACGTTGGCCGCTCTTCTCTCTGAAACGGTTGTACTTATCGTCTGCAAAGCTATGTCGCGTGCTGCGGTATGTGGAGACACTAAAAGCACCATAGTAGAACACAGATGAAGCTTCTAAGTTGATGTAATAGCCAGTAAGAAGTAGTACAACTCAAGTTTTAGGTATCGATTATTGACTTTTTAGCTGGCTTTGGTGCCTTGGACATAGCTAGGACCATAAGATTCTGCATGAAAGGAGGACTAGCAGCCGAGTTGCACGGGAGAATGTGAAAAGTGTTCATATGTAGTAAAAACCTGAGAAATCCGTCCGTTTTCGTCATTTGTTATCGAATCGACTTAAAGCCAGATCGTCACATTGGCCGCTCTTCTCTCTGAAACGGTTGTACTTATCGTCTGCAAAGCTATGTCGCGTGCTGCGGTATGCGGAGACACTAAAAGCACTATAGTAGAACACAGATGAAGATTCTAAGATGATGTAATAGCCAGTAAGAAGTAGTACAATTCAAGTTTTTAGTATCGATTATTGACTTTTTAGCTGGCATTGGTGCCTTGGACATGAGCTAGGACCTTAAGATTCTGCATGAAAGGAGGACTAGCAGCCGAGTTGCCCGGGAGGATGTGAAAAGTGTTCATATGTAGTAAAAACCTGAGAAATCCGCCCATTTTCGTCATTTGTTATCGAATCGACTTAAAGCCGGATCGTCACATTGGCCGCTCAACTCTCTGAAACGGTTGTACTTATCGTCTGCAAAGCTATGTCGCGTGCTGCGGTATGTGGAGACACTAAAAGCACCATAGTAGAACACAGATGAAGCTTCTACGATGATGTAATAGCCAGTAAGAATTAGTACAATACCAGTTTTACATATCGGTTATTGACTTATTAGCTGGCTTTGGTGCCTTGGACATGAGCTAGGACCTTAAGATTCTGCATGAAAGGAGGACTAGCAGCCGAATTGCACGGGAGAATGTGAAAAGTGTTCATATGAAGTAAAAACCTGAGAAATCCGTCCTTTTTCTTCATTTGTTACGGAATCGATTTAAAGCCAGGTCGTCACATTGTCCGCTCTTCTCTCTGAAACGGTTGTACATATCGTCTGCAAAACTATGTCGCGTGCTGCGATATGCGGGGACACTAAAATCACCATAGTAGAACATTGATGAAGCTTCTAAGTTGATGTAATAGCTCGTTAGAATTAGTACAATATAAGATTTAGGTATCGATTATTGACTTTTTAGCTGGATTTGGTGCCTTGGACATGAGCTAGGACCTTAAGGTTCTGCATGAAAGGAGGACTAGCAGCCGAATTGCACGCCAGATTGTGAAATGTGTTCATATGTAGTAAAAACCTGAGAAATCCGTCTGTATTCGTCATTTGGTATGCAATCGACTTAAAGCCAGATCTTCACATTGGCCGCTCTTCTCTCTGAAACGGTTGTACATATCGTCTGCAAAGCTATGTCGCGTGTTGCAGTATGTGGAGACTCTAAAAGCACCATAGTAGAACACAGATGATGCTTGTAAGTTGATGTAATTGCCAGTAAGAAGTAGTACAACTCAAGTTCTAGGTATCGATTATTGACTTTTTAGCTGGCTTTGGTGCCTTGGACATAGCTAGGACCATAAGATTCTGCATGAAAGGAGGACTAGCAGCCGAGTTCACGGGCGAATGTGAAAAGTGTTCATATGTAGTAAAATCCTGAGAAATCCGTCCGTTTTCGTCATTTGTTATCGAATCGACTTAAAGCCAGATCGTCACATTGACCGCTCTTCTCCCTGAAACGGTTGTACTTATCGTCTGAAAGCTATGTCGCGTGCTGCGGTATGCGGAGACACTCAAAGCACCATAGTAGGACACAGATGAAGCTTCTAAGATGATGAAATAGCCAGTAAGAATTAATACAATACCAGTTTTAGGTATCGATTATTGAATTTTTAGCAGGCTTTGGTGCCTTGGACATGAGCTAGGACCTTAAGATTCTGCATGAAAGGAGGACTAGCAGCCGAGTTGCACGGGACTATGTGAAAAGTGTTAATATGTAGTAAAAACCTGAGAAATCCGTCCGTTTTCGTCATTTGTTATCGAATCGACTTAAAGCCAGATCGTCACATTGGCCGCTCTTCTCTCTGAAACGGTTGTATGTATCGTCTGAAAGCTATGTCGCGTGCTCCAGTATGCGGAGACACTAAAAGCACCATAGTAGAACATAGATGAAGCTTCCAAGATGATGTAATAGCCAGTAAGAATTAGTACAATACCAGATTTAGGTATCGATTATTGACTTTTTAGCTGGATTTGGTGCCTTGGGCATGAGCTAGGACCTTAAGATTCTGCATGAAAGGAGGACTAGCAGCCGAATTGCACGCGAGATTGTGAAAAGTGTTCATATGTAGTAAAAACCTGAGAAATCCGTCTGTATTCGTCATTTGGTATGGAATCGACTTAAAGCCAGATCGTCACATTGGCCGCTCTTCTCTCTGAAACGGTTGTACTTATCGTCTGCAAAGCTATGTCGCGTGCTGCGGTTTGTGGAGACACTAAAAGCACCATAGTAGAACACAGATGAAGCTTCTAAGTTGATGTAATAGCCAGTAAGAAGTAGTACAATTCAAGTTTCAGGTATCGATTATTGACTTTTTAGCTGGCCTTGGTGCATTGGACGTGAGCTAGGACCTTAAGACTCTGCATGAAAGGAGGACTAGCAGCCGAGTTCACGGGAGAATGTAAAAGTGTTCATATGTAGTAAAAACCTGAGAAATCCGTCCGTTTTCGTCATTTGTTATCGAATCGACTTAAAGCCAGATCGTCACATTGGCCGCTCTTCTCCTTGAAACGGTTGTACTTATCGTCTGCAAAGCTATGTCGCGTGTTGCGGTATGTGGAGACACTAAAAGCACCATTGTCGAACACAGATGAAGCTTCTAAGTGTATGTAATAGCCAGTAAGAAGTAGTACAACTCAAGTTTTAGGTATCGATTATTGACTTTTTAGCTGGCTTTGGTGCCTTGGACATGAGCTAGGACCATAAGATTCTGCATGAGAGGAGGACTAGCAGCCGAGCAGCATGGGAGAATGTGAAACGTGTTCATATGTAGTAAAAACCTGAGAAATTCGTCCGTTTTCGTCATTTGTTATCGAATCGACTTAAAGCCAGATCGTCGCATTGGCCGCTCTTCTCTCTGAAACGGTTGTACTTATCGTCTGAAAGCTATATCGCGTGCTGCGGTATGCGGAGACACTAAAAGCACCATTGTAGAACACAGATGAAGCTTCTAAGATGATGTAATAGCCAGTAAGAATTAGTACAATACCAGATTTAGGTATCGATTATTGAATTTTCAGCTGGATTTGGTGCCTAGGGCATGAGCTAGGACCTTAAGATTCTGCATGAAAGGAGGACTAGCAACCGAATTGCACGCGAGATTGGGAAAAGTGTTCATATGTAGTAAAAACCTGAGAAATCGGTCTGTATTCGTCATTTGATATGGAATCGACTTAAAGCCAGATTGTCACATTGGCCGCTCTTCTCTCTGAAACGGTTGTACTTATCGTCTGCAAAGCTATGTCGCGTGCTGCGGTTTGTGGAGACACTAAAAGCACCATAGTAGAACACAGATGAAGCTTCTAAGATGATGTAATAGCCAGTAAGATGTAGTACAATTCAAGTGTTAGGTATCGATTATTGACTTTTTAGCTGGCTTTGGTGCCTTGGACATGAGCTAGGACCTTAAGATTCTGCAAGAAAGGAGGACTAGCTGCCGAGTTGCACGGGAGAATGTGAAAAGTGTTCATATGTAGTAAAAACCTGAGAAATCCGTCCGTTTTCGCCATTTGTTATCGAATCGACTTAAAGCCAGATCGTCACATTGACCGCTCTTCGCTCTGAAACGGTTGTACTTATCGTCTGCAAAGCTATGTCGCGTGCTGCAGTAAGCGGAGACACTAATAGCACCATAGTAGAACACAGATGAAGCTTCTAAGTTGATGTAATAGCCAGTAAGAAGTAGTACAATTCAAGTTTTAGGTATCGATTATTGACTTTTTAGCTGGCCTTGGTGCATTGGACGTGAGCTAGGACCTTAAGATTCTGCATGAAAGGAGGACTAGCAGCCGAGTAGCAAGGGAGAATGTGAAAAGTGTTCATATGTAGTAAAAACCTGAGAAATCCGTCCGTTTT
Organism: Schistocerca gregaria; assembly: GCF_023897955.1. Classification (NCBI taxonomy): domain Eukaryota; kingdom Metazoa; phylum Arthropoda; class Insecta; order Orthoptera; family Acrididae; genus Schistocerca; species Schistocerca gregaria. Next base: position 581,606,322 of record NC_064925.1, read on the forward strand.
CTTCATTTGTTATGGAATCGATTTAAAGCCAGGTCGTCACATTGTCCGCTCTTCTCTCTGAAACGGTTGCACATATCGTCTGCAGAGCTCTGTCGCGTGCTGCGATATGCGAGGACACTAAAATCACCATAGTAGAACATTGATGAAGCTTCTAAGTTGATGTAATAGCTAGTAAGAATTAGTACAATACCAGATTTAGGTATCGATTATTGACTTTTTAGCTGGATTTGGTGCCTTGGACATGAGCTAGGACCTTAAGGTTCTGCATGAAAGGAGGACTAGCAGCCGAATTGCACGGGAGAATGTGAAAAGTGTTCATATGAAGCAAAAACCTGAGAAATCCGTCCGTTTTCTTCATTTGTTACGGAATCGATTTAAAGCCAGGTCGTCACATTGTCCGCTCTTCTCTCTGAAACGGTTGTACATATCGTCTGCAAAGCTATGTCGCGTGCTGCGATATGCGGGGACACTAAAATCACCATAGTAGAACATTGATGAAGCTTCTAAGTTGATGTAATAGCTAGTAAGAATTAGTACAATACCAGATTTAGGTATCGATTATTGACTTTTTAGCTGGATTTGGTGCCTTGGACATGAGCTAGGACCTTAAGGTTCTGCATGAAAGGAGGACTAGCAGCCGAATTGCACGCCAGATTGTGAAAAGTGTTCATATGTAGTAAAAACCTGAGAAATCCGTCTGTATTCGTCATTTGGTATGCAATCGACTTAAAGCCAGATCTTCACATTGGCCGCTCTTCTCTCTGAAACGGTTGTACATATCGTCTGCAAAGCTATGTCGCGTGTTGCGGTATGTGGAGATACTAAAAGCACCATTGTCGAACACAGTTGAAGCTTCTAAGTGTATGTAATAGCCAGTAAGAAGTAGTACAACTCAAGTTTTAGGTATCGATTATTGACTTTTTGGCTGGCTTTGGTGCCTTGGACATGAGCTAGGACCATAAGATTCTGCATGAAAGGAGGACTAGCAGCCAAGCTGCATGGGAGAATGTGAAACGTGTTCATATGTAGTAAAAACCTGAGAAATTCGTCCGTTTTCGTCATTTGTTATCGAATCGACTTAAAGCCAGATCGTCGCATTGGCCGCTCTTCTCTCTGAAACGGTTGTACTTATCGTCTGAAAGCTATGTCGCGTGCTGCGGTATGCGGAGACACTAAAAGCACCATTGTAGAACACAGATGAAGCTTCTAAGATGATGTAATAGCCAGTAAGAATTAGTACAATACCAGATTTAGGTATCGATTATTGAATTTTCAGCTGGATTTGGTGCCTTGGACATGAGCTAGGACCTTAAGATTCTGCATGAAAGGAGGACTAGCAGCCGAATTGCACGCGAGATTGTGAAAAGTGTCCATGTGTAGTAAAAACCTGAGAAATCGGTCTGTATTTTTCATTTGGTATGGATCGACATAAAGCCAGATTGTCACATTGGCCGCTCTTCTCTCTGAAACGGTTGTACTTATCGTCTGCAAAGCTATGTCGCGTGCTGCGGTTTGTGGAGACACTAAAAGCACCATAGTAGAACACAGATGAAGCTTCTAAGATGATGTAATAGCCAGTAAGATGTAGTACAATTCAAGTGTTAGGTATCGATTATTGACTTTTTAGCTGACTTTGGTGCCTTGGACATGAGCTAGGACCTTAAGATTCTGCAAGAAAGGAGGACTAGCTGCCGAGTTGCACGGGAGAATGTGAAAAGTGTTCATATTTAGTAAAAACCTGAGAAATCCGTCCGTTTTCGTCATTTGTTATCGAATCGACTTAAAGCCAGATCGTCACATTGGCCGCTCTTCGCTCTGAAACGGTTGTACTTATCGTCTGCAAAGCTATGTCGCGTGCTGCAGTAAGCGGAGACACTAATAGCACCATAGTAGAACACAGATGAAGCTTCTAAGTTGATGTAATAGCCAGTAAGAAGTAGTACAATTCAAGTTTTAGGTATCGATTATTGACTTTTTAGCTGGCCTTGGTGCATTGGACGTGAGCTAGGACCTTAAGATTCTGCATGAAAGGAGGACTAGCAGCCGAGTAGCAAGGGAGAATGTGAAAAGTGTTCATATGTAGTAAAAACCTGAGAAATCCGTCCGTTTTCTTCATTTGTTATGGAATCGATTTAAAGCCAGGTCGTCACATTGTCCGCTCTTCTCTCTGAAACGGTTGTACATATCGTCTGCAGAGCTATGTCGCGTGCTGCGATATGCGGGGACACTAAAATCGCCATAGTAGAACATTGATGAAGCTTCTAAGTTGATGTAATAGCTAGTAAGAATTAGTACAATACCAGATTTAGGTATCGATTATTGACTTTTTAGCTGGATTTGGTGCCTTGGACATGAGCTAGGACCTTAAGATTCTGCATGAAAGGAGGACTAGCAGCCGAATTGCACGCGAGATTGTGAAAAGTGTTCATATGTACTAAAAACCTGAGAAATCCGTCCGTATACGTCATTTGTTATGGAATCGACTTAAAGCCAGATCGTCACATTGGCCGCTCTTCTCTCTGAAACGGTTGTACTTATCGTCTGCAAAGCTATGTCGCGTGCTGCTGTTTGTGGAGACACTAAAAGCACCATAGTAGAACACAGATGAAGCTTCTAAGATGATGTAATAGCCAGTAAGAAGTAGTAGAATTCAAGTTTTAAGTATCGATTATTGACTTTTTAGCTGGCTTTGGTGCCTTGGACATGAGCTAGGACCTTAAGACTCTGCATGAAAAGAGGACTAGCAGCCGAGTTGCATGGGAGGATGTGAAAAGTGTTCATATGTAGTAAAAACCTGAGAAATCCGTCCATTTTCTTCATTTGTTACGGAATCGATTTAAAGCCAGGTCGTCACATTGTCCGCTCTTCTCTCTGAAACGGTTGTACATATCGTCGGCTAAGCTATGTCGCGTGCTGCGATATGCGGGGACACTAAAATCACCATAGTAGAACATTGATGAAGCTTCTAAGTTGATGTAATAGCTAGTAAGAATTAGTAAAATACCAGATTTAGGTATCGATTATTGACTTTTTAGCTGGATTTGGTGCCTTGGACATGAGCTAGGACCTTAAGGTTCTGCATGAAAGGAGGACTAGCAGCCGAATTGCACGCGAGATTGTGAAAAGTGTTCATATGTAGTAAAAACCTGAGAAATCCGTCTGTATTCGTCATTTGGTATGCAATCGACTTAAAGCCAGATCTTCACATTGGCCGCTCTTCTCTCTGAAACGGTTGTACATATCGTCTGCAAAGCTATGTCGCGTGTTGCGGTATGTGGAGACTCTAAAAGCACCATAGTAGAACACAGATGATGCTTGTAAGTTGATGTAATAGCCAGTAAGAAGTAGTACAACTCATGTTCTAGGTATCGATTATTGACTTTTTAACTAGCTTTGGTGCCTTGGACATAGCTAGGACCATAAGATTCTGCATGAAAGGAGGACTAGCAGCCGAGTTCACGGGAGAATGTGAAAAGTGTTCATAAGTAGTAAAATCCTGAGAATTCCGTCCGTTTTCGTCATTTGTTATCGAATCGACTTAAAGATAGATCGTCACATTGACCGCTCTTCTCTCTGAAACGGTTGTACTTATCGTCTGAAAGCTATGTCGCGTGCTGCGGTATGCGGAGTCACTAAAAGCACCATAGTAGGACACAGATGAAGCTTCTAAGTTGATGTAATAGCCAGTAAAAAGTAGTACATCTCAAGTTCTAGGTATCGATTATTGACTTTTTAGCTGGCTTTGGTGCCTTGGACATGAGCTAGGACCATAAGATTCTGCATGAAAGGGGTACTAGCAGCCGAGTTGAACGGGAGGATGTGAAAAGTCTTCATATGTAGTAAAAACCTGAGAAATCCGTCCGTATTCGTCATTTGTTATCGAATCGACTTAAAGCCAGATCGTCACATTGGCCGCTCTTCTCTCTGCAACGGTTGTACTTATCGTCTGAAAGATATGTCGCGTGCTGCGGTATGCAGAGACACTAAAAGCACCATAGTAGAACACAGATGAAGCTTCTAAGATGATGTAATAGCCAGTAAGAAGTAGTACAACTCAAGTTATAGGTATCGATTATTGACTTTTTAGCTTGCTTTGGTGCCTTGGACATGAGCTAGGACCATAAGATTCTGCATGAAAGGAGGACTAGCAGCCGAGTTGCATGGGAGAATGTAAAAAGTGTTCATATGTAGTAAAAACCTGAGAAATCCGTCCGTTTTCGCCATTTGTTATCGAATCGACTTAAAGCCAGATCGTCACATTGGCCACTCTTCTCTCTGAAACGGTTGTACTTATCGTCTGAAAGCTATGTCGTGTGATGCAGTATGCGGAGACACTAAAAGCACCATAGTAGAACACAGATGAAGCATCTAAGTTGATGTAATAGCCAGTAAAAAGTAGTACATCTCAAGTTCTAGGTATCGATTATTGACTTTTTAGCTGGCTTTGGTGCCTTGGACATGAGGTAGGACCATAAGATTCTGCATGAAAGGAGGACTAGCAGCCGAGTGGCACGGGAGAATGTGAAAAGTGTTCATATGTAGTAAAATCCTGAGAAATCCGTCCGTTTTTGTCATTTGTTATCGAATCGACTTAAAGCCAGATCGTCACATTGGCCGCTCTCCTCTCTGAAACGGTTGTACTTATCGTCTGAAAGCTATGTCGCGTGCTGCGGTACGCGGAGACACTAAAAGCACCATAGTAGGACACAGATGAAGCTTCTAAGATGATGAAATAGCCAGTAAGAATTAGTACAATACCAGTTTTAGGTATCGATTATTGACTTTTTAGCAGGCTTTGGTGCCTTGGACATGAGCTAGGACCTTAAGATTCTGCATGAAAGGAGGACTAGCAGCCGAATTGCACGCGAGATTGTGAAAAGTGTTCATATGTAGAAAAAACCTGAGAAATCCGTCTGTATTCGTCATTTGGTATGGAATCGACTTAAAGCCAGATCGTCACATTGGGCGCTCTTCTCTCTGAAACGGTTGTAATTATCGTCTGCAAAGCTATGTCGCGTGCTGCGGTTTGTGGAGACACTAAAAGCACCATAGTAGAACACAGATGAAGCTTCTAAGTTGATGTAATAGCCAGTAAGAAGTATTACAATTCAAGTTTTAGGTATCGATTATTGACTTTTTAGCTGGCCTTGGTACATTGGACGTGAGCTAGGACCTTAAGATTCTGCATGAAAGGAGGACTAGCAGCCGAGTTGCATGGGAGAATGTGAAACGTGTTCATATGTATTAAAAACCTGAGAAATCCGTCCGTTTTCGTCATTTGTTATCGAATCGACTTAAAGCCAGATCGTCGCATTGGCCGCTCTTCTCTCTGAAACGGTTGTACTTATCGTCTGAAAGCTATGTCGCGTGCTGCGGTATGCGGAGACACAAAAAGCACCATAGTAGAACACAGATGAAGCTTTTACGATGATGTAATAGCAAGTAAGAATTAGTACAATACCAGTTTTACGTATCGGTTATTGACTTTTTAGCTGGCTTTGGTGCCTTGGACATGAGCTAGGACCTTAAGATTCTGCATGAAAGGAGGACTAGCAGCCAAATTGCACGGGAGAATGTGAAAAGTGTTCATATGTAGTACAAACCTGAGAAATCAGTCCGTTTTCTTCATTTGTTACGGAATCGATTTAAAGCCAGGTCGTCACATTGTCCGCTCTTCTCTCTGAAACGGTTGTACATATCGTCTGCAAAGCTATGTCGCGTGCTGCGATATGCGGGGACACTAAAATCACCATAGTAGAACATTGATGAAGCTTCTAAGTTGATGTAATAGCTAGTAAGAATTAGTAAAATACCAGATTTAGGTATCGATTATTGACATTTTAGCTGGATTTGGTGCCTTGGACATGAGCTAGGACCATACGATTCTGCATGAAAGGAGGACTAGCAGCCGAGTTGCACGGGAGAATGTGAAAAGTGTTCATATGTAGTAAAAACCTGAGAAATCCGTCTGTATTCGTCATTTAGTATGCAATCGACTTAAAGCCAGATCTTCACATTGGCCGCTCTTCTCTCTGAAACGGTTGTACATATCGTCTGCAAAGCTATGTCGCGTGTTGCGGTATGTGGAGACTCTAAAAGCACCATAGTAGAACACAGATGATGCTTGTAAGTTGATGTAATAGCCAGTAAGAAGTAGTACAACTCAAGTTCTAGGTATCGATTATTGACTTTTTAGCTAGCTTTGGTGCCTTGGACATAGCTAGGACCATAAGATTCTGCATGAAAGGAGGACTAGCAGCCGAGTTCACGGGAGAATGTGAAAAGTGTTCATATGTAGTAAAATCCTGAGAAATCCGTCCGTTTTCGTCATTTGTTATCGAATCGACTTAAAGATAGATCGTCACATTGACCGCTCTTCTCTCTGAAACGGTTGTACTTATCGTCTGAAAGCTATGTCGCGTGCTGCGGTATGCGGAGACACTAAAAGCACCATAGTAGGACACAGATGAAGCTTCTAAGATGATGAAATAGCCAGTAAGAATTAGTATAATACCAGTTTTTGGTATCGATTATTGACTTTTTAGCAGGCTTCGGTGCCTTGGACATGAGCTAGGACCTTAAGATTCTGCATGAAAGGAGGACTAGCAGCCGAGTTGCACGGGAGGATGTGAAAAGTGTTCATATGTAGTAAAAACCTGAGAAATCCGTCCGTTTTCGTCTTTGTTATCGAATCGACTTAAAGCCAGGTCGTCACATTGGCCGCTCTTCTCTCTGAAACGGTTGTACATATCGTCTGCAAAGCTATGTCGCGTGTTGCGGTATGTGGAGACTCTAAACGCACCATAGTAAAACACAGATGATGCTTGTAAGTTGATGTAATAGCCAGTAAGAAGTAGTACAACTCAAATTCTAGGTATCGATTATTGACTTTTTAGCTGGCTTTGGTGCCTTGGACATGAGCTAGCACCATAAGATTCTGCATGAAAGGAGGACTAGCAGCCGAGTTGCACGGGAGAATGTGAAAAGTGTTCATATGTAGTAAAAACCTGAGAAATCCGTCCGTTTTCGTCATTTGTTATCGAATCGACTTAAAGCCAGATCGTCACATTGGCCGCTCTTCTCTCTGAAACGGTTGTACTTATCGTCTGAAAGCTATGTCGCGTGCTGCAGTAAGCGGAGACACTATAAGCACCATAGTAGAACATAGATAAAGCTTCCAAGATGATGTAATAGCCAGTAAGAATTAGTACAATACCAGATTTAGGTATCGATTATTGACTTTTTAGCTGGATTTGGTGCCTTGGACATGAGCTAGGACCTTAAGATTCTGCATGAAAGGAGGACTAGCAGCCGAATTGCACGCGAGATTTTGAAAAGTGGTCATATGTAGTAAAAACCTGAGAAATCCGTCTGTATTCGTCATTTGGTATGGATCGACTTAAAGCCAGATCGTCACATTGGCCGCTCTTCTCTCTGAAACGGTTGTACTTATCGTCTGCAAAGCTATGTCGCGTGCTGCGGTTTGTGGAGACACTAAAAGCACCATAGTAGAACACAGATGAAGCTTCTAAGTTGATGTAATAGCCAGTAAGAAGTAGTACAATTCAAGTTTCAGGTATCGATTATTGACTTTTTAGCTGGCCTTGGTGCATTGGACGTGAGCTAGGACCTTAAGACTCTGCATGAAAGGAGGACTAGCAGCCGAGTAGCAAGGGAGAATGTGAAACGTGTTCATATGTAGTAAAAACCTGAGTAATTCGTCCGTTTTCGTCATTTGTTATCGAATCGACTTAAAGCCAGATCGTCGCATTGTCCGCTCTTCTCTCTGAAACGGTTGTACTTATCGTCTGAAAGCTATGTCGCGTGCTGCGGTATGCGGAGACACTAAAAGCACCATAGTAGAACACAGATGAAGCTTCTAAGATGATGTAATAGCCAGTAAGAATTAGTACAATACCAGATTTAGGTATCGATTATTGAATTTTTAGCTGGATTTGGTGCCTTGGACATGAGCTAGGACCTTAAGATTCTGCATGAAAGCAGGACTAGCAGGCGAGTTGCACGGGAGAATGTGAAAAGTGTTCATATGTAGTAAAAACCTGAGAAATCCGTCCGTTTTCGTCATTTGTTATCGAATCGACTTAAAGCCAGGTCGTCACTTTGGCCGCTCTTCTCTCTGAAACGGTTGTACATATCGTCTGCAAAGCTATGTCGCGTGTTGCGGTATTTGGAGACTCTAAAAGCACGATAGTAGAACACAGCTGAAGCTTCTAAGTTGATGTAATAGCCAGTAAGAAGTAATACATCTCAAGTTCTAGGTATCGATTATTGACTTTTTAGCTGGCTTTGGTGCCTTGGACATGAGCTAGGACCATAAGATTCTGCATCAAACGAGGACTAGCAGCCGAGTTGCACGAGAGAATGTGAAAAGTGTTCATATGTAGTACAAGCCTGAGAATTCCGTCCGTTTTCGTCATTTGTTATCGAATCGACTTAAAGCCAGATCGTCACATTGGCCGCTCTTCTCTCTGAAACGGTTGTACTTATCGTCTGCAAAGCTATGTCGCGTGATGCGGTATGAGGAGACACTAAAAGCACCATAGTAGAACACAGATGAAGCTTCTAAGATGAAGTAATAGCCAGTAAGAAGTAGTACAACTCAAGTGCTAGGTATCGATTATTGACTTTTTAGCTTGCTTTGGTGCCTTGGACATGAGCTAGGACCATAAGATTCTGCATGAAAGGAGGACTAGCAGCCGAGTTGCATGGGAGAATGTGAAAAGTGTTCATATGTAGTAAAAATCTGAGAAATCCGTCCGTTTTCGTCATTTGTTATCGAATCGACTTAAAGCCAGATCGTCACATTAGCTGGTCTTCTCTCTGAAACGGTTGTACTTATCGTCTGAAAGCTATGTCGCGTGCTGCAGTATGCGGAGACACTAAAAGCACCATAGTAGAACACAGATGAAGCATCTAAGATGATGTAATAGCCAGTAAGAATTAGTACAATACCAGATTTAGGTATCGATTATTGACTTTTTAGCTGGCTTTGGTGCCTTGGACATGAGCTAGGACCTTAAAATTCTGCATGAAAGGAGGACTAGCAGCCGAATTGCACGCGAGATTGTGAAAAGTGTTTATATGTAGTAAAAACCTGAGAAATCCGTCCGTATTCGTCATTTCCTATGGAATCGACTTAAAGCCAGATCGTCACATTGGCAGCTCTTCTCTCTGAAACGGTTGTACTTACCGTCTGCAAAGCTATGTCGCGTGCTGCGGTATGCGGAGACACTAAAAGCACCATTGTAGAACACAGATGAAGATTCTAAGTTGATGTAATAACCAGTAAGAAGTAGTACAATTCAAGTTTTAAGTATCGATTATTGACTTTTTAGCTGGCTTTGGTGCCTTGGACATGAGCTAGGACCTTAAGATTCTGCATTAAAGGAGGACTAGCAGCCAAGTTGCACGGGGGAATGTGAAAAGCGTTCATATGTAGTAAAAACCTGAGACATCCGTCCGTTTTCGTCATTTGTTATCGAATCGACTTAAAGCCAGGTCGTCACATTGGCCGCTCTTCTGTCTGAAACGGTTGTACATATCGTCTGCAAAGCTATGTCGCGTGTTGCGGTATGTGGAGACTCTAAAAGCACCATAGTAGAACACAGATGAAGCTTCTAAGTTGATGTAATATCCAGTAAGAAGTAGTACATCTCAAGTTCTAGGTATCGATTATTGAATTTTTAGCTGGCTTTGGTGCCTTGGACATGAGCTAGGACCTTAAGATTCTGCTTGAAATGAGGACTAGCAGCCGAGTTGCACGGGAGGATGTGAAAAGTGTTCATATGTAGTAAAAACCTGAGACATCCGTCCGTTTTCGTCATTTGTTATTGAATCGACTTAAAGCCAGATCGTCACATTGGCCGCTCTTCGCTCTGAAACGGTTGTACCTATCGCCCGCAAAGCTATGTCGCGTGCTGCGTTATGCGGAGACACTAATAGCACCATAGTAGATCACAGATGAAGCTTCAAAGTTGATGTAATAACCAGTAAGAAGTAGTACAATGCAAGTTTTAGGTATCGATTATTGACATTTTAGCTGGCTTTGGTGCCTTGGACATGAGCTAGGACCATACGATTCTGCATGAAAGGAGGACTAGCAGCCGAGTTGCACGGGAGAATGTGAAAAGTGTTCATATGTAGTAAAAACCTGAGAAATCCGTCTGTATTCGTCATTTGTTATCAAATCGACTTAAAGACAGATCGTCACATTGGCCGCTCTTCTCTCTGAATCGGTTGTACTTATCGTCTGAAAGCTTGGCGCGTGCTGCGGTATGCGGAGACACTAAAAGCACCATAGTAGAACACAGATGAAGCTTCTAAGATGATGTAATAGCCAGTAAGAAGTAGTACAACTCAAGTTCTAGGAATCGATTATTGACATTTTAGCTGGCTTTGGTGCCTTGGACATGAGCTAGGACCATACGATTCTGCATGAAAGGAGGACTAGCAGCCGAGTTGCACGGGAGAATGTGAAAAGTGTTCATATGTAGTAAAAACCTGAGAAATCCGTCCGTTTTCGTCATTTGTTATCGAATCGACTTAAAGCCAGATCGTCACATTGGCCACTCTTGTTTCTGAAACTGTTGTACTTATCGTCTGAAAGCTATGTCGCGTGCTGCAGTATGCGGAGACACTAAAAGCACCATAGCAGAACACAGATGAAGCTTCTAAGATGATGTAATAGCCAGTAAGAATTAGTACAATACCAGATTTAGGTATCGATTATTGACTCTTTTAGCTGGCTTTGGTGCGTTGGACATGAGCTAGGACCTTACGATTCTGCATGAAAGGAGGTCTAGCAGCCGAATTGCACGCGAGATTGTGAACAGTGTTCATATGTAGTAAAAACCTGAGAAATTCGTCCGTATTCGTCATTTGTTGTGGAATCTACTTAAAGCCAGATCGTCACATTGGCCGCTCTTCTCTCTGAAACGGTTGTACTTATCGTCTGCAAAGCTATGTCGCGTGCTGCGGTATGCGGAGACACTAAAAGCACCATAGTAGAACACAGATGAAGTTTCTAAGATGATGTAATAGCCAGTAAGAAGTAGTACAATTCAAGTTTTAAGTATCGATTATTGACTTTTTAGCTGGCTTTGGTGCCTTGGACATGAGCTAGGACCTTAAGATTCTGCCTGAAAGGAGGACTAGCAGCCGAGTTGCACGGGAGGATGTGAAAAGTGTTCATATGTAGTAAAAACCTGAGACGTCCGTCCGTTTTCGTCATTTGTTATCGAATCGACTTAAAGCCAGATCGTCACATTGGCCGCTCTTCGCTCTGAAACGGTTGTACCTATCGCCTGCAAAGCTATGTCGCGTGCTGCGTTATGCGGAGACACTAATAGCACCATAGTAGATCACAGATGAAGCTTCAAAGTTGATGTAATAACCAGTAAGAAGTAGTACAATCCAAGTTTTAGGTATCGATTATTGACTTTTTAGCTGGCTTTGGTGCATTGGACGTGAGCTAAGACCTTAGGATTCTGCATGAAAGGAGGACTAGCAGCCAAGTTGCACGGGAGGATGTGAAAAGTGTTCATATGTAGTAAAAACCTGAGAAATCCGTCCGTTTTCGTCATTTGTTATCGAATCGAAATAAAGCCAGAACGTCACATTGGCCGCTCTTCTCTCTAAAACGGTTGTACTAATCGTCTGCAAAGCTATGTCGCGTGATGCGATATGTGGTGGCACTAAAAGCACCATAGTAGAACACAGATGAAGCTTCTAAGTTGATGTAATAACCAGTAAGAAGTAGTACAATTCAAGTTTTAAGTGTCGATTATTGACTTTTTAGCTGGCTTTGGTGCTTTGGACATGAGCTAGGACCTTAAGATTCTGCATGAAAGGAGGACTAGCAGGCGAGTTGCACGGGAGAATGTGAAAAGTGTTCATATGTAGTAAAAACCTGAGAAATCCGTCCGTTTCCGTCATTTGTTATCGAATCGACTTAAAGCCAGGTCGTCACATTGGCCGGTCTTCTCTCTGAAACGGTTGTACATATCGTCTGCAAAGCTATGTCGCGTGTTGCGGTGTGTGGAGACTCTAAAAGCACCATAGTAGAACACAGATGAAGCTTCTAAGTTGATGTAATAGCCAGTAAGAAGTAGTACATCTCAAGTTCTAGATATCGATTATTGACTTTTTAGCTGGCTTTGGTGCCTTGGACATGAGCTAGGACCATAAGATTCTGCATGAAACGAGGACTAGCATGCCGAGTTGCACGAGAGAGTGTGAAAAGTGTTCATATGTACTAAAAACCTGAGAAATCCGTCTGTATTCGTAATTTGTTATCGAATCGACTTAAAGCCAGATCGTCACATTGCCCGCTCTTCTCTCCGAAACGGTTGTACTTATCGTCCGCAAAGCTATGTCGCAGTGCTGCGGTATGTGGAGACTCTAATAGCACCATAGCAGAACACAGATGAAGCTTCTAAGTTGATGTAATAGCCAGTAAGAAGTAGTACAACTCAAGTTTTAGGTATCGATTATTGACTTTTTAGCTGGCTTTGGTGCCTTGGACATGAGCTAGGACCATAAGATTCTGCATGAAAGGAGGACTAGCAGCCGAGTTGCGCGGGACAATGTGAAAAGTGTTCATACGTAGTAAAAACCTGAGAAATCCGTTCGTTATCGTCATTTGTTATCGAAAGGACTTTAAGCCAGATCGTCACATTGGCCGCTCTGCTCTCAGAAACGGTTGTACTTATCGACTGCAAAGCTATGTCGCGTTCTGCGGTATGCGAAGACACTAAAATCACCATAGTAGAACACAGATGAAGCTTCTATGTTGATTTAATGGCCAGTAAGAAGTAGTACAATTTAAGTTTTAGGTATCGATTATTGACTTTTTAGCTGGCTTTGGTGCCTTGGACATGAGCTAGGACCTTAAGATTCTGCATGAAAGGAGGACTAGCAGGCGATTTGCACGAGAGAATGTGAAAAGTGTTCATATGTAGTAAAAACCTGAGAAATCCGTCCGTTTCCGTCATTTGTTATCGAATCGACTTAAAGCCAGGTCGTCACATTGGCCGGTCTTCTCTCTGAAACGGTTGTACATATCGTCTGCAAAGCTATGTCGCGTGTTGCGGTGTGTGGAGACTCTAAAAGCACCATAGTAGAACACAGATGAAGCTTCTAAGTTGATGTAATAGCCAGTAAGAAGTAGTACATCTCAAGTTCTAGTTATCGATTATTGACTTTTTAGCTGGCTTTGGTGCCTTGGACATGAGCTAGGACCATAAGATTCTGCATGAAACGAGGACTAGCATGCCGAGTTGCACGAGAGAGTGTGAAAAGTGTTCATATGTAGTAAAAACCTGAGAAATCCGTCTGTATTCGTCATTTGTTATCGAATCGACTTAAAGCCAGATCGCCACATTGGCCGCTCTTCTCTCTGAATCGGTTGTACTTATCGTCTGAAAGCTATGTCGCGTGCTGCGGTATGCGGAGACACTAAAAGCACCATAGTGGAACACAGATGAAGCTTCTAAGATGATGTAATAGCCAGTAAGAAGTAGTACAACTCAAGTTCTAGGTATCGATAATTGACATTTTAGCTGGCTTTGGTGCCTTGGACATGAGCTAGGACCATAAGATTCTGCATGAAAGGAGGACTAGCAGCCGAGTTGCACGGGAGAATGTGAAAAGTTTTCATATGTAGTAAAAACCTGAGAAATCCGTCCGTTTTCGTCATTTGTTATCGAATCGACTTAAAGCCAGATCGTCACATTGGCCACTCTTCTCTCTGAAACTGTTGTACTTATCGTCTGAAAGCTATGTCGCGTGCTGCAGTATGCGGAGACACTAAAAGCACCATAGTAGAACACAGATGAAGCTTCTAAGATGATGTAATAGCCAGTAAGATTTAGTACAATACCAGATTTAGGTATCGATTATTGACTTTTTAGCTGGCTTTGGTGCCTTGGACATGAGCTAGGACCTTACGATTCTGCATGAAAGGAGGACTAGCAGCCGAATTGCACGTGAGATTGTGAACAGTGTTCATATGTAGTAAAAACCTGAGAAATTCGTCCGTATTCGTCATTTGTTATGGAATCTACATAAAGCCAGATCGTCACATTGGCCGCTCTTCTCTCTGAAACGGTTGTACTTATCGTCTGCAAAGCTATGTCGCGTGCTGCGGTATGTGGAGACACTAAAAGCACCATAGTAGAACACAGATGAAGTTTCTAAGATGATGTAATAGCCAGTAAGAAGTAGTACAATTCAAGTTTTAAGTATCGATTATTGACTTTTTAGCTGGCTTTGGTGCCTTGGACATGAGCTAGGACCTTAAGATTCTGCATGAAAGGAGGACTAGCAGCAGAGTTGCACGGGAGGATGTGAAAAGTGTTCATATGTAGTAAAAACCTGAGACATCCGTCCGTTTTCGTCATTTGTTATTGAATCGACTTAAAGCCAGATCGTCACATTGGCCGCTCTTCGCTCTGAAACGGTTGTACCTATCGCCTGCAAAGCTATGTCGCGTGCTGCGTTATGCGGAGACACTAATAGCACCATAGTAGATCACAGATGAAGCTTCTAAGTTGATGTAATAACCAGTAAGAAGTAGTACAATCCAAGTTTTAGGTATCGACTATTGACTTTTTAGCTGGCTTTGGTGCATTGGACGTGAGCTAAGACCTTAAGATTCTGCATGAAAGGAGGACTAGCAGCCAAGTTGCACGGGAGGATGTGAAAAGTGTTCATATGTAGTAAAAACCTGAGAAATCCGTCCGTTTTCGTCATTTGTTATCGAATCGAAATAAAGCCAGATCGTCACATTGGCCGCTCTTCTCTCTAAAACGGTTGTACTAATCGTCTGCAAAGCTATGTCGCGTGATGCGATATGTGGTGGCACTAAAAGCACCATAGTAGAACACAGATGAAGCTTCTAAGTTGATGTAATAACCACTAAGAAGTAGTACAATTCAAGTTTTAAGTGTCGATTATTGACTTTTTAGCTGGCTTTGGTGCCTTGGACATGAGCTAGGACCTTAAGATTCTGCATGAAAGGAGGACTAGCAGGCGAGTTGCACGGGAGAATGTGAAAAGTGTTCATATGTAGTAAAAACCTGAGAAATCCGTCCGTTTCCGTCATTTGTTATCGAATCGACTTAAAGCCAGGTCGTCACATTGGACGGTCTTCTCTCTGAAACGGTTGTACATATCGTCTGCAAAGCTATGTCGCGTGTTGCGGTGTGTGGAGACTCTAAAAGCACCATAGTAGAACACAGCTGAAGCTTCTAAGTTGATGTAATAGCCAGTAAGAAGTAGTACATCTCAAGTTCTAGGTATCGATTATTGACTTTTTAGCTGGCTTTGGTGCCTTGGACATGAGCTAGGACCATAAGATTCTGCATGAAACGAGGACTAGCAGCCGAGTTGCACGAGAGAATGTGAAAAGTGTTCATATGTAGTACAAACCTGAGAAATCCGTCCGTTTTCGTCATTTGTTATCGAATCGACTTAAAGCCAGATCGTCACATTAGCTGGTCTTCTCTCTGAAACGGTTGTACTTATCGTCTGAAAGCTATGTCGCGTGCTGCAGTATGCGGAGACACTAAAAGCACCATAGTAGAACACAGATGAAGCATCTAAGATGATGTAATAGCCAGTAAGAATTAGTACAATACCAGATTTAGGTATCGATTATTGACTTTTTAGCTGGCTTTGGTGCCTTGGACATGAGCTAGGACCTTAAAATTCTGCATGAAAGGAGGACTAGCAGCCGAATTGCACGCGAGATTGTGAAAAGTGTTTATATGTAGTAAAAACCTGAGAAATCCGTCCGTATTCGTCATTTCCTATGGAATCGACTTAAAGCCAGATCGTCACATTGGCAGCTCTTCTCTCTGAAACGGTTGTACTTACCGTCTGCAAAGCTATGTCGCGTGCTGCGGTATGCGGAGACACTAAAAGCACCATTGTAGAACACAGATGAAGCTTCTAAGTTGATGTAATAACCAGTAAGAAGTAGTACAATTCAAGTTTTAAGTATCGATTATTGACTTTTTAGCTGGCTTTGGTGCCTTGGACATGAGCTAGGACCTTAAGATTCTGCATTAAAGGAGGACTAGCAGCCAAGTTGCACGGGAGAATGTGAAAAGCGTTCATATGTAGTAAAAACCTGAGACATCCGTCCGTTTTCGTCATTTGTTATCGAATCGACTTAAAGCCAGGTCGTCACATTGGCCGCTCTTCTGTCTGAAACGGTTGTACATATCGTCTGCAAAGCTATGTCGCGTGTTGCGGTATGTGGAGACTCTAAAAGCACCATAGTAGAACACAGATGAAGCTTCTAAGTTGATGTAATATCCAGTAAGAAGTAGTACATCTCAAGTTCTAGGTATCGATTATTGAATTTTTAGCTGGCTTTGGTGCCTTGGACATGAGCTAGGACCTTAAGATTCTGCATGAAATGAGGACTAGCAGCCGAGTTGCACGGGAGGATGTGAAAAGTGTTCATATGTAGTAAAAACCTGAGACATCCGTCCGTTTTCGTCATTTGTTATTGAATCGACTTAAAGCCAGATCGTCACATTGGCCGCTCTTCGCTCTGAAACGGTTGTACCTATCGCCCGCAAAGCTATGTCGCGTGCTGCGTTATGCGGAGACACTAATAGCACCATAGTAGATCACAGATGAAGCTTCAAAGTTGATGTAATAACCAGTAAGAAGTAGTACAATGCAAGTTTTAGGTATCGATTATTGACATTTTAGCTGGCTTTGGTGCCTTGGACATGAGCTAGGACCATACGATTCTGCATGAAAGGAGGACTAGCAGCCGAGTTGCACGGGAGAATGTGAAAAGTGTTCATATGTAGTAAAAACCTGAGAAATCCGTCTGTATTCGTCATTTGTTATCAAATCGACTTAAAGACAGATCGTCACATTGGCCGCTCTTCTCTCTGAATCGGTTGTACTTATCGTCTGAAAGCTTGGCGCGTGCTGCGGTATGCGGAGACACTAAAAGCACCATAGTAGAACACAGATGAAGCTTCTAAGATGATGTAATAGCCAGTAAGAAGTAGTACAACTCAAGTTCTAGGAATCGATTATTGACATTTTAGCTGGCTTTGGTGCCTTGGACATGAGCTAGGACCTTAAGATTCTGCATGAAAGGAGGACTAGCAGGCGAGTTGCACGGGAGAATGTGAAAAGTGTTCATATGTAGTAAAAACCTGAGAAATCCGTCCGTTTTCGTCATTTGTTATCGAATCGACTTAAAGCCAGATCGTCACATTGGCCACTCTTGTTTCTGAAACTGTTGTACTTATCGTCTGAAAGCTATGTCGCGTGCTGCAGTATGCGGAGACACTAAAAGCACCATAGCAGAACACAGATGAAGCTTCTAAGATGATGTAATAGCCAGTAAGAATTAGTACAATACCAGATTTAGGTATCGATTATTGACTCTTTTAGCTGGCTTTGGTGCGTTGGACATGAGCTAGGACCTTACGATTCTGCATGAAAGGAGGTCTAGCAGCCGAATTGCACGCGAGATTGTGAACAGTGTTCATATGTAGTAAAAACCTGAGAAATTCGTCCGTATTCGTCATTTGTTGTGGAATCTACTTAAAGCCAGATCGTCACATTGGCCGCTCTTCTCTCTGAAACGGTTGTACTTATCGTCTGCAAAGCTATGTCGCGTGCTGCGGTATGCGGAGACACTAAAAGCACCATAGTAGAACACAGATGAAGTTTCTAAGATGATGTAATAGCCAGTAAGAAGTAGTACAATTCAAGTTTTAAGTATCGATTATTGACTTTTTAGCTGGCTTTGGTGCCTTGGACATGAGCTAGGACCTTAAGATTCTGCCTGAAAGGAGGACTAGCAGCCGAGTTGCACGGGAGGATGTGAAAAGTGTTCATATGTAGTAAAAACCTGAGACGTCCGTCCGTTTTCGTCATTTGTTATCGAATCGACTTAAAGCCAGATCGTCACATTGGCCGCTCTTCGCTCTGAAACGGTTGTACCTATCGCCTGCAAAGCTATGTCGCGTGCTGCGTTATGCGGAGACACTAATAGCACCATAGTAGATCACAGATGAAGCTTCAAAGTTGATGTAATAACCAGTAAGAAGTAGTACAATCCAAGTTTTAGGTATCGATTATTGACTTTTTAGCTGGCTTTGGTGCATTGGACGTGAGCTAAGACCTTAGGATTCTGCATGAAAGGAGGACTAGCAGCCAAGTTGCACGGGAGGATGTGAAAAGTGTTCATATGTACTAAAAACCTGAGAAATCCGTCTGTATTCGTAATTTGTTATCGAATCGACTTAAAGCCAGATCGTCACATTGCCCGCTCTTCTCTCCGAAACGGTTGTACTTATCGTCCGCAAAGCTATGTCGCAGTGCTGCGGTATGTGGAGACTCTAATAGCACCATAGCAGAACACAGATGAAGCTTCTAAGTTGATGTAATAGCCAGTAAGAAGTAGTACAACTCAAGTTTTAGGTATCGATTATTGACTTTTTAGCTGGCTTTGGTGCCTTGGACATGAGCTAGGACCATAAGATTCTGCATGAAAGGAGGACTAGCAGCCGAGTTGCGCGGGACAATGTGAAAAGTGTTCATACGTAGTAAAAACCTGAGAAATCCGTTCGTTATCGTCATTTGTTATCGAAAGGACTTTAAGCCAGATCGTCACATTGGCCGCTCTGCTCTCAGAAACGGTTGTACTTATCGACTGCAAAGCTATGTCGCGTTCTGCGGTATGCGAAGACACTAAAATCACCATAGTAGAACACAGATGAAGCTTCTATGTTGATTTAATGGCCAGTAAGAAGTAGTACAATTTAAGTTTTAGGTATCGATTATTGACTTTTTAGCTGGCTTTGGTGCCTTGGACATGAGCTAGGACCTTAAGATTCTGCATGAAAGGAGGACTAGCAGGCGAGTTGCACGGGAGAATGTGAAAAGTGTTCATATGTAGTAAAAACCTGAGAAATCCGTCCGTTTCCGTCATTTGTTATCGAATCGACTTAAAGCCAGGTCGTCACATTGGACGGTCTTCTCTCTGAAGCGGTTGTACATATCGTCTGCAAAGCTATGTCGCGTGTTGCGGTGTGTGGAGACTCTAAAAGCACCATAGTAGAACACAGCTGAAGCTTCTAAGTTGATGTAATAGCCAGTAAGAAGTAGTACATCTCAAGTTCTAGGTATCGATTATTGACTTTTTAGCTGGCTTTGGTGCCTTGGACATGAGCTAGGACCATAAGATTCTGCATGAAACGAGGACTAGCAGCCGAGTTGCACGAGAGAATGTGAAAAGTGTTCATATGTAGTACAAACCTGAGAAATCCGTCCGTTTTCGTCATTTGTTATCGAATCGACTTAAAGCCAGATCGTCACATTGGCCGCTCTTCTCTCTGAAACGGTTGTACTTATCGTCTGAAAGCTATGTCGCGTGCTGCGGTATGCGGAGACACTAAAAGCACCATAGTAGAACACAGATGAAGCTTCTAAGATGAAGTAATAGCCAGTAAGAAGTAGTACAACTCAAGTGCTAGGTATCGATTATTGACTTTTTAGCTTGCTTTGGTGCCTTGGACATGAGCTAGGACCATAAGATTCTGCATAAAAGGAGGACTAGCAGCCGAGTTGCATGGGAGAATGTGAAAAGTGTTCATATGTAGTAAAAATCTGAGAAATCCGTCCGTTTTCGTCATTTGTTATCGAATCGACTTAAAGCCAGATCGTCACATTAGCTGGTCTTCTCTCTGAAACGGTTGTACTTATCGTCTGAAAGCTATGTCGCGTGCTGCAGTATGCGGAGACACTAAAAGCACCATAGTAGAACACAGATGAAGCATCTAAGATGATGTAATAGCCAGTAAGAATTAGTACAATACCAGATTTAGGTATCGATTATTGACTTTTTAGCTGGCTTTGGTGCCTTGGACATGAGCTAGGACCTTAAAATTCTGCATGAAAGGAGGACTAGCAGCCGAATTGCACGCGAGATTGTGAAAAGTGTTTATATGTAGTAAAAACCTGAGAAATCCGTCCGTATTCGTCATTTCCTATGGAATCGACTTAAAGCCAGATCGTCACATTGGCAGCTCTTCTCTCTGAAACGGTTGTACTTACCGTCTGCAAAGCTATGTCGCGTGCTGCGGTATGCGGAGACACTAAAAGCACCATTGTAGAACACAGATGAAGCTTCTAAGTTGATGTAATAACCAGTAAGAAGTAGTACAATTCAAGTTTTAAGTATCGATTATTGACTTTTTAGCTGGCTTTGGTGCCTTGGACATGAGCTAGGACCTTAAGATTCTGCATTAAAGGAGGACTAGCAGCCAAGTTGCACGGGAGAATGTGAAAAGCGTTCATATGTAGTAAAAACCTGAGACATCCGTCCGTTTTCGTCATTTGTTATCGAATCGACTTAAAGCCAGGTCGTCACATTGGCCGCTCTTCTGTCTGAAACGGTTGTACATATCGTCTGCAAAGCTATGTCGCGTGTTGCGGTATGTGGAGACTCTAAAAGCACCATAGTAGAACACAGATGAAGCTTCTAAGTTGATGTAATATCCAGTAAGAAGTAGTACATCTCAAGTTCTAGGTATCGATTATTGAATTTTTAGCTGGCTTTGGTGCCTTGGACATGAGCTAGGACCTTAAGATTCTGCATGAAATGAGGACTAGCAGCCGAGTTGCACGGGAGGATGTGAAAAGTGTTCATATGTAGTAAAAACCTGAGACATCCGTCCGTTTTCGTCATTTGTTATTGAATCGACTTAAAGCCAGATCGTCACATTGGCCGCTCTTCGCTCTGAAACGGTTGTACCTATCGCCCGCAAAGCTATGTCGCGTGCTGCGTTATGCGGAGACACTAATAGCACCATAGTAGATCACAGATGAAGCTTCAAAGTTGATGTAATAACCAGTAAGAAGTAGTACAATGCAAGTTTTAGGTATCGATTATTGACATTTTAGCTGGCTTTGGTGCCTTGGACATGAGCTAGGACCATACGATTCTGCATGAAAGGAGGACTAGCAGCCGAGTTGCACGGGAGAATGTGAAAAGTGTTCATATGTAGTAAAAACCTGAGAAATCCGTCTGTATTCGTCATTTGTTATCAAATCGACTTAAAGACAGATCGTCACATTGGCCGCTCTTCTCTCTGAATCGGTTGTACTTATCGTCTGAAAGCTTGGCGCGTGCTGCGGTATGCGGAGACACTAAAAGCACCATAGTAGAACACAGATGAAGCTTCTAAGATGATGTAATAGCCAGTAAGAAGTAGTACAACTCAAGTTCTAGGAATCGATTATTGACATTTTAGCTGGCTTTGGTGCCTTGGACATGAGCTAGGACCTTAAGATTCTGCATGAAAGGAGGACTAGCAGGCGAGTTGCACGGGAGAATGTGAAAAGTGTTCATATGTAGTAAAAACCTGAAAAATCCGTCCGTTTTCGTCATTTGTTATCGAATCGACTTAAAGCCAGATCGTCACATTGGCCACTCTTGTTTCTGAAACTGTTGTACTTATCGTCTGAAAGCTATGTCGCGTGCTGCAGTATGCGGAGACACTAAAAGCACCATAGCAGAACACAGATGAAGCTTCTAAGATGATGTAATAGCCAGTAAGAATTAGTACAATACCAGATTTAGGTATCGATTATTGACTCTTTTAGCTGGCTTTGGTGCGTTGGACATGAGCTAGGACCTTACGATTCTGCATGAAAGGAGGTCTAGCAGCCGAATTGCACGCGAGATTGTGAACAGTGTTCATATGTAGTAAAAACCTGAGAAATTCGTCCGTATTCGTCATTTGTTGTGGAATCTACTTAAAGCCAGATCGTCACATTGGCCGCTCTTCTCTCTGAAACGGTTGTACTTATCGTCTGCAAAGCTATGTCGCGTGCTGCGGTATGCGGAGACACTAAAAGCACCATAGTAGAACACAGATGAAGTTTCTAAGATGATGTAATAGCCAGTAAGAAGTAGTACAATTCAAGTTTTAAGTATCGATTATTGACTTTTTAGCTGGCTTTGGTGCCTTGGACATGAGCTAGGACCTTAAGATTCTGCCTGAAAGGAGGACTAGCAGCCGAGTTGCACGGGAGGATGTGAAAAGTGTTCATATGTAGTAAAAACCTGAGACGTCCGTCCGTTTTCGTCATTTGTTATCGAATCGACTTAAAGCCAGATCGTCACATTGGCCGCTCTTCGCTCTGAAACGGTTGTACCTATCGCCTGCAAAGCTATGTCGCGTGCTGCGTTATGCGGAGACACTAATAGCACCATAGTAGATCACAGATGAAGCTTCAAAGTTGATGTAATAACCAGTAAGAAGTAGTACAATCCAAGTTTTAGGTATCGATTATTGACTTTTTAGCTGGCTTTGGTGCATTGGACGTGAGCTAAGACCTTAGGATTCTGCATGAAAGGAGGACTAGCAGCCAAGTTGCACGGGAGGATGTGAAAAGTGTTCATATGTACTAAAAACCTGAGAAATCCGTCTGTATTCGTAATTTGTTATCGAATCGACTTAAAGCCAGATCGTCACATTGCCCGCTCTTCTCTCCGAAACGGTTGTACTTATCGTCCGCAAAGCTATGTCGCAGTGCTGCGGTATGTGGAGACTCTAATAGCACCATAGCAGAACACAGATGAAGCTTCTAAGTTGATGTAATAGCCAGTAAGAAGTAGTACAACTCAAGTTTTAGGTATCGATTATTGACTTTTTAGCTGGCTTTGGTGCCTTGGACATGAGCTAGGACCATAAGATTCTGCATGAAAGGAGGACTAGCAGCCGAGTTGCGCGGGACAATGTGAAAAGTGTTCATACGTAGTAAAAACCTGAGAAATCCGTTCGTTATCGTCATTTGTTATCGAAAGGACTTTAAGCCAGATCGTCACATTGGCCGCTCTGCTCTCAGAAACGGTTGTACTTATCGACTGCAAAGCTATGTCGCGTTCTGCGGTATGCGAAGACACTAAAATCACCATAGTAGAACACAGATGAAGCTTCTATGTTGATTTAATGGCCAGTAAGAAGTAGTACAATTTAAGTTTTAGGTATCGATTATTGACTTTTTAGCTGGCTTTGGTGCCTTGGACATGAGCTAGGACCTTAAGATTCTGCATGAAAGGAGGACTAGCAGGCGAGTTGCACGAGAGAATGTGAAAAGTGTTCATATGTAGTAAAAACCTGAGAAATCCGTCCGTTTCCGTCATTTGTTATCGAATCGACTTAAAGCCAGGTCGTCACATTGGCCGGTCTTCTCTCTGAAACGGTTGTACATATCGTCTGCAAAGCTATGTCGCGTGTTGCGGTGTGTGGAGACTCTAAAAGCACCATAGTAGAACACAGATGAAGCTTCTAAGTTGATGTAATAGCCAGTAAGAAGTAGTACATCTCAAGTTCTAGTTATCGATTATTGACTTTTTAGCTGGCTTTGGTGCCTTGGACATGAGCTAGGACCATAAGATTCTGCATGAAACGAGGACTAGCATGCCGAGTTGCACGAGAGAGTGTGAAAAGTGTTCATATGTAGTAAAAACCTGAGAAATCCGTCTGTATTCGTCATTTGTTATCGAATCGACTTAAAGCCAGATCGCCACATTGGCCGCTCTTCTCTCTGAATCGGTTGTACTTATCGTCTGAAAGCTATGTCGCGTGCTGCGGTATGCGGAGACACTAAAAGCACCATAGTGGAACACAGATGAAGCTTCTAAGATGATGTAATAGCCAGTAAGAAGTAGTACAACTCAAGTTCTAGGTATCGATAATTGACATTTTAGCTGGCTTTGGTGCCTTGGACATGAGCTAGGACCATAAGATTCTGCATGAAAGGAGGACTAGCAGCCGAGTTGCACGGGAGAATGTGAAAAGTTTTCATATGTAGTAAAAACCTGAGAAATCCGTCCGTTTTCGTCATTTGTTATCGAATCGACTTAAAGCCAGGTCGTCACATTGGCCGGTCTTCTCTCTGAAACGGTTGTACATATCGTCTGCAAAGCTATGTCGCGTGTTGCGGTGTGTGGAGACTCTAAAAGCACCATAGTAGAACACAGATGAAGCTTCTAAGTTGATGTAATAGCCAGTAAGAAGTAGTACATCTCAAGTTCTAGATATCGATTATTGACTTTTTAGCTGGCTTTGGTGCCTTGGACATGAGCTAGGACCATAAGATTCTGCATGAAACGAGGACTAGCATGCCGAGTTGCACGAGAGAGTGTGAAAAGTGTTCATATGTACTAAAAACCTGAGAAATCCGTCTGTATTCGTAATTTGTTATCGAATCGACTTAAAGCCAGATCGTCACATTGCCCGCTCTTCTCTCCGAAACGGTTGTACTTATCGTCCGCAAAGCTATGTCGCAGTGCTGCGGTATGTGGAGACTCTAATAGCACCATAGCAGAACACAGATGAAGCTTCTAAGTTGATGTAATAGCCAGTAAGAAGTAGTACAACTCAAGTTTTAGGTATCGATTATTGACTTTTTAGCTGGCTTTGGTGCCTTGGACATGAGCTAGGACCATAAGATTCTGCATGAAAGGAGGACTAGCAGCCGAGTTGCGCGGGACAATGTGAAAAGTGTTCATACGTAGTAAAAACCTGAGAAATCCGTTCGTTATCGTCATTTGTTATCGAAAGGACTTTAAGCCAGATCGTCACATTGGCCGCTCTGCTCTCAGAAACGGTTGTACTTATCGACTGCAAAGCTATGTCGCGTTCTGCGGTATGCGAAGACACTAAAATCACCATAGTAGAACACAGATGAAGCTTCTATGTTGATTTAATGGCCAGTAAGAAGTAGTACAATTTAAGTTTTAGGTATCGATTATTGACTTTTTAGCTGGCTTTGGTGCCTTGGACATGAGCTAGGACCTTAAGATTCTGCATGAAAGGAGGACTAGCAGGCGAGTTGCACGAGAGAATGTGAAAAGTGTTCATATGTAGTAAAAACCTGAGAAATCCGTCCGTTTCCGTCATTTGTTATCGAATCGACTTAAAGCCAGGTCGTCACATTGGCCGGTCTTCTCTCTGAAACGGTTGTACATATCGTCTGCAAAGCTATGTCGCATGTTGCGGTGTGTGGAGACTCTAAAAGCACCATAGTAGAACACAGATGAAGCTTCTAAGTTGATGTAATAGCCAGTAAGAAGTAGTACATCTCAAGTTCTAGTTATCGATTATTGACTTTTTAGCTGGCTTTGGTGCCTTGGACATGAGCTAGGACCATAAGATTCTGCATGAAACGAGGACTAGCATGCCGAGTTGCACGAGAGAGTGTGAAAAGTGTTCATATGTAGTAAAAACCTGAGAAATCCGTCTGTATTCGTCATTTGTTATCGAATCGACTTAAAGCCAGATCGCCACATTGGCCGCTCTTCTCTCTGAATCGGTTGTACTTATCGTCTGAAAGCTATGTCGCGTGCTGCGGTATGCGGAGACACTAAAAGCACCATAGTGGAACACAGATGAAGCTTCTAAGATGATGTAATAGCCAGTAAGAAGTAGTACAACTCAAGTTCTAGGTATCGATAATTGACATTTTAGCTGGCTTTGGTGCCTTGGACATGAGCTAGGACCATTAGATTCTGCATGAAAGGAGGACTAGCAGCCGAGTTGCACGGGAGAATGTGAAAAGTTTTCATATGTAGTAAAAACCTGAGAAATCCGTCCGTTTTCGTCATTTGTTATCGAATCGACTTAAAGCCAGATCGTCACATTGGCCACTCTTCTCTCTGAAACTGTTGTACTTATCGTCTGAAAGCTATGTCGCGTGCTGCAGTATGCGGAGACACTAAAAGCACCATAGTAGAACACAGATGAAGCTTCTAAGATGATGTAATAGCCAGTAAGATTTAGTACAATACCAGATTTAGGTATCGATTATTGACTTTTTAGCTGGCTTTGGTGCCTTGGACATGAGCTAGGACCTTACGATTCTGCATGAAAGGAGGACTAGCAGCAGAGTTGCACGGGAGGATGTGAAAAGTGTTCATATGTAGTAAAAACCTGAGAAATCCGTCCGTTTTCGTCATTTGTTATCGAATCGAAATAAAGCCAGAACGTCACATTGGCCGCTCTTCTCTCTAAAACGGTTGTACTAATCGTCTGCAAAGCTATGTCGCGTGATGCGATATGTGGTGGCACTAAAAGCACCATAGTAGAACACAGATGAAGCTTCTAAGTTGATGTAATAACCAGTAAGAAGTAGTACAATTCAAGTTTTAAGTGTCGATTATTGACTTTTTAGCTGGCTTTGGTGCTTTGGACAT
This sequence comes from Schistocerca gregaria, assembly GCF_023897955.1. Taxonomy (NCBI): domain Eukaryota; kingdom Metazoa; phylum Arthropoda; class Insecta; order Orthoptera; family Acrididae; genus Schistocerca; species Schistocerca gregaria. The sequence continues at coordinate 581,632,591 of NC_064925.1, forward strand.
GAGCTAGGACCTTAAGATTCTGCATGAAAGGAGGACTAGCAGGCGAGTTGCACGGGAGAATGTGAAAAGTGTTCATATGTAGTAAAAACCTGAGAAATCCGTCCGTTTCCGTCATTTGTTATCGAATCGACTTAAAGCCAGGTCGTCACATTGGCCGGTCTTCTCTCTGAAACGGTTGTACATATCGTCTGCAAAGCTATGTCGCGTGTTGCGGTGTGTGGAGACTCTAAAAGCACCATAGTAGAACACAGATGAAGCTTCTAAGTTGATGTAATAGCCAGTAAGAAGTAGTACATCTCAAGTTCTAGATATCGATTATTGACTTTTTAGCTGGCTTTGGTGCCTTGGACATGAGCTAGGACCATAAGATTCTGCATGAAACGAGGACTAGCATGCCGAGTTGCACGAGAGAGTGTGAAAAGTGTTCATATGTACTAAAAACCTGAGAAATCCGTCTGTATTCGTAATTTGTTATCGAATCGACTTAAAGCCAGATCGTCACATTGCCCGCTCTTCTCTCCGAAACGGTTGTACTTATCGTCCGCAAAGCTATGTCGCAGTGCTGCGGTATGTGGAGACTCTAATAGCACCATAGCAGAACACAGATGAAGCTTCTAAGTTGATGTAATAGCCAGTAAGAAGTAGTACAACTCAAGTTTTAGGTATCGATTATTGACTTTTTAGCTGGCTTTGGTGCCTTGGACATGAGCTAGGACCATAAGATTCTGCATGAAAGGAGGACTAGCAGCCGAGTTGCGCGGGACAATGTGAAAAGTGTTCATACGTAGTAAAAACCTGAGAAATCCGTTCGTTATCGTCATTTGTTATCGAAAGGACTTTAAGCCAGATCGTCACATTGGCCGCTCTGCTCTCAGAAACGGTTGTACTTATCGACTGCAAAGCTATGTCGCGTTCTGCGGTATGCGAAGACACTAAAATCACCATAGTAGAACACAGATGAAGCTTCTATGTTGATTTAATGGCCAGTAAGAAGTAGTACAATTTAAGTTTTAGGTATCGATTATTGACTTTTTAGCTGGCTTTGGTGCCTTGGACATGAGCTAGGACCTTAAGATTCTGCATGAAAGGAGGACTAGCAGGCGAGTTGCACGAGAGAATGTGAAAAGTGTTCATATGTAGTAAAAACCTGAGAAATCCGTCCGTTTCCGTCATTTGTTATCGAATCGACTTAAAGCCAGGTCGTCACATTGGCCGGTCTTCTCTCTGAAACGGTTGTACATATCGTCTGCAAAGCTATGTCGCGTGTTGCGGTGTGTGGAGACTCTAAAAGCACCATAGTAGAACACAGATGAAGCTTCTAAGTTGATGTAATAGCCAGTAAGAAGTAGTACATCTCAAGTTCTAGTTATCGATTATTGACTTTTTAGCTGGCTTTGGTGCCTTGGACATGAGCTAGGACCATAAGATTCTGCATGAAACGAGGACTAGCATGCCGAGTTGCACGAGAGAGTGTGAAAAGTGTTCATATGTAGTAAAAACCTGAGAAATCCGTCTGTATTCGTCATTTGTTATCGAATCGACTTAAAGCCAGATCGCCACATTGGCCGCTCTTCTCTCTGAATCGGTTGTACTTATCGTCTGAAAGCTATGTCGCGTGCTGCGGTATGCGGAGACACTAAAAGCACCATAGTGGAACACAGATGAAGCTTCTAAGATGATGTAATAGCCAGTAAGAAGTAGTACAACTCAAGTTCTAGGTATCGATAATTGACATTTTAGCTGGCTTTGGTGCCTTGGACATGAGCTAGGACCATAAGATTCTGCATGAAAGGAGGACTAGCAGCCGAGTTGCACGGGAGAATGTGAAAAGTTTTCATATGTAGTAAAAACCTGAGAAATCCGTCCGTTTTCGTCATTTGTTATCGAATCGACTTAAAGCCAGATCGTCACATTGGCCACTCTTCTCTCTGAAACTGTTGTACTTATCGTCTGAAAGCTATGTCGCGTGCTGCAGTATGCGGAGACACTAAAAGCACCATAGTAGAACACAGATGAAGCTTCTAAGATGATGTAATAGCCAGTAAGATTTAGTACAATACCAGATTCAGGTATCGATTATTGACTTTTTAGCTGGCTTTGGTGCCTTGGACATGAGCTAGGACCTTACGATTCTGCATGAAAGGAGGACTAGCAGCCGAATTGCACGTGAGATTGTGAACAGTGTTCATATGTAGTAAAAACCTGAGAAATTCGTCCGTATTCGTCATTTGTTATGGAATCTACTTAAAGCCAGATCGTCACATTGGCCGCTCTTCTCTCTGAAACGGTTGTACTTATCGTCTGCAAAGCTATGTCGCGTGCTGCGGTATGTGGAGACACTAAAAGCACCATAGTAGAACACAGATGAAGTTTCTAAGATGATGTAATAGCCAGTAAGAAGTAGTACAATTCAAGTTTTAAGTATCGATTATTGACTTTTTAGCTGGCTTTGGTGCCTTGGACATGAGCTAGGACCTTAAGATTCTGCATGAAAGGAGGACTAGCAGCAGAGTTGCACGGGAGGATGTGAAAAGTGTTCATATGTAGTAAAAACCTGAGACATCCGTCCGTTTTCGTCATTTGTTATTGAATCGACTTAAAGCCAGATCGTCACATTGGCCGCTCTTCGCTCTGAAACGGTTGTACCTATCGCCTGCAAAGCTATGTCGCGTGCTGCGTTATGCGGAGACACTAATAGCACCATAGTAGATCACAGATGAAGCTTCTAAGTTGATGTAATAACCAGTAAGAAGTAGTACAATCCAAGTTTTAGGTATCGATTATTGACTTTTTAGCTGGCTTTGGTGCATTGGACGTGAGCTAAGACCTTAAGATTCTGCATGAAAGGAGGACTAGCAGCCAAGTTGCACGGGAGGATGTGAAAAGTGTTCGTATGTAGTAAAAACCTGAGAAATCCGTCCGTTTTCGTCATTTGTTATCGAATCGAAATAAAGCCAGATCGTCACATTGGCCGCTCTTCTCTCTAAAACGGTTGTACTAATCGTCTGCAAAGCTATGTCGCGTGATGCGATATGTGGTGGCACTAAAAGCACCATAGTAGAACACAGATGAAGCTTCTAAGTTGATGTAATAACCAGTAAGAAGTAGTACAATTCAAGTTTTAAGTGTCGATTATTGACTTTTTAGCTGGCTTTGGTGCCTTGGACATGAGCTAGGACCTTAAGATTCTGCATGAAAGGAGGACTAGCAGGCGAGTTGCACGGGAGAATGTGAAAAGTGTTCATATGTAGTAAAAACCTGAGAAATCCGTCCGTTTCCGTCATTTGTTATCGAATCGACTTAAAGCCAGGTCGTCACATTGGACGGTCTTCTCTCTGAAACGGTTGTACATATCGTCTGCAAAGCTATGTCGCGTGTTGCGGTGTGTGGAGACTCTAAAAGCACCATAGTAGAACACAGATGAAGCTTCTAAGTTGATGTAATAGCCAGTAAGAAGTAGTACATCTCAAGTTCTAGATATCGATTATTGACTTTTTAGCTGGCTTTGGTGCCTTGGACATGAGCTAGGACCATAAGATTCTGCATGAAACGAGGACTAGCATGCCGAGTTGCACGAGAGAGTGTGAAAAGTGTTCATATGTACTAAAAACCTGAGAAATCCGTCTGTATTCGTCATTTGTTATCGAATCGACTTAAAGCCAGATCGTCACATTGCCCGCTCTTCTCTCCGAAACGGTTGTACTTATCGTCCGCAAAGCTATGTCGCAGTGCTGCGGTATGTGGAGACTCTAATAGCACCATAGCAGAACACAGATGAAGCTTCTAAGTTGATGTAATAGCCAGTAAGAAGTAGTACAACTCAAGTTTTAGGTATCGATTATTGACTTTTTAGCTGGCTTTGGTGCCTTGGTCATGAGCTAGGACCATAAGATTCTGCATGAAAGGAGGACTAGCAGCCGAGTTGCGCGGGACAATGTGAAAAGTGTTCATACGTAGTAAAAACCTGAGAAATCCGTTCGTTATCGTCATTTGTTATCGAAAGGACTTTAAGCCAGATCGTCACATTGGCCGCTCTGCTCTCTGAAACGGTTGTACTTATCGACTGCAAAGCTATGTCGCGTTCTGCGGTATGCGAAGACACTAAAATCACCATAGTAGAACACAGATGAAGCTTCTATGTTGATTTAATGGCCAGTAAGAAGTAGTACAATTCAAGTTTTAGGTATCGATTATTGACTTTTTAGCTGGCTTTGGTGCCTTGGACATGAGCTAGGACCCTAAGAATCTGCGTGAGAGGAGGACTAGCAGCCAAGTTGCACGAGAGAATGTGAAAAGTGCTCATATGTAGTAAAAACCTGAGAGATCCGTTCGCCATCGTCATTTGTTATCGTATCGACTTAGAGCCAGATCGTCACATTTTCCGCTCTACTCTCTGAAACGGTTGTACTTATCGTCTGCAAAGCTATGTCGCGTTGCTGCGGTATGCGGAGACACTAAAAGCACCATAGTAGAACACAGATGAAGCTTCTAAGATGATGTAATAGCCAGTAAGAATTAGTACAATACCAGTTTTAGGTATCGATTATTGACTTTTAGCTGGCTTTGGTGCCTTGGACATGAGCTAGGACCTTAAGATTCTGGATGAAAGGAGGGCTAGCAGCTGAGTTGCACGGGAGAATGTGAAAAGTGTTCATATGTAGTAAAAACCTGAGAAATCCGCCCGTTTTCGTCATTTGTTATGGAATCGACTTAAAGCCAGATCGTCACATTGGGCGCTCTCCTCTCTGAAACGGTTGTACTTATCATCTGCAAAGCTATGTCGCGTGCTGCGGTATGCAGAGACACTAAATGCACCATAGTAGAACACAGATGAAGCTTCTAAGTTGATGTAATAGCTAGTAAGAGGTAGTACAATTCAAGTATTAAGTATCGATTATTGACTTTATAGCTGGCTTTGGAGCCTTGGACATGAGCTAGGACCTTAAGATTCTGTTTGAAAGGAGGACTAGCAGCCGAGTTGCATGGGAGAATGTGAAAAGTTTTCATATGTAGTAAAAACCTGAGAAATCTGTCCATATTCGTCATTTGTTATCGAATCGACTTAAAACCGGATCGAGACATTGGCCGCTCTTCTCTCTGAAACGGTTGTACTTATCGTCTGCAAAGCTATGTCGAGTGCTGCGGTATGCGGAGACACTAAAAGCACCATAGTAGAACACAGATGAAGCTTCTAAGTTGATGTAATAGCTAGTAAGAAGTAGTACAATTGGAATTTTAGATATCGATTATTGACTTTTTAGCTGGCTTTGGTGCCTTGGACATGAGCTAGGACCTTAAGATTCTGCATGAAAGGAGGACTAGCAGCCGAGTTGCACGGGAGAATGTGAAAAGTGTTCATATGTAGTAAAAACCTGAGAAGTCCGTCCGTTTTGTCATTTGTTATCGAATCGACTTAAAGCCAGATCGTCACATTGGCCGCTCTTCTCTCCGAAACGGTTGTACTTATCGTCTGAAAGCTATGTCGCGTGCTGCGGTATGTGGAGACACTAAAAGCACCATAGTAGAACACAAATGAAGCTTCTAAGATGATGTAATAGCCAGTAAGGATTAGTACAATACCAGTTTTAGGTATCGATTATTGACTTTTAGCTGCCTTTGGTGCCTTGGACATGAGCTAGGACCTTAAGATTCTGCATGAAAGGAGGACTAGCAGCCGAGTTGCACGGGAGAATGTGAAAAGTATTCATATGTAGTAAAAACCTGAGAAATCGGTCCATTTTCGTCATTTGTTATCGAATCGACTTAAAACCGGATCGTGACATTGACCGCTCTTCTCTCTGAAACGGTTGTACTTATCGTCTGCAAAGCTATGTCGCGTGCTGCGGTATGCCGAGACACTAAAAGCACCATAGTAGAACACAGATGAAGCTTCTAAGTTGATGTAATAGCTAGTAAGAAGTAGTACAATTGGAATTTTAGATATCGATTATTGACTTTTTAGCTGGCTTTTGTGCCTTGGACATGAGCTAGGACCTTAAGATTCTGCATGAAAGGAGGACTAGCAGCCGAGTTGCACGGGAGAATGTGAAAAGTGTTCATATGTAGTAAAAACCAGAGAAGTCCGTCCGTTTTGTCATTTGTTATCGAATCGACTTAAAGCCAGATCGTCACATTGGCCGCTCTTCTCTCCAAAACGGTTGTACTTATCGTCTGAAAGCTATGTCGCGTGCTGCAGTATGCGGAGACACTAAAAGTACCATAGTAGAACACAGATGAAACTTGTAAGATGATGTAATAGCCAGTAAGAATTACTACAATACCAGTTTTAGGTATCGATTATTGACTTTTAGATGGCTTTGGTGCCTTGCACATGAGCTAGAACCTTAATGATTCTGCATGAAAGGAGGGTTAGCAGCTGAGTTGCACGGGAGAATGTGAAAAGTGTTCATATGTAGTAAAAACCTGAGAAATCCGTCCGTTTTCGTCATTTGTTATGGAATCGACTTAAAGCCTGTTCGTCACAATGGCCGCTCTTCCCTCTGACGCTGTTGTACTTATCGTCTGCAATGCTATGTCGCGTGCTGCGGTATGCGGAGACACTTAAGGCACCATAGTAGAACACAGATGAAGCTTCTACGTTGATGTAATAGCCAGTAAGAGGTAGTACAATTCAAGTTTTAGGTATCGATTATTGACTTTTTAGCTGGCTTTGGTGCCTTGGACATGAGCTAGGACCATAAGATTCAGCATGAAAGGAGGACTAGCAGCCGAATTGCACGCGAGATTGTGAAAACTGTTCATATGTAGTAAAAACCTGAGAAATCCGTCCGTATTCGTCATTTGTTATGGAATCTACTTAAAGCCAGATCGTCACATTGGCCGCTCTTCTCTCTGAAACGGTTGTACTTATCGTCTGAAAGCTATGTCGCGTGCTGCGGTATGCGGAGACACTAAAAGCACCATAGTACAACACAGATGAAGCTTCTAATATGATGTAATAGAGAGTAAGAAGTAGTAAAATTCAAGTTTTAGGTATCGATTATTCACTTTTTAGCTGGCTTTGGTGCCTTGGACATGAGCTATGACCTTACGAATCTGCATGAGAGGAGGACTAGCAGAAACGTTGCACGGGAGAATGTGAAATGTGTTAAAATGTAGTTTAAACCTGAGAAATCCGTCCGTTTTCGTCTTTTGTTATCGAATCGACTTAAAGCCAGATCGTCACATTGTCCGCCCTTTTCTCTGAAACGGTTGTACTTATCGTCTGCAAAGCTATGTCGTGTGCTGCGGTATGCGGAGACACTAAAAATACCATAGTAAAACACGGATGAAGCTTCTAAGTTGATGTAATAGCTAGTAAGAGGTAGTACAATTCAAGTTTTAGGTATCGATTATTGACTTTGTAGCTGGCTTTGGTGCCTTGGACATGAGCTAGGACCTTAAGATTCTGCATGAAAGGAGGACTAGCAGCCGAGTTGCACGGGAGATTGTGAAAAGTGTTCATATGTAGTAAAAACCTGAGAGATCCGTTCGCCATCGTCATTTGTTAACGAATCGACTTAAAGCCGGATCGTCACATTGGACGCTCTTCTCTCTGAACCGGTTGTACTTATCGTCTGCAAAGCTATGTCGAGTGCTGCGGTATGTGGAAACACTAAAAGCACCATAGTAGAACACAGATGAAGCTTATAAGTTGATGTAATAGCCAGTAAGAGGTAGTACAATTCAAGTTTAAGGTATCGATTATTAAATTTTTAGCTGGCTTTGGTGCCTTGGACATGAGCTAGGACCTTAAGATTCTGCATGAAAGGAGGACTAGCAGCCAAGTTGCACGGGAGGATGTGAAAAGTGTTCATATGTAGTAAAAACCTGAGAAATCCGTCCGTTTTCGTCATTTGTTATCGAATCGAAATAAAGCCAGATCGTCACATTGGCCGCTCTTCTCTCTAAAACGGTTGTACTAATCGTCTGCAAAGCTATGTCGCGTGATGCGATATGTGGTGGCACTAAAAGCACCATAGTAGAACACAGATGAAGCTTCTAAGTTGATGTAATAACCAGTAAGAAGTAGTACAATTCAAGTTTTAAGTGTCGATTATTGACTTTTTAGCTGGCTTTGGTGCCTTGGACATGAGCTAGGACCTTAAGATTCTGCATGAAAGGAGGACTAGCAGGCGAGTTGCACGGGAGAATGTGAAAAGTGTTCATATGTAGTAAAAACCTGAGAAATCCGTCCGTTTCCGTCATTTGTTATCGAATCGACTTAAAGCCAGGTCGTCACATTGGACGGTCTTCTCTCTGAAACGGTTGTACATATCGTCTGCAAAGCTATGTCGCGTGTTGCGGTGTGTGGAGACTCTAAAAGCACCATAGTAGAACACAGATGAAGCTTCTAAGTTGATGTAATAGCCAGTAAGAAGTAGTACATCTCAAGTTCTAGATATCGATTATTGACTTTTTAGCTGGCTTTGGTGCCTTGGACATGCGCTAGGACCATAAGATTCTGCATGAAACGAGGACTAGCAGCCGAATTGCACGTGAGATTGTGAACAGTGTTCATATGTAGTAAAAACCTGAGAAATTCGTCCGTATTCGTCATTTGTTATGGAATCTACTTAAAGCCAGATCGTCACATTGGCCGCTCTTCTCTCTGAAACGGTTGTACTTATCGTCTGCAAAGCTATGTCGCGTGCTGCGGTATGTGGAGACACTAAAAGCACCATAGTAGAACACAGATGAAGTTTCTAAGATGATGTAATAGCCAGTAAGAAGTAGTACAATTCAAGTTTTAAGTATCGATTATTGACTTTTTAGCTGGCTTTGGTGCCTTGGACATGAGCTAGGACCTTAAGATTCTGCATGAAAGGAGGACTAGCAGCAGAGTTGCACGGGAGGATGTGAAAAGTGTTCATATGTAGTAAAAACCTGAGACATCCGTCCGTTTTCGTCATTTGTTATTGAATCGACTTAAAGCCAGATCGTCACATTGGCCGCTCTTCGCTCTGAAACGGTTGTACCTATCGCCTGCAAAGCTATGTCGCGTGCTGCGTTATGCGGAGACACTAATAGCACCATAGTAGATCACAGATGAAGCTTCTAAGTTGATGTAATAACCAGTAAGAAGTAGTACAATCCAAGTTTTAGGTATCGATTATTGACTTTTTAGCTGGCTTTGGTGCATTGGACGTGAGCTAAGACCTTAAGATTCTGCATGAAAGGAGGACTAGCAGCCAAGTTGCACGGGAGGATGTGAAAAGTGTTCATATGTAGTAAAAACCTGAGAAATCCGTCCGTTTTCGTCATTTGTTATCGAATCGAAATAAAGCCAGATCGTCACATTGGCCGCTCTTCTCTCTAAAACGGTTGTACTAATCGTCTGCAAAGCTATGTCGCGTGATGCGATATGTGGTGGCACTAAAAGCACCATAGTAGAACACAGATGAAGCTTCTATGTTGATGTAATAACCAGTAAGAAGTAGTACAATTCAAGTTTTAAGTGTCGATTATTGACTTTTTAGCTGGCTTTGGTGCCTTGGACATGAGCTAGGACCTTAAGATTCTGCATGAAAGGAGGACTAGCAGGCGAGTTGCACGGGAGAATGTGAAAAGTGTTCATATGTAGTAAAAACCTGAGAAATCCGTCCGTTTCCGTCATTTGTTATCGAATCGACTTAAAGCCAGGTCGTCACATTGGACGGTCTTCTCTCTGAAACGGTTGTACATATCGTCTGCAAAGCTATGTCGCGTGTTGCGGTGTGTGGAGACTCTAAAAGCACCATAGTAGAACACAGATGAAGCTTCTAAGTTGATGTAATAGCCAGTAAGAAGTAGTACATCTCAAGTTCTAGATATCGATTATTGACTTTTTAGCTGGCTTTGGTGCCTTGGACATGAGCTAGGACCATAAGATTCTGCATGAAACGAGGACTAGCATGCCGAGTTGCACGAGAGAGTGTGAAAAGTGTTCATATGTACTAAAAACCTGAGAAATCCGTCTGTATTCGTCATTTGTTATCGAATCGACTTAAAGCCAGATCGTCACATTGCCCGCTCTTCTCTCCGAAACGGTTGTACTTATCGTCCGCAAAGCTATGTCGCAGTGCTGCGGTATGTGGAGACTCTAATAGCACCATAGCAGAACACAGATGAAGCTTCTAAGTTGATGTAATAGCCAGTAAGAAGTAGTACAACTCAAGTTTTAGGTATCGATTATTGACTTTTTAGCTGGCTTTGGTGCCTTGGACATGAGCTAGGACCATAAGATTCTGCATGAAAGGAGGACTAGCAGCCGAGTTGCGCGGGACAATGTGAAAAGTGTTCATACGTAGTAAAAACCTGAGAAATCCGTTCGTTATCGTCATTTGTTATCGAAAGGACTTTAAGCCAGATCGTCACATTGGCCGCTCTGCTCTCTGAAACGGTTGTACTTATCGACTGCAAAGCTATGTCGCGTTCTGCGGTATGCGAAGACACTAAAATCACCATAGTAGAACACAGATGAAGCTTCTATGTTGATTTAATGGCCAGTAAGAAGTAGTACAATTCAAGTTTTAGGTATCGATTATTGACTTTTTAGCTGGCTTTGGTGCCTTGGACATGAGCTAGGACCCTAAGAATCTGCATGAGAGGAGGACTAGCAGCCAAGTTGCACGAGAGAATGTGAAAAGTGCTCATATGTAGTAAAAACCTGAGAGATCCGTTCGCCATCGTCATTTGTTATCGTATCGACTTAGAGCCAGATCGTCACATTTTCCGCTCTACTCTCTGAAACGGTTGTACTTATCGTCTGCAAAGCTATGTCGCGTTGCTGCGGTATGCGGAGACACTAAAAGCACCATAGTAGAACACAGATGAAGCTTCTAAGATGATGTAATAGCCAGTAAGAATTAGTACAATACCAGTTTTAGGTATCGATTATTGACTTTTAGCTGGCTTTGGTGCCTTGGACATGAGCTAGGACCTTAAGATTCTGGATGAAAGGAGGGCTAGCAGCTGAGTTGCACGGGAGAATGTGAAAAGTGTTCATATGTAGTAAAAACCTGAGAAATCCGCCCGTTTTCGTCATTTGTTATGGAATCGACTTAAAGCCAGATCGTCACATTGGGCGCTCTCCTCTCTGAAACGGTTGTACTTATCATCTGCAAAGCTATGTCGCGTGCTGCGGTATGCAGAGACACTAAATGCACCATAGTAGAACACAGATGAAGCTTCTAAGTTGATGTAATAGCTAGTAAGAGGTAGTACAATTCAAGTATTAATTATCGATTATTGACTTTTTAGCTGGCTTTGGTGCCTTGGACATGAGCTAGGACCTTAAGATTCTGTTTGAAAGGAGGACTAGCAGCCGAGTTGCATGGGAGAATGTGAAAAGTTTTCATATGTAGTAAAAACCTGAGAAATCTGTCCATTTTCGTCATTTGTTATCGAATCGACTTAAAACCGGATCGAGACATTGGCCGCTCTTCTCTCTGAAACGGTTGTACTTATCGTCTGCAAAGCTATGTCGCGTGCTGCGGTATGCGGAGACACTAAAAGCACCATAGTAGAACACAGATGAAGCTTCTAAGTTGATGTAATAGCTAGTAAGAAGTAGTACAATTGGAATTTTAGATATCGATTATTGACTTTTTAGCTGGCTTTGGTGCCTTGGACATGAGCTAGGACCTTAAGATTCTGCATGAAAGGAGGACTAGCAGCCGAGTTGCACGGGAGAATGTGAAAAGTGTTCATATGTAGTAAAAACCTGAGAAGTCCGTCCGTTTTGTCATTTGTTATCGAATCGACTTAAAGCCAGATCGTCACATTGGCCGCTCTTCTCTCCGAAACGGTTGTACTTATCGTCTGAAAGCTATGTCGCGTGCTGCGGTATGTGGAGACACTAAAAGCACCATAGTAGAACACAAATGAAGCTTCTAAGATGATGTAATAGCCAGTAAGGATTAGTACAATACCAGTTTTAGGTATCGATTATTGACTTTTAGCTGCCTTTGGTGCCTTGGACATGAGCTAGGACCTTAAGATTCTGCATGAAAGGAGGACTAGCAGCCGAGTTGCACGGGAGAATGTGAAAAGTTTTCATATGTAGTAAAAACCTGAGAAATCGGTCCATTTTCGTCATTTGTTATCGAATCGACTTAAAACCGGATCGTGACATTGACCGCTCTTCTCTCTGAAACGGTTGTACTTATCGTCTGCAAAGCTATGTCGCGTGCTGCGGTATGCCGAGACACTAAAAGCACCATAGTAGAACACAGATGAAGCTTCTAAGTTGATGTAATAGCTAGTAAGAAGTAGTACAATTGGAATTTTAGATATCGATTATTGACTTTTTAGCTGGCTTTTGTGCCTTGGACATGAGCTAGGACCTTAAGATTCTGCATGAAAGGAGGACTAGCAGCCGAGTTGCACGGGAGAATGTGAAAAGTGTTCATATGTAGTAAAAACCAGAGAAGTCCGTCCGTTTTGTCATTTGTTATCGAATCGACTTAAAGCCAGATCGTCACATTGGCCGCTCTTCTCTCCAAAACGGTTGTACTTATCGTCTGAAAGCTATGTCGCGTGCTGCGGTATGCGGAGACACTAAAAGTACCATAGTAGAACACAGATGAAACTTGTAAGATGATGTAATAGCCAGTAAGAATTACTACAATACCAGTTTTAGGTATCGATTATTGACTTTTAGATGGCTTTGGTGCCTTGCACATGAGCTAGAACCTTAATGATTCTGCATGAAAGGAGGGTTAGCAGCTGAGTTGCACGGGAGAATGTGAAAAGTGTTCATATGTAGTAAAAACCTGAGAAATCCGTCCGTTTTCGTCATTTGTTATGGAATCGACTTAAAGCCTGTTCGTCACAATGGCCGCTCTTCCCTCTGACGCTGTTGTACTTATCGTCTGCAATGCTATGTCGCGTGCTGCGGTATGCGGAGACACTTAAGGCACCATAGTAGAACACAGATGAAGCTTCTACGTTGATGTAATAGCCAGTAAGAGGTAGTACAATTCAAGTTTTAGGTATCGATTATTGACTTTTTAGCTGGCTTTGGTGCCTTGGACATGAGCTAGGACCATAAGATTCAGCATGAAAGGAGGACTAGCAGCCGAATTGCACGCGAGATTGTGATAACTGTTCATATGTAGTAAAAACCTGAGAAATCCGTCCGTATTCGTCATTTGTTATGGAATCTACTTAAAGCCAGATCGTCACATTGGCCGCTCTTCTCTCTGAAACGGTTGTACTTATCGTCTGAAAGCTATGTCGCGTGCTGCGGTATGCGGAGACACTAAAAGCACCATAGTACAACACAGATGAAGCTTCTAATATGATGTAATAGAGAGTAAGAAGTAGTAAAATTCAAGTTTTAGGTATCGATTATTCACTTTTTAGCTGGCTTTGGTGCCTTGGACATGAGCTATGACCTTACGAATCTGCATGAGAGGAGGACTAGCAGAAACGTTGCACGGGAGAATGTGAAATGTGTTAAAATGTAGTTTAAACCTGAGAAATCCGTCCGTTTTCGTCTTTTGTTATCGAATCGACTTAAAGCCAGATCGTCACATTGTCCGCCCTTTTCTCTGAAACGGTTGTACTTATCGTCTGCAAAGCTATGTCGTGTGCTGCGGTATGCGGAGACACTAAAAATACCATAGTAAAACACGGATGAAGCTTCTAAGTTGATGTAATAGCTAGTAAGAGGTAGTACAATTCAAGTTTTAGGTATCGATTATTGACTTTGTAGCTGGCTTTGGTGCCTTGGACATGAGCTAGGACCTTAAGATTCTGCATGAAAGGAGGACTAGCAGCCGAGTTGCACGGGAGATTGTGAAAAGTGTTCATATGTAGTAAAAACCTGAGAGATCCGTTCGCCATCGTCATTTGTTAACGAATCGACTTAAAGCCGGATCGTCACATTGGACGCTCTTCTCTCTGAACCGGTTGTACTTATCGTCTGCAAAGCTATGTCGAGTGCTGCGGTATGTGGAAACACTAAAAGCACCATAGTAGAACACAGATGAAGCTTATAAGTTGATGTAATAGCCAGTAAGAGGTAGTACAATTCAAGTTTAAGGTATCGATTATTAAATTTTTAGCTGGCTTTGGTGCCTTGGACATGAGCTAGGACCTTAAGATTCTGCATGAAAGGAGGACTAGCAGCCGAGATGCATGGGAGAATGTGAAAAGTGTTCATATGTAGTAAAAACCTGAGAAATCCTTTAGTTATCGCCATATATTACCGAATCGACTTAAAGCCGGATCGTGACATTGGCCGCTCTTCTCTCTGAAACGGTTGTACTTATCGTCTGCGAAGCTATGTCGCGTGCTGCGGTATGTGGAGACACAAAAATCACCTTAGTAGGACACAGATGAAGCTTCTAAGTTGATGTAATAGCCAGTAAGAAGTAGTACAATTCAAGTTTTAGGTATCGATTATTGACTTTTTAGCTGGCTTTGGTGCCTTGGACATGAGCTAGGACCCTAAGAATCTGCATGAGAGAGAGACTAGCAGAAAAGTTGCACGGGAGAATGTGAAATGTGCTCATATGTAGTATTAACCTGAGAAATCCGTCCGTTTTCGTCTTTTGTTATCGAGTCGACTAAAGGCCAGAACGTAACATTGTCCGCCCTTCTCTCTGAAACGGCTGTACTTATCGTCTGAAAGCTATGTCGCGTGCTGCGGTATGCGGAGACACTAAAAGCACCATAGTAGAACACAGATGAAGCTTCTAAGTTGATGTAATAGCCAGTAAGAAGTAGTACAATTCAAGTTTTAGGTATCGATTATTGACGTTTTAGCTGGCTTTCGTGACTTGGACATGAGCTAGGACCTTAAGATTCTGCATGAAAGGAGGACTAGCAGCTGACTTGCCTGGGAGAATTTGAAAAGTGTTCATATGTAGTAAAAACCTGAGAAATCCTTCCGTTTTCGTCATTTGTTATCGAATCGACCTAAAGCCAGATCGTGACATTGGCCGCTCCTCTCTCTGAAACGGTTGCACTTATCGTCTGCAAAGCTATGTCGCGTGCTGCGGTATGCGGAGACACCAAAATAACCATAGTAGAACACAGATAAAGCTTCTAAGTTGATGTAATAGCCAATAAGAAGTAGTACAATTCAAGATTTGGGCATCGATTATGGACTCTTTAGCTGGCTTTGGTGCCTTGGACATGAGCTAGGAGCTTAAGATTCGGCATGAAAGGAGGACTAGCAGCCGAGTTGCACGGGAGAATGTGAAAAGTGTTCATATGTAGTAAAAACCTGAGAAATCCGTCCGTTTTCGTCATTTGTTATCGAATCGACTTAAAGCCAGATCGTCGCATTGGCCACTCTTCTCTCTGAAACGGTTGTACTTATCGTCTGCAAAGCTATGTCGCGTGCTGCGGTATGCGGAGACACTAAAAGCACCATAGTAGAACACAGATGAAGCTTCTAGGATGATGTAATAGCCAGTAAGAAGTAGTACAATTCAAGTTTTAGGTATCGATTATTCACGTTTTAGCTGGCTTTGGTGCCTTGGACATGAGCTAGGATCTTAAGATTCTGCATGAAAGGAGGACTAGCAGCCGAGTTGCACGGGAGAATGTGAAAAGTGTACATATGTAGTAAAAACCTGAGAAATCCTTCCGTTTTCGTCATTTGTTAACGAATCGACTTAAAGCCACATCGTCACAATGGCCGCTCTTCTCTCTGAAACGGTTGTACTTATCGTCTGCAAAGCTATGTCGCGTGCTGCGGTATGCGGAGACACTAAAAGCACCATAGTAGAACACAGATGAAGCTTCTAATATGATGTAATAGAGAGTAAGAAGTAGTACAATTCAAGTTTTAGGTATCGATTATGGAGTTTTTAGCTGGCTTTGGTGCCTTGCACATGAGCTAGGACCTTAAGATTCTGCATGAAAGGAGGACTAGCACCCGAGTTGCACGGGAGATTGTGAAAAGTGTTCATATGTAGTAAAAACCTGAGAGATCCGTTCGCCATCGTCATTTGTTAACGAATCGACTTAAAGCCAGATCGTCACATTGGCCGCTCTCCTCTCTGAAACGGTTGTACTTATCGTCTGCAAAGCTATGTCGCGTGCTGCGGTATGTAGAGACACTAAATGCACCATAGTAGAACACAGATGAAGCGTCTAAGTTGATGTAATAGCCAGTAAGAAGTAGTACAATTCAAGTTTTAGGTATCGATTATTGACTTTGTAGCTGGCTTTGGTGCCTTGGACATGAACTAGGACCTTAAGATTCTGCATGAAAGAAGGACTAGCAGCCGAGTTGTACGGGAGAATGTGAAAAGTGTTCATAAGTAGTAAAAACCTGAGAAATCCATACGTTTTCGTCATTGGTTATCGATTCGTCTTAAAGCCAGCTCGTCACATTGGCTGCTCTTCTCTCTGAAACGGTTGTACTTATCGTCTGCAAAGCTATGTCGCGTGCTGCGGCATGTGGAGAAACTAAAAGCACCATAGTAGAACACAGATGAAGCTTCTAAGTTGATGTAATAGCTAGTAAGAGGTAGTACAATTCAAGTTTTAGGTATCGATTATTGACTTTTTAGCTGGCTTTGGTGCCTTGGACATGAGCTAGGACCTTAAGATTCTGCATGAAAGGAGGACTAGCAGCCGAGTTGCACGGGAGGATGTGAAAAGTTTTCATATGTAGTAAAAACCTGAAAAATCCGTCCATTTTCGTAATATGTAATCGAATCGACTTAAAACCGGATCGTGACATTGGCCGCTCTTCTCTATGAAACGGTTGTACTTATCGTCTGCAAAGCTATGTCGCGTGCAGCGGTATGCGGAGACACTAAAATCACCATAGTAGAACACAGATGAAGCTTCTAAGTTGATGTAATAGCTAGTAAGAAGTAGTACAATTGGAATTTTAGATATCGATTATTGACTTTTTAGCTGGCTTTGGTGCCTTGTACATGAGCTAGGACCTTAAGATTCTGCATGAAAGGAGGACTAGCAGCCGAGTTGCACGGGAGAATGTGAAAAGTGTTCATATGTAGTAAAAACCTGAGAAGTCCTCCGTTTTGTCATTTGTTATCGAATCGACTTAAAGCCAGATCGTCACATTGGCCGCTCTTCTCTCCGAAACGGTTGTACTTATCGTCTGAAAGCTATGTCACGTGCTGCGGTATGCGGAGACACTAAAAGCACCATAGTAGAACACAGATGAAGCTTCTAAGATGATGTAATAGCCAGTAAGATGTAGTACAATACCAGTTTTGGGTATCGATTATTGACTTTTAGCTGGCTTTGGTGACTTGGACATGAGCTAGGACCTTAAGATTTTGCATGAAAGGAGGGTTAGCAGCCGAGTTGCACGGGAGAATGTGGAATGTGTTCATATGTAGTAATAACCTGAGAAATCCGTCCGTTTTCGTCATTTGATATGGAATCGACTTAAAGCCAGATCGTCACATTGGCCGCTCTTCCCTCTGACGCTGTTGTACTTATCGTCTGCAATGCAATGTCGCGTGCTGCGGTATGCGCAGACACTTAAAGCACCATAGTAGAACACAGAAGAAGCTGCTAAGTTGATGTAATAGCCAGTAAGATGCAGTACAATTTAAGATTTAGTTATCGATTATTGACTTTTTACACTTCCTTGGTGCCTTGGACATAAACTAGGACCTTAAGATTTTGCCTGAAAGGAGGACTAGCAGCCGCGTTGCACGGGAGAAAGTGAAAAGTGTTCGTATGTAGTAAAAACCTGGGAAATCCGTCCGTTTTCGTCATTTGTTATCGAATCGACTTAAAACCAGATCGTCACATTGGCCGCTATTCTCACTGAAACGGTTACATTTATCGTCTGCAAAGCTATGTCGAGTGCTGCGGTATGTGGAGACACTAAAAGCACCATAGTAGAACACAGATGAAGCTTATAAGTTGATGTAATAGCCAGTAAGAGGTAGTACAATTCAAGTTTAAGGTATCGATTATTAAATTTTTAGCTGGCTTTGGTGCCTTGGACATGAGCTAGGACCTTAAGATTCTGCATGAAAGGAGGACTAGCAGCCGAGATGCATGGGAGAATGTGAAAAGTGTTCATATGTAGTAAAGACCTGGGAAATCCGTTCGTTATCGTCATATATTACCGAATCGACTTAAAGCCGAATCGTCACATTGGCCGCTCTTCTCTCTGAAACGGTTGTACTTATCGTCTGCAAAGCTATGTCGCGTGCTGCGGTATGTGGAGACACTAAAATCACCTTAGTAGGACACAGATGAAGCTTCTAAGTTGATGTAATAGCCAGTAAGAAGTAGTACAATTCAAGTTTTAGGTATCGATTATTGACTTTTTAGCTGGCTTTGGTGCCTTGGACATGAGCTAGGACCCTAAGAATCTGCATGAGAGGGAGACTAGCAGAAAAGTTGCACGGGAGAATGTGAAATGTGCTCATATGTAGTATTAACCTGAGAAATCCGTCCGTTTTCGTTTTTTGTTATCGAGTCGACTAAAGGCCAGATCGTAACATTGTCCGCCCTTCTCTCTGAAACGGCTGTACTTGTCGTCTGAAAGCTATGTCGCGTGCTGCGGTATGTGGAGACACTAAAAGCACCATAGTAGAACACAGATGAAGCTTCTAAGTTGATGTAATAGCCAGTAAGAAGTAGTACAATTCCAGTTTTATGTATCGATTATTGACTTTTTAGCTGGCTTTGGTGCCTTGGACATGAGCTAGGACCTTAAGATTCTGCATGAAAGGAGGACTAGCAGCCGAGCTGCACGTTAGGATGTGAAAAGTTTTCATATGTAGTAAAAACCTGAGAAATCCGTCCATTTTCGTCATTTGTTATCGAATCGACTTAAAGCCGGATCGTGACATTGGCCACTCTTCTCTCTGAAACGGTTGTACTTATCGACTGCGAAGCTATGTCGCGTGCTGCGGTATGCGGAGACACCAAAATAACCATAGTAGAACACAGATGAAGCTTCTAAGTTGATGTAATAGCCAGTAAGAAGTTGTACAATTCAAGATTTAAGTGTCGATTATTGACTTTTTAGCTGGCTTTGGTGCCTTGGACATGAGCTAGTACCTTAAGATTCGGCATGAAAGGAGGACTAGCAGCCGAGTTGCACGGGAGAATGTGAAAATGTTCATATGTAGTAAAAACCTGAGAAATCCGTCCGTTTTCGTCATTTGTTATCGAATCGACTTAAAGCCAGATCGTCACATTGGCCGCTCTTCTCTCTGAAACGGTTGTAGTTATCGTCTGCAAAGCTATGTCACATGCTGTGGTATGTGGAGACACTAAAATCACCATAGTAGGACACAGATGAAGCTTCTAAGTTGATGTAATAGCCAGTAAGAAGTGGTACAATTCAAGTTTTAGGTATCGATTATTGACTTTTTAGCTGGCTTTGGTGCCTTGGACATGAGCTATGTCCTTACGAATCTGCATGAGAGGAGGACTAGCAGAAAAGTTGCACGGGAGAATGTGAAAAGTGTTAATATGTAGTATTAACCTGAGAAATCCGTCCGTTTTCGTCTTTTGTTATCGAATCGACTTAAAGCCAGATCGTCACATTGTCCGCCCTTCTCTCTGAAACGGTTGTACTTATCGTCTGCAAAGCTATGTCGTGTGCTGCGGTATGCGGAGACACTAAAAATACCATAGTAAAACACGGATGAACCTTCTAAGTTGATGTAATAGCCAGTAAGAAGTAGTACAATTCAAGTTTTACTTATCGATTATTGACTTTCAGCTGGCTTTGGTGCCTTGGACATGAGCTAGGACCTTAAGATTCTGCATGAAAGGAGGACTAGCAGCCGAGTTGCACGGGAGATTGTGAAAAGTGTTCATATGTAGTAAAAACCTGAGAGATCCGTTCGCCATCGTCATTTGTTAACGAATCGACTTAAAGCCAGATCGTCACATTGGCCGCTCTCCTCTCTGAAACGGTTGTACTTATCGTCTGCAAAGCTATGTCGCGTGCTGCGGTATGTAGAGACACTAAATGCACCATATTAAAACACAGATGAAGCTTCTAAGTTGATGTAATAGCCAGTAAGAAGTAGTACAATTCAAGTTTAAGGTATCGATTATTGATTTTGTAGCTGGCTTTGGTGCCTTGGACATTAGCTAGGACCTTAAGATTCTGCATGAAAGAAGGACTAGCAGCCGAGTTGTACGGGAGAATGTGAAAAGTTTTCATATGTAGTAAAAACCTGAGAAATCCGTCCATTTTCGTAATATGTAATCGAATCGACTTAAAACCGGATCGTGACATTGGCCGCTCTTCTCTCTGAAACGGATGTACTTATCGTCTGTAAGCTATGTCGCATGCTGCGGTATGCGGAGACACTAAAATCACCATTGTAGAACACAGATGAAGCTTCTAAGTTGATGTAATAGCTAGTAAGAAGTAGTACAATTGGAATTTTAGATATCGATTATTGACTTTTTAGCTGGCTTTGGTGCCTTGTACATGAGCTAGGACCTTAAGATTCTGCATGAAAGGAGGACTAGCAGCCGAGTTGCACGGGAGAATGTGAAAAGTGTTCATATGTAGTAAAAACCTGAGAAGTCCGTCCGTTTTGTCATTTGTTATCGAATCGACTTAAAGCCAAATCGTCACATTGGCCGCTCTTCTCTCCGAAACGGTTGTACTTATCGTCTGAAAGCTATGTCGCGTGCTGCGGTATGCGGAGACACTAAAACCACCATAGTAGAACGCAGATGAAGCTTCTAAGATGATGTAATAGCCAGTAAGAATTAGTACAATATCAGTTTTGGGTATCGGTTATTGACTTTTAGCTGGCTTTGGTGACTTGGACATGAGCTAGGACCTTAAGATTCTGCATGAAAGGAGGACTAGCAGCCGAGTTGCATGGGAGATTGTGAAAAGTGTTCATATGTAATAAAAACCTGAGAAATCCGTTCGTTTTCGTCATTTGTTATGGAATCGACTTAAAGCCAGATCGTCACATTGGCCGCTCTTCCCTCTGACGCTGTTGTACTTATCGTCTGCAATGCTATGTCGCGTGCTGCGGTATGCGCAGACACTTAAAGCACCATAGTAGAACACAGATGAAGCTTCTAAGTTGATGTAATAGCCAGTAAGAAGTAGTACAATTCAAGTTTTAGGTATCGATTATTGACTTTGTAGCTGGCTTTGGTGCCTTGGACATGAGCTAGGACCTTAAGATTCTGCATGAAAGGAGGACTAGCAGCCGAGTTGCACGGGAGTTTGTGAAAAGTGGTCATATGTAGTAAAAACCTGAGAGATCCGTTCGCCATCGTCATTAGTTAACGAATCGACTTAAAGCCAGATCGTCACATTGGCCGCTCTCCTCTCTGAAACGGTTGTACTTATCGTCTGCAAAGCTATGTCGCGTGCTGCGGTATGTGGAGACACTAAAAGCACCATAGTAGAACACAGATGAAGATTCTAAGTTGATGTAATAGCTAGTAAGAAGTAGTACAATTGAAATTTTAGATATCGATTTTTGACTTTTTAGCTGGCTTTGGTGCCTTGGACATGAGCTAGGACTTTAAGATTCTGCATGAAAGGAGGACTAGCAGCCGAGTTGCACGGGAGAAAGTGAAAAGTGTTCATATGTAGTAAAAACCCGAGAAATCCGTACGTTTTCATCATTGGTTATCGAATCGTCTTAAAGCCAGATCGTCACATCGGCCGCTCTTCTCTCTGAAACGGTTGTACTTATCGTCTGCAAAGCTATGTCGAGTGCTGCGGTATGTGGAGACACTAAAAGCACCATAGTAGAACACAGATGAAGCATCTAAGTTGATGTAATAGCCAGTAAAAAGTAGTACATCTCAAGTTCTAGGTATCGATTATTGACTTTTTAGCTGGCTTTGGTGCCTTGGACATGAGCTAGGACCTTAAGATTCTGCATGAAAGCAGGACTAGCAGCCGAGTTGCATGAGAGAAAGTGAAAAGTGTTCATATGTAGTAAAAACCCGAGAAATCCGTACGTTTTCATCATTGGTTATCGAATCGTCTTAAAGCCAGATCGTCACATTGGCCGCTCTTCTCTCTGAAACGGTTGTACTTATCGTCTGCAAAGCTATGTCGAGTGCTGCGGTATGTGGAGACACTAAAATCACCATAGTAGAACACAGATGAAGCTTCTAAGATGATGTAATAGCCAGTAAGATGTAGTACAATACCAGTTTTGGGTATCGATTATTGACTTTTAGCTGGCTTTGGTGACTTGGACATGAGCTACGACCTTAAGATTTTGCATGAAAGGAGGGTTAGCAGCCGAGTTGCACGGGAGAATGTGAAATGTGCTCATATGTAGTATTAACCTGAGAAATCCGTCCGTTTTCGTCTTTTGTTATCGAGTCGACTAAAGGCCAGATCGTAACATTGTCCGCCCTTCTCTCTGAAACGGCTGTACTTATCGTCTGAAAGCTATGTCGCGTGCTGCGGTATGCGCAGACACTTAAAGCACCATAGTAGAACACAGATGAAGCTTCTAAGTTGGTGTAATAGCCAGTAAGAAGTAGTACAATTCAAGTTTTATGTATCGATTATTGACTTTTTAGCTGGCTTTGGTGCCTTGGACATGAGCTGGGACCCTAAGTATCTGCATGAGAGGGAGACTAGCAGAAAAGTTGCACGGGAGAATGTGAAATGTGCTCATATGTAGTATTAACCTGAGAAATCCGTCCGTTTTCGTCTTTTGTTATCGAATCGACTTAAAGCCAGATCGTCACATTGGCCGCTCTTCCCTCTGACGCTGTTGTACTTATCGTCTGCAATGCAATGTCGCGTGCTGCGGTATGCGCAGACACTTAAAGCACCATAGTAGAACACAGATGAAGCTTCTAAGTTGGTGTAATAGCCAGGAAGAAGTAGTACAATTCAAGTTTTAGGTATCGATTATTGACTTTGTAGCTGGCTTTGGTGCCTTGGACATGAGCTAGGACCTTAAGATTCTGCATGAAAGGAGGACTAACAGCCGCCTTGCACGTGAGAATGCGAAAAGTGTTCATATGTAGTAAAAACCTGAGAAATCCGACCGTTTTCGTCGTTTGTTATCGAATCGACTTAAAGCCAGATCGTCACATTGGCCGCTCTTCTCTCTGAAACGGTTGTACTTATCGTCTGCAAAGCTATGTCGAGTGCTGCGGTATGCGCAGACACTAAAAGCACCATAGTAGAACACAGATGAAGCTTATAAGTTGATGTAATAGCCAGTAAGAGGTAGTACAATTCAAGTTTAAGGTATCGATTATTAAATTTTTAGCTGTCTTTGGTGCCTTGGACATGAGCTAGGACCTTAAGATTCTGCATGAAAGGAGGACTAGCAGCCGAGATGCATGGGAGAATGTGAAAAGTGTTCATATGTAGTAAAAACCTGGGAAATCCGTTCGTTATCGTCATATATTACCGAATCGACTTAAAGCCGAATCGTCACATTGGCCGCTCTTCTCTCTGAAACGGTTGTACGTATCGTCTGCAAAGCTATGTCGCGTGCTGCGGTATGTGGAGACACTAAAATCACCTTAGTAGGACTCAGATGAAGCTTCTAAGTTGATGTAATAGCCAGTAAGAAGTAGTACAATTCAAGTTTTAGGTATCGATTATTGACTTTTTAGCTGGCTTTGGTGCCTTGGACATGAGCTAGGACCCTAAGAATCTGCATGAGAGGGAGACTAGCAGAAAAGTTGCACGGGAGAATGTGAAATGTGCTCATATGTAGTATTAACCTGAGAAATCCGTCCGTTTTCGTCTTTTGTTATCTAGTGGACTAAAGGCCAGATCGTAACATTGTCCGCCCTTCCCTCTGAAACGGCTGTACTTGTCGTCTGAAAGCTATGTCGCGTGCTGCGGTATGTGGAGACACTAAAAGCACCATAGTAGAACACAGATGAAGCTTCTAAGTTGATGTAATAGCCAGTAAGAAGTAGTACAATTCCAGTTTTATGTATCGATTATTGACTTTTTAGCTGGCTTTGGTGCCTTGGACATGAGCTAGGACCTTAAGATTCTGCATGAAAGCAGGACTAGCAGCCGAGTTGCACTGGAGAATGTGAAAAGTGTTCATATGTAGTAAAAAACTGAGAAATCCGTCCGTTTTCGTCGTTTGTTATCGAATCGACTTAAAGCCTGATCGTCACATTGGGCGCTCTTCTCTCTGAAACGGTTGCACTTATCGTCTGCAAAGCTATGTCGCGTGCTGCAGTATGCGGAGACACTAAAAGCAGCATAGTAGAACACAGATGAAGCTTCTAAGCTGATGTAATAGCCAGTAAGAGGTAGTACAATTCAAGTTTTAGGCATCGATTATTGACGTTTTAGCTGGCTTTCGTGACTTGGACATGAGCTAGGACCTTAAGATTCTGCATGAAAGGAGGACTAGCAGCTGACTTGCCTGGGAGAATATGAAAAGTGTTCAAATGTAGTAAAAACCTGAGAAATCCTTCCGTTTTCGTCATTTGTTATCGAATCGACCTAAAGCCAGATCGTGACATTGGCCGCCCTTCTCTCTGAAACGGTTGCACTTATCGTCTGCAAAGCTATGTCGCGTGCTGCAGTATGCGGAGACACTAAAAGCAGCATAGTGGAACACAGATGAAGCTTCTAAGTTGATGTAATAGCTAGTAAGATTTAGTACAATTGAAATTTTAGATATCGATTATTGACTTTTTAGCTACCTTTGGTCCTTGGACATGAGCTAGGACCTTAAGATTCTGCATGAAAGGAGGACTAGCAGCCGAGCTGCACGTTACGATGTGAAAAGTTTTCATATGTAGTAAAAACCTGAGAAATCCGTCCATTTTCGTCATTTGTTATCGAATCGACTTAAAGCCGGATCGTCACATTGGCCACTCATCTCTCTGATACGGTTGTACTTATCGTCTGCGAAGCTATGTCGCGTGCTGCGGTATGCGGAGACACCAAAATAACCATAGTAGAACACAGATGAAGCTTCTAAGTTGATGTAATAGCCAGTAAGAAGTTGTAGAATTCAAGATTTGGGCATCGATTATTGACTTTTTAGCTGGCTTTGCTGCCTTGGACATGAGCTAGGACCTTAAGATTCGGCATGAAAGGAGGACTACCAGCCGAGTTGCACGGGAGAATGTGAAAAGTGTTCATATGTAGTAAAAACCTGAGAAATCCGTCCGTTTTCGTCATTTGTTATCGAATCGACTTAAAGCCAGATCGTCACATTGGCCGCTCTTCTCTCTGAAACGGTTGTAGTTATCGTATGCAAAGCTGTGTCACATGCTGTGGTATGTGGAGACACTAAAATCACCATAGTAGGACACAGATGAAGCTTCTAAGTTCATGTAATAGCCAGTAAGAAGTGGTACAATTCAAGTTTTAGGTATCGATTATTGACTTTTTAGCTGGCTTTGCTGCCTTGGACATTAGCTATGTCCTTACGAATCTGCATGAGAGGAGGACTAGCAGAAAAGTTGCACGGGAGAATGTGAAAAGTGTTAATATGTAGTATTAACCTGAGAAATCCGTCCGTTTTCGTCTTTTGTTATCGAATCGACTTAAAGCCAGATCGTCACATTGGCCGGTCTTCTCTCTGAAACGGTTGTACTTATCGTCTGCAAAGCTATGTCGCGTGCTGCGGTATGTGGAGACACTAAAAGCACCACAGTAGAACACAGATGATGCTTCTAATATGATGTAATAGAGAGTAAGAAGTAGTACAATTCAAGTTTTAGGTATCGATTATTGACTTTTTAGCTGGCTTTGGTGCCTTGGACATGAGCTATGACCTTACGAATCTGCATGAGAGGAGGACTAGCAGAAAAGTTGCACGGGAGAATGTGAAATGTGTTAATATGTAGTTTTAACCTGAGAAATCCGTCCGTTTTCGTCTTTTGTTATCGAATCGACTTAAAGCCAGATCGTCACATTGTCCGCCCTTCTCTCTGAAACGGTTGTACTTATCGTCTGCAAAGCTATGTCGTGTGCTGCGGTATGCGGAGACACTAAAAATACCATAGTAAAACACGGATGAACCTTCTAAGTTGATGTAATAGCCAGTAAGAAGTAGTACAATTCAAGTTTTACTTATCGATTATTGACTTTCAGCTGGCTTTGGCGCCTTGGACATGAGCTAGGACCTTAAGATTCTGCATGAAAGGAGGACTAGCAGCCGAGTTGCACGGGAGATTGTGAAAAGTGTTCATATGTAGTAAAAACCTGAGAGATCCGTTCGCCATCGTCATTTGTTAACGAATCGACTTAAAGCCAGATCGTCACATTGGCCGCTCTCCTCTCTGAAACGGTTGTACTTATCGTCTGCAAAGATATGTCGCGTGCTGCGGTATGTAGAGACACTAAATGCACCATAGTAGAACACAGATGAAGCTTCTAAGTTGATGTAATAGCCAGTAAGAAGTAGTACAATTCAAGTTTAAGGTATCGATTATTGACTTTGTAGCTGGCTTTGGTGCCTTGGACATTAGCTAGGACCTTAAGATTCTGCATGAAAGAAGGACTAGCAGCCGAGTTGTACGGGAGAATGTGAAAAGTTTTCATATGTAGTAAAAACCTGAGAAATCCGTCCATTTTCGTAATATGTAATCGAATCGACTTAAAACCGGATCGTGACATTGGCCGCTCTTCTCTCTGAAACGGATGTACTTATCGTCTGCAAGCTATGTCGCGTGTTGCGGTATGCGGAGACACTAAAATCACCATTGTAGAACACAGATGAAGCTTCTAAGTTGATGTAATAGGTAGTAAGAAGTAGTACAATTGGAATTTTAGATATCGATTATTGTCTTTTTAGCTGGCTTTGGTGCCTTGGACATGAGCTAGGACCTTAAGATTCTGCATGAAAGGAGGACTAGCAGCCGAGTTGCACGGGAGAATGTGAAAAGTGTTCATATGTAGTAAAAACCTGAGAAGTCCGTCCGTTTTGTCATTTGTTATCGAATCGACTTAAAGCCAAATCGTCACATTGGCCGCCCTTCTCTCTGAAACGGTTGTACTTATCGTCTGCAAAGCTATGTCGTGTGCTGCGGTATTCGGAGACACTAAAAATACCATAGTAAAACACGGATGAACCTTCTAAGTTGATGTAATAGCCAGTAAGAAGTAGTACAATTCAAGTTTTACTTATCGATTATTGACTTTCAGCTGGCTTTGGTGCCTTGGACATGAGCTAGGACCTTAACATTCTGCATGAAAGGAGGACTAGCAGCCGAGTTGCACGGGAGATTGTGAAAAGTGTTCATATGTAGTAAAAACCTGAGAGATCCGTTCGCCATCGTCATTTGTTAACGAATCGACTTAAAGCCAGATCGTCACATTGGCCGCTCTCCTCTCCGAAACGGTTGTACTTATCGTCTGAAAGCTATGTCGCGTGCTGCGGTATGCGGAGACACTAAAAGCACCATAGTAGAACGCAGATGAAGCTTCTAAGATGATGTAATAGCCAGTAAGAATTAGTACAATATCAGTTTTGGGTATCGATTATTGACTTTTAGCTGGCTTTGGTGACTTGGACATGAGCTAGGACCTTAAGATTCTGCATGAAAGGAGGACTAGCAGCCGAGTTGCACGGGAGATTGTGAAAAGTGTTCATATGCAATATAAACCTGAGAAACCCGTTCGTTTTCGTCATTTGTTATGGAATCGACTTAAAGCCAGATCGTCACATTGGCCGCTCTTCCCTCTGACGCTGTTGTACTTATCGTCTGCAATGCTATGTCGCGTGCTGCGGTATGCGCAGACACTTAAAGCACCATAGTAGAACACAGATGAAGCTTCTAAGTTGATGTAATAGCCAGTAAGAAGTAGTACAATTCAAGTTTTAGGTATCGATTATTGACTTTGTAGCTGGCTTTGGTGCCTTGGACATGAGCTAGGACCTTAAGATTCTGCATGAAAGGAGGACTAGCAGCCGAGTTGCACGGGAGTTTGTGAAAAGTGGTCATATGTAGTAAAAACCTGAGAGATCCGTTCGCCATCGTCATTTGTTAACGAATCGACTTAAAGCCAGATCGTCACATTGGCCGCTCTCCTCTCTGAAACGGTTGTACTTATCGTCTGCAAAGCTATGTCGCGTGCTGCGGTATGTGGAGACACTAAAAGCACCATAGTAGAACACAGATGAAGATTCTAAGTTTTATGTAATAGCCAGTAAGAAGTAGTACAAGTCAAGTTTTAGGTATCGATTATAGACTTTTTAGCTGGCTTTGGTGCCTTGGACATGAGCTAGGACCTTAAGATTCTGCATGAAAGGAGGACTAACAGCCGCCTAGCACGTGAGAATGTGAAAAGTGTTCATATGTAGTAAAAACCTGAGAAATCCGACCGTTTTCGTCATTTGTTATTGAATCGACTTAAAGCCAGATCGTCACATTGGCCGCTCTTCTCTCTGAAACGGTTGTACTTATCGTCTGCAAAGCTATGTCGAGTGCTGCGGTATGTGGAGACACTAAAAGCACCATAGTAGAACACAGATGAAGCTTATAAGTTGATGTAATAGCCAGTAAGAGGTAGTACAATTCAAGTTTAAGGTATCGATTATTAAATTTTGAGCTGGCTTTGGTGCCTTGGACATGAGCTAGGACCTTAAGATTCTGCATGAAAGGAGGACTAGCAGCCGAGATGCATGGGAGAATGTGAAAAGTGTTCATATGTAGTAAAAACCTGAGAAATCCGTTCGTTATCGTCATATATTACCGAATCGACTTAAAGCCGGATCGTCACATTGGCCGGTCTTCTCTCTGAAACGGTTATACTTATCGTCTGCAAAGCTATGTCGCGGGCTGCGGTATGTGGAGACACTAAAAGCACCATAGTAGAACACAGATGAAGCTTCTAAGATGATGTAACAGCCAGTAAGAAGTAGTACAACTCAAGTTTTAGGTATCGATTATTGACTTTTTAGCTGGCTTTGGTGCCTTGGACATGAGCTAGGACCATAGGATTCTGCATGAAACGAGGACTAGCAGCCGAGTTGCACGGGAGTTTGTGAAAAGTGGTCATATGTAGTAAAAACCCGAGAAATCCGTGCGTTTTCGTCGTTGGTTATCGAATCGTCTTAAAGCCAGATCGTCACATTGGCCGCTCTTCTCTCTGAACCGGTTGTACTTATCGTCTGCAAAGCTATGTCGAATGCTGCGGTATGTGGAGACACTAAAATCACCATAGTAGAACACAGATGAAGCTTCTAAGTTGATGTAATAGCCAGTAAGAGGTAGTACAATTCAAGTTTTAGGTATCGATTATTGACGTTTTAGCTGGCTTTCGTGACTTGGACATGAGCTAGGACCTTAAGATTCTGCATGAAAGGAGGACTAGCAGCTGACTTGCCTGGGAGAATATGAGAAGTGTTCATATGTAGTAAAAACCTGAGAAATCCTTCCGTTTTCGTCATTTGTTATCGAATCGACCTAAAGCCAGATCGTGACATTGGCCGCTCTTCTCTCTGAAACGGTTGCACTTACCGTCTGCAAAGCTATGTCGCGTGCTGCAGTATGCGGAGACACTAAATGCAGCATAGTAGAACACAGATGAAGCTTCTAAGTTGATGTAATAGCTAGTTAGAAGTAGTACAATTGAAATTTTAGATATCGATTATTGACTTTTTAGCTGGCTTTAGTGCCTTGGACATGAGCTAGGACCTTAAGATTCTGCATGAAAGGAGGACTAGCAGCCGAGCTGCACGTTAGGATGTGAAAAGTTTTCATATGTAGTAAAAACCTGAGAAATCCGTCCATTTTCGTCATTTGTTATCGAATCGACTTAAAGCCGGATCGTCACATTGGCCACTCTTCTCTCTGAAACGGATGTACTTATCGTCTGCAAAGCTATGTCGCGTGCTGCGGTATGCGGAGACACCAAAATAACCATAGTAGAACACAGATGAAGCTTCTAAGTTGATGTAATAGCCAGTAAGAAGTAGTACAATTCCAGTTTTAGGTATCGATTATTGACTTTTTAGCTGGCTTTGGTGCCTTGGACATGAGCTAGGACCTTAAGATTCTGCATGAAAGCAGGACTAGCAGCCGAGTTGCACTGGAGAATGTGAAAAGTGTTCATATGTAGTAAAAACCTGAGAAATCCGTCCGTTTTCGTCGTTTGTTATCGAATCGACTTAAGGCCAGATCGTCACATTGGGCGCTCTTCTCTCTGAAACGGTTGCACTTATCGTCTGCAAAGCTATGTCGCGTGCTGCAGTATGCGGAGACACTAAAAGCAGCATAGTAGAACACAGATGAAGCATCTAAGTTGATGTAATAGCTAGTAAGAAGTAGTACAATTGAAATTTTAGATATCGATTATTGACTTTTTAGCTGGCTTTGGTGCCTTGGACATGAGCTAGGACCTTAAGATTCTGCATGAAAGGAGGACTAGCAGCCGAGTTGCACGGGAGAAAGTGAAAAGTGTTCATATGTAGTAAAAACCCGAGAAAACCGTATGTTTTCGTCATTGGTTATCGAATCGTCTTAAAGCCAGATCGTCACATTGGCCGCTCTTCTCTCTGAAACGGTTGTACTTATCGTCTGCAAAGCTATGTCGAGTGCTGCGGTATGTGGAGACACTAAAAGCACCATAGTAGAACACAGATGAAGCTTATAAGTTGATGTAATAGCCAGTAAGAGGTAGTACAATTCAAGTTTAAGGTATCGATTATTAAATTTTTAGCTGGCTTTGGTGCCTTGGACATGAGCTAGGACCTTAAGATTCTGCATGAAAGGAGGACTAGCAGCCGAGATGCATGGGAGAATGTGAAAAGTGTTCAGATGTAGTAAAAACCTGAGAAATCCGTTCGTTATCGTCATATATTACCGAATCGACTTAAAGCCGGATCGTCACATTGGCCGGTCTTCTCTCTGAAACGGTTATACTTATCGTCTGCAAAGCTATGTCGCGGGCTGCGGTATGTGGAGACACTAAAATCACCTTAGTAGGACACAGATGAAGCTTCTAATTTGATGTAATAGCCAGTAAGAAGTAGTACAAGTCAAGTTTTATGTATCGATTATTGACTTTTTAGCTGGCTTTGGTGCCTTGGACATGAGCTAGGACCTTAAGATTCTGCATGAAAGGAGGACTAACAGCCGCCTAGCACGTGAGAATGTGAAAAGTGTTCATATGTAGTAAAAACCTGAGAAATCCGACCGTTTTCGTCATTTGTTATTGAATCGACTTAAAGCCGGATCGTCACATTGGCCGGTCTTCTCTCTGAAACAGTTGTACTTATCGTCTGCAAAGGTATGTCGAGTGCTGCGGTATGCGGAGACACTAAAAGCACCATAGTAGAACATAGATGAAGCTTCTAAGTTCATGTAATAGCCAGTAAGAAGTAGTAGAATTTACGTTTTAGGTATCGATTTTTGACTTTTTAGCTGGCTTTGGTGCCTTGGACATGAGCTAGGACCTTAAGATTCTGCATGAAAGGAGGACTAACAGCCGAGTTTCACGGGAGAATGTGAAATGTGCTCATATGTAGTATTAACCTGAGAAATTCGTCCGTTTTCGTCTTTTGTTATCGAGTCGACTAAAGGCCAGATCGTAACATTGTCCGCCCTTCTCTCTGAAACGGCTGTACTTATCGTCTGAAAGCTATGTCGCGTGCTGCGGTATATGGAGACACTAAAAGCACCATAGTAGAACACAGATGAAGCTTCTAAGTTGATGTAATAGCCAGTAAGAAGTAGTACAATTCCAGTTTTAGGTATCGATTATTGACTTTTTAGCTGGCTTTGGTGCCTTGGACATGAGCTAGGACCTTAAGATTCTGCATGAAAGCAGGACTAGCAGCCGAGTTGCACTGGAGAATGTGAAAAGTGTTCATATGTAGTAAAAACCTGAGAAATCCGTCCGTTTTCCTCGTTTGTTATGGAATCGACTTAAAGCCTGATCGTCACATTGGGCGCTCTTCTCTCTGAAACGGTTGCACTTATCGTCTGCAAAGCTATGTCGCGTGCTGCAGTATGCGGAGACACTAAAAGCAGCATAGTAGAACACAGATGAAGCTTCTAAGTTGATGTAATAGCTAGTAAGAAGAAGTACAATTGAAATTTTAGATATCGATTATTGACTTTTTAGCTGGCTTTGGTGCCTTGGACATGAGCTAGGACCTTAAGATTCTGCATGAAAGCAGGACTAGCAGCCGAGTTGCATGGGAGAAAGTGAAAAGTGTTCATATGTAGTAAAAACCCGAGAAATCCGTACGTTTTCGTCATTGGTTATCGAATCGTCTTAAAGCCAGATCGTCACATTGGCCGCTCTTCTCTCTGAAACGGTTGTACTTATCGTCTGCAAAGCTATGTCGAGTGCTGCGGTATGTGGAGACACTAAAATCACCATAGTAGAACACAGATGAAGCTTCTAAGTTGATGTAATAGCCAGTAAGAGGTAGTACAATTCAAGTTTTAGGTATCGATTATTAACGTTTTAGCTGGCTTTCGTGACTTGGACATGAGCTAGGACCTTAAGATTCTGCATGAAAGGAGGACTAGCAGCTGACTTGCCTGGGAGAATATGAAAAGTGTTCATATGTAGTAAAAACCTGAGAAATCCGTCCATTTACGTCATTTGTTATCGAATCGACTTAAAGCCGGATCGTCACATTGGCCACTCTTCTCTCTGAAACGGATGTACTTATCGTCTGCAAAGCTATGTCGCGTGCTGCGGTATGCGGAGACACTAAAAGCACCATAGTAGAACACAGATGAAGCTTCTAAGTTGATGTAATAGCCAGTAAGAAGTAGTACAATTCCAGTTTTAGGTATCGATTATTGACTTTTTAGCTGGCTTTGGTGCCTTGGACATGAGCTAGGACCTTAAGATTCTGCATGAAAGGAGGACTAGCAGCCGAGTTGCACTGGAGAATGTGAAAAGTGTTCATATGTAGTAAAAACCTGAGAAATCCGTCCGTTTTCGTCGTTTGTTATGGAATCGACTTAAAGCCTGATCGTCACATTGGGCGCTCTTCTCTCTGAAACGGTTGCACTTATCGTCTGCAAAGCTATGTCGCGTGCTGCAGTATGCGGAGACACTAAAAGCAGCATAGTAGAACACAGATGAAGCTTCTAAGTTGATGTAATAGCTAGTAAGAAGAAGTACAATTGAAATTTTAGATATCGATTATTGACTTTTTAGCTGGCTTTGGTGCCTTGGACATGAGCTAGGACCTTAAGATTCTGCATGAAAGCAGGACTAGCAGCCGAGTTGCATGGGAGAAAGTGAAAAGTGTTCATATGTAGTAAAAACCCGAGAAATCCGTACGTTTTCGTCATTGGTTATCGAATCGTCTTAAAGCCAGATCGTCACATTGGCCGCTCTTCTCTCTGAAACGGTTGTACTTATCGTCTGCAAAGCTATGTCGAGTGCTGCGGTATGTGGAGACACTAAAATCACCATAGTAGAACACAGATGAAGCTTCTAATTTGATGTAATAGCCAGTAAGAAGTAGTACAAGTCAAGTTTTAGGTATCGATTATTGACTTTTTAGCTGGCTTTGGTGCCTTGGACATGAGCTAGGACCTTAAGATTCTGCATGAAAGGAGGACTACCAGCCGAGATGCATGGGAGAATGTGAAAAGTGTTCATATGTAGTAAAAACCTGAGAAATCCCTTCGTTATCGTCATATATTACCGAATCGACTTAAAGCCGGATCGTCACATTGGCCGGTCTTCTCTCTGAAACGGTTATACTTATCGTCTGCAAAGCTATGTCGCGGGCTGCGGTATGTGGAGACACTAAAATCACCTTAGTAGGACACAGATGAAGCTTCTAATTTGATGTAATAGCCAGTAAGAAGTAGTACAAGTCAAGTTTTAGGTATCGATTATTGACTTTTTAGCTGGCTTTGGTGCCTTGGACATGAGCTAGGACCTTAAGATTCTGCATGAAAGGAGGACTAACAGCCGCCTAGCACGTGAGAATGTGAAAAGTGTTCATATGTAGTAAAAACCTGAGAAATCCGACCGTTTTCGTCATTTGTTATTGAATCGACTTAAAGCCGGATCGTCACATTGGCCGGTCTTCTCTCTGAAACGGTAGTACTTATCGTCTGCAAAGCTATGTCGCGTGCTGCGGTATGTGGAGACACTAAAAGCACCATAGTAGAACACAGATGAAGCTTCTTAGTTGGTGTAATAGCCAGTAAGAAGTAGTACAATTCCAGTTTTAGGTATCGATTATTGACTTTTTAGCTGGCTTTGGTGCCTTGGACATGAGCTTGGACCTTAAGATTCTACATGAAAGCAGGACTAGCAGCCGAGTTGCACTGGAGAATGTGAAAAGTGTTCATATGTAGTAAAAACCTGAGAAATCCGTCGATTTTCCTCGTTTGTTATGGAATCGACTTAAAGCCTGATCGTCACATTGGGCGCTCTTCTCTCTGAAACGGTTGCACTTATCGTCTGCAAAGCTATGTCGCGTGCTGCAGTATGCGGAGACACTAAAAGCAGCATAGTAGAACACAGATGAAGCTTCTAAGTTGATGTAATAGCTAGTAAGAAGAAGTACAATTGAAATTTTAGATATCGATTATTGACTTTTTAGCTGGCTTTGGTGCCTTGGACATGAGCTAGGACCTTAAGATTCTGCATGAAAGCAGGACTAGCAGCCGAGTTGCATGGGAGAAAGTGAAAAGTGTTCATATGTAGTAAAAACCCGAGAAATCCGTACGTTTTCGTCATTGGTTATCGAATCGTCTTAAAGCCAGATCGTCACATTGGCCGCTCTTCTCTCTGAAACGGTTGTACTTATCGTCTGCAAAGCTATGTCGCGTGCTGCGGTATGCGGAGACACCAAAATAACCATAGTAGAACACAGATGAAGCTTCTAAGTTGATGTAATAGCCAGTAAGGAGTAGTACAATTCCAGTTTTAGGTATCGATTATTGACTTTTTAGCTGGCTTTGGTGCCTTGGACATGAGCTAGGACCTTAAGATTCTGCATGAAAGTAGGACTAGCAGCCGAGATGCATGGGAGAATGTGAAAAGTGTTCATATGTAGTAAAAACCTGAGAAATCCGTTCGTTATCGTCATATATTACCGAATCGACTTAAAGCCGGATCGTCACATTGGCCGGTCTTCTCTCTGAAACGGTTGTACTTATCGTCTGCAAAGCTATGTCGCGTGCTGCGGTATGTGGAGACACTAAAGTCACCTTAGTAGGACCCAGATGAAGCTTCTAATTTGATGTAATAGCCAGTAAGAAGTAGTACAAGTCAAGTTTTAGGTATCGATTATTGACTTTTTAGCTGGCTTTGGTGCCTTGGACATGAGCTAGGACCTTAAGATTCTGCATGAAAGGAGGACTAACAGCCGCCTAGCACGTGAGAATGTGAAAAGTGTTCATATGTAGTAAAAACCTGAGAAATCCGACCGTTTTCGTCATTTGTTATTGAATCGACTTAAAGCCGGATCGTCACATTGGCCGGTCTTCTCTCTGAAACGGTAGTACTTATCGTCTGCAAAGCTATGTCGCGTGCTGCGGTATGTGGAGACACTAAAAGCACCATAGTAGAACATAGATGAAGCTTCTAAGTTGATGTAATAGCCAGTAAGAAGTAGTACAATTTACGTTTTAGGTATCGATTTTTGACTTTTTAGCTGGCTTTGGTGCCTTGGACATGAGCTAGGACCTTAAGATTCTGCATGAAAGGAGGACTAACAGCCGAGTTTCACGGGAGAATGTGAAATGTGCTCATATGTAGTATTAACCTGAGAAATCCGTCCGTTTTCGTCTTTTGTTATCGAGTCGACTAAAGGCCAGATCGTAACATTGTCCGCCCTTCTCTCTGAAACGGCTGTACTTATCGTCTGAAAGCTATGTCGCGTGCTGCGGTATGTGGACACACTAAAAGCACCATAGTAGAACACAGATGAAGCTTCTAAGTTGATGTAATAGCCAGTAAGAAGTAGTACAATTCCAGTTTTAGGTATCGATTATTGACTTTTTAGCTGGCTTTGGTGCCTTGGACATGAGCTAGGACCTTAAGATTCTGCATGAAAGCAGGACTAGCAGCCGAGTTGCACTGGAGAATGTGAAAAGTGTTCATATGTAGTAAAAACCTGAGAAATCCGTCCGTTTTCCTCGTTTGTTATGGAATCGACTAAAGCCTGATCGTCACATTGGGCGCTCTTCTTTCTGAAAAGGTTGCACTTATCGTCTGCAAAGCTATGTCGCGTGCTGCAGTATGCGGAGACACTAAAAGCAGCATAGTAGAACACAGATGAAGCTTCTAAGTTGATGTAATAGCTAGTAAGAAGTAGTACAATTGAAATTTTAGATATCGATTATTGACTTTTTAGCTGGCTTTGGTGCCTTGGACATGAGCTAGGACCTTAAGATTCTGCATGAAAGGAGGACTAGCAGCCGAGTTGCACGGGAGAAAGTGAAAAGTGTTCATATGTAGTAAAAACCCGAGAATTCCGTACGTTTTCATCATTGGTTATCGAATCGTCTTAAAGCCAGATCGTCACATTGGCCGCTCTTCTCTCTGAAACGGTTGTACTTACCGTCTGCAAAGCTATGTCGAGTGCTGCGGTATGTGGAGACACTAAAAGCACCATAGTAGAACACAGATGAAGCTTATAAGTTGATGTAATAGCCAGTAAGATGTAGTACAATTCAAGTTTAAGGTATCGATTATTAAATTTTTAGCTGGCTTTGGTGCCTTGGACATGAGCTAGGACCTTAAGATTCTGCATGAAAGCAGGACTAGCAGCCGAGTTGCACGGTAGAAAGTGAAAAGTGTTCATATGTAGTAAAAACCCGAGAAATCCGTCCATTTTCGTCATTTGTTATCGAATCGACTTAAAGCCGGATCGTCACATTGGCCACTCTTCTCTCTGAAACGGATGTACTTATCGTCTGCAAAGCTATGTCGCGTGCTGCGGTATGCGGAGACACCAAAATAACCATAGTAGAACACAGATGAAGCTTCTAAGTTGATGTAATAGCCAGTAAGAAGTAGTACAATTCAAGATTTGGGCATCGATTATTGACTTTTTAGCTGGCTTTGGTGCCTTGGACATGAGCTAGGACCTTAAGAATCTGCATGAAAGGAGGACTAGCAGCCGAGTTGCATAGGAGAATGTGAAAAGTGTTCATATGTAGTAAAAACCTGTGAAATCCGTCCGTTTTCGTCATTTGTTATCGAATCGACTTAAAGCCAGATCGTCACATTGGCCGCTCTTCTCTCTGAAACGGTTGTACATATCTTCTGCAAAGCTATGTCGCGTGCTGCGGAATGTGGAGACACTAAAAGCACCATACTAGAACACAGATGAAGCTTCTATGTTGATGTCATAGCTAGTAAGAAGTAGTACAATTGAAATTTTAGATATCGATTATTGACTTTTTAGCTGGCTTTGGTGCCTTGGATATGAGCTAGGGCCTTAAGATTCTGCATGAAAGGAGGACTAGCAGCCGAGTTGCACGGGAGAATGTGAAAAGTGTTCATATGTAGTAAAAACCTGTGAAATCCGACCGTTTTCGTCATTTGTTATC
Organism: Schistocerca gregaria; assembly: GCF_023897955.1. Classification (NCBI taxonomy): domain Eukaryota; kingdom Metazoa; phylum Arthropoda; class Insecta; order Orthoptera; family Acrididae; genus Schistocerca; species Schistocerca gregaria. Next base: position 581,669,995 of record NC_064925.1, read on the forward strand.
GAATCGACTTAAAGCCGGATCGTCACATTGGCCACTCCTGTCTCTGAAACGGATGTACTTATCGTCTGCAAAGCTATGTCGCGTGCTGCGGTATGCGGAGACACCAAAATAACCATAGTAGAACACAGATGAAGCTTCTAAGTTGATGTAATAGCCAGTAAGAAGTAGTACAATTCAAGATTTGGGCATCGATTATTGACTTTTTAGCTGGCTTTGGTGCCTTGGACATGAGCTAGGACCTTAAGAATCTGCATGAAAGGAGGACTAGCAGCCGAGTTGCATAGGAGAATGTGAAAAGTGTTCATATGTAGTAAAAACCTGTGAAATCCGTCCGTTTTCGTCATTTGTTATCGAATCGACTTAAAGCCAGATCGTCACATTGGCCGCTCTTCTCTCTGAAACGGTTGTACATATCTTCTGCAAAGCTATGTCGCGTGCTGCGGAATGTGGAGACACTAAAAGCACCATACTAGAACACAGATGAAGCTTCTATGTTGATGTCATAGCTAGTAAGAAGTAGTACAATTGAAATTTTAGATATCGATTATTGACTTTTTAGCTGGCTTTGGTGCCTTGGATATGAGCTAGGGCCTTAAGATTCTGCATGAAAGGAGGACTAGCAGCCGAGTTGCACGGGAGAATGTGAAAAGTGTTCATATGTAGTAAAAACCTGTGAAATCCGACCGTTTTCGTCATTTGTTATCGAATCGACTTAAAGCCAGATCGTCACATTTGCCGCTCTTCTCTCTGAAACGGTTGTACTTATCGTCTGCAAAGCTACGTCGCAGTGCTGCGGTATGTGGAGACTCTAAAAGCACCATAGCAGATCACAGATGAAGCTTCTAAGTTGATGTAATAGCCAGTAAGAAGTAGTACAACTCAAGTTTTAGGTATCGATTATTGACTTTTTAGCTGGCTTTGGTGTCTTGGACATGAGCTAGGACCATAAGACTCTGCATGAAAGGAGGAACAGCTGCCGAGTTGCACGGGAGAATGTGAAAAGTGTTCATATGTAGTAAAAACCTGAGAAATCCGTCCGTTTTCGTCATTTGTTATCGAATCGACTTAAAGCCAGATCGTCACATTGGCCGCTCTTCTCTCTGAAACGGTTGTACTTATCGTCTGAAAGCTATGTCGCGTGCTGCGGTATGCGGAGACACTAAAAGCACCATAGTAGAACACAGATGAAGCTTCTAAGATGATGTAATAGCCAGTAAGAATTAGTACAATACCAGTTTTAGGTATCAATTATTGACTTTTTAGCTGGCTTTGGTGCCTTGGACATGACCTAGGACATTAAGATTCTGCATGAAAGGAGGACTAGCAGCCGAATTGCACGGGAGAATGTGAAAAGTGTTCATATGTAGTAAAAACCTGAGAAATCCGTCCGTTTTCGTCATTTGTTATCGAATCGACTTAATGCCAGATCGTCACATTGGCCGCTCTTCTCTCTGAAACGGTTGCACTTATCGTCTGCAAAGCTATGTCGCGTGCTGCGGTATGCGGAGACACTAAAAGCACCATAGTAGAACACAGATGAAGCTTCTAAGATGATGTAACAGCCAGTAAGAAGTAGTACAACTCAAGTTTTAGGTATCGATTATTGACTTTTTAGCTGGCTTTGGTGCCTTGGACATGAGCTAGGACCATAAGATTCTGCATGAAACGAGGACTAGCAGCCGAGTTGCACGGGAGAATGTGAAAAGTGTTCATATGTAGTAAAAACCTGAGAAATCCATCCGTTTTCGTCATTGGTTATCGAATCGTTTTATGGCCAGATCGTCACATTGGCCGCTCTTCTCTCTGAAACGGTTGTACTTATCGTCTGCAAAGCTATGTCGAGTGCTGCGTTATGTGGAGACACTAAAAGAACCATAGTAGAACACAGATGAAGCTTCTAAGTTGATGTAATAGCCAGGAAGAGGTAGTACAATTCAAGTTTTATGTATCGATTATTGACTTTTTATCTGGCTTTGTTGCCTTGGACATGAGCTAGGACCATAAGATTCTGCATGAAAGGAGGACTAGCAGCTGACTTGCCTGGGAGAATATGAAAAGTGTTCATATGTAGTAAAAACCTGAGAAATCCGTCCGTTTTCGTCATTTGTTATCGAATCGACTTAAAGCCAGATCGTCACATTGGCCGCTCTTCTCTCTGAAACGGTTGTACTTATCGTCTGCAAAGCTATGTCGCGTGCTGCGGTATGCGGAGACACTAAAAGCACCATAGCAGAACACAGATGAAGCTTCTAAGTTGATGTAATAGCCAGTAAGAAGTAGTACAACTCAAGTTTTAGGTATCGATTATTGACTTTTTAGCTGGCTTTGGTGCCTTGGACATGAGCTAGGACCATAAGACTCTGCATGAAAGGAGGACTAGCTGCCGAGTTGCACGGGAGAATGTGAAAAGTGTTCATATGTAGTAAAAACCTGAGAAATCCGTCCGTTTTCGTCATTTGTTATCGAATCGACTTAAAGCCAGATCGTCACATTGGCCGCTCTTCTCTCTGAAACGGTTGTACTTATCGTCTGAAAGCTATGTCGCGTGCTGCGGTATGCGGAGACACTAAAAGCACCATAGTAGAACACAGATGAAGCTTCTAAGATGATGTAATAGCCAGTAAGAATTAGTACAATACCAGTTTTAGGTATCGATTATTGACTTTTTAGCTGGCTTTGGTGCCTTGGACATGACCTAAGACATTAAGATTCTGCATGAAAGGAGGACTAGCAGCCGAATTGCACGGGAGAATGTGAAAAATGTTCATATGTAGTAAAAACCTGAGAAATCCGTCCGTTTTCGTCATTTGTTATCGAATCGACTTAATGCCAGATCGTCACATTGGCCGCTCTTCTCTCTGAAACGGTTGTACATATCGTCTGCAAAGCTATGTCGCGTGCTGCGGTATGCGGAGACACTAAAAGCACCATAGTAGAACACAGATGAAGCTTCTAAGATGATGTAACAGCCAGTAAGAAGTAGTACAACTCAAGTTTTAGGTATCGATTATTGACTTTTTAGCTGGCTTTGGTGCCTTGGACATGAGCTAGGACCATAGGATTCTGCATGAAACGAGGACTAGCAGCCGAGTTGTACGGGAGAATTTGAAAAGTGTTCATATGTAGTAAAAACCTGAGAAATCCATACGTTTTCGTCATTGGTTATCGATTCGTCTTAAAGCCAGATCGTCACATTGTCCGCTCTTCTCTCTGAAACGGTTGTACTTATCGTCTGCATAGCTATGTCGCGTGCCGCGGTATGTGGAGACACTAAAAGCACCATAGTAGAACACAGATGAAGCTTCTAAGTTGATGTAATAGTTAGTAAGAGGTAGAACAATTCAAGTTTTAGGTATCGATTATTGACTTTTTAGCTGGATTTGGTGCCTTGGACATGAGCTAGGACCTTAAGATTCTGCATGAAAGGAGGACTAGCAGCCGAGTTGCACGGGAGGATGTGAAAAGTTTTCATATGTAGTAAAAACCTGAGAAATCCGTCCATTTTCGTAATTTGTAATCGAATAGACTTAAAACCGGATCGTGACATTGGCCGCTCTTCTCTCTGAAACGGTTGTACTTATCGTCTGCAAAGCTATGTCACGTGCTGCGGAATGCGGAGACACTAAAAGCACCATAGTAGAACACAGATGAAGCTTCTAAGATGATGTAATAGCCAGTAAGAATTAGTACAATACCAGTTTTAGGTATCGATTATTGACTTTTTAGCTGGCTTTGGTGCCTTGGACATGACCTAGGACATTAAGATTCTGCATGAAAGGAGGACTAGCAGCCGAATTGCACGGGAGAATGTGAAAAATGTTCATATGTAGTAAAAACCTGAGAAATCCGTCCGTTTTCGTCATTTGTTATCGAATCGACTTAATGCCAGATCGTCACATTGGCCGCTCTTCTCTCTGAAACGGTTGTACATATCGTCTGCAAAGCTATGTCGCGTGCTGCGGTATGCGGAGACACTAAAAGCACCATAGTAGAACACAGATGAAGCTTCTAAGATGATGTAACAGCCAGTAAGAAGTAGTACAACTCAAGTTTTAGGTTTCGATTATTGACTTTTTAGCTGGCTTTGGTGCCTTGGACATGAGCTAGGACCATAGGATTCTGCATGAAACGAGGACTAGCAGCCGAGTTGTACGGGAGAATTTGAAAAGTGTTCATATGTAGTAAAAACCTGAGAAATCCATACGTTTTCGTCATTGGTTATCGATTCGTCTTAAAGCCAGATCGTCACATTGTCCGCTCTTCTCTCTGAAACGGTTGTACTTATCGTCTGCATAGCTATGTCGCGTGCCGCGGTATGTGGAGACACTAAAAGCACCATAGTAGAACACAGATGAAGCTTCTAAGTTGATGTAATAGCTAGTAAGAGGTAGAACAATTCAAGTTTTAGGTATCGATTATTGACTTTTTAGCTGGATTTGGTGACTTGGACATGAGCTAGGACCTTAAGATTCTGCATGAAAGGAGGACTAGCAGCCGAGTTGCACGGGAGGATGTGAAAAGTTTTCATATGTAGTAAAAACCTGAGAAATCCGTCCATTTTCGTAATTTGTAATCGAATAGACTTAAAACCGGATCGTGACATTGGCCGCTCTTCTCTCTGAAACGGTTGTACTTATCGTCTGCAAAGCTATGTCACGTGCTGCGGAATGCGGAGACACTAAAAGCACCATAGTAGAACACAGATGAAGCTTCTAAGATGATGTAATAGCCAGTAAGAATTAGTACAATACCAGTTTTAGGTATCGATTATTGACTTTTTAGCTGGCTTTGGTGCCTTGGACATGACCTAGGACATTAAGATTCTGCATGAAAGGAGGACTAGCAGCCGAATTGCACGGGAGAATGTGAAAAATGTTCATATGTAGTAAAAACCTGAGAAATCCGTCCGTTTTCGTCATTTGTTATCGAATCGACTTAATGCCAGATCGTCACATTGGCCGCTCTTCTCTCTGAAACGGTTGTACATATCGTCTGCAAAGCTATGTCGCGTGCTGCGGTATGCGGAGACACTAAAAGCACCATAGTAGAACACAGATGAAGCTTCTAAGATGATGTAACAGCCAGTAAGAAGTAGTACAACTCAAGTTTTAGGTATCGATTATTGACTTTTTAGCTGGCTTTGGTGCCTTGGACATGAGCTAGGACCATAGGATTCTGCATGAAACGAGGACTAGCAGCCGAGTTGTACGGGAGAATTTGAAAAGTGTTCATATGTAGTAAAAACCTGAGAAATCCATACGTTTTCGTCATTGGTTATCGATTCGTCTTAAAGCCAGATCGTCACATTGTCCGCTCTTCTCTCTGAAACGGTTGTACTTATCGTCTGCATAGCTATGTCGCGTGCCGCGGTATGTGGAGACACTAAAAGCACCATAGTAGAACACAGATGAAGCTTCTAAGTTGATGTAATAGCTAGTAAGAAGTAGTACAAACGGAATTTTAGATATCGATTATTGACTTTTTAGCTGGCTCTGGTGCCTTGGACATGAGCTAGGACCTTAAGATTCTGCATGAAAGGAGGACTAGCAGCCGAGTTGCACGGGAGAATGTGAAAAGTGTTCATATGTAGTAAAAACCTGAGAAGTCCGTCGGTTTTGTCATTTGTTGTCGAATCGACTTAAAGCCAGATCGTCACATTGGCCGCTCTTCTCTCCGAAACGGTTGTACTTATCGTCTGAAAGCTATGTCGCATGCTGCGGTATACGGAGACACTAAAAGCACCATAGTAGAACACAGATGAAGCTTCTAAGATGATGTAATAGCCAGTAAGAATTAGTACAATACCAGTTTTAGCTATCGATTATTGACTTTTAGCTGGCTTTGGTGCCTTGGACATGAGCTAGGACATTAAGATTCTGCATGAGAGCAGGGTTAGCAGCTGAGTTGCACGGGAGAATGTGAAAAGTGTTCATATGTAGTAAAAACCTGAGAAATCCGTCCGGTTTGCCATTTGTTATGGAATCGACTTAAAGCCAGATCGACACATTGGCCGCTCTTCCCTCTGACGCTGTTGTACTTATCGTCTGCAATGCTATGTCGCGTGCTGTGGTATGCGGAGACACTTAAAGCACCATAGTAGAACACAGATGAAGCTTCTAAGTTGATGTAATAGCCAGTAAGAAGTAGTACAATGCAAGTTTTAGGTATCGATTATTGACTTTGTAGCTGGCTTTGGTGCCTTGAACATGAGCTAGGACCTTAAGATTCTGCATGAAAGGAGGACTAGCAGCCAAGTTGCACGGGAGATTGTGAAAAGTGTTCATATGTAGTAAAAACCTGAGAGATCCGTTCGCCATCGTCATTTGTTAACGAATCGACTTAAAGCCAGATCGTCACATTGGCCGCTCTCCTCTCTGAAACGGTTGTACTTATCGTCTGCAAAGCTATGTCGCGTGCTGCGGTATGTGGAGACACTAAAAGCACCATAGTAGAACACAGATGAAGATTCTAAGTTGATGTAATAGCCACTAAGAAATAGTACAATTCAATTTTTAGGTATCGATTATTGACTTTTTAGCTGACTTTAGTGCCTTGGACATGAGCTAGGACCTTAAGAATCTGCATGAAAGGAGGACTAGCAGCCGAGTTGCACGGGACAATGTGAAAAGTGTTCATATGTAGTAAAAACCTGAGAAATCCGACCGTTTTCGTCATTTGTTATCGCATCGACTTAAAGCCAGATCGTCACATTGGCCGCTCTTCTCTCTGAAACGGTTGTACTTATCGTCTGCAAAGCTATGTCGAGTGCTGCGGTATGTGGAGACACTTAAAGCACCATAGTAGAACACAGATGAAGCTTCTAAGTTGATGTAATTGCCAGTAAGAGTTAGTACAATTCAAGTTTTAGGTATCGATTATTGACTTTTTAGCTGGCTTTGGTGCCTTGGACATGAGCTAGGACCTTAAGATTCTGCATGAAAGGAGGACTAACAGCCGCGTTGCACGTGAGAATGTGAAAAGTGTTCATATGTAGTAAAAACCCGAGAAATCCGTCCGTTTTCGTCATTTGTTATCGAATCGACTTAAAGTCAGATCGTCACATTGGCCGCTCTACTCTCTGAAACGGTTGTACTTATCGTCTGCAAAGCTATGTCGCGTGCTGCGGTATGCGGAGACACTAAAAGCACCATAGTAGAAACAGATCAAGCTTCTAATTTAATGTAATAGCCAGTAAGAAGTAGTACAATTCAAGTTTTACTTATCGATTATTGACTTTTTAGCTGGCTGTGGTGCCTTGGACATGAGCTAGGACCTTAAGATTCTGCATGAAAGGAGGACTAGCAGCCGAGTTGCACGGGAGGATGTGAAGAGTTTTCATATGTAGTAAAAACCTGAGAAATCCGTTTAATGTCGTCATTTGTTATCGAATCGACTTAAAACCGGATCGTGACATTGGCCGCTCTTCTCTCTGAAACGGTTGTACTTATCGTCTGCAAAGCTACGTCGCGTGCTGCGGTATGTGGAGACACTAAAATCACCATAGTAGAACACAGACGAAGATTCTAAGTTGACGTAATAGCCACTAAGAAGTAGTACAATTCAAGTTTTTGGTATCGATTATTGACTTTTTAGCTGGCTTTGGTGCCTTGGACATGAGCTAGGACCCTAAGAATCTGCATGAAAGGGAGACTAGCAGAAAAGTTGCACGGGAGAATTTGAAATGTGCTCATATGTTGTATTAACCTGAGAAATCCGTCCGTTTTCGTCTTTTGTTATCGAGTCGACTAAAGGCCAGATCGTAACATTGTCCGCCCTTCTCTCTGAAACTGCTGTACTTATCGTCTGAAAGCTATGTCGCGTGCTGCGGTATGCGGAGACATTAAAATCACCATAGTAGAACACAGACGAAGATTCTAAGTTGACGTAATAGCCACTAAGAAGTAGTACAATTCAAGTTTTAGGTATCGATTATTGACTTTTTAGCTGACTTTAGTGCCTTGGACATGAGCTAGGACCTTTAGAATCTGCATGAAAGGAGGACTAGCAGCCGAGTTGCACGGGACAATGTCAAAAGTGTTCATATGTAGTAAAAACCTGAGAAATCCGACAATTTCGTCATTTGTTATCGAATCGACTTAAAGCCAGATCGTCACATTGGCCGCTCTTCTCTCTGAAACGGTTGTACTTATCGTCTGCAAAGCTATGTCGAGTGCTGCGGTATGTGGAGACACTTAAAGCACCATAGTAGAACACAGATGAAGCTTCTAAGTTGATGTAATAGCCAGTAAGAGTTAGTACAATTCAAGTTTTAGGTATCGATTATTGACTTTTTAGCTGGCTTTGGTGCCTTGGACATGAGCTAGGACCTTAAGATTCTGCATGAAAGGAGGACTAGCAGCCGAGATGCACGGGAGAATGTGAAAAGTGTTCATATGTAGTAAAAACCTGAGAAATCCATTCGTTATCGTCATATATTATCGAATCGAATTCAAGCCAGATCGTCACATTATCCGCTCTTCTCTCTGAAACGGTTGTACTTAACGTCTGCAAAGCTATGTTGAGTGCTGCGGTATGTAGAGACACTAAAAGCACCGTAGTAGAACACAGATGAAGCTTCTAAGTTGATGTAATAGCCAGTAAGAGGTAGTACAATTCAAGTTTTAGGTATCGATTATTGACTTTTTATCTGGCTATCGTGCCTTGGACATGAGCTAGGACCTTAAGATTCTGCATGAAAGGAGGACTAGCAGCTGACTTGCCTGGGAGAATATAAAAAGTGTTCATATGTAGTAAATACCTGAGAAATCCTTCCGTTTTCGTCATTTGTTATCGAATCGACCTAAAGCCAGATCGTGACATTGGCCGCTCTTCTCTCTGAAACGGTTGTACTTATCGTCTGCAAAGCTATGTCTCGTGCTGCGGCACGTGGAGACACTAAAAGCACCATAGTGGAACACAGATGATGCATCTAAGTTGATGTAATAGCCAGTAAGAAGTACTACAATTCAAGACTTGGGCATCGATTATTGACTTTTTAGCTGGCTTTGGTGCCTTGGACATGAGCTATGACCTTAAGATTCTGTATGAAAGGAGGACTAGCAGCCTAGTTGCACGGGTGAATGTGAAAAGTGCTCATATGTAGTAAAAACCTGAGAAATCCGTCCGTTTTCGTCATTTGTTATGTAATCGACTTAAAGCCAGATCGTCACATTTGCCGCTCTTCACTCAGAAACGGTTGTACTTATCGTCTGCAAAGCTATGTCGCGTACTGTGGTATGCGGAGACACTAAAAGCACCATAGTAGAACACAGATGAAGCTTCTAAGTTGATGTAATAGCCAGTAAGAAGTGGTACAATTCAAGTTTTAGGTATCGATTATTGACTTTTTGCTGGCTTTGGTGCCTTGGACATGAGCTAGGACCTTACGAATCTGCATGTGAGGAGGACTAGCTGAAAAGTTGCATGGGAGAATGTGAAATGTGTTAATATGTAGTATTAACCTGAGAAATCCGACCGTTTTCGTCATTTGTTATCGAATCGACTTAAAGCCAGATCGTCACATTGTCCGCCCTTCTCTCTGAAAAGGTTGTACTTATCGACTGCAAAGCTATGTCGTGTGCTGCGGTATGCGGAGACACTAAAAATACCATAGTAGAACACGGATGAAGCTTCTAAGTTGATGTAATAGCCAGTAAGAAGTAGTACAATTCAAGTTTTAGGCATCGATTATTGACTTTTAGCTGGCTTTGGTGCCTTGGACTTGAGCTACGACCTTAAGATTCTGTATGAAAGGAGGACTAGCAGCCGAGTTGCACGGGAGAATGTGAAAAGTGTTCATATGTAGTAAAAACATGAGAAATCCGTCCGTTTTCGTCGTTTGTTATCGAATCGACTTAAAGCCAGGTCGTCACATTGGATGCTCTTCTCTCTGAAACGGTTGTACTTATCGTCTGCAAAGCGATGTCACGTGCTGCGGTATGTGGAGACACTAAAAGCACCATAGTAGAACACAGATGAAGCTTCTAAGTTGATGTAATAGCTAGTAAGAAGTAGTACAATTTAAAGTTTAGATATCGATTATTGACTTTTTAGCTGGCTTTGGTGCCTTGGACATGAGCTAGGACCTTAAGATTCTGCATGAAAGGAGGACTAGCAGCCGAGTTGCACGGGATAATGTGAAAAGTGTTCATATGTAGTAAAAACCCAAGAAATCCGTACGTTTTCGTCATTGGTTATCGAATCGTCTTAAAGCCAGGTCGTCACATTGGCCGCTCTTCTCACTGAAACGGTTGTACTTATCGTCTGAAAGCTATGTCGTGTGATGCAGTATGCGGAGACACTAAAAGCATCATAGTAGAACACAGATGAAGCATCTAAGTTGATGTAATAGCCAGTAAAAAGTAGTACATCTCAAGTTCTAGGTATCGATTATTGACTTTTTAGCTGGCTTTGGTGCCTTGGACATGAGGTAGGACCATAAGATTCTGCATGAAAGGAGGACTAGCAGCCGAGTTGCACGGGAGAATGTGAAAAGTGTTCATATGTAGTAAAAATCTGAGAAACCCGTCCGTTTTCGTCATTTGTTATCGAATCGACTTAAAGCCAGATCGTCACATTGGCCGCTCTTCTCTCTGAAACGGTTGTACTTATCGTCTGAAAGCTATGTTGCGTGCTGCGGTTTGCGGAGACACTAAAAGCACCATAGTAGAACACAGATGAAGCTTCTAAGATGATGTAATAGCCAGTAAGAATTAGTACAATACCAGTTTCTGGTATCGGTTATTGACTTTTTAGCTGGCTTTGGAGCCTTGCACATGAGCTAGGACCTTAAGATTCTGCATGAAAGGAGGACTAGCAGCCGAGTTGCACGGGATAATGTGAAAAGTGTTCATATGTAGTAAAAACCCAAGAAATCCGTACGTTTTCGTCATTGGTTATCGAATCGTCTTAAAGCCAGGTCGTCACATTGGCCGCTCTTCTCTCTGAAACGGTTGTACTTATTGTCTGCAAAGCTAGGTCGAGTGCTGCGGTATGTGGAGACACTAAAAGCACCATAGTAGAATACAGATGAAGCTTCTAAGTTGATGTAATAGCCAGTAAGAGGTAGTACAATTCAAGTTTTAGGTATCGATTATTGACTTTTTAGCTGGCTTTCATGCCTTGGACATGAGCTAGGACCTTAAGATTCTGCACGAAAGGAGGACTAGCAGCTGACTTGCCTGGGAGAATATGAAAAGTGTTTATATGTAGTAAAAACCTGAGAAATCCTTGTATTTTCGTCATTTGTTATCGAATCGACCTAAAGCCAGATCGTAACATTGGCCGCTCTTCTCTCTGAAACGGTTGTACTTATCGTCTGCAAAGCTATGTCTCGTGCTGCGGTATGTGGAGACACTAAAAGCACCATAGTGGAACACAGATGAAGCTTCTAAGTTGATGTAATTGCCAGTAAGAAGTAGTACAACTCAAGTTTTAGGTATCGATTATTGACTTTTTAGCTGGCTTTGGTGCCTTGGACATGAGCTATGACCTTAAGATTCGGCATGAAAGGAGGACTAGCAGCCGAGCTGCAAGGGAGAATGTGAAAAGTGTTCATATGTAGTAAAAACCTGAGAAATCCGTCCGTTTTCGTCATTTGTTATCGAATCGACTTAAAGCCAGATCGTCACATTGGCCGCTCATCTCTCTGAAACGGTTGTACTTATCGTCTGCAAAGCTATGTCGCATGCTGTGGTATGCGGAGACACTAAAATCACCATAGTAGAACACAGATGAAGCTTCTAAGATGATGTAATAGCCAGTAAGAATTAGTACAATACCAGTTTTAGGTATCGATAATTGACTTTTTAGCTGGCTTTGGAGCCTTGCACATGAGCTAGGACCTTAAGATTCTGCACGAAAGGAGGACTAACAGCTGACTTGCCTGGGAGAATATGAAAAGTGTTTATATGTAGTAAAAACCTGAGAAATCCTTGTATTTTCGTCATTTGTTATCGAATCGACCTAAAGCCAGATCGTGACATTGGCCGCTCTTCTCTCTGAAACGGTTGTACTTATCGTCTGCAAAGCTATGTCGAGTGCTGCGGTATGTGGAGACACTTAAAGCACCATAGTAGAACACAGATGAAGCTTCTAAGTTGATGTAATAGCCAGTAAGAGTTAGTACAATTCAAGTTTTAGGTATCGATTATTGACTTTTTAGCTGGCTTTGGTGCCTTGGACATGAGCTAGGACCTTAAGATTCTGCATGAAAGGAGGACTAGCAGCCGAGATGCACGGGAGAATGTGAAAAGTGTTCATATGTAGTAAAAACCTGAGAAATCCATTCGTTATCGTCATATATTATCGAATCGAATTCAAGCCAGATCGTCACATTATCCGCTCTTCTCTCTGAAACGGTTGTACTTAACGTCTGCAAAGCTATGTTGAGTGCTGCGGTATGTAGAGACACTAAAAGCACCGTAGTAGAACACAGATGAAGCTTCTAAGTTGATGTAATAGCCAGTAAGAGGTAGTACAATTCAAGTTTTAGGTATCGATTATTGACTTTTTATCTGGCTATCGTGCCTTGGACATGAGCTAGGACCTTAAGATTCTGCATGAAAGGAGGACTAGCAGCTGACTTGCCTGGGAGAATATAAAAAGTGTTCATATGTAGTAAATACCTGAGAAATCCTTCCGTTTTCGTCATTTGTTATCGAATCGACCTAAAGCCAGATCGTGACATTGGCCGCTCTTCTCTCTGAAACGGTTGTACTTATCGTCTGCAAAGCTATGTCTCGTGCTGCGGCACGTGGAGACACTAAAAGCACCATAGTGGAACACAGATGATGCATCTAAGTTGATGTAATAGCCAGTAAGAAGTACTACAATTCAAGACTTGGGCATCGATTATTGACTTTTTAGCTGGCTTTGGTGCCTTGGACATGAGCTATGACCTTAAGATTCTGTATGAAAGGAGGACAAGCAGCCTAGTTGCACGGGTGAATGTGAAAAGTGCTCATATGTAGTAAAAACCTGAGAAATCCGTCCGTTTTCGTCATTTGTTATGTAATCGACTTAAAGCCAGATCGTCACATTTGCCGCTCTTCACTCAGAAACGGTTGTACTTATCGTCTGCAAAGCTATGTCGCGTACTGTGGTATGCGGAGACACTAAAAGCACCATAGTAGAACACAGATGAAGCTTCTAAGTTGATGTAATAGCCAGTAAGAAGTGGTACAATTCAAGTTTTAGGTATCGATTATTGACTTTTTGCTGGCTTTGGTGCCTTGGACATGAGCTAGGACCTTACGAATCTGCATGTGAGGAGGACTAGCTGAAAAGTTGCATGGGAGAATGTGAAATGTGTTAATATGTAGTATTAACCTGAGAAATCCGACCGTTTTCGTCATTTGTTATCGAATCGACTTAAAGCCAGATCGTCACATTGTCCGCCCTTCTCTCTGAAAAGGTTGTACTTATCGACTGCAAAGCTATGTCGTGTGCTGCGGTATGCGGAGACACTAAAAATACCATAGTAGAACACGGATGAAGCTTCTAAGTTGATGTAATAGCCAGTAAGAAGTAGTACAATTCAAGTTTTAGGCATCGATTATTGACTTTTAGCTGGCTTTGGTGCCTTGGACTTGAGCTACGACCTTAAGATTCTGTATGAAAGGAGGACTAGCAGCCGAGTTGCACGGGAGAATGTGAAAAGTGTTCATATGTAGTAAAAACATGAGAAATCCGTCCGTTTTCGTCGTTTGTTATCGAATCGACTTAAAGCCAGGTCGTCACATTGGATGCTCTTCTCTCTGAAACGGTTGTACTTATCGTCTGCAAAGCGATGTCACGTGCTGCGGTATGTGGAGACACTAAAAGCACCATAGTAGAACACAGATGAAGCTTCTAAGTTGATGTAATAGCTAGTAAGAAGTAGTACAATTTAAAGTTTAGATATCGATTATTGACTTTTTAGCTGGCTTTGGTGCCTTGGACATGAGCTAGGACCTTAAGATTCTGCATGAAAGGAGGACTAGCAGCCGAGTTGCACGGGATAATGTGAAAAGTGTTCATATGTAGTAAAAACCCAAGAAATCCGTACGTTTTCGTCATTGGTTATCGAATCGTCTTAAAGCCAGGTCGTCACATTGGCCGCTCTTCTCTCTGAAACGGTTGTACTTATCGTCTGAAAGCTATGTCGTGTGATGCAGTATGCGGAGACACTAAAAGCATCATAGTAGAACACAGATGAAGCATCTAAGTTGATGTAATAGCCAGTAAAAAGTAGTACATCTCAAGTTCTAGGTATCGATTATTGACTTTTTAGCTGGCTTTGGTGCCTTGGACATGAGGTAGGACCATAAGATTCTGCATGAAAGGAGGACTAGCAGCCGAGTTGCACGGGAGAATGTGAAAAGTGTTCATATGTAGTAAAAATCTGAGAAACCCGTCCGTTTTCGTCATTTGTTATCGAATCGACTTAAAGCCAGATCGTCACATTGGCCGCTCTTCTCTCTGAAACGGTTGTACTTATCGTCTGAAAGCTATGTTGCGTGCTGCGGTTTGCGGAGACACTAAAAGCACCATAGTAGAACACAGATGAAGCTTCTAAGATGATGTAATAGCCAGTAAGAATTAGTACAATACCAGTTTCTGGTATCGGTTATTGACTTTTTAGCTGGCTTTGGAGCCTTGCACATGAGCTAGGACCTTAAGATTCTGCATGAAAGGAGGACTAGCAGCCGAGTTGCACGGGATAATGTGAAAAGTGTTCATATGTAGTAAAAACCCAAGAAATCCGTACGTTTTCGTCATTGGTTATCGAATCGTCTTAAAGCCAGGTCGTCACATTGGCCGCTCTTCTCTCTGAAACGGTTGTACTTATTGTCTGCAAAGCTAGGTCGAGTGCTGCGGTATGTGGAGACACTAAAAGCACCATAGTAGAATACAGATGAAGCTTCTAAGTTGATGTAATAGCCAGTAAGAGGTAGTACAATTCAAGTTTTAGGTATCGATTATTGACTTTTTAGCTGGCTTTCATGCCTTGGACATGAGCTAGGACCTTAAGATTCTGCACGAAAGGAGGACTAGCAGCTGACTTGCCTGGGAGAATATGAAAAGTGTTTATATGTAGTAAAAACCTGAGAAATCCTTGTATTTTCGTCATTTGTTATCGAATCGACCTAAAGCCAGATCGTAACATTGGCCGCTCTTCTCTCTGAAACGGTTGTACTTATCGTCTGCAAAGCTATGTCTCGTGCTGCGGTATGTGGAGACACTAAAAGCACCATAGTGGAACACAGATGAAGCTTCTAAGTTGATGTAATTGCCAGTAAGAAGTAGTACAACTCAAGTTTTAGGTATCGATTATTGACTTTTTAGCTGGCTTTGGTGCCTTGGACATGAGCTATGACCTTAAGATTCGGCATGAAAGGAGGACTAGCAGCCGAGCTGCAAGGGAGAATGTGAAAAGTGTTCATATGTAGTAAAAACCTGAGAAATCCGTCCGTTTTCGTCATTTGTTATCGAATCGACTTAAAGCCAGATCGTCACATTGGCCGCTCATCTCTCTGAAACGGTTGTACTTATCGTCTGCAAAGCTATGTCGCATGCTGTGGTATGCGGAGACACTAAAATCACCATAGTAGAACACAGATGAAGCTTCTAAGATGATGTAATAGCCAGTAAGAATTAGTACAATACCAGTTTTAGGTATCGATAATTGACTTTTTAGCTGGCTTTGGAGCCTTGCACATGAGCTAGGACCTTAAGATTCTGCACGAAAGGAGGACTAACAGCTGACTTGCCTGGGAGAATATGAAAAGTGTTTATATGTAGTAAAAACCTGAGAAATCCTTGTATTTTCGTCATTTGTTATCGAATCGACCTAAAGCCAGATCGTGACATTGGCCGCTCTTCTCTCTGAAACGGTTGTACTTATCGTCTGCAAAGCTATGTCGCATGCTGTGGCATGCGGAGACACTAAAATCACCATAGTAGGACACAGATGAAGCTTCTAAGTTGATGTAATAGCCAGTAAGAAGTGGTACAATTCAAGTTTTAGGTATCGATTATTGACTTTTTAGCTGGCTTTGTTGCCTTGGACATGAGCTATTACCTTACGAATCTGCATGAGAGGAGGAGAAGCAGAAAAGTTGCACGGGAGAATGTGAAATGTGTTAATATGTAGTATTAACCTGAGAAATCCGTCCGTTTTCGTCATTGGTTATCGAATCGTCTTATGGCCAGATCGTCACATTGGCCGCTCTTCTCTCTGAAACGGTTGTACTTATCGTCTGCAAAGCTATGTCGAGTGCTGCGTTATGTGGAGACACTAAAAGAACCATAGTAGAACACAGATGAAGCTTCTAAGTTGATGTAATAGCCAGGAAGAGGTAGTACAATTCAAGTTTTATGTATCGATTATTGACTTTTTATCTGGCTTTGTTGCCTTGGACATGAGCTAGGACCTTAAGATTCTGCATGAAAGGAGGACTAGCAGCTGACTTGCCTGGGAGAATATGAAAAGTGTTCATATGTAGTAAAAACCTGAGAAATCCTTCCGTTTTCGTCATTTGTTATCGAATCGACCTAAAGCCAGATCGTGACATTGGCCGCTCTTCTCTCTGAAACGGTTGTACTTATCGTCTGCAAAGCTATGTCGCGTGCTGCGGTATGCGGAAACACTAAAAAACCATAGTAGAACACAGATGAAGCTTCTAAGTTGATGTAATAGCTAGTAAGAAGTAGTACAATTTAAATTTTATATATCGATTATTGACTTTTTAGTTGGCTTTGGTGCCTTGGACATGAGCTAGGACCTTAAGAATCTGCATGAAAGGAGGAGTAGCCGCCGAGTTGCACGGGAGAATGTGAAAAGTGTTCATATGTAGTAAAAACCTGAGAAACACGTCCGTTTTCGTCATTTGTTATCGAATCGACTTAAAGCCAGATCATCACATTGGCTGCTCTTCTCTCTGAAACGGTTGTACTTATCGTCTGAAAACTATGTCGCGTGCTGCGGTTTGCGGAGACACTAAAAGCACCATAGTAGAACACAGATGAAGCTTCTAAGATGATGTAATAGCCAGTAAGAATTAGTAAAATACCAGTTTTAGGTATCGATTATTGACTTATTAGCTGGCTTTGGTGCCTTGGACATGAGCTAGGACCTTAAGATTCTGGATGAAAGGAGGGCTAGCAGCTGAGTTGCACGGCAGAATGTGAAAAGTGTTTATATGTAGTAAAAACCTGAGAAATCCGTCCGTTTTCGTCGTTTGTTATCGAATCGACCTAAAGCCAGTTCGTGACATTGGCCGCTCTTCTCTGTGAAACGGTTGTACTTATCGTCTGCAAAGCTATGTCTCGTGCTGCGGTATGTGGAGACACTAAAAGCACCATGGTGGAACACAGATGAAGCTTCTAAGTTGATGTAATAGCCAGTAAGAAGTAGTACAAATCAAGTTTTAGGATTCGATTATAGACTTTTTAGCTGGCTTTGGTGCCTTGGACATGAGCTAGGACCTTAAGATTCTGCATGAAAGGAGGACTAACAGCCGCGTTGCACGTGAGAATGTGAAAAGTGTTCATATGTATTAAAAACCTGAGAAATCCCTCCCTTTTTGTCATTTGTTATCGAATCGACCCAAAGCCAGATCGTGACATTGGCCGCTCTTCTCTCTGAAACGGTTGCACTTATCGTCTGCAAAGCTATGTCTCGTGCTGCGGTATGTGGAGACACTAAATGCACCATGGTGGAACACAGATGAAGCTTCTAAGTTGATGTAATAGCCAGTAAGAAGTAGTACAACTCAAGTTTTAGGTATCGATTATTGACTTTTAAGCTGGCTTTGGTGCCTTGGAAATGAGCTAGGACCTTAAGATTCTGCATGAAAGGAGGACTAGCAGCCGAGCTGCACGGGAGGATGTGAAAAGTTTTTATATGTAGTAAAAACCTGAGAAATCCGTCCATTTTCGTCATTTGTTATGGAATCGACTTAAAGCCGGATCGTCACATTGGCCGCTCTTCTCTCTGAAACGGTTGTACTTATCGTCTGCAAAGCTATGTCGCGTGCTGCTGTATGCGGAGACACTAAAATAACAATAGTAGAACACAGATGAAGCTTCTAAGTTGATGTAATGGCCAGTAAGAAGTAGTACAATTCAAGATTTGGGCATCGATTATTGACTTTTTAGCTGGATTTGGTGCCTTGGACATGAGCTAGGACCTTAAGATTCTGCATGAAAGGAGGACTAGCAGAAACGTTGCACGGGAGAATGTGAAAAGTGTTCATATGTAGTAAAAACCTGAGAAATACGTCTGTTTTGGTCAGTTGTTATCGAATCGACTTAAATCCAGATCGTCACATTTGCCGCTCTTCTCTCTGAAACGGTTGTACTCATAGTCTGCAAAACTATGTCGCGTGCTGCGGTATGCAGAGACACTAAAAGCACCATAGTAGAACACAGATGAAGCTTCTAAGTTGATGTAATAGCCAGTAAGAAGTGGTACAATTCAAGTTTTAGGTATCGATTATTGACTTTTTAGCTGGCTTTGGAGCCTTGGACATGAGCTAGGACCTTACGAATCTGCATGAGTGGAGGACTAGCAGAAACGTTGCACTGGAGAATGTGAAATGTGTTAATATGTAGTATTAACCTGAGAAATCCGTCCGTTTTCGTCTTTTGTTATCGAATCGACTTAAAGCCAGATCGTCACATTGTCCGCCCTTCTCTCTGAAACGGTTGTACTTATCGTCTGCAAAGCTATGTCGTGTGCTGCGGTATGCGGAGACACTAAAAATACCATAGTAGAACACAGATGAAGCTTCTAAGTTGATGTAATAGCTAGTAAGAAGTAGTACAATTTAAATTTTATATATCGATTATTGACTTTTTAGCTGGCTTTGGTGCCTTGGACGTGAGCTAGGACCTTAAGAATCTGCATGAAAGGAGGACTTGCAGCCGAGTTGCACGGGAGTATGTGAAAAGTGTTCATATGTAGTAAAAACCTGAGAAACCCGTCCGTTTTCGTCATTTGTTATCGAATCGACTTAAAGCCAGTTCGTCACATTGGCAGCTCTTCTCCCTGAAACGGTAGTACTTATCGTCTGAAAGCTATGTCGCGTGCTGCGGTTTGCGGAGACACTAAAAGCACCATTGTAGAACACAGATGAAGCTTCTAATTTGATGTAATAGCCAGGAAGAAGTAGTACAATTCAAGTTTTACTTATCGATTATTGACTTTTTAGCTGGCTGTGGTGCCTTGGACATGAGCTACGACCTTACGATTCTGCATGAGAGGAGGACTAGCAGCGGAGTTGCACGGGAGAATGTGAAAAGTGTTCATATGTAGTAAAAACCTGAGAAATCCGTCCGTTTCCGTCGTTTGTTATCGAATCGACTTAAAGCCTGATCGTCACATTGGGCGCTTTTCTCTCTGAAACGGTTGCACTTATCGTCTGCAAAGCTATGTCGCGTGCTGCAGTATGCGGAGACACTAAAAGCAGCATAGTAGAACACAGATGAAGCTTCTAAGTTGATGTAATAGCTAGTAAGAAGTAGTACAATTGAAATTTTAGATATCGATTATTGACATTTTAGCTGGCTTTGGTGCCTTGGACATGAGCTAGGACTTTAAGATTCTGCATGAAAGGAGGACTAGCAGCCGAATTGCACGGGAGAATGTGAAAAGTGTTCATATGTAGTAAAAACACGAGAAATCCGTACGTTTTCGTCATTGGTTATCGAATCGTCTTAAAGCCAGATCGTCACATTGGCCGCTCTTCTCTCTGAAACGGTTGTACTTATCGTCTGCAAAGCTATGTCGAGTACTGCGGTATGTGGAGACACTAAAAGCACCATAGTAGACCACAGATGAAGCTTCTAAGTTGATGTAATAGCCAGTAAGAAGTAGTACAACTCAAGTTTTAGGTATCGATTATTGACTTTTTAGCTGGCTTTGGTGCCTTGGACATGAGCTAGGACCTTAAGATTCTGCATGTAAGGAGGAGTAGCAGCCTAGTTGCACGGGAGAATGTGAAAAGAGTTCATATGTAGTAAAACCCTGAGAAATACGTCCGTTTTCGTCATTTGTTATCGATTCGACTTAAAGCCAGATCGTCACATGGGCCGCTCTTCTCTCTGAAACGGTTGTACTTATAGTCTGCAAAGCTATGTCGCGTGTTGCGGTATGCGGAGACACTAAAAGCACCACAGTAGAACACAGATGAAGCTTCTAAGTTGATGTAATAGCCAGTAAGAAGTAGTAAAATTCAAGTTTTAGGTATCGATTATTGACTTTTTAGCTGGCTTTGGTGCCTTGCACATGAGCTAGGACCTTAAGATTCTGCATGAAAAGAGGACTAGCAGCCGAGTTGCACGGGAGAATGTGAAAAGTGTTCATATGTAGTAAAAACCTGAGAAATCCGTTCGTTATCGTCATTTGTTATCGAATCGACTTAAAGCCAGATCGTGACATTGGCCACTCTTCTCTCTGAAACGGTTGTACTTATCGTCTGCTAAGCTATGTCGCGTGCTGCGGTATGTGGAGACACTAAAAGCACCATAGTAGAACACAGATGAAACTTCTAAGTTGATGTAATAGCCAGTAAGAAGTAGTACAATTCCAGTTTTAGGGATCGACTATTGACTTTTTAGCTGGCTTTGGTGCCTTGGACATGAGCTAGGACCTTAAGATTCTGCATGAAAGCAGTACTAGTAGCCGAGTTGCACGGGAGAATGTGAAAAGTGTTCATATGTAGTAAAAACCTGAGAAATCCGTCCGTTTTCATCGTTTGTTATCGAATCGACTTAAAGCCGGATCGTTACATTGGCCGCTCTTCTCTCTGAAACGGTTGTACTTATCGTCTGCAAAGCTATGTCGCGTGCTGCGGTATGCGGAGACACTAAAATAACCATAGTAGAACACAGATGAAACTTCTAAGTTGATGTAATAGCCAGTAAGAAGTAGTACAATTCAAGATTTGGGCATCGATTATTGACTTTTAGCTGGCTTTGGTGCCTTGGACATGAGCTAGGACCTTAAGATTCTGCATGAAAGGAGGACTAGCAGCCGAGATGCACGGGAGGATGTGAAAAGTTTTCATATGTAGTAAAAACCTGAGAAATCCGTCCGTTTTCGTCATTTGTTATGGAATCGACTTAAAGCCAGATCGTCACATTGTCCGCTCTTCTCTCTGAATCGGTTGTACTTATCGTCTGCAAAGCTATGTCGCGTGCTGCGGTATTCGGAGACACTAAAAGCACCATAGTAGAACACAGATGAAGCTTCTAAGTTAAAGTAATAGCCAGTAAGAGGTAGTACAACTCAAGTTTTAGGTATCGATTATTGACTTTTTAGCTCGCTTTGGTGCCTTGGACGTGAGCTAGGACCTTAAGATTCTGCATGAAAGGAGGACTAGTAGCCGAGTTGCACTGGAGAATGTGAAAAGTGTTCATATGTAGTAAAAACCCGAGAAATCAAAACGTTTTCGTCATTGGTTATCGTATGGTCTTAAAGCCAGATCGTCACATTGGCCGCTCTTCTCTCTGAAACGGTTGTACTTATAGTCTGCAAAGCTATGTCAAATGCTGCGGTATGCGGAGACACTAAAAGCACCATAGTAGAACACAGATGAAGCTTCTAAGATGATGTAATAGCCAGTAAGAATTAGTACAATACCAGTTTTAGGTATCGATTATTGGCTTTTTGGCTGGCTTTGGTGACTTGGACATGAGCTAGGACCTTAACATTCTGCATTAAAGGAGGAGTAGCAGCCGAGTTGCACGGGAGAATGTGAAAAGTGTTCATATGTATTAAACCCTGAGAAATACGTCCGCTTTCGTCATTTCTTATCGAATTGACTTACAGCCAGATCGTCACATTGGCCGCTCTTCTCTCTGAAACGGTTGTACTTATAGTCTGCAAAGCTATGTCAAATGCTGCGGTATGCGGAGACACTAAAAGCACCATAGTAGAACACAGATGAAGCTTCTAAGTTAAAGTAATAGCCAGTAAGAGGTAGTACAACTCAAGTTTTAGTTATCGATTATTGACTTTTTAGCTGGCTTTGGTGCCTTGGACATGAGCTAGGACCTTAAGATTCTGCATGAAAGGAGGACTAGCAGCCAAGATGCACGGGTGAATGTGAAAAGTGTTCATATGTAGTAAAACCCTGAGAAATACGTCCGTTTTCGTCATTTGTTATCGAATCGACTTAAAGCCAGATCGTCACATTGGCCGCTCTTCTCTCTGAATCGGTTGTACTTATCGTCTGCAAAGCTATGTCGCGTGCTGCGGTATTCGGAGACACTAAAAGCACCATAGTTGAACACAGATGAAGCTTCTAAGTTAAAGTAATAGCCAGTAAGAGGTAGTACAATTCAATTTTTGATATCGATTATTGACTTGTTAGCTGGCTTTGGTGCCTTGGACATGAGCTAGGACTTTAAGATTCCGCATGAATGGAGGACTGGCAGCCGAGTTGAACGGGAGAATGTGAAAAGTGTTCATATGTAGTAAAAACCTGAGAAATCCGTCGGTTTTCGTCATTTGTTATCTTATCGACTTAAAGCCAGATCGTCACATTGGCCGCTCTTCTCTCTGAAACGGTTGTACTTATCGTCTACAAAGCTATGTCGTGTGCTGCGGTATGCGGAGACACTAAAATCAGCATAGTTGGACACAGATGAAGCTTCTAAGTTGATGTAATAGCCAGTAAGATGTAGTACAATTCAAGTTTTAGGTATCGATTATTGACTTTTTAGCTTGCTTTGGTGCCTTGGACATGAGCTAGGACCTAACGAATCTGCATGAGAGGAGGACTAGCAGAAAAGTTGCATGGGAGAATGTGAAATGTGTTAATATGTAGTATTAACCTGAGAAATCCGTCCGTTTTCGTCATTTGTTATCGAATCGACTTAAAGCCAGATCGTCACATTGGCCGCTCTTCTCTCTGATTCGGTTGTACTTATCGTCTTCAAAGCTATGTCGCGTGCTGCGGTATTCGGAGACACTAAAAGCACCATAGTAGAACACAGATGAAGCTTCTAAGGTGATGTAATAGCCAGTAAGAAGTAGTACAATTCAAGTTTTAGGTATCGATTATTGACTTTTTAGCTGGCTTTGGTACCTTGGACATGAGCTAGGACCTTAAGCTTGTGCATGAATGGAGGACTAGCAGCCGAGTTGAACGGGAGAATGTGAAAAGTGTTCATATGTAGTAAAAACCTGAGAAATCCGTCCGTTTTCGTCATTTGTTATCGAATCGACTTAAAGCCAGATCGTCATATTGGCCGCTCTTCTCTCTGAAACGGTTGTACTTATCGTCTGCAAAGCTATGTCGCGTGCTGCGGTATGCGGAGACACTAAAATCACCATAGTAGGACACAGATGAAGCTTCTAAGTTGTTGTAATAGCCAGTAAGAAGTAGTAAAATTCAAGTTTTAATCAACGATTATTGACTTTTAGCTGGCTTTGTTGCCTTGGACATGAGCTAGGACCTTAAGATCCTGCATGAAAGGAGGACTAGCAGCCGAGTTGCACGGGAGAATGTGAAAAGTGTTCATATGCAGTAAAAACCTAAGAAATCCGTCCGTTTTTGTCATTTGTTATTGAATCGACTTAAAGCCAGTTCGTGACATTGGTCACTCTTCTCTCTGAAACGGTTGTACTTATCGTCTGCAAAGCTATGTCGCGTGCTGCGGTATGCCGAGACACTAAAAATACCATAGTAGAACACGGATGAAGCTTCTAAGTTGATGTAATAGCCAGTAAGAATTAGTACAATACCAGTTTTAATTATCGATTATTGACTTTTAGCTGGCTTTGGTGCATTGGACATGAGCTAGGACCTTAAGATTCTGCATGAAAGGAGGGTTAGCAGCTGAGATGCACGGGAGAATGTGAAAAGTGTTCATATGTAGTAAAAACCTGAGAAATCCGTCCGTTTTCGTCATTTGTTATGGAATCGACGTAAAGCCAGATCGTCACATTAGCCGCTCTTCTTTCTGAAACGGTTGTACTTATAGGCTGCAAAGCTATGTCGCGTGCTGCGGTATGCGGTGACACTAAAAGCACCATAGTAGAACATAGATGAAGCTTCTAAGTTGATGTAATAGCCAGTAAGAAGTAGCAAATTTCAAGTTTTAGGTATCGATTATTGACTTTTTAGCTGGCTTTGGTGCCTTGGACAAGAGCTAGGACCTTAAGATTCTGCGTGAAATGAGGACTAGCTGCCGAGTTGCACGGGAGAATGTGAAAAGTGTTCATATGTAGTAAAAACCTAAGAAATCCGTTCGTTATCGTCATCTGTTATCGAATCGACTTAAAGCCAGATCGTGACATTGATCACTCTTCTCTCTGAAACGGTTGTACTTATCGTCTGCAAAGCTATGTCGCGTGCTGCGGTATGCGGAGACACTAAAATCACCATAGTAGGACACAGATGAAGCTTCTAAGTTGATGTAATAGCCAGTAAGAAGTAGTAAAATTCAAGTTTTAATCATCGATTATTGACTTTTAGCTGGCTTTGGTGCCTTGGACAAGAGCTAGGACCTTAAGATTCTGCGTGAAAGGAGGACTAGCTGCCGAGTTGCACGGGAGAATGTGAAAAGTGTTCATATGTAGTAAAAACCTGAGAAATCCGTCCGTTTTTGTCATTTGTTATTGAATCGACTTAAAGCCCGATCGTCACATTGGCCGCTATTCTCTCTGAAACGATTGTACTTATCGTCTGCAAATCTATGTCACGTGCTGCGGTATGTGGAGACACTGATAGCACCATAGTAGAACACAGATGAAGCTTCTAAGATGTTGTAATAGCCAGTAAGAAGTAGTACAATTACAATTTTAGGGATCAATTATTGAATTTTAGCTGGCTTTGGTGCCTTGGACATGAGCTAGGACCTTAAGATTCTGCATGAAAGCAGGACTAGCAGCCGAGTTGCACGGGAGAATGTGAAAAGTGTTCATATGTAGCAGAAACCCGAGAAATCCGTCCGTTTTCGTCATTTGTTATCGAATCGACTTAAAGCCAGATCGTCACATTGTCCGCCCTTCTCTCTGAAACGGTTGTACTTATCGTCTGCAAAGCTATGTCGCGTGCTGCGGTATGCGGAGACACTAGAAATACCATAGTAGAACACGGATGAAGCTTCTACGTTGATGTAATAGCCAGTAAAAAGTAGTACAATTCAAGTTTTAATCATCGATTATTGACTTTTAGCTGGCTTTGGTGACGTGGACATGAGCTGGGACCTTAAGATTCTGCATGAAAGGAGGACTAGCAGCCGAGTTGCACGGGAGAATGTGAAAAGTGTTCATATGTAGTAAAAACCTGAGAAATCCGTCCGTTTTCGTCATTTGTTATGGAATTGACTTAAAGCCAGATTGTCACATTGGCCGCTCTTCTCTCTGAATCGGTTGTACTTATCGTCTGCAAAGCTATGTCGCGTGCTGCGGTATGCGGAGACTCTAAAAGCACCATAGTAGAACACAGATGAAGCTTCTTAGATGATGTAATAGCCAGTAAGAATTAGTACAATTCAAGTTTTAGGTATCGATTATCGACTTTTTAGCTGCCTTTGGTGCCTTGGACATGAGCTAGGACCTTAAGATTCAGCATGAAAGGCGGACTTGCAGCCGAGTTGCACGGGAGAATGTGAAAAGAGTTCATATGTAGTAAAAACCTGAGAAATCCGTTCGGTATCATCATTTGTTATGGAATTGACTTAAAGCCAGATTGTCACATTGGCCGCTGTTCTCTCTGAATCGGTTGTACTTATCGTCTGCAAAGCTATGTCGCGTGCTGCGGTATGCGGAGACGCTAAAAGCACCATAGTAGAACACAGATGAAGCTTCTAAGATGATGTGATAGCCAGTAAGAATTAGTACAATACCAGTTTTAGGTATCGATTATTGACTTTTTAGCTGGCTTTGGTGCCTTGGACATGAGCTAGGACCTTAGGATTCTGCACAGAAGCAGGACTAGCAGCCGAGTTGCACGGGAGAATGTGAAAAGTGTTCATATGTAGTAAAAACCTGAGAAATCCGTTCGTTATCGTCATTTGTTATGGAATTGACTTAAAGCCAGATTGTGACATTGGCCGCTCTTCTCTCTGAATCGGTTGTACTTATCGTCTGCAAAGCTATGTCGCGTGCTGCGGTATGCGAAGACACTAAAAATACCATAGTAGAACACGGATGAAGCTTCTAAGTTGATGTAATAGCCAGTAAGAAGTAGTACAATTCAAGTTTTAGGCATCGATTATTGACTTTTAGTTGGCTTTGGTGCCTTGGACATGAGCTAGGTCCTTAAGATTCTGCATGAAAGGAGGACTAGCAGCCGAGTTGCACGGGAGAATGTGAAAAGTGTTCATATGTAGTAAAAACCTGACTAATCCATCCGTTTTCGTCATTTGTTATCGAATCGACTTAAAGCCAGATCGTCACATTGGCCGCTCTTCTCTCTGAAACGGTTGTACTTATCGTCTGCAAAGCTATGTCGCGTGCTGTGGTATGCGGAGACACTAAAATCACCATAGTAGGACACAGATGAAGCTTCAAAGTTGATGTAATAGCCAGTAAGAAGTAGTACAATTCAAGTTTTAATCATCGATTATTGACTTTACCTGGCTTTGGTGCCTTGGACATGAGCTAGGAACTTAAGATTCTGAATGAAAGGAGGACTAGCAGCCGAGTTGCACGGGAGAATGTGTAAAGTGTTCATATGCTGTAAAAACCTGAGAAATCCGTCCGTTTTTGTCATTTGTTATTGAATCGACTAATAGCCAGATCGTCACATTGGCCGCTCTTCTCTCTGAAACGGTTGTACTTATCGTCTGCAAAGCTATGTCACGTGCTGCGGTATGTGGAGACACTAAAAGCACCATAGTAGAACACAGATAAAGCTTCTAAGTTGATGTAATAGCCAGTAAGAAGTAGTACAACTCAAGTTTTAGGTATCGATTATTGACTTTTTAGCTGGTTTTCGTGCCTTGGACATGAGCTAGGACCATAAGATTCCGCATGAAAGGAGGACTAGCAGCCGAGTTGCACGGGAGAATGCGAAAAGTGTTCATATGTAGTAAAAACCTGAAAAATCAGTCCGTTTTCGTCATTTGTTATCGAATCTTCTTAAAGCCAGATCGTCACATTGTCCGCCCTTCTCTCTGAAACGGTTGTACTTATCGTCTGCAAAGCTATGTCGCGAGCTGCGGTATGCGGAGACACTAGAAATACCATAGTAGAACACGGATGAAGCTTCTACGTTGATGTAATAGCCAGTAAAAAGTAGTACAATTCAAGTTTTAATCATCGATTATTGACTTTTAGCTGGCTTTGGTGCCTTGGACATGAGCTGGGACCTTAAGATTCTGCATGAAAGGAGGACTAGCAGCCGAGTTGCACGGGAGAATGTGAAAAGTGTTCATATGTAGTAAAAACCTGAGAAATCCGTCCGTTTTCGTCATTTGTTATCGAATCGACTTAAAGCCAGATCGTCACATTGGCCGCTATTCTCTCCGAAACGGTTGTACTTATCGTCTGAAAGCTATGTCGCGTGCTGCGGTATGTGGAGACACTAAAAGCAAAATAGTAGAACACAGATGAAGCTTCTAAGTTGATGTAATAGCCAGTAAGAAGTAGTACAATTCAAGTTTTAGGTATCGATTATTGACTTTTTAGCTGGCTTTGGTGCCTTGGACGTGAGCTAGGACCTTAAGATTCATCATGAAAGGCGGACTTGCAGCCGTGTTGCACGGGAGAATGTGAAAAGT
Organism: Schistocerca gregaria; assembly: GCF_023897955.1. NCBI lineage: Eukaryota > Metazoa > Arthropoda > Insecta > Orthoptera > Acrididae > Schistocerca > Schistocerca gregaria. The sequence goes on from NC_064925.1 coordinate 581,697,718, forward strand.
GTTCATATGTGGTAAAAACCTGAGAAATCGGTTCGTTATCGTCATTTGTTATCGAATCGACTTATAGCCAGATCGTCACACTGGCCGCTGTTCTCTCTGAAACGGTTGTACTTATCGTCTGCAAAGCTATGTCGCGTGCTGCGGTATGTGGAGACACTAAAAGCAAAATAGTAGAACACAAATGAAGCTTCTAAGTTGATGTAATAGCCAGTAAGAAGTAGTACAATTCAATTTTTCGTTATCGATTATTGACTTTTAAGCTGGCTTTGGTGCCTTGGACATGAGCTAGGACCTTAAGATTCTGCATGAAAGGAGGACTAGCAGCCGAGTTGTACGGAAGAATGTGAAAAGTGTTCATATGTAGTAAAAACCCGAGAAATCCCTCCGTTTTCGTCATTTGTTATCGAATCGACGTAAAGCCAGATCGTCACATTTTCCGCCCTTCTCTCTGAAACGGTTGTACTTATCGTCTGCAAAGCTATGTCGCGTGCTGCGGTTTGCGGAGACACTAAAATCACCATAGTAGACACAGATGAAGCTTCTAAGATGTTGTAATAGCCAGTAAGAAGTAGTACAATTCCAGTTTTAGGTATCAATTATTGACTTTTTAGCTGGCTTTGGTGCCTTGGACATGAGCTAGGACCTTACGATTCTGCATGAAAGCAGGACTAGCAACCGAGTTCTACGGCAGAATGTGAAAAGTGTTCATATGTAGTAAAAACCTGAGAAATCCGTCCGTTTTCGTCATTTGTTATAGAATCGACTTAAAGCCTGATCGTCACATTGTCCGCCCTTCTCTCTGAAACGGTTGTACTTATCGTCTGCTAAGCTATGTCGCGTGCTGCGGTATGCGGAGACACTAGAAATACCATAGTAGAACACGGATGAAGCTTCAAAGTTGCTGTAATAGCCAGTAAAAAGTAGTACAATTCAAGTTGTAATCATCGATTATTGACTTTTAGCTGGCTTTGGTGCCTTGGACATGAGCTAGGACCTTAAGATTCTGCATGAAAGGAGGACTAGCAGCCGAGTTCCACGGGAGAATGTGAAAAGTGTTCATATGTAGTAAAAACCCGAAAAATCCGTCCGTTTTCGTCATTTGTTATCGAATCGACTTAAAGCCAGATCGTCACATTGTCCGCCCTTTTCTCTGAAACGGTTGTACTTATCGTCTGCAAATCTATGTCACGTGCTGCGGTATGTGGAGACACTGAAAGCACCATAGTAGAACACAGATGAAGCTTCTAAGATTTTGTAATAGCCAGTAAGAAGTAGTATAATTCCAGTTTTAGGTATCAATTATTGACTTTTTAGCTGGCTTTGGTGCCTTCGACATGAGCTAGGACCTTACGATTGTGCATCAAAGCAGGACTATCAACCGAGTTGCACGGGTGAATGTAAAAAGTGTTCATTTGTAGTAAAAACCCGAGAAATCTGTCCGTTTTCGTCATTTGTTATCGAATCGACTGAAAGCCAGATCGTCACATTGTCCGCCCTTCTCTCTGAAACGGTTGTACTTATCGTCTGCAAAGCTATGTCGCGTGCTGCGGTATGCGGAGAAACTAGAAATACCACAATAGAACACGGATGAAGCTTCTAAGTTGATGTAATAGCCAGTAAAATGTAGTACAATTCAAGTTGTAACCATCGATTATTGACTTTTAGCTGGCTTTGGTGCCTTGGACATGAGCTAGGACCTTAAGATTCTGCATGAAAGGAGGACTAGCAGCCGAGTTGCACGGGAGAATGTGAAAAGTGTTCATATGTAGTAAAAACCTGAGAAATCCGTCCGTTTTCGTCATTTTTTATCGAATCGACCTAAAGCCAGATCGTCACATTGGCCGCTCTTATCTCCGAAACGGTTGTACTCATCGTCTGAAAGCTATGTCGCGTGCTGTGGTATGCGGAGACGCTAAAAGCACCATAGTAAACCACAGATGAAGCTTCGAAGATGATGTAATAGCCAGTAAGAAGTAGTACAATTAAAGTTTTAGGTATCGATATTGACTTTTTAGCTGGCTTTGGTGCCTTGGGCATGAGCCAGGACCTTAAGATTCAGCATGAAAGGCGGACTTGCAGCCGAGTTGCACGGGAGAATGTGAAAAGTGTTCATATGTAGTAAAAACCTGAGAAATCCGTTCGTTATCGACATTTGTTATCGAATCGACTAATAGCCAGATCGTCACATTGGCCGCTGTTCTCTCTGAAACGGTTGTACTTATCGTGTGCAAAGCTATGTCGCGTGCTGCGGTATGAGGAGACACTAAAAGCACCATAGTAGAACACAGATGAAGCTTCTAAGTTGATGTAATAGCCAGTAAGAAGTAGTACAATTCAATTTTTAGTTATCGATTATTGACTATTTAGCTGGCTTTGGTGCCTTGGACATGAGCTAGGACCTTAAGATTCTGCATGAAGGAGGACTAGCAGCCGAGTTGCACGGGATAATGTGAAAGGTGTTCATAAGTAGTAAAAACCTGAGAAATCCGTCCGTTTTCGTCATTTTTTATCGAATCGACTTAAAGCCAGATCGTCACATTGGCCGCTGTTCTCTCTGAAACGGTTGCACTTATCGTGTGCAAAGCTATGTCGCGTGCTGCGGTATGAGGAGACACTAAAAGCACCATAGTAGAACACAGATGAAGCTTCTAAGTTGATGTAATAGCCAGTAAGAAGTAGTACAATTCAATTTTTAGTTATCGATTATTGACTTTTTAGCTGGCTTTGGTGCCTTGGACATGAGCTAGGACCTTAAGATTCTGCATGAAGGAGGACTAGCAGCCGAGTTGCACGGGAGAATGTGAAAAGTGTTCATATGTAGTAAAAACCCGAAAAATCCGTCCGTTTTCGTCATTTGTTATCGAATCGACTTAAAGCCAGATGGTCACATTGTCCGCCCTTTTCTCTGAAACGGTTGTACTTATCGTCTGCAAATCTATGTCACGTGCTGCGGTATGTGGAGACACTGAAAGCACCATAGTAGAACACAGATGAAGCTTCTAAGATTTTGTAATAGCCAGTAAGAAGTAGTATAATTCCAGTTTTAGGTATCAATTATTGACTTTTTAGCTGGCTTTGGTGCCTTCGACATGAGCTAGGACCTTACGATTGTGCATCAAAGCAGGACTATCAACCGAGTTGCACGGGTGAATGTAAAAAGTGTTCATTTGTAGTAAAAACCCGAGAAATCTGTCCGTTTTCGTCATTTGTTATCGAATCGACTGAAAGCCAGATCGTCACATTGTCCGCCCTTCTCTCTGAAACGGTTGTACTTATCGTCTGCAAAGCTATGTCGCGTGCTGCGGTATGCGGAGAAACTAGAAATACCACAATAGAACACGGATGAAGCTTCTAAGTTGATGTAATAGCCAGTAAAATGTAGTACAATTCAAGTTGTAACCATCGATTATTGACTTTTAGCTGGCTTTGGTGCCTTGGACATGAGCTAGGACCTTAAGATTCTGCATGAAAGGAGGACTAGCAGCCGAGTTGCACGGGAGAATGTGAAAAGTGTTCATATGTAGTAAAAACCTGAGAAATCCGTCCGTTTTCGTCATTTTTTATCGAATCGACCTAAAGCCAGATCGTCACATTGGCCGCTCTTATCTCCGAAACGGTTGTACTCATCGTCTGAAAGCTATGTCGCGTGCTGTGGTATGCGGAGACGCTAAAAGCACCATAGTAAACCACAGATGAAGCTTCGAAGATGATGTAATAGCCAGTAAGAAGTAGTAAAATTAAAGTTTTAGGTATCGATATTGACTTTTTAGCTGGCTTTGGTGCCTTGGGCATGAGCCAGGACCTTAAGATTCAGCATGAAAGGCGGACTTGCAGCCGAGTTGCACGGGAGAATGTGAAAAGTGTTCATATGTAGTAAAAACCTGAGAAATCCGTTCGTTATCGACATTTGTTATCGAATCGACTAATAGCCAGATCGTCACATTGGCCGCTGTTCTCTCTGAAACGGTTGTACTTATCGTGTGCAAAGCTATGTCGCGTGCTGCGGTATGAGGAGACACTAAAAGCACCATAGTAGAACACAGATGAAGCTTCTAAGTTGATGTAATAGCCAGTAAGAAGTAGTACAATTCAATTTTTAGTTATCGATTATTGACTATTTAGCTGGCTTTGGTGCCTTGGACATGAGCTAGGACCTTAAGATTCTGCATGAAGGAGGACTAGCAGCCGAGTTGCACGGGATAATGTGAAAAGTGTTCATATGTAGTAAAAACCCGAAAAATCCGTCCGTTTTCGTCATTTGTTATCGAATCGACTTAAAGCCAGATGGTCACATTGTCCGCCCTTTTCTCTGCAACGGTTGTACTTATCGTCTGCAAATCTATGTCACGTGCTGCGGTATGTGGAGACACTGAAAGCACCATAGTAGAACACAGATGAAGCTTCTAAGATTTTGTAATAGCCAGTAAGAAGTAGTATAATTCCAGTTTTAGGTATCAATTATTGACTTTTTAGCTGGCTTTGGTGCCTTCGACATGAGCTAGGACCTTACGATTGTGCATCAAAGCAGGACTATCAACCGAGTTGCACGGGTGAATGTAAAAAGTGTTCATTTGTAGTAAAAACCCGAGAAATCTGTCCGTTTTCGTCATTTGTTATCGAATCGACTGAAAGCCAGATCGTCACATTGTCCGCCCTTCTCTCTGAAACGGTTGTACTTATCGTCTGCAAAGCTATGTCGCGTGCTGCGGTATGCGGAGAAACTAGAAATACCACAATAGAACACGGATGAAGCTTCTAAGTTGATGTAATAGCCAGTAAAATGTAGTACAATTCAAGTTGTAACCATCGATTATTGACTTTTAGCTGGCTTTGGTGCCTTGGACATGAGCTAGGACCTTAAGATTCTGCATGAAAGGAGGACTAGCAGCCGAGTTGCACGGGAGAATGTGAAAAGTGTTCATATGTAGTAAAAACCTGAGAAATCCGTCCGTTTTCGTCATTTTTTATCGAATCGACCTAAAGCCAGATCGTCACATTGGCCGCTCTTATCTCCGAAACGGTTGTACTCATCGTCTGAAAGCTATGTCGCGTGCTGCGGTATGCGGAGACGCTAAAAGCATCATAGTAAACCACAGATGAAGCTTCGAAGATGATGTAATAGCCAGTAAGAAGTAGTACAATTAAAGTTTTAGGTATCGATTATTGACTTTTTAGCTGGCTTTGGTGCCTTGGGCATGAGCTAGGACCTTAAGATTCAGCATGAAAGGCGGACTTGCAGCCGAGTTGCACGGGAGAATGTGAAAAGTGTTCATATGTAGTAAAAACCTGAGAAATCCGTTCGTTATCGACATTTGTTATCGAATCGACTAATAGCCAGATCGTCACATTGGCCGCTGTTCTCTCTGAAACGGTTGTACTTATCGTGTGCAAAGCTATGTCGCGTGCTGCGGTACGAGGAGACACTAAAAGCACCATAGTAGAACACAGATGAAGCTTCTAAGTTGATGTAATAGCCAGTAAGAAGTAGTACAATTCAATTTTTAGTTATCGATTATTGACTTTTTAGCTGGCTTTGGTGCCTTGGACATGAGCTAGGACCTTAAGATTCTGCATGAAGGAGGACTAGCAGCCGAGTTGCACGGGAGAATGTGAAAAGTGTTCATATGTAGTAAAAACCCGAAAAATCCGTCCGTTTTCGTCATTTGTTATCGAATCGACTTAAAGCCAGATGGTCACATTGTCCGCCCTTCTCTCTGAAACGGTTGTACTTATCGTCTGCAAATCTATGTCACGTGCTGCGGTATGTGGAGACACTGAAAGCACCATAGTAGAACACAGATGAAGCTTATAAGATTTTGTAATAGCCAGTAAGAAGTAGTACAATTCCAGTTTTAGGTATCAATTATTGACTTTTTAGCTGGCTTTGGTGCCTTCGACATGAGCTAGGACCTTACGATTGTGCATCAAAGCAGGACTATCAATCGAGTTGCACGGGAGAATGTAAAAAGTGTTCATTTGTAGTAAAAACCCGAAAAATCTGTCCGTTTTCGTCATTTGTTATCGAATCGACTGAAAGCCAGATCGTCACATTGTCCGCCCTTCTCTCTGAAACGGTTGTACTTATCGTCTGCAAAGCTATGTCGCGTGCTGCGGTATGCGGAGAAACTAGAAATACCATAATAGAACACGGATGAAGCTTCAAAGTTGATGTAATAGTCAGTAAAATGTAGTACAATTCAAGTTGTAATCATCGATTATTGACTTTTAGCTGGCTTTGGTGCCTTGGACATGAGCTAGGACCTTAAGATTCTGCATGAAAGGAGGACTAGCAGCCGAGTTGCACGGGAGAATGTGAAAAGTGTTCATATGTAGTAAAAACCTGAGAAATCCGTCCGTTTTCGTCATTTTTTATCGAATCGACGTAAAGCCAGATCGTCACATTGGCCGCTCTTATCTCCGAAACGGTTGTACTCATCGTCTGAAAGCTATGTCGCGTGCTGCGGTATGCGGAGACGCTAAAAGCACCATAGTAAACCACAGATGAAGCTTCGAAGATGATGTAATAGCCAGTAAGAAGTAGTACAATTAAAGTTTTAGGTATCGATTATTGACTTTTTAGCTGGCTTTGGTGCCTTGGGCATGAGCTAGGACCTTAAGATTCAGCATGAAAGGCGGACTTGCAGCCGAGTTGCACGGGAGAATGTGAAAAGTGTTTATATGTTGTAAAAACCTGAGAAATCCGTTCGTTATCGGCATTTGTCATCGAATCGACTAATAGCCAGTTCGTCACATTGGCCGCTGTTCTCTCTGAAACGGTTGTACTTATCGTGTGCAAAGCTATGTCGCGTGCTGCGGTATGAGGAGACACTGAAAGCACCATAGTAGAACACAGATGAAGCTTCTAAGTTGATGTAATAGCCAGTAAGAAGTAGTACAATTCAATTCTTAGTTATCGATTATTGACTTTTTAGCTGGCTTTGGTGCCTTGGACATGAGCTAGGACCTTAAGATTCTGCATGAAGGAGGACTAGCAGCCGAGTTGCACGGGAGAATGTGAAAAGTGTTCATATGTAGTAAAAACCCGAAAAATCCGTCCGTTTTCGTCATATGTTATCGAATCGACTTAAAGCCAGATGGTCACATTGTCCGCCCTTCTCTCTGAAACGGTTGTACTTATCGTCTGCAAATCTATGTCACGTGCTGCGGTATGTGGAGACACTGAAAGCACCATAGTAGAACACAGATGAAGCTTCTAAGATTTTGTAATAGCCAGTAAGAAGTAGTACAATTCCAGTTTTAGGTATCTATTATTGACTTTTTTGCTGGCTTTGGTGCCTTCGACATGAGCTAGGACCTTACGATTGTGCATCAAAGCAGGACTATCAACCGAGTTGCACGGGAGAATGTAAAAAGTGTTCATTTGTAGTAAAAACCTGAGAAATCCATCCGTTTTCGTCATTTGTTATCGAATCGACTTAAAGCCAGATCGTCACATTGGCCGCTCTTTTCTCTGAAACGGTTGTACTTATCGTCTGCAAAGCTATGTCACGTGCTGCGGTATGTGGAGACACTGAAAGCACCATAGTAGAACACAGATAAAGCTTCTAAGTTGATGTAATAGCCAGTAAGAAGTAGTACAACTCAAGTTTTAGGTATCGATTATTGACTTTTTAGCTGGCTTTGGTGCCTTGAACATGAGCTAGGACCATAAGATTCCGCATGAAAGGAGGACTAGCAGCCGAGATGCACGGGAGAATGCGAAAAGTCTTCATATGTAGTAAGAACCTGAAAAATCAGTCCGTTTTCGTCATTTGTTATCGAATCGACTTACAGCCAGATCGTCACATTGGCCGCTCTTCTGTCTGATACGGTTGTACTTATCGTCTGAAAGCTATGTCGCGTGCTGCGGTATGCGGAGACACTAAAGGCACCATAGTGGTACACAGATGAAGCTTCTAAGATGATGTAATAGCCAGTAAGAAGTAGTACAATTCAAGTTTTAGGTATCGATTATTGACTTTTTACCCTTCTTTGGTGCCTTGGGCATGAGCTAGGAACTTAAGATTTTGCATGATAGGAGGTCTAGCAGCCGCGATGCACGTGAGAATGTGAAAAGTGTTCATATGTAGTAAAAACCTGATAAATCCGTCCGTTTTCGTCATTTCTTATCGAATCGACTTAAAGCTAGATCGTCACATTGGCCGCTCTTCTCTCTGAAACGGTTGTACTTATCGTCTGCAAAGCTATGTCGAGTGCTGCGGCATGCGGAGACACTAAAAGCACCATAGTAGAACACAGATGAAGCTTCTAAGTTGATGTAATAGTCAGTAAGAAGTAGTACAATTCAAGTTTTAGGTATTGATTATTGACTTTTTAGCTGGCTTTGGTGCCTTGGACATGAGCTAGGACCTTAAGATTCTGCATGAAAGGAGGACTAGCAGCCGAGTTGCACGGGAGAATGTGAAAAGTGTTCATATGTAGTAAAAACCAGAGAAATCCGTCCGTGGACGACATTTGTTATCGAATCGACTTAAAGCCAGATCGTCACATTGGCCGCTCTTCTCTCTGAAACGGTTGTACTTATCGTCTGCAACGCTATGTCGAGTGCTGCGGCATGCGGAGACACTAAAAGCCCCATAGTAGAACACAGATGAAGCTTCTAAGTTGATGTAATAGCCAGTAAGAAGTAGTACAATTCAAGTTTTAGGTATCGATTGTTGACTTTTTACCCTTCTTTGGTGCCTTGGGCATGAGCTAGGAACTTCAGATTTTGCATGATAGGAGGTCTAGCAGCCGCGTTGCACGTGAGAATGTGAAAAGTGTTCATATGTAGTAAAAACCTGAGAAATACGTCCGTTTTTGTCATTTGTTATCGAATAGACTTAAAGCCAGATCGTCACATTGGCCGCTCTACTCTCTAAAACGGTTGTACTTATCGTCTGCAAAGCTATGTCGCGTGCTGCGGTATGCGGAGACACTAAAAGCACCATAGTAGAACACAGATGAAGCTTCTAAGTTGATGTAATAGCCAGTAAAAAGTAGTACAATTCAAGTTATAGGTATCGATTATTGACTTTTTAGCTGGCTTTGGTGCCTTGGACATGAGCAAGGACCTTAAGATTCTGCATGAAAGGAGGACTAACAGCCAAGTTGCGCGGAAGAATGTGAAAAGTGTTCATATATAGTGAAAACCTGAGAAATACGTCCGTTTTCGTCATTTGTTATCGAATCGACTTAAAGCCAGATCGTCACATTGGCCGCTCTTCTCTCTGAAACGGTTGTACTTATCGTCTGCAAAGCTATGTCGCGTGCTGCGGTATGCGGAGACACTAAAAGCACCATAGTAGGACACAGATGAAGCTTCTAAGCTGATGTAATAGAAAGTAAGAATTAGTACAATTCAAGTTATAGGTATCGATTATTGACTTTTCAGCTGGCTTTGGTACCTTGGACATGAGCTGGGACCTTATGATTCTGCACGAAAGGAGGACTAGCAGCCCAGTTACACGGGAGAATGTGAAAAGTGTTCATATGTAGTAAAAACCTAAGAAATCCGTTCGTTTCCGCCATTTGTTATCGAATCGACTTAAAGCCAGATCGTCACATTGGCCGCTCTTCTCTCTGAAACGGTTGTACTTATCGTCAGCAAAGCTATGTCGAGTGCTGCGGCATGCGGAGACACTAAAAGCACCATAGTAGAACACAGATGAAGCTTCTAAGTTGATGTAATAGTCAGTAAGAAGTAGTACAATTCAAGTTGTAGGTATCGATTATTGACTTTTTAGCTGGCTTTGGAGACTTGGACACGAGCTAGGACCTTAAGATTCTGCATGAAAGGAGGACTAGCAGCCGAGTTGCACGGGAGAATGTGAAAAGTGTTCATATGTAGTAAAAACCAGAGAAATCCGTCCGTGTTCGACATTTGTTATCGAATCGACTTAAAGCCAGATCGTCACATTGGCCGCTCTTCTCTCTGAAACGGTTGTACTTATCGTCTGCAAAGCTATGTCGCGTGCTGCGGTATGCGGAGACACTAAAAGCACCATAGTAGGACACAGATGAAGCTTCTAAGCTGATGTAATAGAAAGTAAGAATTAGTACAATTCAAGTTATAGGTATCGATTATTGACTTTTCAGCTGGCTTTGGTTCCTTGGACATGAGCTGGGACCTTATGATTCTGCACGAAAGGAGGACTAGCAGCCCAGTTACACGGGAGAATGTGAAAAGTGTTCATATGTAGTAAAAACCTAAGAAATCCGTTCGTTTCCGCCATTTGTTATCGAATCGACTTAAAGCCAGATCGTCACATTGCACGCTCTTCTCTCTGAAACGGTTGTACTTATCGTCTGCAAAGCTATGTCGCGTGCTGCGGTATGCGGAGACACTAAAAGCACCATAGTAGAATACAGATGAAGCTTCTAAGCTGATGTAATAGCCAGTAACATGTAGTAGACTTCATGTTATAGGTATCGATTATTGACTTCTTAGCTTGCTTTGGTGACTTGAACATGAGCTAGGACCTTAAGATTCTGCATGAAAGGAGGACTAGCAGCCGAGTTGCACTGGAGAATGTGGAAAATGTTCATATGTAGTAAAAACCTGAGAAATCCTTCCGTTTCCGCCATTTGTTATCGAATCCATTTAAAGCCAGATCGTCACATTGGCCGCTCTTCTCTCTCAACCGGAGGTACTTATCATCTGCAAAGCTATGTGTCGAGCTGCGGTATGCGGAGACACTAAAAGCACCATAGTAGAACACAGATGAAGTTTCTAAGTTGATGTAATAGCCAGTAAGAAGTAGTACAATTCAAGTTTTAGGTATCGATTATTGACTTTCTAGCTGGCTTTGGTGCCTTGGACATGAACTAGGACCTTAAGATTCTGCATGAAAGGAGGACTAGCAGCTGAGTTGAACGGGAGAATGTGAAAAGTGTTCATATGTAGTAAAAACCTGAGAAATAAGTTCGTTATCGTCATTTGTTATCGAATCGACTTAAAGCCAGATCGTCACATTGGCCGCTCTTCTCTCTGAAACGGTAGTACTTATCTTCTGCAAAGCTATGTCGCGTGCTGCGGTATGTGGAGACACTAAAAACACCATAGTAGAACACAGATGAAGCTTCTAAGTTGATGTAATAGCTAGTAAGAAGTAGTACAATTTAAATTTTAGATATCGATTATTGACTTTCTAGCTGGCTTAGGTGCCTTGGACATGAACTAGGACCTTAAGATTCTGCATGAAAGGAGGACTAGCAGCTGAGTTGAACGGGAGAATGTGAAAAGTGTTCATATGTAGTAAAAACCTGAGAAATAAGTTCGTTATCGTCATTTGTTATCGAATCGACTTAAAGCCAGATCGTCACATTGGCCGCTCTTCTCTCTGAAACGGTAGTACTTATCTTCTGCAAAGCTATGTCGTGTGCTGCGGCTTGCGGAGACACTAAAAGCACCATAGTAGAACACAGATGAAGCTTCTAAGATGATGTAATAGCCAGTAAGAATTAGTACAATACCAGTTTTAGGTATTGATTATTGACTTTTTAGCTGGCTTTGGTGCCTTGGACATGAGCTAGGACCTTAAGATTCTGCATGAAAGGAGGGCTAGCAGCTGAGTTGCACGGGAGAATGTGACAAGTGTTCATATGTAGTAAAAACCTGAGAAATCCGTCCGTTTTCGTCGTTTGTTATCGAATCGACTTAAAGCCTGATCGTCACATTGCGCGCTCTTTTCTCTGAAACGCTTGCACTTATCGTCTGCAAAGGTATGTCGCGTGCTGCAGTATGCGGAGACACTAAAAGCAGCATAGTAGAACACAGATGAAGCTTCTATGTTGATGTAATAGCTAGTAAGAAGTAGTACAATTGAAATTTTAGATATCGATTATTGACGTTTTAGCTGGTTTTGGTGCCTTGGACATGAGCTAGGACCTTACGATTCTGCATGAAAGGAGGACTAGCAGCCGAGTTGCACGGGAGGATGTGAAAAGTGTTCATATGTAGTAAAAACCAGGGAAATCCGTCCGTGTTCGACATTTGTTATCGAATCGACTTAAAGCCAGATCGTCACATTGGCCGCTCTTCTATCTGAAACGGTTGTACTTATCGTCTGCAAAGCTATGTCGAGTGCTGCGGCATGGGGAGACACTAAAAGCACGATACTAGAACACAGATGAAGCTTCCAAGTCTATGTTATATCCATTAAGAAGTAGTACAATTCAAGTTTTAGGTATCGATTGTTGACTTTTTACCCTTCTTTGGTGCCTTGGGCATGAGCTAGGAACTTAAGATTTTGCAAGATAGGAGGTCTAGCAGCCGCGTTGCACGTGAGAATGTGAAAAGTGTTCATATTTATTAAAAACCTGAGAAATCCGTCCGTTTTCGTCATTTGTTATCGAATCGACTTAAAGCCAGATCGTCACATTGGGCGCTCTACTCTCTAAAACGGTTGTACTTATCGTCTGCAAAGCTATTTCGCGTGCTGCGGTATGCGGAGACACTAAAAGCATCATAGTAGAACACAGATGAAGCTTCTAAGTTGATGTAATAGCCAGTAAGAAGTAGTACAATTCAAGTTATAGGTATCGATTATTGACTTTTTAGCTGGCTTTGGTGCCTTGGACATGAGCTAGGACCTTAAAATTCTGCATGAAAGGAGGACTAGCAGCCGAGTTGCAGGGGAGAATGTGAAAAGTGTTCATATGTAGTAAAAACCTGAGAAATACGTCCGTTTTCGTCATTTGTTATCGAATCGACTTAAAGCCAGATCCTCACATTGGCCGCTCTTCTCTCTGAAACGGTTGTACTTATCGTCTGCAAAGCTATGTCGCGTGCTGCGGTATGTGGAGACACTAAAAGCACCATAGTAGGACACAGATGAAGCTGCCAAGTTGATGTAATAGCCAGTAAGAAGTAGTACAATTCAAGATTCAGGTATCGATTATTGACTTTTTAGCTGGCTTTGGTGCCTTGGACATGAGCTAGGACCTTAAGATTCTTCATTAATGGAGGACTAGCAGCCGAGTTGCACGGGAGAATGTGAAAAGTGTTCATGTGTAGTAAAAACCAGAGAAATCCGTCCGTGGACGACATTTGTTATCGAATCGACTTAAAGCCAGATCGTCACATTGGCCGCTCTTCTCTCTGAAACGGTTGTACTTATCGTCTGCAAAGCTATGTCGAGTGCTGCGCCATGCGGAGACACTAAAAGCACCATACTAGAACACAGATGAAGCTTCCAAGTCTATGTTATAGCCATTAAGAAGTAGTACAATTCAAGTTTTAGGTATCGATTGTTGACTTTTTACCCTTCCTTGGTGCCTTGGGCATGAGCTAGGAACTTAAGATTTTGCAAGATAGGAAGTCTAGCAGCCGCGTTGCACGTGAGAATGTGAAAAGTGTTCATATTTAGTAAAAACCTGAGAAATCCGTCCGTTTTCGTCATTTGTTATCGAATCGACTTAAAGCCAGATCGTCACATTGGGCGCTCTACTCTCTAAAACGGTTGTACTTATCGTCTGCAAAGTTATTTCGCGTGCTGCGGTATGCGGAGACACTAAAAGCATCATAGTAGAACACAGATGAAGCTTCTAAGTTGATGTAATAGCCAGTGAGAAGTAGTACAATTCAAGTTATAGGTATCGATTATTGACTTTTTAGCTGGCTTTGGTGCCTTGGACATGAACAAGGACCTTAAAATTCTGCATGAAAGGAGGACTAACAGCCAATTTGCACGGAAGAATTTGAAAAGTGTTCATATATAGTAAAAACCTGAGAAATACGTCCGTTTTCGTCATTTGTTATCGAATTGACTTAAAGCCAGATCCTCACGCTGGCCGCTCTTCTCTCTGAAACGGTTGTACTTATCGTCTGCAAAGCTATGTCGCGTGCTGCGGTATGTGGAGACACTAAAAGCACCATAGTAGGACACAGATGAAGCTGCCAAGTTGATGTAATAGCCAGTAAGAAGTAGTACAATTCAAGATTCAGGTATCGATTATTGACTTTTTAGCTGGCTTTGGTGCCTTGGACATGAGCTAGGACCTTAAGATTCTTCATTAATGGAGGACTAGCAGCCGAGTTGCACGGGAGAATGTGAAAAGTGTTCATATGTAGTAAAAACCAGAGAAATCCGTCCGTGGACGACATTTGTTATCGAATCGACTTAAAGCCAGATCGTCACATTGGCCGCTCTTCTCTCTGAAACGGTTGTACTTATCGTCTGCAAAGCTATGTCGAGTGCTGCGCCATGCGGAGACACTAAGAGCACCATAGTAGAACACAGATGAAGCTTCTAAGTTGATGTAATAGTCAGTAAGAAGTAGTACAATTCAAGTTTTAGGTATCGATTATTGACTTTTTAGCTGGCTTTGGTACCTTGGACATGAGCTAGGACCTTATGAATTTGCATGAAAGGAGGACTAGCAACCGAGTTGCACGGGAGAATGTGAAAAGTGTTCATATGTAGTAAAAACCTGAGAAATCCGTCAGTTTCCGCCAATTGTTATGGAATCGACTTAAAGCCAGATCGTCACATTGGCCGCTCTTCTCTCTGAAACGGTTGTACTTATCGTCTGCAAAGCTATGTCGCGTGCTGCGGTATGTGGAGACACTAAAAGCCCCATAGTAGGACACAGATGAAGCTGCCAAGTTGATGTAATAGCCAGTAAGAAGTAGTAAAATTCAAGTTTCAGGTATCGATTATTGACTTTTTAGCTGGCTTTGGTGCCTTGGACATGAGCTAGGACCTTAAGATTTTTCATTAATGGAGGACTAGCAGCCGAGTTGCACGGGAGAATGTGAAAAGTGTTCATATGTAGTAAAAGCCTGAGAAATCCGTCCGTGTTCGACATTTGTTATCGAATCGACTTAAAGCCAGATCGTCACATTGGCCGCTCTTCTCTCTGAAACGGTTGTACTTATTGTCTGCAAAGCTATGTCGAGTGCTGCGGTATGCGGAAACACTAAAAGCACCATAGTAGAACACAGATGAAGCTTCTAAGTTGATGTAATAGCCAGTAAGAAGTAGTACAATTCTAGTTATAGGTATCGATTATTGACTTTTTATCTGGCTTTGGTACCTTGGACATGGGCTAGGACCTTATAATTCTGCATGAAAGGAGGACTAGCAGCCCAGTTGCACGGGAGAATGTGAAAAGTGTTCATATGTAGTAAAAACCTGAGAAATCCGTCCGTTTCCGCCATTTGTTATGGAATCGACTTAAAGCCAGATCGTCACATTGGCAGCTCTTCTCTCTGAAACGGTTGTACTTATCGTCTGCAAAGCTATGTCGCGTGCTGCGGTATGCGGAGACACTAAAAGCGCCATAGTAGAACACAGATGAAGCTTCTAAGCTGATGTAATAGCCAGTAAGAAGTAGTAAAATTCATGTTATAAGTATCGATTATTGACTTCGTAGCTGGCTTTTTTGACTTGAACATGAGCTAGGACCTTAAGATTCTGCATGAAAGGAGGACTAGCAGCCGAGTTGCACTGGAGAATGTGGAAAATGTTCATATGTAGTAAAAACCTGAGAAATCCGTCCGTTTTCGTCATTTGTTATCGAATTGACTTAAAGCCAGATCGTCACATTGGCCGCTCTTCTCTCTGAAACGGTTGTACTTATCGACTGCAAAGCTATGTCGCGTGCTGCGGTATGCGGAGACACTAAAAGCACCATAGTAGAACACAGATGAAGCCTCTAATTTGATGTAATAGCCATTAAGAAGTAGTATAATTCAAGTTTTAGGAATCGATTATTGACTTTTTAGCTGGCTTTGGTGCCTTGACATGGCTAGGACCTTAAGATTCTGCATGAAAGGAGTACTAGCAGCCGAGTTGCACGGGAGAATGTGAAAAGTGTTCATATGTAGTAAAAACCTTAAAAATCCGTTCGTTATCGTCATTGTTATCGAATCGACTTAAAGCCAGATCGTCACATTAGCCGCTCTTCTCTCTGAAACGGTTGTACTTATCGACTGCAAACGTATGTCGCGTGCTGCGGTATGCGGAGACACTAAAAGCACCATAGTAGAACACAGATGAAGTTTCTAAGTTGATGTAATAGCCAGTAAGAAGTAGTACAATTCAAGTTTTAGGTATCGATTATTGACTTTCTAGCTGGCTTTGGTGCCTTGGACATGAACTAGGACCTTAAGATTTTTCATTAATGGAGGACTAGCAGCCAAGTTGCACAGGAGAATGTGAAAAGTGTTCATATGTAGTAAAAGCCTGAGAAATCCGTCCGTGTTCGACATTTGTTATCGAATCGACTTAAAGCCAGATCGTCACATTGGCCGCTCTTCTCTCTGAAACGGTTGTACTTATTGGCTGCAAAGCTATGTCGAGTGCTGCGGTATGCGGAAACACTAAAAGCACCATAGTAGAACACAGATGAAGCTTCTAAGCTGATGTAATAGCCAGTAAGAAGTAGTAAAATTCATGTTATAAGTATCGATTATTGACTTCATAGCTGGCTTTTTTGACTTGAACATGAGCTAGGACCTTAAGATTCTGCATGAAAGGAGGACTAGCAGCCGAGTTGCACTGGAGAATGTGGAAAATGTTCATATGTAGTAAAAACCTGAGAAATCCTTCCGTTTTCGTCATTTGTTATCGAATTGACTTAAAGCCAGATCGTCACATTGGCCGCTCTTCTCTCTGAAACGGTTGTACTTATCGACTGCAAAGCTATGTCGCGTGCTGCGGTATGCGGAGACACTAAAAGCACCATAGTAGAACACAGATGAAGCCTCTAATTTGATGTAATAGCCATTAAGAAGTAGTATAATTCAAGTTTTAGGAATCGATTATTGACTTTTTAGCTGGCTTTGGTGCCTTGGACATGGCTAGGACCTTAAGATTCCGCATGAAAGGAGGACTAGCAGCCGAGTTGCACGGGAGAATGTGAAAAGTGTTCATATGTAGTAAAAACCAGGGAAATCCGTCCGTGTTCGACATTTGTTATCGAATCGACTTAAAGCCAGATCGTCACATTGGCCGCTCTTCTCTCTGAAACGGTTGTACTTATCGTCTGCAAAGCTATGTCGAGTGCTGCGATATGCGGAGACACTAAAAGCACCATACTAGAACACAGATGAAGCTTCCAAGTTGATGTTATAGCCAGTAAGAAGTAGTACATTTCAAGTTTTAGGTATCGATTGTTGACTTTTTACCCTTCTTTGGTGCCTTGGGCATGAGCTAGGAACTTAAGATTTTGCAAGATAGGAGGTCTAGCAGCCGCGTTGCACGTGAGAATGTGAAAAGTGTTCATATTTATTAAAAACCTGAGAAATCCGTCCGTTTTCGTCATTTGTTATCGAATCGACTTAAAGCCAGATCGTCACATTGGGCGCTCTACTCTCTAAAACGGTTGTACTTATCGTCTGCAAAGCTATTTCGCGTGCTGCGGTATGCGGAGACACTAAAAGCATCATAGTAGAACACAGATGAAGCTTCTAAGTTGATGTAATAGCCAGTAAGAAGTATTACAATTCAAGTTATAGGTATCGATTATTGACTTTTTAGCTGGCTTTGGTGCCTTGGACATGAGCTAGGACCTTAAAATTCTGCATGAAAGGAGGACTAGCAGCCGAGTTGCAGGGGAGAATGTGAAAAGTGTTCATATGTAGTAAAAACCTGAGAAATACGTCCGTTTTCGTCATTTGTTATCGAATCGACTTAAAGCCAGATCCTCACATTGGCCGCTCTTCTCTCTGAAACGGTTGTACTTATCGTCTGCAAAGCTATGTCGCGTGCTGCGGTATGTGGAGACACTAAAAGCACCATAGTAGGACATAGATGAAGCTGCCAAGTTGATGTAATAGCCAGTAAGAAGTAGTACAATTCAAGATTCAGGTATCGATTATTGACTTTTTAGCTGGCTTTGGTGCCTTGGACATGAGCTAGGACCTTAAGATTCTTCATTAATGGAGGACTAGCAGCCGAGTTGCACGGGAGAATGTGAAAAGTGTTCATATGTAGTAAAAGCCAGAGAAATCCGTCCGTGGACGACATTTGTTATCGAATCGACTTAAAGCCAGATCGTCACATTGGCCGCTCTTCTCTCTGAAACGGTTGTACTTATCGTCTGCAAAGCTATGTCGCGTGCTGCGCCATGCGGAGACACTAAAAGCACCATAGTAGAACACAGATGAAGCTTCTAAGTTGATGTAATAGTCAGTAAGAAGTAGTACAATTCAAGTTTTAGGTATCGATTATTGACTTTTTAGCTGGCTTTGGTACCTTGGACATGAGCTAGGACCTTATGAATTTGCATGAAAGGAGGACTAGCAGCCGAGTTGCACGGGAGAATGTGAAAAGTGTTCATATGTAGTAAAAACCTGAGAAATCCGTCAGTTTCCGCCAATTGTTATGGAATCGACTTAAAGCCAGATCGTCACATTGGCCGCTCTTCTCTCTGAAACGGTTGTACTTATCGTCTGCAAAGCTATGTCGCGTGCTGCGGTATGTGGAGACACTAAAAGCCCCATAGTAGGACACAGATGAAGCTGCCAAGTTGATGTAATAGCCAGTAAGAAGTAGTAAAATTCAAGTTTCAGGTATCGATTATTGACTTTTTAGCTGGCTTTGGTGCCTTGGACATGAGCTAGGACCTTAAGATTTTTCATTAATGGAGGACTAGCAGCCGAGTTGCACGGGAGAATGTGAAAAGTGTTCATATGTAGTAAAAGCCTGAGAAATCCGTCCGTGTTCGACATTTGTTATCGAATCGACTTCAAGCCAGATCGTCACATTGGCCGCTCTTCTCTCTGAAACGGTTGTACTTATTGTCTGCAAAGCTATGACGAGTGCTGCGGTATGCGGAAACACTAAAAGCACCATAGTAGAACACAGATGAAGCTTCTAAGTTGATGTAATAGCCAGTAAGAAGTAGTACAATTCTAGTTATAGGTATCGATTATTGACTTTTTAGCTGGCTTTGCTACCTTGGACATGAGCTAGGACCTTATAATTCTGCATGAAAGGAGGACTAGCAGCCCAGTTGCACGGGAGAATGTGAAAAGTGTTCATATGTAGTAAAAACCTGAGAAATCCGTCCGTTTCCGCCATTTGTTATGGAATCGACTTAAAGCCAGATCGTCACATTGGCCGCTCTTCTCTCTGAAACGGTTGTACTTATCGTCTGCAAAGCTATGTCGCGTGCTGCGGTATGCGGAGACACTAAAAGCACCATAGTAGAACACAGATGAAGCTTCTAAGCTGATGTAATAGCCAGTAAGAAGTAGTAAAATTCATGTTATAAGTATCGATTACTGACTTCATAGCTGGCTTTTTTGACTTGAACATGAGCTAGGACCTTAAGATTCTGCATGAAAGGAGGACTAGCAGCCGAGTTGCACTGGAGAATGTGGAAAATGTTCATATGTAGTAAAAACCTGAGAAATCCTTCCGTTTTCGTCATTTGTTATCGAATTGACTTAAAGCCAGATCGTCACATTGGCCGCTCTTCTCTCTGAAACGGTTGTACTTATCGACTGCAAAGCTATGTCGCGTGCTGCGGTATGCGGAGACACTAAAAGCACCATAGTAGAACACAGATGAAGCCTCTAATTTGATGTAATAGCCATTAAGAAGTAGTATAATTCAAGTTTTAGGAATCGATTATTGACTTTTTAGCTGGCTTTGGTGCCTTAGACATGGCTAGGACCTTAAGATTCTGCATGAAAGGAGGACTAGCAGCCGAGTTGCACGGGAGAATGTGAAAAGTGTTCATATGTAGTAAAAACCTTAAAAATCCGTTCGTTATCGTCATTGTTATCGAATCGACTTAAAGCCAGATCGTCACATTAGCCGCTCTTCTCTCTGAAACGGTTGTACTTATCGACTGCAAACGTATGTCGCGTGCTGCGGTATGCAGAGACACTAAAAGCACCATAGTAGAACACAGATGAAGCTTCTAAGTTGATGTAATAGTCAGTAAGAAGTAGTACAATTCAAGTGTTAGGTATTGATTATTGACTTTTTAGCTGGCTTTGGTGCCTTGGACATGAGCTAGGACCTTAAGATTCTGCATGAAAGGAGGATTTGCAGTCGAGTTGCACTGCAGAATGTGAAAAGTGTTCATATGTAGTAAAAACCAGAGAAATCCGTCCGTGTTCGACATTTGTTATCGAATCGACTTAAAGCCAGATCGTCACATTGGCCGCTCTTCTCTCTGAAACGGTTGTACTTATCGTCTGCAAAGCTATGTCGAGTGCTGCGGCATGCGGAGACACTAAAAGCACCATAGTAGAACACAGATGAAGCTTCTAAGTTGATGTAATAGCCAGTAAGAAGTAGTACAATTCAAGTTTTAGGTATCGATTGTTGACTTTTTACCCTTCTTTGGTGCCTTGGGCATGAGCTAGGAACTTAAGATTTTACATGATAGGAGGTCTAGCAGCCGCGTTGCACGGGAGAATGTGAAAAGTGTTGATATGTAGTAAAAACCTGAGAAATCCGTCCGTTTTCCTCATTTGTTATCGAGTCGACTTAAAGCCAGATCGTCACGTTGGGCGCTCTACTCTCTAAAACGGTTGTACTTATCGTCTGCAAAGCTATGTCGCGTGCTGCGGTATGCGGAGACACTAAAAGCACCATAGTAGAAAACACATGAAGCTTCTAAGTTGATGTAATAGCCAGTAAGAAGAAGTACAATTCAAGTTATAGGTATCGATTATTGACTTTTTAGCTGGCTTTGGTGCCTTGGACGTGAGCTAGGACCTTAAAATTCTGCATGAAAGGACGACTAACAGCCAAGTTGCACGGAAGAATGTGAAAAGTGTTCATATATAGTTAAAACCTGAGAAATACGTCCGTTTTCGTCATTTGTTATCGAATCGTCTTAAAGCCAGAACGTCACATTGGCCGCTCTTCTCTCTGAAACGGTTGTACTTATCGTCTGCAAAGCTATGTCGCGTGCTGCGGTATGTGGAGACACTAAAAGCACCATGGTAGAACACAGATGAATCTTCCAAGTTGATGTAATAGCCAGTAAGAAGTAGTAAAATTCAAGTTTTAGGTATCGATTGTTGACTTTTTAGCTGTCTTTCGTGCCTTGGACATGAGCTAGGACCTTAAAATTCTTCATTAATGGAGGACTAGCAGCCGAGTTGGACGGGAGAATGTGAAAAGTGTTCATATGCAGTAAAAGCCTGAGAAATCCGTCCGTGTTCGACTTTTATTATCGAATCGACTTAAAGCCAGATCGTCACATTGGCCGCTCTTCTCTCTGAAACGGTTGTACTTATCGTCTGCAAAGCTATGTTGAGTGCTGCGGCATGCGGAGACACTAAAAGCACCATAGTAGAACACAGATGAAGCTTCTAAGTTGATGTAATAGTCAGTAAGAAGTAGTACAATTCAAGTTTTAGGTACTGATTATTGACTTTTTAGCTGGCTTTGGAGACTTGGACATGAGCTAGGACCTTAAGATTCTGCATGAAAGGAGGACTAGCAGCCGAGTTGCACGGGAGAATGTGAAAAGTGTTCATATGTAGTAAAAACCAGAGAAATCCGTCCGTGTTCGACATTTGTTATCGAATCGACTTAAAGCCAGATCGTCACATTGGCCGCTCTTCTCTCTGAAACGGTTGTACTTATCGTCTGCAAAGCTATGTCGCGTGCTGCGGTATGCGGAGACACTAAAAGCACCATAGTAGAACACAGATGAAGCTTCTAAGCTGATGTAATAGCCAGTAACAAGTAGTAGAATTAATGTTATAGGTATCGATTATTGACTTCTTAGCTTGCTTTGGTGACTTGAACATGAGCTAGGACCTTAAGATCCTGCATGAAAGGAGGACTAGCAGCCGAGTTGCACTGGAGAATGTGGAAAATGTTCATATGTAGTAAAAACCTGAGAAATCCTTCCGTTTCCGCCATTTGTTATCGAATCCATTTAAAGCCAGATCGTCACATTGGCCGCTCTTCTCTCTCAACCGGAGGTACTTATCATCTGCAAAGCTATGTGTCGAGCTGCGGTATGCGGAGACACTAAAAGCACCATAGTAGAACACAGATGAAGTTTCTAAGTTGATGTAATAGCCAGTAAGAATTAGTACAATACCAGTTTTAGGTATTGATTATTGACTTTTTAGCTGGCTTTGGTGCCTTGGACATGAGCTAGGACCTTAAGATTCTGCATGAAAGGAGGGCTAGCAGCTGAGTTGCACGGGAGAATGTGACAAGTGTTCATATGTAGTAAAAACCTGAGAAATCCGTCCGTTTTCGTCGTTTGTTATCGAATCGACTTAAAGCCTGATCGTCACATTGCGCGCTCTTTTCTCTGAAACGCTTGCACTTATCGTCTGCAAAGGTATGTCGCGTGCTGCAGTATGCGGAGACACTAAAAGCAGCATAGTAGAACACAGATGAAGCTTCTATGTTGATGTAATAGCTAGTAAGAAGTAGTACAATTGAAATTTTAGATATCGATTATTGGCTTTTTAGCTGGCTTTGGTGCCTTGGACATGAGCTAGGACCTTACGATTATGCATGAAAGGAGGACTAGCAGCCGAGTTGCACGGGAGAATGTGAAAAGTGTTCATATGTAGTAAAAACCAGGGAAATCCGTCCGTGTTCGACATTTGTTATCGAATCGACTTAAAGCCAGATCGTCACATTGGCCGCTCTTCTCTCTGAAACGGTTGTACTTATCGTCTGCAAAGCTATGTCGAGTGCTGCGGCATGCGGAGACACTAAAAGCACCATACTAGAACACAGATGAAGCTTCCAAGTTGATGTTATAGCCAGTAAGAAGTAGTACATTTCAAGTTTTAGGTATCGATTGTTGACTTTTTACCCTTCTTTGGTGCCTTGGGCATGAGCTAGGAACTTAAGATTTTGCAAGATAGGAGGTCTAGCAGCAGCGTTGCACGTGAGAATGTGAAAAGTGTTCATATTTAGTAAAAACCTGAGAAATCCGTCCGTTTTCGTCATTTGTTATCGAATCGACTTAAAGCGAGATCGTCACATTGGGCGCTCTACTCTCTAAAACGGTTGTACTTATCGTCCGTAAAGCTATTTCGCGTGCTGCGGTATGCGGAGACACTAAAAGCATCATAGTAGAACACAGATGAAGCTTCTAAGTTGATGTAATAGCCAGTAAGATGTAGTACAATTCAAGTTATAGGTATCGATTATTGACTTTTTAGCTGGCTTTGGTGCCTTGGACATGAGCTAGGACCTTAAAATTCTGCATGAAAGGAGGACTAACAGCCAAGTTGCACGGAAGAATTTGAAAAGTGTTCATATATAGTAAAAACCTGAGAAATACGTCCGTTTTCGTCATTTGTTATCGAATCGACTTAAAGCCAGATCGTCACATTGGCCGCTCTTCTCTCTGAAACGGTTGTACTTATCGTCTGCAAAGCTATGTCGCGTGCTGCGGTATGTGGAGACACTATGAAGCTGCCAAGTTGATGTAATAGCCAGTAAGAAGTAGTACAATTCAAGATTCAGGTATCGATTACTGACTTTTTAGCTGGCTTTGGTGCCTTGGACATGAGCTAGGACCTTAAGATTCTTCATTAATGGAGGACTAGCAGCCGAGTTGCACGGGAGAATGTGAAAAGTGTTCATATGTAGTAAAAGCCTGAGAAATCCGTCCGTGTTCGACATTTGTTATCGAATCGACTTAAACCAGATCGTCACATTGGCCGCTCTTCTCTCTGAAACGGTTGTACTTATTGTCTGCAAAGCTATGTCGAGTGCTGCGGTATGCGGAGACACTATAAGTACCATAGTAGAACACAGATGAAGCTTCTAAGTTGATGTAATAGCCAGTAAGAAGTAGTACAATTCAAGTTATAGGTATCGATTATTGACTTTTTAGCTGGCTTTTTTGACTTGAACATGAGCTAGGACCTTAAGATTCTGCATGAAAGGAGGACTAGCAGCCCAGTTGCACTGGAGAATGTGGAAAATGTTCATATGTAGTAAAAACCTGAGAAATCCTTCCGTGTTCGTCATTTGTTATCGAATTGACTTAAAGCCAGATCGTCACATTGGCCGCTCTTCTCTCTGAAACTGTTGTACTTATATACTGCAAAGCTATGTCGCGTGCTGCGGTATGCGGAGACACTAAAAGCACCATAGTAGAACACAGATGAAGCCTCTAATTTGATGTAATAGCCATTAAGAAGTAGTATAATTCAAGTTTTAGGAATCGATTATTGACTTTTTAGCTGGCTTTGGTGCCTTGGACATGGCTAGGACCTTAAGATTCTGCATGAAAGGAGGACTAGCAGCCGAGTTGCACGGGAGAATGTGAAAAGTGTTCATATGTAGTAAAAACCTTAAAAATCCGTTCGTTATCGTCATTGTTATCGAATCGACTTAAAGCCAGATCGT
Organism: Schistocerca gregaria; assembly: GCF_023897955.1. NCBI lineage: Eukaryota > Metazoa > Arthropoda > Insecta > Orthoptera > Acrididae > Schistocerca > Schistocerca gregaria. The sequence continues at coordinate 581,722,032 of NC_064925.1, forward strand.
CACATTAGCCGCTCTTCTCTCTGAAACGGTTGTACTTATCGACTGCAAACGTATGTCGCGTGCTGCGGTATGCAGAGACGCTAAAAGCACCATAGTAGAACACAGATGAAGCTTCTAAGTTGATGTAATAGTCAGTAAGAAGTAGTACAATTCAAGTGTTAGGTATTGATTATTGACTTTTTAGCTGGCTTTGGTGCCTTGGACATGAGCTAGGACCTTAAGATTCTGCATGAAAGGAGGATTTGCAGCCGAGTTGCACGGCAGAATGTGAAAAGTGTTCATATGTAGTAAAAACCTGAGAAATCCGTCCGTGTTCGACATTTGTTATCGAATCGACTTAAAGCCAGATCGTCACATTGGCCGCTCTTCTCTCTGAAACGGTTGTACTTATCGTCTGCAAAGCTATGTCGAGTGCTGCGGCATGCGGAGACACTAAAAGCACCATAGTAGAACACAGATGAAGCTTCTAAGTTGATGTAATAGCCAGTAAGAAGTAGTACAATTCAAGTTTTAGGTATCGATTGTTGACTTTTTACCCTTCTTTGGTGCCTTGGGCATGAGCTAGGAACTTAAGATTTTACATGATAGGAGGTCTAGCAGCCGCGTTGCACGGGAGAATGTGAAAAGTGTTCATATGTAGTAAAAACCTGAGAAATCCGTCCGTTTTCCTCATTTGTTATCGAATCGACTTAAAGCCAGATCGTCACGTTGGGCGCTCTACTCTCTAAAACGGTTGTACTTATCGTCTGCAAAGCTATGTCGCGTGCTGCGGTATGCGGAGACACTAAAAGCACCATAGTAGAACACACATGAAGCTTCTAAGTTGATGTAATAGCCAGTAAGGAGAAGTACAATTCAAGTTATAGGTATCGATTATTGACTTTTTAGCTGGCTTTGGAGCCTTGGACGTGAGCTAGGACCTTAAAATTCTGCATGAAAGGACGACTAACAGCCAAGTTGCACGGAAGAATGTGAAAAGTGTTCATATATAGTAAAAACCTGAGAAATACGTCCGTTTTCGTCATTTGTTATCGAATCGACTTAAAGCCAGAACGTCACATTGGCCGCTCTTCTCTCTGAAACGGTTGTACTTATCGTCTGCAAAGCTATGTCGCGTGCTGCGGTATGTGGAGACACTAAAAGCACCATAGTAGAACACACATGAATCTTCCAAGTTGATGTAATAGCCTGTAAGAAGTAGTAAAATTCAAGTTTTAGGTATCGATTGTTGACTTTTTAGCTGTCTTTGGTGCCTTGGACATGAGCTAGGACCTTAAGATTCTTCATTAATGGAGGACTAGCAGCCGAGTTGGACGGGAGAATGTGAAAAGTGTTCATATGCAGTAAAAGCCTGAGAAATCCGTCCGTGTTCGACATTTGTTATCGAATCGACTTAAAGCCAGATCGTCACATTGGCCGCTCTTCTCTCTGAAACGGTTGTACTTATCGTCTGCAAAGCTATGTCGCGTGCTGCGGTATGCGGAGACACTAAAAGCACCATAGTAGAACACAGATGAAGCTTCTAAGCTGATGTTATAGAAAGTAAGAAGTAGTACAATTCAAGTTATAGGTATCGATTATTGACTTTTCAGCTGGCATTGGTACCTTGGACATGAGCTAGGACCTTTTGATTCTGCACGAAAGGAGGACTAGCAGCCCAGTTACACGGGAGAAGGTGAAAAGTGTTCATATGTAGTAAAAACCTAAGAAATCCGTCCGTTTCCGCCATTTGTTATCGAATCGACTTAAAGCCAGATCGTCACATTGGACGCTCTTCTCTCTGAAACGGTTGTACTTATCGTCTGCAAAGCTATGTCGCGTGCTGCGGTATGCGGAGAGACTAAAAGCACCATAGTAGAACACAGATGAAGCTTCTAAGCTGATGTAATAGCCTGTAACAAGTAGTAGAATTCATGTTATAGGTATCGATTATTGACTTCTTAGCTTGCTTTGGTGACTTGAACATGAGCTAGGACCTTAAGATTCTGCATGAAAGGAGGACTAGCAGCCGAGTTGCACTGGAGAATGTGGAAAATGTTCATATGTAGTAAAAACCTGAGAAATCCTTCCGTTTCCGCCATTTGTTATCGAATCCATTTAAAGCCAGATCGTCACATTGGCCGCTCTTCTCTCTCAACCGGAGGTACTTATCATCTGCAAAGCTATGTGTCGAGCTGCGGTATGCGGAGACACTAAAAGCACCATAGTAGAACACAGATGAAGTTTCTAAGTTGATGTAATAGCCAGTAAGAATTAGTACAATACCAGTTTTAGGTATTGATTATTGACTTTTTAGCTGGCTTTGGTGCCTTGGACATGAGCTAGGACCTTAAGATTCTGCATGAAAGGAGGGCTAGCAGCTGAGCTGCACGGGAGAATGTGACAAGTGTTCATATGTAGTAAAAACCTGAGAAATCCGTCCGTTTTCGTCGTTTGTTATCGAATCGACTTAAAGCCTGATCGTCACATTGCGCGCTCTTTTCTCTGAAACGCTTGCACTTATAGTCTGCAAAGGTATGTCGCGTGCTGCAGTATGCGGAGACACTAAAAGTAGCATAGTAGAACACAGATGAAGCTTCTAAGCTGATGTAATAGCCTGTAACAAGTAGTAGAATTCATGTTAAAGGTATCGATTATTGACTTCTTAGCTTGCTTTGGTGACTTGAACATGAGCTAGGACCTTAAGATTCTGCATGAAAGGAGGACTAGCAGCCGAGTTGCACTGGAGAATGTGGAAAATGTTCATATGTAGTAAAAACCTGAGAAATCCTTCCGTTTCCGCCATTTGTTATCGAATCCATTTAAAGCCAGATCGTCACATTGGCCGCTCTTCTCTCTCAACCGGAGGTACTTATCATCTGCAAAGCTATGTGTCGAGCTGCGGTATGCGGAGACACTAAAAGCACCATAGTAGAACACAGATGAAGTTTCTAAGTTGATGTAATAGTCAGTAAGAAGTAGTACAATTCAAGTGTTAGGTATTGATTATTGACTTTTTAGCTGGCTTTGGTGCCTTGGACATGAGCTAGGACCTTAAGATTCTGCATGAAAGGAGGATTTGCAGCCGAGTTGCACGGCAGAATGTGAAAAGTGTTCATATGTAGTAAAAACCTGAGAAATCCGTCAGTGTTCGACATTTGTTATCGAATCGACTTAAAGCCAGATCGTCACATTGGCCGCTCTTCTCTCTGAAACGGTTGTACTTATCGTCTGCAAAGCTATGTCGAGTGCTGCGGCATGCGGAGACACTAAAAGCACCATAGTAGAACACAGATGAAGCTTCTAAGTTGATGTAATAGCCAGTAAGAAGTAGTACAATTCAAGTTTTAGGTATCGATTGTTGACTTTTTACCCTTCTTTGGTGCCTTGGGCATGAGCTAGGAACTTAAGATTTTACATGATAGGAGGTCTAGCAGCCGCGTTGCACGGGAGAATGTGAAAAGTGTTCATATGTAGTAAAAACCTGAGAAATCCGTCCGTTTTCCTCATTTGTTATCGAATCGACTTAAAGCCAGATCGTCACGTTGGGCGCTCTACTCTCTAAAACGGTTGTACTTATCGTCTGCAAAGCTATGTCGCGTGCTGCGGTATGCGGAGACACTAAAAGCACCATAGTAGAACACACATGAAGCTTCTAAGTTGATGTAATAGCCAGTAAGGAGAAGTACAATTCAAGTTATAGGTATCGATTATTGACTTTTTAGCTGGCTTTGGTGCCTTGGACGTGAGCTAGGACCTTAAAATTCTGCATGAAAGGACGACTAACAGCCAAGTTGCACGGAAGAATGTGAAAAGTGTTCATATATAGTAAAAACCTGAGAAATACGTCCGTTTTCGTCATTTGTTATCGAATCGACTTAAAGCCAGAACGTCACATTGGCCGCTCTTCTCTCTGAAACGGTTGTACTTATCGTCTGCAAAGCTATGTCGCGTGCTGCGGTATGTGGAGACACTAAAAGCACCATAGTAGAACACACATGAATCTTCCAAGTTGATGTAATAGCCAGTAAGAAGTAGTAAAATTCAAGTTTTAGGTATCGATTGTTGACTTTTTAGCTGTCTTTGGTGCCTTGGACATGAGCTAGGACCTTAAGATTCTTCATTAATGGAGGACTAGCAGCCGAGTTGGACGGGAGAATGTGAAAAGTGTTCATATGCAGTAAAAGCCTGAGAAATCCGTCCGTGTTCGACATTTGTTATCGAATCGACTTAAAGCCAGATCGTCACATTGGCCGCTCTTCTCTCTGAAACGGTTGTACTTATCGTCTGCAAAGCTATGTCGCGTGCTGCGGTATGCGGAGACACTAAAAGCACCATAGTAGAACACAGATGAAGCTTCTAAGCTGATGTTATAGAAAGTAAGAAGTAGTACAATTCAAGTTATAGGTATCGATTATTGACTTTTCAGCTGGCTTTGGTACCTTGGACATGAGCTAGGACCTTTTGATTCTGCACGAAAGGAGGACTAGCAGCCCAGTTACACGGGAGAATGTGAAAAGTGTTCATATGTAGTAAAAACCTAAGAAATCCGTCCGTTTCCGCCATTTGTTATCGAATCGACTTAAAGCCAGATCGTCACATTGGACGCTCTTCTCTCTGAAACGGTTGTACTTATCGTCTGCAAAGCTATGTCGCGTGCTGCGGTATGCGGAGACACTAAAAGCACCATAGTAGAACACAGATGAAGCTTCTAAGCTGATGTAATAGCCAGTAACAAGTAGTAGAATTCATGTTATAGGTATCGATTATTGACTTCTTAGCTTGCTTTGGTGACTTGAACATGAGCTAGGACCTTAAGATTCTGCATGAAAGGAGGACTAGCAGCCGAGTTGCACTGGAGAATGTGGAAAATGTTCATATGTAGTAAAAACCTGAGAAATCCTTCCGTTTCCGCCATTTGTTATCGAATCCATTTAAAGCCAGATCGTCACATTGGCCGCTCTTCTCTCTCAACCGGAGGTACTTATCATCTGCAAAGCTATGTGTCGAGCTGCGGTATGCGGAGACACTAAAAGCACCATAGTAGAACACAGATGAAGTTTCTAAGTTGATGTAATAGCCAGTAAGAATTAGTACAATACCAGTTTTAGGTATCGATTATTGACTTTTTAGCTGGCTTTGGTGCCTTGGACATGAGCTAGGACCTTAAGATTCTGCATGAAAGGAGGGCTAGCAGCTGAGCTGCACGGGAGAATGTGACAAGTGTTCATATGTAGTAAAAACCTGAGAAATCCGTCCGTTTTCGTCGTTTGTTATCGAATCGACTTAAAGCCTGATCGTCACATTGCGCGCTCTTTTCTCTGAAACGCTTGCACTTATAGTCTGCAAAGGTATGTCGCGTGCTGCAGTATGCGGAGACACTAAAAGCAGCATAGTAGAACACAGATGAAGCTTCTATGTTGATGTAATAGCTAGTAAGAAGTAGTACAATTGAAATTTTAGATATCGATTATTGACTTTTTAGCTGGCTTTGGTGCCTTGGACATGAGCTAGGACCTTAAGATTCTTCATTAATGGAGGACTAGCAGCCGAGTTGCACGGGAGAATGTGAAAAGTGTTCATATGTAGTAAAAGCCTGAGAAATCCGTCCGTGTTCGACATTTGTTATCGAATCGACTTAAACCAGATCGTCACATTGGACGCTCTTCTCTCTGAAACGGTTGTACTTATTGTCTGCAAAGCTATCTCGAGTGCTGCGGTATGCGGAGACACTAAAAGCACCATAGTAGAACACAGATGAAGCTTCTAAGCTGATGTGATAGCAAGTAAGATGTAGTACAATTCATGTTATAGGTATCGATTATTGACTTCTTAGCTGGCTTTGGTCACTTGAACATGAGCTAGGACCTTAAGATTCTGCATAAAAGGAGGACTAGCAGCCGAGTTGCACGGGAGAATGTTTAAAATGTTCATATGTAGTAAAAACCTGAAAAATCCTTCCGTTTTCGTCATTTGTTATCGAATTGACTTAAAGCCCGATTGTCACATTGGCCGCTCTTCTCTCTGAAACGGTTGTACTTATCGACTGCAAAGCTATGTCGCGTGCTGCGGTATGCGGAGACACTAAAAGCACCATAGCAAAATACAGATGAAGCCTCCAATTTGATGTATTAGCCAGTAAGAAGTAGTATAAATCAAGTTTTAGGTATCGATTATTGACTTTTTAGCTGGCTTTGGTGCCTTGGACATGGCTAGAACCTTAAGATTCTGCATGAAAGGAGGACTAGCAGCCGAGTTGCACGGGAGAATGTGAAAAGTGTTCATACGTAGTAAAAACGTTAAAAATCCGTTCGTTATCGTCATTGTTATCGAATCGACTTAAAGCCAGATCGTCACATTAGCCGCTCTTCTCTCTGAAACGATTGTACTTATCGACTGCAAAGCTATGTCGCGTGCTGCGGTATGTGGAGACACTAAAAGCACCATAGTAGAACACAGATGAAGCTTCTAAGTTGATGTAATAGTCAGTAAGAAGTAGTAGAATTCAAGTTTTAGGTATTGATTATTGACTTTTTAGCTGGCTTTGGTGCCTTGGACATGAGCTAGGACCTTAATATTCTGCATGAAAGGAGGACTAGCAGCCGAGTTGCACGGGAGAATGTGAAAAGTGTTCATATGTAGTAAAAACCAGAGAAATCCGTCCGTGGACGACATTTGTTATCGAATCGACTTAAAGCCAGATCGTCACATTGGCCGCTCTTCTCTCTGAAACGGTTGTACTTATCGTCTGCAAAGCTATGTCGAGTGCTGCGCCATGTGGAGACACTAAAAGCACCATAGTAGAACACAGATGAAGCTTCTAAGTTGATGTAATAGTCAGTAAGAAGTAGTACAACTAAAGTTTTAGGTATCGATTATTGACTTTTTAGCTGGCTTTGGTACCTTGGACATGAGCTAGGACCTTATGAATTTGCATGAAAGGAGGACTAGCAGCCGAGTTGCACGGGAGAATGTGAAAAGTGTTCATATGTAGTAAAAACCTGAGAAATCCGTCCGTGTTCGATATTTGTTATCGAATCGACGTAAAGCCAGATCGTCACATTGGCCGCTCTTCTCTCTGAAACGGTTGTACTTATTGTCTGCAAAGCTATGTCGAGTGCTGCGGTATTCGGAAACACTAAAAGCACCGTAGTAGAACACAGATGAAGCTTCTAAGTTGATGTAATAGCCAGTAAGAAGTAGTACAATTCTAGTTATAGGTATCGATTATTGACTTTTTAGCTGGCTTTGGTACCTTGGACATGAGCTAGGACCTTATGACTCTGCATGAAAGGAGGACTAGCAGCCCAGTTGCACGGGAGAATGTGAAAAGTGTTCATATGTAGTAAAAACCTGAGAAATCCGTCCGTTTCAGCCATTTGTTATGGAATCGACTTAAAGCCAGATCGTCACATTGGCCGATCTTCTCTCTGAAACGGTTGTACTTATCGTCTGCAAAGCTATGTCGCGTGCTGCGGTATGCGGAGACACTAAAACCACCATAGTAGAACACAGATGAAGCTTCTAAGCTGATGTAATAGCCAGTAAGAAGTAATACAATTCATGTTATAAGTATCGATTATTGACTTCATAGCTGGCTTTGGTGACTTGAACATGAGCTAGGACCTTAAGATTCTGCATGAAAGGAGGACTAGCAGCCGAGCTGCACTGGAGAATGTGGAAAATGTTCATATGTAGTAAAAACCTGAGAAATCCTTCCGTTTTCGTCATTTGTTATCGAATTGACTTAAAGCCAGATCGTCACATTGGCCGCTCTTCTCTCTGAAACGGTTGTACTTATCGACTGCAAAGCTATGTCGCGTGCTGCAGTATGCGGAGACACTAAAAGCACCATAGTAGAACACAGATGAAGCTTCTAAGTTGATGTAATAGTCAGTAAGAAGTAGTACAATTCAAGTTTTAGGTATTGATTATTGACTTTTTAGCTGGCTTTGGTGCCTTGGACATGAGCTAGGACCTTAAGATTCTGCGTGAAAGGAGGATTTGCAGCCGAGTTGCACGGCAGAATGTGAAAAGTGTTCATATGTAGTAAAAACCAGAAAAATCCGTCCGTGTTCGACATTTGTTATCGAATCGACTTAAAGCCAGATCGTCACATTGGCCGCTCTTCTCTCTGAAACGGTTGTACTTATCGTCTGCAAAGCTATGTCGAGTGCTGCGGCATGCGGAGACACTAAAAGCACCATAGTAGAACACAGATGAAGCTTCTAAGTTGATGTAATAGCCAGTAAGAAGTAGTACAATTCAAGTTTTAGGTATCGATTTTTGACTTTTTACCCTCCTTTGGTGCCTTGGGCATGAGCTAGGAACTTAAGATTTTACATGATAGGAGGTCTAGCAGCCGCGTAGCACGGGAGAATGTGAAAAGTGTTCATATGTAGTAAAAACCTGAGAAATCCGTCCGTTTTCCTCATTTGTTATCGAATCGACTTAAAGCCAGATCGTCACGTTGGGCGCTCTACTCTCTAAAACGGTTGTACTTATCGTCTGCAAAGCTATGTCGCGTGCTGCGGTATGCGGAGACACTAAAAGCACCATAGTAGAACACACATGAAGCTTCTAAGTTGATGTAATAGCTAGTAAGAAGAAGTACAATTCAAGTTATAGGTATCGATTATTGACTTTTTGGCTGGCTTTGGTGCCTTGGACGTGAGCTAGGACCTTAAAATTCTGCATGAAAGGACGACTAACAGCCAAGTTGCACGGAAGAATGTGAAAAGTGTTCATATGTAGTAAAAACCTGAGAAATACGTCCGTTTTCGTCATTTGTTATCGAATCGACTTAAAGCCAGATCGTCACATTGGCCGCACTTCTCTCTGAAACGGTTGTACTTATCGTCTGCAAAGCTATGTCGCGTGCTGCGGTATGTGGAGACACTAAAAGCACCATAGTAGATCACAGATGAAGCTTCCAAGTTGATGTAATAGCCAGTAAGAAGTAGTAAAATTCAAGTTTTAGGTATCGATTGTTGACTTTTTAGCTGTCTTTGGTGCCTTGGACATGAGCTAGGACCTTAAGATTCTTCATTAATGGAGGACTAGCAGCCGAGTTACACGGGAGAATGTGAAAAGTGTTCATATGTAGTAAAAGCCTGAGAAATCCGTCCGTGTTCGACATTTGTTATCGAATCGACTTAAAGCCAGATCGTCACATTGGCCGCTCTTCTCTCTGAAACGGTTGTACTTATTGTCTGCAAAGCTATGTCGAGCGCTGCTGTATGCGGAGACACTAAAAGCACCATAGTAGAACACAGATGAAGCTTCTAAGTTGATGTAATAGCCAGTAAGAAGTAGTACAATTCAAGATATAGGTATCGATTATTGACTTTTTAGCTGACTTTGGTACCTTGTACATGAGCTAGGACCTTATGATTCTGCATGAAAGGAGGACTAGCAGCCGAGTTGCACGGGAGAATGTGAAAAGTGTTCATATGTAGTAAAAACCAAAGAAATCCGTCTGTTTCCACCATTTGTTATCTAATCGACTTAAAGCCAGATCGTCACATTGGCCGCTCTTCTCTCTGAAACGGTTGTACTTATCGTCTGCAAAGCTATGTCGCGTGCTGCGGTATGCGGAGACACTAAAAGCACCATAGTAGAACACAGATGAAGCTTCTAAGCTGATGTAATACCCAGTAATAAGTAGTACAATTCATGTTATAAGTATCGATTATTGGCTTCTTAGCTGGCTTTGGTGACTTGAACATGAGCTAGGACCTTAAGATTCTGCATGAAAGGAGGATTTGCAGCCGAGTTGCACGGCAGAATGTGAAAAGTGTTCATATGTAGTAAAAACCAGAGAAATCCGTCCGTGATGGACATTTGTTATCGAATCGACTTAAAGCCAGATCGTCACATTGGCCGCTCTTCTCTCTGAAACGGTTGTACTTATCGTCTGCAAAGCTATGTCGAGTGCTGCGGCATGTGGAGACACTAAAAGCACCATAGTAGAACACAGATGAAGCTTCTAAGTTGATGTAATAGCCAGTAAGATGTAGTACAATTCAAGTTTTAGGTATCGATTTTTGACTTTTTACCCTTCTTTGGTGCCTTGGGCATGAGCTAGGAACTTAAGATTTTACATGATAGGAGGTCTAGCAGCCGCGTTGCACGGGAGAATGTGAAAAGTGTTCATATGTAGTAAAAACCTGAGAAATCCGTCCGTTTTCCTCATTTGTTATCGATTCGACTTAAAGCCAGATCGTCACGTTGGGCGCTCTACTCTCTAAAACGGTTGTACTTATCGTCTGCAAAGCTATGTCGCGTGCTGCGGTATGCGGAGACACTAAAAGCACCATAGTAGAACACACATGAAGCTTCTAAGTTGATGTAATAGCCAGTAAGAAGAAGTACAATTCAAGTTATAGGTATCGATTATTGACTTTTTAGCTGGCTTTGGTGCCTTGGACGTGAGCTAGGACCTTAAGATTCTGCATGAAAGGAGGACTAGCAGCCGAGTTGCACGGGAGAATGTGAAAAGTGTTCATATGTAGTAAAAACCAAAGAAATCCGTCTGTTTCCACCATTTGTTATCTAATCGACTTAAAGCCAGATCGTCACATTGGCCGCTCTTCTCTCTGAAACGGTTGTACTTATCGTCTGCAAAGCTATGTCGCGTGCTGCGGTATGCGGAGACACTAAAAGCACCATAGTAGAACACAGATGAAGCTTCCAAGTTGATGTAATAGCCAGTAAGATGTAGCAAAATTCAAAGTTTTCGGTATCGATTATTGACTTTTTAGCTGCCTTTGGTGCCTTGGACATGAGCTAGGACCTTAAGTTTCTTCATTAATGGAGGACTAGCAGACGAGTTGCACGGGAGAATATGAAAAGTGTTCATATGTAGTAAAAGCCTGAGAAATCCGTCCGTGTTCGACATTTGTTATCGAATCGACTTAAAGCCAGATCGTCACATTGGCCGCTCTTCTCTCTGAAACGGTTGTACTTATTGTCTGCAAAGCTATGTCGATCGCTGCTGTATGCGGAGACACTAAAAGCACCATAGTAGAACACAGATGAAGCTTCTAAGTTGATGTAATAGCCAGTAAGAAGTAGTACAATTCAAGTTTTAGGTATCGATTGTTGACTTTTTACCCTTCATTGGTGCCTTGGGCATGAGCTAGGAACTTAAGATTTTACATGATAGGAGGTCTAGCAGCCGCGTTGCACGTGAGAATGTGAAAAGTGTTGATATGTAGTAAAAACCTGAGAAATCCTTCCGTTTTCCTCATTTGTTATCGAATCGACTTAAAGCCAGATCGTCACGTTGGGCGCTCTACTCTCTAAAACGGTTGTACTTATCGTCTGCAAAGCTATGTCGCGTGCTGCGGTATGCGGAGACACTAAAAGCACCATAGTAGAACACAGATGGAGCTTCCAAGTTGATGTAATAGCCGGTAAGAAGTAGTAAAATTCAAGTTTTAGGTATCGATTATTGACTTTTTAGCTGTCTTTGGTGCCTTGGACATGAGCTAGGACCTTAAGATTCTTCATTAATGGAGGACTAGCAGACGAGTTGCACGGGAGAATGTGAAAAGTGTTCATATGTAGTAAAAGCCTGAGAAATCCGTCCGTGTTCGACATTTGTTATCGAATCGACTTAAAGCCAGATCGTCAAATTGGCCACTCTTCTCTCTGAAACGGTTGTACTTATTGTCTGCAAAGCTATGTCGAGCGCTGCTGTATGCGGAGACACTAATAGCACCATAGTAGAACACAGATGAAGCTTCTAAGTTGATGTAATAGCCAGTAAGAAGTAGTACAATTCAAGTTATAGGTATCGATTATTGACTTTTTAGCTAGCTTAGGTACCTTGTACATGAGCTAGGACCTTATGATTCTGCATGAAAGGAGGACTAGCAGCCCAGTTGCACGGGAGAATGTGAAAAGTGTTCATATGTAGTAAAAACCAAAGAAATCCGTCTGTTTCCGCCATTTGTTATCGAATCGACTTAAAGCCAGATCGTCACGTTGGGCGCTCTACTCTCTAAAACGGTTGTACTTATCGTCTGCAAAGCTATGTCGCGTGCTGCGGTATGCGGAGACACTAAAAGCACCATAGTAGAACACAGATGAAGCCTCTAAGCTGATGTAATAGCCAGTAAGAAGTAGTACAATTCAAGTTATAGGTATCGATTATTGACTTTTTAGCTGGCTTTGGTGCCTTGGACATGAGCTAGGACCTTAAGATTCTGCATTAAAGGAGGACTAGCAGCCGAGTTGCACTGGAGAATGTGGAAAATGTTCATATGTAGTAAAAACCTGAGAAATCCTTCCGTTTTCGTCATTTGTTATCGAATTGACTTAAAGCCAGATCGTCACATTGGCCGCTCTTGTCTCTGAAACGGTTGTACTTATCGTCTGCAAAGATATGTCGCGTGCTGCGGTATGTGGAGACACTAAAAGCACCATAGTAGAACACAGATGAAGCTTCCAAGTTGATGTAATAGCCAGTAAGAAGTAGTAAAATTCAAGTTTTAGGTACCGATTGTTGACTTTTTAGCTGCCTTTGGTGCCTTGGACATGAGCTAGGACCTTAAGTTTCTTCATTAATGGAGGACAAGCAGACAAGTTGCACGGGAGAATATGAAAAGTGTTCATATGTAGTAAAAGCCTGAGAAATCCGTCCGTGTTCGACATTTGTTATCGAATCGACTTAAAGCCAGATCGTCACATTGGCTGCTCTTCTCTCTGAAACGGTTGTACTTATTGTCTGCAAAGCTATGTCGAGCGCCGCTGTATGCGGAGACACTAAAAGCACCATAGTAGAACACAGATGAAGCTTCTAAGTTGATGTAATAGTCAGTACGAAGTAGTACAATTCAAGTTTTAGGTATTGATTATTGACTTTTTAGCTGGCTTTGGTGCCTTGGACATGAGCTAGGACCTTAAGATTCTGCATGAAAGGAGGACTAGCAGCCGAGTTGCACGGCAGAATGTGAAAAGTGTTCATATGTAGTAAAGACCAGAGAAATCCGTCCGTGTTCGACATTTGTTATCGAATCGACTTAAAGCCAGATCGTCACATTGGCCGCTCTTCTCTCTGAAACGGTTGTACTTATCGTCTGCAAAGCTATGTCGAGTGCTGCGGCATGCGGAGACACTAAAAGCACCATAGTAGAACACAGATGAAGCTTCTAAGTTGATGTAATAGCCAGTAAGAAGTAGTACAATTCAAGTTTTAGGTATCGATTGTTGACTTTTTACCCTTCTTTGGTGCCTTGGGCATGAGCTAGGAACTTACGATTTTACATGATAGGAGGTCTAGCAGCCGCGTTGCACGTGAGAATGTGAAAAGTGTTGATATGTAGTAAAAACCTGAGAAATCCGTCCGTTTTCCTCATTTGTTATCGAATCGACTTAAAGCCAGATCGTCACGTTGGGCGCTCTACTCTCTAAAACGGTTGTACTTATCGTCTGCAAAGCTATGTCGCGTGCTGCGGTATGCGGAGAAACTAAAAGCACCATAGTAGAACAGACATGAAGCTTCTAAGTTGATGTAATAGCCAGTAAGAAGAAGTACAATTCAAGTTATAGGTATCGATTATTGACTTTTTAGCTGGCTTTGGTGCCTTGGACATGAGCTGGGACCTTAAACTTCTGCATGAAAGGACGGCTAACAGCCAAGTTGCACGGAAGAATGTGAAAAGTGTTCATATATAGTAAAAACCTGAGAAATTTGTCGGTTTTGGTCATTTGTTATCGAATCGACTAAAGCCAGATCGTCACATTGGCCGCTCTTCTCTCTGAAACGGTTGTACTTATCGTCTGCAAAGCTATGCCGCGTGCTGCGGTATGTGAAGACACTAAAAGCACCATAGTAGAACACAGATGAAGCATCCAAGTTGATGTAATAGCTAGTAAGAAGTAGTAAAATTCAAGTTTTAGGTATCGATTATTGACTTTTTAGCTGTCTTTGGTGCCTTGGACATGAGCTAGGACCTTAAGATTCTTCATTAATGGAGGACTAGCAGACGAGTTGCACGGGAGAATGTGAAAAGTGTTCATATGTAGTAAAAGCCTGAGAAATCCGTCCGTGTTCGACATTTGTTATCGAATCGACTTAAAGCCAGATCGTCACACTGGCCACTCTTCTCTCTGAAACGGTTGTACTTATTGTCTGCAAAGCTATGTCGAGCGCTGCTGTATGCGGAGACACTAATAGCACCATAGTAGAACACAGATGAAGCTTCTAAGTTGATGTAATAGCCAGTAAGAAGTAGTACAATTCAAGTTATAGGTATCGATTATTGACTTCATAGCTGGCTTTGGTGACTTGAACATGAGCTAGGACCTTAAGATTCTGCATGAAAGGAGGACTAGCAGCCGAGTTGCACTGGAGAATGTGGAAAATGTTCATATGTAGTAAAAACCTGAGAAATCCTTCCATTTTCGACATTTGTTATCGAATCGACTTAAAGCCAGATCGTCACATTGGCCACTCTTCTCTCTGAAACGGTTGTACTTATTGTCTGCAAAGCTATGTCGAGCGCTGCTGTATGCGGAGACACTAAAAGCACCATAGTGGAACACAGATTAAGCTTCTAAGTTGATGTAATAGTCAGTAAGAGGTAGTACAATTCAAGTGTTAGGTATTGATTATTGACTTTTTAGCTGGCTTTGGTGCCTTGGACATGAGCTAGGACCTTAAGATTCTGCATGAAAGGAGGATTTGCAGCCGAGTTGCACGGCAGAATGTGAAAAGTGTTCATATGTAGTAAAAACCAGAGAAATCCGTCCGTGTTCGACATTTGTTATCGAATCGACTTAAAGCCAGATCGTCACATTGGCCGCTCTTCTCTCTGAAACGGTTGTACTTATCGTCTGCAAAGCTATGTCGAGTGCTGCGGCATGCGGAGACACTAAAAGCACCATAGTAGAACACAGATGAAGCTTCTAAGTTGATGTAATAGCCAGTAAGATGTAGTACAATTCAAGTTTTAGGTATCGATTTTTGACTTTTTACCCTTCTTTGGTGCCTTGGGCATGAGCTAGGAACTTAAGATTTTACATGATAGGAGGTCTAGCAGCCGCGTTGCACGGGAGAATGTGAAAAGTGTTCATATGTAGTAAAAACCTGAGAAATCCGTCCGTTTTCCTCATTTGTTATCGAATCGACTTAAAGCCAGATCGTCACGTTGGGCGCTCTACTCTCTAAAACGGTTGTACTTATCGTCTGCAAAGCTATGTCGCGTGCTGCGGTATGCGGAGACACTAAAAGCACCATAGTTGAACACACATGAAGCTTCTAAGTTGATGTAATAGCCAGTAAGAAGAAGTACAATTCAAGTTATAGGTATCGATTATTGACTTTTTAGCTGTCTTTGGTGCCTTGGACGTGAGCTAGGACCTTAAAATTCTGCATGAAAGGACGACTAACAGCCAAGTTGCACGGAAGAATGTGAAAAGTGTTCATATATAGTAAAAACCTGAGAAATACGTCCGTTTTCGTCATTTGTTATCGAATCGACTTAAAGCCAGATCGTCACATTGGCCGCTCTTGTCTCTGAAACGGTTGTACTTATCGTCTGCAAAGCTATGTCGCGTGCTGCTGTATGCGGAGACACTAATAGCACCATAGTAGAACACAGATGAAGCTTCTAAGTTGATGTAATAGCCAGTAAGAAGTAGTACAATTCAAGTTATAGGTATCGATTATTGACTTTTTAGCTGGCTTTGGTACCTTGTACATGAGCTAGGACCTTATGATTCTGCATGAAAGGAGGACTAGCAGCCCAGTTGCACGGGAGAATGTGAAAAGTGTTCATATGTAGTAAAAACCAAAGAAAGCCGTCTGTTTCCGCCATTTGTTATCGAATCGACTTAAAGCCAGATCGTCACATTGGCCGCTCTTCTCTCTGAAACGGTTGTACTTATCGTCTGCAAAGCTATGTCGCGTGCTGCGGTATGCGGAGACACTAAAAGCACCATAGTAGAACACAGATGAAGCTTCTAAGCTGATGTAATAGCCAGTAAGAAGTAGTACAATTCAAGTTATAGGTATCGATTATTGACTTTTTAGCTGGCTTTGGTGCCTTGGACATGAGCTAGGACCTTAAGATTCTGCATTAAAGGAGGACTAGCAGACGAGTTGCACTGGAGAATGTGGAAAATGTTCATATGTAGTAAAAACCTGAGAAATCCTTCCGTTTTCGTCATTTGTTATCGAATTGACTTAAAGCCAGATCGTCACATTGGCCGCTCTTGTCTCTGAAACGGTTGTACGTATCGTCTGCAAAGCTATGTCGCGTGCTGCGGTATGTGGAGACACTAAAAGCACCATAGTAGAACACAGATGAAGCTTCCAAGTTGATGTAATAGCCAGTAAGAAGTAGTAAAATTCAAGTTTTAGGTATCGATTGTTGACTTTTTAGCTGCCTTTGGTGCCTTGGACATGAGCTAGGACCTTAAGTTTCTTCATTAATGGAGGACAAGCAGACGAGTTGCACGGGAGAATATGAAAAGTGTTCATATGTAGTAAAAGCCTGAGAAATCCGTCCGTGTTCGACATTTGTTATCGAATCGACTTAAAGCCAGATCGTCACATTGGCCGCTCTTCTCTCTGAAACGGTTGTACTTATTGTCTGCAAAGCTATGTCGAGCGCCGCTGTATGCGGAGACACTAAAAGCACCATAGTAGAACACAGATGAAGCTTCTAAGTTGATGTAATAGTCAGTACGAAGTAGTACAATTCAAGTGTTAGGTATTGATTATTGACTTTTTAGCTGGCTTTGGTGCCTTGGACATGAGCTAGGACCTTAAGATTCTGCATGAAAGGAGGACTAGCAGCCGAGTTGCACGGGAGAATATGAAAAGTGTTCATATGTAGTAAAAACCAGAGAAATCCGTCCGTGTTCGACATTTGTTATCGAATCGACTTAAAGCCAGATCGTCACATTGGCCGCTCTTCTCTCTGAAACGGTTGTACTTATCGTCTGCAAAGCTATGTCGAGTGCTGCGGCATGCGGAGACACTAAAAGCACCATAGTAGAACACAGATGAAGCTTCCAAGTTGATGTAATAGCCAGTAAGAAGTAGTAAAATTCAAGTTTTAGGTATCGATTGTTGACTTTTTAGCTGCCTTTGGTGCCTTGGACATGAGCTAGGACCTTAAGTTTCTTCATTAATGGAGGACTAGCAGACGAGTTGCACGGGAGAATATGAAAAGTGTTCATATGTAGTAAAAGCCTGAGAAATCCGTCCGTGTTCGAATTTGTTATCGAATCGACTTAAAGCCAGATCGTCACATTGGCCGCTCTTCTCTCTGAAACGGTTGTACTTATTGTCTGCAAAGCTATGTCGTGCGCCGCTGTATGCGGAGACACTAAAGGCACCATAGTAGAACACAGATGAAGCTTCTAAGTTGATGTAATAGTCAGTACGAAGTAGTACAATTCAAGTTTTAGGTATTGATTATTGACTTTTTAGCTGGCTTTGGTGCCTTGGACATGAGCTAGGACCTTAAGATTCTGCATGAAAGGAGGACTAGCAGCCGAGTTGCACGGCAGAATGTGAAAAGTGTTCATATGTAGTAAAGACCAGAGAAATCCGTCCGTGTTCGACATTTGTTATCGAATCGACTTAAAGCCAGATCGTCACATTGGCCGCTCTTCTCTCTGAAACGGTTGTACTTATCGTCTGCAAAGCTATGTCGAGTGCTGCGGCATGCGGAGACACTAAAAGCACCATAGTAGAACACAGATGAAGCTTCTAAGTTGATGTAATAGCCAGTAAGAAGTAGTACAATTCAAGTTTTAGGTATCGATTGTTGACTTTTTACACTTCTTTGGTGCCTTGGGCATGAGCTAGGAACTTAAGATTTTACATGATAGGAGGTCTAGCAGCCGCGTTGCACGTAAGAATGTGAAAAGTGTTGATATGTAGTAAAAACCTGAGAAATCCGTCCGTTTTCCTCATTTGTTATCGAATCGACTTAAAGCCAGATCGTCACGTTGGGCGCTCTACTCTCTAAAACGGTTGTACTTATCGTCTGCAAAGCTATGTCGCGTGCTGCGGTATGCGGAGAAACTAAAAGCACCATAGTAGAACAGACATGAAACTTCTAAGTTGATGTAATAGCCAGTAAGAAGAAGTACAATTCAAGTTATAGGTATCGATTATTGACTTTTTAGCTGGCTTTGGTGCCTTGGACATGAGCTGGGACCTTAAACTTCTGCATGAAAGGACGGCTAACAGCCAAGTTGCACGGAAGAATGTGAAAAGTGTTCATATATAGTAAAAACCTGAGAAATTTGTCGGTTTTGGTCATTTGTTATCGAATCGACTAAAGCCAGATCGTCATATTGGCCGCTCTTCTCTCTGAAACGGTTGTACTTATCGTCTGCAAAGCTATGCCGCGAGCTGCGTTATGTGGAGACACTAAAAGCACCATAGTAGAACACAGATGAAGCATCCAAGTTGATGTAATAGCCAGTAAGAAGTAGTAAAATTCAAGTTTTAGGTATCGATTATTGACTTTTTAGCTGTCTTTGGTGCCTTGGACATGAGCTAGGACCTTAAGATTCTTCATTAATGGAGGACTAGCAGACGAGTTGCACGGGAGAATGTGAAAAGTGTTCATATGTAGTAAAAGCCTGAGAAATCCGTCCGTGTTCGACATTTGTTATCGAATCGACTTAAAGCCAGATCGTCACATTGGCCACTCTTCTCTCTGAAACGGTTGTACTTATTGTCTGCAAAGCTATGTCGAGCGCTGCTGTATGCGGAGACACTAATAGCACCATAGTAGAACACAGATGAAGCTTCTAAGTTGATGTAATAGCCAGTAAGAAGTAGTACAATTCAAGTTATAGGTATCGATTATTGACTTCATAGCTGGCTTTGGTGACTTGAACATGAGCTAGGACCTTAAGATTCTGCATGAAAGGAGGACTAGCAGCCGAGTTGCACTGGAGAATGTGGAAAATGTTCATATGTAGTAAAAACCTGAGAAATCCTTCCATTTTCGTCATTTGTTATCGAATTGACTTAAAGCCAGATCGTGACATTTGCCGCTCTTCTCTCTGAAACGGTTGTACTTATCGACTGCAAAGCTATGTCGCGTGCTGCGGTATGCGGAGACACTAAAAGCACCATAGTAGAACACAGATGAAGCCTCTAACTTGATGTAATAGCCATTAAGAAGTAGTATAATTCAAGTTTTAGGTATCGATTATTGCCTTTTTAGCTGGCTTTGGTGCCTTGGACATGGCTAGGACCTTACGATTCTGCATGAAAGGAGGACTAGCAGCCGAGTTGCACGGGAGAATGTGAAAAGTGTTCATATGTAGTAAAAACCTTAAAAATCCGTTCGTTATCGTCATTGTTATCGAATCGACTTAAAGCCAGATCGTCAAATTAGCCGCTCTTCTCTCTGAAACGGTTGTACTTATCGACTGCGAACGTATGTCGAGTGCTGCGGCATGCGGAGACACTAAAAGCACCATAGTAGAACACAGATGAAGCTTCTAAGTTGATGTAATAGCCAGTAAGAAGTAGTACAATTCAAGTTTTAGGTATCGATTTTTGACTTTTTACCCTTCTTTGGTGCCTTGGGCATGAGCTAGGAACTTAAGATTTTACATGATAGGAGGTCTAGCAGCCGCGTTGCACGGGAGAATGTGAAAAGTGTTCATATGTAGTAAAAACCTGAGAAATCCGTCCGTTTTCCTCATTTGTTATCGAATCGACTTAAAGCCAGATCGTCACGTTGGGCGCTCTACTCTCTAAAACGGTTCTACTTATCGTCTGCAAAGCTATGTCGCGTGCTGCGGTATGCGGAGACACTAAAAGCACCATAGTAGAACACACATGAAGCTTCTAAGTTGATGTAATAGCCGGTAAGAAGTAGTAAAATTCAAGTTTTAGGTATCGATTATTGACTTTTTAGCTGTCTTTGGTGCCTTGGACATGAGCTAGGACCTTAAGATTCTTCATTAATGGAGGACTAGCAGACGAGTTGCACGGGAGAATGTGAAAAGTGTTCATATGTAGTAAAAGCCTGAGAAATCCGTCCGTGTTCGACATTTGTTATCGAATCGACTTAAAGCCAGATCGTCAAATTGGCCACTCTTCTCTCTGAAACGGTTGTACTTATTGTCTGCAAAGCTATGTCGAGCGCTGCTGTATGCGGAGACACTAATAGCACCATAGTAGAACACAGATGAAGCTTCTAAGTTGATGTAATAGCCAGTAAGAAGTAGTACAATTCAAGTTATAGGTATCGATTATTGACTTTTTAGCTGGCTTTGGTACCTTGTACATGAGCTAGGACCTTATGATTCTGCATGAAAGGAGGACTAGCAGCCCAGTTGCACGTGAGAATGTGAAAAGTGTTTATATGTAGTAAAAACCAAAGAAATCCGTCTGTTTCCGCCATTTGTTATCGAATCGACTTAAAGCCAGATCGTCACATTGGCCGCTCTTCTCTCTGAAACGGTTGTACTTATCGTCTGCAAAGCTATGTCGCGTGCTGCGGTATGCGGAGACACTAAAAGCACCATAGTAGAACACAGATGAAGCTTCTAAGCTGATGTAATAGCCAGTAAGAAGAAGTACAATTCAAGTTATAGGTATCGATTATTGACTTTTTAGCTGGCTTTGGTGCCTTGGACGTGAGCTAGGACCTTAAAATTCTGCATGAAAGGACGACTAACAGCCAAGTTGCACGGAAGAATGTGAAAAGTGTTCATATATAGTAAAAACCTGAGAAATACGTCCGTTTTCGTCATTTGTTATCGAATCGACTTAAAGCCAGATCGTCACATTGGCCGCTCTTGTCTCTGAAACGGTTGTACTTATCGTCTGCAAAGCTATGTCGCGTGCTGCGGTATGTGGAGACACTAAAAGCACCATAGTAGAACACAGATGAAGCTTCCAAGTTGATGTAATAGCCAGTAAGAAGTAGTAAAATTCAAAGTTTTCGGTATCGATTATTGACTTTTTAGCTGCCTTTGGTGCCTTGGACATGAGCTAGGACCTTAAGTTTCTTCATTAATGGAGGACTAGCAGACGAGTTGCATGGGAGAATATGAAAAGTGTTCATATGTAGTAAAAGCCTGAGAAATCCGTCCGTGTTCGACATTTGTTATCGAATCGACTTAAAGCCAGATCGTCACATTGGCCGCTCTTCTCTCTGAAACGGTTGTACTTATTGTCTGCAAAGCTATGTCGAGCGCTGCTGTATGCGGAGACACTAAAAGCACCATAGTAGAACACAGATGAAGCTTCTAAGTTGATGTAATAGCCAGTAAGAAGTAGTACAATTCAAGTTTTAGGTATCGATTGTTGACTTTTTACCCTTCTTTGGTGCCTTGGGCATGAGCTAGGAACTTAAGATTTTACATGATAGGAGGTCTAGCAGCCGCGTTGCATGTGAGAATGTGAAAAGTGTTGATATGTAGTAAAAACCTGAGAAATCCTTCCGTTTTCCTCATTTGTTATCGAATCGACTTAAAGCCAGATCGTCACGTTGGGCGCTCTACTCTCTAAAACGGTTGTACTTATCGTCTGCAAAGCTATGTCGCGTGCTGCGGTATGCGGAGACACTAAAAGCACCATAGTAGAACACAGATGAAGCTTCCAAGTTGATGTAATAGCCGGTAAGAAGTAGTAAAATTCAAGTTTTAGGTATCGATTATTGACTTTTTAGCTGTCTTTGGTGCCTTGGACATGAGCTAGGACCTTAAGATTCTTCATTAATGGAGGACTAGCAGACGAGTTGCACGGGAGAATGTGAAAAGTGTTCATATGTAGTAAAAGCCTGAGAAATCCGTCCGTGTTCGACATTTGTTATCGAATCGACTTAAAGCCAGATCGTCAAATTGGCCACTCTTCTCTCTGAAACGGTTGTACTTATTGTCTGCAAAGCTATGTCGAGCGCTGCTGTATGCGGAGACACTAATAGCACCATAGTAGAACACAGATGAAGCTTCTAAGTTGATGTAATAGCCAGTAAGAAGTAGTACAATTCAAGTTATAGGTATCGATTATTGACTTTTTAGCTGGCTTTGGTACCTTGTACATGAGCTAGGACCTTATGATTCTGCATGAAAGGAGGACTAGCAGCCCAGTTGCACGGGAGAATGTGAAAAGTGTTCATATGTAGTAAAAACCAAAGAAATCCGTCTGTTTCCGCCATTTGTTATCGAATCGACTTAAAGCCAGATCGTCACATTGGCCGCTCTTCTCTCTGAAACGGTTGTACTTATCGTCTGCAAAGCTATGTCGCGTGCTGCGGTATGCGGAGACACTAAAAGCACCATAGTAGAACACAGATGAAGCTTCTAAGCTGATGTAATAGCCAGTAAGAAGTAGTACAATTCAAGTTATAGGTATCGATTATTGACTTTTTAGCTGGCTTTGGTGCCTTGGACATGAGCTAGGACCTTAAGATTCTGCATTAAAGGAGGACTAGCAGCCGAGTTGCACTGGAGAATGTGGAAAATGTTCATATGTAGTAAAAACCTGAGAAATCCTTCCGTTTTCGTCATTTGTTATCGAATTGACTTAAAGCCAGATCGTCACATTGGCCGCTCTTGTCTCTGAAACGGTTGTACTTATCGTCTGCAAAGCTATGTCGCGTGCTGCGGTATGTGGAGACACTAAAAGCACCATAGTAGAACACAGATGAAGCTTCCAAGTTGATGTAATAGCCAGTAAGAAGTAGTAAAATTCAAGTTTTAGGTATCGATTGTTGACTTTTTAGCTGCCTTTGGTGCCTTGGACATGAGCTAGGACCTTAAGTTTCTTCATTAATGGAGGACAAGCAGACGAGTTGCACGGGAGAATATGAAAAGTGTTCATATGTAGTAAAAGCCTGAGAAATCCGTCCGTGTTCGACATTTGTTATCGAATCGACTTAAAGCCAGATCGTCACATTGGCCGCTCTTCTCTCTGAAACGGTTGTACTTATTGTCTGCAAAGCTATGTCGAGCGCCGCTGTATGCGGAGACACTAAAAGCACCATTGTAGAACACAGATGAAGCTTCTAAGTTGATGTAATAGTCAGTACGAAGTAGTACAATTCAAGTGTTAGGTATTGATTATTGACTTTTTAGCTGGCTTTGGTGCTTTGGACATGAGCTAGGACCTTAAGATTCTGCATGAAAGGAGGACTAGCAGCCGAGTTGCACGGGAGAATATGAAAAGTGTTCATATGTAGTAAAAACCAGAGAAATCCGTCCGTGTTCGACATTTGTTATCGAATCGACTTAAAGCCAGATCGTCACATTGGCCGCTCTTCTCTCTGAAACGGTTGTACTTATCGTCTGCAAAGCTATGTCGAGTGCTGCGGCATGCGGAGACACTAAAAGCACCATAGTAGAACACAGATGAAGCTTCCAAGTTGATGTAATAGCCAGTAAGAAGTAGTAAAATTCAAGTTTTAGGTATCGATTGTTGTCTTTTTAGCTGCCTTTGGTGCCTTGGACATGAGCTAGGACCTTAAGTTTCTTCATTAATGGAGGACTAGCAGACGAGTTGCACGGGAGAATATGAAAAGTGTTCATATGTAGTAAAAGCCTGAGAAATCCGTCCGTGTTCGAATTTGTTATCGAATCGACTTAAAGCCAGATCGTCACATTGGCCGCTCTTCTCTCTGAAACGGTTGTACTTATTGTCTGCAAAGCTATGTCGTGCGCCGCTGTATGCGGAGACACTAAAGGCACCATAGTAGAACACAGATGAAGCTTCTAAGTTGATGTAATAGTCAGTACGAAGTAGTACAATTCAAGTTTTAGGTATTGATTATTGACTTTTTAGCTGGCTTTGGTGCCTTGGACATGAGCTAGGACCTTAAGATTCTGCATGAAAGGAGGACTAGCAGCCGAGTTGCACGGCAGAATGTGAAAAGTGTTCATATGTAGTAAAGACCAGAGAAATCCGTCCGTGTTCGACATTTGTTATCGAATCGACTTAAAGCCAGATCGTCACATTGGCCGCTCTTCTCTCTGAAACGGTTGTACTTATCGCCTGCAAAGCTATGTCGAGTGCTGCGGCATGCGGAGACACTAAAAGCACCATAGTAGAACACAGATGAAGCTTCTAAGTTGATGTAATAGCCAGTAAGAAGTAGTACAATTCAAGTTTTAGGTATCGATTGTTGACTTTTTACACTTCTTTGGTGCCTTGGGCATGAGCTAGGAACTTAAGATTTTACATGATAGGAGGTCTAGCAGCCGCGTTGCACGTAAGAATGTGAAAAGTGTTGATATGTAGTAAAAACCTGAGAAATCCGTCCGTTTTCCTCATTTGTTATCGAATCGACTTAAAGCCTGATCGTCACGTTGGGCGCTCTACTCTCTAAAACGGTTGTACTTATCGTCTGCAAAGCTATGTCGCGTGCTGCGGTATGCGGAGAAACTAAAAGCACCATAGTAGAACAGACATGAAGCTTCTAAGTTGATGTAATAGCCAGTAAGAAGAAGTACAATTCAAGTTATAGGTATCGATTATTGACTTTTTAGCTGGCTTTGGTGCCTTGGACATGAGCTGGGACCTAAAACTTCTGCATGAAAGGACGGCTAACAGCCAAGTTGCACGGAAGAATGTGAAAAGTGTTCATATATAGTAAAAACCTGAGAAATTTGTCGGATTTGGTCATTTGTTATCGAATCGACTAAAGCCAGATCGTCACATTGGCCGCTCTTCTCTCTGAAACGGTTGTACTTATCGTCTGCAAGGCTATGCCGCGTGCTGCGGTATGTGGAGACACTAAAAGCACCATAGTAGAACACAGATGAAGCATCCAAGTTGATGTAATAGCCAGTAAGAAGTAGTAAAATTCAAGTTTTAGGTATCGATTATTGACTTTTTAGCTGTCTTTGGTGCCTTGGACATGAGCTAGGACCTTAAGATTCTTCATTAATGGAGGACTAGCAGACGAGTTGCACGGGAGAATGTGAAAAGTGTTCATATGTAGTAAAAGCCTGAGAAATCCGTCCGTGTTCGACATTTGTTATCGAATCGACTTAAAGCCAGATCGTCACATTGGCCACTCTTCTCTCTGAAACGGTTGTACTTATTGTCTGCAAAGCTATGTCGAGCGCTGCTGTATGCGGAGACACTAATAGCACCATAGTGGAACACAGATGAAGCTTCTAAGTTGATGTAATAGCCAGTAAGAAGTAGTACAATTCAAGTTATAGGTATCGATTATTGACTTCATAGCTGGCTTTGGTGACTTGAACATGAGCTAGGACCTTAAGATTCTGCATGAAAGGAGGACTAGCAGCCGAGTTGCACTGGAGAATGTGGAAAATGTTCATATGTAGTAAAAACCTGAGAAATCCTTCCATTTTCGTCATTTGTTATCGAATTGACTTAAAGCCAGATCGTGACATTTGCCGCTCTTCTCTCTGAAACGGTTGTACCTATCGACTGCAAAGCTATGTCGCGTGCTGCGCTATGCGGAGACACTAAAAGCACCATAGTAGAACACAGATGAAGCCTCTAACTTGATGTAATAGCCATTAAGAAGTAGTATAATTCAAGTTTTAGGTATCGTTTATTGACTTTTTAGCTGGCTTTGGTGCCTTGGACATGGCTAGGACCTTACGATTCTGCATGAAAGGAGAACTAGCAGCCGAGTTGCACGGGAGAATGTGAAAAGTGTTCATATGTAGTAAAAACCTTAAAAATCCGTTCGTTATCGTCATTGTTATCGAATCGACTTAAAGCCAGATCGTCAAATTAGCCGCTCTTCTCTCTGAAACGGTTGTACTTATCGACTGCGAACGTATGTCGCGTGCTGCGGTATGCGGAGACACTAAAAGCACCATAGTAGAACACAGATGAAGCTTCTAAGTTGATGTAATAGTCAGTAAGAGGTAGTACAATTCAAGTGTTAGGTATTGATTATTGACTTTTTAGCTGGCTTTGGTGCCTTGGAAATGAGCTAGGACCTTAAGATTCTGCATGAAAGGAGGATTTGCAGCCGAGTTGCACGGAAGAATGTGAAAATTGTTCATATGTAGTAAAAACCAGAGAAATCCGTCCGTGTTCGACATTTGTTATCGAATCGACTTAAAGCCAGATCGTCAAATTGGCCACTCTTCTCTCTGAAACGGTTGTACTTATTGTCTGCAAAGCTATGTCGAGCGCTGCTGTATGCGGAGACACTAATAGCACCATAGTAGAACACAGATGAAGCTTCTAAGTTGATGTAATAGCCAGTAAGAAGTAGTACAATTCAAGTTATAGGTATCGATTATTGACTTTTTAGCTGGCTTTGGTACCTTGTACATGAGCTAGGACCTTATGATTCTGCATGAAAGGAGGACTAGCAGCCCAGTTGCACGTGAGAATGTGAAAAGTGTTTATATGTAGTAAAAACCAAAGAAATCCGTCTGTTTCCGCCATTTGTTATCGAATCGACTTAAAGCCAGATCGTCACATTGGCCGCTCTTCTCTCTGAAACGGTTGTACTTATCGTCTGCAAAGCTATGTCGCGTGCTGCGGTATGCGGAGACACTAAAAGCACCATAGTAGAACACAGATGAAGCTTCTAAGCTGATGTAATAGCCAGTAAGAAGTAGTACAATTCAAGTTATAGGTATCGACTATTGACTTTTTAGCTGGCTTTGGTGCCTTGGACATGAGCTAGGACCTTAAGATTCTGCATTAAAGGAGGACTAGCAGCCGAGTTGCACTGGAGAATGTGGAAAATGTTCATATGTAGTATAAACCTGAGAAATCCTTCCGTTTTCGTCATTTGTTATCGAATTGACTTAAAGCCAGATCGTCACATTGGCCGCTCTTGTCTCTGAAACGGTTGTACTTATCGTCTGCAAAGCTATGTCGCGTGCTGCGGTATGTGGAGACACTAAAAGCACCATAGTAGAACACAGATGAAGCTTCCAAGTTGTTGTAATAGCCAGTAAGAAGTAGTAAAATTCAAGTTTTAGGTATCGATTGTTGACTTTTTAGCTGCCTTTGGTGCCTTGGACATGAGCTAGGACCTTAAGTTTCTTCATTAATGGAGGACTAGCAGACGAGTTGCACGGGAGAATATGAAAAGTGTTCATATGTAGTAAAAGCCTGAGAAATCCGTCCGTGTTCGACATTTGTTATCGAATCGACTTAAAGCCAGATCGTCACATTGGCCGCTCTTCTCTCTGAAACGGTTGTACTTATTGTCTGCAAAGCTATGTCGAGCGCCGCTGTATGCGGAGACACTAAAAGCACCATAGTAGAACACAGATGAAGCTTCTAAGTTGATGTAATAGTCAGTACGAAGTAGTACAATTCAAGTTTTAGGTATTGATTATTGACTTTTTAGCTGGCTTTGGTGCCTTGGACATGAGCTAGGACCTTAAGATTCTGCATGAAAGGAGGACTAGCAGCCGAGTTGCACGGGAGAATATGAAAAGTGTTCATATGTAGTAAAAACCAGAGAAATCCGTCCGTGTTCGACATTTGTTATCGAATCGACTTAAAGCCAGATCGTCACATTGGCCGCTCTTCTCTCTGAAACGGTTGTACTTATCGTCTGCAAAGCTATGTCGAGTGCTGCGGCATGCGGGGACACTAAAAGCACCATAGTAGAACACAGATGAAGCTTCTAAGTTGATGTAATAGCCAGTAAGAAGTAGTACAATTCAAGTTTTAGGAATCGATTGTTGAATTTTTACCCTTCTTTGGTGCCTTGGGCATGAGCTAGGAACTTAAGATTTTGCATGATAGGAGGTCTAGCAGCCGCGTTGCACGTGAGAATGTGAAAAGTGTTCATATTTAGTAAAAACCTGAGAAATCCGTCCGTTTTCCTCATTTGTTATCGAATCGACTTAAAGCAAGATCGTCACATTGGGCGCTCTACTCTCTAAAACGGTTGTACTTATCGTCTGCAAAGCTATGTCGCGTGCTGCGGTATGCGGAGACACTAAAAGCACCATAGTAGAACACAGATGAAGCTTCTATGTTGATGTAATAGCCAGTAAGAAGTAGTACAATTCGAGTTTTTGGTATCGATTATTGACTTTTAGCTGGCTTTGGTGCCTTGGACATGAGCTAGGACCTTAAAATTCTGCATGAAAGGACGACTAACAGCCAAGTTGCACGGAAGAATGAGAAAAGTGTTCATATATAGTAAAAACCTGAGAAATACGTCCGTTTTCGTCATTTGTTATCGAAACGACTTAAAGCCAGATCGTCACATTGGCCGCTCTTCTCTCTGAAACGGTTGTACTTATCGTCTGCAAAGCTATGTCGCGTGCTGCGGTATGCGGAGACACTAAAAGCACCATAGTAGAACACAGATGAAGCTTCTAAGTTGTTGTAATAGTCAGTAAGAAGTAGTACAATTCAAGTTTTAGGTATTGATTATTGACTTTTTAGCTGGCTTTGGTACCTTGGACATGAGCTAGGACCTTATGATTCTGCATGAAAGGAGGACTAGCAGCCGAGTTGCACGGGAGAATGTGAAAAGTGTTCATATGTAGTAAAAACCTAAGAAATCCGTCCGTTTCCGCCATTTGTTATCGAATCGACTTAAAGCCAGATCGTCACATTGGCCGCTCTTCTCTCTGAAACGGTTGTACTTATCGTCTGCAAAGCTATGTCGCGTGCTGCGGTATGCGGAGACACTAAAAGCACCATAGTAGAACACAGATGAAGCTTCTAAGCTGATGTAATAGCCAGTAAGAAGTAGTACAATTCATGTTATAGGTATCAATTATTGACTTCTTAGCTTGCTTTACTGACTTGAACATGAGCCAGGACCTTAGGATTCTGCATGAAAGGAGGACTAGCAGCCGAGTTGCACTGGAGAATGTGGAAAATGTTCATATGTAGTAAAAACCTGTGAAATCCTTACGTTTCCTTCATTTGTTATCGAATTGACTTAAAGCCAGATCGTCACATTGGCCGCTCTTCTCTCTGAAACGGTTGTACTTATCGTCTGCAAAGCTATGTCGCGTGCTGCGGTATGCGGAGACACTAAAAGCACCATAGTAGAACACAGATGAAGCTTCTAAGTTGATGTAATAGCCAGTAAGAAGTAGTACAATTCAAGTTATTAGTATCGATTATTGACTTTTTAGATGGCTTTGGTGTCTTAGACATGAGCTAGGGCCTTAAGATTCTGCATGAAAGGAGGACTAGCAGCCGAGTTGCGAGGGTGAAAGTGAAAAGTGTTCATATGTAGTAAAAACCTGAGAAATCCGTCCGTTTTCGTCATTTGTTATCGAATCGACGTAAAGCCAGATCGTCACATTGGCCGCTCTTCTCTCTGAAACAGTTGTACTTATCGTCTGCAAAGCTATGTCGCGTGCTGCGGTATGCGGAGACACTAAAAGCACCATAGTAGATCACAGATGAAGCTTCTAAGTTGATGTAATAGGCAGTAAGAAGTAGTACAATTCAAGTTTTAGGTATCGATTATTGACTTTTTAGCTGGCTTTGGTGCCTTGGAGAGGAGCTAGGACCTTAAGATTCTGCATGAAAGGAGGACTAGCAGCCGACTTGCACGGGAGATTGTGAAAAGTGTTCATATGTAGTAAAAACCTGAGAAATCCGTCCGTTATCGTCATTTGTTATCGAATCGACTGAAAGCCAGATCGTCACATTGGCCGCTCTTCTCTCTGAAACGGTTGTACTTATCGTCTGCAAAGCTATGTCGCGTGCTGCGGTATGCGGAGACACTAAAATCACCATAGTAGAACACAGATGATGCTTCTAAGTTGAAGTAATATCCAGAGAGATGTAGTACAACTCAAGTCTTAGGTATCGATTATTGACTTTTTACCATTCTTTGGTGCCTTGGACATGAGCTAGGACCTTAAGATTCTGCAAGAAAGGAGGACTAGCAGCCGGGTTGCAGGGGAGAATGTAAAAAGTGTTCACATGTAGTAAAAACCTGAGAAATCCGTTCGTTATCGTCATTTGTTATCGAATCGACTTAAAGCCAGATCGTCACATTAGCCGCTCCTCTCTCTGAAACGGTTGTACTTATCGACTACAAAGCTATGTCGCGTGCTGCGGTATGCGGAGACACTAAAAGCACCATAGTAGAACACAGATGAAGCTTCTAAGATGATGTAATAGTCAGTAAGAAGTAGCACAATTCAAGTTTTAAGTATCGATTATTGACTTTTTAGCTGGCTTTGGTACCTTGGACATGAGCTAGGACCTTATGATTCTGCATGAAAGGAGGACTAGCAGCCCAGTTGCACGGGAGAATGTGAAAAGTGTTCATATGTAGTAAAAACCTAAGAAATCCGTCCGTTTCTGCCATTTGTAATCGAATCGACTTAAAGCCAGATCGTCACATTGTCCGCTCTTCTCTCTGAAACGGTTGTACTTATCGTCTGCAAAGCTATGTCGCGTGCAGCGGTATGTGGAGACACTAAAAGCACCATAGTAGAACACAGATGAAGCTTCTAAGTTGATGTAATAGCCAGTAAGAAGTGGTACAAATCGTGTTATAGGTATCGATTATTGACTTTTTACCATTCTTTGGTGCCTTGGACATGAGCTAGGACCTTAAGATTCTGCATGAAAGGAGGACTAGCAGCCGGGTTGCAGGGGAGAATGTGAAAAGTGTTCATATGTAGTAAAAACCTGAGAAATCCGTTCGTTATCGTCATTTGTTATCGAATCACCTTAAAGCCAGATCGTCACTTTAGCCGCTTTTCTCTCTGAAACGGTTGTACTTATCGACTGCAAAGCTATGTCGCGTGCTGCGATATGCGGAGACACTAAAAGCACCATAGTAGAACACAGATGAAGCTTCTAAGATGATGTAATAGTCAGTAAGATGTAGTACAATTCAAGTTTTAGGTATCGATTATTGACTTTTTAGCTGTCTTTGGTGCCTTGGACATGAGTTAGGACCTTAAGATTCTGCATGAAAGGAGGTCTAGCAGCCGAGTTGTACGGGAGAATGTGAAAAGTGTTCATATGTAGTATAAACCTGAGAAATCCGTCCGTTTTCGTCATTTGTTATCGAATCGACTTAAAGCCAGATCGTCACATTGGCCGCTCTTATCTCTGAAACGGTTGTACTTACCGTCTGCAAAGCTATGTCGCGTGCTGCGGTATGCGGAGACACTAAAAGCTTCATAGTAGAACACAGATGAAGCTTCTAAGTTGATGTAATAGCCAGTGAGAAGTAGTACAATTCAAGTTTTAGGTATCGATTATTGACTTTTTCGGTGGCTTTGGTGCCTTGGACATGAGCTAGGACCTTAAGATTCTGCATGAAAGGAGGACTAGCATCCGAGTTGCAGGGGAGAATGTAAAAAGTGTTCATATGTAGTAAAAACCTGAGAAATCCGTTCGTTATCGTCATTTGTTATCGAATCGAATTAAAGCCAGATCGTCACATTAGCCGCTCTTCTCTCTGAAACGGTTGTACTTATCGACTGCAAAGCTATGTCGCGTGCTGCGGTATGCGGACACACTAAAAGCACCATAGTAGAACACAGATGAAGCTTCTAAGATGATGTAATAGTCAGTAAGAAGTAGTACAATTCAAGTTTTAAGTATCGATTATTGACTTTTTAGCTGGCTTTGGTACCTTGGACATGAGCTAGGACCTTATGATTCTGCATGAAAGGAGGACTAGCAGCCGAGTTGCACGGGAGAATGTGAAAAGTGTTCATATGTAGTAAAAACCTAAGAAATCCGTCCGTTTCCGCCATTTGTTATCGAATCGACTTAAAGCCAGATCGTCACATTGGCCGCTCTTCTCTCTGAAACGGTTGTACTTATCGTCTGCAAAGCTATGTCGCGTGCTGCGGTATGTGGAGACACTAAAAGCACCATAGTAGAACACAGATGAAGCTTCTAAGCTGATGTAAAAGCCAGTATGAAGTAGTACAATTCATGTTATAGGTATCGATTATTGACTTCTTAGCGTGCTTTAGTGACTTGAACATGAGCTAGGACCTTATGATTCTGCATGAAAGGAGGACTAGCAGCCCAGTTGCACGTTAGAATGTGAAAAGTGTTCATATGTAGTAAAAACCTAAGAAATCGGTCCGTTTCCGCCATTTGTTATCGAATCGACTTAAAGCCAGATCGTCACATTGGCCGCTCTTCTCTCTGAAACGGTTGTACTTATCGTCTGCAAAGCTATGTCGCGTGCTGCGGTATGTGGAGACACTAAAAGCACCATAGTAGAACACAGATGAAGCTTCTAAGCTGATGTAATAGCCAGTAAGAAGTAGTACAATTCATGTTATAGGTATCGATTATTGACTTCTTAGCTTGCTTTGGTGACTTGAACATGAGCTAGGACCTTAAGATTCTGCATGAAAGGAGGACTAGCAGCCGAGTTGCACTGGAGAATGTGGAAAATGTTCATATGTAGTAAAAACCTGAGAAATCCTTACGTTTTCGTCATTTGTTATCGAATCGACTGAAAGCCAGATCGTCACATTGGCCGCTCTTCTCTCTGAAACGGTTGTACTTATCGTCTGCAAAGCTATGTCGCGTGCTGCGGTATGCGGAGACACTAAAACCACCATAGTAGAACACAGATGAAGCGTCTAAGTTGAAGTAATATCCAGAAAGATGTAGTACAATTCAAGTCTTAGGTATCGATTATTGACTTTTTACCATTCTTTGGTGCCTTGGACATGAGCTAGGACCTTAAAATTCCGCATGAACGGAGGACTAGCAGCCGAGTTACAGGGGAGAAAGTAAAAAGTGTTCATATGTAGTAAAAACCTGAGAAATCCGTTCGTTATCGTCATTTGTTATCGAATCGCCTTAAAGCCAGATCGTCACATTAGCCGCTCTTCTCTCTGAAACGGTTGTACTTATCGACTGCATTGCTATGTCGCGTGCTGCGGTATGCGGAGACACTAAAAGCACCATAGTAGAACACAGATGAAGCTTCTAAGTTGATGTAATAGCCAGTAAGAAGTAGTACAATTCAAGTTTTAGGTATCGACAATTAACTTTTTAGCTGGCTTTGGTGTCTTGGACATGAGCTAGGGCCTTAAGATTCTGCATGAAAGGAGGACTAGCAGCCGAGTTGCGAATGAGAAAGTGAAAAGTGTTCATATGTAGTAAAAACCTGAGAAATCCGTCCGTTTTCGTCATTTGTTATCGAATCGACGTAAAGCCAGATCGTCACATTGGCCGCTCTTCTCACTGAAACAGTTGTACTTATCGTCTGCAAAGCTATGTCGCGTGCTGCGGTATGCGGAGACACTAAAAGCACCATAGTAGATCACAGATGAAGCTTCTAAGTTGATGTAATAGGCAGTAAGAAGTAGTACAATTCAAGTTTTCGGTATCGATTATTGACTTTTTAGCTGGCTTTGGTGCCTTGGAGAGGAGCTAGGAGCTTAAGATTCTGCATGAAAGGAGGACTAGCAGCCCAGTTGCACGGGAGAATGTGAAAAGTGTTCATATGTAGTAAAAACCTGAGAAATCCGTCCGTTATCGTCATTTGTTATCGAATCGACTGAAAGCCAGATCGTCACATTGGCCGCTCTTCTCTCTGAAACGGTTGTACTTATCGTCTGCAAAGCTATGTCGCGTGCTGCGGTATGCGGAGACACTAAAACCACCATAGTAGAACACAGATGAAGCTTCTAAGTTGAAGTAATATCCAGAAAGATGTAGTACAACTCAAGTCTTAGGTATCGACTATTGACTTTTTACCATTCTTTGGTGCCTTGGACATGAGCTAGGACCTTAAAATTCTGCATGAAAGGAGGACTAGCAGCCGAGTTGCACGGGAGAATGTGAAAAGTGTTCATATGCAGTAAAAACCTTAAAAATCCGTTCGTTATCGTCATTTGTTATCGAATCGACTTAAAGCCAGATCGTCACAATGGCCGCTCTTCTCTCTGAAACGGTTGTACTTATCGTCTGCAAAGCTATGTCGCGTGCTGCGGTATGTGGAGACACTAAAAGCACCATAGTAGAACACAGATGAAGCATCTAAGCTGATGTAATAGCCAGTAAGAAGTAGTACAATTCATGTTATAGGTATCGATTATTGACGTCTTAGCTTGCTTTGGTGACTTGAACATGAGCTAGGACCTTAAGATTCTGCATGAAAGGAGGACTAGCAGCCGAGTTGCACTGGAGAATGTGGAAAATGTTCATATGCAGTAAAAACCTGAGAAATCCGTCCGTTTTCGTCATTTGTTATCGAATCGACTTAAAGCCAGATCGTCACATTAGCCGCAATTCTCTCTGAAACGGTTGTACTTATCGACTGCAAAGCTATGTCGCGTGCAGCGGTATGCGGAGACACTAAAAGCACCATAGTAGAACACAGATGAAGCTTCTAAGTTGATGTAATAGCCAGTAAGAAGTAGTACCATTCAAGTTTTAGGTATCGATTATTGACTTTTTAGCTGGCTTTGGTGCCTTGGACCTGAGCTAGGACCTTAAGATTCTGCAGGAAAGGAGGACTAGCAGCCGAGTTGCACGGGAGAATGTGAAAAGTGTTCATATGTAGTAAAAACCTGAGAAATCCGTCTGTTTTCGTCATTTGTTATCGAATCGACTTAAAGCCAGATCGTCACATTGGCCGCTCTTCTCTCTGAAACGGTTGTACTTATCGTCTGGAAAGCTATGTCGCGTGCTGCGGTATGCGGAGACACTAAAAGCATCATAGTAGAACACAGATGAAGCTTCTAATTGAAGTAATAGCCAGTTAGAAGTAGTACAATTCAAGTTTTAGGTATTGATTATTGACTTTTTAGCTGCCCTTGGTTCCTTGGACATGCGCTAGGACCTTAAGATTCTGCATGAAAGGAGGACTAGCAGCCGAGTTGCACTGGAGAATGCGGAAAATGTTCATATGTAGTAAAAACCTGTGAAATCCTTACGTTTTCGTCATTTGTTATCGAATTGACTTAAAGCCAGATCGTCACATTGGCCGCTCTTCTCTCTGAAACGGTTGTACTTATCGACTGCAAAGCTATGTCGCGTGCTGCGGTATGTGGAGACACTAAAAGCACCATAGTAGAACACAGATGAAGCTTCTAAGCTGATGTAAAAGCCAGTATGAAGTAGTACAATTCAAGTTTTAGGTATCGATTATTGACTTTTTCGGTGGCTTTGGTGCCTTGGACATGAGCTAGGACCTTAAGATTCTGCATGAAAGGAGGACTAGCATCCGAGTTGCAGGGGAGAATGTAAAAAGTGTTCATATGTAGTAAAAACCTGAGAAATCCGTTCGTTATCGTCATTTGTTATCGAATCGAATTAAAGCCAGATCGTCACATTAGCCGCTCTTCTCTCTGAAACGGTTGTACTTATCGACTGCAAAGCTATGTCGCGTGCTGCGGTATGCGGAGACACTAAAAGCACCATAGTAGAACACAGATGAAGCTTCTAAGATGATGTAATAGTCAGTAAGAAGTAGTACAATTCAAGTTTTAAGTATCGATTATTGACTTTTTAGCTGGCTTTGGTACCTTGGACATGAGCTAGGACCTTATGATTCTGCATGAAAGGAGGACTAGCAGCCGAGTTGCACGGGAGAATGTGAAAAGTGTTCATATGTAGTAAAAACCTAAGAAATCCGTCCGTTTCCGCCATTTGTTATCGAATCGACTTAAAGCCAGATCGTCACATTGGCCGCTCTTCTCTCTGAAACGGTTGTACTTATCGTCTGCAAAGCTATGTCGCGTGCTGCGGTATGTGGAGACACTAAAAGCACCATAGTAGAACACAGATGAAGCTTCTAAGCTGATGTAAAAGCCAGTATGAAGTAGTACAATTCATGTTATAGGTATCGATTATTGACTTCTTAGCGTGCTTTAGTGACTTGAACATGAGCTAGGACCTTATGATTCTGCATGAAAGGAGGACTAGCAGCCCAGTTGCACGTTAGAATGTGAAAAGTGTTCATATGTAGTAAAAACCTAAGAAATCGGTCCGTTTCCGCCATTTGTTATCGAATCGACTTAAAGCCAGATCGTCACATTGGCCGCTCTTCTCTCTGAAACGGTTGTACTTATCGTCTGCAAAGCTATGTCGCGTGCTGCGGTATGTGGAGACACTAAAAGCACCATAGTAGAACACAGATGAAGCTTCTAAGCTGATGTAATAGCCAGTAAGAAGTAGTACAATTCATGTTATAGGTATCGATTATTGACTTCTTAGCTTGCTTTGGTGACTTGAACATGAGCTAGGACCTTAAGATTCTGCATGAAAGGAGGACTAGCAGCCGAGTTGCACTGGAGAATGTGGAAAATGTTCATATGTAGTAAAAACCTGAGAAATCCTTACGTTTTCGTCATTTGTTATCGAATCGACTGAAAGCCAGATCGTCACATTGGCCGCTCTTCTCTCTGAAACGGTTGTACTTATCGTCTGCAGAGCTATGTCGCGTGCTGCGGTATGCGGAGACACTAAAACCACCATAGTAGAACACAGATGAAGCGTCTAAGTTGAAGTAATATCCAGAAAGATGTAGTACAATTCAAGTCTTAGGTATCGATTATTGACTTTTTACCATTCTTTGGTGCCTTGGACATGAGCTAGGACCTTAAAATTCCGCATGAACGGAGGACTAGCAGCCGAGTTACAGGGGAGAAAGTAAAAAGTGTTCATATGTAGTAAAAACCTGAGAAATCCGTTCGTTATCGTCATTTGTTATCGAATCGCCTTAAAGCCAGATCGTCACATTAGCCGCTCTTCTCTCTGAAACGGTTGTACTTATCGACTGCAAAGCTATGTCGCGTGCTGCGGTATGCGGAGACACTAAA
Organism: Schistocerca gregaria; assembly: GCF_023897955.1. Taxonomy (NCBI): domain Eukaryota; kingdom Metazoa; phylum Arthropoda; class Insecta; order Orthoptera; family Acrididae; genus Schistocerca; species Schistocerca gregaria. Next base: position 581,758,713 of record NC_064925.1, read on the forward strand.
AGCACCATAGTAGAACACAGATGAAGCTTCTAAGTTGATGTAATAGCCAGTAAGAAGTAGTACAATTCAAGTTTTAGGTATCGACAATTAACTTTTTAGCTGGCTTTGGTGTCTTGGACATGAGCTAGGGCCTTAAGATTCTGCATGAAAGGAGGACTAGCAGCCGAGTTGCGAGGGAGAAAGTGAAAAGTGTTCATATGTAGTAAAAACCTGAGAAATCCGTCCGTTATCGTCATTTGTTATCGAATCGACTGAAAGCCAGATCGTCACATTGGCCGCTCTTCTCTCTGAAACGGTTGTACTTATCGTCTGCAAAGCTATGTCGCGTGCTGCGGTATGTGGAGACACTAAAAGCACCATAGTAGAACACAGATGAAGCATCTAAGCTGATGTAATAGCCAGTAAGAAGTAGTACAATTCATGTTATAGGTATCGATTATTGACGTCTTAGCTTGCTTTGGTGACTTGAACATGAGCTAGGACCTTAAGATTCTGCATGAAAGGAGGACTAGCAGCCGAGTTGCACTGGAGAATGTGGAAAATGTTCATATGCAGTAAAAACCTGAGAAATCCGTCCGTTTTCGTCATTTGTTATCGAATCGACTTAAAGCCAGATCGTCACATTAGCCGCAATTCTCTCTGAAACGGTTGTACTTATCGACTGCAAAGCTATGTCGCGTGCAGCGGTATGCGGAGACACTAAAAGCACCATAGTAGAACACAGACGAAGCTTCTAAGTTGATGTAATAGCCAGTAAGAAGTAGTACCATTCAAGTTTTAGGTATCGATTATTGACTTTTTAGCTGGCTTTGGTGCCTTGGACCTGAGCTAGGACCTTAAGATTCTGCAGGAAAGGAGGACTAGCAGCCGAGTTGCACGGGAGAATGTGAAAAGTGTTCATATGTAGTAAAAACCTGAGAAATCCGTCTGTTTTCGTCATTTGTTATCGAATCGACTTAAAGCCAGATCGTCACATTGGCCGCTCTTCTCTCTGAAACGGTTGTACTTATCGTCTGGAAAGCTATGTCGCGTGCTGCGGTATGCGGAGACACTAAAAGCATCATAGTAGAACACAGATGAAGCTTCTAATTGAAGTAATAGCCAGTTAGAAGTAGTACAATTCAAGTTTTAGGTATTGATTATTGACTTTTTAGCTGCCCTTGGTTCCTTGGACATGCGCTAGGACCTTAAGATTCTGCATGAAAGGAGGACTAGCAGCCGAGTTGCACTGGAGAATGCGGAAAATGTTCATATGTAGTAAAAACCTGTGAAATCCTTACGTTTTCGTCATTTGTTATCGAATTGACTTAAAGCCAGATCGTCACATTGGCCGCTCTTCTCTCTGAAACGGTTGTACTTATCGTCTGCAAAGCTATGTCGCGTGCCGCGGTATGCGGAGACACTAAAAGCACCATAGTAGAACACAGATGAAGCTTCTAAGTTGATGTAATAGCCAGTAAGAAGTAGTACAATTCAAGTTTTAGGTATCGATTATTGACTTTTTAGCTGGCTTTGGTGTCTTGGACATGAGCTAGGGCCTTACGATTCTGCATGAAAGGAGGACTAGCAGCCGAGTTGCACGGGAGAATGTAAAAAGTGTTCATATGTAGTAAAAACCTGAGAAATCCGTCCGTTATGGTCATTTGTTATCGAATCGACTGAAAGCCAGATCGTCACATTGGCCGCTCTTCTCTCTGAAACGGTTGTACTTATCGTCTGCAAAGCTATGTCGCGTGCTGCGGTATGCGGAGACACTAAAACCACCATAGTAGAACACAGATGAAGCGTCTAAGTTGAAGTAATATCCAGAAAGATGTAGTACAATTCAAGTCTTAGGTATCGATTATTGACTTTTTACCATTCTTTGGTGCCTTGGACATGAGCTAGGACCTTAAAATTCCGCATGAACGGAGGACTAGCAGCCGAGTTACAGGGGAGAAAGTAAAAAGTGTTCATATGTAGTAAAAACCTGAGAAATCCGTTCGTTATCGTCATTTGTTATCGAATCGCCTTAAAGCCAGATCGTCACATTAGCCGCTCTTCTCTCTGAAACGGTTGTACTTATCGACTGCAAAGCTATGTCGCGTGCTGCGATATGCGGAGACACTAAAAGCACCATAGTAGAACACAGATGAAGCTTCTAAGATGATGTAATAGTCAGTAAGATGTAGTACAATTAAGTTTTAGGTATCGATTATTCACTTTTTAGCTGGCTTTGGTGCCTTGGACATGAGCTAGGACTTTAAGATTCTGCATGAAAGGAGGACTAGCAGCCGAGTTGCACTGGAGAATGTGGAAAATGTTCATATGCAGTAAAAACCTGAGAAATCCGTCCGTTTTCGTCATTTGTTATCGAATCGACTTAAAGCCAGATCGTCACATTAGCCGCAATTCTCTCTGAAACGGTTGTACTTATCGACTGCAAAGCTATGTCGCGTGCAGCGGTATGCGGAGACACTAAAAGCACCATAGTAGAACACAAACGAAGCTTCTAAGTTGATGTAATAGCCAGTAAGAAGTAGTACCATTCAAGTTTTAGGTATCGATTATTGACTTTTTAGCTGGCTTTGGTGCCTTGGACCTGAGCTAGGACCTTAAGATTCTGCAGGAAAGGAGGACTAGCAGCCGAGTTGCACGGGAGAATGTGAAAAGTGTTCATATGTAGTAAAAACCTGAGAAATCCGTCTGTTTTCGTCATTTGTTATCGAATCGACTTAAAGCCAGATCGTCACATTGGCCGCTCTTCTCTCTGAAACGGTTGTACTTATCGTCTGGAAAGCTATGTCGCGTGCTGCGGTATGCGGAGACACTAAAAGCATCATAGTAGAACACAGATGAAGCTTCTAATTGACGTAATAGCCAGTTAGAAGTAGTACAATTCAAGTTTTAGGTATTGATTATTGACTTTTTAGCTGCCCTTGGTTCCTTGGACATGCGCTAGGACCTTAAGATTCTGCATGAAAGGAGGACTAGCAGCCGAGTTGCACTGGAGAATGCGGAAAATGTTCATATGTAGTAAAAACCTGTGAAATCCTTACGTTTTCGTCATTTGTTATCGAATTGACTTAAAGCCAGATCGTCACATTGGCCGCTCTTCTCTCTGAAACGGTTGTACTTATCGTCTGCAAAGCTATGTCGCGTGCCGCGGTATGCGGAGACACTAAAAGCACCATAGTAGAACACAGATGAAGCTTCTAAGTTGATGTAATAGCCAGTAAGAAGTAGTACAATTCAAGTTTTAGGTATCGATTATTGACTTTTTAGCTGGCTTTGGTGTCTTGGACATGAGCTAGGGCCTTAAGATTCTGCATGAAAGGAGGACTAGCAGCCGAGTTGCACGGGAGAATGTAAAAAGTGTTCATATGTAGTAAAAACCTGAGAAATCCGTCCGTTATGGTCATTTGTTATCGAATCGACTGAAAGCCAGATCGTCACATTGGCCGCTCTTCTCTCTGAAACGGTTGTACTTATCGTCTGCAAAGCTATGTCGCGTGCTGCGGTATGCGGAGACACTAAAACCACCATAGTAGAACACAGATGAAGCGTCTAAGTTGAAGTAATATCCAGAAAGATGTAGTACAATTCAAGTCTTAGGTATCGATTATTGACTTTTTACCATTCTTTGGTGCCTTGGACATGAGCTAGGACCTTAAAATTCCGCATGAACGGAGGACTAGCAGCCGAGTTACAGGGGAGAAAGTAAAAAGTGTTCATATGTAGTAAAAACCTGAGAAATCCGTTCGTTATCGTCATTTGTTATCGAATCGCCTTAAAGCCAGATCGTCACATTAGCCGCTCTTCTCTCTGAAACGGTTGTACTTATCGACTGCAAAGCTATGTCGCGTGCTGCGATATGCGGAGACACTAAAAGCACCATAGTAGAACACAGATGAAGCTTCTAAGATGATGTAATAGTCAGTAAGATGTAGTACAATTAAGTTTTAAGTATCGATTATTCACTTTTTAGCTGGCTTTGGTGCCTTGGACATGAGCTAGGACTTTAAGATTGTGCATGAAAGGAGGACTAGCAGCCGAGTTGCACGGGAGAATGTGAAAAGTGTTCATATGTAGTAAAAACCTGAGAAATCCGTCCGTTTTCGTCATTTGTTATCGAATCGACTTAAAGCCAGATCGTCACAATGGCCGCTCTTCTCTCTGAAACGGTTGTACTTATCGTCTGCAAAGCTATGTCGCGGGCTGCGGTATGTGGAGACACTAAAAGCACCATAGTAGAACACAGATGAAGCATCTAAGCTGATGTAATAGGCAGTAAGAAGTAGTACAATTCAAGTTTTAGGTATCGATTATTGACTTTTTAGCTGGCTTTGGTGGCTTGGAGAGGAGCTAGGACCTTAAGATTCTGCATGAAAGGAGGACTAGCAGCCCAGTTGCACGGGAGAATGTGAAAAGTGTTCATATGTAGTAAAAACCTGAGAAATCCGTCCGTTATCGTCATTTGTTATCGAATCGACTGAAAGCCAGATCGTCACATTGGCCGCTCTTCTCTCTGAAACGGTTGTACTTATCGTCTGCAAAGCTATGTCGCGTGCTGCGGTATGCGGAGACACTAAAACCACCATAGTAGAACACAGATGAAGCTTCTAAGTTGAAGTAATATCCAGAAAGATGTAGTACAACTCAAGTCTTAGGTATCGATTATTGACTTTTTACCATTCTTTGGTGCCTTGGACATGAGCTAGGACCTTAAAATCCTGCATGAAAGGAGGACTAGCAGCCGAGTTGCACGGGAGAATGTGAAAAGTGTTCATATGCAGTAAAAACCTTAAAAATCCGTTCGTTATCGTCATTTGTTATCGAATCGACTTAAAGCCAGATCGTCACAATGGCCGCTCTTCTCTCTGAAACGGTTGTACTTATCGTCTGCAAAGCTATGTCGCGTGCTGCGGTATGTGGAGACACTAAAAGCACCATAGTAGAACACAGATGAAGCATCTAAGCTGATGTAATAGCCAGTAAGAAGTAGTACAATTCAAGTTTTAGGTATCGATTATTGACTTTTTAGCTGGCTTTGGTGTCTTGGACATGAGCTAGGGCCTTAAGATTCTGCATGAAAGGAGGACTAGCAGCCGAGTTGCACGGGAGAATGTAAAAAGTGTTCATATGTAGTAAAAACCTGAGAAATCCGTCCGTTATGGTCATTTGTTATCGAATCGACTGAAAGCCAGATCGTCACATTGGCCGCTCTTCTCTCTGAAACGGTTGTACTTATCGTCTGCAAAGCTATGTCGCGTGCTGCGGTATGCGGAGACACTAAAACCACCATAGTAGAACACAGATGAAGCGTCTAAGTTGAAGTAATATCCAGAAAGATGTAGTACAATTCAAGTCTTAGGTATCGATTATTGACTTTTTACCATTCTTTGGTGCCTTGGACATGAGCTAGGACCTTAAAATTCCGCATGAACGGAGGACTAGCAGCCGAGTTACAGGGGAGAAAGTAAAAAGTGTTCATATGTAGTAAAAACCTGAGAAATCCGTTCGTTATCGTCATTTGTTATCGAATCGCCTTAAAGCCAGATCGTCACATTAGCCGCTCTTCTCTCTGAAACGGTTGTACTTATCGACTGCAAAGCTATGTCGCGTGCTGCGATATGCGGAGACACTAAAAGCACCATAGTAGAACACAGATGAAGTTTCTAAGATCATGTAATAGTCAGTAAGATGTAGTACAATTAAGTTTTAGGTATCGATTATTCACTTTTTAGCTGGCTTTGGTGCCTTGGACATGAGCTAGGACTTTAAGATTGTGCATGAAAGGAGGACTAGCAGCCGAGTTGCACGGGAGAATGTGAAAAGTGTTCATATGTAGTAAAAACCTGAGAAATCCGTCCGTTTTCGTCATTTGTTATCGAATCGACTTAAAGCCAGATCGTCACAATGGCCGCTCTTCTCTCTGAAACGGTTGTACTTATCGTCTGCAAAGCTATGTCGCGTGCTGCGGTATGTGGAGACACTAAAAGCACCATAGTAGAACACAGATGAAGCATCTAAGCTGATGTAATAGCCAGTAAGAAGTAGTACAATTCATGCTATAGGTATCGATTATTGACGTCTTAGCTTGCTTTGGTGACTTGAACATGAGCTAGGACCTTAAGATTCTGCATGAAAGGAGGACTAGCAGCCGAGTTGCACTGGAGAATGTGGAAAATGTTCATATGCAGTAAAAACCTGAGAAATCCTTACGTTTTCGTCATTTGTTATCGAATTGACTTAAAGCCAGATCGTCACATTGGCCGCTCTTCTCTCTGAAACGGTTGTACTTATCGTCTGCAAAGCTATGTCGCGTGCTGCGGTATGCGGAGACACTAAAAGCACCATAGTAGAACACAGATGAAGCTTCTAAGTTGATGTAATAGCCAGTAAGAAGTAGTACAATTCAAGTTTTAGGTATCGACAATTAACTTTTTAGCTGGCTTTGGTGTCTTGGACATGAGCTAGGGCCTTAAGATTCTGCATTAAAGGAGGACTAGCAGCCGAGTTGCGAGGGAGAAAGTGAAAAGTGTTCATGTGTAGTATAAACCTGAGAAATCCGTCCGTTTTCGTCATTTGTTATCGAATCGACGTAAAGCCAGATCGTCACATTGGCCGCTCTTCTCTCTGAAACAGTTGTACTTATCGTCTGCAAAGCTATGTCGCGTGCTGCGGTATGCGGAGACACTAAAAGCACCATAGTAGATCACAGATGAAGCTTCTAAGTTGATGTAATAGGCAGTAAGAAGTAGTACAATTCAAGTTTTAGGTATCGATTATTGACTTTTTAGCTGGCTTTGGTGCCTTGGAGAGGAGCTAGGACCTTAAGATTCTGCATGAAAGGAGGACTAGCAGCCCAGTTGCACGGGAGAATGTGAAAAGTGTTCATATGTAGTAAAAACCTGAGAAATCCGTCCGTTATCGTCATTTGTTATCGAATCGACTGAAAGCCAGATCGTCACATTGGCCGCTCTTCTCTCTGAAACGGTTGTACTTATCGTCTGCAAAGCTATGTCGCGTGCTGCGGTATGCGGAGACACTAAAACCACCATAGTAGAACACAGATGAAGCTTCTAAGTTGAAGTAATATCCAGAAAGATATAGTACAACTCAAGTCTTAGGTATCGATTATTGACTTTTTACCATTCTTTGGTGCCTTGGACATGAGCTAGGACCTTAAAATTCTGCATGAAACTAGGACTAGCAGCCGAGTTGCACGGGAGAATGTGAAAAGTGTTCATATGCAGTAAAAACCTAAAAAATCCGTTCGTTATCGTCATTGTTATCGAATCGACATAAAGCAAGATCGTCACATTAGCCGGTCTTCTCTCTGAAACGGTTGTACTTATCGACTGCAAAGCTATGTCGCGTGCTGCGGTATGCGGAGACACTAAAAGCACCATAGTAGAACACAGATGAAGCTTCTAAGATGATGTAATAGTCAGTAAGAAGTAGTACAATTCAAGTTTTAAGTATCGATTATTGACCTTTTAGCTGACTTTGGTGCCTTGGACATGAGTTAGGACCTTAAGATTCTGCATGACCGGAGGTCTAGCAGCCGAGTTGTACGGGAGAATGTGAAAAGTGTTCATATGCAGTAAAAACCTTAAAAATCCGTTCGTTATCGTCATTGTTATCGAATCGACATAAAGCAAGATCGTCACATTAGCCGGTCTTCTCTCTGAAACGGTTGTACTTATCGACTGCAAAGCTATGTCGCGTGCTGCGGTATGCGGAGACACTAAAAGCACCATAGTAGAACACAGATGAAGCTTCTAAGATGATGTAATAGTCAGTAAGAAGTAGTACAATTCAAGTTTTAAGTATCGATTATTGACTTTTTAGCTGACTTTGGTGCCTTGGACATGAGTTAGGACCTTAAGATTCTGCATGACCGGAGGTCTAGCAGCCGAGTTGTACGGGAGAATGTGAAAAGTGTTCATATGTAGTAAAAACCAAAGAAATCCGTCCGTTTTCGTCATTTGTTATCGAATCGACTTAAAGCCAGATCGTCACATTAGCCGCAATTCTCTCTGAAACGGTTGTACTTATCGACTGCAAAGCTATGTCGCGTGCAGCGGTATGCGGAGACACTAAAAGCACCATAGTAGAACACAGATGAAGCTTCTAAGTTGATGTAATAGCCAGTAAGAAGTAGTACCATTCAAGTTTTAGGTATCGATTATTGACTTTTTAGCTGGCTTTGGTGCCTTGGACATGAGCTAGGACCTTAAGATTCTGCAGGAAAGGAGGACTAGCAGCCGAGTTGCACGGGAGAATGTGAAAAGTGTTCATATGTAGTAAAAACCTGAGAAATCCGTCTGTTTTCGTCATTTGTTATCGAATCGACTTAAAGCCCGATCGTCACATTGGCCGCTCTTCTCTCTGAAACGGTTGTACTTATCGTCTGGAAAGCTATGTCGCGTGCTGCGGTATGCGGAGACACTAAAAGCATCATAGTAGAACACAGATGAAGCTTCTAATTGAAGTAATAGCCAGTTAGAAGTAGTACAATTCAAGTTTTAGGTATTGATTATTGACTTTTTAGCTGCCCTTGGTTCCTTGGACATGCGCTAGGACCTTAAGATTCTGCATGAAAGGAGGACTAGCAGCCGAGTTGCACGGGAGAATGTGAAAAGTGTTCATATGTAGTAAAAACCTGAGAAATCCGTCTGTTTTCGTCATTTGTTATCGAATCGACTTAAAGCCAGATCGTCACATTGGCCGCTCTTCTCTCTGAAACGGTTGTACTTATCGTCTGCAAAGCTATGTCGCGTGCTGCGGTATGCGGAGACACTAAAACCACCATAGTAGAACACAGATGAAGCTTCTAAGTTGAAGTAATATCCAGAAAGATGTAGTACAACTCAAGTCTTAGGTATCGATTATTGACTTTTTACCATTCTTTGGTGCCTTGGACATGAGCTAGGACCTTAAAATTCTGCATGAAAGGAGGACTAGCAGCCGAGTTGCACGGGAGAATGTGAAAAGTGTTCATATGTAGTAAAAACCTTAAAAATCCGTTCGTTATCGTCATTGTTATCGAATCGACATAAAGCAAGATCGTCACATTAGCCGGTCTTCTCGCTGAAACGGTTGTACTTATCGACTGCAAAGCTATGTCGCGTGCTGCGGTATGCGGAGACACTAAAAGCACCATAGTAGAACACAGATGAAGCTTCTAAGATGATGTAATAGTCAGTAAGAAGTAGTACAATTCAAGTTTTAAGTATCGATTATTGACTTTTTAGCTGACTTTGGTGCCTTGGACATGAGTTAGGACCTTAAGATTCTGCATGACCGGAGGTCTAGCAGCCGAGGTGTACGGGAGAATGTGAAAAATGTTCATATGTAGTAAAAACCAAAGAAATCCGTCCGTTTTTGTCATTTGTTATCGAATCGACTTAAAGCCAGATCGTCACATTGGCCGCTCTTCTCTCTGAAACGGTTGTACTTATCGTCTGCAAAGCTATGTCGCGTGCTGCGGTATGCGGAGACACTAAAACCACCATAGTAGAACACAGATGAAGCTTCTAAGTTGAAGTAATATCCAGAAAGATGTAGTACAACTCAAGTCTTAGGTATCGATTATTGACTTTTTACCATTCTTTGGTGCCTTGGACATGAGCTAGGACCTTAAAATTCTGCATGAAAGGAGGACTAGCAGCCGAGTTGCACGGGAGAATGTGAAAAGTGTTCATATGTAGTAAAAACCTTAAAAATCCGTTCGTTATCGTCATTGTTATCGAATCGACATAAAGCAAGATCGTCACATTAGCCGGTCTTCTCGCTGAAACGGTTGTACTTATCGACTGCAAAGCTATGTTGCGTGCTGCGGTATGCGGAGACACTAAAAGCACCATAGTAGAACACAGATGAAGCTTCTAAGATGATGTAATAGTCAGTAAGAAGTAGTACAATTCAAGTTTTAAGTATCGATTATTGACTTTTTAGCTGACTTTGGTGCCTTGGACATGAGTTAGGACCTTAAGATTCTGCATGACCGGAGGTCTAGCAGCCGAGGTGTACGGGAGACTGTGAAAAGTGTTCATATGTAGTAAAAACCAAAGAAATCCGTCCGTTTTCGTCATTTGTTATCGAATCGACTTAAAGCCAGATCGTCACATTAGCCGCAATTCTCTCTGAAACGGTTGTACTTATCGACTGCAAAGCTATGTCGCGTGCAGCGGTATGCGGAGACACTAAAAGCACCATAGTAGAACACAGATGAAGCTTCTAAGTTGATGTAATAGCCAGTAAGAAGTAGTACCATTCAAGTTTTAGGTATCGATTATTGACTTTTTAGCTGGCTTTGGTGCCTTGGACATGAGCTAGGACCTTAAGATTCTGCAGGAAAGGAGGACTAGCAGCCGAGTTGCACGGGAGAATGTGAAAAGTGTTCATATGTAGTAAAAACCTGAGAAATCCGTCTGTTTTCGTCATTTGTTATCGAATCGACTTAAAGCCAGATCGTCACATTGGCCGCTCTTCTCTCTGAAACGGTTGTACTTATCGTCTGGAAAGCTATGTCGCGTGCTGCGGTATGCGGAGACACTAAAAGCATCATAGTAGAACACAGATGAAGCTTCTAATTGATGTAATAGCCAGTAAGAAGTAGTACAATTCAAGTTTTAGGTATTGATTATTGACTTTTTAGCTGCCCTTGGTTCCTTGGACATGCGCTAGGACCTTAAGATTCTGCATGAAAGGAGGACTAGCAGCCGAGTTGCACGGGAGAATGTAAAAAGTGTTCATATGTAGTAAAAACCTGAGAGATCCGTCCGTTATCGTCATTTGTTATCGAATCGACTTAAAGCAAGATCGTCACATTAGCCGCTCTTCTCTCTCAAACGGTTGTACTTATCGACTGCAAAGCTATGTCGCGTGCTGCGGTATGCGGAGACACTAAAAGCACCATAGTAGAACACAGATGAAGCTTCTAAGATGATGTAATAGTCAGTAAGAAGTAGTACAATTCAAGTTTTAAGTATCGATTATTGACTTTTTAGCTGACATTGGTGCTTTGGACATGAGATAGGACCTTAAGATTCTGCATGAAAGGAGGTCTAGCAGCCGAGTTGTACGGGAGAATGTGAAAAGTGTTCATATGTAGTAAAAACCAGAGAAATCCGTCCGTCTTCGTCATTTGTTATCGAATCGACTTCAAGCCAGATCGTCACATTAGCCGCAATTCTCTCTGAAACCGTTGTACTTATCGACTGCAAAGCTATGTCGCGTGCAGCGGTATGTGGAGACACTAAAAGTACCATAGTAGAACACAGATGAAGCTTCTAAGTTGATGTAATAGCCAGTAAGAAGTAGTACCATTCAAGTTTTAGGTATCGATTATTGACTTTTTAGCTGGCTTTGGTGCCTTGGACATGAGCTCTGACCTTAACATTCTGCATGAAAGGAGGACTAGCAGCCGAGTTGCACGGGAGAATGTGAAAAGTGTTCATATGTAGTAAAAACCTGAGAAATCCGTCCGTTTTCGTCATTTGTTGTCGAATCGACTTAGAGCCAGATCGTCACATTAGCCGCCCTTCTCTCTGAAACGGTTGTACTTATCGTCTGCAAAGCTATGTCGAGTGCTGCGGTTTGCGGAGACACTAAAAGCACCATAGTAAAACACAGATGAAGCTTCCAAGTTGATGTAATAGCCAGTAAGAAGTAGTACAATTCAAGTTTTAAGTATCGATTGTTGACTTCTTACACTTCTTTGGTGCCTTTGGCATGAGCTAGGAACTTAAGATTTTGCATAATAGGAGGTCTAGCAGCCGCGTCTCACGTGAGAATGTGAAAAGTGTTCATATGTAGTAAAAACCTGAGAAATCCGTTCGTTATCGTCATTTGTTGTCGAATCGACTTAAAGCCAGATCGTCACATTGGCCGCTCTTCTCTCTGAAACGGTTGTACTTATTGTCTGCAAAGCTATGTCGAGCGCCGCTGTATGCGGAGACACTAAAAGCACCATAGTAGAACACAGATGAAGCTTCTAAGTTGATGTAATAGTCAGTACGAAGTAGTACAATTCAGGTTTTAGGTATTGATTATTGACTTTTTAGCTGGCTTTGGTGCCTTGGACATGAGCTAGGACCTTAAGATTCTGCATGAAAGGAGGACTAGCAGCCGAGTTGCACGGGAGAATATGAAAAGTGTTCATATGTAGTAAAAACCAGAGAAATCCGTCCGTGTTCGACATTTGTTATCGAATCGACTTAAAGCCAGATCGTAACATTGGCCGCTCTTCTCTCTAAAACGGTTGTACTTATCGTCTGCAAAGCTATGTCGAGTGCTGCGGCATGCGGAGACACTAAAAGCACCATAGTAGAACACAGATGAAGCTTCTAAGTTGATGTAATAGCCAGTAAGAAGTAGTACAATTCAAGTTTTAAGTATCGTTTGTTGACTTTTTACCCTTCTTTGGTGCCTTGGGCATGAGCTAGGAACTTAAGATTTTGCATGATAGGAGGTCTAGCAGCCTCGTTGCACGTGAGAATGTGAAAAGTGTTCATATGTAGTAAAAACCTGAGAAATCCGTCGGTTTTCGTCATTTGTTGTCGAATCGACTTAGAGCCAGATCGTCACATTAGCCGCTCTTCTCCCTGAAACGGTTGTACTTATCGACTGCAAAGCTATGTCGCGTGCTGCGGTATGCGGAGACACTAAAAGCACCATAGTAGAACGTAGATGAAGCTTCTAAGATGATGTAATAGTCATTAAGAAGTAGTACAATTCCAGTTTTAGGTATCGATTATTGACTTTTTAGCTGGCTTTGGTGCCTTGGACATGAGTTAGGACCTTAAGATTCTGCATGAAAGGAGGTCTAGATGCCGAGTTGTACGGGAGAATGTGAAAAGTGTTCATATGTAGTAAAAACCTGAGAAATCCGTCCGTTTTCGTCATTTGTTATCGAATCGACTTAAAGCCAGATCGTCACATTGGGCGCTCTACTCTCTAAAATGGTTGTACTTATCGTCTGCAAAGCTATGTCGCGCGCTGCGGTATGCGGAGACACTAAAAGCACCATAGTAGAATACAGATGAAGCTTCTAAGTTGATGTAATAGCCAGTAAGAAGTAGTACAATTCAAGTTATAGGTATCGATTATTGACTTTTTAGCTGGCTTTGGTACCTTGGACATGAGCTAGGACCTTAACATTCTGCATGAAAGGAGGACTAGCAGCCGAGTTGCACGGGAGAACGTGAAAAGTGTTCATATGTAGTAAAAACCTGAGAAATCCGTCCGTTTTCGTCATTTGTTATCGAATCGACTTAAATCCAGATCGTCACATTGGCCGCTCTTCGTTCTGAAACGGTTTTTCTTATCTTGTCCAAAGCTATGTCGCGCGCTGCGGTATGCAGAGACACTAAATGCACCATAGTAGTACACAGATGAAGCTTCTAAGTTGATGTAATAGTCAGTAAGAAGTAGTACAATTCAAGTTTTAGGTACTGATTATTTACTTTTTAGCTGGCTTTGGTGTCTTGGACATGAGATAGGACCTTAAGATTCTGCATGAAAGGATTACTAGCAGCCGAGTTGCACCGGAGAATGTGGAAAATGTTCATATGTAGTAAAAACCTGAGAAATCCTTCCGATTTCGTCATTTGTTATCGAATCGACTTAAAGACAGATCGGCACATTGGCCGCTCTTCTCTCTGAAACGGTTCTACTTATTGTCTGGAAAGCTATGTCGCATGCTGCGGTATGCGGAGACACTGAAAGCACCATAGTAGAACACAGATGAAGCTTCTAAGTTGATGTAATAGCCAGTAAGAAGTAGTACCATTCAAGTTTTAGGTATTGATTATTAACTTTTTAGCTGGCTTTGGTGCCTTGGACATGAGCTAGGACCTTAAGATTCTGCATGAAAGGAGGACTAGCAGCCGAGTTGCACGGGAGAATGTGAAAAGTGTTCATATGTAGTAAAAACCAGAGAAATCCGTCCGTGTTCGACATTTGTTATCGAATCGACTTAAAGCCAGATCGTCACATTGGCCGCTCTTCTCTCTCAAAAGGTTGTACTTATCGACTGCAAAGCTATGTCGCGTGCTGCGGTATGCGGAGGCACTAAAAGCACCATAGTAGAACACAGATGAAGCTTCTAAGTTGATGTAATAGTCAGTAAGAAGTAGTACAATTCAAGTTTTAGGTATTGATTATTGACTTTTTAGCTGGCTTTGGTGCCTTGGACATGAGCTAGGACCTTAAGATTCTGCATGAAAGGAGGACTAGCAGCCGAGTTGCACGGGAGAATTTGAAAAGTGTTCATATGTAGTAAAAACCAGAGAAATCCGTCCGTGTTCGACATTTGTTATCGAATCGACTTAAAGCCAGATCGTCACATTGGCCGCTCTTCTCTCTCAAACGGTTGTACTTATCGACTGCAAAGCTATGTCGCGTGCTGCGGTATGTGGAGACACTAAAAGCACCATAGTAGAACACAGATGAAGCTTCTAAGTTGATGTAATAGCCAGTAAGAAGTAGTACAATTCAAGTTTTAAGTATCGTTTGTTGACTTTTTACCCTTCTTTGGTGCCTTGGGCATGAGCTAGGAACTTAAGATTTTGCATGATAGGAGGTCTAGCAGCCTCGTTGCACGTGAGAATGTGAAAAGTGTTCATATGTAGTAAAAACCTGAGAAATCCGTCTGTTTTCGTCATTTGTTGTCGAATCGACTTAGAGCCAGATCGTCACATTAGCCGCTCTTCTCCCTGAAACGGTTGTACTTATCGACTGCAAAGCTATGTCGCGTGCTGCGGTATGCGGAGACACTAAAAGCACCATAGTAGAACGTAGATGAAGCTTCTAAGATGATGTAATAGTCATTAAGAAGTAGTACAATTCCAGTTTTAGGTATCGATTATTGACTTTTTAGCTGGCTTTGGTGCCTTGGACATGAGTTAGGAGCTTAAGATTCTGCATGAAAGGAGGTCTAGATGCCGAGTTGTACGGGAGAATGTGAAAAGTGTTCATATGTAGTAAAAACCTGAGAAATCCGTCCGTTTTCGTCATTTGTTATCGAATCGACTTAAAGCCAGATCGTCACATTGGGCGCTCTACTCTCTAAAATGGTTGTACTTATCGTCTGCAAAGCTATGTCGCGCGCTGCGGTATGCGGAGACACTAAAAGCACCATAGTAGAATACAGATGAAGCTTCTAAGTTGATGTAATAGCCAGTAAGAAGTAGTACAATTGAAGTTATAGGTATCGATTATTGACTTTTTAGCTGGCTTTGGTACCTTGGACATGAGCTAGGACCTTAACATTCTGCATGAAAGGAGGACTAGCAGCCGAGTTGCACGGGAGAACGTGAAAAGTGTTCATATGTAGTAAAAACCTGAGAAATCCGTCCGTTTTCGTCATTTGTTATCGAATCGACTTAAATCCAGATCGTCACATTGGCCGCTCTTCGTTCTGAAACGGTTTTTCTTATCTTGTGCAAAGCTATGTCGCGCGCTGCGGTATGCAGAGACACTAAATGCACCATAGTAGAACACAGATGAAGCTTCTAAGTTGATGTAATAGTCAGTAAGAAGTAGTACAATTCAAGTTTTAGGTACTGATTATTTACTTTTTAGCTGGCTTTGGTGTCTTGGACATGAGATAGGACCTTAAGATTCTGCATGAAAGGATTACTAGCAGCCGAGTTGCACCGGAGAATGTGGAAAATGTTCATGTGTAGTAAAAACCTGAGAAATCCTTCCGATTTCGTCATTTGTTATCGAATCGACTTAAAGCCAGATCGGCACATTGGCCGCTCTTCTCTCTGAAACGGTCCTACTTATTGTCTGGAAAGCTATGTCGCATGCTGCGGTATGCGGAGACACTGAAAGCACCATAGTAGAACACAGATGAAGCTTCTAAGTTGATGTAATAGCCAGTAAGAAGTAGTACCATTCAAGTTTTAGGTATTGATTATTAACTTTTTAGCTGGCTTTGGTGCCTTGGACATGAGCTAGGACCTTAAGATTCTGCATGAAAGGAGGACTAGCAGCCGAGTTGCACGGGAGAATGTGAAAAGTGTTCATATGTAGTAAAAACCAGAGAAATCCGTCCGTGTTCGACATTTGTTATCGAATCGACTTAAAGCCAGATCGTCACATTGGCCGCTCTTCTCTCTCAAAAGGTTGTACTTATCGACTGCAAAGCTATGTCGCGTGCTGCGGTATGCGGAGGCACTAAAAGCACCATAGTAGAACACAGATGAAGCTTCTAAGTTGATGTAATAGTCAGTAAGAAGTAGTACAATTCAAGTTTTAGGTATTGATTATTGACTTTTTAGCTGGCTTTGGTGCC
This sequence comes from Schistocerca gregaria, assembly GCF_023897955.1. Taxonomy (NCBI): domain Eukaryota; kingdom Metazoa; phylum Arthropoda; class Insecta; order Orthoptera; family Acrididae; genus Schistocerca; species Schistocerca gregaria. Next base: position 581,775,007 of record NC_064925.1, read on the forward strand.
TTGGACATGAGCTAGGACCTTAAGATTCTGCATGAAAGGAGGACTAGCAGCCGAGTTGCACGGGAGAATATGAAAAGTGTTCATATGTAGTAAAAACCAGAGAAATCCGTCCGTGTTCGACATTTGTTATCGAATCGACTTAAAGCCAGATCGTAACATTGGCCGCTCTTCTCTCTATAACGGTTGTACTTATCGTCTGCAAAGCTATGTCGAGTGCTGCGGCATGCGGAGACACTAAAAGCACCATAGTAGAACACAGATGAAGCTTCTAAGTTGATGTAATAGCCAGTAAGAAGTAGTACAATTCAAGTTTTAAGTATCGATTGTTGACTTTTTACCCTTCTTTGGTGCCTTGGGCATGAGCTAGGAACTTAAGATTTTGCATGATAGGAGGTCTAGCAGCCGCGTTGCACGTGAGAATGTGAAAAGTGTTCATATGTAGTAAAAACCTGAGAAATCCGTCCGTTTTCGTCATTTGTTGTCGAATCGACTTAAAGCCAGATCGTCACATTAGCCGCTCTTCTCCCTGAAACGGTTGTACTTATCGACTGCAAAGCTATGTCGCGTGCTGCGGTATGCGGAGACACTAAAAGCACCATAGTAAACCACAGATGAAGCTTCCAAGTTGATGTAATAGCCAGTAAGAAGTAGTACAATTCAAGTTTTAAGTATCGATTGTTGACTTCTTACCCTTCTTTGGTGCCTTTGGCATGAGCTAGGAACTTAAGATTTTGCATAATAGGAGGTCTAGCAGCCGCGTCTCACGTGAGAATGTGAAAAGTGTTCATATGTAGTAAAAACCTGAGAAATCCGTTCGTTATCGTCATTTGATGTCGAATCGACTTAAAGCCAGATCGTCACATTGGCCGCTCTTCTCTTTGAAACGGTGGTACTTATCGTCTGCAAAGCTACGTGTCGTGCTGCGGTATGCGGAGACACTAAAAGCACCATAGTAAAACGCAGATGAAGCTTCTAAGCTGATGTAATAGCCAGTGAGAAGTAGTACAATTCAAGTTGTAGGTATCGATTATTGACTTTCTAGCTGGCTTTGGTGCCTTGGACATGAGCTAGGACCTTAAGATTCTGCATGAAAGGAGGACTAGCAGCCGAGTTGCACGGGAGAATGTGAAAAGTGTTCATATGTAGTAAAAACCAGAGAAATCCGTCCGTGTTCAACATTTGTTATCGAATCGACTTAAAGCCAGATCGTCACATTGGCCGCTCTTCTCTCTGAAACGGTTGTACTTATCGTCTGCAAAGCTATGTCGAGTGCTGCGGCATGCGGAGACACTAAAAGCACCATAGTAGAACACAGATGAAGCTTCTAAGTTGATGTAATAGCCTGTAAGAAGTAGTACAATTCAAGTTTTAAGTATCGATTGTTGACTTCTTACCCTTCTTTGGTGCCTTGGGCATGAGCTAGGAACTTAAGATTTTGCATGATAGGAGGTCTAGCAGCCGCGTTGCACGTGAGAATGTGAAAAGTGTTCATATGTAGTAAAAACCTGAGAAATCCGTTCGTTATCGTCATTTGTTATCGAATCGACTTAAAGCCAGATCGTCACATTAGCCGCTCTTCTCTCTGAAACGGTTGTACTTACCGTCTGCAAAGCTATGTCGCGTGCTGCGGTATGCGGAGACACTAAAAGCACCATAGTAGAACACAGATGAAGCTTCTAAGTTGATGTAATAGCCAGTAAGAAGTAGTACCATTCAAGTTTTAGGTATCGATTATTGATTTTTAGCTGGCTTTGGTGCCTTGGACATGAGCTCTGACCTTAACATTCTGCATGAAAGGAGGACTAGCAGCCGAGTTGCACGGGAGAATTTGAAAAGTGTTCATATGTAGTAAAAACCAGAGAAATCCGTCCGTGTTCGACATTTGTTATCGAATCGACTTAAAGCCAGATCGTCACATTGGCCGCTCTTCTCTCTCAAACGGTTGTACTTATCGACTGCAAAGCTATGTCGCGTGCTGCGGTATGTGGAGACACTAAAAGCACCATAGTAGAACACAGATGAAGCTTCTAAGTTGATGTAATAGTCAGTAAGAAGTAGTACAATTCAAGTTTTAGGTATTGATTATTGACTTTTTAGTTGGCTTTGGTGCCTTGGACATGAGCTAGGACCTTAAGATTCTGCATGAAAGGAGGACTAGCAGCCGAGTTGCACGGGAGAATATGAAAAGTGTTCATATGTAGTAAAAACCAGAGAAATCCGTCCGTGTTCGACATTTGTTATCGAATCGACTTAAAGCCAGATCCTAACATTGGCCGCTCTTCTCTCTAAAACGGTTGTACTTATCGTCTGCAAAGCTATGTCGAGTGCTGCGGCATGCGGAGACACTAAAAGCACCATAGTAGAACACAGATGAAGCTTCTAAGTTGATGTAATAGCCAGTAAGAAGTAGTACAATTCAAGTTTTAAGTATCGATTGTTGACTTTTTACCCTTCTTTGGTGCCTTGGGCATGAGCTAGGACCTTAAGATTCTGCATGAAAGGAGGTCTAGAAGCCGAGTTGTACGGGAGAATGTGAAAAGTGTTCATATGTAGTAAAAACCTGAGAAATCCGTCCGTTTTCGTCATTTGTTATCGAATCGACTTAAAGCCAGATCGTCACATTGGGCGCTCTACTCTCTAAAATGGTTGTACTTGTCGTCTGCAAAGCTATGTCGCGCGCTGCGGTATGCGGAGACACTAAAAGCACCATAGTAGAATACAGATGAAGCTTCTAAGTTGGTGTAATAGCCAGTAAGAAGAAGTACAATTCAAGTTATAGGTATCGATTATTGACTTTTTAGCTGGCTTTGGTACCTTGGACATGAGCTAGGACCTTAACATTCTGCGTGAAAGGAGGACTAGCAGCCGAGTTGCACGGGAGAACGTGAAAAGTGTTCATATGTAGTAAAAACCTGAGAAATCCGTCCGTTTTCGTCATTTGTTATCGAATCGACTTAAATCCAGATCGTCACATTGGCCGCTCTTCGTTCTGAAACGGTTGTTCTTATCTTGTGCAAAGCTATGTCGCGCGCTGCGGTATGCAGAGACACTAAATGCACCATAGTAGAACACAGATGAAGCTTCTAAGTTGATGTAATAGTCAGTAAGAAGTAGTACAATTCTAGTTTTAGGTACTGATTATTGACTTTTTAGCTGGCTTTGGTGTCTTGGACATGAGATAGGACCTTAAGATTCTGCATGAAAGGATTACTAGCAGCCGAGTTGCACTGGAGAATGTGGAAAATGTTCATATGTAGTAAAAACCTGAGAAATCCTTCCGATTTCTTCATTATCGAATCGACTTAAAGCCAGATCGTCACATTGGCCGCTCTTCTCTCTGAAACGGTTCTACTTATTGTCTGCAAAGCTATGTCGCATGCTGCGGTATGCGGAGACACTGAAAGCACCGTAGTAGAACACAGATGAAGCTTCTAAGTTGATGTAATAGCCAGTAAGAAGTAGTACCATTCAAGTTTTAGGTATCGATTATTAACTTTTTAGCTGGCTTTGGTGCCTTGGACATGAGCTAGGACCTTAAGATTCTGCATGAAAGGAGGACTAGCAGCCGAGTTGCACGGGAGAATGTGAAAAGTGTTCATATGTAGTAAAAACCAGAGAAATCCGTCCGTGTTCGACATTTGTTATCGAATCGACTTAAAGCCAGATCGTCACATTGGCCGCTCTTCTCTCTCAAACGGTTGTACTTATCGACTGCAAAGCTATGTCGCGTGCTGCGGTATGCGGAGACACTAAAAGCACCATAGTAGAACACAGATGAAGCTTCTAAGTTGATGTAATAGTCAGTAAGAAGTAGTACAATTCAAGTTTTAGGTATTGATTATTGACTTTTTAGCTGGCTTTGGTGCCTTGGACATGAGCTAGGACCTTAAGATTCTGCATGAAAGGAGGACTAGCAGCCGAGTTGCACGGGAGAATATGAAAAGTGTTCATATGTAGTAAAAACCAGAGAATTCCGTCCGTGTTCGACATTTGTTATCGAATCGACTTTAAGCCAGATCGTAACATTGGCCGCTCTTCTCTCTAAAACGGTTGTACTTATCGTCTGCAAAGCTATGTCGGGTGCTGCGGCATGCGGAGACACTAAAAGCACCATAGTAGAACACAGATGAAGCTTCTAAGTTGATGTAATAGCCAGTAAGAAGTAGTACAATTCAAGTTTTAAGTATCGATTGTTGACTTTTTACCCTTCTTTGGTGCCTTGGGCATGAGCTAGGAACTTAAGATTTTGCATGATAGGAGGTCCAGCAGCCGCGTTGCACGTGAGAATGTGAAAAGTGTTCATATGTAGTAAAAACCTAAGAAATCCGTCCGTTTTCGTCATTTGTTGTCGAATCGACTTAAACCAGATCGTCACATTAGCCGCTCTTCTCCCTGAAACGGTTGTACTTATCGACTGCAAAGCTATGTCGCGTGCTGCGGTATGCGGAGACACTAAAAGCACCATAGTAGAACGCAGATGAAGCTTCTAAGATGATGTAATAGTCATTAAGAAGTAGTACAATTCCAGTTTTAGGTATCGATTATTGACTTTTTAGGAGGCTTTGGTGCCTTGGACATGGGTTAGGACCTTAAGATTCTGCATGAAAGGAGGTCTAGAAGCCGAGTTGTACGGGAGAATGTGAAAAGTGTTCATATGTAGTAAAAACCTGAGAAATCCGTCCGTTTTCGTCATTTGTTATCGAATCGACTTAAGGCCAGATCGTCACATTGGGCGCTCTACTCTCTAAAATGGTTGTACTTATCGTCTGCAAAGCTGTGTCGCGCGCTGCGGTATGCGGAGACACTAAAAGCACCATAGTAGAATACAGATGAAGCTTCTAAGTTGATGTAATAGCCAGTAAGAAGTAGTACAATTCAAGTTATAGGTATCGATTATTGACTTTTTAGCTGGCTTTGGTACCTTGGACATGAGCTAGGACCTTAACATTCTGCATGAAAGGAGGACTAGCAGCCGAGTTGCACGGGAGAACGTGAAAAGTGTTCATATGTAGTAAAAACCTGAGAAATCCGTCCGTTTTCGTCATTTGTTATCGAATCGACTTAAATCCAGATCGTCACATTGGCCGCTCTTCGTTCTGAAACGGTTGTTCTTATCTTGTGCAAAGCTATGTCGCGCGCTGCGGTATGCAGAGACACTAAATGCACCATAGTAGAACACAGATGAAGCTTCTAAGTTGATGTAATAGTCAGTAAGAAGTAGAACAATTCAAGTTTTAGGTACTGATTATTGACTTTTTAGCTGGCTTTGGTGTCTTGGACATGAGATAGGACCTTAAGATTCTGCATGAAAGGATTACTAGCAGCCGAGTTGCACTGGAGAATGTGGAAAATGTTCATATGTAGTAAAAACCTGAGAAACCCTTCCGATTTCGTCATTTGTTATCGAATCGACTTAAAGCCAGATCGTCACATTGGCCGCTCTTCTCTCTGAAACGGTTCTACTTATAGTCTGCAAAGCTATGTCGCATGCTGCGGTATGCGGAGACACTGAAAGCACCATAGTAGAACACAGATGAAGGCTCTAATTTGATGTAATAGCCTGTAAGAAGTAGTACAATTCAAGTTTTAGGTATCGATTATTGACTTTTTAGCTGGCTTTGGTGCCTTGGACATGAGCTAGGACCTTAAGATTCTGCATTAAAGGAGGACTAGCAGCCGAGTTGCACGTTAGAATGTGAAAAGTGTTCATATGTAGTAAAAACCAGAGAAATCCGTCCGTGTTCAACATTTGTCATCGAATCGACTTAAAGCCAGATCGTCACATTGGGCGCTCTACTCTCTAAAGCGGTTGTACTTATCGTCTGCAAAGCTATGTCGCGTGCTGCGGTATGTGGAGACACTAAAAGCACCATAGTAGAACACAGATGAAGCTTCTAAGTTGATGTAATAGCCAGTAAGAAGTAGTACAATTCAAGTTTTAGGTATCGATTGTTGACTTTTTACCCTTCTTTGGTGCCTTGGGCATGAGCTAGGACCTTAAGATTCTGCATGAAATGTGGATTAGCAGCCGAGTTGCACGGGAGAATGTGAAATGTGTTCATATGTAGTAAAAACCTGAGAAATCCGTCCGTTTTCGTCATTTGTTATCGAATCGACTTAAAGCCAGATCGTTACATTGGCCGCTCTCCTCTCTGAAACGTTTCTACTTATCGTCTGCAAAGCTATGTCGCGTGCTGCGGAATGCGGAGACACTAAAAGCACCATAGTAGAACACAGATGAAGCCTCTAATTTGATGTAATAGCCAGTAAGAAGTTGTACAATTCAAGTTTTAGGTATCGATTATTGTCTTTTTAGCTGGCTTTGGTGCCTTGGACATGAGCTAGGACCTCAAAATTCTGCATGAACGGAGGACTAGCAGCCGAGTTTCACGGGAGAATGTGAAAAGTGTTCATATGTAGTAAAAACCTGAGAAATCCGTCCGTTTTCGTCATTTGTTATCGAATCGACGTAAAGCCAGATCGTCACATTGGCCGCTCTTCTCTCTGAAACGGTTGTACTTATCGTCTGCGAAGCTATGCCACGTGCTGCGGTATGTGGAGACACAAAAAGCGCCATAGTAGAACACAGATGAAGCTTCTAAGTTGATGTAATAGCCAGTAAGAAGTAGTGCAATTCAAGTTTTAGGTATCGATTATTGACTTTTTAGCTGGCTTTAGTGCCTTGGACGTGAGCTAGGACATTAAGATTCTGCATGAAAGGTGGATTAACAGCCGAGTTGCACGGGAGAATGTGAAGTGTGTTCATATGTAGTAAAAACCTGAGAAATCCGTTCGTTTTGGTCATTTGTTATCGAATCGACTTAAAGCCAGATCGCCACATTGGCCGCTCTTCTCTCTGAAATGGTTCTATTTATCGTCTGCAAAGCTATGTCGCGTGCTGCGGTATGCGGAGACACTAAAATCACCATAGTAGAACACAGATGAAGCTTCTAAGTTGATGTAATAGCCAGTAAGAAGTAGTACAATTCAAGTTTTAGGTATCGATTATTTACTTTTTAGCTGGCTTTGGTGCCTTGGACATGATCTAGGACCTTAAGATTCTGCATGAACGGAGGACTAGCAGCCGAGTTGCACGGGAGAATGTGAAAAGTGTTCATATGTAGTAAAAACCTGAGAAATCCGTCCGTTTCGTCATTTGTTATAGAATCGACTTAAAGCCAGATAGTCACATTGGCCGCTCTTCTCTCTGAAACGGTTGTACTTATCGTCTGCAAAGCTATGTCACGTGCTGCGGTTAGTGGAGACACTAAAAGCGCCATAGTAGAACACAGATGAAGCTTCTAAGTTGATGTAATAGCCAGTAAGAAGTAGTACATTTCAGTTTTATCTAACGATTATTGACTTTTCAGCTGTCTTTGGTGCCTTGGACATGAGCTAGGACCTTAAGATTCTGCATGAAAGGAGGACTAGCAGCCGAGTTGCACGGGAGAATGTGAAAAGTGTTCATATGTAGTAATAACATGAGAAATACGTCCGTTTTCGCCATTTGTTATCGAATCGATTTATAGCCAGATCGTCACATTGGCCGCTCTTCTCTCTGAAACGGTTGTACTTATCGTCTGCAAAGCTATGTCGCGTGCTGCGGTATGCGGAGACACTAAAAGCACCATAGTAGAACACAGATGAAGCTTCTAAGTTGATGTAATAGCCAGTAAGAAGTAGTACAATTCAAGTTTTAGGTTTTGAATATTGACTTTTTAGCTGGCTTTCGTGCCTTGGACATGAGATAGGACCTTAAGATTCTGCATGAAAGGAAGACTAGCAGCCGAGTTGCACGGGAGAATGTGAAAAGTGTTCATTTGTAGTAAAAACCTGAGAAATCGGTCCGTTTTCGTAATTTGTTATCGAATCGACTTAAAACCAGATCGTCACATTGGCCGCCCTTCCCTCTGAAACGGTTCTACTTATCGTCTGCAAAGCTATGTTGCGTGCTGCGGTATGCGGAGACACTAAAATCACCATAGTAGAACACAGATGAAGCTTCTAAGTTGATGTAATAGCCAGTAAGAAGTAGTACAATTCAAGTTTTAGGTATCGATTATTGACTTTTTAGCTGGCTTTGGTACCTTGGACATGAGCTAGGACCTTAAAATTCTGCAAGAAAGGAGGACTAGAAGCCGAGTTGCACGGGAGAATGTGAATTGTGTTCATATGTAGTAAAAACCTGAGAAATACGTCCGTTTTCGTCATTTGTTATCGAATCGACTTAAAGCCAGATCGTCACATTGGCCGCTCTTCTCTCTGAAAGGGTTGTTCTTATCGTCTGCAAAGCTATGTCGCGTGCTGCGGAATGCGGAGACAGTAAAAGCACCATAGTAGAACACAGATGTAGCTTCTAAGTTGATGTAATAGCCAGTAAGAAGTAGTAAAATTCAAGTCTTAGGTATCGATTATTGACTTTTTAGCTGGCTTTGGTGCCTTGGACATGAGCTAGCACCTTAAGATTCTGCATGAAAGGAAATTAGCAGCGGAGTTGCACGGGAGAATATGAAAAGTGCTCATATGTAGTAAAAACCTAGAAATCCGTCCGTTTTCGTCATTTGTTATAGAATCGACTTAAAGCCAGATCGTCACATTGGCCGCTCTTCTCTCTGAAACGGTTGTACTTATCGTCTGCAAAGCTATGTCGCGTGCTGCGGTATTCTGAGACACTAAAAGCACCATAGTACAACACAGATAAAGCTTCTAAGTTGAAGTAATAGCCAGTAAGAAGTAGTACAATTCAAGTTTTAGGTATCGATTATTGACCTTATAGCTGGCTTGGTGCCTTGGACATGAGCCAGGACCTTAACATTCTGCATGAAAGGAGGACTAGCAGCCAATTTGCACAGCAGAATGTGAAAAGTGTTCATATGTAGTAAAAACCTGAGATATCCGTCCGTTTTCGTCATTTGTTATCGAAACGACTTAAAGCCAGATCGTCAAACTGGCCGCTTTTCTCTCTGAAACGGTTGTACTTCTCGTCTGCAAAGCTATGTTGTGTGCTGCGGTATGCGGAGACAGTAAAAGAACCATAGTAGAACACAGATGAAGCTTCTAAGTTGATGTAATAGCCAGTAAGCAGTAGTACAATTCAAGTTCTAGGTATCGATTATTGACTTTTTAGCTGGCTTTGGTGCCTTGGACATGAGCTAGGACCTTTAGATTCTGCATGAAAGGAGGATTAGCAGCGGAGTTGCACGGGAGAATGTGAAAAGTGTTCATATGAAGTAAAAACCTGAGACATCCGTCCGTTTTCGTCATTTGTTATCGAATCGACTTAAAGCCAGATCGTCACATTGGTCGCTCTTCTCTCTCAAACGGTTGTACTTATCGTCTGCAAAGCTATGTCGCGTGCTGCAGTATGCGGAGACAGTAAAAGCACCATAGTAGAACACAGATGAAGCTTCTAAGTTAATGTAATAGCCAGTAAGATATAGTACAATTCAAGTTCTAGGTATCGATTATTGACTTTTTAGCTGGCTTTGGTGCGTTGGACATGAGCTAGGACCTTAAGATTGTGCATGAAAGAAGGATTAGCAGCGGAGTTGCACGGGAGAATATGAAAAGTGTTCATATGTAGTAAAAACCTAGAAATCCGTCCGTTTTCGTCATTTGTTATCGAATCGACTTAAAGCCAGATCGTCACATTGACCGCTCTTCTCTCTGAAACGGTAGTACTTATCGTCTGCAAAGCTATGTCGCGCTCTGCGATATGCGGAGACAGTAAAAAGCACCATAGTAGTACACAGATGAAGCTTCTAAGTTGATGTAATAGCCAGTAAGATATAGTACAATCCAAGTTTTAGGTATCGATTATTGACTTTTTAGATGGCATTGGTGCGTTGGACATGAGCTAGGACCTTAATATTGTGCATGAAAGAAGGGTTAGCAGCGGAGTTGCACGGGAGAATATGAAAAGTGTTCATATGTAGTAAAAACCTAGAAATCCGTCCGTTTTCGTCATTTGTTATCGAATCGACTCAAAGCCAGATCGTCACATTGGCCCCTATTCTCTCTGAAACGGTTGTACTTATCATCTGCAAAGCTATGTCGCGTTCTGCGGTATTCTGAAACACTAAAAGCACTATAGTAGAACACAGATGAAGCTTCTAAGTTGATGTAATAGCCAGGAAGAAGTAGTATAATTCAAGTTTTAGGTATGGTTTAAGACTTTATAGCTGGCTTTGGTGCCTTGGACATGAGCTAGGACCTTAACATTCTGCATGAAAGGAGGACTAGCAGCTTATTTGCACGGGAGAGTGTGAAAAGTGTTCATATGTAGTAAAAACCTGAGAAACACGTCAGTTTTCGTCATTTGTTATCGAATCGACTTAAAGCCAGATCGTCACATTGGCCGCTCTTCTCTCTGAAACGGTTGTACTAATCGATTTCGTAGCTATGTCGCGTGCTGCGGTATGCGGAGACACTAAAAGCAGCATAATAGAACACAGATGAAGCTTCTAAGTTGATGTAATAGCCAGTAAGAAGTAGTACAATTCAAGTTTTAGGTATCGATTATTGACTTTTTAGCTGGCTTTGGTGCCTTGGACATGAGCTACGACCTTTAGATTCTGCATGAAAGGAGGATTAGCAGCGGAGTTGCACGGGAGAATGTGAAAAGTGTTCATATGAAGTAAAAACCTGAGACATCCGTCCGTTTTCGTCATTTGTTATCGAATCGACTTAAAGCCAGATCGTCACATTGGCCGCTCTTCTCTCTGAAACGGTTGTACTTATCGTCTGCAAAGCTATGTCGCGTGCTGCGGTATGCGGAGACAGTAAAAGCACCATAGTAGAACACAGATGAAGCTTCTAAGTTAATGTAATAGCCAGTAAGATATAGTAGAATTCAAGTTTTAGGTATCGATTATTGACTCTTTAGCCGGCTTTGGTGCCTTGGACATGAGCTAGGACCTTAAGATTCTGCATGAAATGAGGAGTAGCAGCGGAGTTGCACGGGAGAATATGAAAAGTGTTCATATGTAGCAAAAACCTAGAAATCCGTCCGTTTTCGTCATTCGTTATCGAATCGACTTAAAGCCAGATCGTCACATTGGCCGCTCTTCTCTCTGAAACGGATGTACTTATCGTCTGCAAAGCTATGTCGCGTGCTACGGTATGCGGAGACACTAAAATCACCATAGTAGAACACAGATGAAGCTTCTATGTTGATGTAATAGCCAGTAAGTAGTAGTACAATTCAAGTTTTAGGTATCGATTATTGACTTTTTAGCTGGCTTTGGTGCCTTGGACATGAGCTAGGACCTTAAGATTCTGCATGAAAGGAGGACTAGCAGCCGAGTTGCACGGGAGGATGTGAAAAGTGTTCATATGTAGTAAAAACCTGAGAAATCCGTCCGTTTTCGTCATTTGTTATCGAATCGACTTAAAGCCAGATCGTCACATTGGCCGCTATTCTCTCTGAAACGCTTGTACTTATTGTCTGCAAAGCTATGTCGCGTGCTGCGGTATTCTGAAACACTAAAAGCACCATAGTAGAACACAGATGAAGCTTCTAAGTTGATGTAATAGCCAGGAAGAAGTACTATAATTCAAGTTTTAGGTATGGATTAAGACTTTATAGCTGGCTTTGGTGCCCTCGACATGAGCTAGGACCTTAACATTCTGCATGAAAGGAGGACTAGCAGCTTATTTGCACGGGAGAATGTGAAAAGTGTTCATATGTAGTAAAAACCTGAGGAACACGTCAGTTTTCGTCATTTGTTATCGAATCGACTTATAGCCAGATCGTCACATTGGCCGCTCTTCTCTCTGAAACGGTTGTACTAATCGATTTCGTAGCTATGTCGCGTGCTGCGGTACGCGGAGACACTAAAAGCAGCATAATAGAACACAGATGAAGCTTCTAAGTTGATGTAATAGCCAGTAAGAAGTAGTACAATTCAAGTTTTAGGTATCGATTATTGACTTTTTAGCTGGCTTTGGTGCCTTGGAAATGAGCTCGGACCTTAACATTCTGCATGAAAGGAGGACTAGCAGCCGAGTTGCACGGGAGAATGTGAAATGTGTTCATATGTAGTAAAAACCTGAGAAATCCGTCCGTTTTCGTCATTTGTTATCGAATCGACTTAAAGCCAGATCGTCACATTGGCAGCTCTTCTCTCTGAAAAAGTTGTACTTATCGTCTGCAAAGCTATGTCACGTGCTGCGGTATGCGGACACTCTAAAAGCACCATAGTAGAACACAGATGAAGCTTCTAAGTTGATGTAATAGCCAGTAAGAAGTAGTACAATTAAAGTTTTAGGTATCGGTTATTGACTTTTTACCCTTCTTTTGTGCCTTGGACATGAGCTAGGAACTTAACATTTTTCATGAAAGGAGGACTAGCAGCCGAGTTGCACAGGAGAATGTGAAGAGTGTTCATATGTAGTAAAAACCTGAAAATCCGTCCGTCTTAGTCATTTGTTATCGAATCGACTTAAAGCCAGATCGTCACATTGGCCGCTCTTCTCTCTGAAACGGTTGTACTAATCGATTTCGTAGCTATGTCGCGTGCTGCGGTACGCGGAGACACTAAAAGCAGCATAATAGAACACAGATGAAGCTTTTAAGTTGATGTAATAGCCAGTAAGAAGTAGTACAATTCAAGTTTTAGGTATCGATTATTGACTTTTTAGCTGGCTTTGGTGCCTTGGAAATGAGCTCGGACCTTAACATTCTGCATGAAAGGAGGACTAGCAGCCGAGTTGCACGGGAGAATGTGAAATGTGTTCATATGTAGTAAAAACCTGAGAAATCCGTCCGTTTTCGTCATTTGTTATCGAATCGACTTAAAGCCAGATCGTCACATTGGCCGCTCTTCTCTCTGAAACGGTTGTACTTATCGTCTGCAAAGCTATGTCGCGTGCTGCGGTATGCGGAGACATTAAAATCACCATAGTAGAACACAGATGAAGCTTCTAAGTTGATGTAATAGCCAGTAAGTAGTAGTACAATTCAAGTTTTAGGTATCGATTATTGACTTTTTAGCTGGCTTTGGTGCCTTGGACATGAGCTAGGACCTTTAGATTCTGCATGAAAGGAGGACTAGCAGCCGAGTTCCACGGGAGAATGTGAAAAGTGTTCATATGTAGTAAAAACCTTAGAAATCCGTCCGTTTTCGTCATTTGTTATCGAATCGACTTAAAGCCAGATTGTTACATTGGCCGCTCTTCTCTCTGAAACGCTTGTACCTATCGTCTGCAAAGCTATGTCGCGTGCTGCGGTATGCGGAGACACTAAAATCACCATAGTAGAACACAGATGAAGCATCTAAGTTGATGTAATAGCCAGTAAGTAGTAATCCAATTCAAGTTTTAGGTATCGACTATTGACTTTTTAGCTGGCTTTGGTGCCTTGGACATGAGCTAGGACCTTAAGATTCTGCATGAAAGGAGGACTAGCAGCCGATTTTTACGGGAGAATGTGAAAAGTGTTCATATGTAGTAAAAACCTGAGAAATCCGTCCGTTTTCGTCATTTGTTATCGAATCTACTTAAAGCCAGATCGTCACAGTGGCCGCTCTTTTCTCTGAAACGCTTGTACTTATCGTCTGCAAAGCTATGTCGCGTGCTGCGGTATGCGGAGACACTAAAAGCACCATAGTAGAGCACATATGAAGCTTCTACTTGATGTAATAGCCAGTAAGAAGTAGTACAATTCAAGTTTTAGGTATTGAATATTGACTATTTAGCTGGCTTTGGTGCCTTGGACATGAGCTATCACCTTAAGATTCTGCATAAAAGGAGGACTAGCAGCCGAGTTGCACGGGAGAATGTGAAAAGTGTTCATATGTAGTAAAAACCTGAGAAATCGGTCCGTTTTCGTCATTTGTTATCGAACCGACTTAAAGCAAGATCGTCACATTGGCCGCTCTTCTCTCTGAAACGGTTGTACTTATCCTCTGCAAAGCTATGTCGCGTGCTGCGGTATGCGGAGACACTAAAATCACCATAGTAGAACACAGATGAGGCCTCTAAGTTGAAGTAATAGATAGTAAGAAGTAATACAATTCAAGTATCAGGTATCGATTATTGCCTTTTTAGCTGGCTTTGGTACCTTGGACATGAGCTAGGACCTTTAGATTCTGCATGAAAGGAGGATTAGCAGCGGAGTTGCACGGGAGAATGTGAAAAGTGTTCATATGAAGTAAAAACCTGAGACATCCGTCCGTTTTCGTCATTTGTTATCGAATCGACTTAATGCCAGATCGTCACATTGGCCGCTCTTCTCTCTGAAACGGTTGTACTTATCGTCTGCAAAGCTATGTCGCGTGCTGCGGTATTCTGAAACACTAAAAGCACCATAGTACAACACAGATGAAGCTTCTAAGTTAATGTAATAGCCAGTAAGATATAGTAGAATTCAAGTTTTAGGTATCGATTATTGACTTTTTAGCCGGCTTTGGTGCCTTGGATATGAGCTAGGACCTTAAGATTCTGCATGAAAGGAGGATTAGCAGCGGAGTTGCACGGGAGAATATGAAAAGTGTTCATATGTAGCAAAAACCTAGAAATCCGTCCGTTTTCGTCATTTGTTATCGAATCGACTTAAAGCCAGATCGTCACATTGGCCGCTCTTCTCTCTGAAACGGATGTACTTATCGTCTGCAAAGCTATGTCGCGTGCTGCGGTATGCGGAGACACTAAAATCACCATAGTAGAACACAGATGAAGCTTCTATGTTGAGGTAATAGCCAGTAGGTAGTAGTACAATTCAAGTTTTAGGTATCGATTATTGACTTTTTAGCTGGCTTTGGTGCCTTGGACATGAGCTAGGACCTTAAGATTCTGCATGAAAGGAGGACTAGCAGCCGATTTGCATGGGAGAATGTGAAAAGTGTTCATATGTAGTAAAAACCTGAGAAATCCGTCCGTTTTCGTCATTTGTTATCGAATCGACTTAAAGCCAGATCGTCACATTGGCCGCTATTCTCTCTGAAACGCTTGTACTTATTGTCTGCAAAGCTATGTCGCGTTTTGCGGTATTCTGAAACACTAAAAGCACCATAGTAGAACACAGATGAAGCTTCTAAGTTGATGTAATAGCCAGTAAGAAGTAGTACAATTCAAGTTTTAGGTATCGATTATTGACTTTTTAGCTGGCTTTGGTGCGTTGGAAATGAGCTCGGACCTTAACATTCTGCATGAAAGGAGGACTAGCAGCCGAGTTGCACGGGAGAATGTGAAATGTGTTCATATGTAGTAAAAACCTGAGAAATCCGTCCGTTTTCGTTATTTGTTATCGAATCGACTTAAAGCCAGATCGTCAGATTGGCAGCTCTTCTCTCAGAAGAAGTTGTACTTATCGTCTGCAAAGCTATGTCACGTGCTGCGGTATGCGGACACACTAAAAGCACCATAGTAGAACACAGATGAAGCTTCTAAGTTGATGTAATAGCCAGTAAGAAGTAGTACTATTAAAGTTTTAGGTATCGGTTATTGACTTTTTACCCTTCTTTTGTGCCTTGGACATGAGCTAGGAACTTAACATTTTTCATGAAAGGAGGACTAGCAGCCGAGTTGCACGGGAGAATGTGAAGAGTGTTCATATGTAGTAAAAACCTGAAAATCCGTCCGTCTTAGTCATTTGTTATCGAATCGACTTAAAGCCAGATCGTCACATTGGCCGCTCTTCTCTCTGAAACGGTTGTACTTATCGTCTGCAAAGCTATGTCGCGTGCTGCGGTATGCGGAGACATTAAAATTACCATAGTAGAACACAGATGAAGCTTCTAAGTTGATGTAATAGCCAGTAAGTAGTAGTACAATTCAAGTTTTAGGTATCGATTATTGACTTTTTAGCTGGCTTTGGTGCCTTGGACATGAGCTAGGACCTTTAGATTCTGCATGAAAGGAGGACTAGCAGCCGAGTTGCACGGGAGGATGTGAAAAGTGTTCATATGTAGTAAAAACCTAGAAATCCGTCCGTTTTCGTAATTTGTTATCGAATCGACTTAAAGCCAGATCGACACATTGGCAGCTCTTCTCTCTGAAACGGTTGTACTTATCGACTTCAAAGGTATGTCGCGTGTTGCCGTAGGCGTAAACAGGAAAAGCACCATAGTAGAACACAGATGAAGCTTCTAAGTTGATGTAATAGCCAGTAAGAAGTAGTCCAATTCAAGATTTAGGTATCGATTATTGACTTTTTAGCTGGCTTTGGTGCCTTGGACATGTGCTAGGATCTTAATATTCTGCATGAAAGGAGGACTAGCAGCCGAGTTACATGGGGGAATGTGAAAAGTGTTCAAATGTAGTAAAAACCTGAGAAATACGTCAGTTTTCGTCATTTGTTATCGAATCGACTTAAAGCCAGATCGTCACATTGGCCGCTCTTCTCTCTGAAACGGTTGTACTTATCGTCTGCAAAGCTATGTCGCGTGCTGCGGTATGCGGAGACACTAAAAGCACCATAGTAGAATACAGATTGAGCTTCTAAGTTGATGTAATACCCAGTAAGAAGTAGTAAAATTGAAGTTTTAGGTATCGATTATTGACTTTTTAGCTTTCTTTGGTGCCTTGGACATGAGCTAGTACCTTAACATTCTGCATGAAAGGAGGACTAGCAGCCGAGTTGCACGGGAGAATGTGAAAAGTGTTCATATGTAGTAAAAACCTTAGAAATCCGTCCGTTTTCGTCACTTGTTATCGAATCGACTTAAAGCCAGATTGCCACATTGGCCGCTCTTCTCTCTGAAACGCTTGTACCTATCGTCTGCAAAGCTATGTCGCGTGCTGCGGTATGCGGAGACACTAAAATCACCATAGTAGAACACAGATGAAGCATCTAAGTTGATGTAATAGCCAGTAAGAAATAATCCAATTAAAGTTTTAGGTATCGATTATTGACTTTTTAGCTGGCTTTGGTGCCTTGGACATGAGCTAGGACCTTAAGATTCTGCATGAAAGGAGGACTAGCAGCCGATTTGCACGGGAGAATGTGAAAAGTGTTCATATGTAGTAAAAACCTAAGAAATCCGTCCGTTTTCGTCATTTGTTATCGAATCTACTTAAAGCCAGATCGTCACAGTGGCCGCTCTTTTCTCTGAAACGCTTGTATTTATCGTCTGCAAAGCTATGTCGCGTGCTGCGGTATGCGGAGACACTAAAAGCACCATAGTAGAGCACATATGAAGCTTCTAAGTTGATGTAATCGCCAGTAAGAAGTAGTACAATTCAAATTTTCGGTATTGAATATTGACTTTTTAGCTGGCTTTGGTGCCTTGGACATGAGCTATCACATTAAGATTCTGCATAAAAGGAGGACTAGCAGCCGAGTTGCACGGGAGAATGTGAAAAGTGTTCATATGTAGTAAAAACCTGAGAAATACGTCCGTTTTCGTCATTTGTTATCGAATCGACTTAAAGCCAGATCGTCACATTGGCCGCTCTTCTCTCTGAAACGGTTGTACTTATCGATTGCAAAGCTATGTCGCGTGCTGAGGTATGCGGAGACACTAAAAGCACCATAGTAGAACACAGATGAAGCTTCTAAGTTGATGTAATAGCCAGTAAGAAGTAGTACAATTCAAGTTTTAGGTATCGATTATTGACTTTTTAGCTGGCTTTGGTGCCTTGGACATGAGCTAGGACCTTAAGATTCTACATGAAAGGAGGACTAGCAGCCGAGTTGCACGGGAGAATGTGAATTGTGTTCATATGTAGTAAAAACCTGAGAAATACGTCCGTTTTCGTCATTTGTTATCGAATCGACTTAAAGCCAGATCGTCACATTGGCCGCTCTTCTCTCTGAAACGGTTGTACTTATCGATTGCAAAGCTATGTCGCGTGCTGCGGTATGCGGAGACACTAAAAGCACCATGGTAGAACACAGATGAAGCTTCTAAGTTGATGTAATAGCCAGTAAGAAGTAGTACAATTCAAGTTTTAGGTATCGGTTATTGACTTTTTACCCTTCTTTGGTGCCTTGGACATTAGCTAGGAAATTAAGATTTTGCATGAAGGAGGACTAGCAGCCGAGTTGCACGGTAGAATGTGAAAAGTGTTCATATGTAGTAAAAACCTGAGAAATCCGTCCGTTTTCGTCATTTGTTATCGAATCGACTTAAAGCCAGATCGTCACATTGGCCGCTCTTCTCTCTGAAACGGTTGTACTTATCGTCTGCAAAGCTATGTCGCGTGCTGCGGTATGCGGAGACACTAAAATCACCATAGTAGAACACAGATGAGGCTTCTAAGTTGATGTAATAGCCAGTAAGAAGTAATACAATTCAAGTATTATGAATCGATTATTGACATTTTAGCTGGTTTTGGTACATTGGACATGAGCTAGGACCTTAAGATTCTCCATGAAAGGAGGACTAGCAGCCGAGTTGCACGGGAGAATGTGAATAGTGTTCAAATGTAGTAAAAACCTGAGACATCCGTCCGTTTTCGTCATTTGTTATCGAATCTACTTAAAGCCAGATCGTCACATTGGCCGCTCTTCTCTCTGAAACGGTTGTACTTATCGTCTGCAAAGCTATGTGGCGTGCTGCGGTATGCGAAGACAGTAAAAGCACCATAGTAGAACACAGATGAAGCTTCTGAGTTGATGTAATAGCCAGTAAGAAGTAGTACAATTCAAGTTTTAGGTATCGATTATTGACTTTTTAGCTGGCTTTGGTGCCTTGGAAATGAGCTCGGACCTTAACATTCTGCATGAAAGGAGGACTAGCAGCCGAGTTGCACGGGAGAATGTGAAATGTGTTCATATGTAGTAAAAACCTGAGAAATCCGTCCGTTTTCGTCATTTGTTATCGAATCGACTTAAAGCCAGATCGTCACATTGGCAGCTCTTCTCTCTGAAAAAGTTGTACTTATCGTCTGCAAAGCTATGTCACGTGCTGCGGTATGCGGACACTCTAAAAGCACCATAGTAGAACACAGATGAAGCTTCTAAGTTGATGTAATAGCCAGTAAGAAGTAGTACAATTAAAGTTTTAGGTATCGGTTATTGACTTTTTACCCTTCTTTTGTGCCTTGGACATGAGCTAGGAACTTAACATTTTTCATGAAAGGAGGACTAGCAGCCGAGTTGCACAGGAGAATGTGAAGAGTGTTCATATGTAGTAAAAACCTGAAAATCCGTCCGTCTTAGTCATTTGTTATCGAATCGACTTAAAGCCAGATCGTCACATTGGCCGCTCTTCTCTCTGAAACGGTTGTACTAATCGATTTCGTAGCTATGTCGCGTGCTGCGGTACGCGGAGACACTAAAAGCAGCATAATAGAACACAGATGAAGCTTTTAAGTTGATGTAATAGCCAGTAAGAAGTAGTACAATTCAAGTTTTAGGTATCGATTATTGACTTTTTAGCTGGCTTTGGTGCCTTGGAAATGAGCTCGGACCTTAACATTCTGCATGAAAGGAGGACTAGCAGCCGAGTTGCACGGGAGAATGTGAAATGTGTTCATATGTAGTAAAAACCTGAGAAATCCGTCCGTTTTCGTCATTTGTTATCGAATCGACTTAAAGCCAGATCGTCACATTGGCCGCTCTTCTCTCTGAAACGGTTGTACTTATCGTCTGCAAAGCTATGTCGCGTGCTGCGGTATGCGGAGACATTAAAATCACCATAGTAGAACACAGATGAAGCTTCTAAGTTGATGTAATAGCCAGTAAGTAGTAGTACAATTCAAGTTTTAGGTATCGATTATTGACTTTTTAGCTGGCTTTGGTGCCTTGGACATGAGCTAGGACCTTTAGATTCTGCATGAAAGGAGGACTAGCAGCCGAGTTCCACGGGAGAATGTGAAAAGTGTTCATATGTAGTAAAAACCTTAGAAATCCGTCCGTTTTCGTCATTTGTTATCGAATCGACTTAAAGCCAGATTGTTACATTGGCCGCTCTTCTCTCTGAAACGCTTGTACCTATCGTCTGCAAAGCTATGTCGCGTGCTGCGGTATGCGGAGACACTAAAATCACCATAGTAGAACACAGATGAAGCATCTAAGTTGATGTAATAGCCAGTAAGTAGTAATCCAATTCAAGTTTTAGGTATCGACTATTGACTTTTTAGCTGGCTTTGGTGCCTTGGACATGAGCTAGGACCTTAAGATTCTGCATGAAAGGAGGACTAGCAGCCGATTTTTACGGGAGAATGTGAAAAGTGTTCATATGTAGTAAAAACCTGAGAAATCCGTCCGTTTTCGTCATTTGTTATCGAATCTACTTAAAGCCAGATCGTCACAGTGGCCGCTCTTTTCTCTGAAACGCTTGTACTTATCGTCTGCAAAGCTATGTCGCGTGCTGCGGTATGCGGAGACACTAAAAGCACCATAGTAGAGCACATATGAAGTTTCTCTTGATGTAATAGCCAGTAAGAAGTAGTACAATTCAAGTTTTAGGTATTGAATATTGACTATTTAGCTGGCTTTGGTGCCTTGGACATGAGCTATCACCTTAAGATTCTGCATAAAAGGAGGACTAGCAGCCGAGTTGCACGGGAGAATGTGAAAAGTGTTCATATGTAGTAAAAACCTGAGAAATCGGTCCGTTTTCGTCATTTGTTATCGAACCGACTTAAAGCAAGATCGTCACATTGGCCGCTCTTCTCTCTGAAACGGTTGTACTTATCCTCTGCAAAGCTATGTCGCGTGCTGCGGTATGCGGAGACACTAAAATCACCATAGTAGAACACAGATGAGGCCTCTAAGTTGAAGTAATAGATAGTAAGAAGTAATACAATTCAAGTATCAGGTATCGATTATTGCCTTTTTAGCTGGCTTTGGTACCTTGGACATGAGCTAGGACCTTTAGATTCTGCATGAAAGGAGGATTAGCAGCGGAGTTGCACGGGAGAATGTGAAAAGTGTTCATATGAAGTAAAAACCTGAGACATCCGTCCGTTTTCGTCATTTGTTATCGAATCGACTTAATGCCAGATCGTCACATTGGCCGCTCTTCTCTCTGAAACGGTTGTACTTATCGTCTGCAAAGCTATGTCGCGTGCTGCGGTATTCTGAAACACTAAAAGCACCATAGTACAACACAGATGAAGCTTCTAAGTTAATGTAATAGCCAGTAAGATATAGTAGAATTCAAGTTTTAGGTATCGATTATTGACTTTTTAGCCGGCTTTGGTGCCTTGGATATGAGCTAGGACCTTAAGATTCTGCATGAAAGGAGGATTAGCAGCGGAGTTGCACGGGAGAATATGAAAAGTGTTCATATGTAGCAAAAACCTAGAAATCCGTCCGTTTTCGTCATTTGTTATCGAATCGACTTAAAGCCAGATCGTCACATTGGCCGCTCTTCTCTCTGAAACGGATGTACTTATCGTCTGCAAAGCTATGTCGCGTGCTGCGGTATGCGGAGACACTAAAATCACCATAGTAGAACACAGATGAAGCTTCTATGTTGGTGTAATAGCCAGTAGGTAGTAGTACAATTCAAGTTTTAGGTATCGATTATTGACTTTTTAGCTGGCTTTGGTGCCTTGGACATGAGCTAGGACCTTAAGATTCTGCATGAAAGGAGGACTAGCAGCCGATTTGCATGGGAGAATGTGAAAAGTGTTCATATGTAGTAAAAACCTGAGAAATCCGTCCGTTTTCGTCATTTGTTATCGAATCGACTTAAAGCCAGATCGTCACATTGGCCGCTATTCTCTCTGAAACGCTTGTACTTATTGTCTGCAAAGCTATGTCGCGTTTTGCGGTATTCTGAAACACTAAAAGCACCATAGTAGAACACAGATGAAGCTTCTAAGTTGATGTAATAGCCAGTAAGAAGTAGTACAATTCAAGTTTTAGGTATCGATTATTGACTTTTTAGCTGGCTTTGGTGCGTTGGAAATGAGCTCGGACCTTAACATTCTGCATGAAAGGAGGACTAGCAGCCGAGTTGCACGGGAGAATGTGAAATGTGTTCATATGTAGTAAAAACCTGAGAAATCCGTCCGTTTTCGTTATTTGTTATCGAATCGACTTAAAGCCAGATCGTCACATTGGCAGCTCTTCTCTCAGAAGAAGTTGTACTTATCGTCTGCAAAGCTATGTCACGTGCTGCGGTATGCGGACACACTAAAAGCACCATAGTAGAACACAGATGAAGCTTCTAAGTTGATGTAATAGCCAGTAAGAAGTAGTACTATTAAAGTTTTAGGTATCGGTTATTGACTTTTTACCCTTCTTTTGTGCCTTGGACATGAGCTAGGAACTTAACATTTTTCATGAAAGGAGGACTAGCAGCCGAGTTGCACGGGAGAATGTGAAGAGTGTTCATATGTAGTAAAAACCTGAAAATCCGTCCGTCTTAGTCATTTGTTATCGAATCGACTTAAAGCCAGATCGTCACATTGGCCGCTCTTCTCTCTGAAACGGTTGTACTTATCGTCTGCAAAGCTATGTCGCGTGCTGCGGTATGCGGAGACATTAAAATTACCATAGTAGAACACAGATGAAGCTTCTAAGTTGATGTAATAGCCAGTAAGTAGTAGTACAATTCAAGTTTTAGGTATCGATTATTGACTTTTTAGCTGGCTTTGGTGCCTTGGACATGAGCTAGGACCTTTAGATTCTGCATGAAAGGAGGACTAGCAGCCGAGTTGCACGGGAGGATGTGAAAAGTGTTCATATGTAGTAAAAACCTAGAAATCCGTCCGTTTTCGTAATTTGTTATCGAATCGACTTAAAGCCAGATCGACACATTGGCAGCTCTTCTCTCTGAAACGGTTGTACTTATCGACTTCAAAGGTATGTCGCGTGTTGCCGTAGGCGTAAACAGGAAAAGCACCATAGTAGAACACAGATGAAGCTTCTAAGTTGATGTAATAGCCAGTAAGAAGTAGTCCAATTCAAGATTTAGGTATCGATTATTGACTTTTTAGCTGGCTTTGGTGCCTTGGACATGTGCTAGGACCTTAATATTCTGCATGAAAGGAGGACTAGCAGCCGAGTTACATGGGGGAATGTGAAAAGTGTTCAAATGTAGTAAAAACCTGAGAAATACGTCAGTTTTCGTCATTTGTTATCGAATCGACTTAAAGCCAGATCGTCACATTGGCCGCTCTTCTCTCTGAAACGGTTGTACTTAATCGTCTGCAAAGCTATGTCGCGTGCTGCGGTATGCGGAGACACTAAAAGCACCATAGTAGAATACAGATTGAGCTTCTAAGTTGATGTAATACCCAGTAAGAAGTAGTAAAATTGAAGTTTTAGGTATCGATTATTGACTTTTTAGCTTTCTTTGGTGCCTTGGACATGAGCTAGTACCTTAACATTCTGCATGAAAGGAGGACTAGCAGCCGAGTTGCACGGGAGAATGTGAAAAGTGTTCATATGTAGTAAAAACCTTAGAAATCCGTCCGTTTTCGTCACTTGTTATCGAATCGACTTAAAGCCAGATTGCCACATTGGCCGCTCTTCTCTCTGAAACGCTTGTACCTATCGTCTGCAAAGCTATGTCGCGTGCTGCGGTATGCGGAGACACTAAAATCACCATAGTAGAACACAGATGAAGCATCTAAGTTGATGTAATAGCCAGTAAGAAATAATCCAATTAAAGTTTTAGGTATCGATTATTGACTTTTTAGCTGGCTTTGGTGCCTTGGACATGAGCTAGGACCTTAAGATTCTGCATGAAAGGAGGACTAGCAGCCGATTTGCACGGGAGAATGTGAAAAGTGTTCATATGTAGTAAAAACCTAAGAAATCCGTCCGTTTTCGTCATTTGTTATCGAATCTACTTAAAGCCAGATCGTCACAGTGGCCGCTCTTTTCTCTGAAACGCTTGTATTTATCGTCTGCAAAGCTATGTCGCGTGCTGCGGTATGCGGAGACACTAAAAGCACCATAGTAGAGCACATATGAAGCTTCTAAGTTGATGTAATCGCCAGTAAGAAGTAGTACAATTCAAATTTTCGGTATTGAATATTGACTTTTTAGCTGGCTTTGGTGCCTTGGACATGAGCTATCACATTAAGATTCTGCATAAAAGGAGGACTAGCAGCCGAGTTGCACGGGAGAATGTGAAAAGTGTTCATATGTAGTAAAAACCTGAGAAATACGTCCGTTTTCGTCATTTGTTATCGAATCGACTTAAAGCCAGATCGTCACATTGGCCGCTCTTCTCTCTGAAACGGTTGTACTTATCGATTGCAAAGCTATGTCGCGTGCTGAGGTATGCGGAGACACTAAAAGCACCATAGTAGAACACAGATGAAGCTTCTAAGTTGATGTAATAGCCAGTAAGAAGTAGTACAATTCAAGTTATAGGTATCGATTATTGACTTTTTAGCTGGCTTTGGTGCCTTGGACATGAGCTAGGACCTTAAGATTCTACATGAAAGGAGGACTAGCAGCCGAGTTGCACGGGAGAATGTGAATTGTGTTCATATGTAGTAAAAACCTGAGAAATACGTCCGTTTTCGTCATTTGTTATCGAATCGACTTAAAGCCAGATCGTCACATTGGCCGCTCTTCTCTCTGAAACGGTTGTACTTATCGATTGCAAAGCTATGTCGCGTGCTGCGGTATGCGGAGACACTAAAAGCACCATAGTAGAACACAGATGAGGCTTCTAAGTTGATGTAATAGCCAGTAAGAAGTAATACAATTCAAGTTTTAGGTATCGATTATTGACTTTTTAGCTGGCTTTGGTACCTTGGACATGAGCTAGGACCTTAAGATTCTGCATGAAAGGAGGACTAGCAGCCGAGTTGCACGGGAGAATGTGAATAGTGTTCATATGTAGTAAAAACCTGAGACATCCGTCCGTTTTCGTCATTTGTTATCGAACCGACTTAAAGCCAGATCGTCACATTGGCCGCTCTCCTCTCTGAAACGGTTGTACTTATCGTCTGCAAAGCTATGTCGCGTGCTGCGGTATGCGGAGACACTAAAATCACCATAGTAGAAAACAGATGAGGCTTCTAAGTTGATGGAATAGCCAGTAAGAAGTAATCCAATTCAAGTTTTAGGTATCGATTATTGACTTTTTAACTGGCTTTGGTACCTTGGACATAAGCTAGGACCTTAAGATTCTGCATGAAAGGAGGACTAGCAGCCGAGTTGCACGGGAGAATGTGAATAGTGTTCATATGTAGTAAAAACCTGAGACATCCTTCCGTTTTCGTCATTTGTTATCGAATCGACGTAAAGCCAGATCGTCACATTGGCCGCTCTTCTCTCTGAAACGGTTGTACTTATCGTCTGCAAAGCTATGTCGCGTGCTGCGGTATGCGGAGACAGTAAAAGCACCACAGTAGAACAAAGATGAAGCTTCTAAGTTGATGTAATAGCCAGGAAGAAGTAGTACAATTCAAGTTTTTGGTATCGATTATTGACTTTTTAGCTGGCTTTGGTGCCTTGGACATAAGCTAGGACCTTAAGATTCTGCATGAAAGGAGGACTAGCAGCCGAGTTGCACGGGAGAATGTGAAAAGTGTTCATATGTAGTAAAAACCTGAGAAATAGGTCCGTTTTCGTCATTTGTTATCGAACCGACTTAAAGCCAGATCGTCACATTGGCCGCTCTCCTCTCTGAAACGCTTGTACTTATCGTCTGCAAAGCTATGTCGCGTGCTGCGGTATGCGGAGACACTAAAATCACCATAGTAGAACACAGATGGGGCTTCTAAGTTGATGTAATAGCCAGTAAGAAGTAACACAATTCAAGTTTTAGGTATCGATTATTGACTTTTAGCTGGCTTTGGTACCTTGGACATGAGATAGCACCTTAAGATTCTGCATGAAAGGAGGACTAGCAGCCGAGTTGCACGGGAGAATGTGAATAGTGTTCATATGTAGTAAAAACCTGAGACATCCGTCCGTTTTCGTCATTTGTTATCGAATCGACTTAAAGCCAGATCGTCACATTGGCCGCTCTTCTCTCTGAAACGGTTGTACTTCTCGTCTGCAAAGCTATGTCGCGTGCTGCGGTATGCTGAGACACTAAAAGCACCATAGTAGAACACAGATGAAGCTTCTAAGTTGATGTAATAGCCAGGAAGAAGTAGTACAATTCAAGTTTTAGGTATCGATTTTTGACTTTTTAGCTGGCTTTGGTGCCTTGGACATGAGCTAGGACCTTATGATTCTGCATGAAAGGAGGACTAGCAGCCGATTTGCACGGGAGAATGTGAAAAGTGTTCATATGTAGTATTAACCTGAGAAATCCGTCCGTTTTCGTCATTTGTTATCGAATCGACTTAAAGCCAGATCGTCACATTGGCCGCTCTTCTCTCTGAAACGGTTGTACTTATCGTCTGCAAAGCTATGTCGCGTGCTGCGGTATGCGGAGACACTAAAATCACCATAGTAGAACACAGATGAAGCTTCTAAGTTGATGTAATAGCCAGTAAGAAGTAGTACAATTCAAGTTTTAGGTATTGATTATTGACTTTTTAGCTTTCTTTGGTGCCTTGGACAAGAGCTAGGACCTTAAGATTCTGCATGAATGGAGGATTAGCAGCGCAGTTGCATGGGAGAATGTAAAAAGTGTTCATATGTAGTAAAAACCTGAGACATCCGTCCGTTTTCGTCATTTGTTATCGAACAGACTTAAAGCCAGATCGTCACATTGGGCGCTCTTCTCTCAGAAACGGTTGTACTTATCGTCTGCAAAGCTATGTCCCGTGCTGCGGTATTCTGAAACACTAAAAGCACCATAGTAGAACACAGATGAAGCTTCTAAGTTGATGTAATAGCCAGGAAGAAGTAGTATAATTCAAGTTTTAGGTATGGTTTAAGACTTTATAGCTGGCTTTGGTGCCCTCGACATGAGCTAGGACCTTAACATTCTCCATGAAAGGAGGACTAGCAGCTTATTTGCACGGGAGAATGTGAAAAGTGTTCATATGTAGTAAAAACCTGAGAAACACGTCAGTTTTCGTCATTTGTTATCGAATCGACTTAAAGCCAGATCGTCACATTAGCCGCTCTTCTCTCTGAAACGGTTGTACTAATCGATTTCGTAGCTATGTCGCGTGCTGCGGTATGCGGAGACACTAAAAGCAGCATAATAGAACACAGATGAAGCTTCTAAGTTAATGTAATAGCCAGTAAGAAGTAGTACAATTCAAGTTTTAGGTATCGATTATTGACTTTTTAGCTGGCTTTGGTGCCTTGGAAATGAGCTCGGACCTTAACATTCTGCATGAAAGGAGGACTAGCAGCCGAGTTGCACGGGAGAATGTGAAATGTGTTCATATGTAGTAAAAACATGAGAAATCCGTCCGTTTTCGTCATTTGTTATCGAATCGACTTAAAGCCAGATCGTCACATTGGCCGCCCTTCTCTCTGAAAAAGTTGTACTTATCGTCTGCAAAGCTATGTCGCGTGCTGCGGTATGCGGACACACTAAAAGCACCATAGTAGAACACAGATGAAGCTTCTAAGTTGATGTAATAGCCAGTAAGAAGTAGTACAATTCAAGTTTTAGGTATCGGTTATTGACTTTTTACCCTTCTTTGGTGCCTTGGACATGAGCTAGGAACTTAACATTTCTATGAAAGGAGGACTAGCAGCCGAGTTGCACGGGAGAATGTGAAAAGTGTTCATATGTAGTAAAAACCTGAAAATCCGTCCGTTTTCGTCATTTGTTATCGAATCGACTTAAAGCCAGATCGTCACATTGGCCGCTCTTCTCTCTGAAACGGTTGTACTTATCGTCTGCAAAGCTATGTCGCGTGCTGCGGTATGTGGAGACATTAAAATCACCATAGTAGAACACAGATGAAGCTTCTAAGTTGATGTAATAGCCAGTAAGTAGTAGTACAATTCAAGTTTTAGGTATCGATTATTGACTTTTTAGCTGGCTTTGGTGCCTTGGACATGAGCTAGGACCTTTAGATTATGCATGAAAGGAGGACTAGCAGCCGAGTTGCACGGGAGAATGTGAAAAGTGTTCATATGTAGTAAAAACCTGAGAAATCCGTCCGTTTTGGTCATTTGTTATCGAATCGACTTCAAGCCAGTTCGTCTCATTGGCCACTCTTCTCTCTGCAAAAGTTGTACTTATCGTCTGCAAAGCTATGTCGCGTGCTGCGGTATGCGGACACACTAAAAGTACCATAGTAGAACACAGATGAAGCTTCTAAGTTGATGTAATAGCCAGTAAGAAGTAGTACAATTAAAGTTTTAGGTATCGGTTATTGACTTTTTACCCTTCTTTGGTGCCTTGGATATGAGCTAGGAAATTAAGATTTTGCATGAAGGAGGACTAGCAGCCGAGTTGCACGGTAGAATGTGAAAAGTGTTCATATGTAGTAAAAACCTGAGAAATCCGTCCGTTTTCGTCATTTGTTATCGAATCGACTTAAAGCCAGATCGTCTCATTGGCCGCTCTTCTCTCTGAAACGGTTGTACTTATCGTCTGCAAAGCTATGTCGCGTGCTGCGGTATGCTGAGACACTAAAAGCACCATAGTAGAACACATATGAAGCTTCTAAGTTGATGTAATAGCCAGTAAGAAGTAGTACAATTGAAGTTTTAGGTATTGAATATTGACTTTTTAGCTGGCTTTGGTGCCTTGGACTTGAGCTAGGACCTTAAGATTCTGCATGAAAGGAGGACTAGCAGCCGAGTTGCACGGGAGAATGTGAAAAGTGTTCATATGTAGTAAAAACCTGAGAAATCGGTCCGTTTTCGTTATTTGGTATCGAACCGACGTAAAGCCAGATCGTCACATTGGCCGCTCTTCTCTCTGAAACGGTTGTACTTATCGTCTGCAAAGCTATGTCGCGTGCTGCGGTATGTGGAGACATTAAAATCACCATAGTAGAACACAGATGAAGCTTCTAAGTTGATGTAATAGCCAGTAAGTAGTAGTACAATTCAAGTTTTAGGTATCGATTATTGACTTTTTAGCTGGCTTTGGTGCCTTGGACATGAGCTAGGACCTTTAGATTATGCATGAAAGGAGGATTAGCAGCGGAGTTGCACGGGAGAATGTGAAAAGTGATCATATGAAGTAAAAACCTGAGACATCCGTCCGTTTTCGTCATTTGTTATCGAATCGACTTAAGGCCAGATCGTCACATTGGCCGCTCTTCTCTCTGAAACGGTTGTACTTATCGTCTGCAAAGCTATGTCGCGTGCTGCGGTATGCGGAGACAGTAAAAGCACCATAGTAGTACACAGATGAAGCTTCTAAGTTAATGTAATAGCCAGTAAGATATAGTAGAATTCAAGTTTTAGGTATCGATTATTGACTTTTTAGCTGGCTTTGGTGCCTTGGACATGAGCTAGGACCTTAAGATTCTGCATGAAAGGAGGATTAGCAGCGGAGTTGCACGGGAGAATATGAAAAGTGTTCATATGTAGCAAAGACCTAGAAATCCGTCCGTTTTCGTCATTTGTTATCGAATCGACTTAAAGCCAGATCGTCACATTGGCCGCTCTTCTCTCTGAAACGGTTGTACTTATCGTCTGTAAAGCTATGTCGCGTGCTGAGGTATGCGGAGACACTAAAATCACCATAGTAGAACACAGATGAAGCTTCTATGTTGATGTAATAGCCAGTAAGTAGTAGTACAATTCAAGTTTTAGGTATCGATTATTGACTTTTTAGCTGGCTTTGGTGCCTTGGACATGAGCTAGGACCTTAAGATTCTGCATGAAAGGAGGACCAGCAGCCGAGTTGCACGGGAGAGTGTGAAAAGTGTTCATATGTAGTAAAAACCTGAGAAATCCGTCCGTTTTCTTCATTTGTTATCGAATCGACTTAAAGCCAGATCGTCACATTGGCCGCTCTTCTCTCTGAAACGGTTGTACTAATCGTCTGCAAAGCTATGTCGCGTGCTGCGGTATGCGAAGACACTAAAAGCACCATAGTAGAACACAGATGAAGCTTCTAATTTGATGTAATAGCCAGTAAGAAGTAGTACAATTCAAGGTTTAGGTATTGATTATTGACTTTTTAGCTGGCTTTGGTGCTTTGGACATGAGCTAGGACCTTATGATTCTGCATGAAAGGAGGACTAGCAGCCGAGTTGCACAGGAGAGTTTGAAAAGTTTTCATCTGTAGTAAAAACCTGAGAAATCCGTCGTCTTCATCATTTGTTATCGAATCTACTTAAAGCCAGATCGTCACAGTGGCCGCTCTTCTCTCTGAAACGCTTGTACTTATCGTCTGCAATGCTATGTCGCGTGCTGCGGTATGCGGAGACACTAAAAGCACCATAGTAGAACACAGATGAAGCTTCTAAGTTGATGTAATAGGCAGTAAGAAGTAGTACAATTCAAATTTTAGGTATCGGTTAATGACGTTTTAGCCGGCTTTGGTTCCTTGGACGTGAGCTACGACCATATGAATCTGCATGAAAGGAGGACTAGCAGCCGAGTTGCACGGGAAAATGTGAAAAGTGTTCAAATGTAGTAAAAACCTGAGAAATCCGTCCGTTTTCGTCATTTGTTATCGAATCGACTTAAAGCCAGATCGTCACATTGGCCGCTCTTCTCTCTGAAACGGTTGTACTTCTCGTCTGCAAAGCTATGTCGCGCTCTGCGATATGCGGAGACCGTAAAAGCACCATAGTAGAACACAGATGAAGCTTCTAAGTTGATGTAATAGCCAGTAAGATATAGTACAATTCAAGTTTTAGGTATCGATTATTGACTTTTTAGATGGCTTTGGTGCGTTGGACATGAGCTAGGACCTTAAGATTGTGCATGAAAGATGGATTAGCAGCGGAGTTGCATTGGAGAATATGAAAAGTGTTCATATGTAGTAAAAACCTAGAAATCCGTCCGTTTTCGTCATTTGTTATAGAATCGACTTAAAGCCAGATCGTCACATTGGCCGCTATTCTCTCTGAAACGCTTGTACTTATCGTCTGCAAAGCTATGTCGCGTGCTGCGGTATTCTGAAACACTAAAAGCACCATAGTAGAACACAGATGAAGCTTCTAAGTTGATGTAATAGCCAGGAAGCAGTAGTATAATTCAAGTTTTAGGTAGGATTAAGACTTTATAGCTGGCTTTGGTGCCCTCGACATGAGCTAGGACCTTAACATTCTGCATGAAAGGAGGACTAGCAGCTTATTTGCACGGGAGAATGTGAAAAGTGTTCATATGTAGTAAAAACCTGAGAAACACGTCAGTTTTCGTCATTTGTTATCGAATCGACTTAAAGCCAGATCGTCACATTGGCCGCTCTTCTCTCTGAAACGGTTGTACTAATCGATTTCGTAGCTATGTCGCGTGCTGCGGTATGCGGAGACACTAAAAGCAGCATAATAGAACACAGATGACGCTTCTAAGTTGATGTAACAGCCAGGATGAAGTAGTACAATTCATGTTTTAGGTATCGATTATTGACTTTTTAGCTGGCTTTGGTGCCTTGGAAATGAGCTCGGACCTTAACATTCTGCATGAAAGGAGGACTAGCAGCCGAGGTGCACGGGAGAATGTGAAATGTGTTCATATGTAGTAAAAACCTGAGAAATCCGTCCGTTTTCGTCATTTGTTATCGAATCGACTTTAAGCCAGATCGTCACATTGGCCGCTCTTCTCTCTGAAAAAGTCGTACTTATCGTCTGCAAAGCTATGTCGCGTGCTGCGGTATGCGGACACACTAAAAGCACCATAGTAGAACACAGATGAAGCTTCTAAGTTGATGTAATAGCCAGGAAGAAGTAGTACAATTCAAGTTTTAGGTATCGATTATTGACTTTTTAGCTGGCTTTGGTGCCTTGGACATGAGCTAGGACCTTATGATTCTGCTTGAAAGGAGGACTAGCAGCCGATTTGCACGGGAGAATGTGAAAAGTGTTCATATGTAGTATTAACCTGAGAAATCCGTCCGTTTTCGTCATTTGTTATCGAATCGACTTAAAGCCAGATCGTCACATTGGCCGCTCTTCTCTCTGAAACGGTTGTACTTATCGTCTGCAAAGCTATGTCGCGTGCTGCGGTATGCGGAGACACTAAAATCACCATAGTAGAACACAGATGAAGCTTCTAAGTTGATGTAATAGCAAGTAAGAAGTAGTACAATTCAAGTTTTAGGTATTGATTATTGACTTTTTAGCTGGCTTTGGTGCCTTGGACATGAGCTAGGACCTTAAGATTCTGCATGAATGGAGGATTAGCAGCGCAGTTGCATGGGAGAATGTGAAAAGTGTTCATATGTAGTAAAAACCTGAGACATCCGTCCGTTTTCAACATTTGTTATCGAACAGACTTAAAGCCAGATCGTCACATTGGGCGCTCTTCTCTCTGAAACGGTTGTACTTATCGTCTGCAAAGCTATGTCCCGTGCTGCGGTATTCTGAAACACTAAAAGCACCATAGTAGAACACAGATGAAGCTTCTAAGTTGATGTAATAGCCAGGAAGATGTAGTATAATTCAAGTTTTAGATATGGTTTAAGACTTTATAGCTGGCTTTGGTGCCCTCGACATGAGCTAGGACCTTAACATTCTGCATGAAAGGAGGACTAGCAGCTTATTTGCACGGGAGAATGTGAAAAGTGTTCATATGTAGTAAAAACCTGAGAAACACGTCAGTTTTCGTCATTTGTTATCGAATCGACTTAAAGCCAGATCGTCACATTAGCCGCTCTTCTCTCTGAAACGGTTGTACTAATCGATTTCGTAGCTATGTCGCGTGCTGCGGTATGCGGAGACACTAAAAGCAGCATAATAGAACACAGATGAAGCTTCTAAGTTAATGTAATAGCCAGTAAGAAGTAGTACAATTCAAGTTTTAGGTATCGATTATTGACTTTTTAGCTGGCTTTGGTGCCTTGGAAATGAGCTCGGACCTTAACATTCTGCATGAAAGGAGGACTAGCAGCCGAGTTGCACGGGAGAATGTGAAATGTGTTCATATGTAGTAAAAACATGAGAAATCCGTCCGTTTTCGTCATTTGTTATCGAATCGACTTAAAGCCAGATCGTCACATTGGCCGCCCTTCTCTCTGAAAAAGTTGTACTTATCGTCTGCAAAGCTATGTCGCGTGCTGCGGTATGCGGACACACTAAAAGCACCATAGTAGAACACAGATGAAGCTTCTAAGTTGATGTAATAGCCAGTAAGAAGTAGTACAATTCAAGTTTTAGGTATCGGTTATTGACTTTTTACCCTTCTTTGGTGCCTTGGACATGAGCTAGGAACTTAACATTTTTCATGAAAGGAGGACTAGCAGCCGAGTTGCACGGGAGAATGTGAAAAGTGTTCATATGTAGTAAAAACCTGAAAATCCGTCCGTTTTCGTCATTTGTTATCGAATCGACTTAAAGCCAGATCGTCACATTGGCCGCTCTTCTCTCTGAAACGGTTGTACTTATCGTCTGCAAAGCTATGTCGCGTGCTGCGGTATGTGGAGACATTAAAATCACCATAGTAGAACACAGATGAAGCTTCTAAGTTGATGTAATAGCCAGTAAGTAGTAGTACAGTTCAAGTTTTAGGTATCGATTATTGACTTTTTACCCTTCTTTGGTGCCTTGGACATGAGCTAGGAAATTAAGATTTTGCATGAAGGAGGACTAGCAGCCGAGTTGCACGGTAGAATGTGAAAAGTGTTCATATGTAGTAAAAACCTGAGAAATCCGTCCGTTTTCGTCATTTGTTATCGAATCGACTTAAAGCCAGATCGTCACATTGGCCGCTCTTCTCTCTGAAACGGTTGTACTTATCGTCTGCAAAGCTATGTCGCGTGCTGCGGTATGCTGAGACACTAAAAGCACCATAGTAGAACACATATGAAGCTTCTAAGTTGATGTAATAGCCAGTAAGAAGTAGTACAATTGAAGTTTTAGGTATTGAATATTGACTTTTTAGCTGGCTTTGGTGCCTTGGACTTGAGCTAGGACCTTAAGATTCTGCATGAAAGGAGGACTAGCAGCCGAGTTGCACGGGAGAATGTGAAAAGTGTTCATATGTAGTAAAAACCTGAGAAATCTGTCCGTTTTCGTTATTTGGTATCGAACCGACTTAAAGCCAGATCGTCACATTGGCCGCTCTTCTCTCTGAAACGGTTGTACTTATCGTCTGCAAAGCTATGTCGCGTGCTGCGGTATGTGGAGACATTAAAATCACCATAGTAGAACACAGATGAAGCTTCTAAGTTGATGTAATAGCCAGTAAGTAGTAGTACAATTCAAGTTTTAGGTATCGATTATTGACTTTTTAGCTGGCTTTGGTGCCTTGGACATGAGCTAGGACCTTTAGATTATGCATGAAAGGAGGATTAGCGGCGGAGTTGCACGGGAGAATGTGAAAAGTGATCATATGAAGTAAAAACCTGAGACATCCGTCCGTTTTCGTCATTTGTTATCGAATCGACTTAAGGCCAGATCGTCACATTGGCCGCTCTTCTCTCTGAAACGGTTGTACTTATCGTCTGCAAAGCTATGTCGCGTGCTGCGGTATGCGGAGACATTAAAATCACCATAGTAGAACACAGATGAAGCTTCTAAGTTAATGTAATTGCCAGTAAGATATAGTAGAATTCAAGTTTTAGGTATCGATTATTGACTTTTTAGCTGGCTTTGGTGCCTTGGACATGAGCTAGGACCTTAAGATTCTGCATGAAAGGAGGATTAGCAGCGGAGTTGCACGGGAGAATATGAAAAGTGTTCATATGTAGCAAAGACCTAGAAATCCGTCCGTTTTCGTCATTTGTTATCGAATCGACTTAAAGCCAGATCGTCACATTGGCCGCTCTTCTCTCTGAAACGGTTGTACTTATCGTCTGTAAAGCTATGTCGCGTGCTGAGGTATGCGGAGACACTAAAATCACCATAGTAGAACACAGATGAAGCTTCTATGTTGATGTAATAGCCAGTAAGTAGTAGTACAATTCAAGTTTTAGGTATCGATTATTGACTTTTTAGCTGGCTTTGGTGCCTTGGACATGAGCTAGGACCTTAAGATTCTGCATGAAAGGAGGACCAGCAGCCGAGTTGCACGGGAGAGTGTGAAAAGTGTTCATATGTAGTAAAAACCTGAGAAATCCGTCCGTTTTCTTCATTTGTTATCGAATCGACTTAAAGCCAGATCGTCACATTGGCCGCTCTTCTCACTGAAACGGTTGTACTAATCGTCTGCAAAGCTATGTCGCGTGCTGCGGTATGCGAAGACACTAAAAGCACCATAGTAGAACACAGATGAAGCTTCTAAGTTGATGTAATAGCCAGTAAGAATTAGTACAATTCAAGGTTTAGGTATTGATTATTGACTTTTTATCTGGCTTTGGTGCTTTGGACATGAGCTAGGACCTTATGATTCTGCATGAAAGGAGGACTAGCAGCCGAGTTGCACAGGAGAGTTTGAAAAGTTTTCATCTGTAGTAAAAACCTGAGAAATCCGTCGTCTTCATCATTTGTTATCGAATCTACTTAAAGCCAGATCGTCACAGTGGCCGCTCTTCTCTCTGAAACGCTTGTACTTATCGTCTGCAATGCTATGTCGCGTGCTGCGGTATGCGGAGACACTAAAAGCACCATAGTAGAACACAGATGAAGCTTCTAAGTTGATGTAATAGGCAGTAAGAGGTAGTACAATTCAAATTTTAGGTATCGGTTAATGACGTTTTAGCCGGCTTTGGTGCCTTGGACGTGAGCTACGACCATATGAATCTGCATGAAAGGAGGACTAGCAGCCGAGTTGCACGGGAAAATGTGAAAAGTGTTCAAATGTAGTAAAAACCTGAGAAATCCGTCCGTTTTCGTCATTTGTTATCGAATCGACTTAAAGCCAGATCGTCACACTGGCCGCTCTTCTCTCTGAAACGGTTGTACTTCTCGTCTGCAAAGCTATGTCGCGCTCTGCGATATGCGGAGACCGTAAAAGCACCATAGTAGAACACAGATGAAGCTTCTAAGTTGATGTAATAGCCAGTAAGATATAGTACAATTCAAGTTTTAGGTATCGATTATTGACTTTTTAGATGGCTTTGGTGCGTTGGACATGAGCTAGGACCTTAAGATTGTGCATGAAAGATGGATTAGCAGCGGAGTTGCATTGGAGAATATGAAAAGTGTTCATATGTAGTAAAAACCTAGAAATCCGTCCGTTTTCGTCATTTGTTATAGAATCGACTTAAAGCCAGATCGTCACATTGGCCGCTATTCTCTCTGAAACGCTTGTACTTATCGTCTGCAAAGCTATGTCGCGTGCTGCGGTATTCTGAAACACTAAAAGCACCATAGTAGAACACAGATGAAGCTTCTAAGTTGATGTAATAGCCAGGAAGAAGTAGTATAATTCAAGTTTTAGGTAGGATTAAGACTTTATAGCTGGCTTTGGTGCCCTCGACATGAGCTAGGACCTTAACATTCTGCATGAAAGGGGGACTAGCAGCTTATTTGCACGGGAGAATGTGAAAAGTGTTCATATGTAGTAAAAACCTGAGAAACACGTCAGTTTTCGTCATTTGTTATCGAATCGACTTAAAGCCAGATCGTCACATTGGCCGCTCTTCTCTCTGAAACGGTTGTACTAATCGATTTCGTAGCTATGTCGCGTGCTGCGGTATGCGGAGACACTAAAAGCAGCATAATAGAACACAGATGACGCTTCTAAGTTGATGTAATAGCCAGGATGAAGTAGTACAATTCATGTTTTAGGTATCGATTATTGACTTTTTAGCTGGCTTTGGTGCCTTGGAAATGAGCTCGGACCTTAACATTCTGCATGAAAGGAGGACTAGCAGCCGAGTTGCACGGGAGAATGTGAAATGTGTTCATATGTAGTAAAAACCTGAGAAATCCGTCCGTTTTCGTCATTTGTTATCGAATCGACTTCAAGCCAGATCGTCTCATTGGCCACTCTTCTCTCTGCAAAAGTTGTACTTATCGTCTGCAGAGCTATGTCGCGTGCTGCGGTATGCGGACACACTAAAAGCACCATAGTAGAACACAGATGAAGCTTCTAAGTTGATGTAATAGCCAGTAAGAAGTAGTACAATTAAAGTTTTAGGTATCGGTTATTGACTTTTTACCCTTCTTTGGTGCCTTGGACATGAGCTAGGAAATTAAGATTTTGCATGAAGGAGGACTAGCAGCCGAGTTGGACGGGAGAATGTGAAAAGTGTTCATATGTAGTAAAAACCTGAGAAATCCGTCCGTTTTCGTCATTTGTTATCGAATCGACTTAAAGCCAGATCGTCACACTGGCCGCTCTTCTCTCTGAAACGGTTGTACTTCTCGTCTGCAAAGCTATGTCGCGCTCTGCGGTATGCGGAGACCGTAAAAGCACCATAGTAGAACACAGATGAAGCTTCTAAGTTGATGTAATAGCCAGTAAGATATAGTACAATTCAAGTTTTAGGTATCGATTATTGACTTTTTAGATGGCTTTGGTGCGTTGGACATGAGCTAGAACCTTAAGATTGTGCATGAAAGATGGATTAGCAGCGGAGTTGCATTGGAGAATATGAAAAGTGTTCATATGTAGTAAAAACCTAGAAATCCGTCCGTTTTCGTCATTTGTTATAGAATCGACTTAAAGCCAGATCGTCACATTGGCCGCTATTCTCTCTGAAACGCTTGTACTTATCGTCTGCAAAGCTATGTCGCGTGCTGCGGTATTCTGAAACACTAAAAGCACCATAGTAGAACACAGATGAAGCTTCTAAGTTGATGTAATAGCCAGGAAGAAGTAGTATAATTCAAGTTTTAGGTAGGATTAAGACTTTATAGCTGGCTTTGGTGCCCTCGACATGAGCTAGGACCTTAACATTCTGCATGAAAGGGGGACTAGCAGCTTATTTGCACGGGAGAATGTGAAAAGTGTTCATATGTAGTAAAAACCTGAGAAACACGTCAGTTTTCGTCATTTGTTATCGAATCGACTTAAAGCCAGATCGTCACATTGGCCGCTCTTCTCTCTGAAACGGTTGTACTAATCGATTTCGTAGCTATGTCGCGTGCTGCGGTATGCGGAGACACTAAAAGCAGCATAATAGAACACAGATGACGCTTCTAAGTTGATGTAATAGCCAGGATGAAGTAGTACAATTCAAGTTTTAAGTATTTAATATTGACTTTTTAGCTGGCT
Source organism: Schistocerca gregaria (assembly GCF_023897955.1). Taxonomy (NCBI): domain Eukaryota; kingdom Metazoa; phylum Arthropoda; class Insecta; order Orthoptera; family Acrididae; genus Schistocerca; species Schistocerca gregaria. The sequence goes on from NC_064925.1 coordinate 581,812,967, forward strand.
TTGGTGCCTTGGACTTGAGCTAGGACCTTAAGATTCTGCATGAAAGGAGGACTAGCAGCCGAGGTGCACGGGAGAATGTGAAAAGTGTTCATATGTAGTAAAAACCTGAGAAATCCGTCCGTTTTCGTCATTTGTTATCGAATCGACTTAAAGCCAGATCGTCACATTGGCCGCTCTTCTCTCTGAAAAAGTCGTACTTATCGTCTGCAAAGCTATGTCGCGTGCTGCGGTATGCGGACACACTAAAAGCACCATAGTAGAACACAGATGAAGCTTCTAAGTTGATGTAATAGCCAGTAAGAAGTAGTACAATTAAACTTTTAGGTATCGGTTATTGACTTTTTACCCTTCTTTGGTGCCTTGGACATGAGCTAGGAACTTAACATTTTTCATGAAAGGAGGACTAGCAGCCGAGTTGCACGGGAGAATGTGAAAAGTGTTCATATGTAGTAAAAACCTGAAAATCCGTTCGTTTTCGTCATTTGTTATCGAATCGACTTAAAGCCAGATCGTCACATTGGCCGCTCTTCTCTCTGAAACGGTTGTACTTATCGACTGCAAAGCTATGTCGCGTGCTGCGGTATGCGGAGACATTAAAATCACCATAGTAGAACACAGATGAAGCTTCTAAGTTGATGTAGTAGCCAGTAAGTAGTAGTACAATTCAAGTTTTAGGTATCGATTATTGACTTTTTAGCTGGCTTTGGTGCCTTGGACATGAGCTAGGACCTTTAGATTCTGCATGAAAGGAGGACTAGCAGCCGAGTTGCACGGGAGAATGTGAAAAGTGTTCATATGTAGTTAAAACCTGAGAAATCCGTCCGTTTTCGTCATTTGTTATCGAATCGACTTAAAGCCAGATCGTCACATTGGCAGCTCTTCCCTCTGAAACGGTTGTACTTATCGTCTTCAAAGGTATGTCGCGTGTTGCCGTAGGCGGAAACAGGAAAAGCACCATAGTAGAACACAGATGAAGCTTCTAAGTTGATGTAATAGCCAGTAAGAAGTAATCCAATTCAAGTTTTAGGTATCGATTATTGACTTTTTAGCTGGCTTTGGTGCCTTGGACATTAGCTAGGACCTTAAGATTCTGCATGAAAGGAGGACTAGCAGCCGATTTGCACGGGAGAATGTGAAAAGTGTTCATATGTAGTAAAAACCTGAGAAATCCGTCCGTTTTCGTCATTTATTATCGAATCTACTTAAAGCCAGATCGTCACAGTGGCCGCTCTTTTCTCTGAAACGCTTGTACTTATCGTCTGCAAAGCTATGTCGAATGCTGCGGTATGCGGAGACACTAAAAGCACCGTAGTAGAACACATATGAAGCTTCTAAGTTGATGTAATAGCCAGTAAGAAGTAGTACAATTCAAGTTTTAGGTATTGAATATTGACTTTTTAGCTGGCTTTGGTGCCTTGGACATGAGCTATCACCTTAAGATTCTGCATAAAAGGAGGACTAGCAGCCGAGTTGCACGGGAGAATGTGAAAAGTGTTCATATGTAGTAAAAACCTGAGAAATCGGTCCGTTTTCGTCATTTGTTATCGAACCGACTTAAAGCAAGATCGTCACATTGGCCGCTCTTCTCTCTGAAACGGTTGTACTTATCGTCTGCAAAGCTATGTCGCGTGCTGCGGTATGCGGAGACACTAAAATCACCATAGTAGAACACAGATGAAGCTTCTAAGTTGATGTAATAGCCAGTAAGAAGTAGTACAATTCAAGTTTTAGGTATCGATTATTGACTTTTTAGCTGGCTTTGGTGCCTTGGACATGAGCTAGGACCTTAAGATTCTGCATGAAAGGAGGACTAGCAGCCGAGTTGCACGGGAGAATGTGAAAAGTGTTCATATGTAGTAAAAACCTGAGAAATCCGTCCGTTTTGGTCATTTGTTATCGAATCGACTTCAAGCCAGATCGTCTCATTGGCCACTCTTCTCTCTGCAAAAGTTGTACTTATCGTCTGCAGAGCTATGTCGCGTGCTGCGGTATGCGGACACACTAAAAGCACCATAGTAGAACACAGATGAAGCTTCTAAGTTGATGTAATAGCCAGTAAGAAGTAGTACAATTAAAGTTTTAGGTATCGGTTATTGACTTTTTACCCTTCTTTGGTGCCTTGGACATGAGCTAGGAAATTAAGATTTTGCATGAAGGAGGACTAGCAGCCGAGTTGGACGGGAGAATGTGAAAAGTGTTCATATGTAGTAAAAACCTGAGAAATCCGTCCGTTTTCGTCATTTGTTATCGAATCGACTTAAAGCCAGATCGTCACATTGGCCGCTCTTCTCTCTGAAACGGTTGCACTTATCGTCTGCAAAGCTATGTCGCGTGCTGCGGTATGCTGAGACACTAAAAGCACCATAGTAGAACACAGATGAAGCTTCTAAGTTGATGTAATAGCCAGTAAGAAGTAATCCAATTCAAGTTTTAGGTATCGATTATTGACTTTTTAGCTGGCTTTGGTGCCTTGGACATGAGCTAGGACCTTAAGATTCTGCATGAAAGGAGGACTAGCAGCCGATTTGCACGGGAGAATGTGAAAAGTGTTCATATGTAGTAAAAACCTTAGAAATCCGTCCGTTTTCGTCATTTGTTATCGAATCGACTTAAAGCCAGATCGTCACAGTGGCCGCTCTTTTCTCTGAAACGCTTGTACTTATCGTCTGCAAAGCTATGTCGAATGCTGCGGTATGCGGAGACACTAAAAGCACCATAGTAGAACACATATGAAGCTTCTAAGTTGATGTAATAGCCAGTAAGAAGTAGTACAATTCAAGTTTTAGGTATTGAATATTGACTTTTTAGCTGGCTTTGGTGCCTTGGACATGAGCTATCACCTTAAGATTCTGCATAAAAGGAGGACTAGCAGCCGAGTTGCACTGGAGAATGTGAAAAGTGTACATATGTAGTAAAGACCTGAGAAATCGGTCCGTTTTTGGTCATTTGTTATCGAACCGACTTAAAGCAAGATCGTCACATTGGCCGCTCTTCTCTCTGAAACGGTTGTACTTATCGTCTGCAAAGTTATGTCGCGTGCTGCGGTATGCGGAGACACTAAAATCACCATAGTAGAACACAGATGTAGCTTCTAAGTTGATGTAATAGCCAGTAAGAAGTAGTACAATTCAAGTTTTAGGTATCGATTATTGACTTTTTAGCTGGCTTTGGTGCCTTGGACATGAGCTAGGACCCTAAGATTCTGCATGAAAGGAGGACTAGCAGCCGAGTTGCACGGGAGAATGTGAAAAGTGTTCATATGTAGTAAAAACCTGAGAAATCCGTCCGTTTTGGTCATTTGTTATCGAATCGACTTCAAGCCAGATCGTCTCATTGGCCACTCTTCTCTCTGCAAAAGTTGTACTTATCGTCTGCAAAGCTATGTCGCGTGCTGCGGTATGCGGACACACTAAAAGCACCATAGTAGAACACAGATGAAGCTTCTAAGTTGATGTAATAGCCAGCAAGAAGTAGTACAATTAAAGTTTTAGGTATCGGTTATTGACTTTTTACCCTTCTTTGGTGCCTTGGACATGAGCTAGGAAATTAAGATTTTGCATGAAGGAGGACTAGCAGCCGAGTTGCACCTGAGAAATCCGTCCGTTTTGGTCATTTGTTATCGAATCGACTTCAAGCCAGATCGTCTCATTGGCCACTCTTCTCTCTGCAAAAGTTGTCCTTATCGTCTGCAAAGCTATGTCGCGTGCTGTGGTATGCGGACACACTAAAAGCACCATAGTAGAACACAGATGAAGCTTCTAAGTTGATGTAATAGCCAGTAAGAAGTAGTACAATTAAAGTTTTAGGTATCGGTTATTGACTTTTTACCCTTCTTTGGTGCCTTGGACATCAGCTAGGAAATTAAGATTTTGCATGAAGGAGGACTAGCAGCCGAGCTGCACGGGAGAATGTGAAAAGTGTTCATATGTAGTAAAAACCTGAGAAATCCGTCCGTTTTCGTCATTTGTTATCGAATCGACTTAAAGCCAGATCGTCACATTGGCCGCTCTTCTCTCTGAAACGGTTGTACTTATCGTCTGCAAAGCTATGTGGCGTGCTGCGGTATGCTGAGACACTAAAAGCACCATAGTAGAACACAGATGAAGCTTCTAAGTTGATGTAATAGCCAGTAAGAAGTAGTACAATTAAAGTTTTAAGTATTTAATATTGACTTTTTAGCTGGCTTTGGTGCCTTGGTCTTGAGCTAGGACCTTAAGATTCTGCATGAAAGGAGGACTAGCAGCCGAGTTGCACGGGAGAATGTGAAAAGTTTTCATATGTAGTAAAAACCTGAGAAATCGTTCCGTTTTCGTTATTTGGTATCAAACCGACTTAAAGCCAGATCGTCACATTGGCAGCTCTTCTCTCTGAAACGGTTGTACTTATCGTCTGCAAAGCTATGTCGCGTGCTGCGGTATGCGCAGACACTAGAATCACCATAGTAGAACACAGATGAGGCTTCTAAGTTGATGTAATAGCCAGTAAGAAGTAATCCAATTCAAGTTTTAGGTATCGATTATTGACTTTTTAGCTGGCTTTGGTGCCTTGGACATGAGCTAGGACCTTAAGATTCTGCATGAAAGGAGGACTAGCAGCAGATTTGCACGGGAGAATGTGAAAAGTGTTCATATGTAGTAAAAACCTGAGAAATCCGTCCGTTTTCGTCATTTGTTATCGAATCTACTTAAAGCCAGATCGTCACAGTGGCCGCTCTTTTCTCTGAAACGCTTGTACTTATCGTCTGCAAAGCTATGTCGAATGCTGCGGTATGCGGAGACACTAAAAGCACCATAGTAGAACACATATGAAGCTTCTAAGTTGATGTAATAGCCAGTAAGAAGTAGTACAATTCAAGTTTTAGGTATTGAATATTGACTTTTTAGCTGGCTTTGGTGCCTTGGACATGAGCTATCACCTTAAGATTCTGCATAAAAGGAGGACTAGCAGCCGAGTTGCACGGGAGAATGTGAAAAGTGTTCATATGTAGTAAAAACCTGAGAAATCCGTCCGTTTTCGTCATTTGTTATCGAACCGACTTAAAGCAAGATCGTCACATTGGCCGCTCTTCTCTCTGAAACGGTTGTACTTATCCTCTGCAAAGCTATGTCGCGTGCTGCGGTATGCGGAGACACTAAAATCACCATAGTAGAACACAGATGAAGCTTCTAAGTTGATGTAATAGCCAGTAAGATGTAGTACAATTCAAGTTTTAGGTATCGATTATTGACTTTTTAGCTGGCTTTGGTGCCTTGGACATGAGCTAGGACCTTTAGATTCTGCATGAAAGGAGGACTAGCAGCCGAGTTGCACGGGAGAATGTGAAAAGTGTTCTATGTAGTAAAAACCTTAGAAATCCGTCCGTTTTCGTCATTTGTTATCGAATCGACTTAAAGCCAGATTGTCACATTGGCCGCTCTTCTCTCTGAAACGCTTGTACCTATCGTCTGCAAAGCTATGTCGCGTGCTGCGGTATGCGGAGACACTAAAATCACCATAGCAGAACACAGATGAAGCATCTAAGTTGATGTTATAGCCAGTAAGAAGTAATCCAATTCAAGTTTTAGGTATCGATTATTGACTTTTTAGCTGGCTTTGGTGCCTTGGACATGAGCTAGGACCTTAAGATTCTGCATGACAGGAGTACTAGCAGCTGATTTGCAAGGGAGAATGTGAAAAGTGTTCATATGTAGTAAAAACCTGAGAAATCCGTCCGTTTTCGTCATTTGTTATCGAATCTACTTAAAGCCAGATCGTCACAGTGGCCGCTCTTTTCTCTGAAACGCTTGTACGTATCGTCTGCAAAGCTATGTCGAATGCAGCGGTATGCGGAGACACTAAAAGCACCATAGTAGAACACATATGAAGCTTCTAAGTTGATGTAATAGCCAGTAAGAAGTAGTACAATTCAAGTTTTAGGTATGGAATATTGACTTTTTAGCTGGCTTGGTGCCTTGGACATGAGCTATCACCTTAAGATTCAGCATAAAAGGTGGACTAGCAGCCGAGTTGCACGGGAGAATGTGAAAAGTGTTCATATGTAGTAAAAACCTGAGAAATCAGTCCGTTTTCGTCATTTGTTATCGAACCGACTTAAAGCAAGATCGTCACATTGGCCGCTCTTCTCTCTGAAACGGTTGTACTTATCGTCTGCAAAGCTATGTCGCGTGCTGCGGTATGCGGAGACACTAAAATCACCATAGTAGAACACAGATGAAGCTTCTAAGTTGATGTAATAGCCAGTAAGAAGTAGTACAATTCAAGTTTTAGGTATCGATTATTGACTTTTTAGCTGGCTTTGGTGCCTTGGACATGAGCTAGGACCTTAAGATTCTGCATGAAAGGAGGACTAGCAGCCACGTTGCACGGGAGAATGTGAAAAGTGTTCATATGTAGTAAAAACCTGAGACATCCGTCTGTTTTGGTCATTTGTTATCGAATCGACTTCAAGCCAGATCGTCTCATTGGCCACTCTTCTCTCTGCAAAAGTTGTACTTATCGTCTGCAAAGCTATGTCGCGGGCTGCGGTATGCGGACACACTAAAAGCACCATAGTAGAACACAGATGAAGCATCTAAGTTGATGTAATAGCCAGCAAGAAGTAGTACAATTAAAGTTTTAGGTATCGGTTATTGACTTTTTACCCTTCTTTGGTGCCTTGGACATGAGCTAGGAAATTAAGATTTTGCATGAAGGAGGACTAGCAGCCGAGTTGCACGGGAGAATGTGAAAAGTGTTCATATGTGGTAAAAACCTGAGAAATCCGTCCGTTTTCGTCATTTGTTATCGAATCGACTTAAAGCCAGATCGTCACATTGGCCGCTCTTCTCTCTGAAACGGTTGTACTTATCGTCTGCAAAGCTATGTCGCGTGCTAAGGTATGCTGAGACACTAAAAGCACCACAGTAGAACACAGATGAAGCTTCTAAGTTGATGTAATAGCCAGTAAGAAGTAGTACAATTCAAGTTTTAAGTATTTAATATTGACTTTTTAGCTGGCTTTGGTGCCTTGGACTTGAGCTAGGACCTTAAGATTCTGCATGAAAGGAGGACTAGCAGCCGAGTTGCACGGGAGAATGTGAAAAGTGTTCATATGTAGTAAAAACCTGAGAAATCCGTCCGTTTTCGTCATTTGTTATCGAATCTACTTAAAGCCAGATCGTCACAGTGGCCGCTCTTTTCTCTGAAACGCTTGTACTTATCGTCTGCAAAGCTATGTCGAATGCTGCGGTATGCGGAGACACTAAAAGCACCATAGTAGAACACATATGAAGCTTCTAAGTTGATGTAATAGCCAGTAAGAAGTAGTACAATTCAAGTTTTAGGTATTGAATATTGACTTTTTTGCTGGCATTGGTGCCTTGGACATGAGCTATCACCTTAAGATTCTGCATAAAAGGAGGACTAGCAGCCGAGTTGCACGGGAGAATGTGAAAAGTGTTCATATGTAGTAAAAACCTGAGAAATCGGTCCGTTTTCGTCATTTGTTATCGAACCGACTTAAAGCAAGATCGTCACATTGGCCGCTCTTCTCTCTGAAACGGTTGTACTTATCCTCTGCAAAGCTATGTCGCGTGCTGCGGTATGCGGAGACACTAAAATCACCATAGTAGAACACAGATGAAACTTCTAAGTTGATGTAATAGCCAGTAAGAAGTAGTACAATTCAAGTTTTAGGTATCGATTATTGACTTTTTAGCTGGCTTTGGTGCCTTGGACATGAGCTAGGACCTTTAGATTCTGCATGAAAGGAGGACTAGCAGCCGAGTTGCACGGGAGAATGTGAAAAGTGTTCATATGTAGTAAAAACCTTAGAAATCCGTCCGTTTTCGTCATTTGTTATCGAATCGACTTAAAGCCAGATTGTCACATTGGCCGCTCTTCTCTCTGAAACGCTTGTACCTATCGTCTGCAAAGCTATGTCGCGTGCTGCGGTATGCGGAGACACTAAAATCACCATAGTAGAACACAGATGAAGCATCTAAGTTGATGTAATAGCCAGTAAGAAGGAATCCAATTCAAGTTTTAGGTATCGATTATTGACTTTTTAGCTGGCTTTGGTGCCTTGGACATGAGCTAGGACCTTAACATTCTGCATGAAAGGAGGACTAGCAGCCGAGTTGCACGGGAGAATGTGAAAAGTGTTCATATGTAGTAAAAACCTGAGAAATACGTCCGTTTTCGTCATTTGTTATCGAATCTACTTAAAGCCAGATCGTCACAGTGGCCGCTCTTTTCTCTGAAACGCTTGTACTTATCGTCTGCAAAGCTATGTCGAATGCTGCGGTATGCGGAGACACTAAAAGCACTATAGCAGAACACATATGAAGCTTCTAAGTTGATGTAATAGCCAGTAAGAAGTAGTACAATTCAAGTTTTAGGTTTTGAATATTGACTTTTTAGCTGGCTTTGGTGCCTTGGACATGAGCTATCACCTTAAGATTCTGCATAAAAGGAGGACTAGCAGCCGAGTTGCACGGGAGAATGTGAAAAGTGTTCATATGTAGTAAAAACCTGAGAAATCGGTCCGTTTTCGTCATTTGTTATCGAACCGACTTAAAGCAAGATCGTCACATTGGCCGCTCTTCTCTCTGAAACGGTTGTACTTATCGACTGCAAAGCTATGTCGCGTGCTGCGGGATGCGGAGACACTAAAATCACCATAGTAGAACACAGATGAAGCTTCTAAGTTGATGTAATAGCCAGTAAGAAGTAGTACAATTCAAGTTTTAGGTATCGATTATTGACTTTTTAGCTGGCTTTGGTGCCTTGGACATGAGCTAGGACCTTAAGATTCTGCATGAAAGGAGGACTAGCAGCCGAGTTGCACGGGAGAATGTGAAAAGTGTTCATATGTAGTAAAAACCTGAGAAATCCGTCCGTTTTGGTCATTTGTTATCGAATCGACTTCAAGCCAGATCGTCTCATTGGCCACTCTTCTCTCTGCAAAAGTTGTACTTATCGTCTGCAAAGCTATGTCGCGTGCTGCGGTATGCGGACACACTAAAAGCACCATAGTAGAACACAGATTAAGCTTCTAAGTTGATGTAATAGCCAGCAAGAAGTAGTACAATTAAAGTTGTAGGTATCGGTTATTGACTATATACCCTTCTTTGGTGCCTTGGACATGAGCTAGGAAATTAAGATTTTGCATGAAGGAGGACTAGCAGCCGAGTTGCACCTGAGAAATCCGTCCGTTTTGGTCATTTGTTATCGAATCGACTTCAAGCCAGATCGTCTCATTGGCCACTCTTCTCTCTGCAAAAGTTGTACTTATCGTCTGCAAAGCTATGTCGCGTGCTGCGGTATGCGGACACACTAAAAGCACCATAGTAGAACACAGATGAAGCTTCTAAGTTGATGTAATAGCCAGTAAGAAGTAGTACAATTAAAGTTTTAGGTATCGGTTATTGACTTTTTACCCTTCTTTGGTGCCTTGGACATGAGCTAGGAAATTGAGATTTTGCATGATGTAGGACTAGCAGCCGAGTTGCACGGGAGAATGTGAAAAGTGTTCATATGTAGTAAAAACCTGAGAAATCCGTCCGTTTTCGTCATTTGTTATCGAATCGACTTAAAGCCAGATCGTCACATTGGCCGCTCTTCTCTCTGAAACGGTTGTACTTCTCGTCTGCAAAGCTATGTCGCGCTCTGCGATATGCGGAGACCGTAAAAGCACCATTGTAGAACACAGATGAAGCTTCTAAGTTGATGTAATAGCCAGTAAGATATAGTACAATTCAAGTTTTAGGTATCGATTATTGACTTTTTAGATGGCTTTGGTGCGTTGGACATGAGCTAGGACCTTAAGATTGTGCATGAAAGATGGATTAGCAGCGGAGTTGCACGGGAGAATATGAAAAGAGTTCATATGTAGTAAAAACCTAGAAATCCGTCCGTTTTCGTCATTTGTTATCGAACCGACTTAAAGCCAGATCGTCACATTGGCCGCTCTCCTCTCTGAAACGGTTGTACTTATCGTCTGCAAAGCTATGTCGCGTGCTGCGGTATGCGGATACACTAAAATCACCATAGTAGAAAACAGATGAGGCTTCTAAGTTGATGTAATAGCCAGTAAGAAATAATCCAATTCAAGTTTTAGGTATCGATTATTGACTTTTTAACTGTCTTTGGTACCTTGGACATGAGCTAGGACCTTAAGATTCTGCATGAAAGGAGGACTAGCAGCCAAGTTGCACGGGAGAATGTGAATAGTGTTCATATGTAGTAAAAACCTGAGACATCCGTCCGTTTATGTCATTTGTTATCAAATCGACGTAAAGCCAGATCGTCACATTGGCCGCTCTTCTCTCTGAAACGGTTGTACTTATCGTCTGCAAAGCTATGTCGCGTGCTGCGGTATGCGGAGACAGTAAACGCACCACAGTAGAACACAGATGAAGCTTCTAAGTTGATGTAATAGCCAGGAAGAAGTAGTACAATTCAAGTTTTAGGTATCGATTATTGACTTTTTAGCTGGCTTTGGTGCCTTGGACATAAGCTAGGACCTTAAGAATCTGCATGAAAGGAGGACTAGCAGCCGAGTTGCACGGGAGAATGTGAAAAGTAATCATATGTAGTAAAAACCTGAGAAATAGGTCCGTTTTCGTCATTTGTTATCGAACCGACTTAAAGCCAGATCGTCACATTGGCCGCTATCCTCTCTGAAACGCTTGTACTTATCGTCTGCAAAGCTATGTCGCGTGCTGCGGTATGCGGAGACACTAAAATCACCATAGTAGAACACAGATGAGGCTTCTAAGTTGATGTAATAGCCAGTAAGAAGTAATACAATTCAAGTTATAGGTATCGATTATTGACTTTTAGCAGGCTTTGGTACCTTGGACATGAGATAGCACCTTAAGATTCTGCATGAAAGGAGGACTAGCAGCCGAGTTGCACGGGAGAATGTGAATAGTGTTCATATGTAGTAAAAACCTGAGACATCCGTCCGTTTTCGTCATTTGTTATCGAATCGACTTAAAGCCAGGTCGTCACATTGGCCGCTCTTCTCTCTGAAACGGTTGTACTTATCGATTGCAAAGCTATGTCGCGTGCTGCGGTATGCTGAGACACTAAAAGCACCATAGTAGAACACAGACGAAGCTTCTAAGTTGATGTAATAGCCAGGAAGAAGTAGTACAATTCAAGTTTTAGGTATCGATTATTGACTTTTTAGCTGGCTTTGGTGCCTTGGACATGAGCTAGGACCTTATGATTCTGCATGAAAGGAGGACTAGCAGCCGATTTGCACGGGAGAATGTGAAAAGTGTTCATATGTAGTATTAACCTGAGAAATCCGTCCGTTTTCGTCATTTCTTATCGAATCGACTTAAAGCCAGATCGTCACATTGGCCGCTCTTCTCTCTGAAACGGTTGTACTTATCGTCTGCAAAGCTATGTCGCGTGCTGCGGTATGCGGAGACACTAAAATCACCATAGTAGAACACAGATGAAGCTTCTAAGTTGATGTAATAGCCAGTAAGAAGTAGTACAATTCAAGTTTTAGGTATTGATTATTGACTTTTTAGCTTTCTTTGGTGCCTTGGACATGAGCTAGGACCTTAAGATTCTTCATGAAAGGAGGACTAGCAGCCGAGTTGCACGGGAGAATGTGAAAAGTGTTCGTATGTAGTAAAAACCTGAGAAATCCGTCCGTTTTCGTCATTTGTTATCGAATCGACGTAATGCCAGATCGTCACATTGGCCGCTCTTCTCTCTGAAACGCTTGTACTTATCGTCTGCAAAGCTATGTCGCGTGCTGCGGTAGGCAGAGACAGTAAAAGCACCATAGTAGAACACAGATGTAGCTTCTAAGTTGATGTAATAGCCAGTAAGAAGTAGTAAAATTCAAGTTTTAGGTATCGATTATTGACTTTTTAGCTGGCTTTGGTGCCTTGGACATGAGCTAGGAACTTAAGATTCTGCATGAAAGGAAATTAGCAGCGGAGTTGCACGGGAGAATATGAAAAGTGCTCATATGTAGTAAAAACCTAGAAATCCGTCCGTTTTCGTCATTTGTTATCGAATCGACTTAAAGCCAGATCGTCACATTGGCCGCTCTTCTCTCTGAAACGGTTGTACTTATCGTCTGCAAAGCTATGTCGCGTGCTGCGGTATTCTGAGACACTAAAAGCACCATAGTAGAACACAGATGAAGCTTCTAAGTTGATGTAATAGCCAGGAAGAAGTAGTACAATTCAAGTTTTAGGAATCGATTATTGACTTTTTAGCTGGCTTTGGTGCCTTGGACATGAGCTAGGACCTTAAGATTCTGCATGAAAGGAGGATTAGCAGCGGAGTTGCACGGGAGAATATGAAAAGTGTTCATATGTAGTAAAAACCTAGAAATCCGTCCGTTTTCGTGATTTGTTTTCGAATCGACTTAAAGCAGATCGTCACATTGGCCGCTCTTCTGTCTGAAACGGTTGTACTTATCGTCTGCAAAGCTATGTCGCGTGCTGCGGTATGCTGAGACACTAAAAGCACCATAGTAGAACACAGATGAAGCTTCTAAGTTGATGTAATAGCCTGGAAGAAGTAGTACAATTCAAGTTTTAGGTATCGATTATTGACTTTTTAGCTGGCTTTGGTGCCTTCGACATGAGCTAGGACCTTAAGATTCTGCATGAAAGGAGGACTAGCAGCCGAGTTGCACGGGAGAATGCGAAAAGTATTCATATGCAGTAAAATCCTGAGAAATCCGTCCGTTTTCGTCATTTGTTATCGAATCTACTTAAAGCCAGATCGTCACATTGGCCGCTCTTCTCTCTGAAACGGTTGTACTTATCGTCTGCAAAGCTATGTCACGTGCTGCGGTATGCGGAGACACTAAAATCACCATAGTAGAACACAGATGAAGCATCTAAGTTGATGTAATAGCCAGTAAGAAGGAATCCAATTCAAGTTTTAGGTATCGATTATTTACTTTTTAGCTGGCTTTGGTGCCTTGGACATGAGCTAGGACCTTAACATTCTGCATGAAAGGAGGACTAGCAGCCGAGTTGCACGGGAGAATGTGAAAAGTGTTCATATGTAGTAAAACCCTGAGAAATACGTCCGTTTTCGTCATTTGTTATCGAATCTACTTAAAGCCAGATCGTCACAGTGGCCGCTCTTTTCTCTGAAACGCTTGTACTTATCGTCTGCAAAGCTATGTCGAATGCTGCGGTATGCGGAGACACTAAAAGCACTATAGTAGAACACATATGAAGCTGCTAAGTTGATGTAATAGCCAGTAAGAAGTAGTACAATTCAAGTTTTAGGTTTTGAATATTGACTTTTTAGCTGGCTTTGGTGCCTTGGACATGAGCTATCACCTTAAGATTCTGCATAAAAGGAGGACTAGCAGCCGAGTTGCACGGGAGAATGTGAAAAGTGTTCATATGTAGTAAAAACCTGAGAAATCGGTCCGTTTTCGTCAATTGTTATCGAACCGACTTAAAGTTAGATCGTCACATTGGCCGCTCTTCTCTCTGAAACGGTTGTACTTATCGACTGCAAAGCTATGTCGCGTGCTGCGGTATGCGGAGACACTAAAATCACCATAGTAGAACACAGATGAAGCTTCTAAGTTGATGTAATAGCCAGTAAGAAGTAGTACAATTCAAGTTTTAGGTATCGATTATTGACTTTTTAGCTGGCTTTGGTGCCTTGGACATGAGCTAGGACCTTAAGATTCTGCATGAAAGGAGGACTAGCAGCCGAGTTGCACGGGAGAATGTGAAAAGTGTTCATATGTAGTAAAAACCTGAGAAATCCGTCCGTTTTGGTCATTTGTTATCGAATCGACTTCAAGCCAGATCGTCTCATTGGCCACTCTTCTCTCTGCAAAAGTTGTACTTATCGTCTGCAAAGCTATGTCGCGTGCTGCGGTATGCGGACACACTAAAAGCACCATAGTAGAACACAGATGAAGCTTCTAAGTTGATGTAATAGCCAGCAAGAAGTAGTACAATTAAAGTTTTAGGTATCGGTTATTGACAATATACCCTTCTTTGGTGCCTTGGACATGAGCTAGGAAATTAAGATTTTGCATGAAGGAGGACTAGCAGCCGAGTTGCACCTGAGAAAGCCGTCCGTTTTGGTCATTTGTTATCGAATCGACTTCAAGCCAGATCGTCTCATTGGCCACTCTTCTCTCTGCAAAAGTTGTACTTATCGACTGCAAAGCTATGTCGCGTGCTGCGGTATGCGGAGACACTAAAATCACCATAGTAGAACACAGATGAAGCTTCTAAGTTGATGTAATAGCCAGGAAGATATAGTACAATTCATGTTTTAGGTATCGATTACTTACTTTTTAGCTGGCTTTGGTGCCTTGGACATGAGCTAGGACCTTAAGTTCTGCATGAAAGGAGGATTAGCAGCGGAGTTACACGGGAGAATATGAAAAGTGTTCATATGTAGTGAAAACCTGAGACATCCGTCCGTTTTCGTCATTTGTTATCGAATCGACGTAAAACCAAATCGTCACATTGGCCGCTCTTCTCTCTGAAACGGTTGTACTTATCGTCTGCAAAGCTATGTCGCGTGCTGCGGTATGCGGAGACAGTAAAAGCACCACAGTAGAACACAGATGAAGCTTCTAAGTTGATGTAATAGCCAGTAAGAAGTAGTACAATTCAAGTTTTAGGTATTGATTATTGACTTTTTATCTGGCTTTGGTGCTTTGAACATGAGCTAGGACCTTATGATTCTGCATGAAAGGAGGACTAGCAGCCGAGTTGCACGGGAAAATGTGAAAAGTGTTCAAATGTAGTAAAAACCTAAGAAATCCGTCCGTTTTCGTCATTTGTTATCGAACCGACTTAAAGCCAGATCGTCACATTGGCCGCTCCCCTCTCGGAAACGGTTGTACTTATCGTCTGCAAAGCTATGTCGCGTGCTGCGGTATGCAGATACACTAAAATCACCATAGTAGAAAACAGATGAGGCTTCTAAGTTGATGTAATAGCCAGTAAGAAGTAATCCAATTCAAGTTTTAGGTATCGATTATTGACTTTTTAACTGTCTTTGGTGCCTTGGACATGAGCTAGGACCTTCAGATTCTGCATGAAAGGAGGACTAGCAGCCGAGTTGCACGGGAGAATGTGAATAGTGTTCATATGTAGTAAAAACCTGAGACATCCGTCCGTTTTTGTCATTTGTTATCAAATCGACGTAAAGCCAGATCGTCACATTGGCCGCTCTTCTCTCTGAAACGGTTGTACTTATCGTCTGCAAAGCTATGTCGCGTGCTGCGGTATGCGGAGACAGTAAACGCACCACAGTAGAACACAGATGAAGCTTCTAAGTTGATGTAATAGCCAGGAAAAAGTAGTACAATTCAAGTTTTAGGTATCGATTATTGACTTTTTAGCTGGCTTTGGTGCCTTGGACATAAGCTAGGACCTTAAGATTCTGCATGAAAGGAGGACTAGCAGCCGAGTTGCACGGGAGAATGTGAAAAGTGTTCATATGTAGTAAAAACCTGAGAAATAGGTCCGTTTTCGTCATTTGTTATCGAACCGACTTAAAGCCAGATCGTCACATTGGCCGCTATCCTCTCTGAAACGCTTGTACTTATCGTCTGCAAAGCTATGTCGCGTGCTGCGGTATGCGGAGACACTAAAATCACCATAGTAGAACACAGATGAGGCTTCTAAGTTGATGTAATAGCCAGTAAGAAGTAATACAATTCAAGTTTTAGGTATCGATTATTGTCTTTTAGCTGGCTTTGGTACCTTGGACATGAGATAGCACCTTAAGATTCTGCATGAAAGGAGGACTAGCAGCCGAGTTGCACGGGAGAATGTGAATAGTGTTCATATGTAGTAAAAACCTGAGACATCCGTCCGTTTTCGTCATTTGTTATCGAATCGACTTAAAGCCAGGTCGTCACATTGGCCGCTCTTCTCTCTGAAACGGTTGTACTTATCGATTGCAAAGCTATGTCGCGTGCTGCGGTATGCTGAGACACTAAAAGCACCATAGTAGAACACAGACGAAGCTTCTAAGTTGATGTAATAGCCAGGAAGAAGTAGTACAATTCAAGTTTTAGGTATCGATTATTGACTTTTTAGCTGGCTTTGGTGCCTTGGACATGAGCTAGGACCTTATGATTCTGCATGAAAGGAGGACTAGCAGCCGATTTGCACGGGAGAATGTGAAAAGTGTTCATATGTAGTATTAACCTGAGAAATCCGTCCGTTTTCGTCATTTCTTATCGAATCGACTTAAAGCCAGATCGTCACATTGGCCGCTCTTCGCTCTGAAACGGTTGTACTTATCGTCTGCAAAGCTATGTCGCGTGCTGCGGTATGCGGAGACACTAAAATCACCATAGTAGAACACAGATGAAGCTTCTAAGTTGATGTAATAGCCAGTAAGAAGTAGTACAATTCAAGTTTTAGGTATTGATTATTGACTTTTTAGCTTTCTTTGGTGCCTTGGACATGAGCTAGGACCTTAAGATTCTTCATGAAAGGAGGACTAGCAGCCGATTTGCACGGGAGAATGTGAAAAGTGTTCGTATGTAGTAAAAACCTGAGAAATCCGTCCGTTTTCGTCATTTGTTATCGAACCGACTTAAAGCCAGATCGTCACATTGGCCGCTCCCCTCTCGGAAACGGTTGTACTTATCGTCTGCAAAGCTATGTCGCGTGCTGCGGTATGCAGATACACTAAAATCACCATAGTAGAAAACAGATGAGGCTTCTAAGTTGATGTAATAGCCAGTAAGAAGTAATCCAATTCAAGTTTTAGGTATCGATTATTGACTTTTTAACTGTCTTTGGTACCTTGGACATGAGCTAGGACCTTCAGATTCTGCATGAAAGGAGGACTAGCAGCCGAGTTGCACGGGAGAATGTGAATAGTGTTCATATGTAGTAAAAACCTGAGACATCCGTCCGTTTTTGTCATTTGTTATCAAATCGACGTAAAGCCAGATCGTCACATTGGCCGCTCTTCTCTCTGAAACGGTTGTACTTATCGTCTGCAAAGCTATGTCGCGTGCTGCGGTATGCGGAGACAGTAAACGCACCACAGTAGAACACAGATGAAGCTTCTAAGTTGATGTAATAGCCAGGAAAAAGTAGTACAATTCAAGTTTTAGGTATCGATTATTGACTTTTTAGCTGGCTTTGGTGCCTTGGACATAAGCTAGGACCTTAAGATTCTGCATGAAAGGAGGACTAGCAGCCGAGTTGCACGGGAGAATGTGAAAAGTGTTCATATGTAGTAAAAACCTGAGAAATAGGTCCGTTTTCGTCATTTGTTATCGAACCGACTTAAAGCCAGATCGTCACATTGGCCGCTATCCTCTCTGAAACGCTTGTACTTATCGTCTGCAAAGCTATGTCGCGTGCTGCGGTATGCGGAGACACTAAAATCACCATAGTAGAACACAGATGAGGCTTCTAAGTTGATGTAGTAGCCAGTAAGAAGTAATACAATTCAAGTTTTAGGTATCGATTATTGTCTTTTAGCTGGCTTTGGTACCTTGGACATGAGATAGCACCTTAAGATTCTGCATGAAAGGAGGACTAGCAGCCGAGTTGCACGGGAGAATGTGAATAGTGTTCATATGTAGTAAAAACCTTAGACATCCGTCCGTTTTCGTCATTTGTTATCGAATCGACTTAAAGCCAGGTCGTCACATTGGCCGCTCTTCTCTCTGAAACGGTTGTACTTATCGATTGCAAAGCTATGTCGCGTGCTGCGGTATGCTGAGACACTAAAAGCACCGTAGTAGAACACAGACGAAGCTTCCAAGTTGATGTAATAGCCAGGAAGAAGTAGTACAATTCAAGTTTTAGGTATCGATTATTGACTTTTTAGCTGGCTTTGGTGCCTTGGACATGAGCTAGGACCTTATGATTCTGCATGAAAGGAGGACTAGCAGCCGATTTGCACGGGAGAATGTGAAAAGTGTTCATATGTAGTATTAACCTGAGAAATCCGTCCGTTTTCGTCATTTCTTATCGAATCGACTTAAAGCCAGATCGTCACATTGGCCGCTCTTCGCTCTGAAACGGTTGTACTTATCGTCTGCAAAGCTATGTCGCGTGCTGCGGTATGCGGAGACACTAAAATCACCATAGTAGAACACAGATGAAGCTTCTAAGTTGATGTAATAGCCAGTAAGAAGTAGTACAATTCAAGTTTTAGGTATTGATTATTGACTTTTTAGCTTTCTTTGGTGCCTTGGACATGAGCTAGGACCTTAAGATTCTTCATGAAAGGAGGACTAGCAGCCGATTTGCACGGGAGAATGTGAAAAGTGTTCGTATGTAGTAAAAACCTGAGAAATCCGTCCGTTTTCGTCATTTGTTATCGAATCGACGTAATGCCAGATCGTCACATTGGCCGCTCTTCTCTCTGAAACGGTTGTACTTACGTCTGCAAAGCTATGTCGCGTGCTGCGGTATTCTGAGACACTAAAAGCACCATAGTAGAACACAGATGAAGCTTCTAAGTTGATGTAATAGCCAGGAAGAAGTAGTACAATTCAAGTTTTAGGAATCGATTATTGACTTTTTAGCTGGCTTTGGTGCCTTGGACATGAGCTAGGAACTTAAGATTCTGCATGAAAGGAAATTAGCAGCGGAGTTGCACGGGAGAATATGAAAAGTGCTCATATGTAGTAAAAACCTAGAAATCCGTCCGTTTTCGTCATTTGTTATCGAATCGACTTAAAGCCAGATCGTCACATTGGCCGCTCTTCTCTCTGAAACGGTTGTACTTACGTCTGCAAAGCTATGTCGCGTGCTGCGGTATTCTGAGACACTAAAAGCACCATAGTAGAACACAGATGAAGCTTCTAAGTTGAAGTAATAGCCAGGAAGAAGTAGTACAATTCAAGTTTTAGGAATCGATTATTGACTTTTTAGCTGGCTTGGTGCCTTGGACATGAGCTAGGACCTTAAGATTCTGCATGAAAGGAGGATTAGCAGCGGAGTTGCACGGGAGAATATGAAAGTGTTCATATGTAGTAAAAACCTAGAAATCCGTCCGTTTTCGTGATTTGTTTTCGAATCGACTTAAAGCCAGATCGTCACATTGGCCGCTCTTCTCTCTGAAACGGTTGTACTTATCGTCTGCAAAGCTATGTCGCGTGCTGCGGTATGCTGAGACACTAAAAGCACCATAGTAGAACACAGATGAAGTTTCTAAGTTGATGTAATAGCCAGGAAGAAGTAGTACAATTCAAGTTTTAGGTATCGATTATTGACTTTTTAGCTGGCTTTGGTGCCTTCGACATGAGCTAGGACCTTAAGATTCTGCATGAAAGGAGGACTAGCAGCCGATTTGCACGGGAGAATGCGAAAAGTGTTCATATGCAGTAAAATCCTGAGAAATCCGTCCGTTTTCGTCATTTGTTATCGAATCTACTTAAAGCCAGATCGTCACATTGGCCGCTCTTCTCTCTGAAACGGTTGTACTTATCGTCTGCAAAGCTATGTCACGTGCTGCGGTATGCGGAGACACTAAAAGCACTATAGTAGAACACAGATGAAGCTTCTAAGTTGATGTAATAGCCAGCAAGAAGTAGTACAATTCAAGTTTTAGGTATCGATTATTGACGTTTTAGCTGGCTTTGGTGAATTGGACATGAGCTAGGACCTTTAGATTCAGCATGAAAGGAGGACTAGCAACCGAGTTGCACGGGAAAATGTGAAAAGTGTACAAATGTAGTAAAAGCCTGAGAAATACGTCCGTTTTCGTCATTTGTTATCGAACTGACTTAAAGCCAGATCGTCACATTGGCCGCTCTTCTCTCTGAAACGCTTGTACTTATCGTCTGCAAAGCTATGTCGCGTGCTGCGGTATGCGGAGACCCTAAAAGCACCATAGTAGAACACAGATGAAGCTTCAAAGTTGATGTAATAGCCAGTAAGAAGTAGTACAATTCAAGTTTTAGGTATCGATAATTGACTTTTTAGCTGGCTTTGGTGCCTTGGTCATGATCTATGTCCTTAAGATTCTGCATGAAAGGAGGACTAGCAGCCGAATTGCATGGGAGAATGTGAAAAGTGTTCATATGTAGTAAAAACCTGAGAAATCCGTCCGATTTCGTCATTTGTTATCGAATCAACTTGAAGCCAGATCGTCACATTGGCCGCTCTTCTCTCTTAATCGGTTGTACTTATCGTCTGCAAAGCTATGTCGCGTGATGAGGTATGCGGAGACACTAAAAGCACCATAGTAGAACACAGATGAAGCTTCTAAGTTGATGTAATAGCCAGTAAGGAGTAGTACAATTCAAGTTTTAGGTATCGATTATTGACTTTTTAGCTGGCTTTGGTGCCTTCGACATGAGCTAGGACCTTAAAATTCTGCATGAAAGGAGGATTAGCAGCGGAGTTGCACGGGAGAATATGAAAAGTGTTCATATGTAGTAAAAACCTAGAAATCCGTCCGTTTTCGTCATTTGTTATCGAATCGACTTAAAGCCAGATCGTCACATTGGCCGCTCTTCTCTCTGAAACGGTTGTACTTACCGTCTGCAAAGCTATGTCGCGTGCTGCGGTATACTGAGACACTGAAAGCACCATAGTAGAACACAGATGAAGCTTCTAAGTTGATGTAGTAGCCAGGAAGAAGTAGTACAATTCAAGATTTAGGTATCGATTATTGACTTTTTAGCTGGCTTTGGTGCCTTGGACATGAGCTAGGACCTTATGATTCTGCATGAAAGGAGGACTAGCAGCCGATTTGCACGGGAGAATGTGAAAAGTGTTCATATGTAGTAAAAACCTGAGAAATCCGTCCGTTTTCGTCATTTGTTATCGAATCGACTTAAAGCTAGATCGTCAAATTGGCCGCTCTTCTCTCTGAAACGGTTGTACTTATCGATTGCAAAGCTATGTCGCGTGCTGCGGTATGCGGAGACACTAAAAGCACCATAGTAGAACACAGATGAAGCTTCTAAGTTGATGTAATAGCCAGTAAGAAGTAGTACAATTAAAGTTATAGGTATCGATTATTGACTTTTTAGCTGGCTTTGGTACCTTGGACATGAGCTAGGACCTTAAGATTCTGCACGAAAGGAGGACTAGCAGCCGAGTTGCACGGGAGAATGTGAAAAATGTTAGTATGTAGTAAAAACCTGAGACATCCGTCCGTTTACGTCATTTGTTATCGAATCTACTTAAAGCCAGATCGTCACATTGGCCGCTCTTCTCTCTGAAACGGTTGTATTTATCGTCTGCAAAGCTATGTCGCGTGCTGCGGTATGCGGAGACAGTAAAAACACCATAGTAGAACACAGATGAAGCTTCTAAGTTGATCTAATATCCAGTAAGAAGTAGTACAATTCAAGTTTTAGGTATCGATTATTGACTTTTAGCTGGCTTTGGTGCCTTGGACATGAGCTAGGACCTTAAGATTCTGCATGAAAGGAGGATTTGCAGCGGAGTTGCACGGGAGAATATGAAAAGTGTTCATATGTAGTAAAAACCTAGAAATCCGTCCGTTTTCGTCATTTGTTAAAGAATCGACTTAAAGCCAGATCGTCACATTGTCCGCTCTTCTCTCTGAAACGGTAGTACTTATCGATTGCAAAGCTATGTCGCGTGCTGCCGTATGCGGAGACACTAAAAGCAACATAGTAGAACACAGATGAAGCTTCTAAGTCGATGTAATAGCCAGTAAGAAATAGTACAATTCAAGTTTTAGGTATCGATTATTGACTTTTTAGCTGGCTTTGGTGCCTTGGACATGAGCTAGGACCTTATGATTCTGCATGAAAGGAGGGCTAGCAGCTGATTTGCACGAGAGAATGTGAAAAGTGTTCATATGTAGTAAAAAACTGAGAAATCGGTCCGTTTTCGTCATTTGTTATCGAATCGACTTCAAGCCAGATCGTCACATTGGCCGCTCTTCTCTCTGAAACGGTTGTACTTATTGTCTGCAAAGCTATGTCGCGTGCTGCGGTATGCGGAGACACTAAAAGCACCATAGTAGAACACAGATGAAGCTTCTAAGTTAATGTAATAGCCAGTAAGAAGTAGTACAATTCAAGTTTTAGGTATCGATTATTGACTTTTTAGCTGGCTTTGATGCCTTGGACATGAGCTAGGACCTTAACATTCTGCATGAAAGGAGGACTAGCAGCCGAGTTGCACGGGAAAATGTGAAAAGTGTTCATATGCAGTAAAAACCTGAGAAATCCGTCCGTTTTGGTCATTTGTTATCGAATCGACTTAAAGCCAGATCGTAACATTGGCCGCTCTTCTCTCTGAAACACTTGTACGTATCGTCTGCTAAGCTATGTCGCGTGCTGCGGTATGCTGAGACACTAAAAGCACCATAGTAGAACACAGATGAAGCTTCTAAGTTGATGTAATAGCCAGTAAGAAGTAGTACAATTCAAGTTTTAGGTATTGAATATTGACTTTTTAGCTGGCTTTGGTGCCTTGGGCATGACCTAGGACCTTAAGATTCTGCATGAAAGGAGAACGAGGAGCCAAGTTGCACGGGAGAATGTGAAAAGTGTTCATATGTAGTAAAAACCTGAGAAATCCGTCCGTTTTCGTCACTTGTTATCGAATCGACTTAGAGCCAGATCGTCTCATTGGCCGCTCTTCTCTCTGAAACGGTTGTACTTATCGTCTGCAAAGCTAAGTCGCGTGCTGAGGTATGCGGAGACACTAAAATCACCATAGTAGAACACAGATGAAGCTTCTAAGTTGATGTAATAGCCCGTAAGAAGTAGTACAAATCAAGTTTTAGGTATCGATTATTGACTTTTCAGCTGGCTTTGGTACCTTGGACATGAGCTAGGACCTTAAGATTCTGCATGAAAGGAGGACTAGCAGCCGAGTTTCACGGGAGAATGTGAAAAATGTTCATATGTAGTAAAAGCCTGAGACATCCGTCCGTTTACGTCATTTGTTATCGAATCTACTTAAACCAGATCGTCACATTGGCCGCTCTTCTCTCTGAAACGGTTGTACTTATCGTCTGCAAAGCTATGTCGCGTGCTGCGGTATGCGGAGACAGTAAAAACACCATAGTAGAACACAGATAAAGCTTCTAAGTTGATGTAATAGCCAGTAAGAAGTAGTACAATTCAAGTTTTAGGTATCGATTATTGACTTTTTAGCTGGCTTTGGTGCCTTGGACATGAGCTAGGACCTTATGATTCTGCATGAAAGGAGGACTAGCAGCCGATTTGCACGGGAGAATGTGAAAAGTGTTCATATGTAGTAAAAACCTGAGAAATCCGTCCGTTTTCGTCATTTGTTATCGAATCGACTTAAAGCTAGATCGTCAAATTGGCCGCTCTTCTCTCTGAAACGGTTGTACTTATCGATTGCAAAGCTATGTCGCGTGCTGCGGTATGCGGAGACACTAAAAGCACCATAGTAGAACACAGATGAAGCTTCTAAGTTGATGTAATAGCCAGTAAGAAGTAGTACAATTAAAGTTATAGGTATCGATTATTGACTTTTTAGCTGGCTTTGGTACCTTGGACATGAGCTAGGACCTTAAGATTCTGCATGAAAGGAGGACTAGCAGCCGAGTTGCACGGGAGAATGTGAAAAATGTTAGTATGTAGTAAAAACCTGAGACATCCGTCCGTTTACGTCATTTGTTATCGAATCTACTTAAAGCCAGATCGTCACATTGGCCGCTCTTCTCTCTGAAACGGTTGTATTTATCGTCTGCAAAGCTATGTCGCGTGCTGCGGTATGCGGAGACAGTAAAAACACCATAGTAGAACACAGATGAAGCTTCTAAGTTGATCTAATATCCAGTAAGAAGTAGTACAATTCAAGTTTTAGGTATCGATTATTGACTTTTAGCTGGCTTTGGTGCCTTGGACATGAGCTAGGACCTTAAGATTCTGCATGAAAAGAGGATTTGCAGCGGAGTTGCACGGGAGAATATGAAAAGTGTTCATATGTAGTAAAAACCTAGAAATCCGTCCGTTTTCGTCATTTGTTAAAGAATCGACTTAAAGCCAGATCGTCACATTGTCCGCTCTTCTCTCTGAAACGGTAGTACTTATCGATTGCAAAGCTATGTCGCGTGCTGCCGTATGCGGAGACACTAAAAGCAACATAGTAGAACACAGATGAAGCTTCTAAGTCGATGTAATAGCCAGTAAGAAATAGTACAATTCAAGTTTTAGGTATCGATTATTGACTTTTTAGCTGGCTTTGGTGCCTTGGACATGAGCTAGGACCTTATGATTCTGCATGAAAGGAGGGCTAGCAGCTGATTTGCACGAGAGAATGTGAAAAGTGTTCATATGTAGTAAAAAACTGAGAAATCGGTCCGTTTTCGTCATTTGTTATCGAATCGACTTCAAGCCAGATCGTCACATTGGCCGCTCTTCTCTCTGAAACGGTTGTACTTATTGTCTGCAAAGCTATGTCGCGTGCTGCGGTATGCGGAGACACTAAAAGCACCATAGTAGAACACAGATGAAGCTTCTAAGTTAATGTAATAGCCAGTAAGAAGTAGTACAATTCAAGTTTTAGGTATCGATTATTGACTTTTTAGCTGGCTTTGATGCCTTGGACATGAGCTAGGACATTAACATTCTGCATGAAAGGAGGACTAGCAGCCGAGTTGCACGGGAAAATGTGAAAAGTGTTCATATGTAGTAAAAACCTGAGAAATCCGTCCGTTTTGGTCATTTGTTATCGAATCGACTTAAAGCCAGATCGTAACATTGGCCGCTCTTCTCTCTGAAACACTTGTACGTATCGTCTGCTAAGCTATGTCGCGTGCTGCGGTATGCTGAGACACTAAAAGCACCATAGTAGAACACAGATGAAGCTTCTAAGTTGATGTAATAGCCAGTAAGAAGTAGTACAATTCAAGTTTTAGGTATTGAATATTGACTTTTTAGCTGGCTTTGGTGCCTTGGGCATGACCTAGGACCTTAAGATTCTGCATGAAAGGAGAACGAGGAGCCAAGTTGCACGGGAGAATGTGAAAAGTGTTCATATGTAGTAAAAACCTGAGAAATCCGTCCGTTTTCGTCACTTGTTATCGAATCGACTTAGAGCCAGATCGTCTCATTGGCCGCTCTTCTCTCTGAAACGGTTGTACTTATCGTCTGCAAAGCTATGTCGCGTGCTGAGGTATGCGGAGACACTAAAAGCACCATAGTAGAACACAGATGAAGCTTCTAAGTTGATGTAATAGCCCGTAAGAAGTAGTACAAATCAAGTTTTAGGTATCGATTATTGACTTTTCAGCTGGCTTTGGTACCTTGGACATGAGCTAGGACCTTAAGATTCTGCATGAAAGGAGGACTAGCAGCCGAGTTTCACGGGAGAATGTGGAAAATGTTCATATGTAGTAAAAGCCTGAGACATCCGTCCGTTTACGTCATTTGTTATCGAATCTACTTAAACCAGATCGTCACATTGGCCGCTCTTCTCTCTGAAACGGTTGTACTTATCGTCTGCAAAGCTATGTCGCGTGCTGCGGTATGCGGAGACAGTAAAAACACCATAGTAGAACACAGATAAAGCTTCTAAGTTGATGTAATAGCCAGTAAGAAGTAGTACAATTCAAGTTTTAGGTATCGATTATTGACTTTTTAGCTGGCTTTGGTGCCTTGGACATGAGCTAGGACCTTAAGCTTCTGCATGAAAGGAGGATTAGCAGCGGAGTTGCACGGGAAAATATGAAAAGTGTTCATATGTAGTAAAAACCTAGAAATCCGTCCGTTTTGGTCATTTGTTATCGAATCGACTTAAAGCCAGATCGTCACATTGGCCGCTCTTCTCTCTGAAACGGTTGTATTTATCGTCTGCAAAGCTATGTCGCGTGCTGCGGTATGCGGAGACACTAAAAGCACCATAGTAGAACACAGATAAAGCTTTTAAGTTGATGTAATAGCCAGTAAGAAGTAGTACAATTCAAGTTTTAGGTATCGATTATTGACTTTTTAGCTGGCTTTGGTGCCTTGGACATGAGCTAGGACCTTAAGATTCTGCATGTAAGGAGGACTAGCAGCCGAGGTGAACGGGAGAATGTGAAAAGTGTTCATATGTAGTAAAAACCTGAGAAATCTGTCCGTTTTCGTCATTTGTTATCGAATCGACTTAAAGCCAGATCGTCTCATTGGCCGCTCTTCTCTCTGAAACGGTTGTACTTATCGTCTGCGAAGCTATGTCGCGTGCTGCGGTATGCGGAGACACTAAAATCACCATAGTACAACACAGATGGAGCTTCTAAGTTGATGTAATAGCCAGTAAGATGTAGTACAATTCAAGTTTTAGGTATCGATTATTGACTTTTCAGCTGGCTTTGGTACCTTGGACATGAGCTAGGACCTTAAGATTCTGCATGAAAGGAGGACTAGCAGCCGCGTTGCACGGGAGAATGTGAAAAATGTTCATATGTAGTAAAAACCTGAGACATCCGTTCGTTTACGTCATTTGTTATCGAATCTACTTAAAGCCAGATCGTCACATTGGCCGCTCTTCTTCTCTGAAACGGTTGTACTTATCGTGTGCAAACCTATGTCGCGTATTGCGGTATGCGGAGACAGTAAAAGCACCATAGTAGAACACAGATGAAGCTTCTAAGTTGATGTAATAGCCAGTAAGAAGTAGTACAATTCAAGTTTTAGGTATCGATTATTGACTTTTTAGCTGGCTTTGGTGCCTTGGACATGAGCTAGGACCTTAAGCTTCTGCATGAAAGGAGGATTAGCAGCGGAGTTGCACGGGAGAATATGAAAAGTGTTCATATGTAGTAAAAACCTAGAAATCCGTCCGTTTTCGTCATTTGATATCGAATCTTCTTCAAGCCAGATCGTCACATTGGCCGCTCTTCTCTCTGAAACGGTTGTACTTATCGTCTGCAAAGCTATGTCGCGTGCTGCGGTATGCTGAGACACTAAAAGCACCATAGTAGAACACAGATGAAGCTTCTAAGTAGATGTAATAGCCAGTAAGAAGTAGTACAATTAAAGTTTTAGGTATTGAATATTGACTTTTTAGCTGGCTTTGGTGCCTTGGACATGAGCTAGGACCTTAAGATTCTGCATGAAAGGAGGACGAGGAGCCAAGTTGCACGGGAGAATGTGAGAAGTGTTCATATGTAGTAAAAACCTGAGAAATCGGTCCGTTTTCGTCATTTGTTATCGAACCGACTTAAAGCCAGATCGTCACATTGGCCGCTCTTCTCTCTGAAACGGTTGTACTTATCGATTGCAAAGCTATGTCGCGTGCTGCAGTATGCGGAGACACTAAAAGCACCATAGTAGAACACAGATGAAGCTTCTAAGTTGATGTAATAGCCAGTAAGAAGTAGTACAATTCAAGTTTTAAGTATCGATAATTGACTTTTTAGCTGGCTTTGATGCCTTGGACTCGAGCTAGGACCTTAACATTCTGCATGAAAGGAGGACTAGCAGCCGAGTTGCACGGGAGAATGTGAAAAGTGTTCATATGTAGTAAAAACCTGAGAAATCTGTCCGTTTTCGTCATTTGTTATCGAATCGACTTAAAGCCAGATCGTCACATTGGCCGCTCTTCTCTCTGAAACGGTTGTGCTTATCGTCTACAAAGCTATGTGGCGTTCTGCGGTATGCGGAGACAGTAAAAGCACCATAGTAGAACACAGATGATGCTTCTAAGTTGATGTAATAGCCAGTAAGAAGTAGTACAATTCAAGTTTTAGGTATCGATTATTGACTTTTTAGCTGGCTTTGGTGCCTTGGACATGAGCTAGGACCTTAAGATTCTGCATGTAAGGAGGACTAGCAGCCGAGTTGCACGGGAGAATGTGAAAAGTGTTCATACGTAGTAAAAACCTGAGAAATCCGTCCGTTTTCGTCATTTGTTATCGAATCGACTTAAAGCCAGATCGTCTCATTGGCCGCTCTTCTCTCTGAAACGGTTGTACTTATCGTCTGCGAAGCTATGTCGCGTGCTGCGGTATGCGGACACACTAAAATCACCATAGTAGAACACAGATGAAGCTTCTAAGTTGATGTAATAACCAGTAAGATGTAGTACAATTCAAGTTTTAGGTATCGATTATTGACTTTTAAGCTGGCTTTGGTACCTTGGACATGAGCTAGGACCTTAAGATTCTGCATGAAAGGAGGACTAGCAGCCGCGTTGCACGGGAGAATGTGAAAAATGTTCATATCTAGTAAAAACCTGAGACATCCGTCCGTTTACGTCATTTGTTATCGAATCTACTTAAAGCCAGATCGTCACATTGGTCGCTCTTCTTCTCTGAAACGGTTGTACTTATCGTGTGCAAACCTATGTCGCGTATTGCGGTATGCGGAGACAGTAAAAGCACCATAGTAGAACACAGATGAAGCTTCTAAGTTGATGTAATAGCCAGTAAGAAGTAGTACAATTTAAGTTTTATGTATCGATTATTGACTTTTTAGCTGGCTTTGGTGCCTTGGACATGAGCTAGGACCTTAACATTCTGCATGAAAGGAGGAGTAGCAGCCGATTTGCATTGGAGAATGTGAAAAGTGTTTATATGTAGTAAAAACTCGATAAATCCGTACGTTTTCGTCATTTGTTATCGAATCGACTTAAAGCCAGATCGTCAAATTAGCTGCTCTTCTCTCTGAAACGGTTGTACTTATCGATTGCAAAGCTATGTCGCGTGCTGCGGTATGCGGAGACACTAAAAGCACCACAGTAGAACACAGATGAAGCTTCTACGTTGATGTAATAGCCAGTAAGAAGTAGTACAGTTCAAGTTTTAGGTACGGACTATTGACTTTTTAGCTTACTTTGGTGCCTTGGACATGAGCTAGAGCCTTAACATTCTGCATGAAAGGAGGACTAGCAGCCGAGTTGCACGGGAGAATGTGAAAAGTGTTCATATGTAGTAAAAACCTGAGAAATCCGTACGTTTTCGTCATTTGTTATCGAATCGACTTAAAGCCAGATCGTCACATTGGCCGCTCTTCTCTCTGAAACACTTGTAGTTATCGTCTGCAAAGCTATGTCGCATGCTGCGGTATGCTGAGACACTAAAAGCACCATAGTAGAACACAGATGAAGCTTCTAAGTTGATGTAATAACCAGTAAGAAGTAGTACAATTCAAGTTTTAGGTATTGAATATTGACTTTTTAGCTGGCTTTGGTGCCTTGGACATGAGCTAGGACCTTAAGATTCTGCATGAAAGGAGGACGAGGAGCCAAGTTGCACGGGAGAATGTGAAAAGTGTTCATATGTAGTAAAAACCTGAGAAATCGGTCCGTTTTCGTCACTTGTTATCGAATCGACTTAAAGCCAGATCGTCTCATTGTCCGCTCTTCTCTCTGAAACGGTTGTACTTATCGTCTGCAAAGCTATGTCGCGTGCTGCGGTATGCGGAGACACTAAAATCACCATAGTAGAACACAGATGAAGCTTACAAGTTGATGTAATAGCCAGTAAGAAGTAGTACAATTCAAGTTTTAGGTATCGATTATTGACATTTCAGCTGGCTTTGGTACCTTGGACATGAGCTAGAACCTTAAGATTCTGCATGAAAGGAGGACTAGCAGCCGAGTTTCACGGGAGAATGTGAAAAATGTTCATATGTAGAAAAAACCAGAGACATCCGTCCGTTTACGTCATTTGTTATCGAATATACTTAAAGCCAGATCGTCACATTGGCCGCTCTTGTCTCTGAAACTGTTGTACTTATCGTGTGCAAACCTATGTCGCGTATTGCGGTATGCGGAGACAGTAAAAGCACCATAGTAGAACACAGATGAAGCTTCTAAGTTGATGTAATAGCCAGTAAGAAGTAGTACAATTCAAGTTTTAGGTATCGATTATTGACTTTTTAGCTGGCTTTGGTGCCTTGGACATGAGCTAGGACCTTAAGATTCTGCATGTAAGGAGGACTAGCAGCCGAGTTGCACGGTAGAATGTGAAAAGTGTTCATATGTAGTAAAAACCTGAGAAATCCGTCCGTTTTCGTCATTTGTTATCGAATCGACTTAAAGCCAGATCGTCACATTGGCCGCTCTTCTCTCTGAAACACTTGTACTTATCGTCTGCAAAGCTATGTCGCGTGCTGCGGTATGCGGAGACACTAAAAGCACCATAGTAGAGCACAGATGAAGCTTCTAAGTTGATGTAATACAAAGGAAGAAGTAGTACAATTCAAGTTTTAGGTATCGATTATTGACTTTTTAGCTGGCTTTGGTGCCTTGGACATGAGGTAGGACCTTAACATTCTGCATGAAAGGAGGACTAGCAGCCGATTTGCACGGGATAATGTGAAAAGTCTTCACATGTAGTAAAAACCCGAGAAATCCGTCCGTATTCGTCATTTGTTATCGAATCGACTTAAAGCCAGATCGTCACATTGGCCGCTCTTCTCTCTAAAACGGTTGTACTTATCGATTGCAAAACTATGTCGCGTGCTGCGGTATGCGGAGACAGTAAAAGCACCATAGTAGAACACAGATGAAGCTTCTAAGTTGATGTAATAGCCAGTAAGAAGTAGTACAATTCAAGTTTTAAGTATCGGTTATTGACTTTTTAACCCTTCTTTGGTGCCTTGGACATCAGCTAGGAAATTAAGATTTTGCATGAAGGAGGACTAGCAGCCGAGTTGCACGGGAGAATGTGAATAGTGTTCATATGTAGTAAAAACCTGAGACATCCGTCCGTTTTCGTCATTTGTTATCGAATCGACTTAAAGCCAGATCGTCACATTGGCCGCTCTTCTCTCTGAAACGGTTGTACTTATCGTCTGCAAAGCTATGTGGCGTTCTGCGGTATGCGGAGACAGTAGAAGCACCAAAGTAGAACACAGATGATGCTTCTAAGTTGATGTAATAGCCAGTAAGATATAGTACAATTCAAGTTTTAGGTATCGATTATTGACTTTTTAGCTGGCTTTGGTGCCTTGGACATGAGCTAGGACCTTAAGATTCTGCATGAAAGGAGGACTGGCAGCCGATTTGCACGGGAGAATGTGAAAAGTGTTCTTATGTAGTAAAAACCTGAGAAATCCGTCCGTTTTCGTCATTTGTTATCGAATCGACTTAAAGCCAGATCGTCACATTGGCCGCTCTTCTCTCTGAAACGGTTGTACTTATTGATTGCAAAGCTATGTCGCGTGCTGCGGTATGCGGAGACACTAAAAGCACCATAGTAGAACACAGATGAAGCTTCTAAGTTGATGTAATAGCCAGTAAGAAGTAGTACAATTCAAGTTTTAGGTATCGATTATTGACTTTTTAGCTGGCTTTGGTGCCTTGGACATGAGCTAGGACCTTAACATTCTGCATGAAAGGAGGACTAGCAGCCGAGTTTCACGGGAGAATGTGAAAAGTGATCATACGTAGTAAAAACCTGAGAAATCCGTCCGTTTTCGTCATTAGTTATCGAATCGACATCAAGCCAGATCGTCACATTGGCCGCTCTTCTCTCTGAAAAAGTTGTACTTATCGTCTGCAAAGCTATGTCGCGTGCTGCGGTATGCGGACACACTAAAAGCACCATAGTAGAACACAGATGAAGCTTCTAAGTTGATGTAATAGCCAGTAAGAAGTAGTACAATTCAAGTTTTAGGTATCGGTTGTTGACTTTTTACCCTTCTTTGGTACCTTGGACATCAGCTAGGAAATTAAGATTTTGCATGAAGGAAGACTAGCAGCCGAGTTGCACGGGAGAATGTGAATAGTGTTCATATGTAGTAAAAACCTGAGACATCCGTCCGTTTTCGTCATTTGTTATCGAATCGACTTAAAGCCAGATCGCCACATTGGCCGCTCTTCTCTCTGAAACGGTTGTACTTATCGTCTGCAAAGCTATGTGGCGTTCTGCGGTATGCGGAGACAGTAGAAGCACCAAAGTAGAACACAGATGATGCTTCTAAGTTGATGTAATAGCCAGTAAGATATAGTACAATTAAAGTTTTAGGTATCGATTATTGACTTTTTAGCTGGCTTTGGTGCCTTGGACATGAGCTAGGACCTTAAGATTCTGCATGAAAGGAGGACTGGCAGCGGAGTTGCACGGGAGAATATGAAAAGTGTTCATATGTAGTAAAAACCTAGAAATCCGTCCGTTTTCGTCATTTGATATCGAATCTTCTTCAAGCCAGATCGTCACATTGGCCGCTCTTCTCTCTGAAACGGTTGTACTTATCGTCTGCAAAGCTATGTCGCGTGCTGCGGTATTCTGAGACACTAAAAGCACCATAGTAGAACACAGATAAAGCTTCTACGTTGATGTAATAGCCAGTAAGAAGTAGTACAGTTCAAGTTTTAGGTATCGATTATTGACTTTTTAGCTGGCTTTGGTGCCTTGGACATGAGCTAGGACCTTAACATTCTGCATGAAAGGAGGACTAGCAGCCGAGTTGCACGGGAGAATGTGAAAAGTGTTCATTTGTAGTAAAAACCTGAGAAATCCGTACGTTTTCGTCATTTGTTATCGAATCGACTTAAAGCCAGATCGTCACATTGGCCGCTCTTCTCTCTGAAACACTTGTACTTATCGTCTGCAAAGCTATGTCGCGTGCTGCGGTATGCTGAGACACTAAAAGCACCATAGTAGAACACAGATGAAGCTTCTAAGTAGATGTAATAGCCATTAAGAAGTAGTACAATTAAAGTTTTAGGTATTGAATATTGACTTTTTAGCTGGCTTTGGTGCCTTGGACATGAGCTAGGACCTTAAGATTCTGCATGAAAGGAGGACGAGGAGCCAAGTTGCACGGGAGAATGTGAGAAGTGTTCATATGTAGTAAAAACCTGAGAAATCGGTCCGTTTTCGTCATTTGTTATCGAACCGACTTAAAGCCAGATCGTCACATTGGCCGCTCTTCTCTCTGAAACGGTTGTACTTATCGATTGCAAAGCTATGTCGCGTGCTGCAGTATGCGGAGACACTAAAAGCACCATAGTAGAACACAGATGAAGCTTCTAAGTTGATGTAATAGCCAGTAAGAAGTAGTACAATTCAAGTTTTAAGTATCGATAATTGACTTTTTAGCTGGCTTTGATGCCTTGGACTCGAGCTAGGACCTTAACATTCTGCATGAAAGGAGGACTAGCAGCCGAGTTGCACGGGAGAATGTGAAAAGTGTTCATATGTAGTAAAAACCTGAGAAATCTGTCCGTTTTCGTCATTTGTTATCGAATCGACTTAAAGCCAGATCGTCACATTGGCCGCTCTTCTCTCTGAAACGGTTGTGCTTATCGTCTACAAAGCTATGTGGCGTTCTGCGGTATGCGGAGACAGTAAAAGCACCATAGTAGAACACAGATGATGCTTCTAAGTTGATGTAATAGCCAGTAAGAAGTAGTACAATTCAAGTTTTAGGTATCGATTATTGACTTTTTAGCTGGCTTTTGTGCCTTGGACATGAGCTAGGACCTTAAGATTCTGCATGTAAGGAGGACTAGCAGCCGAGTTGCACGGGAGAATGTGAAAAGTGTTCATACGTAGTAAAAACCTGAGAAATCCGTCCGTTTTCGTCATTTGTTATCGAATCGACTTAAAGCCAGATCGTCTCATTGGCCGCTCTTCTCTCTGAAACGGTTGTACTTATCGTCTGCGAAGCTATGTCGCGTGCTGCGGTATGCGGACACACTAAAATCACCATAGTAGAACACAGATGAAGCTTCTAAGTTGATGTAATAACCAGTAAGATGTAGTACAATTCAAGTTTTAGGTATCGATTATTGACTTTTAAGCTGGCTTTGGTACCTTGGACATGAGCTAGGACCTTAAGATTCTGCATGAAAGGAGGACTAGCAGCCGCGTTGCACGGGAGAATGTGAAAAATGTTCATATCTAGTAAAAACCTGAGACATCCGTCCGTTTACGTCATTTGTTATCGAATCTACTTAAAGCCAGATCGTCACATTGGTCGCTCTTCTTCTCTGAAACGGTTGTACTTATCGTGTGCAAACCTATGTCGCGTATTGCGGTATGCGGTGACAGTAAAAGCACCATAGTAGAACACAGATGAAGCTTCTAAGTTGATGTAATAGCCAGTAAGAAGTAGTACAATTTAAGTTTTATGTATCGATTATTGACTTTTTAGCTGGCTTTGGTGCCTTGGACATGAGCTAGGACCTTAACATTCTGCATGAAAGGAGGAGTAGCAGCCGATTTGCATTGGAGAATGTGAAAAGTGTTTATATGTAGTAAAAACTCGATAAATCCGTACGTTTTCGTCATTTGTTATCGAATCGACTTAAAGCCAGATCGTCAAATTAGCTGCTCTTCTCTCTGAAACGGTTGTACTTATCGATTGCAAAGCTATGTCGCGTGCTGCGGTATGCGGAGACACTAAAAGCACCACAGTAGAACACAGATGAAGCTTCTACGTTGATGTAATAGCCAGTAAGAAGTAGTACAGTTCAAGTTTTAGGTACGGACTATTGACTTTTTAGCTTACTTTGGTGCCTTGGACATGAGCTAGAGCCTTAACATTCTGCATGAAAGGAGGACTAGCAGCCGAGTTGCACGGGAGAATGTGAAAAGTGTTCATATGTAGTAAAAACCTGAGAAATCCGTACGTTTTCGTCATTTGTTATCGAATCGACTTAAAGCCAGATCGTCACATTGGCCGCTCTTCTCTCTGAAACACTTGTAGTTATCGTCTGCAAAGCTATGTCGCATGCTGCGGTATGCTGAGACACTAAAAGCACCATAGTAGAACACAGATGAAGCTTCTAAGTTGATGTAATAACCAGTAAGAAGTAGTACAATTCAAGTTTTAGGTATTGAATATTGACTTTTTAGCTGGCTTTGGTGCCTTGGACATGAGCTAGGACCTTAAGATTCTGCATGAAAGGAGGACGAGGAGCCAAGTTGCACGGGAGAATGTGAAAAGTGTTCATATGTAGTAAAAACCTGAGAAATCGGTCCGTTTTCGTCACTTGTTATCGAATCGACTTAAAGCCAGATCGTCTCATTGTCCGCTCTTCTCTCTGAAACGGTTGTACTTATCGTCTGCAAAGCTATGTCGCGTGCTGCGGTATGCGGAGACACTAAAATCACCATAGTAGAACACAGATGAAGCTTACAAGTTGATGTAATAGCCAGTAAGAAGTAGTACAATTCAAGTTTTAGGTATCGATTATTGACATTTCAGCTGGCTTTGGTACCTTGGACATGAGCTAGAACCTTAAGATTCTGCATGAAAGGAGGACTAGCAGCCGAGTTTCACGGGAGAATGTGAAAAATGTTCATATGTAGAAAAAACCAGAGACATCCGTCCGTTTACGTCATTTGTTATCGAATATACTTAAAGCCAGATCGTCACATTGGCCGCTCTTGTCTCTGAAACTGTTGTACTTATCGTGTGCAAACCTATGTCGCGTATTGCGGTATGCGGAGACAGTAAAAGCACCATAGTAGAACACAGATGAAGCTTCTAAGTTGATGTAATAGCCAGTAAGAAGTAGTACAATTCAAGTTTTAGGTATCGATTATTGACTTTTTAGCTGGCTTTGGTGCCTTGGACATGAGCTAGGACCTTAAGATTCTGCATGTAAGGAGGACTAGCAGCCGAGTTGCACGGGAGAATGTGAAAAGTGTTCATATGTAGTAAAAACCTGAGAAATCCGTCCGTTTTCGTCATTTGTTATCGAATCGACTTAAAGCCAGATCGTCACATTGGCCGCTCTTCTCTCTGAAACACTTGTACTTATCGTCTGCAAAGCTATGTCGCGTGCTGCGGTATGCGGAGACACTAAAAGCACCATAGTAGAGCACAGATGAAGCTTCTAAGTTGATGTAATACAAAGGAAGAAGTAGTACAATTCAAGTTTTAGGTATCGATTATTGACTTTTTAGCTGGCTTTGGTGCCTTGGACATGAGCTAGGACCTTAACATTCTGCATGAAAGGAGGACTAGCAGCCGATTTGCACGGGATAATGTGAAAAGTCTTCACATGTAGTAAAAACCCGAGAAATCCGTCCGTATTCGTCATTTGTTATCGAATCGACTTAAAGCCAGATCGTCACATTGGCCGCTCTTCTCTCTAAAACGGTTGTACTTATCGATTGCAAAACTATGTCGCGTGCTGCGGTATGCGGAGACAGTAAAAGCACCATAGTAGAACACAGATGAAGCTTCTAAGTTGATGTAATAGCCAGTAAGAAGTAGTACAATTCAAGTTTTAAGTATCGGTTATTGACTTTTTAACCCTTCTTTGGTGCCTTGGACATCAGCTAGGAAATTAAGATTTTGCATGAAGGAGGACTAGCAGCCGAGTTGCACGGGAGAATGTGAATAGTGTTCATATGTAGTAAAAACCTGAGACATCCGTCCGTTTTCGTCATTTGTTATCGAATCGACTTAAAGCCAGATCGTCACATTGGCCGCTCTTCTCTCTGAAACGGTTGTACTTATCGTCTGCAAAGCTATGTGGCGTTCTGCGGTATGCGGAGACAGTAGAAGCACCAAAGTAGAACACAGATGATGCTTCTAAGTTGATGTAATAGCCAGTAAGATATAGTACAATTCAAGTTTTAGGTATCGATTATTGACTTTTTAGCTGGCTTTGGTGCCTTGGACATGAGCTAGGACCTTAAGATTCTGCATGAAAGGAGGACTGGCAGCCGATTTGCACGGGAGAATGTGAAAAGTGTTCTTATGTAGTAAAAACCTGAGAAATCCGTCCGTTTTCGTCATTTGTTATCGAATCGACTTAAAGCCAGATCGTCACATTGGCCGCTCTTCTCTCTGAAACGGTTGTACTTATTGATTGCAAAGCTATGTCGCGTGCTGCGGTATGCGGAGACACTAAAAGCACCATAGTAGAACACAGATGAAGCTTCTAAGTTGATGTAATAGCCAGTAAGAAGTAGTACAATTCAAGTTTTAGGTATCGATTATTGACTTTTTAGCTGGCTTTGGTGCCTTGGACATGAGCTAGGACCTTAACATTCTGCATGAAAGGAGGACTAGCAGCCGAGTTTCACGGGAGAATGTGAAAAGTGATCATACGTAGTAAAAACCTGAGAAATCCGTCCGTTTTCGTCATTAGTTATCGAATCGACATCAAGCCAGATCGTCACATTGGCCGCTCTTCTCTCTGAAAAAGTTGTACTTATCGTCTGCAAAGCTATGTCGCGTGCTGCGGTATGCGGACACACTAAAAGCACCATAGTAGAACACAGATGAAGCTTCTAAGTTGATGTAATAGCCAGTAAGAAGTAGTACAATTCAAGTTTTAGGTATCGGTTGTTGACTTTTTACCCTTCTTTGGTACCTTGGACATCAGCTAGGAAATTAAGATTTTGCATGAAGGAAGACTAGCAGCCGAGTTGCACGGGAGAATGTGAATAGTGTTCATATGTAGTAAAAACCTGAGACATCCGTCCGTTTTCGTCATTTGTTATCGAATCGACTTAAAGCCAGATCGTCACATTGGCCGCTCTTCTCTCTGAAACGGTTGTACTTATCGTCTGCAAAGCTATGTGGCGTTCTGCGGTATGCGGAGATAGTAGAAGCACCAAAGTAGAACACAGATGATGCTTCTAAGTTGATGTAATAGCCAGTAAGATATAGTACAATTAAAGTTTTAGGTATCGATTATTGACTTTTTAGCTGGCTTTGGTGCCTTGGACATGAGCTAGGACCTTAAGATTCTGCATGAAAGGAGGACTGGCAGCCGATTTGCACGGGAGAATGTGAAAAGTGTTCATACGTAGTAAAAACCTGAGAAATCCGTCCGTTTTCGTCATTTGTTATCGAATCGACTTAAAGCCAGATCGTCACATTGGCCGCTCTTCTCCCTGAAACGGTTGTACTTATCGATTGCAAAGCTATGTCGCGTGCTGCGGTATGCGGAGACACTAAAAGCACCATAGTAGAACACAGATGAAGCTTCTAAGTTGATGTAATAGCCAGTAAGAAGTAGTACAATTCAAGTTTTAGGTATCGATTATTGACTTTTTAGCTGGCTTTGGTGCCTTGGACATGAGCTAGGACCTTAACATTCTGCATGAAAGGAGGACTAGCAGCCGAGTTTCACGGGAGAATGTGAAAAGTGTTCATACGTAGTAAAAACCTGAGAAATCCGTCCGTTTTCGTCATTAGTTATCGAATCGACTTCAAGCCAGATCGTCACATTGGCCGCTCTTCTCTCTGAAAAAGTTGTACTTATCGTCTGCAAAGCTATGTCGCGTGCTGCGGTATGCGGACACACTAAAAGCACCATCGTAGAACACAGATGAAGCTTCTAAGTTGATGTAATAGCCAGTAAGAAGTAGTACAATTCAAGTTTTAGGTATCGGTTATTGACTTTTTACCCTTCTTTGGTGCCTTGGACATGAGCTAGGAAATTAAGATTTTGCATGAAGGAGGACTAGCAGCCGAGATGCACGGGAGAATGTGAATAGTGTTCATATGTAGTAAAAACCTGAGACATCCGTCCGTTTTCGTCATTTGTTATCGAATCGACTTAAAGCCAGATCGTCACATTGGCCGCTCTTCTCTCTGAAACGGTTGTACTTATCGTCTGCAAAGCTTTGTGGCGTTCTGCGGTATGCGGAGACAGGAAAAGCACCATAGTAGATCACAGATGATGCTTCTAAGTTGATGTAATAGCCAGTAAGATATAGTTCAATTCAAGTTTTAGGTATCGATTATTGACTTTTTAGCTGGCTTTGGTGCCTTGGACATGAGCTAGGACCTTAAGATTCTGCATGAAAGGAGGACTGGCAGCCGATTTGCACGGGAGAATGTGAAAAGTGTTCATATGTAGTAAAAACCTGAGAAATCCGTCCGTTTTCGTCATTTGTTATCGAATCGACTTAAAGCCAGATCGTCACATTGGCCGCTCTTCTCTCTGAAACGGTTGTACTTATCGATTGCAAAGCTATGTCGCGTGCTACGGTATGTGGACACACTAAAAGCACCATAGTAGAACACAGATGAAGCTTCTAAGTTGATGTAATAGCCAGTAAGAAGTAGTACAATTCAAGTTTTAGGTATCGATTATTGACTTTTTAGCTGGCTTTGGTGCCTTGGACATGGGCTAGGACCTTAAGATTCTGCATGAAAGGAGGACTCGCAGCCGAGTTGCACGGGAGAATGTGAAAAGTGTTCATATGTAGTAAAAACCTGAGAAATCCGTCCGTTTTCGTCATTTGTTATCGAATCGACTTAAAGCCAGATCGTCACATTGGCCACTCTTCTCTCTGAAAAAGTTGTACTTATCGTCTGCAAAGCTATGTCGCGTGCTGCGGTATGCGGACACACTAAAAGCACCATAGTAGAACACAGATGAAGCTTCTAAGTTGATGTAATAGCCAGTAAGAAGTAGTACAGTTCAAGTTTTAGGTATCGGTTATTGACTTTTTACCCTTCTTTGGTGCCTTGGACATGAGTTAGGAAATTAAGATTTTGCATGAAGGAGGACTAGCAGCCGAGTTGCACGGGAGAATGTGAATAGTGTTCATATGTAGTAAAAACCTGAGACATCCGTCCGTTTTCGTCATTTGTTATCGAATCGACTTAAAGCCAGATCGTCACATTGGCCGCTCTTCTCTCTGAGACGGTTGTACTTATCGTCTGCAAAGCTATGTGGCGTTCTGCGGTATGCGGAGACAGTAAAAGCACCATAGTAGAACAAAGATGATGCTTCTAAGTTGATGTAATAGCCAGTAAGATATAGTTCAATTCAAGTTTTAGGTATCGATTATTGACTTTTTAGCTGGCTTTGGTGCCTTGGACATGAGCTAGGACCTTAAGATTCTGCATGAAAGGAGGACTGGCAGCCGATTTGCACGGGAGAATGTGAAAAGTGTTCATATGTAGTAAAAACCTGAGAAATCCGTCCGTTTTCGTCATTTGTTAGCGAATCGACTTAAAGCCAGATCGTCACATTGGCCGCTCTTCTCTCTGAAACGGTTGTACTTATCGATTGAAAAGCTATGTCGCGTGCTGCGGTATGTGGACACACTAAAAGCACCATAGTAGAACACAGATGAATCTTCTAAGTTGATGTAATAGCCAGTAAGAAGTAGTACAATTCAAGTTTTAGGTATCGATTATTGACTTTTTAGCTGGCTTTGGTGCCTTGGACATGAGCTAGGACCTTAAGATTCTGCATGAAAGGAGGACTGGCAGCCGATTTTCACGGGAGAATGTGAAAAGTGTTCATATGTAGTAAAAACCTGAGAAATCCGTCCGTTTTCGTCATTTGTTATCGAATCGACTTAAAGCCAGATCGTCACATTGGCCGCTCTTCTCTCTGAAACGGTTGTACTTATCGATTGCAAAGCTATGTCGCGTGCTGCGGTATGCGGAGACACTAAAAGCACCATAGTAGAACACAGATGAAACTTCTAAGTTGATGTAATAGCCAGTAAGAAGTAGTACAATTCAAGTTTTAGGTATCGATTATTGACTTTTTAGCTGGCTTTGGTGCCTTGGACATCAGCTAGGACCTTAACATTCTGCATGAAAGGAGGACTAGCAGCCGAGTTTCACGGGAGAATGTGAAAAGTGTTCATACGTAGTAAAAACCTGAGAAATCCGTCCGTTTTCGTCATTAGTTATCGAATCGACTTCAAGCCAGATCGTCACATTGGCCGCTCTTCTCTCTGAAAAAGTTGTACTTATCATCTGCAAAGCTATGTCGCGTGCTGCGGTATGCGGACACACTAAAAGCACCATAGTAGAACACAGATGAAGCTTCTAAGTTGATGTAATAGCCAGTAAGAAGTAGTACAATTCAAGTTTTAGGTATCGGTTATTGACTTTTTACCCTTCTTTGGTGCCTTGGACATGAGCTAGGAAATTAAGATTCTGCATGAAAGGAGGACCGGCAGCCGATTTGCACGGGAGAATGTGAAAAGTGTTCATATGTAGTAAAAACCTGAGAAATCCGTCCGTTTTCGTCATTTGTTATCGAATCGACCTAAAGCCAGATCGTCACATTGGCCGCTCACCTCTCTGAATCGGTTGTACTTATCGTCTGCAAAGCTATGTCACGTGCTGCGGGATCTGGAGACACTAAAATCACCACAGTAGAACACAGATGAAGCTTCTAAGTTGATGTAATAACCAGTAAGAAGTAGTCCAATTCAAGTTTTAGGTATCGATTATTGCTTTTTTAGCTGGCTTTGGTGCCTTGGACATGGGCTAGGACCTTAAGATTCTGTATGAAAGGAGGACTGGCAGCCGATTTGCACGGGAGAATGTGAAAAGTGTTCATATGTAGTAAAAACCTGAGAAATCCGTCCGTTTTCGTCATTTGTTATCGAATCGACTTAAAGCCAGATCGTCACATTGGCCGCTCTTCTCTCTGAAACGGTTGTACTTATCGTCTGCAAAGCTATGTCACGTGCTGCGGCATGCTGAGACACTAAAAGCACCATAGCAGAACATAGATGAAGCTTCTAAGTTGATGTAATAGCCAGTAAGATGTAGTACAATTCAAGTTTTAGGTATTGAATATTGACTTTTTAGCTGGCTTTGGTGCCTAGGACTTGAGCTAGGACCTTAAGATTCTGCATGAAAGGAGGACTAGCAGCCGAGTTGCTCAGGAGAATGTGAAAAGTGTTCATATGTAGTAAAAACCTGAGAATTCCGTCCGTTTTCGTCATTTGTTATCGAATCGACTTAAAGCCAGATCGTCACATTGGCCGCTCTTCTCTCTGAAACGGTTGTACTTATCGTCTGCAAAGCTATGTCGCGTGCTGCGGTAAGCGGAGACACTAAAAGCACCATAGTAGAACACAGATGAAGCTTCTAAGTTGATGTAATAGCCAGTAAGAAGTAGTACAATTCAAGTTTTAGGTATCGTTTATTGACTTTTTAGCTGGCTTTGGTGCCTTGGACATGAGCTAGGACCTTAAGATTCAGCATGAAAGGAGGACTAGCAGCCGAGTTGCACGGAAGAATGTGAAAAGTGTTCATATTTAGTAAAAACCTGAGAAATCCGTCCGTTTTCGTCATTTGTTATCGAATCGACTTAAAGCCAGATCGTCACATTGGCCGCTCTTCTCTCCAAAACACTTGTACTTATCGTCTGCAAAGCTATGTCGCGTGCTACGGTATGCTGAGACACTAAAAGCACCATAGTAGAACACAGATGAAGCTTCTATGTTGATGTAATAGCCAGGAAGAAGTAGTACAATTCAAGATTTAGGTATCGATTATTGACCTTTTAGCTGGCTTTGGTGCCTTGGACAAGAGCTAGGACCTTAACATTCTGCATGAAAATAAGAATAGCAGCCGATTTGCACGGGAGAATGTGAAAAGTGTTCATATGTAGTAAAAACCTTAGAAATCCGTCCGTTTTCGTCATTTGTTATCGAATCGACTTAAAGCCAGATCGTCACATTGGCCGCTCTTCTCTCTGAAACGGTTGTACTCATCGATTGCAAAGCTATGTCGCGTGCTGCGGTATGTGGAGACACTAAAAGCACCATAGTAGAACACAGATGAAACTTCTAAGTTGATGTAATAGCCAGTAAGAAGTAGTACAATACAAGTTTTAGTTATCGATTATTGACGTTTTAGCTGGCTTTGGTGCCTTGGACATGAGCTAGGACCTTAAGATTCTGCATGAAAGGAGGACTAGCAGCCGAGTTGCACGGGAAAATGTGAAAAGTGTTCAAATGTAGTAAAAACCTGAGAAATCCGTCCGTTTTCGTCATTTGTTATCGAATCGACTTAAAGTCAGATCGTCACATTGGCCGCTCTTCTCTCTGAAACGCTCGTAGTTATCGTCTGCAAACCTATGTCGCGTGCTGCGGTATGCGGAGACACTAAAAGCACCATCGTAGAACACAGATAAAGCTTCTAAGTTGATGTAATACAAAGGAAGAAGTAGTACAATTCAAGTTTTAGGTATTGAATATTGAATTTTTAGCTGGCTTTGGTGCTTGGACATGAGCTAGGACCTTAATATTCTGCATGAAAGGGGGAGTAGCAGCCGAGTTGCACGGGAGAATGTGAAAAGTCTTCAAATGTAGTAAAAACCCGAGAAATACGTCCGTTTTCGTCATTTGTTATCGAATCGACTTAAAGCCAGATCGTCACATTGCCCGCTCTTCTCTCTGAAACGGTTGTACTTATCGATTGCAAAGCTATGTCGCGTGCTGCGGTATGCGGAGACACTAAAAGCACCATAGTAGAACACAGATGAAGCTTCTAAGTTGATGTAATAGCCAGTAAGAAGTAGTACAATTCAAGTTTTAGGTATTCAATATTGAATTTTTAGCTGGCTTTGCTGCCTTGGACATGAGCTAGGACCTTAAGATTCTGCATGAAACGAGGACTGGCAGCCGATTTTCACGGGAGAATGTGAAAAGTGTTCATATGTAGTAAAAACCTGAGACATCCGTCCGTTTTCGTCATTTGATATCGAATCGACTTAAAGCCAGATCGTCTCATTGGCCGCTCTTCTCTCTGAAACGGTTGTACTTATCGATTGCAAAGCTATGTCGCGTGCTGCGGTATGCGGAGACAATAAAAGCACCATAGTAGAACACAGATGAAGCTTCTAAGTTGATGTAATAGCCAGTAAGAAGTAGTACAATTCAAGTTTTAGGTATCGGTTATTGACTTTTTACCCTTCTTTGGTGCCTTGGACATGATCTAGGAAATTAACATTCTGCATGAAAATTGGAATAGCAGCCGATTTGCACGGGAGAATGTGAAAAGTGTTCATATGTAGTAAAAACCTGAGAAATCCGTCCGTTTTCGTCATTTGTTAGCGAATCGACTTAAAGCCAGATCGTCACATTGGCCGCTCTTCTCTCTGAAACGGTTGTACTTATCGATTGCAAAGCTATGTCGCGTGCTGCGGTACGTGGACACACTAAAAGCACCATAGTAGAACACAGATGAAGCTTCTAAGTTGATGTAATAGCCAGTAAGAAGTAGTACAATTCAAGTTTTAGGTATCGATTATTGACTTTTTAGCTGGCTTTGGTGCCTTGGACATGGGCTAGGACCTTAAGATTCTGCATGAAAGGAGGACACGCAGCCGATTTGCACGGGAGAATATGAAAAGTGTTCATATGTAGTAAAAACCTGAGAAATCCGTCCGTTTTCGTCATTTGTTATCGAATCGACTTAAAGCCAGATCGTCACATTGGCCACTCTTCTCTCTGAAATAGTTGTATTTATCGTCTGCAAAGCTATGTCGCGTGCTGCGGTATGCGGACACACTAAAAGCACCATAGTAGAACACAGATGAAGCTTCTAAGTTGATGTAATAGCCAGTAAGAAGTAGTACAGTTCAAGTTTTAGGTATCGGTTATTGACTTTTTACCCTTCTTTGGTGCCTTGGACATGAGTTAGGAAATTAAGATTTTGCATGAAGGAGGACTAGCAGCCGAGTTGCACGGGAGAATGTGAATAGTGTTCATATGTAGTAAAAACCTGAGACATCCGTCCGTTTTCGTCATTTGTTATCGAATCGACTTAAAGCCAGATCGTCACATTGGCCGCTCTTCTCTCTGAAACGGTTGTACTTATCGTCTGCAAAGCTATGTGGCGTTCTGCGGTATGCGGAGACAGTAAAAGCACCATAGTAGAACAAAGATGATGCTTCTAAGTTGATGTAATAGCCAGTAAGATATAGTTCAATTCAAGTTTTAGGTATCGATTATTGACTTTTTAGCTGGCTTTGGTGCCTTGGACATGAGCTAGGACCTTAAGATTCTGCATGAAAGGAGGACTGGCAGCCGATTTGCAGGGGAGAATGTGAAAAGTGTTCATATGTAGTAAAAACCTGAGAAATCCGTCCGTTTTCGTCATTTGTTAGCGAATCGACTTAAAGCCAGATCGTCACATTGGCCGCTCTTCTCTCTGAAACGGTTGTACTTATCGATTGAAAAGCTATGTCGCGTGCTGCGGTATGTGGACACACTAAAAGCACCATAGTAGAACACAGATGAAGCTTCTAAGTTGATGTAATAGAAAGTAAGACGTAGTACAATTCAAGTTTTAGGTATCGATTATTGACTTTTTAGCTGGCTTTGGTGCGTTGGACATGAGCTAGGACCTTAAGATTCTGCATGAAAGGAGGACTGGCAGCCGATTTGCACGGGAG
Source organism: Schistocerca gregaria (assembly GCF_023897955.1). NCBI lineage: Eukaryota > Metazoa > Arthropoda > Insecta > Orthoptera > Acrididae > Schistocerca > Schistocerca gregaria. The sequence goes on from NC_064925.1 coordinate 581,857,951, forward strand.
AATGTGAAAAGTGTTCATATGTAGTAAAAACCTGAGAAATCCGTCCGTTTTCGTCATTTGTTATCGAATCGACTTAAAGCCAGATCGTCACATTGGCCGCTCTTCTCTCTGAAACGGTTGTACTTATCGATTGCAAAGCTATGTCGCGTGCTGCGGTATGCGGAGACACTAAAAGCACCATAGTAGAACACAGATGAAGCTTCTAAGTTGATGTAATAGCCAGTAAGAAGTAGTACAATTCAAGTTTTAGGTATCGATTATTGACTTTTTAGCTGGCTTTGGTGCCTTGGACATCAGCTAGGACCTTAACGTTCTGCATGAAAGGAGGACTAGCAGCCGAGTTTCACGGGAGAATGTGAAAAGTGTTCATACGTAGTAAAAACCTGAGAAATCCGTCCGTTTTCGTCATTAGTTATCGAATCGACTTCAAGCCAGATCGTCACATTGGCCGCTCTTCTCTCTGAAAAAGTTGTACTTATCATCTGCAAAGCTATGTCGCGTGCTGCGGTATGCGGACACACTAAAAGCACCATAGTAGAACACAGATGAAGCTTCTAAGTTGATGTAATAGCCAGTAAGAAGTAGTACAATTCAAGTTTTAGGTATCGGTTATTGACTTTTTACCCTTCTTTGGTGCCTTGGACATGAGCTAGGAAATTAAGATTCTGCATGAAAGGAGGACTGGCAGCCGATTTGCACGGGAGAATGTGAAAAGTGTTCATATGTAGTAAAAACCTGAGAAATCCGTCCGTTTTCGTCATTTGTTATCGAATCGACTTAAAGCCAGATCGTCACATTGGCCGCTCTCCTCTCTGAATCGGTTGTACTTATCGTCTGCAAAGCTATGTCACGTGCTGCGGGATCTGGAGACACTAAAATCACCACAGTAGAACACAGATGAAGCTTCTAAGTTGATGTAATAACCAGTAAGAAGTAGTCCAATTCAAGTTTTAGGTATCGATTATTGCATTTTTAGCTGGCTTTGGTGCCTTGGACATGGGCTAGGACCTTAAGATTCTGTATGAAAGGAGGACTGGCAGCCGATTTGCACGGGAGAATGTGAAAAGTGTTCATATGTAGTAAAAACCTGAGAAATCCGTCCGTTTTCGTCATTTGTTATCGAATCGACTTAAAGCCAGATCGTCACATTGGCCGCTCTTCTCTCTGAAACGGTTGTACTTATCGTCTGCAAAGCTATGTCACGTGCTGCGGCATGCTGAGACACTAAAAGCACCATAGCAGAACATAGATGAAGCTTCTAAGTTGATGTAATAGCCAGTAAGAAGTAGTACAATTCAAGTTTTCGGTATTGAATATTGACTTTTTAGCTGGCTTTGGTGCCTTGGACATGAGCTAGGACCTTAAGATTCTGCATGAAAGGAGGACTGGCAGCCGATTTGCACGGGAGAATGTGAAAAGTGTTCATATGTAGTAAAAACCTGAGAAATCCGTCCGTTTTCGTCATTTGTTAGCGAATCGACTTAAAGCCAGATCGTCACATTGGCCGCTCTTCTCTCTGAAACGGTTGTACTTATCGATTGAAAAGCTATGTCGCGTGCTGCGGTATGTGGACACACTAAAAGCACCATAGTAGAACACAGATGAAGCTTCTAAGTTGATGTAATAGCCAGTAAGACGTAGTACAATTCAAGTTTTAGGTATCGATTATTGACTTTTTAGCTGGCTTTGGTGCCTTGGACATGAGCTAGGACCTTAAGATTCTGCATGAAAGGAGGACTGGCAGCCGATTTTCACGGGAGAATGTGAAAAGTGTTCATATGTAGTAAAAACCTGAGAAATCCGTCCGTTTTCGTCATTTGTTATCGAATCGACTTAAAGCCAGATCGTCACATTGGCCGCTCTTCTCTCTGAAACGGTTGTACTTATCGATTAAAAAGCTATGTCGCGTGCTGCGGTATGTGGACACACTAAAAGCACCATAGTAGAACACAGATGAAGCTTCTAAGTTGATGTAATAGCCAGTAAGAAGTAGTACAATTCAAGTTTTAGGTATCGATTATTGACTTTTTAGCTGGCTTTGGTGCCTTGGACATCAGCTAGGACCTTAACATTCTGCATGAAAGGAGGACTAGCAGCCGAGTTTCACGGGAGAATGTGAAAAGTGTTCATACGTAGTAAAAACCTGAGAAATCCGTCCGTTTTCGTCATTAGTTATCGAATCGACTTCAAGCCAGATCGTCACATTGGCCGCTCTTCTCTCTGAAAAAGTTGTACTTATCATCTGCAAAGCTATGTCGCGTGCTGCGGTATGCGGACACACTAAAAGCACCATAGTAGAACACAGATGAAGCTTCTAAGTTGATGTAATAGCCAGTAAGAAGTAGTACAATTCAAGTTTTAGGTATCGGTTATTGACTTTTTACCCTTCTTTGGTGCCTTGGACATGAGCTAGGAAATTAAGATTCTGCATGAAAGGAGGACTGGCAGCCGATTTGCACGGGAGAATGTGAAAAGTGTTCATATGTAGTAAAAACCTGAGAAATCCGTCCGTTTTCGTCATTTGTTATCGAATCGACTTAAAGCCAGATCGTCACATTGGCCGCTCTCCTCTCTGAATCGGTTGTACTTATCGTCTGCAAAGCTATGTCACGTGCTGCGGGATCTAGAGACACTAAAATCACCACAGTAGAACACAGATGAAGCTTCTAAGTTGATGTAATAACCAGTAAGAAGTAGTCCAATTCAAGTTTTAGGTATCGATTATTGCATTTTTAGCTGGCTTTGGTGCCTTGGACATGGGCTAGGACCTTAAGATTCTGTATGAAAGGAGGACTGGCAGCCGATTTGCACGGGAGAATGTGAAAAGTGTTCATATGTAGTAAAAACCTGAGAAATCCGTCCGTTTTCGTCATTTGTTATCGAATCGACTTAAAGCCAGATCGTCACATTGGCCGCTCTTCTCTCTGAAACGGTTGTACTTATCGTCTGCAAAGCTATGTCACGTGCTGCGGCATGCTGAGACACTAAAAGCACCATAGCAGAACATAGATGAAGCTTCTAAGTTGATGTAATAGCCAGTAAGAAGTAGTACAATTCAAGTTTTAGGTATTGAATATTGACTTTTTAGCTGGCTTTGGTGCCTTGGACTTGAGCTAGGACCTTAAGATTCTGCATGAAAGGAGGACTAGCAGCCGAGTTGCACGGGAGAATGTGAAAAGTGTTCATACGTAGTAAAAACCTGAGAAATCCGTCCGTTTTCGTCATTAGTTATCGAATCGACTTCAAGCCAGATCGTCACATTGGCCGCTCTTCTCTCTGAAAAAGTTGTACTTATCATCTGCAAAGCTATGTCGCGTGCTGCGGTATGCGGACACACTAAAAGCACCATAGTAGAACACAGATGAAGCTTCTAAGTTGATGTAATAGCCAGTAAGAAGTAGTACAATTCAAGTTTTAGGTATCGGTTATTGACTTTTTACCCTTCTTTGGTGCCTTGGACATGAGCTAGGACCTTAAGATTCTGCATGAAAGGAGGACTGGCAGCCGATTTGCACGGGAGAATGTGAAAAGTGTTCATATGTAGTAAAAACCTGAGAAATCCGTCCGTTTTCGTCATTTGTTAGCGAATCGACTTAAAGCCAGATCGTCACATTGGCCGCTCTTCTCTCTGAAACGGTTGTACTTATCGATTGAAAAGCTATGTCGCGTGCTGCGGTATGTGGACACACTAAAAGCACCATAGTAGAACACAGATGAAGCTTCTAAGTTGATGTAATAGCCAGTAAGACGTAGTACAATTCAAGTTTTAGGTATCGATTATTGACTTTTTAGCTGGCTTTGGTGCCTTGGACATGAGCTAGGACCTTAAGATTCTGCATGAAAGGAGGACTGGCAGCCGATTTTCACGGGAGAATGTGAAAAGTGTTCATATGTAGTAAAAACCTGAGAAATCCGTCCGTTTTCGTCATTTGTTATCGAATCGACTTAAAGCCAGATCGTCACATTGGCCGCTCTTCTCTCTGAAACGGTTGTACTTATCGTCTGCAAAGCTATGTCACGTGCTGCGGCATGCTGAGACACTAAAAGCACCATAGCAGAACATAGATGAAGCTTCTAAGTTGATGTAATAGCCAGTAAGAAGTAGTACAATTCAAGTTTTAGGTATTGAATATTGACTTTTTAGCTGGCTTTGGTGCCTTGGACTTGAGCTAGGACCTTAAGATTCTGCATGAAAGGAGGACTAGCAGCCGAGTTGCACGGGAGAATGTGAAAAGTGTTCATACGTAGTAAAAACCTGAGAAATCCGTCCGTTTTCGTCATTAGTTATCGAATCGACTTCAAGCCAGATCGTCACATTGGCCGCTCTTCTCTCTGAAAAAGTTGTACTTATCATCTGCAAAGCTATGTCGCGTGCTGCGGTATGCGGACACACTAAAAGCACCATAGTAGAACACAGATGAAGCTTCTAAGTTGATGTAATAGCCAGTAAGAAGTAGTACAATTCAAGTTTTAGGTATCGGTTATTGACTTTTTACCCTTCTTTGGTGCCTTGGACATGAGCTAGGACCTTAAGATTCTGCATGAAAGGAGGACTGGCAGCCGATTTGCACGGGAGAATGTGAAAAGTGTTCATATGTAGTAAAAACCTGAGAAATCCGTCCGTTTTCGTCATTTGTTAGCGAATCGACTTAAAGCCAGATCGTCACATTGGCCGCTCTTCTCTCTGAAACGGTTGTACTTATCGATTGAAAAGCTATGTCGCGTGCTGCGGTATGTGGACACACTAAAAGCACCATAGTAGAACACAGATGAAGCTTCTAAGTTGATGTAATAGCCAGTAAGACGTAGTACAATTCAAGTTTTAGGTATCGATTATTGACTTTTTAGCTGGCTTTGGTGCCTTGGACATGAGCTAGGACCTTAAGATTCTGCATGAAAGGAGGACTGGCAGCCGATTTTCACGGGAGAATGTGAAAAGTGTTCATATGTAGTAAAAACCTGAGAAATCCGTCCGTTTTCGTCATTTGTTATCGAATCGACTTAAAGCCAGATCGTCACATTGGCCGCTCTTCTCTCTGAAACGGTTGTACTTATCGATTAAAAAGCTATGTCGCGTGCTGCGGTATGTGGACACACTAAAAGCACCATAGTAGAACACAGATGAAGCTTCTAAGTTGATGTAATAGCCAGTAAGAAGTAGTACAATTCAAGTTTTAGGTATCGATTATTGACTTTTTAGCTGGCTTTGGTGCCTTGGACATCAGCTAGGACCTTAACATTCTGCATGAAAGGAGGACTAGCAGCCGAGTTTCACGGGAGAATGTGAAAAGTGTTCATACGTAGTAAAAACCTGAGAAATCCGTCCGTTTTCGTCATTAGTTATCGAATCGACTTCAAGCCAGATCGTCACATTGGCCGCTCTTCTCTCTGAAAAAGTTGTACTTATCATCTGCAAAGCTATGTCGCGTGCTGCGGTATGCGGACACACTAAAAGCACCATAGTAGAACACAGATGAAGCTTCTAAGTTGATGTAATAGCCAGTAAGAAGTAGTACAATTCAAGTTTTAGGTATCGGTTATTGACTTTTTACCCTTCTTTGGTGCCTTGGACATGAGCTAGGAAATTAAGATTCTGCATGAAAGGAGGACTGGCAGCCGATTTGCACGGGAGAATGTGAAAAGTGTTCATATGTAGTAAAAACCTGAGAAATCCGTCCGTTTTCGTCATTTGTTATCGAATCGACTTAAAGCCAGATCGTCACATTGGCCGCTCTCCTCTCTGAATCGGTTGTACTTATCGTCTGCAAAGCTATGTCACGTGCTGCGGGATCTAGAGACACTAAAATCACCACAGTAGAACACAGATGAAGCTTCTAAGTTGATGTAATAACCAGTAAGAAGTAGTCCAATTCAAGTTTTAGGTATCGATTATTGCATTTTTAGCTGGCTTTGGTGCCTTGGACATGGGCTAGGACCTTAAGATTCTGTATGAAAGGAGGACTGGCAGCCGATTTGCACGGGAGAATGTGAAAAGTGTTCATATGTAGTAAAAACCTGAGAAATCCGTCCGTTTTCGTCATTTGTTATCGAATCGACTTAAAGCCAGATCGTCACATTGGCCGCTCTTCTCTCTGAAACGGTTGTACTTATCGTCTGCAAAGCTATGTCACGTGCTGCGGCATGCTGAGACACTAAAAGCACCATAGCAGAACATAGATGAAGCTTCTAAGTTGATGTAATAGCCAGTAAGAAGTAGTACAATTCAAGTTTTAGGTATTGAATATTGACTTTTTAGCTGGCTTTGGTGCCTTGGACTTGAGCTAGGACCTTAAGATTCTGCATGAAAGGAGGACTAGCAGCCGAGTTGCTCAGGAGAATGTGAAAAGTGTTCATATGTAGTAAAAACCTGAGAATTCCGTCCGTTTTCGTCATTTGTTATCGAATCGACTTAAAGCCAGATCGTCACATTGGCCGCTCTTCTCTCTGAAACGGTTGTACTTATCGTCTGCAAAGCTATGTCGCGTGCTGCGGTAAGCGGAGACACTAAAAGCACCATAGTAGAACACAGATGAAGCTTCTAAGTTGATGTAATAGCCAGTAAGAAGTAGTACAATTCAAGTTTTAGGTATCGTTTATTGACTTTTTAGCTGGCTTTGGTGCCTTGGACATGAGCTAGGACCTTAAGATTCTGCATGAAAGGAGGACTAGCAGCCGAGTTTCACGGAAGAATGTGAAAAGTGTTCATATTTAGTAAAAACCTGAGAAATCCGTCCGTTTTCGTCATTTGTTATCGAATCGACTTAAAGCCAGATCGTCACATTGGCCGCTCTTCTCTCCAAAACACTTGTACTTATCGTCTGCAAAGCTATGTCGCGTGCTACGGTATGCTGATACACTAAAAGCACCATAGTAGAACACAGATGAAGCTTCTATGTTGATGTAATAGCCAGGAAGAAGTAGTACAATTCAAGATTTAGGTATCGATTATTGACCTTTTAGCTGGCTTTGGTGCCTTGGACATGAGCTAGGACCTTGACATTCTGCATGAAAATAGGAATAGCAGCCGATTTGCACGGGAGAATGTGAAAAGTGTTCATATGTAGTAAAAACCTTAGAAATCCGTCCGTTTTCGTCATTTGTTATCGAATCGACTTAAAGCCAGATCGTCACATTGGCCGCTCTTCTCTCTGAAACGGTTGTACTTATCGATTGCAAAGCTATGTCGCGTGCTGCGGTATGTGGAGACACTAAAAGCACCATAGTAGAACACAGATGAAACTTCTAAGTTGATGTAATAGCCCGTAAGAAGTAGTACAATACAAGTTTTAGTTATCGATTATTGACGTTTTAGCTGGCTTTGGTGCCTTGGACATGAGCTAGGACCTTAAGATTCTGCATGAAAGGAGGACTAGCAGCCGAGTTGCACGGGAAAATGTGAAAAGTGTTCAAATGTAGTAAAAACCTGAGAAATCCGTCCGTTTTCGACATTTGTTATCGAATCGACTTAAAGTCAGATCATCACATTGGCCGCTCTTCTCTCTGAAACGCTCGTAGTTATCGTCTGCAAACCTATGTCGCGTGCTGCGGTATGCGGAGACACTAAAAGCACCATCGTAGAACACAGATAAAGCTTCTAAGTTGATGTAATACAAAGGAAGAAGTAGTACAATTCAAGTTTTAGGTATTGAATATTGAATTTTTAGCTGGCTTTGGTGCTTGGACATGAGCTAGGACCTTAATATTCTGCATGAAAGGGGGAGTAGCAGCCGAGTTGCACGGGAGAATGTGAAAAGTCTTCAAATGTAGTAAAAACCCGAGAAATACGTCCGTTTTCGTCATTTGTTATCGAATCGCTTAAAGCCAGATCGTCACATTGCCCGCTCTTCTCTCTGAAAAAGTTGTACTTATCGTCTGCAAAGCTATGTGGCGTTCTGCGGTATGCCGAGACAGTTAAAGCACCATAGTAGAACAAAGATGATGCTTCTAAGTTGATGTAATAGCCAGTAAGATATAGTTCAATTCAAGTTTTAGGTATCGATTATTGACTTTTTAGCTGGCTTTGGTGCCTTGGACATGAGCTAGGACCTTAAGATTCTGCATGAAAGGAGGACTGGCAGCCGATTTGCACGGGAGAATGTGAAAAGTGTTCATATGTAGTAAAAACCTGAGAAATCCGTCCGTTTTCGTCATTTGTTAGCGAATCGACTTAAAGCCAGATCGTCACATTGGCCGCTCTTCTCTCTGAAACGGTTGTACTTATCGATTGAAAAGCTATGTCGCGTGCTGCGGTATGTGGACACACTAAAAGCACCATAGTAGAACACAGATGAAGCTTCTAAGTTGATGTAATAGCCAGTAAGAAGTAGTACAATTCAAGTTTTAGGTATTCAATATTGAATTTTTAGCTGGCTTTGGTGCCTTGGACATGAGCTAGGACCTTAAGATTCTGCATGAAAGGAGGACTCGCAGCCGATTTTCACGGGAGAATGTGAAAAGTGTTCATATGTAGTAAAAACCTGAGAAATCCGTCCGTTTTCGTCATTTGTTATCGAATCGACTTAAAGCCAGATCGTCACATTGGCCGCTCTTCTCTCTGAAACGGTTGTACTTATCGATTGCAAAGCTATGTCGCGTGCTGCGGTATGCGGAGACACTAAAAGCACCATAGTAGAACACAGAGGAAGCTTCTAAGTAGATGTAATAGCCAGTAAGAAGTAGTACAATTCAAGTTTTAGGTATCGATTATTGACTTTTTAGCTGGCTTTGGTGCCTTGGACATCAGCTAGGACCTTAACATTCTGCATGAAAGGAGGACTAGCAGCCGAGTTTCACGGGAGAATGTGAAAAGTGTTCATACGTAGTAAAAACCTGAGAAATCCGTCCATTTTCGTCATTAGTTATCGAATCGACTTCAAGCCAGATCGTCACATTGGCCGCTCTTCTCCCTGAAAAAGTTGTACTTATCATCTGCAAAGCTATGTCGCGTGCTGCGGTATGCGGACACACTAAAAGCACCATAGTAGAACACAGATGAAGCTTCTAAGTTGATGTAATAGCCAGTAAGAAGTAGTACAATTCAAGTTTTAGGTATCGGTTATTGACTTTTTACCCTTCTTTGGTGCCTTGGACATGAGCTAGGAAATTAAGATTCTGCATGAAAGGAGGACTGGCAGCCGATTTGCACGGGAGAATGTGAAAAGTGTTCATATGTAGTAAAAACCTGAGAAATCCGTCCGTTTTCGTCATTTGTTATCGAATCGACTTAAAGCCAGATCGTCACATTGGCCGCTCTCCTCTCTGAATCGGTTGTACTTATCGTCTGCAAAGCTATGTCACGTGCTGCGGGATCTGGAGACACTAAAATCACCACAGTAGAACACAGATGAAGCTTCTAAGTTGATGTAATAACCAGTAAGAAGTAGTCCAATTCAAGTTTTAGGTATCGATTATTGCATTTTTAGCTGGCTTTGTTGCCTTGGACATGGGCTAGGACCTTAAGATTCTGTATGAAAGGAGGACTGGCAGCCGATTTGCACGGGAGAATGTGAAAAGTGTTCATATGTAGTAAAAACCTGAGAAATCCGTCCGTTTTCGTCATTTGTTATCGAATCGACTTAAAGCAAGATCGTCACATTGGCCGCTCTTCTCTCTGAAACGGTTGTACTTATCGTCTGCAAAGCTATGTCACGTGCTGCGGCATGCTGAGACACTAAAAGCACCATAGCAGAACAAAGATGAAGCTTCTAAGTTGATGTAATAGCCAGTAAGAAGTAGTACAATTCAAGTTTTAGGTATTGAATATTGACTTTTTAGCTGGCTTTGGTGCCTTGGACTTGAGCTAGGACCTTAAGATTCTGCATGAAAGGAGGACTAGCAGCCGAGTTGCTCAGGAGAATGTGAAAAGTGTTCATATGTAGTAAAAACCTGAGAAATCCGTCCGTTTTCGTCATTTGTTATCGAATCGACTTAAAGCCAGATCGTCACATTGGCCGCTCTTCTCTCCAAAACACTTGTACTTATCGTCTGCAAAGCTATGTCGCGTGCTACGGTATGCTGATACACTAAAAGCACCATAGTAGAACACAGATGAAGCTTCTATGTTGATGTAATAGCCAGGAAGAAGTAGTACAATTCAAGTTTTAGGTATCGATTATTGACCTTTTAGCTGGCTTTGGTGCCTTGGACATGAGCTAGGACCTTAACATTCTGCATGAAAATAGGAATAGCAGCCGACTTGCACGGGAGAATGTGAAAAGTGTTCATATGTAGTAAAAACCTTAGAAATCCGTCCGTTTTCGTCATTTGTTATCGAATCGACTTAAAGCCAGATCGTCACATTGGCCGCTCTTCTCTCTGAAACGGTTGTACTTATCGATTGCAAAGCTATGTCGCGTGCTGCGGTATGTGGAGACACTAAAAGCACCATAGTAGAACACAGATGAAACTTCTAAGTTGATGTAATAGCCAGTAAGAAGTAGTACAATACAAGTTTTAGTTATCGATTATTGACGTTTTAGCTGGCTTTGGTGCCTTGGACATGAGCTAGGACCTTAAGATTCTGCATGAAAGGAGGACTAGCTGCCGAGTTGCACGGGAAAATGTGAAAAGTGTTCAAATGTAGTAAAAACCTGAGAAATCCGTCCGTTTTCGACATTTGTTATCGAATCGACTTAAAGTCAGATCGTCACATTGGCCGCTCTTCTCTCTGAAACGCTCGTAGTTATCGTCTGCAAACCTATGTCGCGTGCTGCGGTATGCGGAGACACTAAAAGCGCCATCGTAGAACACAGATAAAGCTTCTAAGTTGATGTAATACAAAGGAAGAAGTAGTACAATTCAAGTTTTAGGTATTGAATATTGAATTTTTAGCTGGCTTTGGTGCTTGGACATGAGCTAGGACCTTAATATTCTGCATGAAAGGGGGAGTAGCAGCCGAGTTGCACGGGAGAATGTGAAAAGTCTTCAAATGTAGTAAAAACCCGAGAAATACGTCCGTTTTCGTCATTTGTTATCGAATCGACTTAAAGCCAGATCGTCACATTGCCCGCTCTTCTCTCTGAAACGGTTGTACTTATCGATTGCAAAGCTATGTCGCGTGCTGCGGTATGCGGAGACACTAAAAGCACCATAGTAGAACACTGATGAAGCTTCTAAGTTGATGTAATAGCCAGTAAGAAGTAGTACAATTCAAGTTTTAGGTATTCAATATTGAATTTTTAGCTGGCTTTGCTGCCTTGGACATGAGCTAGGACCTTAAGATTCTGCATGAAAGGAGGACTGGCAGCCGATTTTCACGGGAGAATGTGAAAAGTGTTCATATGTAGTAAAAACCTGAGAAATCCGTCCGTTTTCGTCATTTGTTATCGAATCGACTTAAAGCCAGATCGTCTCATTGGCCGCTCTTCTCTCTGAAACGGTTGTACTTATCGATAGCAAAGCTATGTCGCGTGCTGCGGTATGCGGAGACAATAAAAGCACCATAGTAGAACACAGATGAAGCTTCTAAGTTGATGTAATAGCCAGTAAGAAGTAGTACAATTCAAGTTTTAGGTATCGGTTATTGACTTTTTACCCTTCTTTGGTGCCTTGGACATGAGCTAGGAAATTAACATTCTGCATGAAAATAGGAATAGCAGCCGATTTGCACGGGAGAATGTGAAAAGTGTTCATATGTAGTAAAAACCTGAGAAATCCGTCCGTTTTCGTCATTTGTTAGCGAATCGACTTAAAGCCAGATCGTCACATTGGCCGCTCTTCTCTCTGAAACGGTTGTACTTATCGATTGCAAAGCTATGTCGCGTGCTGCGGTACGTGGACACACTAAAAGCACCATAGTAGAACACAGATGAAGCTTCTAAGTTGATGTAATAGCCAGTAAGAAGTAGTACAATTCAAGTTTTAGGTATCGATTATTGACTTTTTAGCTGGCTTTGGTGCCTTGGACATGGGCTAGGACCTTAAGATTCTGCATGAAAGGAGGACTCGCAGCCGATTTGCACGGGAGAATGTGAAAAGTGTTCATATGTAGTAAAAACCTGAGAAATCCGTCCGTTTTCGTCATTTGTTATCGAATCGACTTAAAGCCAGATCGTCACATTGGCCGCTCTCCTCTCTGAATCGGTTGTACTTATAGTCAGCAAAGCTATGTCGCGTGCTGCGGTATGTGGAGACACTAAAAGCACCATAGTAGAACACAGATGAAACTTCTAAGTTGATGTAATAACCAGTAAGAAGTAGTACAATACAAGTTTTAGTTATCGATTATTGACGTTTTAGCTGGCTTTGGTGCCTTGGACATGAGCTAGGACGTTAAGATTCTGCATGAAAGGAGGACTAGCAGCCGAGTTGCACGGGAAAATGTGAAAAGTGTTCAAATGCAGTAAAAACCTGAGAAATCCGTCCGTTTTCGTCATTTGTTATCGAATCGACTTAAAGTCAGATCGTCACATTGGCCGCTCTTCTCTCTGAAACGCTCGTAGTTATCGTCTGCAAACCTATGTCGCGTGCTGCGGCACCATCGTAGAACACAGATAAAGCTTCTAAGTTGATGTAATACAAAGGAAGAAGTAGTACAATTCAAGTTTTAGGTATTGAATATTGAATTTTTAGCTGGCTTTGGTGCTTGGACATGAGCTAGGACCTTAATATTCTGCATGAAAGGGGGACTAGCAGCCGAGTTGCACGGGAGAATGTGAAAAGTCTTGAAATGTAGTAAAAACCTGAGAAATACGTCCGTTTTCGTCATTTGTTATCGAATCGACTTAAATCCAGATCGTCACATTGCCCGCTCTTGTCTCTGAAACGGTTGTACTTATCGATTGCAAAGCTATGTCGCGTGCTGCGGTATGCGGAGACACTAAAAGCACCATAGTAGAACACAGATGAAGCTTCTAAGTTGATGTAATAGCCAGTAAGAAGTAGTACAATTCAAGTTTTGGGTATTCAATATTGAATTTTTAGCTGGCTTTGGTGCCTTGGACATGAGCTAGGACCTTAAGATTCTGCATGAAAGGAGGACTGGCAGCCGATTTTCACGGGAGAATGTGAAAAGTGTTCATATGTAGTAAAAACCTGAGAAATCCGTCCGTTTTCGTCATTTGTTATCGAATCGACTTAAAGCCAGATCGTCACATTGGCCGCTCTTCTCTCTGAAACGGTTGTACTTATCGATTGCAAAGCTATGTCGCGTGCAGCGGTATGCGGAGACACTAAAAGCACCATAGTAGAACACAGATGAAGCTTCTAAGTTGATGTAATAGCCAGTAAGAAGTAGTACAATTCAAGTTTTAGGTATCGATTATTGACTTTTTAGCTGGCTTTGGTGCCTTGGACATCAGCTAGGACCTTAACATTCTGCATGAAAGGAGGTCTAGCAGCCGAGTTTCACGGGAGAATGTGAAAAGTGTTCATACGTAGTAAAAACCTGAGAAATCCGTCCGTTTTCGTCATTAGTTATCGAATCGACTTCAAGCTAGATCGTCACATTGGCCGCTCTTCTCTCTGAAAAAGTTGTACTTATCATCTGCAAAGCTATGTCGCGTGCTGCGGTATGCGGACACACTAAAAGCACCATAGTAGAACACAGATGAAGCTTCTAAGTTGATGTAATAGCCAGTAAGAAGTAGTACAATTCAAGTTTTAGGTATCGGTTATTGACTTTTTACCCTTCTTTGGTGCCTTGGACATGAGCTAGGAAATTAAGATTCTGCATGAAAGGAGGACTGGCAGCCGATTTGCACGGGAGAATGTGAAAAGTGTTCATATGTAGTAAAAACCTGAGAAATCCGTCCGTTTTCTTCATTTGTTATCGAATCGACTTAAAGCCAGATCGTCACATTGGCCGCTCTCCTCTCTGAATCGGTTGTACTTATCGTCTGCAAAGCTATGTCACGTGCTGCGGGATCTGGAGACACTAAAATCACCACAGTAGAACACAGATGAAGCTTCTAAGTTGATGTAATAACCAGTAAGAAGTAGTCCAATTCAAGTTTTAGGTATCGATTATTGCATTTTTAGCTGGCTTTGGTGCCTTGGACATGAGCTAGGACCTTAAGATTCTGCATGAAAGGAGGACTGGCAGCCGATTTGCACGGGAGAATGTGAAAAGTGTTCATATGTAGTAAAAACCTGAGAAATCCGTCCGTTTTCGTCATTTGTTAGCGAATCGACTTAAAGCCAGATCGTCACATTGGCCACTCTTCTCTCTGAAACGGTTGTACTTAACGTCTGCAAAGCTATGTCGCGTGCTGCGGCATGCTGAGACACTAAAAGCACCATAGCAGAACATAGATGAAGCTTCTAAGTTGATGTAATAGCCAGTAAGAAGTAGTACAATTCATGTTTTAGGTATTGAATATTGACTTTTTAGCTGGCTTTGGTGCCTTGGACTTGAGCTAGGACCTTAAGATTCTGCATGAAAGGAGGACTGGCAGCCGAGTTGCTCAGGAGAATGTGAAAAGTGTTCATATGTAGTAAAAACCTGAGAATTCCGTCCGTTTTCGTCATTTGTTATCGAATCGACTTAAAGCCAGATCGTCACATTGGCCGCTCTTCTCTCTGAAACGGTTGTACTTATCGATTGCAAAGCTATGTCGCGTGCAGCGGTATGCGGAGACACTAAAAGCACCATAGTAGAACACAGATGAAGCTTCTAAGTTGATGTAATAGCCAGTAAGAAGTAGTACAATTCAAGTTTTAGGTATCGATTATTGACTTTTTAGCTGGCTTTGGTGCCTTGGACATCAGCTAGGACCTTAACATTCTGCATGAAAGGAGGTCTAGCAGCCGAGTTTCACGGGAGAATGTGAAAAGTGTTCATACGTAGTAAAAACCTGAGAAATCCGTCCGTTTTCGTCATTAGTTATCGAATCGACTTCAAGCCAGATCGTCACATTGGCCGCTCTTCTCTCTGAAAAAGTTGTACTTATCATCTGCAAAGCTATGTCGCGTGCTGCGGTATGCGGACACACTAAAAGCACCATAGTAGAACACAGATGAAGCTTCTAAGTTGATGTAATAGCCAGTAAGAAGTAGTACAATTCAAGTTTTAGGTATCGGTTATTGACTTTTTACCCTTCTTTGGTGCCTTGGACATGAGCTAGGAAATTAAGATTCTGCATGAAAGGAGGACTGGCAGCCGATTTGCACGGGAGAATGTGAAAAGTGTTCATATGTAGTAAAAACCTGAGAAATCCGTCCGTTTTCGTCATTTGTTATCGAATCGACTTAAAGCCAGATCGTCACATTGGCCGCTCTTCTCTCTGAAACGGTTGTACTTATCGATTGAAAAGCTTTGTCGCGTGCTGCGGTATGTGGAGACACTAAAAGCACCATAGTAGAACACAGATGAAACTTCTAAGTTGATGTAATAGCCAGTAAGAAGTAGTACAATACAAGTTTTAGTTATCGATTATTGACGTTTTAGCTGGCTTTGGTGCCTTGGACATGAGCTAGGACCTTAAGATTCTGCATGAAAGGAGGACTAGCAGCCGAGTTGCACGGGAAAATGTGAAAAGTGTTCAAATGTAGTAAAAACCTGAGAAATCCGTCCGTTTTCGTCATTTGTTATCGAATCGACTTAAAGTCAGATCGTCACATTGGCCGCTCTTCTCTCTGAAACGCTCGTAGTTATCGTCTGCAAACCTATGTCGCGTGCTGCGGTATGCGGAGACACTAAAAGCACCATCGTAGAACACAGATAAAGCTTCTAAGTTGATGTAATACAAAGGAAGAAGTAGTACAATTCAAGTTTTAGGTATTGAATATTGAATTTTTAGCTGGCTTTGGTGCTTGGACATGAGCTAGGACCTTAATATTCTGCATGAAAGGGGGAGTAGCAGCCGAGTTTCACGGGAGAATGTGAAAAGTCTTCAAATGTAGTAAAAACCCGAGAAATACGTCCGTTTTCGTCATTTGTTATCGAATCGACTTAAAGTCAGATCGTCACATTGCCCGCTCTTCTCTCTGAAACGGTTGTACTTATCGATTGCAAAGCTATGTCGCGTGCTGCGGTATGCGGAGACACTAAAAGCACCATAGTAGAACACAGATGAAGCTTCTAAGTTGATGTAATAGCCAGTAAGAAGTAGTACAATTCAAGTTTTAGGTATTCAATATTGAATTTTTAGCTGGCTTTGCTGCCTTGGACATGAGATAGGACCTTAAGATTCTGCATGAAAGGAGGACTGGCAGCCGATTTTCACGGGAGAATGTGAAAAGTGTTCATATGTAGTAAAAACCTGAGAAATCCGTCCGTTTTCGTCATTTGTTATCGAATCGACTTAAAGCCAGATCGTCTCATTGGCCGCTCTTCTCTCTGAAACGGTTGTACTTATCGATTGCAAAGCTATGTCACGTGCTGCGGGATGCGGAGACAATAAAAACACCATAGTAGAACACAGATGAAGCTTCTAAGTTGATGTAATAGCCAGTAAGAAGTAGTACAATTCAAGTTTTAGGTATCGATTATTGACTTTTTAGCTGGCTTTGGTGTCTTGGACATCAGCTAGGACCTTAACATTCTGCATGAAAGGAGGACTAGCAGCCGAGTTTCACGGGAGAATGTGAAAAGTGTTCATACGTAGAAAAAACCTGAGAAATCCGTCCGTTTTCGTCATTAGTTATCGAATCGACTTCAAGCCAGATCGTCACATTGGCCGCTCTTCTCTCTGAAAAAGTTGTACTTATCATCTGCAAAGCTATGTCGCGTGCTGCGGTATGCGGACACACTAAAAGCACCATAGTAGAACACAGATGAAGCTTCTAAGTTGATGTAATAGCCAGTAAGAAGTAGTACAATTCAAGTTTTAGGTATCGGTTATTGACTTTTTACCCTTCTTTGGTGCCTTGGACATGAGCTAGGAAATTAAGATTCTGCATGAAAGGAGGACTGGCAGCCGTTTTGCACGGGTGAATGTGAAAAGTGTTCATATGTAGTAAAAACCTGAGAAATCCGTCCGTTTTCGTCATTTGTTATCGAATCGACTTAAAGCCAGATCGTCACATTGGCCGCTCTCCTCTCTGAATCGGTTGTACTTATCGTCTGCAAAGCTATGTCGCGTGCTGCGGTATGTGGAGACACTAAAAGCACCATAGTAGAACACAGATGAAACTTCTAAGTTGATGTAATAGCCAGTAAGAAGTAGTACAATACAAGTTTTAGTTATCGATTATTGACGTTTTAGCTGGCTTTGGTGCCTTGGACATGAGCTAGGACCTTACGATTCTGCATGAAAGGAGGACTAGCAGCCGAGTTGCACGGGAAAATGTGAAAAGTGTTCAAATGTAGTAAAAACCTGAGAAATCCGTCCGTTTTCGTCATTTGTTATCGAATCGACTTAAAGTCAGATCGTCACATTGGCCGCTCTTCTCTCTGAAACGCTCGTAGTTATCGTCTGCAAACCTATGTCGCGTGCTGCGGTATGCGGAGACACTAAAAGCACCATCGTAGAACACAGATAAAGCTTCTAAGTTGATGTAATACAAAGGAAGAAGTAGTACAATTCAAGTTTTAGGTATTGAATATTGAATTTTTAGCTGGCTTTGGTGCTTGGACATGATCTAGGACCTTAATATTCTGCATGAAAGGGGGACTAGCAGCCGAGTTGCACGGGAGAATGTGAAAAGTCTTCAAATGTAGTAAAAACCTGAGAAATACGTCCGTTTTCGTCATTTGTTATCGAATCGACTTAAAGCCAGATCGTCACATTGCCCGCTCTTGTCTCTGAAACGGTTGTACTTATCGATTGCAAAGCTATGTCGCGTGCTGCGGTATGCGGAGACACTAAAAGCACCATAGTAGAACACAGATGAAGCTTCTAAGTTGATGTAATAGCCAGTAAGAAGTAGTACAATTCAAGTTTTGGGTATTCAATATTGAATTTTTAGCTGGCTTTGGTGCCTTGGACATGAGCTAGGACCTTAAGATTCTGCATGAAAGGAGGACTAGCAGCTGACTTGCCTGGGAGAATATGAAAAGTGTTCATATGTAGTAAAAACCTGAGAAATCCGTCCGTTTTCGTCATTTGTTATCGAATCGACTTAAAGCCAGATCGTCACATTGGCCGCTCTTCTCTCTGAAACGGTTGTACTTATCGATTGCAAAGCTATGTCGCGTGCAGCGGTATGCGGAGACACTAAAAGCACCATAGTAGAACACAGATGAAGCTTCTAAGTTGATGTAATAGCCAGTAAGAAGTAGTACAATTCAAGTTTTAGGTATCGATTATTGACTTTTTAGCTGGCTTTGGTGCCTTGGACATCAGCTAGGACCTTAACATTCTGCATGAAAGGAGGTCTAGCAGCCGAGTTTCACGGGAGAATGTGAAAAGTGTTCATACGTAGTAAAAACCTGAGAAATCCGTCCGTTTTCGTCATTAGTTATCGAATCGACTTCAAGCCAGATCGTCACATTGGCCGCTCTTCTCTCTGAAAAAGTTGTACTTATCATCTGCAAAGCTATGTCGCGTGCTGCGGTATGCGGACACACTAAAAGCACCATAGTAGAACACAGATGAAGCTTCTAAGTTGATGTAATAGCCAGTAAGAAGTAGTACAATTCAAGTTTTAGGTATCGGTTATTGACTTTTTACCCTTCTTTGGTGCCTTGGACATGAGCTAGGAAATTAAGATTCTGCATGAAAGGAGGACTGGCAGCCGATTTGCACGGGAGAATGTGAAAAGTGTTCATATGTAGTAAAAACCTGAGAAATCCGTCCGTTTTCGTCATTTGTTATCGAATCGACTTAAAGCCAGATCGTCACATTGGCCGCTCTCCTCTCTGAATCGGTTGTACTTATCGTCTGCAAAGCTATGTCACGTGCTGCGGGATCTGGATACACTAAAATCACCACAGCAGAACACAGATGAAGCTTCTAAGTTGATGTAATAACCAGTAAGAAGTAGTCCAATTCAAGTTTTAGGTATCGATTATTGCATTTTTAGCTGGCTTTGGTGCCTTGGACATGAGCTAGGACCTTAAGATTCTGCATGAAAGGAGGACTGGCAGCCGATTTGCACGGGAGAATGTGAAAAGTGTTCATATGTAGTAAAAACCTGAGAAATCCGTCCGTTTTCGTCATTTGTTAGCGAATCGACTTAAAGCCAGATCGTCACATTGGCCACTCTTCTCTCTGAAACGGTTGTACTTATCGTCTGCAAAGCTATGTCGCGTGCTGCGGCATGCTGAGACACTAAAAGCACCATAGCAGAACATAGATGAAGCTTCTAAGTTGATGTAATAGCCAGTAAGAAGTAGTACAATTTAAGTTTTAGGTATTGAATATTGACTTTTTAGCTGGCTTTGGTGCCTTGGACTTGAGCTAGGACCTTAAGATTCTGCATGAAAGGAGGACTGGCAGCCGAGTTGCTAAGGAGAATCTGAAAAGTGTTCATATGTAGTAAAAACCTGAGAATTCCGTCCGTTTTCGTCATTTGTTATCGAATCGACTTAAAGCCAGATCGTCACATTGGCCGCTCTTCTCTCTGAAACGGTTGTACTTATCGTCTGCAAAGCTATGTCGCGTGCTGCGGTAAGCGGAGACACTAAAAGCACCATAGTAGAACACAGATGAAGCTGCTAAGTTGATGTAATAACCAGTAAGAAGTAGTCCAATTCAAGTTTTAGGTATCGATTATTGCATTTTTAGCTGGCTTTGGTGCCTTGGACATGAGCTAGGACCTTAAGATTCTGCATGAAAGGAGGACTGGCAGCCGATTTGCACGGGAGAATGTGAAAAGTGTTCATATGTAGTAAAAACCTGAGAAATCCGTCCGTTTTCGTCATTTGTTAGCGAATCGACTTAAAGCCAGATCGTCACATTGGCCACTCTTCTCTCTGAAACGGTTGTACTTATCGTCTGCAAAGCTATGTCGCGTGCTGCGGCATGCTGAGACACTAAAAGCACCATAGCAGAACATAGATGAAGCTTCTAAGTTGATGTAATAGCCAGTAAGAAGTAGTACAATTTAAGTTTTAGGTATTGAATATTGACTTTTTAGCTGGCTTTGGTGCCTTGGACTTGAGCTAGGACCTTAAGATTCTGCATGAAAGGAGGACTGGCAGCCGAGTTGCTAAGGAGAATCTGAAAAGTGTTCATATGTAGTAAAAACCTGAGAATTCCGTCCGTTTTCGTCATTTGTTATCGAATCGACTTAAAGCCAGATCGTCACATTGGCCGCTCTTCTCTCTGAAACGGTTGTACTTATCGTCTGCAAAGCTATGTCGCGTGCTGCGGTAAGCGGAGACACTAAAAGCACCATAGTAGAACACAGATGAAGCTGCTAAGTTGATGTAATAGCCAGTAAGAAGTAGTACAATTCAAGTTTTAGGTATCGTTTATTGACTTTTTAGCTGGCTTTGGTGCCTTGGACATGAGCTAGGACCTTAAGATTCTGCATGAAAGGAGGACTAGCAGCCGAGTTGCACGGAAGAATGTGAAAAGTGTTCATATTTAGTAAAAACCTGAGAAATCCGTCCGTTTTCGTCATTTGTCATCGAATCGACTTAAAGCCAGATCGTCACTTTGGCCGCTCTTCTCTCCAAAACACTTGTACTTATCGTCTGCAAAGCTATGTCGCGTGCTACGGTATGCTGATACACTAAAAGCACCGTAGTAGAACACAGATGAAGCTTCTATGTTGATGTAATAGCCAGGAAGAAGTAGTACAATTCAAGATTTAGGTATCGATTATTGACCTTTTAGCTGGCTTTGGTGCCTTGGACATGAGCTAGGACCTTCACATTCTGCATGAAAATAGGAATAGCAGCCGATTTGCACGGGAGAATGTGAAAACTGTTCATATGTAGTAAAAACCTTAGAAATCCGTCCGTTTTCGTCATTTGTTATCGAATCGACTTAAAGCCGGATCGTCACATTGGCCGCTCTTCTCTCTGAAACGGTTGTACTTATCGATTGCAAAGCTATGTCGCGTGCTGCGGTATGTGGAGACACTAAAAGCACCATAGTAGAACACAGATGAAACTTCTAAGTTGATGTAATAGCCAGTAAGAAGTAGTACAATACAAGTTTTAGTTATCGATTATTGACGTTTTAGCTGGCTTTGGTGCCTTGGACATGAGCTAGGACCTTAAGATTCTGCATGAAAGGAGGACTAGCAGCCGAGTTGCACGGGAGAATGTGAAAAGTGTTCAAATGTAGTAAAAACCTGAGAGATCCGTCCGTTTTCGTCATTTGTTATCGAATCGACTTAAAGCCAGATCGTCACATTGGCCGCTCTTCTCTCTGAAACGCTTGTACTTATCGTCTGCAAAGCTATGTCGCGTGGTGCGGTATGCTGAGACACTAAAATCACCATAGTAGAACACAGATGAAGCTTCTAAGTTGATGTAATAGAAAGGAAGAAGTAGTACGATTCAAGTTTTAGGTATCAATTACTGACTTTTTAGCTGACTGTGGTGCCTTGGACATGAGCTACGACCTTAACATTCTCCATGAAAGGAGGACTAGCAGCCGATTTGCACGGCGAGAATGTGAAAAGTCTTCACATGTAGTAAAAACCCGAGAAATCCGTCCGTTTTCGTCATTTGTTATCGAATCGACTTAAAGCCAGATCGTCACATTGGCCGCTCTTCTCTCTGAAACGGTTGTACTTATCGTCTGCAAAGGTATGTCGCGTGCTGCGGTATGCGGAGACACTAAAATCACCATAGTAGAACACAGATGAAGCTTCTAAGTTGATGTAATAGCCAGTAAGAAGTAGTACAATTCAAGTTTTAGTTATCGATTATTGACTTTTTAGCTATCTTTGGTGCCTTGGACATGAGCTAGGCCCTTAAGAATCTGCATGAAAGGAGGATTAGCAACGGAGTTGCACGGGAGAATATGAAAAGTGTTCATATGTAGTAAAAACCTGAGAAATCCGTCCGTTTTCGTAATTTGTTATCGAATCAACTTAAAGCTAGATCGTCACATTGGCCGCTCTTCTCTCTGAAACGGTTGTACTTATCGTCTGCAAAGCTATGTCGCGTGCTGCGGTATGCTGAGACACTATGAGCACCATAGTAGAACACAGATGAAGCTTCTAAGTTGATGTAATATCCAGTAAGAAGTAGTACAATTCAAGTTTTAGGTATTCAATATTGAATTTTTAGCTGGCTTTGGTGCCTTGGACATGAGCTAGGACCTTAAGATTCTGCATGAAAGGAGGACTAGCAGCCCTGTTGCATGCGAGAATGTGAAAAGTGTTCATATGTAGTAAAAACCTGAGAAATCCGTCCGTTTTCGTCATTTGTTATCGAATCGACTTAAAGCCAGATCGTCTCATTGGCCGCTCTTCTCTCTGAAACGGTTGTACTTATCGTCTGCAAAGCTATGTCGCGTGCTGAGGTATGCGGAGACACTAAAATCACCATAGTAGAACAAAGATGAAGCTTCTAAGTTGATGTAATAGCCAGTAAGAAGTAGTACAATTCAAGTTTTAGGTATCGATATTTGACTTTTTAGCTGGCTTTGGTGCTTTGGACATGAGCTAGGACCTTAAGATTCTGCATGAAAGGAGGATTAGCAGCGGAGTTGCGCGGGAGAATGTGAAAAGTGTTCATATGTAGTAAAAACCTGAGACATCCGTCCGTTTTCGTCATTTGTTATCGAATCGACTTAAAGCCAGATCGTCACATTGGCCGCTCTTCTCTCTGAAACGGTTGTACTTATCGATTGCAAAGCTATTTCGCGTGCTGCGGTATGCGGAGACACTAAAAGCACCATAGTAGAACACAGATGAAGCTTCTAAGTTGATGTAATAGCCAGAAAGAAGTAGTACAATTCAAGTTTTAGGTATTCAATATTGAATTTTTAGCTGGCTTTGGTGCCTTGGACATGAGCTAGGACCTTAAGATTCTGCATGATAGGAGGACTAGCAGCCCTGTTGCACGGGAGAATGTGCAAAGTGTTCATATGTAGTAAAAACCTGAGAAATCGGTCCGTTTTCGTCATTTGTTATCGAATCGACTTAAAGCCAGATCGTCACATTGGCCGCTTTTCTCTCTGAAACGGTTGTACTTATCGTCTGCAAAGCTATGTCGCGTGCTGCGGTATGCGGAGACACTAAAAGCACCATAGCAGAACACAGATGAAGCTTCTAAGTTGATGTAATAGCCAGTAAGAAGTAGTACAATTCAAGTTTTAGGTTTCGATTATTGACTTTTTAGCTGGCTTTGGTGCCTTGGACATGAGCTAGGACCTTAACGTTCTGCATGAAAGGAGGACTAGCAGCCGATTTGCACGGGAGAATGTGAAAAGTCTTCACATGTAGTAAAAACCCGAGAAATCCGTCCGTTTTCGTCATTTGTTATCGAATCGACTTAAAGCCAGATCGTCACATTGGCCGCTCTTCTCTCTGAAACGGTGGTACTTATCGTCTGCAAAGCTATGTCGCGTGCTGCGGTATGCGGAGACACTAAAAGCACCATAGTAGAACACAGATGAAGCTGCTAAGTTGATGTAATAGCCAGTAAGAAGTAGTACAATTCAAGTTTTAGGTATCGATTATTGAATTTTTAGCTGGCTTTGGTGCCTTGGACATGAGCTACGACCTTAAGATTCTGCATGAAAGGAGGACTAGCAGCCGAGGTGAACGGGAGAATGTGAAAAGTGTTCGTATGTAGTAAAAACCTGAGAAATCCGTCCGTTTTCGTCATTTGTTATCGAATCGACTTAAAGCCAGATCGTCACATTGGCCGCTCTTCTCTCCAAAACACTTGTACTTATCGTCTGCACAGCTATGTCGCGTGCTACGGTATGCTGATACACTAAAAGCACCATAGTATAACACAGATGAAGCTTCTATGTTGATGTAATAGCCAGGAAGAAGTAGTACAATTCAAGATATAGGTATCGATTATTGACCTTTTAGCTGGCTTTGGTGCCTTGGACATGAGCTAGGACCTTAAGATTCTGCATGAAAGGAGGATTAGCAGCGGAGTTGCACGGGAGAATGTGAAAAGTGTTCATATGTAGTAAAAACCTGAGAAATCCGTCCGTTTTCGTCATTTGTTATCGAATCGACTTAAAGTCAGATCGTCACATTGGCCGCTCTTCTCTCTGAAACGCTCGTAGTTATCGTCTGCAAACCTATGTCGCGTGCTGCGGTATGCGGAGACACTAAAAGCACCATCGTAGAACACAGATAAAGCTTCTAAGTTGATGTAATACAAAGGAAGAAGTAGTACAATTCAAGTTTTAGGTATTGAATATTGAATTTTTAGCTGGCTTTGGTGCTTGGACTTGAGCTAGGACCTTAATATTCTGCATGAAAGGGGGACTAGAAGCCGAGTTGCACGGGAGAATATGAAAAGTGTTCTTATGTAGTAAAAACCTGAGAAATCGGTCCGTTTTCGTCATTTGTTATCGAATCGACTTAAAGCCAGATCGTCACATTAGCCGCTCTTCTCTCTGAAACGGTTGTACTTCTCGTCTGCAAACCTATGTCGCGTGCTGCGGTATTCTGAGAAACTAAAAGCACCATAGTATAACACAGATGAAGCTTCTAAGTTGATGTAATAGCCAGGAAGAAGTAGTACAATTCAAGTTTTAGGAATCGATTATTGACTTTTTAGCTGGCTTTGGTGCCTTGGACATGAGCTAGGACCTTAACGTTCTGCATGAAAGGAGGACTAGCAGCCGATTTGCACGGGAGAATGTGAAAAGTCTTCACATGTAGTAAAAACACGAGATATCCGTCCGTTTTCGTCATTTGTTATCGAATCGACTTAAAGCCAGATCGTCACATTGGCCGCTTTTCTCTCTGAAACGGTTGTACTTATCGATTGCAAAGCTATGTCGCGTGCAGCGGTATGCGGAGACACTAAAAGCACGATAGTAGAACACAGATGAAGCTTCTAAGTTGATGTAATAGCCAGTAAGAAGTAGTACAATTCAAGTTTTAGGTATCGATTATTGACTTTTTAGCTGGCTTTGGTGCCTTGGACATGAGCTAGGACCTTAACGTTCTGCATGAAAGGAGGACTAGCAGCCGATTTGCACGGGAGAATGTGAAAAGTCTTCACATGTAGTAAAAACACGAGAACTCCGTCCGTTTTCGTCATTTGTTATCGAATCGACTTAAAGCCAGATCGTCACATTGGCCGCTCTTCTCTCTGAAACGGTTGTACTTATCGATTGCAAAACTATGTGGCGTGCTGCGGAATGCGGAGACACTAAAAGCACCATAGTAGAAGACAGATCAAGTTTCTAAGTTGTTGTAATAGCCAGTAAGAAGTAGTACAATTCAAGTTTTAGGTATTGAATATTGAATTTTTAGCTTGCTTTGGTGCCTTGGACATGAGCTAGGACCTTAATATTCTGCATGAAAGGAGGACTAGCATCCGAGTTGCACGGGAGAATGTGAAAAGTGTTCAAATGTAGTAAAAACCTGAGAGATCCGTCCGTTTTCGTCATTTGTTATCGAATCGACTTAAAGCCAGATCGTCACATTGGCCGCTCTTCTCTCTGAAACGCTTGTACTTATCGTCTGCAAAGCTATGTCGCGTGGTGCGGTATGCTGAGACACTAAAATCACCATAGTAGAACACAGATGAAGCTTCTAAGTTGATGTAATAGAAAGGAAGAAGTAGTACGATTCAAGTTTTAGGTATCAATTACTGACTTTTTAGCTGACTTTGGTGCCTTGGACATGAGCTACGACCTTAACATTCTCCATGAAAGGAGGACTAGCAGCCGATTTGCACGGGAGAATGTGAAAAGTCTTCACATGTAGTAAAAACCCGAGAAATCCGTCCGTTTTCGTCATTTGTTATCGAATCGACTTAAAGCCAGATCGTCACATTGGCCGCTCTTCTCTCTGAAACGGTTGTACTTATCGTCTGCAAAGGTATGTCGCGTGCTGCGGTATGCGGAGACACTAAAATCACCATAGTAGAACACAGATGAAGCTTCTAAGTTGATGTAATAGCCAGTAAGAAGTAGCACAATTCAAGTTTTAGTTATCGATTATTGACTTTTTAGCTATCTTTGGTGCCTTGGACATGAGCTAGGCCCTTAAGATTCTGCATGAAAGGAGGATTAGCAGCGGAGTTGCACGGGAGAATATGAAAAGTGTTCATATGTAGTAAAAACCTGAGAAATCCGTCCGTTTTCGTAATTTGTTATCGAATCAACTTAAAGCTAGATCGTCACATTGGCCGCTCTTCTCTCTGAAACGGTTGTACTTATCGTCTGCAAAGCTATGTCGCGTGCTGCGGTATGCTGAGACACTATGAGCACCATAGTAGAACACAGATGAAGCTTCTAAGTTGATGTAATTTCCAGTAAGAAGTAGTACAATTCAAGTTTTAGGTATTCAATATTGAATTTTTAGCTGGCTTTGGTGCCTTGGACATGAGCTAGGACCTTAAGGTTCTGCATGAAAGGAGGACTAGCAGCCCTGTTGCACGGGAGAATGTGAAAAGTGTTCATATGTAGTAAAAACCTGAGAAATCGGTCCGTTTTCGTCATTTGTTATCGAATCGACTTAAAGCCAGATCGTCACATTGGCCGCTTTTCTCTCTGAAACGGTTGTACTTATCGTCTGCAAAGCTATGTCGCGTGCTGCGGTATGCGGAGACACTAAAAGCACCATAGTAGAACACAGATGAAGCTGCTAAGTTGATGTAATAGCCAGTAAGAAGTAGTACAATTCAAGTTTTAGGTATCGATTATTGAATTTTTAGCTGGCTTTGGTGCCTTGGACATGAGCTACGACCTTAAGATTCTGCATGAAAGGAGGACTAGCAGCCGAGGTGAACGGGAGAATGTGAAAAGTGTTCGTATGTAGTAAAAACCTGAGAAATCCGTCCGTTTTCGTCATTTGTTATCGAATCGATTTCAAGCCAGATCGCCACATTGGATGCTCTTCTCTCTGAAAAATTTGTACATATCGTCAGCAAAGCTATGTCGCGTGCTGCGGTATGCGGAAACACTAAAAGCACCATAGTTGAACACAGATGAAGCTTCTAAGTTGATGTAATAGCCAGTAAGAAGTAGTACAATTCAAGTTTTGGGTATCGATTATTGACTTTTTAGCTGGCTTTGGTGCCTTGGACATGAGCTAGGACCTTAAGATTCTGCATGAAAGGAGGATTAGCAGCGGAGTTGCACGGGAGAATGTGAAAAGTGTTCATATGTAGTAAAAACCTGAGACATCCGTCCGTTTTCGTCATTTGTTATCGAATCGACTTAAAGCCAGATCGTCACATTGGCCGCTCTTCTCTCTGAAACGGTTGTACTTATCGTCTGCAAAGCTATGTCGCGTGCTGCGGTATGCGGAGACACTAAAATCACCATAGTAGAACACAGATGAAGCTTCTAAGTTGATGTAATAGCCAGTAAGAAGTAGTACAATTCAAGTTTTAGGTATCAATTATTGACTTTTTAGCTGACTTTTGTGCCTTGGACATGAGCTACGACCTTAACATTCTGCATGAAAGGAGGACTAGCAGCCGATTTGCACGGGAGAATGTGAAAAGTCTTCACATGTAGTAAAAACCCGAGAAATCCGTCCGTTTTCGTCATTTGTTATCGAATCGACTTAAAGCCAGATCGTCACATTTTCCGCTCTTCTCTCTGAAACGGTTGTACTTATTGTCTGCAAAGCTAAGTCGCGTGCTGCGGTATGCGGAGGCACTAAAATCACCATAGTAGAACACAGATGAAGCTTCTAAGTTGATGTAATAGCCAGTAAGAAGTAGTACAATTCAAGTTTTAGGTATCGATTATTGACTTTTTAGCTATCTTTGGTGCCTTGGACATGAGCTAGGACCTTAATATTCTGCATGAAAGGAGGACTAGCAGCCGAGTTGCACGGGAGAATGTGAAAAGTCTTCAAATGTAGTAAAAACCTGAGAAATACGTCCGTTTTCGTCATTTGTTATCGAATCGACTTAAAGCCAGATCGTCACATTGGCCGCTCTTCTCTCTGAAACGGTTGTACTTATCGATTGCAAAGCTATGTCGCGTGCTGCGGTATGCGGAGACACTAAAAGCACCATAGTAGAACACAGATGAAGCTTCTAAGTTGATGTAATAGCCAGTAAGAAGTAGTACAATTCAAGTTTTAGGTATTCAATATTGAATTTTTAGCTGGCTTTGGTGCCTTGGACATGAGCTAGGACCTTAAGATTCTGCATGAAAGGAGGACTAGCAGCCGAGTTGCACGCGAGAATGTGAAAAGTGTTCATATGTAGTAAAAACCTGAGAAATCCGTTCGTTTTCGTCATTTGTTATAGAATCGACTTAAAGCCAGATCGTCACATTGGCCGCTCTTCTCTCTGAAACGGTTGTACTTATCGTCTGCAAAGCTATGTCGCGTGCTGCGGTATGCTGAGACACTAAAAGCACCATAATAGAACACAGATCAAGCTACTAAGTTGATGTAATAGCCAGTAAGAAGTGGTACAATTCAAGTTTTAGGTATTGAATATTGATCTTTAGCTGGCTTTGGTGCCTTGGACATGAGCTAGGACCTTAAGATTCAGCATGAAAGGAGGACTAGCATCCGAGTTGCACGGGAGAAAGTGTAAAGTGTTCGTATGTAGTAAAAACCTGTGAAATCCGTCAGTTTTCGTCATTTGTTATCGAATCGACTTA
Organism: Schistocerca gregaria; assembly: GCF_023897955.1. Classification (NCBI taxonomy): domain Eukaryota; kingdom Metazoa; phylum Arthropoda; class Insecta; order Orthoptera; family Acrididae; genus Schistocerca; species Schistocerca gregaria. The sequence continues at coordinate 581,886,513 of NC_064925.1, forward strand.
AAGCCAGATCGTCACATTGGCCGCTTTTCTCTCTGAAACGGTTGTACTTATCGTATGCAAAAATATGTCGCCTGCTGCGGTATGCGGAGAAACTAAAAGCAGAGTAGTAGAACACAGATGAAGCTTCTAAGTTGATGTAATAGCCAGTAAGAAGTAGTACAATTCAAGTTTTAGGTATTGATTATGGACTTTTTAGCTGGCTTTGGTGCCTTGGACATGAGCTAGGACCTTAAGATTCTGCACGACAGGAGGACTAGCAGCCGAGTTGCACGTAAGAATATGAAAAGTGTTCATATGTAGTAAAAACCTGAGAAATCGGTCCGTTTTCGTCATTTGTTATCGAATCGACTTCTCTCTGAAACGGTTGTACTTATCGATTGCAAAGCTATGTCGCGTGCTGCGGTATGCGGAGACACGAAAAGCACCATAGTAGAACACAGATGAAGCTTCTATGTTGATGTAATAGCCAGTAAGAAGTAGTACAATTCAAGTTTTAGGTATCGAATATTGACTTTTTAGCTGGCTTTGTTGCCTTGGACATGAGCTAGGACCTTATGATTCTGCATGAAAGGAGGACTAGCAGCCGAGCTGCACGGGAGAATGAGAAAAGTGTTCATATGTAGTAAAAACCAGAGAAATCCGTCCACTTTCGTCATTTGTTATCGAATCGACTTAAAGCCAGATCGTCACATTGGCCGCTCTTCTCTCTGAAACGGTTGTACTTATCGTCTGCAAAGCTATGTCGCGTGCTGCGGTATGCGGAGACACTAAAAGCACCATAGTAGAACACAGATGAAGCTTCTAAGTTGATGTAATACCCAGTAAGACGTAGTACAATTCAAGTTTTAGGTATCGATTATTGACTTTATAGCTGGCTTTGGTGCCTTGGACATGACCTAGGACCTTAACATTCTGCATGAAAGGAGGACTAGCAGCCGAGTTCCACGGGAGAATGTGAAAAGTGTTCATATGTAGTAAAAACCTGAGAAATACGTCCGTTTTCGTCATTTGTTATCGAATCGCCTTAAAGCCAGATCGTCACATTGGCCGCTCTCCTCTCTGAATCGGTTGTACTTATCGTCTGCAAAGCTATGTCGCGTGCTGGGGTATGCGGAGACACTAAAAGCACCATAGTAGAACACAGATGAAGCTTCTAAGTTGATGTAATAGCCAGTAAGAAGTAGTACAATTCAAGTTTTAGATATCGATTATTGAATTTTACCTGGCTTTGGTGCATTGGACATGAGCTAGGACCTTATGATTCTGCATGAAAGGAGGACTAGCAGCCGAGTTGCATGGGAGAATGAGAAAAGTGTTCATATGTAGTAAAAACCTGACAAATCCGTCCGCTTTCGTCATTTGTTATCGAATCGACTTAAAGCCAGATCGTCACATTGGCCGCTCTTCTCTCTGAAACGGTTGTGCTTATCGTCTGCAAAGCTATGACGCGTGCTGCGGTATGCGGAGACACTAAAAGCACCATAGTAGAACACAGATGAAGCTTCTAAGTTGATGTAATAACCAGTAAGAAGTAGTCCAATTCCAGTTTTAGGTATCGATTATTGACTTTTTAGCTGGCTTTGGTGCCTTGGACATGAGCTACGACCTTAAGATTCTGCATGAAAGGAGGACTAGCAGCCGATTTGCACGGGAGAATGTGAAAAGTCTTCACATGTAGTAAAAACCCGAGAAATCCGTCCGTTTTCGTCATTTGTTATCGAATCGACTCTAAGCCAGATCGTCACATTGGCCGCTCTTCTCTCTGAAACGGTTGTACTTATCGTCTGCAAAACTATTTCGCGTGCTGCGGTATGCTGAGACACTAAAAGCAGCATAGTGGAACACAGATGAAGCTTCTAAGTTGATGTAATAGCCAGGAAGAAGTAGTACAATTCAATTTTAGGTATCGATTATAGACTTTTTAGCTGGCTTTGGTGCCTTGGACATGAGGTAGGACCTTAACATTCGGCATGAAAGGAGGACTAGCAGCCGAGTTGCATGGGAGAATGTGAAAAGTGTTCATATGCAGTAAAAACCTGAGACATCCGTCCGATTTCGTCATTTGTTATCGAATCGAATTAAAGCCAGATCGTCACATTGGCCGCTCTTCTCACTGAAACGCTTGTACTTATCGTCTGCAAAGCTATGTCGCGTGCTGCGGTATGCGGACACACTAAAAGCACAATAGTAGAACACAGATGAAGCTTCTAAGTTGATGTAATAGCAAGTAAGAAGTAGTAAAATTCAAGTTTTAGGTATCGGTTATTGACTTTTTAACCTTCTTTGGTTCCTAGGACACGAGCTAGGAAGTTAAGACTTTGCATGAAGGAGGACTAGCAGCCGAGTTGCACGGGAGAATGTGAAAAGTGTTCATATGTAGTAAAAACCTGAGAAATCCGTCCGTTTTCGTCATTTGTTATCGAATCGACTTAAATCCAGATCGTCACATTGGCCGCTCTTCTCTCTGAAACGGTTGTACTTCTCGTCTGCAAAGCTATGTCGCGTGCTGCGGTATGCGGAGACATTGAAATCACCATAGTAGAACACAGATGAAGCATGTAAGTTGATGTAATAGCCAGTAAGAAGTAGTCCAATTCAAGTTTTAGGTATCGATTATTGACTTTTTAGCTGGCTTTGGTGACTTGGACATGAGCTAGGACCTTAAGATTCCGCATGAAAGGAGGACTAGCAGCCGAGTTGCACGGGAGAATGTGAAAAGTGTTCATATCTAAAAAAAAAAAAAACCTGAGAAATCCTTCCGTTTTCGTCATTTGTTATCGAATCGACTTAAAGCCAGATCGTCACATTGGTCGCTCTTCTCTCTGAAACGGTTGTAATTATCGTCTACAAAGCAATGTCGCGTGCTGCGGTATGCGGAGACACTAAAATCACCATAGTAGAACACAGATGAAGATTCTAAGTTGATGTAATAGAAGGTAAGAAGTAGTACAATTCATGTTTTAGGTATCGATTATTGACTTTTTAGCAGGCTTTGGTGCCTTGGACATGAGCTAGGACCTTAAGATTCTGCATGAAAGGAGGACTAGCAGCCGAGTTGCACGGGAGAATGTGAAAAGTGTTCATATGTAGTAAAAACCTGAGAAATCCGTCCGTTTTCGTCATTTGTTATCGAATCGACTTAAAGCCAGATCGTCAAATTGGCCGCTCTTTTCTCTGAAACGGTTTTACTTATCGTCTGCAAAGCTATGTCACGTGCTGCGGTATGAGGAGACACTAAAATCACCACAGTAGAACACAGATGAAGCTTCTAAGTTGATGTAATATCCAGTAAGAAGTAGTACAATTCGAGTTTTAGGTATCGTTTATTGACTTTTTAGCTGGCTTTGGTGCCTTGGACATGAGCTAGGACCTTAAGATTCTGCATGAAAGGAGGACTAGCAGCCGAGTTCCACGGGAGAATGTGAAAAGTGTTCATATGTAGTAAAAACCTGAGAAATCCGTCCGTTTTCGTCATTTGTTATCGAATCGACTTAAAGCCAGATCGACACATTGGCCGCTCTTCTCTCTGAAACGGTTGTACTTATCGTCTGCAATACTATGTCGCGTGCTGCGGAATGCTGAGACACTAAGAGCACCATAATAGAACACAGATGAAGCTTCTAAGTTGATGTAATAGCCAGTAAGAAGTAGTACAATTCAAGTTTTAGGTATTGAATATGGAACTTTTAGCTGGCTTTGGTGTCTTGGACATGAGCTAGGACCTTAAGATTCTGCATGAAAGGAGGACTAGCAGCCCAGTTGCACGGGAGAATGTGAAAAGTGTTCAAATGTAGTAAAAACCTGAGAAATACGTCCGATTTCGTCATTTGTTATCGAATCGACTTAGAGCCAGATCGTCACATTGACCGCTCTTCTCTCTGAAACGGTTGTACTTATCGTCTGCAAAGCTATGTCGCGTGCTGCGATATGTGGAGACACTAAAAGCACCATAGTAGAACACTGATGAAGCTTCTAAGTTGATGTAATAGCCAGTAAGAAGTAGTACAATTCAAGTTTTAGGTATCGATTATTGACTTTTTAGCTGGCTTTGGTGCCTTGGACATGAGCTAGGACCTTAAGATTCTGCATGAAAGGAGGACTAGCAGCCGAGTTGCATGGGAGAAAGTGAAAAGTGTTCATATGTAGTAAAAACCTAAGAAATCCGTCAGTCTTCGTCATTTGTCATCGAATCGACTTAAAGCCAGATCGTCACATTGGCCGCTCTTCTCTCTGAAACGCTTGTACTTATCGTCTGCAAAGCTATGTCGCGTACTGCGGTATGCGGACACACTAAAATCACCATAGTAGAACACAGATGAAGCTTCTAAGTTGATGTAATAGCCAGTAAGAAGTAGTACAATTCAAGTTTTAGGTATTGATTATTGACTTTTTAGCTGGCTTTGGTAACTTGAACATGAGCTAGGACCTTAACATTCTGCATGAAAGGAGGACTAGCAGCCGAGTTACACGGGAGAATGTGAAAACTGTTCATATGTAATAAAAACCTTAGAAATCCGTCCGTTTTCATCATTTGTTATCGAATCGACTTAAAGCCAGATCGTCACATTGGCCGCTCTTCTCACTGAAACGGTTGTACTTATCGTCTGCAAAGCTATGTCGCGTGCTGCGGTATGTGGAGAGAGTAAAAGCACCATAGTAGAACACAGATGAAGCTTCTAAGTTGATGTAATAGCCAGTAAGAAGTAGTACAATTCATGTTTTAGGTATCGATTATTGACTTTTTAGCTGGCTTTGGTGCCTTGGACATGAGCTAGGACCTTAAGACTCTGCATGAAAGGAGGACTAGCGGCCGAGTTGCACGGGAGAATGTGAAAAGTGTTCATATGTAGTAAAAACCTGAGAAATCCGTCCGTTTTCGTCATTTGTTATCGAATCGACTTAAAGCCAGATCGTCAAATTGGCCGCTCTTTTCTCTGAAACGGTTGTACTTATCGTCTGCAAAGCTATGTCACGTGCTGCGGTATGCGAAGACACTAAAATCACCACAGTAGAACACAGATGAAGCTTCTAAGTTGATGTAATATCCAGTAGGAAGCAGTACAATTCGAGTTTTAGGTATCGATTATTGACTTTTTAGCTGGCTTTGGTGCCTTGGACATGCGCTAGGACCTTAAGATTCTGCATGAAAGTAGGACTAGCAGCCGAGTTCCGCGGGAGAATGTGAAAAGTGTTCATATGTAGTAAAAACCTGAGAAATCCGTCCGTTTTCGTCATTTGTTATCGAATCGACTTAAAGCCAGATCGACACATTGGCCGCTCTTCTCTCTGAAACGGTTGTACTTCTCGTCTGCAAAGCTATGTCGCGTGCTGCGGTATGCGGAGACACTGAAATCACCATAGTAGAACACAGATGAAGCATCTAAGTTGATGTAATAGCCAGTAAGAAGTAGTCCAATTCAAGTTTAGGTATCGATTATTGACTTTTTAGCTGGCTTTGGTGACTTGGACATGAGCTAGGACCTTAAGATTCTGCATGAAAGGAGGACTAGCAGCCGAGTTGCACGGGAGAATGTGAAAAGTGTTCATATCTAAAAAAAAAAAAAAACCCTGAGGAATCCGTCCGTTTTCGTCATTTGTTATCGAATCGACTTAAAGCCAGATCGTCACATTGGTCGCTCTTCTCTCTGAAACGGTTGTACTTATCGTCTACAAAGCAATGTCGCGTGCTGCGGTATGCGGAGACACTAAAATCACCATAGTAGAACACAGATAAAGCTTCTAAGTTGATGTAATAGAAGGTAAGAAGTAGTACAATTCAAGTTGTAGGTATCGATTATTGACTTTTTAGCTGGCTTTGGTGCCTTGGACATGAGCTAGGACCTTACGATTCTGCACGAAAGGAGGACTAGCAGCCGAGTTGCACGGGAGAATGTGAAAAGTGTTCATATGTAGTAAAAACCTTAGAAATCCGTCCGTTTTCGTCATTTGTTATCGAATCGACTTAAAGCCAGATCGTCACATTAGCCGCTCTTCTCTCTGAAACGCTAGTACTTATCGTCTGCACAGCTATGTCGCGTGCTGCGGTATGCAGAGACACTAAAAGCACCATAGTACAACACAGATGAAGCTTCTAAGTTGATGTAATAGCCAGTAAGAAGTAGTACAATTCATGTTTTAGGTATCGATTATTGACTTTTTAGCTGGCTTTGGTGCCTTGGACATGAGCTAGGACCTTAAGACTCTGCATGAAAGGAGGACTAGCAGCCGAGTTGCACGGGAGAATGTGAAAAGTGTTCATATGTAGTAAAAACCTGAGAAATCCGTCCGTTTTCGCCATTTGTTACCGAATCGACTTAAAGCCAGATCGTCAAATTGGCCGCTCTTTTCTCTGAAACGGTTGTACTTATCGATTGCAAAGCTATGTCACGTGCTGCGGTATGCGGAGACACTAAAATCACCGCAGTAGAACACAGATGAAGCTTCTAAGTTGATGTAATATCCAGTAAGAAGTAGTACAATTCGAGTTTTAGGTATCGATTATTGACTTTTTAGCTGGCTTTGGTACTTTGGACATGAGCTAGGACCTTAAGATTCTGCATGAAAGGAGGACTAGCAGCCGAGTTCCACGGGACAATGTGAAAAGTGTTCATATGTAGTAAAAACCTGAGAAATCCGTCCGTTTTCCTCATTTGTTATCGAATCGACTTAAAGCCAGATCGACACATTGGCCGCTCTTCTCTCTGAAACGGTTGTACTTATCGTCTGCAAAGCTATGTCACCTGCTGCGGTATGCTAAGACACTAAAAGCACCATAATAGAACACAGATGAAGCTTCTAAGTTGATGTAATAGCCAGTAAGAAGTAGTACAATTCAAGTTTTAGGTATTGAATATGGAACGTTTAGCTGGCTTTGGTGCCTTGGACATGAGCTAGGACCTTAAGATTCTGCATGAAAGGAGGACTAGCAGCCGAGTTGCACGGGAGAATGTGAAAAGTGTTCATATGTAGTTAAAACCTGAGAAATCCGTCCGTTTTCGTCATTTGTTATCGAATCGACTTAAAGCCAGATCGTCACATTGGCCGCTCTTCTCTCTGAAACGGTTGTACTTATCGTCTTCAAAGGTATGTCGCGTGTTGCCGTAGGCGGAAACAGGAAAAGCACCATAGTAGAACACAGATGAAGCTTCTAAGTTGATGTAATAGCCAGTAAGAAGTAGTCCAATTCAAGAATTAGGTATCGATTATTGACTTTTTAGCTGGCTTTGGTGCCTTGGACATGAGCTAGCACCTTAATATTCTGCATGAAAGGATTACTAGCAGCCGAGTTGCATGGGGGAATGTGAAAAGTGTTCAAATGTAGTAAAAACCTGAGAAATACGTCCGTTTTCGTCATTTGTTATCGAATCGACTTAAAGCCAGATCGTCACATTGGCCGCTCTTCTCTCTGAAACGGTTGTACTTATCGTCTGCAAAGCTATGTCGCGTGCTGCGGTATGCGGAGACGCTAAAAGCACCATAGTAGAACACAGATTAGGCTTCTAAGTTGATGTAATACCCAGTAAGAAGTAGTAAAATTCAAGTTTTAGTTATCGATTATTGACTTTTTAGCTGGCTTTGGTGCCTTGGACATGAGCTAGGACCTTAACATTCTGCATGAAAGGAGGACTAGCAGCCGAGTTGCACGGGAGAACGTGAAATGTGTTCATATGTAGTAAAAACCTTAGAAATCCGTCCGTTTTCGTCATTTGTTATCGAATCGACTTAAAGCCAGATCGTCACATTGGCCGCTCTTCTCTCTGAAACGCTTGTACCTATCGTCTGCAAAGCTATGTCGCGTGCTGCGGTATGCGGAGACACTAAAATCACCATAGTAGAACACAGATGAAGCATCTAAGTTGATGTAATAGCCAGTAAGAAGTAATCCAATTCAAAATTTAGGTATCGATTATTGACTTTTTAGCTGGCTTTAGTGCCTTGGACATGAGCTAGGACCTTAAGATTCTGCATTAAAGGAGGACTAGCAGCCGAGTTGCATGGGAGAATGTGAAAAGTGTTCATATGTAGAAAAAACCTGAGAAATCCGTCCGTTTTCGTCATTTGTTATCGAATCGACTTAAACCCAGATCGTCACATTGGCTGCTCTTCTCTCTCAAACGGCTGCACTTATCGTCTGCAAAGCTATGTCGCGTGCTGCGGTATGCGGAGACACTAAAATCACCATAGTAGAACACAGATGAAGCATCTAAGTTGATGTAATAGCCAGTAAGAAGTAATCCAATTCAAGTTTTAGGTATCGATTATTGACTTTTTAGCTGGCTTTAGTGCCTTGGACATGAGCTAGGACCTTAAGATTCTGCATGAAAGGAGGACTAGCAGCCGAGTTGCACGGGAGAATGTGAAAAGTGTTCATATGCAGTAAAAAGCTGAGACATCCGTCCGTTTTCGTCATTTGTTATAGAATCGAAATAAAGCCAGATCGTCACATTGGCCGCTCTTCTCTCTGAAACGGTTGTACTTATCGTCTGCAAAGCTATGTCGCGTGCTGCGGTATGCGGACACACTAAAAGCACCATAGTAGAGCACAGATGAAGCATCTAAGTTGATGTAATAGCCAGTAAGAAGTAATTCAATTCAAGTTTTAGGTATTGAATATTGACCTTTCAGCTGGATTTGGTGCCTTGGACATGAGCTAGGACCTTAAGATTCTGCATTAAAGGAAAACTAGCAGCCGAGTTGCAGGGGAGAATGTGAAAAGTGTTCATATGTATTAAAAACCTGAGAAATCCGTCCGTTTTCGTCATTTGTTATCGAATCGACTTAAAGCCAGATCGTCACATTGGCTGCTCTTCTCTCTGAAACGGTTGCACTTATCGTCTGCAAAGCTATATCGCGTGCTGCGGTATGCGGACACACTAAAAGCACCATAGTAGAACACAGATGAAGCTTCTAAGTTGATGTAATAGCCAGTAAGAAGAAATAAAATTCAAGTTTTATGTATCGTTTATTGACTTTTTACCCTTCTTTGGTGCCTTGGACACGAGCTAGAAACTTAAGATTTTGCATGAAGGAGGACTAGCAGCCGAGTTGCATGGGAGAATGTCAAAACTGTTCATATGTAATAAAAACCTTAGAAATCCGTCCGTTTTCATCATTTGTTATCGAATCGACTTAAAGCCAGATCGTCACATTGGCCGCACTTCTCACTGAAACGGTTGTACTTATCGTCTGCAAAGCTATGTCGCGTGCTGCGGTATGTGGAGAGAGTAAACGCACCATAGTAGAACACAGATGAAGCTTCTAATTTGATGTAATAGCCAGTAAGAAGTAGTACAATTCATGTTTTAGGTATCGATTATTAACTTTTTAGCTGGCTTTGGTGCCTTGAACATGAGCTAGGACCTTAACATTCTGCCATTCTGCATGAAAGGAGGACTAGCAGCCGAGTTGCATGGGAGAATGTGAAAAGTGTTCATATGTAGTAAAAACCTGTGAAATCCGTCCGTTTTCGTCATTTGTTATCGAATCGACTTAAAGCCAGATCGTCACATTGGCTGCTCTTCTCTCTGAAACGGTTGCACTTATCGTCTGCAAAGCTATGTCGCGTGCTGCGGTATGCGGACACACTAAAAGCACCATAGTAGAACACAGATGAAGCTTCTAAGTTGATGTAATAGCCAGTAAGAAGAAATAAAATTCAAGTTTTATGTATCGTTTATTGACTTTTTACCCTTCTTTGGTGCCTTGGACACGAGCTAGAAACTTAAGATTTTGCATGAAGGAGGACTAGCAGCCGAGTTGCATGGGAGAATGTCAAAACTGTTCATATGTAATAAAAACCTTAGAAATCCGTCCGTTTTCATCATTTGTTATCGAATCGACTTAAAGCCAGATCGTCACATTGGCCGCACTTCTCACTGAAACGGTTGTACTTATCGTCTGCAAAGCTATGTCGCGTGCTGCGGTATGTGGAGAGAGTAAACGCACCATAGTAGAACACAGATGAAGCTTCTAATTTGATGTAATAGCCAGTAAGAAGTAGTACAATTCATGTTTTAGGTATCGATTATTGACTTTTTAGCTGGCTTTGGTGCCTTGGACATGAGCTAGGACCTTAAGATTCTGCATGAAAGGAGGACTAGCAGCCGAGTTGCACGGGAGAATGTGAAAAGTGTTCATATGCAGTAAAAAGCTGAGACATCCGTCCGTTTTCGTCATTTGTTATAGAATCGACTTAAAGCAAGATCGTCACATTGGCCGCTCTTCTCTCTGAAACGGTTGTACTTATCGTCTGCAAAGCTATGTCGCGTGCTGCGGTATGCGGACACACTAAAAGCACCATAGTAGAACACAGATGAAGCATCTAAGTTGATGTAATAGCCAGTAAGAAGTAATTCAATTCAAGTTTTAGGTATTGAATATTGACCTTTTAGCTGGCTTTGGTGCCTTGGACATGAGCTAGGACCTTAAGATTCTGCATTAAAGGACGACTAGCAGCCGAGTTGCATGGGAGAATGTGAAAAGTGTTCATATGTAGTAAAAACCTGTGAAATCCGTCCGTTTTCGTCATTTGTTATCGAATCGACTTAAAGCCAGATCGTCACATTGGCTGCTCTTCTCTCTGAAACGGTTGCACTTATCGTCTGCAAAGCAGTGTCGCGTCCTGCGGTATGTGGAGACACTAAAATCACCATAGTAGAACACAGATGAAGCATCTAAGTTGATGTAATAGCCAGTAAGAAGTAATCCAATTCAAGTTTTAGGTATCGATTATTGACTTTTTAGCTGGCTTTGGTGCCTTGGACATGAGCTAGGACCTTAAGATTCTGCATGAAAGGAGGACTAGCAGCCGAGTTGCACGGGAGAATGTGAAAAGTGTTCATATGCAGTAAAAACCTGAGACATCCGTCCGTTTTCGTCATTTGTTATCGAATCGACTTAAAGCCAGATCGTCACATTGGCCGCTCTTCTCTCTGAAACGGTTGTACTTATCGTCTGCAAAGCTATGTCGCGTGCTGCGGTATGCGGACACACTAAAAGCACCATAGTAGAACACAGATGAAGCTTCTAAGTTGATGTAATAGCCAGTAAGAAGAAATAAAATTCAAGTTTTATGTATCGTTTATTGACTTTTTACCCTTCTTTGGTGCCTTGGACACGAGTTAGAAACTTAAGATTTTGCATGAAGGAGGACTAGCAGCCGAGTTGCATGGGAGAAAGTGAAAAGTGTTCATATGTAGTAAAAACCTAAGAAATCCGTCCGTTTTCGTCATTTGTTATCGAATCGACTTAAAGCCAGATCGTCACATTGGCCGCTCTTCTCTCTGAAACGCTTGTACTTATCGTCTGCAAAGCTATGTCGCGTACTGCGGTATGCGGAGACACTAAAATCACCATAGTAGAACACAGATGAAGCTTCTAAGTTGATGTAATAGCCAGTAAGAAGTAGTACAATTCAAGATTTAGGTATCGATTATTGACTTTTTAGCTGGCTTTGGTGCCTTGAACATGATCTAGGACCTTAACATTCTGCATGAAAGGAGGACTAGGAGCCGAGTTACACGGGAGAATGTGAAAACTGTTCATATGTAATAAAAACCTTAGAAATCCGTCCGTTTTCATCATTTGTTATCGAATCGACTTAAAGCCAGATCGTCACATTGGCCGCTCTTCTCACTGAAACGGTTGTACTTATCGTCTGCAAAGCTATGTCGCGTGCTGCGGTATGTGGAGAGAGTAAAAGCACCATAGTAGAACACAGATGAAGCTTCTAAGTTGATGTAATAGCCAGTAAGAAGTAGTACAATTCATGTTTTACGTATCGATTATTGACTTTTTAGCTGGCTTTGGTGCCTTGGACATGAGCTAGGACCTTAAGACTCTGCATGAAAGGAGGACTAGCAGCCGAGTTGCACGGGAGAATGTGAAAAGTGTTCATATGTAGTAAAAACCTGAGAAATCCGTCCGTTTTCGTCATTTGTTATCGAATCGACTTAAAGCCAGATCGTCAAATTGGCCGCTATTTTCTCTGAAACGGTTGTACTTATCGTCTGCAAAGCTATGTCACGTGCTGCGGTATGCGGAGACACTAAAATCACCACAGTAGAACACAGATGAAGCTTCTAAGTTGATGTAATATCCAGTAGGAAGTAGTACAATTCGAGTTTTAGGTATCGATTATTGACTTTTTAGCTAGCTTTGGTGCCTTGGACATGCGCTAGGACCTTAAGATTCTGCATGAAAGGAGGACTAGCAGCCGAGTTCCGCGGGAGAATGTGAAAAGTGTTCATATGTAGTAAAAACCTGAGAAATCCGTCCGTTTTCGTCATTTGTTATCGAATCGACTTAAAGCCAGATCGTCACATTGGCCGCTCTTCTCTCTGAAACGCTAGTACTTATCGTCAGCACAGCTATGTCGCGTGCTGCGGTATGCAGAGACACTAAAAGCACCATAGTAGAACACAGATGAAGCTTCTAAGTTGATGTAATAGCCAGTAAGATGTAGTACAATTCATGTTTTAGGTATCGATTATTGACTTTTTAGCTGGCTTTGGTGCCTTGGACATGAGCTAGGACCTTAAGACTCTACATGAAAGGAGGACTAGCAGCCGAGTTGCACGGGAGAATGTGAAAAGTGTTCATATGTAGTAAAAACCTTAGAAATCCGTCCGTTTTCGTCATTTGTTATCGAATCGACTTAAAGCCAGATCGTCACATTGGCCGCTCTTCTCTCTGAAACGCTAGTACTTATCGTCTGCAAAGCAATGTCGCGTGCTGCGGTATGCGGAGACACTAAAATCACCATAGTAGAACACAGATAAAGCTTCTAAGTTGATGTAATAGAAGGTAAGAAGTAGTACAATTCAAGTTGTAGGTATCGATTATTGACTTTTTAGCTGACTTTGGTGCCTTGGACATGAGCTAGGACCTTACGATTCTGCATGAAAGGAGGACTAGCAGCCGAGTTGCACGGGAGAATGTGAAAAGTGTTCATATGTAGTAAAAACCTTAGAAATCCGTCCGTTTTCGACATTTGTTATCGAATCGACTTAAAGCCAGATCGTCACATTGGCCGCTCTTCTCTCTGAAACGCTAGTACTTATCGTCTGCACAGCTATGTCGCGTGCTGCGGTATGCAGAGACACTAAAAGCACCATAGTAGAACACAGATAAAGCTTCTAAGTTGATGTAATAGCCAGTAAGATGTAGTACAATTCATGTTTTAGGTATCGATTATTGACTTTTTAGCTGGCTTTGGTGCCTTGGACATGAGCTAGGACCTTAAGACTCTACATGAAAGGAGGACTAGCAGCCGATTTGCATGGGGGAATGTGAAAAGTGTTCAAATGTAGTAAAAACCTGAGAAATACGTCCGTTTTCGTCATTTGTTATCGAATCGACTTAAAGCCAGATCGTCACATTGGCCGCTCTTCTCTCTGAAACGGTTGTACTTATCGTCTGCAAAGCTATGTCGCGTGCTGCGGTATGCGGAGACACTAAAAGCACCATAGTAGAACACAGATTAGGCTTCTAAGTTGATGTAATACCCAGTAAGAAGTAGTAAAATTCAAGTTTTAGTTATCGATTATTGACTTTTTAGCTGGCTGTGGTGCCTTGGACATGAGCTAGGACCTTAAGATTCTGCATGAAAGGAGGACTAGCAGCCGAGTTGCACGGGAGAATGTGAAAAGTGTTCATATGCAGTAAAAAGCTGTGACATCCGTCCGTTTTCGTCATTTGTTATAGAATCGACTTAAAGCCAGATCGACACATTGGCCGCTCTTCTCTCTGAAACGGTTGTACTTATCGTCTGCAAAGCTATGTCGCGTGCTGCGGTATGCGGACACACTAAAAGCACCATAGTAGAACACAGATGAAGCATCTAAGTTGATGTAATAGCCAGTAAGAAGTAATCCAATTCAAGTTTTAGGTATTGAATATTGACCTTTTAGCCGGCTTTGGTGCCTTGGACATGAGCTAGGACCTTAAGATTCTGCATGAAAGGAGGACTAGCAGCCGAGTTGCACGGGAGAATGTGAAAAGTGTTCATATGCAGTAAAAACCTGAGAAATACGTCCGTTTTCGTCATTTGTTATCGAATCGACTTAAAGCCAGATCGTCACATTGGCCGCTCTTCTCTCTGAAACGGTTGTACTTATCGTCTTCAAAGGTATGTCGCATGTTGCCGTAGGCGGAAACAGGAAAAGTACCATAGTAGAACACAGATGAAGCTTCTAAGTTGATGTAATAGCCAGTAAGAAGTAGTCCAATTCAAGATTATGTATCCATTATTGACTTTTAGCTGCGTTTTGGTGCCTTGGACATGAGGTAGGACCTTAATATTCTGCATGAAAGGAGGACTAGCAGCCGAGTTGCATGGGGGAATGTGAAAAGTGTTCAAATGTAGTAAAAACCTGAGAAATAGGTCCGTTTTCGTCATTTGTTATCGAATCGACTTAAAGCCAGATCGTCACATTGGCCGCTCTTCTCTCTGAAACGGTTGTACTTATCGTCTGCAAAGCTATGTCGCGTGCTGCGGTATGCGGAGACACTAAAAGCACCATAGTAGAACACCCATTAAGCTTCTAAGTTGATGTAATACCCAGTAAGAAGTAGTAAAATTCAAGTTTTAGGTATCGATTATTGACTTTTTAGCTGGCTTTGGTGCCTTGGACATGAGATAGGACCTTAACATTCTGCATGAAAGGAGGACTAGCAGCCGAGATGCACGGGAGAATGTGAAAAGTGTTCATATGTAGTAAAAACCTTAGAAATCCGTCCGTTTTCGTCATTTGTTATCGAATCGACTTAAAGCCAGATTGTCACATTGGCCGCTCTTCTCTCTGAAACGCTTGTACCTATCGTCTGCAAAGCTATGTCGCGTACTGCGGTATGCGGAGACACTAAAATCACCATAGTAGAACACAGATGAAGCATCTAAGTTGATGTAATAGCCAGTAAGAAGTAATCCAATTCAAGTTTTAGGTATCGATTATTGACTTTTTAGCTGGCTTTGGTGCCTTGGACATGAGCTAGGACCTTAAGATTCTGCATGAAAGGAGGACTAGCAGCCGAGTTGCACGGGAGAATGTGAAAAGTGTTCATATGCAGTAAAAACCTGAGACATCCGTCCGTTTTCGTCATTTGTTATCGAATCGACTTAAAGCCAGATCGTCACATTGGCCGCTCTTCTCTCTGAAACGGTTGTACTTATCGTCTGCAAAGCTATGTCGCGTGCTGCGGTATGCGGACACACTAAAAGCACCATAGTAGAACACAGATGAAGCTTCTAAGTTGATGTAATAGCCAGTAAGAAGAAGTAAAATTCAAGTTTTATGTATCGGTTATTGACTTTTTACCCTTCTTTGGTGCCTTGGACACGAGCTAGGAACTTAAGATTTCGCATGAAGGAGGACTAGCAGCCGAGTTGCACGGGAGAATGTGAAAAGTGTTCATACGTAGTAAAAACCTGAGAAATCCGTCCGTTTTCGTCATTTGTTATCGAATCGACTTAAAGCAAGTTCGTCACATTGGCCGCTCTTCCCTCTGAAACGGTTGTACTTATCGTCTGCAATGCTATGTCGCGTGCTGCGGTATGCGGAGACACTAAAAGCACCATAGTAGAACACAGATGAAGCTTCTAAGTTGATGTAATAGCCAGTAAGAAGTAGTACAATTCAAGATTTAGGTATCGATAAATTGACTTTTTAGCTGGCTTTGGTGCCTTGGACATGAGACAGGACCTTAGGTTTCTGCATTAAAGGAGGACTAGCAACCGAGTTGCACCGGAGAATGTGAAAAGTATTCATATGTAGTAAAAAGCTGAGACATCCGTCCGTTTTCGTCATTTGTTATAGAATCGACTTAAAGCAAGATCGTCACATTGGCCGCTCTTCTCTCTGAAACGGTTGTACTTATCGTCTGCAAAGCTATGTCGCGTGCTGCGGTATGCGGACACACTAAAAGCACCATAGTAGAACACAGATGAAGCATCTAAGTTGATGTAATAGCCAGTAAGAAGTAATTCAATTCAAGTTTTAGGTATTGAATATTGACCTTTTAGCTGGCTTTGGTGCCTTGGACATGAGCTACGACCTTAAGATTCTGCATTAAAGGACGACTAGCAGCCGAGTTGCATGGGAGAATGTGAAAAGTGTTCATATGTAGTAAAAACCTGAGAAATCCGTCCGATTTCGTCGTTTGTTATCGAATCGTCTTAAAGCGAGATCGTCACATTGGCCGCTCTTCTCTCTGAAACGGTTGTACTTATCGTCTGCAAAGCTATGTCGCGTGCTGCGGTATGCGGACACACTAAAAGCACCATAGTAGAACACAGATGAAGCTTCTAAGTTAATGTAATAGCCAGTAAGAAGAAGTAAAATTCAAGTTTAAGGTATCGGTTATTGACTTTTTACACTTCTTTGGTGCCTTGGACACGAGCTAGGAACTTAAGATTTTGCATGATGGAGGACTAGCAGCCGAGTTGCACGGGAGAATGTGAAAAGTGTTCATATGTAGTAAAAACCTGAGAAATCCGTCCGTTTTCGTCATTTGTTATCGAATCGACTTAAAGCCAGATCGTCACATTGGCCGCTCTTCTCTCTGAAACGGTTGTACTTATCGTCTGCAAAGCTATGTCGCGTGCTGCGGTATGCTGAGACACTAAAAGCACCATAGTAGAACACAGATGAAGCTTCTAAGTTGATGTAATAGCCAGTAAGAAGTAGTACAATTAAAGTTTTAGGTATCAGTTAATGACTTTTTACCCTTCTTTGGTGCCTTGGACACGAGCTAGGAAATTAAGATTTTGCATGAAGGAGGACTATCAGCCGAGTTGCACGGGAGAATGTGAAAAGTGTTCATATGTAGTAAAAACCTGAGAAATCCGTCCGTTTTCGTCATTTGTTATCGAATCGACTTAAAGCCAGATCGTCATATTGGCTGCTCTTCTCTCTGAAACGGTTGTACTTATCGTCTGCAAAGCCATGTCGCGTGCTGCGGTATGTGGAGACACTAAAAGCACCATAGTAGAACACAGATGAAGCTTCTAAGTTGATGTAATAGCCAGTAAGAAGTAGTAGAATTGCAGTTTTAGGTATCGATTATTGACTTTTTAGTTGGCTCTGGTGCCATGGAAATGAGCTAGGACGTTAAGATTCTGCATGAAAGGAGGACTAGCAGCCGAGTTGCCCAGGAGAATGTGAAAAGTGTTCATATGTACAAAAATACCTGAGAAATCCGTCCGTTTTCGTCATTTGTTATCGAATCGACTTAAAGCCAGATCGTCACATTGGTCGCTCTTCTCTCTGACACGGTTGTACTTATCGTCTACAAAGATATGTCGCGTGCTGCGTTATGCGGAGACACTAAAATCACCATAGTAGAACACAGATGAAGCTTCTAAGTTGTTGTAATAGCCAGTAAGAAGTAGTACAGTTCAAGTTTTAGGTATCGATTATTGACTTTTTAGCTAGCTTTGGTGCCTTGGACATGAGCTAGGACCTTAAGATTCTGCATGAAAGGAGGACTAGCAGCCGAGGTGCACGGGAGAATGTGAAAAGTGTTCATATGCAGTAAAAACCTGAGACATCGGTCCGTTTTCGTCATTTGTTATCGAATCGACTTAAAGCCAGATCGTCACATTGGCCGCTCTTCTCTCTGAAACGCTTGTACTTATCGTCTGCAAAGCTATGTCGCGTGCTGCGGTATGCGGACACACTAAAAGCACCATAGTAGAACACAGATGAAGCTTCTAAGTTGATGTAATAGCCAGTAAGAAGAAGTAAAATTCAAGTTTAAGGTATCGGTTATTGACTTTTTACACTTCTTTGGTGCCTTGGACACGGGCTAGGAACTTAAGATTTTGCATGAAGGAGGACTAGCAGCCGAGTTGCACGGGAGAATGTGAAAAGTGTTTATATGTAGTAAAACCCTGAGAAATCCGTCCGTTTTCGTCATTTGTTATCGAATCGACTTAAAGCCAGATCGTCACATTGGCCGCTCTTCTCTCTGAAACGGTTGTACTTATCGTCTGCAAAGCTATGTCACGTGCTGCGGTATGCGGAGACACTAAAATCACCACAGTAGAACACAGATGAAGCTTCTAAGTTGATGCAATATCCAGTAAGAAGTAGTACAATTCGCGCTTTAGGTATCGATTATTGACTTTTTAGCTGGCTTTGGTGCCTTGGACATGAGCTAGGACCTTAAGATTCTGCATGAAAGGAGGACTAGCAGCCGAGTTGCACGGGAGAATGTGAAAAGTGTTCATATGCAGTAAAAACCTGAGACATCCGTCCGTTTTCGTGATTTGTTATCGAATCGACTTAAAGCCAGATCGTCACATTGGCCGCTCTTCTCTCTGAAACGGTTGTACTTATCGTCTGCAAAGCTATGTCGCGTGCTGCGGTATGCTGAGACACTAAAAGCACCATAGTAGAACACAGATCAAGCTTCTAAGTTGATGTAATAGCCAGTAAGAAGTAGTACAATTAAAGTTTTTGGTATCAGTTAATGACTTTTTACCCTTCTTTTGTGCCTTGGACACGAGCTAGGAAATTAAGATTTTGCATGAAGGAGGACTATCAGCCGAGTTGCACGGGAGAATGTGAAAAGTGTTCATATGTAGTAAAAACCTGAGAAATCCGTCCGTTTTCGTCATTTGTTATCGAATCTACTTAAAGCAAGATCGTCACATTGGCCGCTCTTCTCTCTGAAACGGTTGTACTTATCGTCTACAAAGCTATGTCGCGTGCTGCGATATGCAGAGACACTAAGAGCACCATAGTAGAACAGATGAAGCTTCTATGTTGATGTAATAGCCAGTAAGAAGTAGTACAATTAAAGTTTTAGGTATCGGTTATTGACTTTTTACCCTTCTTTGGTGCCTTGGACACGATCTAGGAACTTAAGATTTTGCATGAAGGAGGACTAGCAGCCGAGTTACACGGGAGAATGTGAAAAGTGTTCATATATAGTAAAAACCTGAGAAATCCGTCCGTTTTCGTCATTTGTTATCGAATCGACTTAAAGCCAGATCGTCACATTGGCCGCCCTTCTCTCTGAAACGGTTGTACTTATCGTCTGCAAAGCTATGTCGCGTGCTGCGGTATGCTGAGACACTAAAAGCACCATAGTAGAACACAGATGAAGCTTCTAAGTTGATGTAATAGCCAGTAAGAAGTAGTACAATTATAGTTTTAGGTATCAGTTAATGACTTTTTACCCTTCTTTGGTGCCTTGGAAACGAGCTAGGAAATTAAGAATTTGCATGAAGGAGGACTATCAGCCGAGTTGCACGGGAGAATGTGAAAAGTGTTCATATGTAGTAAAAACCTGAGAAATCCGTCCGATTTCGTCATTTGTTATCGAATCGACTTAAAGCCAGATCGTCAGATTTTCCGCTCTTCTCTCTGAAACGGTTGTACTTATCGTCTGTAAAACTATGTCGCGTGCACCGGTATGCGGAGAAACTAAAAGCACCGTAGTGGAACACAGATGAAGCTTCTAAGTTGATGTAATAGCCAGGAAGAAGTAGTACAATTCAAGTTTTAGGTATTGATTATTGACTTTTTAGCTGGCTTTGGTGCCTTGGACATGAGCTAGGACTTTAAGATTCTGCATGAAAGGAGGACTAGCAGCCGAGTTGCATGGGAGAATGTGAAAAGTTTTCATATGTAGTAAAAACCTATGAAATTCGTCCGGTTTCGTCATTTGTTATCGAATCGACTTAAAGCCAGATCGTCACATTGGTCGCTCTTCTCTCTGACACGGTTGTACTTATCGTCTACAAAGATATGTCGCGTGCTGCGGTATGCGGAGACACTAAAATCACCATAGTAGAACACAGATGAAGCTTCTAAGTTGTTGTAATAGCCAGTAAGATGTAGTGCAATTCAAGTTTTAGGTATCTATTATTGACTCTTTAGCTAGCTTTGGTTCCTTGGACATGAGCTAGGACCTTAAGATTCTGCATGAAAGGAGGACTAGCAGCCGAGTTGCACGGGAGAATGTGAAAAGTGTTCATATGCAGTAAAAACCTGAGACATCCGTCCGTTTTCGTCATTTGTTATCGAATCGACTTAAAGCCAGATCGTCACATTGGCCGCACTTCTCTCTGAAACGGTTGTACTTATCGTCTGCAAAGCTATGTCGCGTGCTGCGGTATGCGGACACACTAAAAGCACCATAGTAGAACACAGATAAAGCTTCTAAGTTGATGTAATAGCCAGTAAGAAGAAGTAAAATTCAAGTTTAAGGTATCGGTTATTGACTTTTTACACTTCTTTGGTGCCTTGGACACGAGCTAGGAACTTAAGATTTTGAAAGAAGGAGGACTAGCAGTCGAGTTGCACGGGAGAATGTGAAAAGTGTTCATATGTAGTAAAAACCTGAGAAATCCGTCCGTTTTCGTCATTTGTTATCGAATCGACTTAAAGAAAGATCGTCACATTGGGCGCTCTTCTCTCTGAAACGGTTGTATTTATCGTCTGCAAAGCTATGTCACGTGCTGCGGTATGCGGAGACACTAAAATCACCACAGTAGAACACAGATGAAGCTTCTAAGTTGATGCAATATCCAGTAAGAAGTAGTACAATTCGCGTTTTACGTATCGATTATTGACTTTTAGCTGGCTTTGGTGCCTTGGACATGAGCTAGGACCTTAAGATTCTGCATGAATGAGGACTAGCAGCTCAGTTGCACGGGAGAATGTGAAAAGTGTTCATATGTAGTAAATACCTGAGAAATCCGTCCGTTTTCGTCATTTGTTATCGAATCGACTTAAAGCCAGATCGACACATTGGCCGCTTTTCTCTCTGAAACGGTTGTACTTATCGTCTGCAAAGCTATGTCGCGTGCTGCGGTATGCTGAGACACTAAAAGCACTATAGTAGAACACAGATCAAGCTTCTAAGTTGATGTAATAGCCAGTAAGAGGTAGTACAATACAAGTATTAGGTATTGAATATTGACCTTTTAGCTGGCTTTTGTGCCTTGGACATGAGCTGGGACCTAAAGTTTCTGCATGAAAGGAGGACTAGCAGCCGAGTTGCACGGGAGAATGTGAAAAGTGTTCATATGAAGTAAAAACCTGAGAAATCCGTCCGTTTTCGTCATTTATTATCGAATCTACTTAAAGCCACATCGTCACATTGGCCGCTCTTTTCACTGAAACGGTTGTACTTATCGTCTGCAAAGCTATGTCGCGTACTGCGGTATTCGGAGACGCTAAAAGCACCATAGTAGAACACAGATGAAGCTTCTAAGATGATGTAATAGCCAGTAAGAAGTAGTACAATTCAAGTTTTAGGTATCGGTTGTTGACTTTTTAGCTGGCTTTGGTGCCTTGGACATGAGCTAGGACCTTAAGATTCTGCAATAAAGGAGGACTAGCAGCCGAGTTGCACGGGAGAATGTGAAAAGTGTTCATATGTAGTAAAAACCTGAGAAATCGGTCCGTTTTCGTCATTTGTTATCGAATCGACTTAAAGCCAGATCGTCACATTGGCCGCTCTTCTCTCTGAAACGGTTGTACTTATCGTCTGCAAAGCTATGTCGCGTGCTGCGGTATGCGGAAACACTAAAAGCACCATAGTAGAACACAGATGAAGCTTCTAAGTTGACGTAATAGCCAGGAAGAAGTAGTACAATACAAGTTTTAGGTGTCGGTTATTGACTTTTTAGCTGGCTTTGGTGCCTTGGACAATAGCTAGGACCTTAACATTCTGTATGAAAGGAGGACTAGCAGCCGATTTGCATGGGAGAATGTGAAAAGTGTTCATATGTAGTAAAAACCCGAGAAATCCGTCCGTTTGTCATTTGTTATCGAATCGACTTAAAGCCAGATCGTCAAATTAGCCGCTCTTCTCTCTGAAACGGTTGTACTTATCGATTGCAAAGCTATGTCGCGTGCTGTGGTATGCGGAGACACTAAAAGCACCATAGTAGAACACAGATGAAGCTTCTAAGTTGATGTAATAGCCAGTAAGAAGTAGTACAATTCAAGTTTTAGGTTTCGATTATTGACTTTTTAGCTAGCTTTGGTGCCTTGGACATGAGCTAGGACCTTATGATTCTGCATGAAAGGAGGACTAGCAGCCGAGTTGCACGGGAGAATGTGAAAAGTGTTCATATGTAGTAAAAACCTGAGAAATCCGTCCGTTTTCGTGATTTGTTATCGAATCGACTTAAAGCCAGATCGTCACAATGGCCGCTCTTCTCTCTGAAACGCTTGTACTTATCGTCTGCAAAGCTATGTCGCGTGCTGCGGTATGCGGAGGCACTAAAAGCACCATAGTAGAACACAGATGAAGCTTCTACATTGATGTAATAGCCAGTAAGAAGTAGTACAATTCAAGTTTTAGGTATCGATTATTGACTTTTTAGCTGACTTTGGTGCCTTGGACATGAGCTAGGACCTTAAGATTCTGCATGAAAGGAGGAATAGCAGCCGAGTAGCACGGGAGAATGTGAAAAGTGTTCATATGTAGTAAAAACCTGAGAAATCCGTCCGTTTTCGTCATTTATTATCGAATCTACTTAAAGCCAGATCGTCACATTGGCCGCTCTTCTCTCTGAAACGGTTGTACTTATCGTCTGCAAAGCTATGTCGCGTGTTGCCGTAAGCGGAAACAGGAAAAGGACCATAGTAGAAAACAGATGAAACTTCTAAGTTGATGTAATAGCCAGTAAGAAGTAGTCCAATTCAAGATTTAGGTATCGATTATTGACTTTTTAGTTGGCTTTGGTGCCTTGGACATGAGCTAGGACCTTAAGAATCTGCATGAAAGGAGGACTAGCAGCCGAGTTGCACGGGAGAATGGGAAAAGTTTTCATATGTAGTAAAAACCTAAGAAATTCATCCGTTTTCGTCATTTGTTATCGAATCGACTTAAAGCCAGATCGTCACGTTGGCCGCTCTTCTCTCTGAAACGATTGTACTTATCGTCTGCGAAGCTATGTCGCGTGCTGCGGTATGCGGAAACACTAAAAGCACCATAGTAGAACACAGATGAAGCTTCTAAGTTGACGTAATAGCCAGGAAGAAGTAGTACAATTCAAGTTTTAGGTGTCGGTTATTGACTTTTTAGCTGGCTTTGGTGCCTTGGACAAAAGCTAGGACCTTAACATTCTGTATGAAAGGAGGACTAGCAGCCGATTTGCATGGGAGAATGTGAAAAGTGTTCATATGTAGTAAAAACCCGAGAAATCCGTCCGTTTGTCATTTGTTATCGAATCGACTTAAAGCCAGATCTTCAAATTAGCCGCTCTTCTCTCTGAAACGGTTGTACTTATCGATTGCAAAGCTATGTCGCGTGCTGCGGTATGCGGAGACACTAAAAGCACCATAGTAGAACACATATGAAGCTCCTATGTTGATGTAATAGCCAGTAAGAAGTAGTACAATTCAAGTTTTAGGTATCAGTTAATGACTTTTTACCCTTCTTTGGTGCCTTGGACACGTTCTAGGAAATTAAGATTTTGCATGAAGGAGGACTATCAGCCGAGTTGCACGGGAGAATGTGAAAAGTGTTCATATGTAGTAAAAACCTGAGACATCCGTCCGTTTTCGTCATTTGTTATCGAATCGACTTAAAGCCAGATCGTCACATTGGCCGCTCTTCTCTCTGAAACGGTTGTACTTATCGTCTGAAAAGCTATGTCGCGTGCTGCGGTATCCTGAGACACTAAAAGCACCATAGTAGAACACATATGAAGCTCCTATGTTGATGTAATAGCCAGTAAGAAGTAGTACAATTCAAGTTTTAGGTATCAGTTAATGACTTTTTACCCTTCTTTGGTGCCTTGGACACGTTCTAGAAAATTAAGATTTTGCATGAAGGAGGACTATCAGCCGAGTTGCACGGGAGAATGTGAAAAGTGTTCATATGTAGTAAAAACCTGAGACATCCGTCCGTTTTCGTCATTTGTTATCGAATCGACTTAAAGCCAGATCGTCACATTGGCCGCTCTTCTCTCTGAAACGCTTGTACTTATCGTCTGCAAAGCTATGTCGCGTGCTGCGGTATGCGGAGGCACTAAAAGCACCATAGTAGAACTCAGATGAAGCTTCTAAGTTGATGTAATAGCCAGTAAGAAGTAGTACAATTCAAGTTTTAGGTATCGATTATTGACTTTTTAGATAGCTTTGGTGCCTTGGACATGAGCTAGGACCTTAAGATTCTGCATGAAAGGAGGACTAGGAGCCGAGTTGCACGGGAGAATGTGAAAAGTGTTCATAAGTAGTAAAAACCTGAGAAATTCGTCCGTTTTCGTCATTTGTTTTCGAATAGACTTAAAGCCAGATCGTCACATTGGCTGCTCTTCTCTCTGAAACGGTTGTACTTATCGTCTGCAAAGCTATGTCGCGTGTTGCCGTAAGCGGAAACAGGAAAAGCACCATAGTAGAAAACAGATGAAACTTCTAAGTTGATGTAATAGCCAGTAAGAAGTAGTCCAATTCAAGATTTAGGTATTGATTATTGACTTTTTAGCTGGCTTTGGTGTCTTAGACATGAGCTAGGACCTTAAGATTCTGCATGAAAGGAGGACTAGCAGCCGAATTGCACGGGAGAATGTGAAAAGTGTTCATATGTAGTAAAAACCTGAGAAATCCGTCCGTTTTCTTCATTTGTTACGAAATCGATTTAAAGCCAGGTCGTCACATTGTCCGCTCTTCTCTCTGAAACGGTTGTACTTATCGTCTGCAAAACTATGTCGCGTGCTGCGGTATGCAGAGAAACTAAAAGCACCGTAGTAGAACACAGATGTAGCTTCTACGTTGACGTAATAGCCAGGAAGAAGTAGTACAATTCAAGTTTTAGGTATTGATTATTGGCTTTTTAGCTGGCTTTGGTGCCTTGGACATGAGCTAGGACCTTAAGATTCTGCATGAATGGAGGACTAGCAGCCTAGTTGCAAGGGAGAATGTGAAAAGTGTTCATATGTAGTAAAAACCTGAGAAATCGGTCCGTTTTCGTCATTAGTTATCGAATCGACTTAAAGCCAGATCGTCACATTGGCCGCTCTTCTCTCTGAAACGGTTGTACTTATCGTCTGCAAAGCTATGTCGCGTGCTGCGATATGCGGAGACACTAAAAGCACCATAGTAGAACACAAATGATGCTTCTAAGTTGATGTAATAGCCAGTAAGAAGTAGTACAATTCAAGTTTTAGGTATCGAATATTGACATTTAGCTAGCTTTGGTGCCTTGGACATGAGCTAGGACCTTATGATTCTGCATGAAAGGAGGACTAGCTGCCGAGTTGCACGGGAGAATGTGAAAAGTGTTCATATGTAGTAAAAACCTGAGAAATCCGTCCGTTTTCGTCATTTGTTATCAAATCGACTTAAAGCCAGATCGTCACATTGGCCGCTCTTTTCTCTGAAACGGTTGTACTTATCGTCTGCAAAACTATGTCGCGTGCTGCGGTATGCAGAGAAACTAAAAGCACCGTAGTAGAACACAGATGTAGCTTCTACGTTGACGTAATAGCCAGGAAGAAGTAGTACAATTCAAGTTTTAGGTATTGATTATTGGCTTTTTAGCTGGCTTTGGTGCCTTGGACATGAGCTAGGACCTTAAGATTCTGCATGAATGGAGGACTAGCAGCCTAGTTGCAAGGGAGAATGTGAAAAGTGTTCATATGTAGTAAAAACCTGAGAAATCGGTCCGTTTTCGTCATTAGTTATCGAATCGACTTAAAGCCAGATCGTCACATTGGCCGCTCTTCTCTCTGAAACGGTTGTACTTATCGTCTGCAAAGCTATGTCGCGTGCTGCGATATGCGGAGACACTAAAAGCACCATAGTAGAACACAAATGATGCTTCTAAGTTGATGTAATAGCCAGTAAGAAGTAGTCCAATTCAAGATTTAGGTATCGATTATTGACTTTTTAGCTGGCTTTGGTGCCTTGGACATGAGCTAGGACCTTATGATTCTGCATGAAACGAGGACTAGCGGCCGCGTTGCACGGGAGTATGTGAAAAGTGTTCATATGTAGTAAAAACCTGAGAAATCCGTCCATTTTCGTCATTTGTTATCGAAACGACTTAAAGCTAGATCGTCACATTGGCCGCTCTTCTCTCTGAAACGGTTGTACTTATCGTCTGCAAAACTATGTCGCGTGTTGCGGTATGCGGAGAAACTAAAAGCACCGTAGTAGAACACAGATGAAGCTTCTAAGTTGATGTAATAGCCAGGAAGAAGTAGTACAATTCAAGTTTTAGGTATTGATTATTGACTTTTTAGCTGGCTTTGTTGCCTTGGACATGAGCTAGGACCTTAAGATTCTGCATGAAAGGAGGACTAGCAGCCGAGTTGCAAGGGAGAATGTGAAAAGTGTTCATATGTAGTAAAAACCTGAGAAATCGGTCCGTTTTCGTCATTTGTTATCGAATCGACTTAAAGCCAGATCGTCACATTGGCCGCACTTCTCTCTGAAACGCTTGTACTTATCGTCTGCAAAGCTATGTCGCGTGCTGCGGTATGCGGAAACACTAAAATCACCATAGTAGAACACAGATGAAGCTTCTAAGTTGATGAAATAGCCAGTAAGAAGTAGTACAATTCAAGTTTTAGGTATCGATTATTGACTTTTTAGCTAGCTTTGGTGCCTTGGACATGAGCTAGGACCTTAAGATTCTGCATGAAAGGAGGACTAGCAGCCGAGTAGCACGGGAGACTGTGAAAAGTGTTCATATGTAGTAAAAACCTGAGAAATTCGTCCGTTTTCGTCATTTGTTATCGAATCGACTTAAAGCCAGATCGTCACATTGGCCGCTCTTCTCTCTGAAACGCTTGTACTTATCGTCTGCAAAGCTATGTCGCATGCTGCGGTATGCTGAGACACTAAAAGCAGCATAGTAGAACACAGATGAAGCTTCTATGTTGATGTAATAGCCAGTAAGAAGTAGTACAATTCAAGTTTTAGGTATCGATTATTGACTTTTTAGCTGGCTTTGGTGCCTTGGACATGAGCTAGGACCTTAAGATTCTGCATGAAAGGAGGACTAGCAGCCGAGTTGCAGGGGAGAATGTAAAAAGTGTTCATATGAAGTAAAGACCTGAGTAATCCGTCCGTTTTCGTCATTTGTTATCTAATCGACTTAAAGCCAGATCGTCACATTGGCCGCTCTGCTCTCAGAAACGGTTGTACTTATCGTCTGCAAAGCTATGTCGCGTGCTGCGGTATGCGGAGACACTAAAAGCACCATAGTAGAACACAGATGAAGCTTCTAAGCTGATGTAATAGCGAGTAAGAAGTAGTCCAATTCAAGTTTTAGGTATCGATTATTGAATTTTTAGCTGGCTTTGGTGCCTTGGACATGAGCTAGGACCTTAAGATTCTGCATGAAAGGAGGACTAGCAGCCGATTTGCACGGGAGAATGTGAAAAGTCTTCACATGTAGTAAAAACCTGAGAAATCCGTCCGTATTCGTCATTTGTTATCGAATCGACTTAAAGCCAGATCGTCACATTGGCCGATCTTCTCTCTGAAACGGTTGTACTTATCGATTGCAAAACTATGTCGCGTGCTGCGGTATGCGGAGACAGTAAAAGCACCATAGTAGAACACAGATGAAGCTTCTAAGTTCATGTAATAGCCAGTAAGAAGTAGTACAATTCAAGTTTTAGGTATCGGTTATTGACTTTTTACCCTTCTTTGGTGCCTTGGACATCAGCTAGGACCTTAAGATTCTGCATGAAAGGAGGAGTAGCAGCCGAGTTGCAGGGGAAAATGTGAAAAGTGTTCATATGTAGTAAAAACCTGAGAAATCTGTCCGTTTTCGTCATTTGTTATCGAATCGACTTAAAGCCAGATCGTCACATTGGCCGCTCTGCTCTGGGAAACGGTTGTACTTATCGTCTGCAAAGCTATGTCGCGAATTGCCGTAGGCGGAAACAGGAAAAGCACCATAGCAGAACACAGATGAAGCTTCTAAGTTGATGTAATAGCGAGTAAGAAGTAGTCCAATTCAAGTTTTAGGTATCGATTATTGACTTTTTAGCTGGCTTTGGTGCCTTGGACATGGGCTAGGACCTTAAGATTCTGCATGAAAGGAGGACTAGCAGCCGAGTAGCACGGGAGAATGTGAAAAGTGTTCATATGTAGTAAAAACCTGGGAAATTCGTCCGTTTTCGTCATTTGTTATCGAATCGACTTAAAGCCACATCGTCTTATTGGCCGCTCTTCTCTCTGAAACGCTTGTACTTATCGTCTGCAAAGCTATGTCGCATGCTGCGGTATGCTGAGATGCTACAAGCAGCATAGTACAACACAGATGAAGCTTTTAAGTTGATGTAATAGCCAGTAAGAAGTAGTACAATTCAAGTTTTAGGTATCGATTATTGACTTTTTAGCTAGCTTTGGTGCCTTGGACATGAGCTAGGACCTTAAGATTCTGCATGAAAGGAGGACTAGCAGCCGAGTAGCACGGGAGAATGTGAAAAGTGATCATATGTAGTAAAAACCTGAGAAATTCGTCCGTTTTCGTCATTTGTTATCGAATCGACTTAAAGCCAGATCGTCACATTGGCCGCTCTTCTCTCTGAAACGCTTGTACTTATCGTCTGCAAAGCTATGTCGCATGCTGCGGTATGCTGAGACACTACAAGCAGCATAGTAAAACACAGATGAAGCTTCTAAGTTGATGTAATAGCCAGTAAGAAGTAGTACAATTCAAGTTTTAGGTATCGATTATTGACTTTTTAGCTGGCTTTGGTGCCTTGGACATGAGCTAGGACCTTAAGATTCTGCATGAAAGGAGGACTAGCAGCCGAGTTGCAGGGGAGAATGTAAAAAGTGTTCATGTGAAGTAAAAACCTGAGAAATCCGTCCGTTTTCGTCATTTGTTATCGAATCGACTTAAAGCCAGATCGTCACATTGGCCGCTCTGCTCTCGGAAACGGTTGTACTTATCGTCTGCAAAGCTATGTCGCGTGTTGCCGTAGGCGGAAACAGGAAAAGCACCATAGTAGATATAACACAGATGAAGCTTCTAAGTTGATGTAATAGCGAGTAAGAAGTAGTCCAAATCAAGTTTTAGGTATCGATTATTGACTTTTTAGCTGGCTTTGGTGCCTTGGACATGAGCTAGGACCTTAAGATTCTGCATGAAAGGAGGACAAGCAGCCGAGTAGCACGGGAGAATGTGAAAAGTGTTCATATGTAGTAAAAACCTGAGAAATTCGTCCGTTTTCGTCATTTGTTATCGAATCGACTTAAAGCCAGATCGTCACATTGGCCGCTCTTCTCTCTGAAACGGTTGTACTTATCGTCTACAAAGCTATGTCGCGTGCTGCGGTATGCGGAGACACTAAAATCACCATAGTAGAACACAGATGGAGCTACTAAGTTGATGTAATAGCCAGTAAGAAGTAGTACAATTCAAGTTTTAGGTATCGATTATTGACTTTTTAGCTAGCTTTGGTGCCTTGGACATGAGCTAGGACCTTAAGATTCTGCATGAAAGGAGGACTAGCAGCCGAGTAACACGGGAGAATGTGAAAAGTGTTCATATGTTGTAAAAACCTGGGAAATTCGTCCGTTTTCGTCATTTGTTATCGAATCGACTTAAAGCCACATCGTCTTATTGGCCTCTCTTCCCTCTGAAACCCTTGTACTTACCGTCTGCAAAGCTATGTCGCATGCTGCGGTATGCTGAGACACTACAGGCAGCATAGTAGAACACAGATGAAGCTTCTAAGTTGATGTAATAGCCAGTAAGAAGTAGTACAATTCAAGTTTTAGGTATCAGTTAATGACTTTTTACCCTTCTTTGGTGCCTTGGACACGTTCTAGGAAATTAAGATTTTGCATGAAGGAGGACTATCAGCCGAGTTGCACGGGAGAATGTGAAAAGTGTTCATATGTAGTAAAAACCTGAGACATCCGTCCGTTTTCGTCATTTGTTATCGAATCGACTTAAAGCCAGATCGTCACATTGGCCGCTCTTCTCTCTGAAACGCTTGTACTTATCGTCTGCAAAGCTATGTCGCGTGCTGCGGTATGCGGAGGCACTAAAAGCACCATAGTAGAACTCAGATGAAGCTTCTAAGTTGATGTAATAGCCAGTAAGAAGTAGTACAATTCAAGTTTTAGGTATCGATTATTGACTTTTTAGATAGCTTTGGTGCCTTGGACATGAGCTAGGACCTTAAGATTCTGCATGAAAGGAGGACTAGGAGCCGAGTTGCACGGGAGAATGTGAAAAGTGTTCATAAGTAGTAAAAACCTGAGAAATTCGTCCGTTTTCGTCATTTGTTTTCGAATAGACTTAAAGCCAGATCGTCACATTGGCTGCTCTTCTCTCTGAAACGGTTGTACTTATCGTCTGCAAAGCTATGTCGCGTGTTGCCGTAAGCGGAAACAGGAAAAGCACCATAGTAGAAAACAGATGAAACTTCTAAGTTGATGTAATAGCCAGTAAGAAGTAGTCCAATTCAAGATTTAGGTATTGATTATTGACTTTTTAGCTGGCTTTGGTGTCTTAGACATGAGCTAGGACCTTAAGATTCTGCATGAAAGGAGGACTAGCAGCCGAATTGCACGGGAGAATGTGAAAAGTGTTCATATGTAGTAAAAACCTGAGAAATCCGTCCGTTTTCTTCATTTGTTACGGAATCGATTTAAAGCTAGGTCGTCACATTGTCCGCTCTTCTCTCTGAAACGGTTGTACTTATCGTCTGCAAAACTATGTCGCGTGCTGCGGTATGCAGAGAAACTAAAAGCACCGTAGTAGAACACAGATGTAGCTTCTACGTTGACGTAATAGCCAGGAAGAAGTAGTACAATTCAAGTTTTAGGTATTGATTATTGGCTTTTTAGCTGGCTTTGGTGCCTTGGACATGAGCTAGGACCTTAAGATTCTGCATGAATGGAGGACTAGCAGCCTAGTTGCAAGGGAGAATGTGAAAAGTGTTCATATGTAGTAAAAACCTGAGAAATCGGTCCGTTTTCGTCATTAGTTATCGAATCGACTTAAAGCCAGATCGTCACATTGGCCGCTCTTCTCTCTGAAACGGTTGTACTTATCGTCTGCAAAGCTATGTCGCGTGCTGCGATATGCGGAGACACTAAAAGCACCATAGTAGAACACAAATGATGCTTCTAAGTTGATGTAATAGCCAGTAAGAAGTAGTACAATTCAAGTTTTAGGTATCGAATATTGACATTTAGCTAGCTTTGGTGCCTTGGACATGAGCTAGGACCTTATGATTCTGCATGAAAGGAGGACTAGCAGCCGAGTTGCACGGGAGAATGTGAAAAGTGTTCATATGTAGTAAAAACCTGAGAAATCCGTCCGTTTTCGTCATTTGTTATCAAATCGACTTAAAGCCAGATCGTCACAATGGCCGCTCTTTTCTCTGAAACGGTTGTACTTATCGTCTGCAAAACTATGTCGCGTGCTGCGGTATGCAGAGAAACTAAAAGCACCGTAGTAGAACACAGATGTAGCTTCTACGTTGACGCAATAGCCAGGAAGAAGTAGTACAATTCAAGTTTTAGGTATTGATTATTGGCTTTTTAGCTGGCTTTGGTGCCTTGGACATGAGCTAGGACCTTAAGATTCTGCATGAATGGAGGACTAGCAGCCTAGTTGCAAGGGAGAATGTGAAAAGTGTTCATATGTAGTAAAAACCTGAGAAATCGGTCCGTTTTCGTCATTAGTTATCGAATCGACTTAAAGCCAGATCGTCACATTGGCCGCTCTTCTCTCTGAAACGGTTGTACTTATCGTCTGCAAAGCTATGTCGCGTGCTGCGATATGCGGAGACACTAAAAGCACCATAGTAGAACACAAATGATGCTTCTAAGTTGATGTAATAGCCAGTAAGAAGTAGTCCAATTCAAGATTTAGGTATCGATTATTGACTTTTTAGCTGGCTTTGGTGCCTTGGACATGAGCTAGGACCTTATGATTCTGCATGAAACGAGGACTAGCGGCCGCGTTGCACGGGAGTATGTGAAAAGTGTTCATATGTAGTAAAAACCTGAGAAATCCGTCCATTTTCGTCATTTGTTATCGAAACGACTTAAAGCTAGATCGTCACATTGGCCGCTCTTCTCTCTGAAACGGTTGTACTTATCGTCTGCAAAACTATGTCGCGTGTTGCGGTATGCGGAGAAACTAAAAGCACCGTAGTAGAACACAGATGAAGCTTCTAAGTTGATGTAATAGCCAGGAAGAAGTAGTACAATTCAAGTTTTAGGTATTGATTATTGACTTTTTAGCTGGCTTTGTTGCCTTGGACATGAGCTAGGACCTTAAGATTCTGCATGAAAGGAGGACTAGCAGCCGAGTTGCAAGGGAGAATGTAAAAGTGTTCATATGTAGTAAAAACCTGAGAAATCGGTCCGTTTTCGTCATTTGTTATCGAATCGACTTAAAGCCAGATCGTCACATTGGCCGCACTTCTCTCTGAAACGCTTGTACTTATCGTCTGCAAAGCTATGTCGCGTGCTGCGGTATGCGGAAACACTAAAATCACCATAGTAGAACACAGATGAAGCTTCTAAGTTGATGAAATAGCCAGTAAGAAGTAGTACAATTCAAGTTTTAGGTATCGATTATTGACTTTTTAGCTAGCTTTGGTGCCTTGGACATGAGCTAGGACCTTAAGATTCTGCATGAAAGGAGGACTAGCAGCCGGTTAGCACGGGAGACTGTGAAAAGTGTTCATATGTAGTAAAAACCTGAGAAATTCGTCCGTTTTCGTCATTTGTTATCGAATCGACTTAAAGCCAGATCGTCACATTGGCCGCTCTTCTCTCTGAAACGCTTGTACTTATCGTCTGCAAAGCTATGTCGCATGCTGCGGTATGCTGAGACACTAAAAGCAGCATAGTAGAACACAGATGAAGCTTCTATGTTGATGTAATAGCCAGTAAGAAGTAGTACAATTCAAGTTTTAGGTATCGATTATTGACTTTTTAGCTGGCTTTGGTGCCTTGGACATGAGCTAGGACCTTAAGATTCTGCATGAAAGGAGGACTAGCAGCCGAGTTGCAGGGGAGAATGTAAAAAGTGTTCATATGAAGTAAAGACCTGAGTAATCCGTCCGTTTTCGTCATTTGTTATCTAATCGACTTAAATCCAGATCGTCACATTGGCCGCTCTGCTCTCAGAAACGGTTGTACTTATCGTCTGCAAAGCTATGTCGCGTGCTGCGGTATGCGGAGACACTAAAAGCACCATAGTAGAACACAGATGAAGCTTCTAAGTTGATGTAATAGCGAGTAAGAAGTAGTCCAATTCAAGTTTTAGGTATCGATTATTGAATTTTTAGCTGGCTTTGGTGCCTTGGACATGAGCTAGGACCTTAAGATTCTGCATGAAAGGAGGACTAGCAGCCGATTTGCACGGGAGAATGTGAAAAGTCTTCACATGTAGTAAAAACCTGAGAAATCCGTCCGTATTCGTCATTTGTTATCGAATCGACTTAAAGCCAGATCGTCACATTGGCCGATCTTCTCTCTGAAACGGTTGTACTTATCGATTGCAAAACTATGTCGCGTGCTGCGGTATGCGGAGACAGTAAAAGCACCATAGTAGAACACAGATGAAGCTTCTAAGTTCATGTAATAGCCAGTAAGAAGTAGTACAATTCAAGTTTTAGGTATCGGTTATTGACTTTTTACCCTTCTTTGGTGCCTTGGACATCAGCTAGGACCTTAAGATTCTGCATGAAAGGAGGAGTAGCAGCCGAGTTGCAGGGGAAAATGTGAAAAGTGTTCATATGTAGTAAAAACCTGAGAAATCTGTCCGTTTTCGTCATTTGTTATCGAATCGACTTAAAGCCAGATCGTCACATTGGCCGCTCTGCTCTGGGAAACGGTTGTACTTATCGTCTGCAAAGCTATGTCGCGGGTTGCCGTAGGCGGAAACAGGAAAAGCACCATAGCAGAACACAGATGAAGCTTCTAAGTTGATGTAATAGCGAGTAAGAAGTAGTCCAATTCAAGTTTTAGGTATCGATTATTGAATTTTAGCTGGCTTTGGTGCCTTGGACATGAGCTAGGACCTTAAGATTCTGCATGAAAGGAGGACTAGCAGCCGAGTAGCACGGGAGAATGTGAAAAGTGATCATATGTAGTAAAAACCTGAGAAATTCGTCCGTTTTCGTCATTTGTTATCGAATCGACTTAAAGCCAGATCGTCACATTGGCCGCTCTTCTCTCTGAAACGCTTGTACTTATCGTCTGCAAAGCTATGTCGCATGCTGCGGTATGGTGAGACACTACAAGCTGCATAGTAAAACACAGATGAAGCTTCTAAGTTGATGTAATAGCCAGTAAGAAGTAGTACAATTCAAGTTTTAGGTATCGATTATTAACTTTTTAGCTGGCTTTGGTGCCTTTGACATGAGCTAGGACCTTAAGATTCTGCATGAAAGGAGGACTAGCAGCCGAGCTGCAGGGGAGAATGTAAAAAGTGTTCATGTGAAGTAAAAACCTGAGAAATCCGTCCGTTTTCGTCATTTGTTATCGAATCGACTTAAAGCCAGATCGTCACATTGGCCGCTCTGCTCTCGGAAACGGTTGTACTTATCGTCTGCAAAGCTATGTCGCGTGTTGCCGTAGGCGGAAACAGGAAAAGCACCATAGTAGATAGAACACAGATGAAGCTTCTAAGTTGATGTAATAGCGAGTAAGAAGTAGTCCAAATCAAGTTTTAGGTATCGATTATTGACTTTTTAGCTGGCTTTGGTGCCTTGGACATGAGCTAGGACCTTAAGATTCTGCATGAAAGGAGGACAAGCAGCCGAGTAGCACGGGAGAATGTGAAAAGTGTTCATATGTAGTAAAAACCTGAGAAATTCGTCCGTTTTCGTCATTTGTTATCGAATCGACTTAAAGCCAGATCGTCACATTGGCCGCTCTTCTCTCTGAAACGGTTGTACTTATCGTCTACAAAGCTATGTCGCGTGCTGCGGTATGCGGAGACACTAAAATCACCATAGTAGAACACAGATGGAGCTACTAAGTTGATGTAATAGCCAGTAAGAAGTAGTACAATTCAAGTTTTAGGTATCGATTATTGACTTTTTAGCTAGCTTTGGTGCCTTGGACATGAGCTAGGACCTTAAGATTCTGCATGAAAGGAGGACTAGCAGCCGAGTAACACGGGAGAATGTGAAAAGTGTTCATATGTTGTAAAAACCTGGGAAATTCGTCCGTTTTCGTCATTTGTTATCGAATCGACTTAAAGCCACATCGTCTTATTGGCCGCTCTTCCCTCTGAAACCCTTGTACTTACCGTCTGTAAAGCTATGTCGCATGCTGCGGTATGCTGAGACACTACAGGCAGCATAGTAGAACACAGATGAAGCTTCTAAGTTGATGTAATAGCCAGTAAGAATTAGTACAATTCAAGTTTTAGGTATCGATTATTAACTTTTTAGCTGGCTTTGGTGCCTTTGACATGAGCTAGGACCTTAAGATTCTGCATGAAAGGAGGACTAGCAGCCGAGCTGCAGGGGAGAATGTAAAAAGTGTTCATGTGAAGTAAAAACCTGAGAAATCCGTCCGTTTTCGTCATTTGTTATCGAATCGACTTAAAGCCAGATCGTCACATTGGCCGCTCTGCTCTCGGAAACGGTTGTACTTATCGTCTGCAAAGCTATGTCGCGTGTTGCCGTAGGCGGAAACAGGAAAAGCACCATAGTAGATAGAACACAGATGAAGCTCCTAAGTTGATGTAATAGCGAGTAAGAAGTAGTCCAAATCAAGTTTTAGGTATCGATTATTGACTTTTTAGCTGGCTTTGGTGCCTTGGACATGAGCTAGGACCTTAAGATTCTGCATGAAAGGAGGACAAGCAGCCGAGTAGCACGGGAGAATGTGAAAAGTGTTCATATGTAGTAAAAACCTGAGAAATTCGTCCGTTTTCGTCATTTGTTATCGAATCGACTTAAAGCCAGATCGTCACATT
Organism: Schistocerca gregaria; assembly: GCF_023897955.1. NCBI lineage: Eukaryota > Metazoa > Arthropoda > Insecta > Orthoptera > Acrididae > Schistocerca > Schistocerca gregaria. The sequence continues at coordinate 581,922,411 of NC_064925.1, forward strand.
GGCCGCTCTTCTCTCTGAAACGGTTGTACTTATCGTCTACAAAGCTATGTCGCGTGCTGCGGTATGCGGAGACACTAAAATCACCATAGTAGAACACAGATGGAGCTACTAAGTTGATGTAATAGCCAGTAAGAAGTAGTACAATTCAAGTTTTAGGTATCGATTATTGACTTTTTAGCTAGCTTTGGTGCCTTGGACATGAGCTAGGACCTTAAGATTCTGCATGAAAGGAGGACTAGCAGCCGAGTAACACGGGAGAATGTGAAAAGTGTTCATATGTTGTAAAAACCTGGGAAATTCGTCCGTTTTCGTCATTTGTTATCGAATCGACTTAAAGCCACATCGTCTTATTGGCCGCTCTTCCCTCTGAAACCCTTGTACTTACCGTCTGTAAAGCTATGTCGCATGCTGCGGTATGCTGAGACACTACAGGCAGCATAGTAGAACACAGATGAAGCTTCTAAGTTGATGTAATAGCCAGTAAGAATTAGTACAATTCAAGTTTTAGGTATCGATTATTGACTTTTTAGCTTGCTTTGGTGCCTTGGACATGAGCTAGGACCTTAAAATTCTGCATGAAAGGAAGACTAGCAGCCGAGTAGCACGGGAGAATGTGAAAAGTGATCATATGTAGTAAAAACCTGAGAAAATCGTCCGTTTTCTTCATTTGTTATCGAATCGACTTAAAGCCTGATCGTCACATTGGCCGCTCTTCTCTCTGAAACGCTTGTACTTATCGTCTGCAAAGCTATGTCGCATGCTGCGGTATGCTGAGACACTACAAGCAGCATAGTAAAACACAGATGAAGCTTCTAAGTTGATGTAATAGCCAGTAAGAAGTAGTACAATTCAAGTTTTAGGTATCGATTATTGACTTTTTAGCTGGCTTTGGTGCCTTGGACATGAGATAGGACCTTAAGATTCTGCATGAAAGGAGGACTAGCAGCCGAGTTGCAGGGGAGAATGTAAAAAGTGTTCATATGAAGTAAAAACCTGAGTAATCCGTCCGTTTTCGTCATTTGTTATCGAATCGACTTAAAGCCAGATCGTCACATTGGCCGCTCTGCTCTCGGAAACGGTTGCACTTATCGTCTGCAAAGCAATGTCGCGTTTTGCCGTAGGCGGAAACGAAAAGCACCATAGTAGAACACAGATGAAGCTTCTAAGTTGAAGTAATAGCCAGTAAGAAGTAGACCAATTCAAGATTTAGGTATCGATTATTGACTTTTTAGCTGGCTTTGGTGCCTTGGACATGAGCTAGGACTTTAAGATTCTGCATAAAAGGAGGACTAGCAGCCCAGTTGCACGGGAGAATGTGAAAAGTGTTCATATGTAGTAAAAAACCTGAGACATCCGTCCATTTTCGTCATTTGTGATCGAATCGACTTAAAGCCAGATCGTCACATTGGCCGCTCCTCTCTCTGAAACGGCTGTACTTATCGTCTGCAAACCTATGTCGCGTGCTGCGGTATGTGGAGACACTAAAAGCCATATAGTAGGACACAGATGAAGCTGCCAAGTTGATGTAATAGCCAGTAAGAAGTAGTAAAATTCAAGTTTCAGGTATCGATTATTGACTTTTTAGCTGGCTTTGGTGCCTTGGACATGAGCTAGGACCTTAAGATTTTTCATTAATGGAGGACTAGCAGCCGAGTTGCACGGGAGAATGTGAAAAGTGTTCATATGTAGTAAAAGCCTGAGAAATCCGTCCGTGTTCGACATTTGTTATCGAATCGACTTAAAGCCAGATCGTCACATTGGCCGCTCGTCTCTCTGAAACGGTTGTACTTATCGTCTGCAAAGCTATGTCGCGTGCTGCGGTATGTGGAGACACTAAAATTACCATAGTAGAACACAGATGAAGCATCTAAGTTGATGTAATAGCCAGTAAGAAGTAATCCAATTCAAGTTTTAGGTATCGATTATTGACTTTTTAGCTGGCTTTGGTGCCTTCGACATGTGCTAGGACCTTAAGATTCTGCATGTAAGGAGGACTAGCAGCCGAGTTGCACGGGAGAATGTGAAAAGTGTTCATAAGTAAAAAAATACCTGAGAAATCCGTCCGTTTTCGTCATTTGTTATCGAATCGACTTAAAGCCAGAACGTCACATTGGTCGCTCTTCTCGCTGAAACGGTTGTACTTATCGTCTGCAAAGCTATGTCGCGTGCTGCGGTATGTGGACACACTAAAAGCACCATAGTAGAAAACAGATGAAGCTTCTAAGTTGATGTAATAGCCAGTAAGAAGTAGTACAATTAAATTTTTAGGTATCGGTTAATGACATTTACCCTTCTTTGGTGCCTTGGACACGAGCTAGGAAATTAAGATTTTGCATGAAGGAGGACTATCAGCCGAGTTGCACGGGAGAATGTGAAAAGTGTTCATATGTAGTAAAAACCTGAGAAGTCCGTCCGTTTTCGTCATTTGTTATCGAATCGACTTAAACCAGATCGTCACATTGGCCGCTCTTCTCTCTGAAACGGTTGTACTTATCGTCTACAAAGCAATGTCGCGTGCTGCGGTATGCGGAGGCACTAAAAGCACCATAGTAGAAAACAGAAGAAGCTTCTAAGTTGATGTAATAGCCAGTAAGAAGTGGTACAATTAAAGTTTTACGTATCGGTTAATGACATTTACCCTTCTTCGGTGCCTTGGACACGAGCTAGGAAATTAAGATTTTGCATGAAGGAGGACTATCAGCCGAGTTGCACGGGAGAATGTGAAAAGTGTTCATATGTAGTAAAAACCTGAGAAATCCGTCCGTTTTCGTCATTTGTTATCGAATCGACTTAAAGCCAGATCGTCACATTGGCCGCTCTTCTCTCTGAAACACTTGTACTTATCGTCTGCAATGCTATGTCGCGTGCTGCGGTATGCTGAGACACTAAAAGCACCATAGTAGAACACAGATGAAGCTTCTAAGTTGATGTAATAGCCAGTAAGAAGTAGTCCAATTCAAGTTTTAGGTATCGATTATTGACCTTTTAGCTGGCTTTGGTGCCTTGGACATGAGCTAGGACATTAAGATTCTGCATGAAAGGAAGACTAGCAGCCGAGTTGCAGGGGAAAATGTGAAAAGTGTTCATATGTAGTTAAAACCTGAGAAATCCGTCCGTTTTCGTCATTTGTTATCGAATCGATTTAATGCCAGATCGTCACATTGGCCGCTCTGCTCTCGGAAACGGTTGTACTTATCGTCTGCAAAGCTATGTCGTGTGTTGCCGTAGGCGGAAACAGGAAAAGCACCATAGTAGAACACAGATGAAGCTTCAAAGTTGATGTAATAGCCAGTAAGAAGTAGTACAATTAAAGTTTTAGGTATCGGTTAATGACATTTACCCTTCTTTGGTGCCTTGGACACGAGCTAGGAAATTAAGATTTTGCATGAAGGAGGACTATCAGCCGAGTTGCACGGGAGAATGTGAAAAGTGTTCATATGTAGTAAAAACCTGAGAAATCCGTCCGTTTTCGTCATTTGTTATCGAATCGACTTAAAGCCAGATCGTCACATTGGCCGCTCTTCTCTCTGAAACGGTTGTACTTATCGTCTGCAAAGCTATGTCGCGTGCTGCGGTATGCGGAGACACTAAAAGCACCATAGTAGAACACAGATGAAGCTTCTAAGTTGATGTAATAGCCAGTAAGAAGTAGTATGATTCAAGTTTTAGGTATCCATTATTGACTTTTTAGCTCGCTTTGGTACCTTGGACATGAGCTAAGACCTTAAGATTCTTCATGAAAGGAGGACTAGCAGCCGAGTTGCACGGGAGAATGTGAAAAGTGTTCATATGTAGTAAAAACCTGAGAAATTCGTCCGTTTTCGTCATTTGTTATCGAATCGACTTAAAGCCAGATCGTCACATTGGCCGCTCTTCTCTCTGAAACGCTTGTACTTATCGTCTGAAAGCTATGTCGCATGCTGCGGTATGCTGAGACACTACAAGCAGCATAGTAGAACACAGATGAGGCTTCTAAGTTGATGTAATAGCCAGTAAGAAGTAGTACAATTCAAGTTTTAGGTATCGATTATTGACTTTTTAGCTGGCTTTGGTGCCTTGGACAAAAGCTAGGACCTTAACATTCTGTATGAAAGGAATACTAGCAGCCGATTTGCATGGGAGAATGTGAAAAGTGTTAATATGTAGTAAAAACCCGAGAAATCCGTCCGTTTTCGTCATTTGTTATCGAATCGACTTAAAGCCAGATCGTCAAATTAGCCGCTCTTCTCTCTGAAACGGTTGTACTTATCGATTGCAAAGCTATGTCGCGTGCTGCGGTAGGCGGAGACACTAAAAGCACCATAGTAGAACACAGATGAAGCTTCTAAGTTGATGTAATAGCCAGTACGAAGTAGTACAATTCAAGTTTTAGTTATCGATTATTGACTTTTTAGCTAGCTTTGGTGCCTTGGACATGAGCTAGGACCTTATGATTCTGCATGAAAGGAGGACTAGCAGCCGAGTTGCACGGGAGAATGTGAAAAGTGTTCATATGTAGTAAAAACCTGAGAAATCCGTCCGTTTTCGTCATTTGTTATCGAATCTACTTAAAGCTAGATCGTCACATTGGCCGCTCTTCTCTCTGAAACGGTTGTACTTATCGTCTACAAAGCTATGTCGCGTGCTGCGATATGCGGAGACATTAAAAGCACCACAGTAGAACACAGATGAAGCTTCTATGTTGATGTAATAGCCAGTAAGAAGTAGTACAATTAAAGTTTTAGGTATCGGTTATTGACTTTTTACCCTTCTTTGGTGCCTTGGACACGAACAAGGAACTTAAGATTTTGCATGAAGGAGGACTAGCAGCCGAGTTGCACGGGAGAATGTGAAAAGTGTTCATATGTAGTAAAAACCTGAGGACTCCGTCCGTTTTCGTCATTTGTTATCGAATCGTCTTAAAGCCAGATCGTCACATTGGCCGCTCTTCTCTCTGAAACGGTTGTACTTATCGCCTGCAAAGCTATGTCGCGTGGTGCGGTATGCGGAGACACTAAAATCACCATAGTAGAACACAGATGAAGCATCTAAGTTGATGTAATAGCCAGTAAGAAGTAGTACAATTAAAGTTTTAGGTATCGGTTAATGACATTTACCCTTCTTTGGTGCCTTGGACACGAGCTAGGAAATTAAGATTTTGCATGAAGGAGGACTATCAGCCGAGTTGCACGGGAGAATGTGAAAAGTGTTCATATGTAGTAAAAACCTGAGAAATCCGTCCGTTTTCGTCATTTGTTATCGAATCGACTTAAAGCCAGATCGTCACATTGGCCGCTCTTCTCTCTGAAGCACTTGTACTTATCGTCTGCAAAGCTATGTCGCGTGCTGCGGTATGCTGAGACACTAAACGCACCATAGTAGAACACAGATGAAGCTTCTAAGTTGATGTAATAGCCAGTAAGAAGTAGTCCAATTCAAGTTTTAGGTATCGATTATTGACCTTTTAGCTGGCTTTGGTGGCTTGGACATGAGCTAGGACCTTAAGATTCTGCATGAAAGGAGGACTAGCAGCCGAGTTGCAGGGGAAAATGTGAAAAGTGTTCATATGTAGCTAAAACCTGAGAAATCCGTCCGTTTTCGTCATTTGTTATCGAATCGATTTAATGCCAGATCGTCACATTGGCCGCTCTGCTCTCGGAAACGGTTGTACTTATCGTCTGCAAAGCTATGTCGCGTGTTGCCGTCGGCGGAAACAGGAAAAGCACCATAGTAGAACACAGATGAAGCTTCAAAGTTGATGTAATAGCCAGGACGAAGTAGTACAATTCAAGTTTTTGGTATCGATTATTGACTTTTTACACTTCTTTGGTGCCTTGGACATGAGCTAGGACCTTAACATTCTGCATGAAAGGATTACTACCAGCCGAGTTGCACGGGAGAATGTGAAAAGTGTTCATATGTAGTAAAAACCTTAGAAATCCGTCCGTTTTCGTCATTTGTTATCGAATCGACTTAAAGCCAGATCGTCACATTGGCCGCTCTTCTCTCTGAAACGGTTGTACTTATCGTCTGCAAAGCTATGTCGCGTGCTGCGGTATGCGGAGACACTAAAAGCACCATAGTAGAACACAGATGAAGCTTCTAAGTTGATGTAATAGCCAGTAAGAAGTAGTATGATTCAAGTTTTTGGTATCGATTATTGACTTTTTAGCTGGCTTTGGTGCCTTGGACATGAGCTAGGACCTTAACATTCTGCATGAAAGGATTACTACCAGCCGAGTTGCACGGGAGAATGTGAAAAGTGTTCATATGTAGTAAAAACCTTAGAAATCCGTCCGTTTTCGTCATTTGTTATCGAATCGACTTAAAGCCAGATCGTCACATTGGCCGCTCTTCTCTCTGAAACGGTTGTACTTATCGTCTGCAAAGCTATGTCGCGTGCTGCGGTATGCGGAGACACTAAAAGCACCATAGTAGAACACAGATGAAGCATCTAAGTTGATGTAATAGCCAGTAAGAAGTAGTATGATTCAAGTTTTAGGTATCCATTATTGACTTTTTAGCTCGCTTTGGTACCTTGGACATGAGCTAAGACCTTAAGATTCTGCATGAAAGGAGGACTAGCAGCCGAGTTGCACGGGAGAATGTGAAAAGTGTTCATATGTAGTAAAAACCTGAGAAATTCGTCCGTTTTCGTCATTTGTTATCGAATCGACTTAAAGCCAGATCGTCACATTGGCCGCTCTTCTCTCTGAAACGCTTGTACTTATCGTCTGCAAAGCTATGTCGCATGCTGCGGTATGCTGAGACACTACAAGCAGCATAGTAGAACACAGATGAGGCTTCTAAGTTGATGTAATAGCCAGTAAGAAGTAGTAAATTCAAGTTTTAGGTATCGATTATTGACTTTTTAGCTGGCTTTGGTGCCTTGGACAAAAGCTAGGACCTTAACATTCTGTATGAAAGGAATACTAGCAGCCGATTTGCATGGGAGAATGTGAAAAGTGTTAATATGTAGTACAAACCCGAGAAATCCGTCCGTTTTCGTCATTTGTTATCGAATCGACTTAAAGCCAGATCATCAAATTAGCCGCTCTTCTCTCTGAAACGGTTGTACTTATCGATTGCAAAGCTATGTCGCGTGCTGCGGTAGGCGGAGACACTAAAAGCACCATAGTAGAACACAGATGAAGCTTCTAAGTTGATGTAATAGCCAGTACGAAGTAGTACAATTCAAGTTTTAGTTATCGATTATTGACTTTTTAGCTAGCTTTGGTGCCTTGGACATGAGCTAGGACCTTATGATTCTGCATGAAAGGAGGACTAGCAGCCGAGTTGCACGGGAGAATGTGAAAAGTGTTCATATGTAGTAAAAACCTGAGAAATCCGTCCGTTTTCGTCATTTGTTATCGAATCTACTTAAAGCTAGATCGTCACATTGGCCGCTCTTCTCTCTGAAACGGTTGTACTTATCGTCTACAAAGCTATGTCGCGTGCTGCGATATGCGGAGACATTAAAAGCACCATAGTAGAACACAGATGAAGCTTCTAAGTTGATGTAATAGCCAGTAAGAGGTAGTACAATTAAAGTTTTAGGTATCGGTTATTGACTTTTTACCCTTCTTTGGTGCCTTGGACACGAACAAGGAACTTAAGATTTTGCATGAAGGAGGACTAGCAGCCGAGTTGCACGGGAGAATGTGAAAAGTGTTCATATGTAGTAAAAACCTGAGGACTCCGTCCGTTTTCGTCATTTGTTATCGAATCGACTTAAAGCCAGATCGTCACATTGGCCGCTCTTCTCTCTGAAACACTTGTACTTATCGTCTGCAAAGCTATGTCGCGTGCTGCGGTATGCTGAGACACTAAAAGCACCATAGTAGAACACAGATGAAGCTTCTAAGTTGATGTAATAGCCAGTAAGAAGTAGTCCAATTCAAGTTTTAGGTATCGATTATTGACCTTTTAGCTGGCTTTGGTGGCTTGGACATGAGCTAGGACCTTAAGATTCTGCATGAAAGGAGGACTAGCAGCCGAGTTGCAGGGGAAAATGTGAAAAGTGTTCATATGTAGTAAAAACCTGAGACATCCGTCCGTTTTCGTCATTTGTTATCGAATCGACTTAAAGCCAGATCGTCACATTGGCCGCTCTTCTCTCTGAAACGCTTGTACTTATCATCTGCAAAGCTATGTCGCGTGCTGCGGTATGCGGAGGCACTAAAAGCACCATAGTAGAACACAGATGAAGCTTCTAAGTTGATGTAATAGCCAGTAAGAAGTAGTACAATTCAAGTTTTAGGTATCGAATATTGACTTTTTAGCTAGCTTTGGTGCCTTGGACATGAGCTAGGACCTTAAGATTCTGCATGAAAGGAGGACTAGCAGCCGAGTTGCACGGGAGAATGTGAAAAGTGTTCATATGCAGTAAAAACCTGAGACATCCGTCCGTTTTCGTCATTTGTTATCGAATCGACTTAAAGCCAGATCGTCACATTGGCCGCTCCTCTCTCTCAAACGGTTGTACTTATCGTCTGCAAAGCTATGTCGCGTGCTGCGGTATGCGGAGACACTAAAAGCACCATAGTAGAACACAGATGAAGCTTCTAAGTTGATGTAATAGCCAGTAAGAAGAAGTAAAATTCAAGTTTTAGGTATCGGTTATTGACTTTTTACACTTCTTTGGTGCCTTGGACACGAGCTAGGAACTTAAGATTTTGCATGAAGGAGGACTAGCAGCCGAGTTGCACGGGAGAATGTGAAAAGTGTTCATATGTAGTAAAAACCTGAGAAATTCGTCCGTTTTCGTCATTTGTTATCGAATCGACTTAAAGCCAGATCGTCACAATGGCCGCTCTTCTCTCTGAAACGGTTGTACTTATCGTCTTTAAAACTATGTCGCGTGCTGCGGTATGCGGAGAAACTAAAAGCAGCGTAGTAGAACACAGATGAAGCTTCTAAGTTGATGTAATAGCCAGGAAGAAGTAGTACAATTCAAGTTTTAGGTATCGATTATTGACTTTTTAGCTGGCTTTGGTGCCTTGGACATGAGCTAGGACCTTAAGATTCTGCACGAAAGGAGGACTAGCAGCCGAGTTGCAGGGGAGAATGTAAAAAGTGTTCATATGAAGTAAAAACCTGAGAAATCCGTCCGTTTTCGTCATTTGTTATCGAATCGACTTAAAGCCAGATCGTCACATTGGCCGCTCTGCTCTCGGAAACGGTTGTACTTATCGTCTGCAAAGCTATGTTGCGTGCTGTGGTATGCGGAGGCTCTAAAAACACCATAGTAGAACACAGATGAAACTTCTAAGTTGCTGTAATAGCCAGTAAGAAGTAATACCATTCAAGTTTTAGGTATCGATTATTGACTTTTTAGCTGGCTTTGGTGCCTTGGACATGAGCTAGGACTTTAAGATTCTGCATGAAAGGAGGACTAGCAGCCCAGTTGCACGGGAGAATGTGAAAAGTGTTCATATGTATTAAAAACCTGAGACATCCGTCCGTTTTCGTCATTTGTTATCGAATCGACTTAAAGCCAGATCGTCACATTGGCCGCTCTTCTCTCTGAAACGGTTGTACTTATCGTCTGCAAAGCTATGTCGCGTGCTGCGGTATGCGGAGACAATAAAAGCACCATAGTAGAACACAGATGAAGCTTCTAAGTTGATGTAATAGCCAGTAAGAAGTAGTACAATACAAGTATTAGGTATTGAATATTGACCTTTTATCTGGCTTTTGTGCCTTGGTCATGAGCTGGGACCTTAAGATTCTGCATGAAAGGAGGACTAGCAGCCGAGTTGCATGGGAGAATGTGAAAAGTGTTCATATGTAGTAAAAACCTAAGAAATTGGTCCGTTTTCGTCATTTGTTATCGAATCGACTTAAAGCCAGATCGTCACATTGGCCGCTCTTCTCTCTGAAACGGTTGTACTTATCGTCTGCAAAGCTATGTCGCGTACTGCGGTATTCGGAGACACTAAAAGCACCATAGTAGAACACAGATGAAGCTTCTAAGATGATGTAATAGCCAGTAAGAAATAGTACAATTCAAGTTTTAGGTATCGGTTGTTGACTATTTAGCTGGCTTTGGTGCCTTGGACATGAGCTAGGACCTTAAGATTCTGCAATAAAGGAGGACTAGCAGCCGAGTTGCACGGGCGAATGTGAAAAGTGTTCATATGTAGTAAAAATCTAAGAAATTGGTCCGTTTTCGTCATTTGTTATCGAATCGACTTAAAGCCAGATCGTCACATTGGCCGCTCTTCTCTCTGAAACGGTTGTACTTATCGTCTGCAAAGCTATGTCGCGTGTTGCCGTAGGCGGAAACAGGAAAAGCACCATAGTAGAACACAGATGAAACTTCTAAGTTGATGTAATAGCCAGTAAGAAGTAGTCCAATTCAAGATTTAGGTATCGATTATTGACTTTTTAGCTGGCTTTGGTGCCCTGGACATGAGCTAGGACCTTAAGATTCTGCATGAAAGGAGGACTAGCAGCCGAGTTGCACGGGAGAATGTGAAAAGTGTTCATATGTAGTAAAAACCTAAGAAATTCGTCCGTTTTCGTCATTTGTTATCGAAAAGACTTAAAGCCAGATCGTCACATTGGCCGCTCTTCTCTCTGAAACGGTTGTACTTATCGTCTGCAAAGCTATGTCGCGTGCTGCGGTATGCGGAGACACTAAAAGCACCATAGTAGAACACAGATGAAGCTTCTAAGTTGACGTAATAGCCAGGAAGAAGTAGTACAATTCAAGTTTTATGTGTCGGTTATTGACTTTTTAGCTGGCTTTGATGCCTTGGACAAAAGCTAGGACGTTAACATTCTGTATGAAAGGAGGACTAGCAGCCGATTTGCATGGGAGAATGTGAAAAGTGTTCATATGTAGTAAAAACCCGAGAAATCCGTCCGTTTTCGTCATTTGTTATCGAATCGACTTAAAACCAGATCGACAAATTAGCCGCTCTTCTCTCTGAAACGGTTGTACTTATCGATTGCAAAGCTATGTCGCGTGCTGCGGTATGCGGAGACACTAAAAGCACCATAGTAGAACACAGATGAAGCTTCTAAGTTGATGTAATAGCCAGTAAGAAGTAGTACAATTCAAGTTTTTGGTATCGATTATTGACTTTTTAGCTAGCTTTGGTGCCTTGGACATGAGCTAGGACCTTATGATTCTGCATGAAAGGAGGACTAGCAGCCGAGTTGCACGGGAGAATGTGGAAAGTGTTCATATGTAGTAAAAACCTGAGAAATCCGTCCGTTTTCGTCATTTGTTATCGAATCGACTTAAAGCCAGATCGTCATATTGGCCGCTCTTCTCTCTGAAAAAGTTGTACTTATCGTCTGCAAAGCTATGTCGTGAGCTGCGGTATGCGGACACACTAAAAGCACCATAGTAGCACCCAGATGAAGCTTCTAAGTTGATGTAATAGCCAGTAAGAAGTAGTACAATTAAAGTTTTAGGTATCAGTTAATGACTTTTTACCCTTCTTTGGTGCCTTGGACACGTTCTAGGAAATTAAGATTTTGCATGAAGGAGGACTATCAGCCGAGTTGCACGGGAGAATGTGAAAAGTGCTCATATGTAGTAAAAACCTGAGACATCCGTCGGTTTTCGTCATTTGTTATCGAATCGACTTAAAGCCAGATCGTCACGTTGGCCGCCCTTCTCTCTGAAACGCTTGTACTTGTCGTCTGCAATGCTATGTCGCGTGCTGCGGTATGCGGAGGCACAAAAAGCACCATAGTAGAACACAGATGAAGCTTCTAAGTTGATGTAATAGCCAGTAAGAAGTAGTACAATTCAAGTTTTAGGTATCGATTATTGACTTTTTAGCTAGCTTTGGTGCCTTGGACATGAGCTAGGACCTTAAGATTCTGCATGAAAGGTGGACTAGCAGCCGAGTTGCACGGGAGAATGTGAAAAGTGTTCATAAGTTGAAAAAACGTGAGAAATTCGTCCGTTTTCGTCATTTGTTTTCGAATCGACTTAAGGCCAGATCGTCACATTGGCCGCTCTTCTCTCTGAAACGCTTGTACTTATCGTCTGCAAAGCTATGTCGCATGCTTCGGTATGCTGAGACACTACAAGCAGCATAGTAGAACACAGATGAAGCTTCTAAGTTGATGTAATAGCCAGTAAGAAGTAGTACAATTCAAGTTTTAGGTATCGATTATTGACTTTTTAGCTAGCTTTGGTGCCTTGGACATGAGCTAGGACCTTAAGATTCTGCATGAAAGGTGGACTAGCAGCCGAGTTGCACGGGAGAATGTGAAAAGTGTTCATATGTTGTAAAAACCTAAGAAATTCGTCCGTTTTCGTCATTTATTATCGAATCGACTTAAAGCCACATCGTCACATTGGCCGCTCTTCTCTCTGAAACGGTTGTACTTATCGTCTGCAAAGCTATGTCGCATGCTGCGGTATGCGGAGACAATAAAAGCACCATAGTAGAACACAGATGAAGCTTCTAATTTGACGTAATAGCCAGGAAGAAGTAGTACAATTCAAGTGTTAGGTATCGACTATTGACTTTTTAGCTGGCTTTGGTGCCTTGGACATGAGCTAGGACCTTAACATTCTGCATGAAAGGAGGACTAGCAGCCGATTTGCATGGGAGAATGTGAAAAGTGTTCATATGTAGTAAAAACCCGAGAAATCCGTCAGTTTTCGTCATTTGTTATCGAATCGACTTAAAGCCAGATCGTCACAATGGCCGCTCTTTTCTCTGAAACGGTTGTACTTATTGTCTGCAAAACTATGTCGCGTGCTGCGGTATGCGGAGAAACTAAAAGCAACGTAGTAGAACACAGATGAAGCTTCTAAGTTGATGTAATAGCCAGTAAGAAGCAGTACATTTCAAGTTTTAGCTATTGATTATTGACTTTTTAGCTGGCTTTGGTGCCTTGGACATGAGCTAGGACCTTAAGATTCTGCATGAAAGGAGGACTAGCAGCCGAGTTGCACAGGAGAATGTGAAAAGTGTTCATATGTAGTAAAAACCTGAGAAATCGGTCCGTTTTCGTCATTTGTTATCGAATCGACTTAAAGCCAGATCGTCACTTTGGCCGCTCTTCTCTCTGAAACGGTTGTACTTATCGTCTGCAAAACTATGTCGCGTGCTGCGGTATGCGGAGAAACTAAAACCACCGTAGGAGAACACACATGAAGCTTCTAAGTTGATGTAATAGCCAGTAAGAAGTAGTACAATTCAAGTTTTAGGTATTGATTATTGACTTTTTAGCTGGCTTTGGTGCCTTGGACATGAGCTAGGACCTTAAGATTCTGCATGAAAGGAGGACTAGCTGCCGAGTTGCACGGGAGAATGTGAAAAGTGTTCTTATGTAGTAAAAACCTGAGAAATCCGTCCGTTTTCGTCATTTGTTATCGCATCGACTTAAAGCCAGATCGTCACATTGGCCGCTCTTCTCTCTGAAACGGTTGTACTTATCGTCTGCAAAGCTATGTCGCGTGCTGCGGTATGCGGAGACACTAAAAGCACCATAGTAGAACACAGATGAAGCTTCTAAGTTGATGTAATAGCCAGTAAGAAGTAGTACAATTCAAGTTTTAGGTATCGATTATTGACTTTTTAGCTGGCTCTGGTGCCTTGGACATGAGCTAGAACCTTAAGATTCTGCATTAAAGGAGGACTAGCAGCCGAGCTGCACGGGAGAATGTGAAAAGTGTTCATATGTAGTAAAAACCTAAGAAATTCGTCCGTTTTCGTCATTTGTTATCGAAAAGACTTAAAGCCAGATCGTCACATTGGCCGCTCTTCTCTCTGAAACGGTTGTACTTATCGTCTGCAAAGCTATGTCGCGTGCTGCGGTATGCGGAGACACTAAAAGCACCATAGTAGAACACAGATGAAGCTTCTAAGTTGACGTAATAGCCAGGAAGAAGTAGTACAATTCAAGTTTTATGTGTCGGTTATTGACTTTTTAGCTGGCTTTGATGCCTTGGACAAAAGCTAGGACGTTAACATTCTGTATGAAAGGAGGACTAGCAGCCGATTTGCATGGGAGAATGTGAAAAGTGTTCATATGTAGTAAAAACCCGAGAAATCCGTCCGTTTTCGTCATTTGTTATCGAATCGACTTAAAACCAGATCGACAAATTAGCCGCTCTTCTCTCTGAAACGGTTGTACTTATCGATTGCAAAGCTATGTCGCGTGCTGCGGTATGCGGAGACACTAAAAGCACCATAGTAGAACACAGATGAAGCTTCTAAGTTGATGTAATAGCCAGTAAGAAGTAGTACAATTCAAGTTTTTGGTATCGATTATTGACTTTTTAGCTAGCTTTGGTGCCTTGGACATGAGCTAGGGCCTTATGATTCTGCATGAAAGGAGGACTAGCAGCCGAGTTGCACGGGAGAATGTGGAAAGTGTTCATATGTAGTAAAAACCTGAGAAATCCGTCCGTTTTCGTCATTTGTTATCGAATCGACTTAAAGCCAGATCGTCATATTGGCCGCTCTTCTCTCTGAAAAAGTTGTACTTATCGTCTGCAAAGCTATGTCGCGAGCTGCGGTATGCGGACACACTAAAAGCACCATAGTAGCACCCAGATGAAGCTTCTAAGTTGATGTAATAGCCAGTAAGAAGTAGTACAATTAAAGTTTTAGGTATCAGTTAATGACTTTTTACCCTTCTTTGGTGCCTTGGACACGTTCTAGGAAATTAAGATTTTGCATGAAGGTGGACTATCAGCCGAGTTGCACGGGAGAATGTGAAAAGTGCTCATATGTAGTAAAAACCTGAGACATCCGTCGGTTTTCGTCATTTGTTATCGAATCGACTTAAAGCCAGATCGTCACGTTGGCCGCCCTTCTCTCTGAAACGCTTGTACTTATCGTCTGCAATGCTATGTCGCGTGCTGCGGTATGCGGAGGCACAAAAAGCACCATAGTAGAACACAGATGAAGCTTCTAAGTTGATGTAATAGCCAGTAAGAAGTAGTACAATTCAAGTTTTAGGTATCGATTATTGACTTTTTAGCTAGCTTTGGTGCCTTGGACATGAGCTAGGACCTTAAGATTCTGCATGAAAGGTGGACTAGCAGCCGAGTTGCACGGGAGAATGTGAAAAGTGTTCATAAGTTGAAAAAACCTGAGAAATTCGTCCGTTTTCGTCATTTGTTTTCGAATCGACTTAAGGCCAGAT
This sequence comes from Schistocerca gregaria, assembly GCF_023897955.1. Classification (NCBI taxonomy): domain Eukaryota; kingdom Metazoa; phylum Arthropoda; class Insecta; order Orthoptera; family Acrididae; genus Schistocerca; species Schistocerca gregaria. Next base: position 581,937,522 of record NC_064925.1, read on the forward strand.
CGTCACATTGGCCGCTCTTCTCTCTGAAACGCTTGTACTTATCGTCTGCAAAGCTATGTCGCATGCTTCGGTATGCTGAGACACTACAAGCAGCATAGTAGAACACAGATGAAGCTTCTAAGTTGATGTAATAGCCAGTAAGAAGTAGTACAATTCAAGTTTTAGGTATCGATTATTGACTTTTTAGCTAGCTTTGGTGCCTTGGACATGAGCTAGGACCTTAAGATTCTGCATGAAAGGTGGACTAGCAGCCGAGTTGCACGGGAGAATGTGAAAAGTGTTCATATGTTGTAAAAACCTAAGACATTCGTCCGTTTTCGTCATTTATTATCGAATCGACTTAAAGCCAGATCGTCACATTGGCCGCTCTTCTCTCTGAAACGGTTGTACTTATCGTCTGCAAAGCTATGTCGCGTGTTGCCGTAGGCGGAAACAGGAAAAGCACCATAGTAGAACACAGATGAAACTTCTAAGTTGATGTAATAGCCAGTAAGAAGTAGTCCAATTCAAGATTTAGGTATCGGTTATTGACTTTTTAGCTGGCTTTGGTGCCCTGGACATGAGCTAGGACCTTAAGATTCTGCATGAAAGGAGGACTAGCAGCCGAGTTGCACGGGAGAATGTGAAAAGTGTTCATATGTAGTAAAAACCTAAGAAATTCGTCCGTTTTCGTCATTTGTTATCGAAAAGACTTAAAGCCAGATCGTCACATTGGCCGCTCTTCTCTCTGAAACGGTTGTACTTATCGTCTGCAAAGCTATGTCGCGTGCTGCGGTATGCGGAGACACTAAAAGCACCATAGTAGAACACAGATGAAGCTTCTAAGTTGACGTAATAGCCAGGAAGAAGTAGTACAATTCAAGTTTTATGTGTCGGTTATTGACTTTTTAGCTGGCTTTGATGCCTTGGACAAAAGCTAGGACGTTAACATTCTGTATGAAAGGAGGACTAGCAGCCGATTTGCATGGGAGAATGTGAAAAGTGTTCATATGTAGTAAAAACCCGAGAAATCCGTCCGTTTTCGTCATTTGTTATCGAATCGACTTAAAACCAGATCGACAAATTAGCCGCTCTTCTCTCTGAAACGGTTGTACTTATCGATTGCAAAGCTATGTCGCGTGCTGCGGTATGCGGAGACACTAAAAGCACCATAGTAGAACACAGATGAAGCTTCTAAGTTGATGTAATAGCCAGTAAGAAGTAGTACAATTAAAGTTTTAGGTATCAGTTAATGACTTTTTACCCTTCTTTGGTGCCTTGGACACGTTCTAGGAAATTAAGATTTTGCATGAAGGAGGACTATCAGCCGAGTTGCACGGGAGAATGTGAAAAGTGCTCATATGTAGTAAAAACCTGAGACATCCGTCGGTTTTCGTCATTTGTTATCGAATCGACTTAAAGCCAGATCGTCACGTTGGCCGCCCTTCTCTCTGAAACGCTTGTACTTATCGTCTGCAATGCTATGTCGCGTGCTGCGGTATGCGGAGGCACAAAAAGCACCATAGTAGAACACAGATGAAGCTTCTAAGTTGATGTAATAGCCAGTAAGAAGTAGTACAATTCAAGTTTTAGGTATCGATTATTGACTTTTTAGCTAGCTTTGGTGCCTTGGACATGAGCTAGGACCTTAAGATTCTGCATGAAAGGAGGACTAGCAGCCGAGTTGCACGGGAGAATGTGAAAAGTGTTCATAAGTTGAAAAAACCTGAGAAATTCGTCCGTTTTCGTCATTTGTTTTCGAATCGATTTAAGGCCAGATCGTCACATTGGCCGCTCTTCTCTCTGAAACGCTTGTACTTATCGTCTGCAAAGCTATGTCGCATGCTTCGGTATGCTGAGACACTACAAGCAGCATAGTAGAACACAGAAGAAGCTTCTAAGTTGATGTAATAGCCAGTAAGAAGTAGTACAATTCAAGTTTTAGGTATCGATTATTGACTTTTTAGCTAGCTTTGGTGCCTTGGACATGAGCTAGGACCTTAAGATTCTGCATGAAAGGTGGACTAGCAGCCGAGTTGCACGGGAGAATGTGAAAAGTGTTCATATGTTGTAAAAACCTAAGAAATTCGTCCGTTTTCGTCATTTATTATCGAATCGACTTAAAGCCACATCGTCACATTGGCCGCTCTTCTCTCTGAAACGGTTGTACTTATCGTCTGCAAAGCTATGTCGCATGCTGCGGTATGCGGAGACAATAAAAGCACCATAGTAGAACACAGATGAAGCTTCTAATTTGACGTAATAGCCAGGAAGAAGTAGTACAATTCAAGTGTTAGGTATCGACTATTGACTTTTTAGCTGGCTTTGGTGCCTTGGACATGAGCTAGGACCTTAACATTCTGCATGAAAGGAGGACTAGCAGCCGATTTGCATGGGAGAATGTGAAAAGTGTTCATATGTAGTAAAAACCCGAGAAATCCGTCAGTTTTCGTCATTTGTTATCGAATCGACTTAAAGCCAGATCGTCACAATGGCCGCTCTTTTCTCTGAAACGGTTGTACTTATTGTCTGCAAAACTATGTCGCGTGCTGCGGTATGCGGAGAAACTAAAAGCAACGTAGTAGAACACAGATGAAGCTTCTAAGTTGATGTAATAGCCAGTAAGAAGCAGTACATTTCAAGTTTTAGCTATTGATTATTGACTTTTTAGCTGGCTTTGGTGCCTTGGACATGAGCTAGGACCTTAAGATTCTGCATGAAAGGAGGACTAGCAGCCGAGTTGCACAGGAGAATGTGAAAAGTGTTCATATGTAGTAAAAACCTGAGAAATCGGTCCGTTTTCGTCATTTGTTATCGAATCGACTTAAAGCCAGATCGTCACTTTGGCCGCTCTTCTCTCTGAAACGGTTGTACTTATCGTCTGCAAAACTATGTCGCGTGCTGCGGTATGCGGAGAAACTAAAACCACCGTAGGAGAACACACATGAAGCTTCTAAGTTGATGTAATAGCCAGTAAGAAGTAGTACAATTCAAGTTTTAGGTATTGATTATTGACTTTTTAGCTGGCTTTGGTGCCTTGGACATGAGCTAGGACCTTAAGATTCTGCATGAAAGGAGGACTAGCTGCCGAGTTGCACGGGAGAATGTGAAAAGTGTTCTTATGTAGTAAAAACCTGAGAAATCCGTCCGTTTTCGTCATTTGTTATCGCATCGACTTAAAGCCAGATCGTCACATTGGCCGCTCTTCTCTCTGAAACGGTTGTACTTATCGTCTGCAAAGCTATGTCGCGTGCTGCGGTATGCGGAGACACTAAAAGCACCATAGTAGAACACAGATGAAGCTTCTAAGTTGATGTAATAGCCAGTAAGAAGTAGTACAATTCAAGTTTTAGGTATCGATTATTGACTTTTTAGCTGGCTCTGGTGCCTTGGACATGAGCTAGAACCTTAAGATTCTGCATTAAAGGAGGACTAGCAGCCGAGCTGCACGGGAGAATGTGAAAAGTGTTCATATGTAGTAAAAACCTGAGAACTCCGTCCGTTTTCGTCATTTGTTATCGAATCGACTTAAAGCCAGATCGTCACATTGGCCGCTCTTCTCTCTGAAACGGTTGTACTTATCGTCTGGAAAGCTATGTCGCGTGCTGCGTTATGCGGAGACACTAAAATCACCATAGTAGAACACAGATGAAGCATCTAAGCTGATGTAATAGCCAGTAAGAAGAAGTAAAATTCAAGTTTAAGGTATCGGTTATTGACTTTTTACACTTCTTTGGTGCCTTGGACATGAGCTAGGACGTTAAGATTCTGCAGAAAGGAGGACTAGCAGCCGAGTTGTCCAGGAGAATGTGAAAAGTGTTCATATGTAAAAAAATACCTGAGAAATCCGTCCGTTTTCGTCATTTGTTATCGAATCGACTTAAAGCCAGATCGTCACATTGGCCGCTCTTCTCTCTGAAACGGTTGTACTTATCGTCTGCAAAAATATGTCACGTGCTGCGGTATGCGGGGACACTAAAATCACCACAGTAGAACACAGATGAAGCTTCTAAGTTGATGCAATATCCAGTAAGAGGTAGTACAATTCGGGTTTTAGGTGTCGATTATTGACTTTTTAGCTGGCTTTGGTGCCTTGGACATGAGCTAGGACCTTAAGATTCTGCATGAAAGGAGGACTAGCAGCTCAGTTGCACGGGAGTATGTGAAAAGTGTTCATATGTAGTAAAAACCTGAGAAATCCATCCGTTTTCGTCATTTGTTATCGAATCGACTTAAAGCCAGATCGACGCATTGGCCGCTTTTCTCTTTGAAACGGTTGTACTTATCGTCTGCAAAGCTATGTCGCGTGCTGCGGTATGCTGAGACACTAAAAGCACTATAGTAGAACACAGATCAAGCTTCTAAGTTGATGTAATAGCCAGTAAGAAGTAGTACAATACAAGTATTAGGTATTGAATATTGACCTTTTAGCTGGCTTTTTTGCCTTGGACATGAGCTGGGACCTTAAGATTCTGCATGAAAGGAGGACTAGCAGCCGAGTTGCACGGGAGAATGTGAAAAGTGTTCATATGTAGTAAAAACCTAAGAAATCCGTCCGTTTTCGTCATTTATTATCGAATCTACTTAAAGCCAGATCGTCACATTGGCCGCTCTTCTCTCTGAAACGGTTGTACTTATCGTTTGCAAAGCTATGTCGCGTACTGCGGTATTCGGAGACACTAAAAGCACCATAGTAGAACACAGATGAAGCTTCTAAGATGATGTAATAGCCAGTAAGAAGTAATACAATTCAAGTTTTAGGTATCGGTTGTTGACTATTTAGCTGGCTTTGGTGCCTTGGACATGAGCTAGGACCTTAAGATTCTGCAATAAAGGAGGACTAGCAGCCGAGTTGCACGGGCGAATGTGAAAAGTGTTCATATGTAGTAAAAACCTAAGAAATCGGTCCGTTTTCGTCATTTGTTATCGAATCGACTTAAAGCCAGATCGTCACATTGGCCGCTCTTCTCTCTGAAACGGTTGTACTTATCGTCTACAAAGCTATGTCGCATGCTGCGGTATGCGGAGACAATAAAAGCACCATAGTAGAACACAGATGAAGCTTCTAATTTGACGTAATAGCCAGGAAGAAGTAGTACAATTCAAGTGTTAGGTATCGACTATTGACTTTTTAGCTGGCTTTGGGTCCTTGGACTTGAGCTAGGACCTTAACATTCTGCATGAAAGGAGGACTATCAGCCGATTTGCATGGGAGAATGTGAAAAGTGTTCATATGTAGTAAAAACCCGAGAAATCCGTCGGTTTTCGTCATTTGTTATCGAATCGTCTTAAAGCCAGATCGTCACATTAGCCGCTCTTCACTCTGAAACGGTTGTACTTATCGATTGCAAAGCTATGTCGCGTGCTGCGGTATGCGGAGACACTAAAAGCACCGTAGTAGAACACAGATGAAGCTTCTAAGTTGATGTAATAGCCAGTAAGAAGTAGTACAATTCAAGTTTTAGGTATCGATTATTGACATTTAGCTAGCTTTGGTGCCTTGGACATGAGCTAGGACCTTACGATTCTGCATGAAAGGAGGACTAGCAGCCGAGTTGCACGCGAGAATGTGAAAAGTGTTCATATGTAGCAAAAACCTGAGAAATCGGTCCGTTTTCGTCATTTGTTATCGAATCGACTTAAAGCCAGATCGTCACATTGGCCGCTCTTCTCTCTGAAACGGTTGTACTTATCGTCTACAAAGCTATGTCGCGTGCTGCGATATGCGGAGACATTAAAAGCACCATAGTAGAACACAAATGATGCTTCTAAGTTGATGTAATAGCCAGTAAGAAGTAGTCCAATTCAAGATTTAGGTATCGATTATTGACTTTTTAGCTGGCTTTGGTGCCTTGGACATGAGCTAGGACCTTATGATTCTGCATGAAACGAGGACTAGCGGCCGCGTTGCACGGGAGTATGTGAAAAGTGTTCATATCTAGTAAAAACCTGAGAAATCCGTCCATTTTCGTCATTTGTTATCGAATCGACTTAAAGCCAGATCGTCACATTGGCCGCTCTTCTCTCTGAAACGGTTGTACTTATCGTCTGCAAAGCTATGTCGCGTGCTGCGGTATGCGGAGACACTAAAAGCACCATAGTAGAACACAGATGAAGCTTCTAAGTTGACGTAATAGCCAGGAAGAAATAGTACAATTCAAGTTTTATGTGTCGGTTATTGACTTTTTAGCTGGCTTTGATGCCTTGGACAAAAGCTAGGACCTTAACATTCTGTATGAAAGGAGGACTAGCAGCCGATTTGCATGGGAGAATGTGAAAAGTGTTCATATGTAGTAAAAACCCGAGAAATCCGTCCGCTTTCGTCATTTGTTATCGAATCGACTTAAAACCAGATCGACAAATTAGCCGCTCTTCTCTCTGAAACGGTTGTACTTATCGATTGCAAAGCTATGTCGCGTGCTGCGGTATGCGGAGACACTAAAAGCACCATAGTAGAACACAGATGAAGCTTCTAAGTTGATGTAATAGCCAGTAAGAAGTAGTACAATTCAAGTTTTAGGTATCGATTATTGACTTTTTAGCTAGCTTTGGTGTCTTGGACATGAGCTAGGACCTTATGATTCTGCATGAAAGGAGGACTAGCAGCCGAGTTGCACGGGAGAATGTGAAAAGTGTTCATATGTAGTAAAAACCTGAGAAATCCGTCCGTTTTCGTCATTTGTTATCGAATCGACTTAAAGCCAGATCGTCACATTGGCCGCTCTTCTCTCTGAAAAAGTTGTACTTATCGTCTGCAAAGCTATGTCGCGTGCTGCGGTATGCGTACACACTAAAAGCACCATAGTAGAACCCAGATGAAGCTTCTAAGTTGATGTAATAGCCAGTAAGAAGTAGTACAATTAAAGTTTTAGGTATCAGTTAATGACTTTTTACCCTTCTTTGGTGCCTTGGACACGTTCTAGGTAATTAAGATTTTGCATGAAGGAGGACTATCAGCCGAGTTGCACGGGAGAATGTGAAAAGTGCTCATATGTAGTAAAAACCTGAGACATCCGTCGGTTTTCGTCATTTGTTATCGAATCGACTTAAAGCCAGATCGTCACATTGGCCGCTCTTCTCTCTGAAACGCTTGTACTTATCGTCTGCAATGCTATGTCGCGTGCTGCGGTATGCGGAGGCACTAAAAGCACCATAGTAGAACACAGATGAAGCTTCTAAGTTGATGTAATAGCCAGTAAGAAGTAATACAATTCAAGTTTTAGGTATCGATTATTGACTTTTTAGCTAGCTTTGGTGCCTTGGACATGGGCTAGGACCTTAAGATTCTGCATGAAAGGAGGACTAGCAGCCGAGTTGCACGGGAGAATGTGAAAAGTGTTCATAAGTAGTAAAAACCTGAGAAATTCGTCCGTTTTCGTCATTTGTTTTCGAATCGACTTAAGGCCAGATCGTCACATTGGCCGCTCTTCTCTCTGAAACGCTTGTACTTATCGTTTGCAAAGCTATGTCGCATGCTGCGGTATGCTGAGACACTACAAGCAGCATAGTAGAACACAGATGAAGCTTCTAAGTTGATGTAATAGCCAGTAAGAAGTAGTACAATTCAAGTTTTAGGTATTGATTATTGACTTTTTAGCTAGCTTTGGTGCCTTGGACATGAGCTAGGACCTTAAGATTCTGCATGAAAGGAGGACTAGCAGCCGAATTGCACGGGAGAATGTGAAAAGTGTTCATATGTTGTAAAAACCTAAGAAATTCGTCCGTTTTCGTCATTTGTTATCGAATTGACTTAAAGCCAGATCGTCACATTGGTCGCTCTTCTCTCTGAAACGGTTGTACTTATCGTCTGCAAAGCTATGTCGCATGCTGCGGTATGCGGAGACAATAAAAGCACCATAGTAGAACACAGATGAAGCTTCTAATTTGACGTAATAGCCAGGAAGAAGTAGTACAATTCAAGTGTTAGGTATCGACTATTGACTTTTTAGCTGGCTTTGGGTCCTTGGACTTGAGCTAGGACCTTAACATTCTGCATGAAAGGAGGACTAGCAGCCGATTTGCATGGGAGAATGTGAAAAGTGTTCATATGTAGTAAAAACCCGAGAAATCCGTCAGTTTTCGTCATTTGTTATCGAATCGTCTTAAAGCCAGATCGTCACATTAGCCGCTCTTCACCCTGAAACGGTTGTACTTATCGATTGCAAAGCTATGTCGCGTGCTGCGGTATGCGGAGACACTAAAAGCACCGTAGTAGAACACAGATGAAGCTTCTAAGTTGATGTAATAGCCAGTAAGAAGTAGTACAATTCAAGTTTTAGGTATTGATTATTGACTTTTTAGCTAGCTTTGGTGCCTTGGACATGAGCTAGGACCTTAAGATTCTGCATGAAAGGAGGACTAGCAGCCGAATTGCACGGGAGAATGTGAAAAGTGTTCATATGTTGTAAAAACCTAAGAAATTCGTCCGTTTTCGTCATTTGTTATCGAATTGACTTAAAGCCAGATCGTCACATTGGCCGCTCTTCTCTCTGAAACGGTTGTACTTATCGTCTACAAAGCTATGTCGCGTGCTGCGATATGCGGAGACATTAAAAGCACCATTGTAGAACACAAATGATTCTTCTAAGTTGATGTAATAGCCAGTAAGAAGTAGTCCAATTCAAGATTTAGGTATCGATTATTGACTTTTTAGCTGGCTTTGGTGCCTTGGACATGAGCTAGGACCTTATGATTCTGCATGAAACGAGGACTAGCGGCCGCGTTGCACGGGAGTATGTGAAAAGTGTTCATATCTAGTAAAAACCTGAGAAATCCGTCCATTTTCGTCATTTGTTATCGAATCGACTTAAAGCCAGATCGTCACATTGGCCGCTCTTCTCTCTGAAACGGTTGTACTTATCGTCTGCAAAACTATGTCGCGTGCTGCGGTATGCGGACACACTAAAAGCACCATAGTAGAACCCAGATGAAGCTTCTAAGTTGATGTAATAGCCAGTAAGAAGTAGTACAATTGAAGTTTTAGGTATCAGTTAATGATTTTTACCCTTCTTTGGTGCCTTGGACACGTTCTAGGAAATTAAGATTATGCATGAAGGAGGACTATCAGCCGAGTTGCACGGAAGAATGTGAAAAGTGTTCATATGTAGTAAAAAACTGAGACATCCGTCCGTTTTCGTCATTTGTTATCGAATCGACTTAAAGCCAGATCGTCACATTGGCCGCTCTTCTCTCTGAAACGGTTGTACTTATCGTCTGCAAAGCTATGTCACGTGCTGCGGTATGCGGAGACACTAAAAGCACCATAGTAGAACACAGATGAAGCTTCTAAGTTGATGTAATAGCCAGTAAGAAGTAGTACAATTAAAGTTTTAGGTATCGGTTATTGACTTTTTACCCTTCTTTGGTGCCTTCGACACGAGCTAGGAACTTAAGATTTTGCTTGAGGGAGGACTAGCAGCCGAGTTGCACGGGAGAATGTGAAAAGTGTTCATATGTAGTAAAAACCTGAGAAATCGGTCCGTTTTCGTCATTTGTTATCGAATCGACTTAAAGCCAGATCGTCACATTGGCCGCTCTTCTCTCTGAAACGGTTGTACTTATCGTCTACAAAGCTATGTCGCTTTTCTGCGATATGCGGAGACATTAAAAGCACCATAGTAAAACACAAATGATGCTTCTAAGTTGATGTAATAGCCAGTAAGAAGTAGTCCAATTCAAGAATTAGGTATCGATTATTGACTTTTTAGCTGGCTTTGGTGCCTTGGACATGAGCTAGGACCTTATGATTTGCATGAAACGAGGACTAGCGGCCGCGTTGCACGGGAGTATGTGAAAAGTGTTCATATGTTGTAAAAACCTGAGAAATCCGTCCATTTTCGTCATTTGTTATCGAATCGACTTAAAGCCAAATCGTCACATTGGCCGCTCTTCTCTCTGAAACGGTTGTACTTATCGTCTGCAAAACTATGTCGCGTGCTGCGGTATGCGGACACACTAAAAGCACCATAGTAGAACCCAGATGAAGCTTCTAAGCTGATGTAATAGCCAGTAAGAAGTAGTACAATTAAAGTTTTAGGTATCAGTTAATGACTTTTTACCCTTCTTTGGTGCCTTGGACACGTTCTAGGAAATTAAGATTTTGCATGATGGAAAACTATCAGCCGAGTTGCACGGGAGAATGTGAAAAGTGTTCATATGTAGTAAAAACCTGAGACATCCGTCCGTTTTCGTCATTTGTTATCGAATCGACTTAGAGCCAGATCGTCAAATTGGCCGCTCTTCTCTCTGAAACGCTTGTACTTATCGTCTGCAATGCTATGTCGCGTGCTGCGGTATGCGGAGGCACTAAAAGCACCATAGTAGAACACAGATGAAGCTTCTAAGTTGATGTAATAGCCAGTAAGAAGTAGTACAATTCAAGTTTTAGGTATTGATTATTGACTTTTTAGCTGGCTTTGGTGCCTTGGACATGAGCTAGGACCTTAAGATTTTGCATGTGGGAGGACTAGCAGCCGAGTTGCACGGGAGAATGTGAAAAGTGTTCATATGTAGTAAAAACCTGAGAAATCCGTCCGTTTTCGTCATTTGTTATCGAATCGACTTAAAGCCAGATCGTCACAATGGCCGCTCTTCTCTCTGAAACGGTTGTACTTATCGTCTGCAAAACTATGTCGCGTGCTGCGGTATGCGGAGAAACTAAAAGCACCGTAGTAGAACACAGATGTAGCTTCTACGTTGACGTAATAGCCAGGAATAAGTAGTACAATTCAGGTTTTAGGTATTGATTATTGACTTTTTAGCTGGCTTTGGTGCCTTGGACATGAGCTAGGACCTTAAGATTGTGCATGAAAGGAGGACTAGCAGCCTAGTTGCAAGGGAGAATGTGAAAAGTGTTCATATGTAGTAAAAACCTGAGAAATCGGTCCGTTTTCGTCATTTGTTATCGAATCGACTTAAAGCCAGATCGTCACATTGGCCGCTCTTCTCTCTGAAACGGTTGTACTTATCGTCTACAAAGCTATGTCGCGTGCTGCGATATGCGGAGATACTAAATGCACCATAGTAGAACACAAATGATGCTTCTAAGTTGATGTAATAGCCAGTAAGAAGTAGTCCAATTCAAGATTTAGGTATCGATTATTGACTTTTTAGCTGGCTTTGGTGCCTTGGACATGAGCTAGGACCTTATGATTCTGCATGAAACGAGGACTAGCGGCCGCGTTGCACGGGAGTATGTGAAAAGTTTTCATATGTAGTAAAAACCTGAGAAAACCGTCCATTTTCGTCATTTGTTATCGAATCGACTTAAAGCCAGTTCGTCACATTGGCCGCTCTTCTCTCTGAAACGGTTGTACTTATCGTCTGCAAAGCTATGTCGCGTGCTGCGGTATGCGGAGAAACTAAAAGCACCGTAGTAGAACACAGATGAAGCTTCTAAGTTGATGTAATAGCCAGGAAGAAGTAGTACAATTCAAGTTTTAGGTATTAATTATTGACTTTTTAGCTGGCTTTGGTGCCTTGGACATGAGCTAGGACCTTAAGATTCTGCATGAAAGGAGGACTAGCAGGCGAGTTGCAAGGGAGAATGTGAAAAGTGTTCATATGTAGTAAAAACCTGAGAAATCGGTCCGTTTTCGTCATTTGTTATCGAATCGACTTAAAGCCAGATCGTCACATTGGCCGCTCTTCTCTCTGAAACACTTGTACTTATCGTCTGCAAAGCTATGTCGCGTGCTGCGGTATGCGGAAACACTAAAATCACAATAGTAGAACACAGATGAACCTTCTAAGTTGCTGTAATAGCCAGTAGGAAGTAATACCATTCAAGTTTTAGGTATCGATTATTAACTTTTTAGCTGGCTGTGGTGCCTTGGACATGAGCTAGGACCTTGTGATTCTGCATGAAACGAGGACTAGCGGCCGCATGGACGGGAGTATGTAAAAAGTGTTCATATGTAGTAAAAACCTGAGAAATCCGTCCATTTTCGTCATTTGTTATCGAATCGACTTAAAGCCAGATCGTCACATTGGCCGCTCTTCTCTCTGAAACGGTTGTACTTATCGTCTGCAAAGCTATGTCGCGTGCTGCGGTATGCTGAGACACTAAAAGCACTATAGTAGAACACAGATCAAGCTTCTAAGTTGATGTAATAGCCAGTAAGAAGTAGTACAATACAAGTATTAGGTATTGAATATTGACCTTTTAGCTGGCTTTTGTGCCTTGGACATGAGCTGGGACCTTAAGATTCTGCATGAAAGGAGGACTAGCAGCCGAGTTGCACGGGAGAATGTGAAAAGTGTTCATATGTAGTAAAAACCTAAGAAATCCGTCCGTTTTCGTCATTTATTATCGAATCTACTTAAAGCCAGATCGTCACATTGGCCGCTCTTCTCTCTGAAACGGTTGTACTTATCGTTTGCAAAGCTACGTCGCGTACTGCGGTATTCGGAGACACTAAAAGCACCATAGTAGAACACAGATGAAGCTTCTAAGATGATGTAATAGCCAGTAAGAAGTAGTACAATTCAAGTTTTAGGTATCGGTTGTTGACTATTTAGCTGGCTTTGGTGCCTTGGACATGAGCTAGGACCTTAAGATTCTGCAATAAAGGAGGACTAGCAGCCGAGTTGCACGGGCGAATGTGAAAAGTGTTCATATGTAGTAAAAACCTAAGAAGTCGGTCCGTTTTCGTCATTTGTTATCGAATCGACTTAAAGCCAGATCGTCACATTGGCCGCTCTTCTCTCTGAAACGGTTGTACTTATCGTCTGCAAAGCTATGTCGCGTGTTGCCGTAGGCGGAAACAGGAAAAGCACCATAGTAGAACACAGATGAAACTTCTAAGTTGATGTAATAGCCAGTAAGAAGTAGTCCAATTCAAGATTTAGGTATCGATTATTGACTTTTTAGATGGCTTTGGTGCCTTGGACATGAGCTAGGACCTTAAGATTCTGCATGAAAGAAGGACTAGCAGCCGAGTTGCACGGGAGAATGTGAAAAGTGTCCATATGTAGTAAAAACCTAAGAAATTCGTCCGTTTTCGTCATTTGTTATCGAAACGACTTAAAGCCAGATCGTCACATTGGCCGCTCTTCTCTCTGAAACGGTTGTACTTATCGTCTGCAAAGCTATGTCGCATGCTGCGGTATGCGGAGACAATAAAAGCACCATAGTAGAACACAGATGAAGCTTCTAATTTGACGTAATAGCCAGGAAGAAGTAGTACAATTCAAGTGTTAGGTATCGACTATTGACTTTTTAGCTGGCTTTGGGTCCTTGGACTTGAGCTAGGACCTTAACATTCTGCATGATAGGAGGACTAGCAGCCGATTTGCATGGGAGAATGTGAAAAGTGTTCATATGTAGTAAAAACCCGAGAAATCCGTCAGTTTTCGTCATTTGTTAACGAATCGTCTTAAAGCCAGATCGTCACATTAGCCGCTCTTCACTCTGAACCGGTTGTACTTATCGATTGCAAAGCTATGTCGCGTGCTGCGGTATGCGGAGACACTAAAAGCACCGTAGTAGAACACAGATGAAGCTTCTAAGTTGATGTAATAGCCAGTAAGAAGTAGTACAATTCAAGTTTTAGGTATCGATTATTGACATTTAGCTAGCTTTGGTGCCTTGGACATGAGCTAGGACCTTACGATTCTGCATGAAAGGAGGACTAGCAGCCGAGTTGCACGCGAGAATGTGAAAAGTGTTCATATGTAGCAAAAACCTGAGAAATCGGTCCGTTTTCGTCATTTGTTATCGAATCGACTTAAAGCCAGATCGTCACATTGGCCGCTCTTCTCTCTGAAACGGTTGTACTTATCGTCTACAAAGCTATGTCGCGTGCTGCGATATGCGGAGACATTAAAAGCACCATAGTAGAACACAAATGATGCTTCTAAGTTGATGTAATAGCCAGTAAGAAGTAGTCCAATTCAAGATTTAGGTATCGATTATTGACTTTTTAGCTGGCTTTGGTGCCTTGGACATGAGCTAGGACCTTATGATTCTGCATGAAACGAGGACTAGCGGCCGCGTTGCACGGGAGTATGTGAAAAGTGTTCATATCTAGTAAAAACCTGAGAAATCCGTCCATTTTCGTCATTTGTTATCGAATCGACTTAAAGCCAGATCGTCACATTGGCCGCTCTTCTCTCTGAAACGGTAGTACTTATCGTCTGCAAAGCTATGTCGCGTGCTGCGGTATGCGGAGACACTAAAAGCACCATAGTAGAACACAGATGAAGCTTCTAAGTTGACGTAATAGCCAGGAAGAACTAGTACAATTCAAGTTTTATGTGTCGGTTATTGACTTTTTAGCTGGCTTTGATGCCTTGGACAAAAGCTAGGACCTTAACATTCTGTATGAAAGGAGGACTAGCAGCCGATTTGCATGGGAGAATGTGAAAAGTGTTCATATGTAGTAAAAACCCGAGAAATCCGTCCGCTTTCGTCATTTGTTATCGAATCGACTTAAAACCAGATCGACAAATTAGCCGCTCTTCTCTCTGAAACGGTTGTACTTATCGATTGCAAAACTATGTCGCGTGCTGCGGTATGCGGAGACACTAAAAGCACCATAGTAGAACACAGATGAAGCTTCTAAGTTGATGTAATAGCCAGTAAGAAGTAGTACAATTCAAGTTTTAGGTATCGATTATTGACTTTTTAGCTAGCTTTGGTGTCTTGGACATGAGCTAGGACCTTATGATTCTGCATGAAAGGAGGACTAGCAGCCGAGTTGCACGGGAGAATGTGAAAAGTGTTCATATGTAGTAAAAACCTGAGAAATCCGTCCGTTTTCGTCATTTGTTATCGAATCGACTTAAAGCCAGATCGTCACATTGGCCGCTCTTCTCTCTGAAAAAGTTGTACTTATCGTCTGCAAAGCTATGTCGCGTGCTGCGGTATGCGTACACACTAAAAGCACCATAGTAGAACCCAGATGAAGCTTCTAAGTTGATGTAATAGCCAGTAAGAAGTAGTACAATTAAAGTTTTAGGTATCAGTTAATGACTTTTTACCCTTCTTTGGTGCCTTGGACACGTTCTAGGTAATTAAGATTTTGCATGAAGGAGGACTATCAGCCGAGATGCACGGGAGAATGTGAAAAGTGCTCATATGTAGTAAAAACCTGAGACATCCGTCGGTTTTCGTCATTTGTTATCGAATCGACTTAAAGCCAGATCGTCACATTGGCCGCTCTTCTCTCTGAAACGCTTGTACTTATCGTCTGCAATGCTATGTCGCGTGCTGGGGTATGCGGAGGCACTAAAAGCACCATAGTAGAACACAGATGAAGCTTCTAAGTTGATGTAATAGCCAGTAAGAAGTAATACAATTCAAGTTTTAGGTATCGATTATTGACTTTTTAGCTAGCTTTGGTGCCTTGGACATGGGCTAGGACCTTAAGATTCTGCATGAAAGGAGGACTAGCAGCCGAGTTGCACGGGAGAATGTGAAAAGTGTTCATAAGTAGTAAAAACCTGAGAAATTCGTCCGTTTTCGTCATTTGTTTTCGAATCGACTTAAGGCCAGATCGTCACATTGGCCGCTCTTCTCTCTGAAACGCTTGTACTTATCGTTTGCAAAGCTATGTCGCATGCTGCGGTATGCTGAGACACTACAAGCAGCATAGTAGAACACAGATGAAGCTTCTAAGTTGATGTAATAGCCAGTAAGAAGTAGTACAATTCAAGTTTTAGGTATTGATTATTGACTTTTTAGCTAGCTTTGGTGCCTTGGACATGAGCTAGGACCTTAAGATTCTGCATGAAAGGAGGACTAGCAGCCGAGTTGCACGGGAGAATGTGAAAAGTGTTCATATGTTGTAAAAACCTAAGAAATTCGTCCGTTCTCGTCATTTGTTATCGAATTGACTTAAAGCCAGATCGTCACATTGGCCGCTCTTCTCTCTGAAACGGTTGTACTTATCGTCTGCAAAGCTATGTCGCATGCTGCGGTATGCGGAGACAATAAAAGCACCATAGTAGAACACAGATGAAGCTTCTAATTTGACGTAATAGCCAGGAAGAAGTAGTACAATTCAAGTGTTAGGTATCGACTATTGACTTTTTAGCTGGCTTTGGGTCCTTGGACTTGAGCTAGGACCTTAACATTCTGCATGAAAGGAGGACTAGCAGCCGATTTGCATGGGAGAATGTGAAAAGTGCTCATATGTAGTAAAAACCCGAGAAATCCGTCAGATTTCGTCATTTGTTATCGAATCGTCTTAAAGCCAGATCGTCACATTAGCCGCTCTTCACCCTGAAACGGTTGTACTTATCGATTGCAAAGCTATGTCGCGTGCTGCGGTATGCGGAGACACTAAAAGCACCGTAGTAGAACACAGATGAAGCTTCTAAGTTGATGTAATAGCCAGTAAGAAGTAGTACAATTCAAGTTTTAGGTATCGATTATTGACATTTAGCTAGCTTTGGTGCCTTGGACATGAGCTAGGACCTTACGATTCTGCATGGAAGGAGGACTAGCAGCCGAGTTGCACGGGGGAATGTGAAAAGTGTTCATATGTAGCAAAAACCTGAGAAATCGGTCCGTTTTCGTCATTTGTTATCGAATCGACTTAAAGCCAGATCGTCACATTGGCCGCTCTTCTCTCTGAAACGGTTGTACTTATCGTCTACAAAGCTATGTCGCGTGCTGCGATATGCGGAGACATTAAAAGCACCATAGTAGAACACAAATGATGCTTCTAAGTTGATGTAATAGCCAGTAAGAAGTAGTCCAATTCAAGATTTAGGTATCGATTATTGACTTTTTAGCTGGCTTTGGTGCCTTGGACATGAGCTAGGACCTTATGATTCTGCATGAAACGAGGACTAGCGGCCGCGTTGCACGGGAGTATGTGAAAAGTGTTCATATCTAGTAAAAACCTGAGAAATCCGTCCATTTTCGTCATTTGTTATCGAATCGACTTAAAGCCAGATCGTCACATTGGCCGCTCTTCTCTCTGAAACGGTTGTACTTATCGTCTGCAAAACTATGTCGCGTGCTGCGGTATGCGGACACACTAAAAGCACCGTAGTAGAACCCAGATGAAGCTTCTAAGTTGATGTAATAGCCAGTAAGAAGTAGTACAATTGAAGTTTTAGGTATCAGTTAATGACTTTTTACCCTTCTTTGGTGCCTTGGACACGTTCTAGGAAATTAAGATTATGCATGAAGGAGGACTATCAGCCGAGTTGCACGGGAGAATGTGAAAAGTGTTCATATGTAGTAAAAAACTGAGACATCCGTCCGTTTTCGTCATTTGTTATCGAATCGACTTAAAGCCAGATCGTCACATTGGCCGCTCTGCTCTCTGAAACGGTTGTACTTATCGTCTGCAAAACTATATCGCGTGCTGCGGTATGCGGAGAAACTAAAAGCACCGTAGTAGAACACAGATGAAGCTTCTAAGTTGATGTAATAGCCAGGAAGAAGTAGTACAATTCAAGTTTTAGGTATTGATTATTGACTTTTTAGCTGGCTTTGGCGCCTTGGACATGAGCTAGGACCTTAAGATTCTGCATGAAAGGAGGACTAGCAGGCGAGTTGCAAGGGAGAATGTGAAAAGTGTTCATATGTAGTAAAAACCTGAGAAATCGGTCAGTTTTCGTCATTTGTTATCGAATCGACTTAAAGCCAGATCGTCACATTGGCCGCTCTTCTCTCTGAAACGGTTGTACTTATCGTCTGCAAAGCTATGTCACGTGCTGCGGTATGCGGAGACACTAAAAGCACCATAGTAGAACACAGATGAAGCTTCTAAGTTGATGTAATAGCCAGTAAGAAGTAGTACAATTAAAGTTTTAGGTATCGGTTATTGACTTTTTACCCTTCTTTGGTGCCTTCGACACGAGCTAGGAACTTAAGATTTTGCATGAGGGAGGACTAGCAGCCGAGTTGCACGGGAGAATGTGAAAAGTGTTCATATGTAGTAAAAACCTGAGAAATCCGTCCGTTTTCGTCATTTGTTATCGAATCGACTTAAAGCCAGATCGTCACATTGGCCGCTCTTCTCTCTGAAACGGTTGTACTTATCGTCTACAAAGCTATGTCGCCTTTCTGCGATATGCGGAGACATTAAAAGCACCATAGTAAAACACAAATGATGCTTCTAAGTTGATGTAATAGCCAGTAAGAAGTAGTCCAATTCAAGATTTAGGTATCGATTATTGACTTTTTAGCTGGCTTTGGTGCCTTGGACATGAGCTAGGACCTTATGATTTGCATGAAACGAGGACTAGCGGCCGCGTTGCACGGGAGTATGTGAAAAGTGTTCATATGTTGTAAAAACCTGAGAAATCCGTCCGTTTTCGTCATTTGTTATCGAATCGACTTAGAGCCAGATCGTCAAATTGGCCGCTCTTCTCTCTGAAACGCTTGTACTTATCGTCTGCAATGCTATGTCGCGTGCTGCGGTATGCGGAGGCACTAAAAGCACCATAGTAGAACACAGATGAAGCTTCTAAGTTGATGTAATAGCCAGTAAGAAGTAGTACAATTCAAGTTTTAGGTATTGATTATTGACTTTTTAGCTGGCTTTGGTGCCTTGGACATGAGCTAGGACCTTAAGATTCTGCATGAAAGGAGGACTAGCAGCCGAGTTGCACGGGAGAATGTGAAAAGTGTTCATATGTAGTAAAAACCTAAGAAATTCGTCCGTTTTCGTCATTTGACATCCAATCGACTTAAAGCCAGATCGTCACATTGGCCGCTCTTCTCTCTGAAACGGTTGTACTTATCCTCTACAAAGCTATGTCGCCAGCTGCGATATGCGGAGACACTAAAAGCACCATAGTAGAACACAGATGAAGCTTCTAAGTTGATGTAATAGCCAGTAAGAAGTAGTACAATTAAAGTTTATGTATCAGTTAATGACTTTTTACCCTTCTTTTGTGCCTTGGACACGTTCTAGGAAATTAAGATATTGCATGAAGGAGGACTATCAGCCGAGTTGCACGGGAGAATGTGAAAAGTGTTCATATGTAGTAAAAACCCGAGAAATCCGTCCGTTTTCGTCATTTGTTATCGAATTGTCTTATAGCCAGATCGTCACATTAGCCGCTCTTCAGTCTGAAACGGTTGTACTTATCGATTGCAAAGCTATGTCGCGTGCTGCGGTATGCGGAGACACTAAAAGCACCATAGTAGAACACAGATGAAGCTTCTAAGTTTATGTAATAGCCAGTAAGAAGTAGTACAATTAAAGTTTAAGTTATCGGTTATTGACTTTTTACCCTTCTTTGGTGCCTTGGACACGAGCTAGGAACTTAAGATTTTGCATGTGGGAGGACTAGCAGCCGAGTTGCACGGGAGAATGTGAAAAGTGTTCATATGTAGTAAAAACCTGAGAAATCCGTCCGTTTTCGTCATTTGTTATCGAATCGACTTAAAGCCAGATCGTCACAATGGCCGCTCTTCTCTCTGAAACGGTTGTACTTATCGTCTGCGAAACTATGTCGCGTGCTGCGGTATGCGGAGAAACTAAAAGCACCGTAGTAGAACACAGATGTAGCTTCTACGTTGACGTAATAGCCAGGAAGAAGTAGTGCAATTCAAGTTTTAGGTATTGATTATTGACTTTTTAGCTGGCTTTGGTGCCTTGGACATGAGCTAGGACCTTAAGATTCTGCATGAAAGGAGGACTAGCAGCCTAGTTGCAAGGGAGAATGTGAAAAGTGTTCATATGTAGTAAAAACCTGAGAAATCGGTCCGTTTTGGTCATTTGTTATCGAATCGACTTAAAGCCAGATCGTCACATTGGCCGCTCTTCTCTCTGAAACGGTTGTACTTATCGTCTACAAAGCTATGTCGCGTGCTGCGATATGCGGAGATACTAAAAGCACCATAGTAGAACACAAATGATGCTTCTAAGTTGATGTAATAGCCAGTAAGAAGTAGTCCAATTCAAGATTTAGGTATCGATTATTGACTTTTTAGCTGGCTTTGGTGCCTTGGACATGAGCTAGGAGCTTATGATTCTGCATGAAACGAGGACTAGCGGCCGCGTTGCACGGGAGTATGTGAAAAGTGTTCATATGTAGTAAAAACCTGAGAAATCCGTTCGTTTTCGTCATTTGTTATCGATTTGTCTTATAGCCAGATCGTCACATTAGCCGCTCTTCACTCTGAAACGGTTGTACTTATCGATTGCAAAGCTATGTCGCGTGCTGCGGTATGCGGAGACACTAAAAGCACCATATTAGAACACAGATGAAGCTTCTAAGTTGATGTAATAGCCAGTAAGAAGTAGTAGAATTCAAGTTTTAGGTATCGATTATTGACATTTAGCTAGTTTTGGTGCCTTGGACATGAGCTAGGACCTTATGATTCTGCATGAAAGGAGGACTAGTAGCCGAGTTGCACGGGAGAAAGTGAAAAGTGTTCATATGTAGTAAAAACCTGAAAAATCCGTCCGTTTTCGTCATTTGTTATCGAATCTACTTAAAGCAAGATCGTCACATTGGCCGCTCTTCTCTCTGAAACGGTTGTACTTATCCTCTACAAAGCTATGTCGCGAGCTGCGATATGCGGAGACACTAAAAGCACCATAGTAGAACACAGATGAAGCTTCTAAGTAGATGTAATAGCCAGTAAGAAGTAGTACAATTAAAGTTTAAGTTATCGGTTATTGACTTTTTACCCTTCTTTGGTGCCTTGGACACGAGCTAGGAACTTAAGATTTTGCATGTGGGAGGACTAGCAGCCGAGTTGCACAGGAGAATGTGAAAAGTGTTCATATGTAGTAAAAACCTGAGAAATCCGTCCGTTTTCGTCATTTGTTATCGAATCGACTTAAAGCCAGATCGTCACAATGGCCGCTCTTCTCTCTGAAACGGTTGTACTTATCGTCTGCAAAACTATGTCGCGTGCTGCGGTATGCGGAGAAACTAAAAGCACCGTAGTAGAACACAGATGTAGCTTCTACGTTGACGTAATAGCCAGGAAGAAGTAGTACAATTCAAGTTTTAGGTATTGATTATTGACTTTTTAGCAGGCTTTGGTGCCTTGGACATGAGCTAGGACCTTAAGATTCTGCATGAAAGGAGGACTAGCAGCCTAGTTGCAAGGGAGAATGTGAAAAGTGTTCATATGTAGTAAAAACCTGAGAAATCGGTCCGTTTTGGTCATTTGTTATCGAATCGACTTAAAGCCAGATCGTCACATTGGCCGCTCTTCTCTCTGAAACACTTGTACTTATCGTCTACAAAGCCATGTCGCGTGCTGCGATATGCGGAGATACTAAAAGCACCATAGTAGAACACAAATGATGCTTCTAAGTTGATGTAATAGCCAGTAAGAAGTAGTCCAATTCAAGATTTAGGTATCGATTATTGACTTTTTAGCTGGCTTTGGTGCCTTGGACATGAGCTAGGAGCTTATGATTCTGCATGAAACGAGGACTAGCGGCCGCGTTGCACGGGAGTATGTGAAAAGTGTTCATATGTAGTAAAAACCTGAGAAAACCGTCCATTTTCGTCATTTGTTATCGAATCGACTTAAAGCCAGTTCGTCACATTGGCCGCTCTTCTCTCTGAAACGGTTGTACTTATCGTCTGCAAAACTATGTCGCGTGCTGCGGTATGCGGAGAAACTATAAGCACCGTAGTAGAACACAGATGAAGCTTCTAAGTTGATGTAATAGCCAGGAAGAAGTAGTACAATTCAAGTTTTAGGTATTAATTATTGACTTTTTAGCTGGCTTTGGTGCCTTGGACATGAGCTAGGATCTTAAGATTCTGCATGAAAGGAGGACTAGCAGGCGAGTTGCAAGGGAGAATGTGAAAAGTGTTCATATGTAGTAAAAACCTGAGAAATCGGTCCGTTTTCGTCATTTGTTATCGAATCGACTTAAAGCCAGATCGTCATATTGGCCGCTCTTCTCTCTGAAACACTTGTACTTATCGTCTGCAAAGCTATGTCGCGTGCTGCGGTATGCGGAAACACTAAAATCACAATAGTAGAACACAGATGAACCTTCTAAGTTGCTGTAATAGCCAGTAGGAAGTAATACCATTCAAGTTTTAGGTATCGATTATTAACTTTTTAGCTGGCTGTGGTGCCTTGGACATGAGCTAGGACCTTGTGATTCTGCATGAAACGAGGACTAGCGGCCGCGTTGCACGGGAGTATGTGAAAAGTGTTCATATGTAGTAAAAACCTGAGAAATCCGTCCATTTTCGTCATTTGTTATCGAATCGACTTAAAGCCAGATCGTCACATTGGCCGCTCTTCTCTCTGAAACGGTTGTACTTATCGTCTGCAAAACTATGTCGCGTGCTGCGGTATGCGGAGACACTAAAAGCACCATCGTAGAACCCAGATGAAGCTTCTAAGTTGATGTAATAACCAGTAAGAAGTAGTACAATTAAAGTTTAAGTATCAGTTAATGACTTTTTACCCTTCTTTGGTGCCTTGGACACGTTCTAGGAAATTAAGATTTTGCATGAAGGAGGACTATCAGCTGAGTTGCACGGGAGAATGTGAAAAGTGTTCATATGTAGTAAAAACCTGAGACATCCGTCCGTTTTCGTCATTTGTTATCGAATCGACTTAAAGCCAGATCGTCAAATTGGCCGCTCTTCTCTCTGAAACGCTTGTACTTATCGTCTGCAATGCTAAGTCGCGTGCTGCGGTATGCGGAGGCACTAAAAGCACCATAGTAGAACACAGATGAAGCTTCTAAGTTGATGTAATAGCCAGTAAGAAGTAGTACAATTCAAGTTTTAGGTATTGATTATTGACTTTTTAGCTGGCTTTGGTGCCTTGGACATGAGCTAGGACCTTAAGATTCTGCATGAAAGGAGGACTAGCAGCCGAGTTGCACGGGAGAATGTGAAAAGTGTTCATATGTAGTAAAAACCTAAGAAATTCGTCCGTTTTCGTCATTGTTATCCAATCGACTTAAAGCCAGATCGTCACATTGGCCGCTCTTCTCTCTGAAACGGTTGTACTTATCCTCTAAAAAGCTATGTCGCGAGCTGCGATATGCGGAGACACTAAAAGCACCATAGTAGAACACAGATGAAGCTTCTATGTTGATGTAATAGCCAGTAAGAAGTAGTACAATTAAAGTTTAAGTATCAGTTAATGACTTTTTACACTTCTTTGGTGCCTTGGACACGTTCTAGGAAATTAAGATGTTGCATGAAGGAGGACTATCAGCCGAGTTGCACGGGAGAATGTGAAAAGTGTTCATATGTAGTAAAAACCCGAGAAATCCGTCCGTTTTCGTCATTTGTTATCGAATTGTCTTATAGCCAGATCGTCACATTAGCCGCTCTTCACTCTGAAACGGTTGTACTTATCGATTGCAAAGCTATGTCGCGTGCTGCGGTATGCGGAGACACTAAAAGCACCATAGTAGAACACAGATGAAGCTTCTAAGTTGATGTAATAGCCAGTAAGAAGTAGTACAATTCAAGTTTTAGGTATCGATTATTGACATTTAGCTAGTTTTGGTGCCTTGGACATGAGCTAGGACCTTATGATTCTGCATGAAAGGAGGACTAGCAGCCGAGTTGCACGGGAGAATGTGAAAAGTGTTCATATGTAGTAAAAACCTGAGAAATCCGTTCGTTTTCGTCATTTGTTATCGAATCTACTTAAAGCAAGATCGTCACATTGGCCGCTCTTCTCTCTGAAACGGTTGTACTTATCCTCTACAAAGCTATGTCGCGAGCTGCGATATGCGGAGACACTAAAAGCACCATAGTAGAACACAGATGAAGCTTCTAAGTTGATGTAATACCCAGTAAGAAGTAGTAGAATTCAAGTTTTAGGTATCGATTATTGACATTTAGCTAGTTTTGGTGCCTTGGACATGAGCTAGGACCTTATGATTCTGCATGAAAGGAGGACTAGCAGCCGAGTTGCACGGGAGAATGTGAAAAGTGTTCATATGTAGTAAAAACCTGAGAAATCCGTCCGTCTTCGTCATTTGTTATCGAATCTACTTAAAGCAAGGTCGTCACATTGGCCGCTCTTCTCTCTGAAACGGTTGTACTTATCCTCTACAAAGCTATGTCGCGAGCTGCGATATGCGGAGACACTAAAATCACAATAGTAGTACACAGATGAACCTTCTAAGTTGCTGTAATAGCCAGTAGGAAGTAATACCATTCAAGTTTTAGGTATCGATTATTAACTTTTTAGCTGGCTGTGGTGCCTTGGACATGAGCTAGGACCTTATGATTCTGCATGAAACGAGGACTAGCGGCCGCGTTGCACGGGAGTATGTGAAAAGTGCTCATATGTAGTAAAAACCTGAGAAATCCGTCCATTTTCGTCATTTGTTATCGAATCGACTTAAAGCCAGATCGTCACATTGGCCGCTCTTCTCTCTGAAACGGTTGTACTTATCGTCTGCAAAGCTATGTCGCGTGCTGCGGTTTGCGGAGACACTAAAAGCACCATAGTAGAACCCAGATGAAACTTCTAAGTTGATGTAATAGCCAGTAAGAAGTAGTACAATTAAAGTTTAAGTATCAGTTAATGACTTTTTACCCTTCTTTGGTGCCTTGGACACGTTCTAGGAAATTAAGATTTTGCATGAAGGAGGACTATCAGCCGAGTTGCACGGGAGAATGTGAAAAGTGTTCATATGTAGTAAAAACCTGAGACATCCGTCCGTTTTCGTCATTTGTTATCGAATCGACTTAAAGCCAGATCGTCAAATTGGCCGCTCTTCTCTCTGAAACGCTTGTACTTATCGTCTGCAATGCTAAGTCGCGTGCTGCGGTATGCGGAGGCACTAAAAGCACCATAGTAGAACACAGATGAAGCTTCTAAGTTGATGTAATAGCCAGTAAGAAGTAGTACAATTAAAGTTTTAGGTATCAGTTAATGACTTTTTACCCTTCTTTGGTGCCTTGGTCACGTTCTAGGAAATTAAGATTTTGCATGAAGGAGGACTATCAGCCGAGTTGCACGGGAGAATGTGAAAAGTGTTCATATGTAGTAAAAACCTGAGACATCCGTCCGTTTTCGTCATTTGTTATCGAATCGACTTAAAGCCAGATCGTCAAATTGGCCGCTCTTCTCTCTGAAACGCTTGTACTTATCGTCTGCAATGCTATGTCGCGTGCTGCGGTACGCGGAGGCACTAAAAGCACCATAGTAGAACACAGATGAAGCTTCTAAGTTGATGTAATAGCCAGTAAGAAGTAGTACAATTAAAGTTTAAGTATCAGTTAATGACTTTTTACCCTTCTTTGGTGCCTTGGACACGTTCTAGGAAATTAAGATTTTGCATGAAGGAGGACTATCAGCCGAGTTGCACGGGAGAATGTGAAAAGTGTTCATATGTAGTAAAAACCCGAGAAATCCGTCCGTTTTCGTCATTTGTTATCGAATTGTCTTATAGCCAGATCGTCACATTAGCCGCTCTTCACTCTGAAACGGTTGTACTTATCGATTGCAAAGCTATGTCGCGTGCTGCGGTATGCGGAGACACTAAAAGCACCATAGTAGAACACAGATGAAGCTTCTAAGTTGATGTAATAGCCAGTAAGAAGTAGTACAATTCTAGTTTTAGGTATCGATTATTGACATTTAGCTAGTTTTGGTGCCTTGGACATGAGCTAGGATCTTATGATTCTGCATGAAAGGAGGACTAGCAGCCGAGTTGCACGGGAGAATGTGAAAAGTGTTCATATGTAGTAAAAACCTGAGAAATCCGTTCGTTTTCGTCATTTGTTATCGAATCTACTTACAGCAAGATCGTCACATTGGCCGCTCTTCTCTCTGAAACGGTTGTACTTATCCTCTACAAAGCTATGTCGCGAGCTGCGATATGCGGAGAAACTAAAAGCACCATAGTAGAACACAGATGAAGCTTCTAAGTTGATGTAATACCCAGTAAGAAGTAGTAGAATTCAAGTTTTAGGTATCGATTATTGACATTTAGCTAGTTTTGGTGCCTTGGACACGAGCTAGGACCTTATGATTCTGCATGAAAGGAGGACTAGCAGCCGAGTTGCACGGGAGAATGTGAAAAGTGTTCATATGTAGTAAAAACCTGAGAAATCCGTCCGTCTTCGTCATTTGTTATCGAATCTACTTAAAGCAAGGTCGTCACATTGGCCGCTCTTCTCTCTGAAACGGTTGTACTTATCCTCTACAAAGCTATGTCGCGAGCTGCGATATGCGGAGACACTAAAAGCACCATAGTAGAACACAGATGAAGCTTCTAAGTTGGTGTAATAGCCAGTAAGAAGTAGTACAATTAAAGTTTTAGGTATCGGTTATTGACTTTTTACCCTTCTTTGGTGCCTTGGACACGAGCTAGGAACTTAAGATTTTGCATTAGGGAGGACTAGCAGCCGAGTTGCACGGGAGAATGTGAAGAGTGTTCATATGTAGTAAAAACCTGAGAAATCCGTCCGTTTTCGTCATTTGTTATCGAATCGACTTAAAGCCAGATCGTCACAATGGCCGCTCTTCTCTCTGAAACGGTTGTACTTATCGTCTGCAAAACTATGTCGCGTGCTGCGGTATGCGGAGAAACTAAAAGCACCGTAGTAGAACACAGATGTAGCTTCTAAGTTGATGTAATAGCCAGTAAGAAGTAGTCCAATTCAAGATTTAGGTATCGATTATTGACTTTATAGCTGGCTTTGGTGCCTTGGATATGAGCTAGGACCTTATGATTCTGCATGAAACGAGGACTAGCGGCCGCGTTGCGCGGGAGTATGTGAAAAGTGTTCATATGTAGTAAAAACCTGAGAAATCCGTCCATTTTCGTCATTTGTTATCGAATCGACTTAAAGCCAGATCGTCACATTGGCCGCTCTTCTCTCTGAAACGGTTGTACTTATCGTCTGCAAAACTATGTCGCGTGCTGCGGTATGCGGAGAAACTAAAAGCACCGTAGTAGAACACAGATGAAGCTTCTAAGTTGATGTAATAGCCAGGAAGAAGTAGTACAATTCAAGATTTAGGTATCGATTATTGACTTTTTAGCTGGCTTTGGTGCCTTGGACATGAGCTAGGACCTTATGATTCTGCATGAAACGAGGACTAGCGGCCGCGTTGCACGCGAGTATGTGAAAAGTGTTCATATGTAGTAAAAACCTGAGAAATCCGTCCATTTTCGTCATTTGTTATCGAATCGACTTAAAGCCAGATCGTCACATTGGCCGCTCTTCTCTCTGAAACGGTTGTACTTATCGTCTGCAAAACT
This sequence comes from Schistocerca gregaria, assembly GCF_023897955.1. NCBI lineage: Eukaryota > Metazoa > Arthropoda > Insecta > Orthoptera > Acrididae > Schistocerca > Schistocerca gregaria. The sequence goes on from NC_064925.1 coordinate 581,964,647, forward strand.
ATGTCGCGTGCTGCGGTATGCGGAGAAACTAAAAGCACCGTAGTAGAACACAGATGAAGCTTCTAAGTTGATGTAATAGCCAGGAAGAAGTAGTACAATTCAAGTTTTAGGTATTGATTATTGACTTTTTAGCTGGCTTTGGTGCCTTGGACATGAGCTAGGACCTTAAGATTCTACATGAAAGGAGGACTAGCAGGCGAGTTGCAAGGGAGAATGTGAAAAGTGTTCATATGTAGTAAAAACCTGAGAAATCGGTCCGTTTTCGTCATTTGTTATCGAATCGACTTAAAGCCAGATCGTCACATTGGCCGCTCTTCTCTCTGAGACGGTTGTACTTATCGTCTGCAAAACTATGTCGCGTGCTGCGGTATGCGGACACACTAAAAGCACCATAGTAGAACCCAGATGAAACTTCTAAGTTGATGTAATAGCCAGTAAGAGGTAGTACAATTAAAGTTTTAGGTATCAGTTAATGACTTTTTACCCTTATTTGGTGCCTTGGACACGCTCTAGGAAATTAAGATTTTGCATGAAGGAGGACTATCAGCCGAGTTGCACGGGAGAATGTGAAAAGTGTTCATATGTAGTAAAAACCTGAGACATCCGTCCGTTTTCGTGATTTGTTATCGAATCGACTTAAAGCCAGATCGTCAAATTGGCCGCTCTTCTCTCTGAAACGCTTGTACTTATCGTCTGCAATGCTATGTCGCGTGCTGCGGTATGCGGAGGCACTAAAAGCACCATAGTAGAACACAGATGAAGCTTCTAAGTTGATGTAATAGCCAGTAAGAAGTAGTACAATTCAAGTCTTAGGTATTGATTATTGACTTTTTACCTGGCTTTGGTGCCTTGGACATGAGCTAGGACCTTAAGATTCTGCATGAAAGGAGGACTAGCAGCCAAGTTGCACGGGAGAATGTGAAAAGTGTTCATATGTAGTAAAAACCCGAGAAATCCGTCCGTTTTCGTCATTTGTTATCGAATTGTCTTATAGCCAGATCGTCACATTAGCCGCTCTTCACTCTGAAACGGTTGTACTTATCGATTGCAAAGCTATGTCGCGTGCTGCGGTTTGCGGAGACACTAAAAGCACCATAGTAGAACACAGATGAAGCTTCTAGGTTGATGTAATAGCCAGTAAGAAGTAGTACAATTCAAGTTTTAGGTATCGATTATTGACATTTAGCTAGTTTTGGTGCCTTGGACATGAGCTAGGACCTTATGATTCTGCATGAAAGGAGGACTAGCAGCCGAGTTGCACGGGAGAATGTTAAAAGTGTTCATATGTAGTAAAAACCTGAGAAATCCGTCCGTTTTCGTCATTTGTTATCGAATCTACTTAAAGCAAGATCGTCACATTGGCCGCCCTTCTCTCTGAAACGGTTGTACTTATCCTCTACAAAGCTATGTCGCGAGCTGCGATATGCGGAGACACTAAAAGCACCATAGTAGAACACAGATGAAGCTTCTAAGTTGATGTAATAGCCAGTAAGAAGTAGTACAATTAAAGTTTTAGGTATCGGTTATTGACTTTTACCCTTCTTTAGTGCCTTGGACACGAGCTAGGAACTTAAGATTTTGCACGAGGGAGGACTAGCAACCGAGTTGCACGGGAGAATGTGAAAAGTGTTCATATGTAGTAAAAACCTGAGAAATCCGTCCGTTTTCGTCATTTGTTATCGAATCGTCTTAAAGCCAGATCGTCACATTGGCCGCTCTTCTCTGTGAAACACTTGTACTTATCGTCTGCAAAGCTATGTCGCGTGCTGCGGTATGCGGAAACACTAAAATCACAATAGTAGTACACAGATGAACCTTCTAAGTTGCTGTAATAGCCAGTAGGAAGTAATACCATTCAAGTTTTAGGTATCGATTATTAACTTTTTAGCTGGCTGTGGTGACTTGGACATGAGCTAGGACCTTATGATTCTGCATGAAACGAGGACTAGCGGCCGCGTTGCACGGGAGTATGTGAAAAGTGCTCATATGTAGTAAAAACCTGAGAAATCCGTCCATTTTCGTCATTTGTTATCGAATCGACTTAAAGCCAGATCGTCACATTGGCCGCTCTTCTCTCTGAAACGGTTGTACTTATCGTGTGCAAAACTATGTCGCGTGCTGCGGTATGCGGAGACACTAAAAGCACCATAGTAGAACCCAGATGAAGCTTCTAAGTTGATGTAATAGCAAGTAAGAAGTAGTACAATTAAAGTTTAAGTATCAGTTAATGACTTTTTACCCTTCTTTGGTGCCTTGGACACGTTCTAGGAAATTAAGATTTTGCATGAAGGAGGACTATCAGCCGAGTTGCACGGGAGAATGTGAAAAGTGTTCATATGTAGTAAAAACCTGAGACATCCGTCCGTTTTCGTCATTTGTTATCGAATCGACTTAAAGCCAGATCGTCAAATTGGCCGCTCTTCTCTCTGAAACGCTTGTACTTATCGTCTGCAATGCTAAGTCGCGTGCTGCGGTATGCGGAGGCACTAAAAGCACTATAGTAGAAGACAGATGAAGCTTCTAAGTTGATGTAATAGCCAGTAAGAAGTAGTACAATTAAAGTTTTAGGTATCAGTTAATGACTTTTTACCCTTCTTTGGTGCCTTGGTCACGTTCTAGGAAATTAAGATTTTGCATGAAGGAGGACTATCAGCCGAGTTGCACGGGAGAATGTGAAAAGTGTTCATATGTAGTAAAAACCTGAGACATCCGTCCGTTTTCGTCATTTGTTATCGAATCGACTTAAAGCCAGATCGTCAAATTGGCCGCTCTTCTCTCTGAAACGCTTGTACTTATCGTCTGCAATGCTATGTCGCGTGCTGCGGTACGCGGAGGCACTTAAAGCACCATAGTAGAACACAGATGAAGCTTCTAAGTTGATGTAATAGCCAGTAAGAAGTAGTACAATTAAAGTTTAAGTATCAGTTAATGACTTTTTACCCTTCTTTGGTGCCTTGGACACGTTCTAGGAAATTAAGATTTTGCATGAAGGAGGACTATCAGCCGAGTTGCACGGGAGAATGTGAAAAGTGTTCATATGTAGTAAAAACCCGAGAAATCCGTCCGTTTTCGTCATTTGTTATCGAATTGTCTTATAGCCAGATCGTCACATTAGCCGCTCTTCACTCTGAAACGGTTGTACTTATCGATTGCAAAGCTATGTCGCGTGCTGCGGTATGCGGAGACACTAAAAGCACCATAGTAGAACACAGATGAAGCTTCTAAGTTGATGTAATAGCCAGTAAGAAGTAGTACAATTCTAGTTTTAGGTATCGATTATTGACATTTAGCTAGTTTTGGTGCCTTGGACATGAGCTAGGATCTTATGATTCTGCATGAAAGGAAGACTAGCAGCCCAGTTGCACGGGAGAATGTGAAAAGTGTTCATATGTAGTAAAAACCTGAGAAATCCGTTCGTTTTCGTCATTTGTTATCGAATCTACTTACAGCAAGATCGTCACATTGGCCGCTCTTCTCTCTGAAACGGTTGTACTTATCCTCTACAAAGCTATGTCGCGAGCTGCGATATGCGGAGAAACTAAAAGCACCATAGTAGAACACAGATGAAGCTTCTAAGTTGATGTAATACCCAGTAAGAAGTTGTAGAATTCAAGTTTTAGGTATCGATTATTGACATTTAGCTAGTTTTGGTGCCTTGGACACGAGCTAGGACCTTATGATTCTGCATGAAAGGAGGACTAGCAGCCGAGTTGCACGGGAGAATGTGAAAAGTGTTCATATGTAGTAAAAACCTGAGAAATCCGTCCGTCTTCGTCATTTGTTATCGAATCTACTTAAAGCAAGGTCGTCACATTGGCCGCTCTTCTCTCTGAAACGGTTGTACTTATCCTCTACAAAGCTATGTCGCGAGCTGCGATATGCGGAGACACTAAAAGCACCATAGTAGAACACAGATGAAGCTTCTAAGTTGATGTAATAGCCAGTAAGAAGTAGTACAATTAAAGTTTTAGGTATCGGTTATTGACTTTTTACCCTTCTTTGGTGCCTTGGACACGAGCTAGGAACTTAAGATTTTGCATGAGGGAGGACTAGCAGCCGAGTTGCACGGGAGAATGTGAAGAGTGTTCATATGTAGTAAAAACCTGAGAAATCCGTCCGTTTTCGTCATTTATTATCGAATCGACTTAAAGCCAGATCGTCACAATGGCCGCTCTTCTCTCTGAAACGGTTGTACTTATCGTCTGCAAAACTATGTCGCGTGCTGCGGTATGCGGAGAAACTAAAAGCACCGTAGTAGAACACAGATGTAGCTTCTAAGTTGATGTAATAGCCAGTAAGAAGTAGTCCAATTCAAGATTTAGGTATCGATTATTGACTTTATAGCTGGCTTTGATGCCTTGGACATGAGCTAGGAAATTATGATTCTGCATGAAACGAGGACTAGCGGCCGCGTTGTGCGGGAGTATGTGAAAAGTGTTCATATGTGGTAAAAACCTGAGAAATCCGTCCATTTTCGTCATTTGTTATCGAATCGACTTAAAGCCAGATCGTCACATTGGCCGCTCTTCTCTCTGAAACGGTTGTACTTATTGTCTGCAAAACTATGTCGCGTGCTGCGGTATGCGGAGAAACTAAAAGCACCGTAGTAGAACACAGATGAAGCTTCTAAGTTGATGTAATAGCCAGGAAGAAGTAGTACAATTCAAGTTTTAGGTATTGATTATTGACTTTTTAGCTGGCTTTGGTGCCTTGGACATGAGCTAGGACCTTAAGATTCTACATGAAAGGAGGACTAGCAGGCGAGTTGCAAGGGAGAATGTGAAAAGTGTTCATATGGAGTAAAAACCTGAGAAATCGGTCCGTTTTCGTCATTTGTTATCGAATCGACTTAAAGCCAGATCGTCACATTGGCCGCTCTTCTCTCTGAAACGGTTGTACTTATCGTCTGCAAAACTATGTCGCGTGCTGCGGTATGCGGACACACTAAAAGCACCATAGTAGAACCCAGATGAAACTTCTAAGTTGATGTAATAGCCAGTAAGAAGTAGTACAATTAAAGTTTTAGGTATCAGTTAATGACTTTTTACCCTTCTTTGGTGCCTTGGTCACGTTCTAGGAAATTAAGATTTTGCATGAAAGAGGACTATCAGCCGAGTTGCACGGGAGAATGTGAAAAGTGTTCATATGTAGTAAAAACCTGAGACATCCGTCCGTTTTCGTGATTTGTTATCGAATCGACTTAAAGCCAGATCGTCAAATTGGCCGCTCTTCTCTCTGAAACGCTTGTACTTATCGTCTGCAATGCTATGTCGCGTGCTGCGGTATGCGGAGGCACTAAAAGCACCATAGTAGAACACAGATGAAGCTTCTAAGTTGATGTAATAGCCAGTAAGAAGTAGTACAATTCAAGTCTTAGGTATTGATTATTGACTTTTTAGCTGGCTTTGGTGCCTTGGACATGAGCTAGGACCTTAAGATTCTGCATGAAAGGAGGACTAGCAGCCGAGTTGCACGGGAGAATGTGAAAAGTGATCATATGTAGTAAAAACCTAAGAAATTCGTCCGTTTTCGTCATTTGTTATCCAATCGACTTAAAGCCAGATCGTCACATTGGCCGCTCTTCTCTCTGAAACGGTTGTACTTATCCTCTACAAAGCTATGTCGCCAGCTGCGATATGCGGAGACACTAAAAGCACCATAGTAGAACACAGATGAAGCTTCTAAGTTGATGTAATAGCCAGTAAGAAGTAGTACAATTAAAGTTTATGTATCAGTTAATGACTTTTTACCCTTCTTTGGTGCCTTGGACACGTTCTAGAAATTAAGATTTTGCATGAAGGAGGACTATCAGCGGAGTTGCACGGGAGAATGTGAAAAGTGTTCATATGTAGTAAAAACCCGAGAAATCCGTCCGTTTTCGTCATTTGTTATCGAATTGTCTTATAGCCAGATCGTCACATTAGCCACTCTTCACTCTGAAACGGTTGTACTTATCGATTGCAAAGCTATGTCGCGTGCTGCGGTATGCGGAGACACTAAAAGCACCATAGTAGAACACAGATGAAGCTTGTAAGTTGATGTAATAGCCAGTAAGAAGTAGTACCATTAAAGTTTTAGGTATCGGTTATTGACTTTTTACCCTTCTTTAGTGCCTTGGACTCGAGCTAGGAACTTAAGATTTTGCATGAGGGAGGACTAGCAGCCGAGTTGCACGGGAGAATGTGAAAAGTGTTCATATGTAATAAAAACCTGAGAAATCCGTCCGTTTTCGTCATTTGTTATCGAATCGACTTAAAGCCAGATCGTCACATTGGCCGCTCTTCTCTCAGAAACACTTGTACTTATCGTCTGAAAAGCTATGTCGCGTGCTGCGGTATCGCGGAAACACTAAAATCACCATAGTAGAACACAGATGAACCTTATAAGTTGATGTAATAGCCAGTAAGAAGTAGTACAATTGAAGTTTTAGGTATCGATTATTGACATTTTAGCTGGCTTTGGGGACTTGGACATGAGCTAGGACCTTAAGATTCTGCATGAAAGGAGGACTAGCAGCCGAGTTGCAGGGGAGAATGTAAAAAGTGTTCATATGAAGTAAAAACCTGAGAAATCCGTCCGTTTTCGTCATTTGTTATCGAATCGACTTAAAGCCAGATCGTCACATTGGCCGCTCTGCTCTCGGAAACGGTTGTACTTATCGTCTGCAAAGCTATGTCGCGTGCTGCGGTATGCGGAGGCTCTAAAAGCACCATAGTAGAACACAGATGAAACTTCTAAGTTGCTGTAATAGCCAGTAAGAAGTAGTACAATTCAAGAATTAGGTATCGATTATTGACTTTTTAGCTGGCTTTGGTGCCTTGGACATGAGCTAGGACCTTATGATTCTGCATGAAACGAGGACTAGCGACCGCGTTGCACAGGAGTATGTGAAAAGTGTTCATATGTAGTAAAAACCTGAGAAATCCGTCCATTTTCGTCATTTGTTATCGAATCTACTTAAAGCCAGATCATCACATTGGCCGCTCTTCTCTCTGAAACACTTGTACTTATCGTCTGCAAAGCTATGTCGCGTGCTGCGGTATGCGGAAACACTAAAATCACCATAGTAGAACACAGATGAACCTTATAAGTTGATGTAATAGCCAGTAAGAAGTAGTACAATTGAAGTTTTAGGTATCGATTATTGACTTTTTAGCTGGCTTTGGGGCCTTGGACATGAGCTAGGACCTTAAGATTCTGCATGAAAGGAGGACTAGCAGCCGAGTTGCAGGGGAGAATGTAAAAAGTGTTCATATGAAGTAAAAACCTGAGAAATCCGTCCGTTTTCGTCATTTGTTATCGAATCGACTTAAAGCCAGATCGTCACATTGGCCGCTCTGCTCTCGGAAACGGTTGTACTTATCGTCTGCAAAGCTATGTCGCGTGCTGCGGTATGCGGAGACACTAAAAGCACCATAGTAGAACACAGATGAAGCATCTACGTTGATGTCATAGCCAGTAAGAAGTAGTACAATTCAAGTTTTACGTATTGATTATTGACTTTTTAGCTGGCTTTGGTGCCTTGGACATGAGCTAGGACCTTAAGATTCTGCATGAAAGGAGGACTAGCGGCCGAGTTGCAATCGAGAATGTGAAAAGTGTTCATATGTAGTGAAAACCTGAGAAATCGGTCCGTTTTCGTCATTTGTTATCGAATCGACTTAAAGCCAGATCGTCACATTGGCCGCTCTTCTCTCTGAAACACTTGTACTTATCGTCTGCGAAGCTATGTCGCGTGCTGCGGTACGCGAAGACACTAAAAGCACCATAGTAGAACACAGATGAACCTTCTAAGTTGATGTAATAGCCAGTAAGAAGTAGTACAATTCAAGTTTTAGGTATCGATTAATGACTTTTCAGCTGGCTTTGGTGCCTTGGACATGAGCTAGGACCTTAAGATTCTGCATGAAAGGAGGACTAGCAGCCGAGCTGCAGGGGAGAATGTAAAAAGTGTTCATATGAAGTAAAAACCTGAGAAATCCGTCCGTTTTCGTCATTTGTTATCGAATCGACTTAAAGCCAGATCGTCACATTGGCCGCTTTGCTCTCGGAAACGGTTGTACTTATCGTCTGCAAAGCTATGTCGCGTGCTGCGGTATGCGGAGGCTCTAAAAGCACCATAGTAGAACACAGATGAATCTTCTAAGTTGCTGTAATAGCCAGTAAGAAGTAATACCATTCAAGTTTTAGGTATCGATTATTGACTTTTTAGCTGGCTTTGGTGCCTTGGACATGAGCTAGGACTTTAAGATTCTGCATAAAAGGAGGACTAGCAGCCGAGTTGCAGGGGAGAATGTAAAAAGTGTTCATATGAAGTAAAAAACCTGAGAAATCCGTCCGTTTTCGTCATTTGTTATCGAATCGACTTAAAGCCAGATCGTCATATTGGCCGCTTTGCTCTCGGAAACGGTTGTACTTATCGTCTGCAAAGCTATGTCGCGTGCTGCGGTATGCGGAGGCTCTAAAAGCACCATAGTAGAACACAGATGAAACTTCTAAGTTGCTGTAATAGCCAGTAAGAAGTAATACCATTCAAGTTTTAGGTATCGATTATTGACTTTTTAGCTGGCTTTGGTGCCTTGGACATGAGCTAGGACTTTAAGATTCTGCATAAAAGGAGGACTAGCAGCCCAGATGCACGGGAGAATGTGAAAAGTGTTCATATGTATTAAAAACCTGAGAAATCCGTCCGTTTTCGTCATTTGTTATCGAATCGACTTAAAGCCAGATCGTCACATTGGCCGCTCTTCTCTCTGAAACGGTTGTACTTATCGTCTGCAAAGCTATGTCGCGTGCTCCGGTATGCGGAGACACTAAAAGCACCATAGTAGAACACAGATGAAGCTTCTAAGTTGATGTAATAGCCAGTAAGAAGTAGTACAATTAAAGTTTTAGGTATCGGTTATTGACTTTTTCCCCTTCTTTGGTGCCTTGGACACGAGCTAGGAACTTAAGATTTTGCATGAGGGAGGACTAGCAGCCGAGTTTCACGGGAGAATGTGAAAAGTGTTCATATGTAGTAAAAACCTGAGAAATCCGTCCGTTTTCGTCATCTGTTTTCGAATCGACTTAAAGCCAGATCGTCACATTGGCCGCTCTTCTCTCTGAAACGTTTGTACTTATCGTCTACAAAGCTATGTCGCGTGCTGCGATATGCGGAGACATTAAAAGCACCATAGTAGAACACAAATGATGCTTCTAAGTTGATCTAATAGCCAGTAAGAAGTAGTCCAATTCAAGATTTAGGTATCGATTATTGACTTTTTAGCTGGCTTTGGTGCCTTGGACTTGAGCTAGGACCTTATGATTCTGCATGAAACGAGGACTAGCGGCCGCGTTGCACGGGAGTATGTGAAAAGTGTTCATATGTAGTAAAAACCTGAGAAATCCGTCCATTTTCGTCATTAGTTATCGAAACGACTTAAAGCCAGATCGTCACATTGGCCGCTCTTCCCTCTGAAACGGTTGTACTTATCGTCTGCAAAACTATGTCGCGTGCTGCGGTATGCGGTGAAACTAAAAGCACCGTAGTAGAACACAGATGAAGCTTCTAAGTTGATGTAATAGCCAGTAAGAAGTAGTACAATTCAAGTTTTAGGTATCGATTATTGACATTTTAGCTGGCTCTGGTGCCTTGGACATGAGCTAGGACTTTAAGATTCTGCATAAAAGGAGGACTAGCAGCCCAGTTGCACGGGAGAATGTGAAAAGGGTTCATATGTATTAAAAACCTGAGACATCCGTCCGTTTTCGTCATTTGTTATCGAATCGACTTAAAGCCAGATCGTCACATTGGCCGCTCTTCTCTCTGAAACGGTTGTACTTATCGTCTGCAAAACTATGTCGCGTGCTGCGGTATGCGGACACACTAAAAGCACCATAGTAGAACCCAGATGAAGCTTCTAAGTTGATGTAATAGCCAGTAAGAAGTAGTACAATTAAAGTTTTAGGTATCAGTTAATGACTTTTTACCCTTCTTTGGTGCCTTGGACACGTTCTAGGAAATTAAGATTTTGCATGAAGGAGGACTATCAGCCGAGTTGCACGGGAGAATGTGAAAAGTGTTCATATGTAGTAAAAACCCGAGAAATCCGTCCGTTTTCGTCATTTGTTATCGAATTGTCTTATAGCCAGATCGTCACATTAGCCGCTCTTCACTCTGAAACGGTTGTACTTATCGATTGCAAAGCTATGTCGCGTGCTGCGGTATGCGGAGACACTAAAAGCACCATAGTGGAACACAGATGAAGATTCTAAGTTGATGTAATAGCCAGTAAGAAGTAGTACAATTCAAGTTTTAGGTATCGATTATTGACATTTAGCTAGTTTTGGTGCCTTGGACATGAGCTAGGACCTTATCATTCGGCATGAAAGGAGGACTAGCAGCCGAGTTGCACGGGAGAATGTGAAAAGTGTTCATATGTAGTAAAAACCTGAGAAATCCGACCGTTTTCGTCATTTGTTATCGAATCTACTTAAAGCAAGATCGTCACATTGGCCGCTCTTCTCTCTGAAACGGTTGTACTTATCCTCTACAAAGCTATGTCGCGAGCTGCGATATGCGGAGACACTAAAACCACCATAGTAGAACACAGATGAAGCTTCTAAGTTGATGTAATAGCCAGTAAGAGGTAGTACAATTAAAGTTTTAGATATCGGTTATTGACTTTTTACCCTTCTTTGGTGCCTTGGACACGAGCTAGGAACTTAAGATTTTGCATGAGGGAGGACTAGCAGCCGAGTTGCACGGGAGAATGTGAAAAGTGTTCATATGTAGTAAAAACCTGAGAAATCCGTCCGTTTTTGTCTTTTGTTATCGAATCGACTTAAAGCCAGATCGTCACATTGGCCGCTCTTCTCTCTGAAACACTTGTACTTATCGTCTGCAAAGCTATGTCGCGTGCTGCGGTATGCGGAAACACTAAAATCACCATAGTAGAACACAGATGAACCTTATAAGTTGATGTAATAGCCAGTAAGAAGTAGTACAATTGAAGCTTTAGGTATCGATTATTGACTTTTTAGCTGGCTTTAGGGCCTTGGACATGAGCTAGGACCTTAAGATTCTGCATGAAAGGAGGACTAGCAGCCGAGTTGCAGGGGAGAATGTAAAAAGTGTTCATATGAAGTAAAAAACTGAGAAATCCGTCCGTTTTCGTCATTTGTTATCGAATCGACTTAAAGCCAGATCGTCACATTGGCCGCTCTGCTCTCGGAAACGGTTGTACTTATCGTCTGCAAAGCTATGTCGCGTGCTGCGGTATGCGGAGGCTCTAAAAGCACCATAGTAGAACACAGATGAAACTTCTAAGTTGCTGTAATAGCCAGTAAGAAGTAGTCCAATTCAAGATTTAGGTACCGATTATTGACTTTTTAGCTGGCTTTAGTGCCTTGGACATGAGCTAGGACCTTATGATTCTGCATGAAACGAGGACTAGCGGCCGCGTTGCACGGGAGTATGTGAAAAGTGTTCATATGTAGTAAAAACCTGAGAAATCCGTCCATTTTCGTCATTTGTTATCGAATCGACTTAAAGCCAGATCGTCACATTGGCCGCTCTTCTCTCTGAAACGGTTGTACTTATCGTCTGCAAAACTATGTCGCGTGCTGCGGTATGCGGAGAAACTAAAAGCACCGTAGTAGAACACAGATGAAGCTTCTAAGTTGATGTAAAAGTCAGGAAGAAGTAGTACAATTCAAGTTTTAGGTATTGATTATTGACTTTTTCGCTGGCTTTGGTGCCTTGGACATGAGCTAGGACCTTAAGATTCTGCATGAAAGGAGGACTAGCAGGCGAGTTGCAAGGGAGAATGTGAAAAGCGTTCATATGTAGTAAAAACCTGAGAAATCGGTCCGTTTTCGTCATTTGTTATCGAATCGACTTAAAGCTAGATCGTCACATTGGCCGCTCTTCTCTCTGAAACACTTGTACTTATCGTCTGCAAAGCTATGTCGCGTGCAGCGGTATGCGGAGGCTCTAAAAGCACCATAGTAGACCACAGATGAAGCTTCTAAGTTGATGTAATAGCCAGTAAGAAGTAGTACAATTAAAGTTTTAGGTATCGGTTATTGACTTTTTACCCTTCTTTGGTGCCTTGGACACGAGCTAGGAACTTAAGATTTTGCATGAGGGAGGACTAGCAGCCGAGTTGCACGGGAGAATGTGAAAAGTGTTCATATGTAGTAAAAACCTGAGAAATCCGTCCGTTTTCGTCATTTGTGATCGAATCGACTTAAAGCCAGATCGTCACATTGGCCGCTCTTCTCTCTGAAACGTTTGTACTTATCGTCTACAAAGCTATGTCGCGTGCTGCGATATGCGGAGACATTAAAAGCACCACAGTAGAAAACAAATGATGCTTCTAAGTTGATGTAATAGCCAGTAAGAAGTAGTCCAATTCAAGATTTAGTTATCGATTATTGACATTTTAGCTGGCTTTGGTGCCTTGGACATGAGCTAGGACCTTATGATTCTGCATGAAACTAAGACTAGCGGCCGCGTTGCACGGGAGTATGTGAAAAGTGTTCATAAGTAGTAAAAACCCGAGAAATCCGTCCATTTTCGTCATTTGTTATCGAATCGACTTAAAGCCAGATATTCACATTGGCCGCTCTTCTCTCTGAAACGGTTGTACTTATCGTCTGCAAAACTATGTCGCGTGCTGCGGTATGCGGTGAAACTAAAAGCACCGTAGTAGAACACAGATGAAGCTTCTAAGTTGATGTAATAGCCAGGAAGAAGTAGTACAATTCAAGTTTTAGGTATTGATTATTGACTTTTTAGCTGGCTTTGGTGCCTTGGACATGAGCTAGGACCTTAAGATTCTGCATGAAAGGTGGACTAGCAGCCGAGTTGCAGGGGAGAATGTAAAAAGTGTTCATATGAAGTAAAAACCTGAGAAATCCGTTCGTTTTCGTCATTTGTTATCGAATCGACTTAAAGCCAGATCGTCACATTGGCCGCTCTACTCTCGGAAACGGTTGTACTTATCGTCTGCAAAGCTATGTCGCTTGTTGCCGTAGGCGGAAACAGAAAAGCACCGTAGTAGAACACAGATGAACCTTCTAAGTTGATGTAATAGCCAGTAAGAAGTAGTACAATTCTAGTTTTAGGTATCGATTATTGACTTTTTAGCTGGCTTTGGTGCCTTGGACATGAGCTAGTACCTTAAGATTCTGCATGAAAGGAGGACTAGCAGCCGAGTTGCACGGGAGAATGTGAAAAGTGTTCATATGTAGTAAAAACCTGAAAAATCGGTCCGTTTTCGTCATTTGTTATCGAATCGACTTAAAGCCAGATCGTCACATTGGCCGCTCTTCTCTCTGAAACACTTGTACTTATCGTCTGCAAAGCTATGTCGCGTGCTGCGGTATGCGGAGACACTAAAAGCACCATAGTAGAACACAGAAGAACCTTCTAAGTTGATGTAATAGCCAGTAAGAAGTAGTACAATTCAAGTATTAGGTATCGATTATTGACTTTTTAGCTGGCTTTGGTGCCTTGGACATGAGCTAGGACCTTAAGACTCTGCATGAAAGGAGGACTAGCAGCCGAGTTGCAGGGGAGAATGTAAAAAGTGTTCATATGAAGTAAAAACCTGAGAAATCCGTCCGTTTTCGTCATTTGTTATCGAATCGACTTAAAGCCAGATCGTCACATTGGCCGCTCTGCTCTCGGAAACGGTTGTACTTATCGTCTGCAATGCTATGTCGCGTGCTGCGGTATGCGGAGGCTCTAAAAGCACCATAGTAGAACACAGATGAAACTTCTAAGTTGCTGTAATAGCCAGTAAGAAGTAATACCATTCAAGTTTTAGGTATCGTTTATTGACTTTTTAGCTTTCTTTGGTGCCTTGGACATGAGCTAGGACTTTAAGATTCTGCATAAAAGGAGGACTAGCATCCCAGTTGCACGGGAGAATGTGAAAAGTGTTCATATGAATTAAAAACCTGAGACATCCGTCCGTTTTCGTCATTTGTTATCGAATCGACTTAAAGCCAGATCGCCACATTGGCCGCTCTTCTCTCTGAAACGGTTGTACTTATCGTCTGCAAAGCTATGTCGCGTGCTGCGGTATGCGGAGACACTAAAAGCACCATAGTAGAACACAGATGAAGCTTCTAAGTTGATGTAACAGCCAGTAAGAAGTAGTACAATTCTAGTTTTAGGTATCGATTATTGACTTTTTAGCTGGCTTTGGTGCCTTGGACATGAGCTAGTACCTTAAGATTCTGCATGAAAGGAGGACTAGCAGCCGAGTTGCACGGGAGAATGTGAAAAGTGTTCATATGTAGTAAAAACCTTAGAAATCCATCCGTTTTCGTCATTTGTTATCGAATCGACTTAAAGCCAGATCGTCACATTTTCCGCTCTTCTCTCTGAAACGGTTGTACTTATCGTCTGCAAAGCTATGTCGCGTGCTGCGGTATGTGGAGACACTAAAAGCACCATAGTAGAACACAGATGAAGCATCTAAGTTGATGTAATAGGAAGTAAGAAGTAATCCAATTCAAGTTTCAGGTATCGATTATTGACTTTTTAGCTGGCTTTGGTGCCTTGGACATGAGCTAGGACCTTAAGATTCTGCATGAAAGGAGGACTAGCAGCCGAGTTGCACGGGAGAATGTGAAAAGTGTTCATATGTAATAAAAACCTGAGAAATCCGTCCGTTTTCGTCATTTGTTATCGAATCGACTTAAAGTCAGATCGTCACATTGGCCACTCTTCTCTCTGAAACGGTTGTACTTATCGTCAACAAAGCTATGTCACGTGCTGCGGTATGTGGAGACACTAAAAGCACCATATGAGATCACAGATGAAGCTTCTAAGTTGATGTAATAGCCAGTAAGAAGTAGTACAATTCATGTTTTAGGTATCGATTATTGACTTTTACCCTTCTTTGGTGCCTTGGACACGAGCTAGGAAATTAAGATTCTGCATGAAGGAGGACTACCAGCCGAGTTGCACGGGAGAATGTGAAAAGTGTTCATATGTAGTAAAAACCTGAGAAATCCGTCCGTTTTCGTCATTTGTTATCGAATCGACTTTAAGTCAGATCGTCACATTGGCCGTTCTTCTCTCTGAAACGGTTGTACTTATCGTCTACAAAGCTATGTCACGTGCTGCGGTATGTGGAGACACTAAAAGCAAAATAGTAGAACATAGATGAAGCTTCTAAGTTGATGTAATAGCCAGTAAGAAGTAGTTCAATTCAAGTTTTAGGTATCGATTATTGACTTTTTAGCTGGCTTTGGTGCCTTCGACATGAGCTAGGACCTTAAGATTCTGCATGTAAGGAGGACTAGCAGCCAAGTTGCACGGGAGAATGTGAAAAGTGTTCATATGTATTAAAAACCTGAGACATCCGTCCGTTTTCGTCATTTGTGATCGAATCGACTTAAAGCCAGATCGTCACATTGGCCGCTCTTCTCTCTGAAACGGTTGTACTTATCGTCTGCAAAGCTATGTCGCGTGCTGCGGTATGCGGTGACACTAAAAGCACCATAGTAGAACACAGATGGAGCTTCTATGATGATGTAATAGCCAGTAAGATGTAATCCAATTCAAGTTTTAGGTATCGATTATTGACTTTTTAGCTGGCTTTGGTGCCTTGGACATGAGCTAGGACCTTAAGATTCTACATGAAAGGAGGACTAGCAGCCGAGTTGCACGGGAGAATGTGAAAAGTGTTCATATGTAGTAAAAACCTGAGAAATCCGTCCGCTTTCGTCATTTGTTATAGAATCGACTTAAAGCCAGATCGTCACATTGGCCGCTCTTCTCTCTGAAAAAGTTGTACTTATCGTCTGCAAAGCTATGTCGCGTGCTGCGGTATGTGGACACAATAAAAGCACCATAGTAGAACACAGATGAAGCTTCTAAGTTGATGTAATAGCTAGTAAGAAGTAGTACAATTAAAGTTTTAGGTATCGATTATTGACTTATTTAGCTGGCTTTGATGCCTTGGACATGAGCTAGGACCTTAAGATTCTGCATGAAAGGAGGACTAGCAGCCGAGTTGCACGGGAGAATGTGAAAAGTGTTCATATGTAGTAAAAACCTGAGAAATCCGTCCGTTTTCGTCATTTGTTATCGAATCGACATAGAGCCAGATCGTCACATTGGCCGCTCTTCTCTCTGAAACGGTTGTACATATCGTCTGCAAAGCTATGTCGCGTGCTGCGGTATGTGGAGACACTAAAAGCACCATAGTAGAACACAGATGAAGCTTCTAAGTTGATGTAATAGCCAGTAAGAAGTAGTAGAATTCAAGTTTTAGGTATCGACTATTGACTTTTTAGCTGGCTTTGGTGCCTTGGACATGAGCTAGGACCTTAAGATTCTGCATGAAAGGAGAACTAGCAGCCGAGTTGCACGGGAGAATGTGAAAAGTGTTCATATGTAGTAAAAACCTGAGAAATCCGTCCGTTTTCTTCATTTGTTATCGAATCGACTTAAAGCCAGATCGTCACATTGGCCGCTCTTCTCTCTGAAACGGTTGTACTTATCGTCTACAAAGCTATGTCGCGTGCTGCGGTATGCAGAGACACTAAAATCACCATAGTAGAACACAGATGGAGCTTCTAAGTTGATGTAATAGCCAGTAAGAAGTAGTACAATACAAGTTTTAGGTATCGATTATTGACTTTTCAGCTAGCATTGGTGCCTTGGACCTGAGCTAGGACCTTAAGATTCTGCATGAAAGGAGGACTAGCAGCCGAGTAGCACGGGAGAATGTGAAAAGTGTTCATATGTAGTAAAAACCTGGGAAATTCGTCCGTTTTCGTCATTTGTTATCGAATCGACTTAAAGCCACATCGTCACATTGGCCGCTCATCTCTCTGAAACGCTTGTACTTATCGTCTGCAAAGCTATGTCGTATGCTGCGGCATGCTGAGACACTACAAGCAGCATAGTAGAACACAGATGAAGTTTCTAAGTTGATGTAATAGCCAGTAAGAAGTAGTACAATTCAAGTTTTAGTTATCGATTATTGACTTTTTAGCTAGCTTTGGTGCCTTGGACCTGAGCTAGGACCTTAAGATTCTGCATGAAAGGAGGACTAGCAGCCGAGTAGCACGGGAAAATGTGAAAAGTGTTCATATGTAGTAAAAACCTAAGACATCCGTCCGTTTTCGTCATTTGTTATCGAATCGACGTAAAGCCAGATCGTCACATTGTCCGCCCTTCTCTCTGAAACGCTTGTACTTATCGTCTGCAAAGCTATGTCGCATGCTGCGGTATACTGAGACACTACAAGCAGCATAGTACAAGACAGATGAAGCTTCTATGTTGATGTAATAGCCAGTAAGAAGTAGTACAATTCACGTTTTAGGTATCGATTATTGACTTTTTAGTTAGCTTTGGTGCCTTGGACATGAGCTAGGACCTTAAGATTCTGCATGAAAGGAGGACTGGCAGCCGAGTTGCAGGGGAGAATGTAAAAAGTGTTCATATGAAGTAAAGACCTGAGTAATCCGTCCGTTTTCGTCATTTGTTATCGAATCGACTTAAAGCCAGATCGTCACATTGGTTGCTCTGCTCTCAGAAACGGTTGTACTTATCGTCTGCAAAGCTATGTCGCGTGTTGCCGTAGGCGGAAACAGAAAAGCACCATAGTAGAACACAGATGAAGCTTCTAAGTTGATGTAATAGCCAGTAAGAAGTACACCAATTAGAGATTTAGGTATCGATTATTGACTTTTTAGCTGGCTTTGGTGCCTTGGACATGAGCTAGGACTTTAAGATTCTGCATAAAAGGAGGACTAGCAGCCCAGTTGCACGGGAGAATGTGAAAAGTGTTCATATGTATTAAAAACCTGAGACATCCGTCCGTTTTCGTCATTTGTTATCGAATCGACTTAAAGCCAGATCGTCACATTGGCCGCTCTTCTCTCTGAAACGGTTGTACTTATCGTCTGCAAAGCTATGTCGCGTGCTGCGGTATGCGGAGACACTAAAAGCACCATAGTAGAACTCAGATGAAGCTTCTAAGTTGATGTAATAGCCAGTAAGAAGTAATCCAATTCAAGTTTTAGGTATCGATTATTGACTTTTTAGCTGGCTTTGGTGCCTTGGACATGAGCTAGGACCTTAAGATTCTACATGAAAGGAGGACTAGCAGCCGAGTTGCACGGGAGAATGTGAAAAGTGTTCATATGTAGTAAAAACCTGAGAAATCCGTCCGTTTTCGTCATTTGTTATAGTATCGACTTAAAGCCAGATCGTCACATTGGCCGCTCTTCTCTCTGAAAAAGTTGTACTTATCGTCTGCAAAGCTATGTCGCGTGCTGCGGTATGTGGACACAATAAAAGCACCATAGTAGAACACAGATGAAGCTTCTAAGTTGATGTAATAGCCAGTAAGAAGTAGTACAATTAAAGTTTTAGGTATCGATTATTGACTTATTTAGCTGGCTTTGATGCCTTGGACATGAGCTAGGACCTTAAGATTCTGCATGAAAGGAGGACTAGCAGCCGAGTAGCACGGGAGAATGTGAAAAGTGTTCATATGTAGTAAAAACCTGGGAAATTCGTCCGTTTTCGTCATTTGTTATCGAATCGACTTAAAGCCAGATCGTCACATTGGCCGCTCTTCTCTCTGAAACGCTTGTACTTATCGTCTGCAAAGCTATGTCGCATGCTGCGGTATGCTGAGACACTACAAGCAGCATAGTAGAAGACAGATGAAGCTTCTATGTTGATGTAATAGCCAGTAAGAAGTAGTACAATTCACGTTTTAGGTATCGATTATTGACTTTTTAGCTAGCTTTGGTGCCTTGGACATGAGCTAGGACCTTAAGATTCTGCATGAAAGGAGGACTAGCAGCCGAGTTGCAGGGGAGAATGTAAAAAGTGTTCATATGAAGTAAAGACCTGAGTAATCCGTCCGTTTTCGTCATTTGTTATTGAATCGACTTAAAGCCAGATCGTCACATTGGTTGCTCTGCGCTCAGAAACGGTTGTACTTATCGTCTGCAAAGCTATGTCGCGTGTTGCCGTAGGCGGAAACAGAAAAGCACCATAGTAGAACACAGATGAAGCTTCTAAGTTGATGTAATAGCCAGTAAGAAGTACACCAATTAGAGATTTAGGTATCGATTATTGACTTTTTAGCTGGCTTTGGTGCCTTGGACATGAGCTAGGACTTTAAGATTCTGCATAAATGGAGGACTAGCAGCCCAGTTGCACGGGAGAATGTCAAAAGTGTTCATATGTATTAAAAACCTGAGACATCCGTCCGTTTTCGTCATTTGTTATCGAATCGACTTAAAGCCAGATCGTCACATTGGCCGCTCTTCTCTCTGAAACGGTTGTACTTATCGTCTGCAAAGCTATGTCGCGTGCTGCGGTATACGGAGACACTAAAAGCACCATAGTAGAACTCAGATGAAGCTTCTAAGTTGATGTAATAGCCAGTAAGAAGTAATCCAATTCAAGTTTTAGGTATCGATTATTGACTTTTTAGCTGGCTTTGGTGCCTTGGACATGAGCTAGGACCTTAAGATTCTGCATGTAAGGAGGACTAGCAGCCGAGTTGCACGGAAGAATGTGAAAAGTGTTCATATGCAGTAAAAACCTGAGACATCCGTCCGTTATCGTCATTTGTTATCGAATCGACTTAAAGCCAGATCGTCACATTGGCCGCCCTTCTCTCTGAAACGCTTGTACTTATCGTCTGCAAAGCTATGTCGCATGCTGCGGTATGCTGAGACACTACGAGCAGCATAGTAAAACACAGATGAAGCTTCTAAGTTGATGTAATAGCCAGTAAGAAGTAGTACAATTCATGTTTTAGGTATCGATTATTTACTTTTTAGCTGGCTATGGTGCCTTGGACATGAGCTAGGACCTTAAGATTCTGCAGGAAAGGAGGACTAGCAGCCGAGTTGCAGGGGAGAATGTAAAAAGTGTTCATATGAAGTAAAAACCTGAGTAATCCGTCCGTTTTCGTCATTTGTTATCGAATCGACTTAAAGCCAGATCGTCACATTGGCCGCTCTGCTCTCGGAAACGGTTGTATTTATCGTCTGCAAAGCAATGTCGCGTTTTGCCTTAGGCGGAAACAGAAAAGCACCATAGTAGAACACAGATGAAGCTTCTAAGTTGATGTAATAGCCAGTAAGAAGTAGACCAATTCAAGATTTAGGTATCGATTATTGACTTTTTAGCTGGCTTTTTGTGCCTTGGACATGAGCTAGGACTTTAAGATTCTGCATAAAAGGAGGACTAGCAGCCAAGTTGCACGGGAGAATGTGAAAAGTGTTCATATGTATTAAAAACCTGAGACATCCGTCCGCTTTCGTCATTTGTGATCGAATCGACTTAAAGCCAGATCGTCACATTGGCCGCTCTTCTCTCTGAAACGGTTGTACTTATCGTCTGCAAAGCTATGTCGCGTGCTGCGGTATGCGGTGACACTAAAAGCACCATAGTAGAACACAGATGGAGCTTCTAAGCTGATGTAATAGCCAGTAAGAAGTAGTACCATTCAAGTTTTAGGTATCGATTATTGACTTTTTAGCTGGCTTTGGTGCCTTGGACATGAGCTAGTACCTTAAAATTCTGCATGAAAGGAGGACTAGCAGCCGAGTTGCATGGGAGAATGTGAAAAGTGTTCATATGTAGTAAAAACCTTAGAAATCCATCCGTTTTCGTCATTTGTTATCGAATCGACTTAAAGCCAGATCGTCACATTGGCCGCTATTCTCTCTGAAACGGTTGTACTTATCGTCTGCAAAGCTATGTCGCGTGCTGCGGTATGTGGAGACACTAAAATTACCATAGTAGAACACAGATGAAGCATCTAAGTTGATGTAATAGCCAGTAAGAAGTAATCCAATTCAAGTTTTAGGTATCGATTATTGACTCTTTAGCTGGCTTTGGTGCCTTGGACATGAGCTAGGACCTTAAGATTCTACATGAAAGGAGGACTAGCAGCCGAGTTGCACGGGAGAATGTGAAAAGTGTTCATATGTAGTAAAAACCTGAGAAATCCGTCCGCTTTCGTCATTTGTTATAGAATCGACTTAAAGCCAGATCGTCACATTGGCCGCTCTTCTCTCTGAAAAAGTTGTACTTATCGTCTGCAAAGCTATGTCGCGTGCTGCGGTATGTGGACACAATAAAAGCACCATAGTAGAACACAGATGAAGCTTCTAAGTTGATGTAATAGCTAGTAAGAAGTAGTACAATTAAAGTTTTAGGTATCGATTATTGACTTATTTAGCTGGCTTTGATGCCTTGGACATGAGCTAGGACCTTAAGATTCTGCATGAAAGGAGGACTAGCAGCCGAGTTGCACGGGAGAATGTTAAAAGTGTTCATATGTAGTAAAAACCTGAGAAATCCGTCCGTTTTCGTCATTTGTTATCGAATCGACATAGAGCCAGATCGTCACATTGGCTGCTCTTCTCCCTGAAACGGTTGTACTTATCGTCTGCAAAGCTATGTCGCGTGCTGCGGTATGTGGAGACACTAAAAGCACCATAGTAGAACACAGATGAAGCTTCTATGTTGATGTAATAGCCAGTAAGAAGTAGTAGAATTCAAGTTATAGGTATCGACTATTGACTTTTTAGCTGGCTTTGGTGCCTTGGACATGAGCTAGGACCTTAAGATTCTGCATGAAAGGAGGACTAGCAGCCGAGTTGCACGGGAGAATGTGAAAAGTGTTCATATGTAGTAAAAACCTGAGAAATCCGTCCGTTTTCTTCATTTGTTATCGAATCGACTTAAAGCCAGATCGTCACATTGGCCGCTCTTCTCTCTGAAACGGTTGTACTTATCGTCTACAAAGCTATGTCGCGTGCTGCGGTATGCAGAGACACTAAAATCACCATAGTAGAACACAGATGGAGCTTCTAAGTTGATGTAATAGCCAGTAAGAAGTAGTACAATACAAGTTTTAGGTATCGATTATTGACTTTTTAGCTAGCATTGGTGCCTTGCACCTGAGCTAGGACCTTAAGATTCTGCATGAAAGGAGGACTAGCAGCCGAGTAGCACGGGAGAATGTGAAAAGTGTTCATATGTAGTAAAAACCTTCGAAATTCGTCCGTTTTCGTCATTTGTTATCGAATCGACTTAAAGCCAGATCGTCACATTGGCCGCTCTTCTCTCTGAAACGCTTGTACTTATCGTCTGCAAAGCTATGTCGTATGCTGCGGTATGCTGAGACACTACAAGCAGCATAGTAGAACACAGATGAAGTTTCTAAGTTGATGTAATAGCCAGTAAGAAGTAGTACAATTCAAGTTTTAGTTATCGATTATTGACTTTTTAGCTAGCTTTGGTGCCTTGGACCTGAGCTAGGACCTTAAGATTCTGCATGAAAGGAGGACTAGCAGCCGAGTAGCACGGGAAAATGTGAAAAGTGTTCATATGTATTAAAAACCTAAGACATCCGTCCGTTTTCGTCATTTGTTATCGAATCGACGTAAAGCCAGATCGTCACATTGGCCGCTCTTCTCTCTGAAACGCTTGTACTTATCGTCTGCAAAGCTATGTCGCATGCTGCGGTATGCTGAGACACTGCAAGCAGCATAGTAGAAGACAGATGAAGCTTCTATGTTGATGTAATAGCCAGTAAGAAGTAGTACAATTCACGTTTTAGGTATCGATTATTGACTTTTTAGCTAGCTTTGGTGCCTTGGACATGAGCTAGGACCTTAAGATTCTGCATGAAAGGAGGACTAGCAGCCGAGTTGCAGGGGAGAATGTAAAAAGTGTTCATATGAAGTAAAGACCTGAGTAATCCGTCCGTTTTCGTCATTTGTTATCGAATCGACTTAAAGCCAGATCGTCACATTGGTTGCTCTGCTCTCAGAAACGGTTGTACTTATCGTCTGCAAAGCTATGTCGCGTGTTGCCGTAGGCGGAAACAGAAAAGCACCATAGTAGAACACAGATGCGCTTCTAAGTTGATGTAATAGCCAGTAAGAAGTACACCAATTAGAGATTTAGGTATCGATTATTGACTTTTTAGCTGGCTTTGGTGCCTTGGACATGAGCTAGGACTTTAAGATTCTGCATAAAGGGAGGACTAGCAGCCCAGTTGCACGGGAGAATGTGAAAAGTGTTCATATGTATTAAAAACCTGAGGCATCCGTCCGTTATCGTCATTTGTTATCGAATCGACTTAAAGCCAGATCGTCACATTGGCCGCTCTTCTCTCTGAAACGGTTGTACTTATCGTTTGCAAAGCTATGTCGCGTGCTGCGGTATGCGGAGACACTAAAAGCACCATAGTAGAACTCAGATGAAGCTTCTAAGTTGATGTAATAGCCAGTAAGAAGTAATCCAATTCAAGTTTTAGGTATCGACTATTGACTTTTTAGCTGGCTTTGGTGCCTTGGACATGAGCTAGGACCTTAAGATTCTACATGAAAGGAGGACTAGCAGCCGAGTTGCACGGGAGAATGTGAAAAGTGTTCATATGTAGTAAAAAGCTGAGAAATCCGTCCGTTTTCGTCATTTGTTATAGTATCGACTTAAAGCCAGATCGTCACATTGGCCGCTCTTCTCTCTGAAAAAGTTGTACTTATCGTCTGCAAAGCTATGTCGCGTGCTGCGGTATGTGGACACAATAAAAGCACCATAGTAGAACACAGATGAAGCTTCTAAGTTGATGTAATAGCCAGTAAGAAGTAGTACAATTAAAGTTTTACGTATCGATTATTGACTTATTTAGCTGGCTTTGATGCCTTGGACATGAGCTAGGACCTTAAGATTCTGCATGAAAGGAGGACTAGCAGCCGAGTTGCACGGGAGAATGTGAAAAGTGTTCATATGTAGTAAAAACCTGAGAAATCCGTCCGTTTTCGTCATTTGTTATCGAATCGACATAGAGCCAGATGGTCACATTGGCCGCTCTTCTCTCTGAAACGGTTGTACTTATCGTCTGCAAAGCTATGTCGCGTGCTGCGGTAAGCGGTGACACTGAAAGCACCATAGTAGAACACAGATGGAGCTTCTAAGTTGATGTAATAGCCAGTAAGAAGTAGTACAATTCAAGTTTTAGGTATCGATTATTGACTTTTTAGCTGGCTTTGGTGCCTTGGACATGAGCTAGTACCTTAAAATTCTGCATGAAAGGAGGACTAGAAGCCGAGTTGCACGGGAGAATGTGAAAAGTGTTCATATGTAGTAAAAACCTTAGAAATCCATCCGTTTTCGTCATTTGATATCGAATCGACTTAAAGCCAGATCGTCACATTGGCCGCTCTGCTCTCTGAAACGGTTGTACTTATCGTCTGCAAAGCTATGTCGCATGCTGCAGTATGTGAAGACACTAAAATTACCATAGTAGAACACAGATGAAGCATCTAAGTTGATGTAATAGCCAGTAAGAAGTAATCCAATTCAAGTTTTAGGTATCGATTATTGACTTTTTAGCTGGCTTTGGTGCCTTGGACATAAGCTAGGACCTTAAGATTCTACATGAAAGGAGGACTAGCAGCCGAGTTGCACGGGAGAATGTGAAAAGTGTTCATATGTAATAAAAACCTGAGAAATCCGTTCGTTTTCGTCATTTGTTATCGAATCGACTTAAAGCCCGATCGTCACATTGGCCGCTCTTCTCTCTGAAACGGTTGTACTTATCGTCTGCAAAGCTATGTCGCGTGCTGCGGTATGTGGACACAATAAAAGCACCATAGTAGAACACAGATGAAGCTTCTAAGTTGATGTAATAGCCAGTAAGAAGTAGTACAATTCAAGTTTTAGGTATCGATTATTGACTTATTTAGCTGGCTTTGATGCCTTGGACATGAGCTAGGACCTTAAGATTCTGCATGAAAGGAGGACTAGCAGCCGAGTTGCACGGGAGAATGTGAAAAGTGTTCATATGTAATAAAAACCTGAGAAATCCGTCCGTTTTCTTCATTTGTTATCGAATCGACATAAAGTCAGATCGTCACATTGGCCGCTTTTCTCTCTGAAACGGTTGTACTTATCGTCTACAAAGCTATGTCACGTGCTGCGGTATGTGGAGACACTAAAAGCACCATAGTAGAACACACATGAAGCTTCTAAGTTGATGTAATAACCAGTAAGAAGTAGTACAATTCAAGTTTTAGGTATCGATTATTGACTTTTTAGCTGGCTTTGGTGCCTTCGACATGAGCTAGGACGTTAAGATTCTGCATGTAAGGAGGACTAGCAGCCGAGTTGGACGGGAGAATGTGAAAAGTGTTCATATGTAAAAAAATACCTGAGAAATCCGTCCGTTTTCGTCAATTGTTATCGAATCGACTTAAAGCCAGATCGTCACATTGGTCGCTCTTCTCTCTGAAACGGTTGTACTTATCGTCTGCAAAGCTATGTCGCATGCTGCGGTATGCTGAGACACTACAAACAGCATAGTAGAACACAGATGAAGCTTCTAAGTTGATGTAATAGCCAGTAAGAAGTAGTACAATTCAAGTTTTAGGTATCGATTATTGAGTGTATAGCTAGCTTTGGTGCCTTGGACATGAGCTAGGACCTTAAGATTCAGCATGAAAGGAGGACTAGCAGCCGAATAGCACGGGAGAATGTGAAAAGTGTTCATATGTAGTAAAAACCTGAGAAATTCGTCCGTTTTCGTCATTTGTTATCGAATCGGCTTAAAGCCAGATCGTCACATTGGCCGCTCTGCTCTCGGAAACGGTTGTACTTATCGTCTGCAAAGCTATGTCGCGTGTTGCCGTAGGCGGAAACAGGAAAAGCACCATAGTAGAACACAGATGAAGCTTCTAAGTAGATGTAATAGCCAGTAAGAAGTAGTCCAATTCAAGTTTTAGGTATCGATTATTGACTTTTTAGCTGGCTTTGGTGCCTTGGACATGAGCTAGGACCTTAAGATTCTGCATGAAAGGAGGACTAGCAGCCGAGTTGCAGGGGAGAATGTGAAAAGTGTTCATATGTAGTAAAGACCTGAGAAATCCGTCCGTTTTCGTCATTTGTTATCGAATCGACTTAAAGCCAGATCGTCACATTGGCCGCTCTGCTCTCGGAAACGGTTGTACTTATCGTCTGCAAAGCTATGTCGCGTGCTGCGGTATGCGGAGAAACTAAAAGCACCGTAGTAGAACACAGATGAAGCTTCTAAGTTGATGTAATAGCCAGGAAGAAGTAGTACAATTCAAGTTTTAGGTATCGATTATTGACTTTTTAGCTGGCTTTGGTGCCTTGGACATGAGCTAGGACCTTAACATTCTGCATGAAAGGATTACTACCAGCCGAGTTGCACGAGAGAATGTGAAAAGTGTTCATATGTAGTAAAAACTTTAGAAATCCGTCCGTTTTCGTCATTTGTTATCGAATCGACTTAAAGCCAGATCGTCACATTGGCCGCTCTTCTCTCTGAAACGATGGAACTTATCGTCTGCAAAGCTATGTCGCCTGCTGCGGTATGTGGAGACACTAAAAGCACCATAGTAGAACACAGATGAAGCATCTAAGTTGATGTAATAGCCAGTAAGAAGTAGTACAATTCAAGTTTTAGGTATCGATTATTGACTTTTTAGCTGGCTTATGTGCCTTGGACATGAGCTAGGACCTTAAGATTCTGCATGAAAGGAGGACTAGCAGCCGAGTTGCACGGGAGAATGTGAAAAGTGTTCATATGTAGTAAAAACCTGAGAAATCCGTCCGTTTTCGTCATTTGTTATCGAATCCACTTAAAGCCAGATCGTCACATTGGCCGCTCTTCTCTCTGAAACGGTTGTACTTATCGTCTACAAAGCAATGTCGCGTGCTGCGGTATGCGGAGACACTAAAAGCACTATAGTAGAACACAGATGAAGCTTCTAAGTTGATGTAATAGCCAGTAAGAAGTAGTACAATTCAAGTTTTAGGTATCGATTATTGACTTTTTAGATAGCTTTGATGCCTTGGACATGAGCTACGACCTAAAGATTCTGCATGAAAGGAGGACTAGCAGCCGAGTAGCACGGGAGAATGTGAAAAGTGTTCATATGTAGTAAAAACCTGAGAAATTCGTCCGTTTTCGTCATTTGTTATCGAATCGACTTAAAGCCAGATCGTCACATTGGCCGATCTTCTCTCTGAAACGCTTGTACTTATCGTCTGCAAAGCTATGTTGCATGCTGCGGTATGCTGAGATACTACAAGCAGCATTGTAGAACACAGATGAGGCTTCTAAGTTGATGTAATAGCCAGTAAGAAGTAGTACAATTCAAGTTTTAGGTATCGATTATTGACTTTTTAGCTAGCTTTGGTGCCTTGGACATGAGCTAGGACCTTAAGATTCTGCATGAAAGGAGGACTAGCAGCCGAGTAGCACGGGAGAATGTGAAAAGTGTTCATATGTAGTAAAAACCTGAGAAATTCGTCCGTTTTCGTCATTTGTTATCGAATCGACTTAAAGCCAGATCGTCACATTGATGCTCTTCTCTCTGAAACGCTTGTATTTATCGTCTGCAAAGCCATGTCGCGAGCTGCGGTATGCGGAGACACTAAAATCACCATATTAGGAAACAGATGAAGCATCTAAGTTGATGTAATAGCCAGTAAGAAGTAGTACAATTCAAGTTTTAGGTATCGATTATTAACATTTTAGCTGGCTTTTTGTGCCTTGGACATGAGCTAGGACCTTAAGATTCAGCATGAAAGGAGGACTAGCAGCCGAGTTGCACGGGAGAATGTGAAAAGTGTTCATATGTAATAAAAACCTGAGAAATCCGTCCGTTTTCGTCATTTGTTATCGAATCGACTTAAAGCCAGATCGTCACATTGGTCGCTCTTCTCTCTGAAACGGTTGTACTTATCGTCTGCAAAGCTATGTCGCATGCTGCGGTATGCTGAGACACTACAAGCAGCATAGTAGAACACAGATGAAGCTTCTAAGTTGATGTAATAGATAGTAAGAAGTAGTACAATTCAAGTTTTAGGTATCGATTATTGACTTTTTAGCTGGCTTTGGTGCCTTGGGCATGAGCTAGGACCTTAAAATTCTGCATGAAAGGAGGACTAGCAGCCGAGTTGCAGGGGAAAATGTGAAAAGTGTTCATATGTAGTAAAAACCTGAGAAATCCGTCCGTTTTCGTCATTTGTTATCGAATCGACTTAAAGCCAGATCGTCACATTGGCCGCTCTGCTCTCGGAAACGGTTGTACTTATCGTCTGCAAAGCTATGTCGCGTGTTGCCGTAGGCGGAAACAGGAAAAGCACCATAGTAGAACACAGATGAAGCTTCTAAGTTGATGTAATAGCCAGTAAGAAGTAGTCCAATTCAAGTTTTAGGTATCGATTATTTACTTTTTAATTGGCTTTGGTGCCTTGGACATGAGCTAGGACCTTAAGATTCTGCATGAAAGGAGGACTAGCAGCCGAGTTGCACGGGAGAATGTGAAAAGTGTTCATATGTAGTAAAAACCTGAGAAATCCGTCCGTTTTCGTCATTTGTTATCGAATCGACTTAAAGCCAGATCGTTACATTGGCCGCTCTTCTCTCTGAAACGGTTGAACTTATCGTCTGCAAAGCTATGTCGCCTGCTGCGGTATGTGGAGACACTAAAAGCACCATAGTAGAACACAGATGAAGCTTCTAAGTTGATGTAATAGCCAGGAAGAAGTAGTACAATTCAAGTTTTAAGTATCAATTATTGACTTTTTAGCTGGCTTTGGTGCCTTGGACATGAGCTAGGACCTTAACATTCTGCATGAAAGGATTACTACCAGCCGAGTTGCACGGGACAATGTGAAAAGTGTTCATATGTAGTAAAAACCTTAGAAATCCGTCCGTTTTCGTCATTTGTTATCGAATCGACTTAAAGCCAGATCGTCACATTGGCCGCTCTTCTCTCTGAAACGGTTGAACTTATCGTCTGCAAAGCTATGTCGCCTGCTGCGGTATGTGGAGACACTAAAAGCACCATAGTAGAACACAGATGAAGCTTCTAAGTTGATGTAATAGCCAGTAAGAAGTAGTACAATTCAAGTTTTAGGTATCGATTATTGACTTTTTAGCTGGCTTTGGTGCCTTGGACATGAGCTAGGACCTTAAGATTCTGCATGAAAGGAGGACTAGCAGCCGAGTTGCACGGGAGAATGTGAAAAGTGTTCATATGTAGTAAAAACCTGAGAAATCCGTCCGTTTTCGTCATTTGTTATCGAATCCACTTAAAGCCAGATCGTCACATTGGCCGCTCTTCTCTCTGAAACGGTTGTACTTATCGTCTACAAAGCAATGTCGCGTGCTGCGGTATGCGGAGACACTAAAAGCACTATAGTAGAACACAGATGAAGCTTCTAAGTTGATGTAATAGCCAGTAAGAAGTAGTACAATTCAAGTTTTAGGTATCGATTATTGACTTTTTAAATAGCTTTGATGCCTTGGACATGAGCTACGACCTAAAGATTCTGCATGAAAGGAGGACTAGCAGCCGAGTAGCACGGGAGAATGTGAAAAGTGTTCATATGTAGTAAAAACCTGAGAAATTCGTCCGTTTTCGTCATTTGTTATCGAATCGACTTAAAGCCAGATCGTCACATTGGCCGCTCTTCTCTCTGAAACAATTGAACTTATCGTCTGCAAAGCTATGTTGCATGCTGCGGTATGCTGAGATACTACAAGCAGCATAGTAGAAGACAGATGAGGCTTCTAAGTTGATGTAATAGCCAGTAAGAAGTAGTACAATTCAAGTTTTAGGTATCGATTATTGACTTTTTAGCTGGGTTTTTGTGCCTTGGACATGAGCTAGGACCTTAAGATTCAGCATGAAAGGAGGACTAGCAGCCGAGTTGCACGGGAGAATGTGAAAAGTGTTCATATGTAATAAAAACCTGAGAAATCCGTCCGTTTTCGTCATTTGTTATCGAATCGACTTAAAGCCAGATCGTCACATTGGTCGCTCTTCTCTCTGAAACGGTTGTACTTATCGTCTGCAAAGCTATGTCGGATGCTGCGGTATGCTGAGACACTACAAGCAGCATAGTAGAACACAGATGAAGCTTCTAAGTTGATGTAATAGCCAGTAAGAAGTAGTACAATTCAAGTTTTAGGTATCGATTATTGAGTTTTTAGCTAGCTTTGGTGCCTTGGACATGAGCTAGGGCCTTAAGATTCAGCATGAAAGGAGGACTAGCAGCCGAATAGCACGGGAGAATGTGAAAAGTGTTCATATGTAGTAAAAACCTGAGAAATTCGTCTGTTTTCGTCATTTGTTATCGAATCGACTTAAAGCCAGATCGTCACATTGGCCGCTCTGCTCTCGGAAACGGTTGTACTTATCGTCTGCAAAGCTATGTCGCGTGTTGCCGTAGGCGGAAACAGGAAAAGCACCATAGTAGAACACAGATGAGGCTTCTAAGTTGATGTAATAGCCAGTAAGAAGTAGTCCAATTCAAGTTTTAGGTATCGATTATTGACTTTTTAGCTGGCTTTGGTGCCTTGGACATGAGCTAGGACCTTAAGATTCTGCATGAAAGGAGGACTAGCAGCCGAGTTGCAGGGGAAAATGTGAAAAGTGTTCATATGTAGTAAAAACCTGAGAAATCCGTCCGTTTTCGTCATTTGTTATCGAATCGACTTAAAGCCAGATCGTCACATTGGCCGCTCTGCTCTCGGAAACGGTTGTACTTATCGTCTGCAAAGCAATGTCGCGTGTTGCCGTAGGCGGAAACAGGAAAAGCACCATAGAAGAACACAGATGAAACTTCTAAGTTGATGTAATAGCCAGTAAGAAGTAGTCCAATTCAAGTTTTAGGTATCGATTATTTACTTTTTAGCTGGCTTTGGTGCCTTGGACATGAGCTAGGACCTTAAGATTCTGCATGAAAGGAGGACTAGCAGCCGAGTTGCACGGGAGAATGTGAAAAGTGTTCATATGTAGTAAAAACCTGAGAAATCCGTCCGTTTTCGTCATTTGTTATCGAATCGACTTAAAGCCAGATCGTCACATTGGCCGCTCTTCTCTCTGAAACACATGTACTTATCGTCTGCAAAGCTATGTCGCGTGCTGCGGTATGCGGACACACTAAAAGCACCATAGTAGAACACAGATGAAGCTTCTAAGTTGATGTAATAGCCAGTAAGAAGTAGTACCATTACAGTTTTAGGTATCGGTTAATGACATTTACCCTTCTTTGGTGCCTTGGACACGAGCTAGGAAATTAAGATTTTGCATGAAGGAGGACTATCAGCCGAGTTGCACGGGAGAATGGTTAAAGTGTTCATATGTAGTAAAAACCTGAGAAATCCGTCCGTTTTCGTCATTTGTTATCGAATCCACTTAAAGCCAGATCGTCACATTGGCTGCTCTTCTCTCTGAAACGGTTGTACTTATCGTCTACAAAGCAATGTCGCGTGCTGCGGTATGCGGAGACACTAAAAGCACTATAGTAGAACACAGATGAAGCTTCTAAGTTGATGTAATAGCCAGTAAGAAGTAGTACAATTCAAGTTTTAGGTATCGATTATTGAATTTTTAAATAGCTTTGATGCCTTGGACATGAGCTAGGACCTAAAGATCCTGCATGAAAGGAGGACTAGCAGCCGAGTAGCAGGGGAGAATGTGAAAAGTGTTCATATGTAGTAAAAACCTGAGAAATTCGTCCGTTTTCGTCACTTGTTATCGAATCGACTTAAAGCCAGATCGTCACATTGGCCGCTCTTCTCTCTGAAACGCTTGTACTTATCGTCTGCAAAGCTATGTTGCATGCTGCGGTATGCTGAGATACTACAAGCAGCATAGTAGAACACAGATGAGGCTTCTAAGTTGATGTAATAGCCAGTAAGAAGTAGTACAATTCAAGTTTTAGGTATCGATTATTGACTTTTTAGCTAGCTTTGGTGCCTTGGACATGAGCTAGGACCTTAAGATTCTGCATGAAAGGAGGACTAGCAGCCGAGTAGCACGGGAGAATGTGAAAAGTGTTCATATGTAGTAAAAACCTGAGAAATTCGTCCGTTTTCGTCATTTGTTATCGAATCGACTTAAAGCCAGATCGTCACATTGGCCGCTCTGCTCTCGGAAACGGTTGTACTTATCGCCTACTAAGCTATGTCGCGTGCTGCGGTATGCGGAGACACTAAAAGCACCATAGTAGAACACAGATGAAGCTTCTAAGTTAATGTAATAGCCAGTAAGAAGTAGTACAATTAAAGTTTTAGGTATTGATTTTTGACTTTTTAGCTGGCTTTGGTGCCTTGGACATGAGCTAGGACCTTATGATTCTGCATGAAAGGAGGACTAGCAGCCGAGTTGCACGGGAGAATGTGAAAAGTCTTCATATGTAGTAAAAACCTGAGAAATCCGTCCGTTTTCGTCATTTGTTATCGAATCGACATAAAGCCAGATCATCACATTGGCCGCTCTGCTCTCGGAAACGGTTGTACTTATCGTCTACTAAGCTATGTCGCGTGCTGCGGTATGCGGAGACACTAAAAGCACCATAGTAGAACACAGATGAAGCTTCTAAGTTAATGTAATAGCCAGTAAGAAGTAGTACAATTAAAGTTTTAGGTATTGATTATTGACTTTTTAGCTGGCTTTGGTGCCTTGGACATGAGCTAGGACCTTATGATTCTGCATGAAAGGAGGACTAGCAGCCGAGTTGCACGGGAGAATGTGAAAAGTCTTCATATGTAGTAAAAACCTGAGAAATCCGTCCGTTTTCGTCATTTGTTATCGAATCGACTTAAAGCCAGATCGTCACATTGGCCGCTCTTCTCTCTGAAACGGTTGTACTTATCGTCTACAGAGCTATGTCGCGTGCTGCAATATGCGGAGACACTAAAAGCACCATAGTAGAACACAGATGATGCTTCTAAGTTGATGTAATAGCCAGTAAGAAGTAGTCCAATTCAAGATTTAGGTATCGATTATTGACTTTTTATCTGGCTTTGGTGCCTTGAACATGAGCTAGGATTTTAAGATTCTGCATAAAAGGAGGACTAGCAGCCCAGTTGCACGGGAGAATGTGAAAAGTGTTCATATGTATTAAAAACCTGAGAAATCCGTCCGTTTTCGTCATTTGTTATCGAATCGACTTAAAGCCAGATCGTCACATTGGCCGCTCTTCTCTCTGAAACAGTTTGTACTTATCGCCTGCAAAACTATGTCGCGTGCTGCGGTATGCGGAGACACTAAAATCACCCTAGTAGAACACAGATGAAGCTTCTAAGTTGATGTAATAGCCAGTAAGAAGTAGTAGAATTCAAGTTTTAGGTATCGATTATTGACTTTTTAGCTGGCTTTGGTGCCTTGGACATGAGCTAGGACCTTAAGATTCTGCATGAAAGGAGGACTAGCAGCCGAGTTGCAAGGGAGAATGTGAAAAGTGTTCATATGTAGTAAAAACCTGAGAAATCCGTCCGTTTTCGTCATTTGTTATCGAATCGACTTAAAGCCAGATCGTCAAGTTGGCCGCTCTGCTCTCGGAAACGGTTGTACTTATCGTCTGCAAAGCTATGTCGCTTACTGCGGTATGTGGAGACACTAAAATCACCATAGTAGAACTCAGATGAAGCTTCTAAGTTGATGTAATAGCCAGTAAGAAGTAGTACAATTCAAGTTTTAGCTATCGATTATTGAATTTTTAGCTGGCTTTGTTGCCTTGGACACGAGCTAGGACCTTAAGATTCTGCATGAAAGGAGGACTAGCAGCCGAGTTGCACGGGAGAATGTGAAAAGTGTTCATATGTAGTAAAAACCTTAGAAATCCGTCCATTTTCGTCATTTGTTATCGAATCGACTTAAAGCCAGATCGTCACATTGGCCGCTCTTCTCTCCGAAACGCTTGTACTTATCGTCTGCAAAGCTATGTCGCGTGCTGCGGTATCCGGAGACACTGCACTCACCATAGTAGAACACAGTTCAAGCTTCTAAGTTGATGTAATAGCCAGAAAGAAGTAGTACAATTCAAGTTTTAAGTATCGATTATTGACTTTTTAGCTGGCTTTGGTGCCTTGGACATGAGCTAGGACCTTAAGATTGTGCATGAAAGGAGGTCTAGCAGCCGAGTTGCAGGGGAGAATGTGAAAAGTGTTCATATGTAGTAAAAACCTGAGATATCCGTCCGTTTTCGTCATTTGTTATCGAATCGACTTAATGCCAGATCGTCACATTGGCCGCTCTTCTCTCTGAAACGGTTGTACTTATCGTCTGCAAAGCTATGTCGCGTGCTACGGTATGTGGAGACACTAAAATCACCATAGTAGAACACAGATGAAGCTTCTAAGTTGATGTAATAGCCAGTAAGAAGTAGTACAATTCAAGTTTTAGGTATCGATTATTGACTTTTTAGCTGGCTTTGTTGCCTTGGACATGAGCTAGGACCTTAAATTTCTGCATTAAAGGAGGACTAGTAGCCGCGTTGCACGGGAGAATGTGAAAAGTGTTCATATGTAGTAAAAACCTTAGAAATCCTTCCGTTTTCGTCATTTGTTATCGAATCGAGTTAAAGCCAGATCGTCACATTGGCCGCTCTTCTCTCCGAAACGCTTGTACTTATCGTCTGCAAAGCTATGTCGCGTGCTGCGGTATCCGGAGACACTGCACTCACCATAATAGAACACAGTTCAAGCATCTAAGTTGATGTAATAGCCAGTAAGAAGTAGTACAATTCAAGTTTTAGGTATCGATTTTTGACTTTTTAGCTGGCTTTGGTGCCTTGGACATGAGCTAGGACCTTAAGATTCTGCATGAAAAGAGGACTAGCAGCCGAGTTGCAGGGGAGAATGTGAAAAGTGTTCATATGTAGTAAAAACCTGAGAAATCCGTCCGTTTTCGTCATTTTTTATCGAATCTACTTAAAGCCAGATCGTCACATTGGCCGCTCTTCTCTCTGAAACGGTTGTACTTATCGTCTGCAAAGCTATGTCTCGTGTTGCCGTAGGCGGAAACAGGAAAAGCACCATAGTAGAACACAGATGAAGCTTCTAAGTTGATGTAATAGCCAGTAAGAAGTAGTACAATTCATGTTTTAGGTATCGATTATTGACTTTTTAGCTGGCTTTGGTGACTTGGACATGAGCTAGGACCTTAAGATTCTGCATGAAAGGAGGACTAGCAGCCGAGTTGCACGGGAGAATGTGAAAAGTGTTCATATGTAGTAAAAACCTGAGAAATCCGTCCATTTTCGTCATTTGTTATCGAATCGACTTAAAGGCAGATCGTCACATTGGCCGCTCTTATCTCCGAAACGCTTGTACTTATCGTCTGCAAAGCTATGTCGCGTGCTGCGGTATGCGGAGACACTGCACTCACCATATTAGAACACAGTTCAAGCTTCTAAGTTGATGTAATAGCCAGTAAGAAGTAGTACAATTCAAGTTTTAGGTATCGATTATTGACTTTTTAGCTGGCTTTGGTGCCTTGGACATGAGCTAGGACCTTAAGATTCTGCATGAAAGGAGGACTAGCAGCCGAGTTGCAGGGAAGAATGGGAAAAATGTTCATATGTAGTAAAAACCAGAGAAATCCGTCCATCTTCGTCATTTGTTATCGAATCGACTTAAAGCCAGATCGTCACATTGGCTGTTCTGCTCTCGGAAACGGTTGTACTTATCGTCTGCAAAGCTATGTCTCGTGTTGCCGTAGGCGGAAACAGGAAAAGCACCATAGTAGAACACAGATGAAGCTTCTAAGTTGATGTAATAGCCAGTAAGAAGTAGTACAATTCATGTTTTAGGTATCGATTATTGACTTTTTAGCTGGCTTTGGTGACTTGGACATGAGCTAGGACCTTAAGATTCTGCATGAAAGGAGGACTAGCAGCCGAGTTGCACGGGAGAATGTGAAAAGTGTTCATATGTAGTAAAAACCTGAGAAATCCGTCCATTTTCGTCATTTGTTATCGAATCGACTTAAAGGCAGATCGTCACATTGGCCGCTCTTCTCTCCGAAACGCTTGTACTTATCGTCTGCAAAGCTATGTCGCGTGCTGCGGTATGCGGAGACACTGCACTCACCATATTAGAACACAGTTCAAGCTTCTAAGTTGATGTAATAGCCAGTAAGAAGTAGTCCAATTCAAGTGTTAGGTATCGATTATTGACTTTTTAGCTTTCGTTGGTGCCTTGGTCATGAGCTAGGACCTTAACATTCTGCATGAAAGGAGGACTAGCTGCCGCGTTGCACGGGAGAATGGGAAAAGTGTTCATATGTAGTAAAAACCTTAGAAATCCGTCCATTTTCGTCATTTGTTATCGAATCGACTTAAAGCCAGATCGTCACATTGGCCGCCCTTCTCTCTGAAACGGTTGTACTTATCGTCTGCAATGCTATGTCGCGTGCTGCGGTAAGCGGAGACACTAAAATCACCATAGGAGAACACAGATGAAGCATCTAAGTTGATGTAATAGCCAGTAAGAAGTAATCCAATTCAAGTTTTAGGTATCGATTATTGACTTTTTAGCTGGCTTTGGTGCCTTGGACATGAGCTAGGACCTTAAGATTCTGCATGAAAGGAGGACTAGCAGCCGAGTTGCACGGGAGAATGTGAAAAGTGTTCATATGTAGTAAAATCCTGAGAAATCAGTCCGTTTTCGTCATTTGTTATCGAATCGACTTAAAGCCAGATCGTCACATTGGCCGCTCTTCTCTCTGAAACGGTTGTACTAATCGTCTGCAAAGCTATGTCGCGTGCTGCGGTATGTGGAGACACTAAAAGCACCATAGTAGAACACAGATGAAGCTTCTAAGTTGATGTAATTGCCAGTAAGAAGTAGTACAATTCAAGTTTTAGGTATCGATTATTGACTTCTTAGCTGGCTTTGGTGCCTTGGACATGAGCTAAGACCTTAAATTTCTGCATGAAAGGACTAGCAGCCGCGTTGCGCGGGAGAATGTGAAAAGTGTTCATATGTAGTAAAAACCTTAGAAATCCTTCCGTTTTCGTCATTTGTTATCGAATCGACTTAAAGCCAGATCGTCACATTGGCCGCTCTTCTCTCTGAAACGCTTGTACTTATCGTCTGCAAAGCTATGTCGCGTGCTGCGGTATGCGGAGACACTAAAATCACCATAGTAGAACACAGATGAAGCTTTTAAGTTGATGTAATAGCCAGTAAGAAGTAGTACAATTCATGTTTTAGGTATCGATTATTGACTTTTTAGCTGGCTTTGGTGCCTTGGACATGAGCTAGGACCTTAAGATTCTGCATGAAAGGAGGACTAGCATCCGAGTTGCACGGGAGAATGTGAAAAGTGTTCATATGTAGTAAAATCCTGAGAAATCAGTCCGTTTTCGTCATTTGTTATCGAATCGAGTTAAGCCAGATCGTCACATTGGCCGCTCTTCCTTCTGAAACTCTTGTACTTATCGTCTGCAAAGCTATGTCGCGTGCTGCGGTATGTGGAGACACTAAAAGCATCATAGTAGAACACAGATGAAGCTTCTAAGTGGATGTAATAGCCAGTAAGAAGTAGTACAATTCAAGTTTTAGGTATCGATTATTGACTTTTTAGCTGGCTTTGGTGCCTTGGACATGAGCTAGGACCTTAACATTCTGCATGAAAGGAGGACTAGCAGCCGAGTTGCACGGGAGAATGTTAAAAGTGTTCATATGTAGTAAAAACCTTAGAAATCCGTCCATTTTCGTCATTTGTTATCGAATCGACTTAAAGCCAGATCGTCACATTGGCCGCTCTTCTCTCCGAAACGCTTGTACTTATCGTCTGCAAAGCTATGTCGCGTGCTGCGGTATGCGGAGACACTGCACTCACCATAGTAGAACACAGTTCAAGCTTCTAAGTTGATGTAATAGCCAGTAAGAAGTAATCCAATTCAAGTTTTAGGTATCGATTATTGACTTTTTAGCTGGCTTTGGTGCCTTGGACATGAGCTAGGACCTTAACATTCTGCATGAAAGGAGGACTAGCAGCCGAGTTGCACGGGAGAATGTTAAAAGTGTTCATATGTAGTAAAAACCTTAGAAATCCGTCCGTTTTCGTCATTTGTTATCGAATCGACTTAAAGCCAGATCGTCACATTGCCGCTCTTCTCTCTGAAACGCTTGTACTTATCGTCTGCAGAGCTATGTCGCGTACTGCGGTATGTGGAGACACTAAAAGCACCATAGTAGAACACAGATGAAGCTTCTAAGTTGATGTAATAGCCAGTAAGAAGTAGTACAATTAAAGTTTTAGGTATCGATTATTGACATTTTAGCTGGCTTTGTTGCCTTGGACATGAGCTAGGACCTTAAGATTCTGCATGAAAGGAGGACTAGCAGCCGAGTTGCAGGGGAGAATGTGAAAAGTTTTCATATGTAGTAAAAACCTGAGAAATCCGTCCGTTTTCGTCATTTGTTATCGAATCGACTTAAAGATAGATTGTCACATTGGCCGCTCTGCTCTCGGAAACGGTTGTACTTATCGTCTGCAAAGCTATGTCGCGTGTTGCCGTAGGCGGAAACAGGAAAAGCACCATAGTAGAACACAGATGAAGCTTCTAAGTTGATGTAATAGCCAGTAAGAAGTAGTCCAATTTAAGTTTTAGATATCGATTATTGTCTTTTTAGCTGGCTTTGGTGCCTTGGACATGGGCTAGGACCTTAAGATTCTGCATGAAAGGAGGACTAGCAGCCGAGTTGCAGGGGAGAATGTGAAAAGTGTTCATATTTAGTAAAAACCTGAGAAATCCGTCCGTTTTCGTCATTTGTTATCGAATCGACGTAAAGCCAGATCGTCACATTGGCCGCCCTTCTCACTGAAACGGTTGTACTTATCGCCTGCAAAGCTATGTCGCGTGCTGCGGTATGCGGAGACACTAAAATCACCATAGTAGAACATAGATCAAGCTTCTAAGTTGATGTAATAGCCAGTAAGAAGTAGTACAATTCTAGTTTTAGGTATCGATTATTGACTTTTTAGCTGGCTTTGGTGCCTTGGACATGAGCTAGGACCTTAAGATTCAGCATGAAAGGAGGACTAGCAGCCGAGTTGCACGGGAGAATGTGAAAAGTGTTCATATGCAGTAAAAACCTGAGACATCCGTCCGTTTTCGTCATTTGTTATCGAATCGACGTAAAGCCAGATAGTCACATTATCCGCTGTTCTTTCTGAAACGCTTGTACCTATCGTCTGCAAAGCTGTGTCGCGTGCTGCGGTATTCGGAGACACTAAAATCACCATAGTAGAACACAGATCAAGCTTCTAAGTTGATGTAATAGCAAGTAAGAAGTAGTACAATTCAAGTTTTAGGTATCGATTATTGACTTTTTAGCTGGCTTTGGTGCCTTGGACATGAGCTAGGACCTTAAGATTCTGCATGAAAGGAGGACTAGCAGCCGAGTTGCAGGGAAGAATGGGAAAAATGTTCATATGTAGTAAAAACCAGAGAAATCCGTCCATCTTCGTCATTTGTTATCGAATCGACTTAAAGCCAGATCGTCACATTGGCTGTTCTGCTCTCGGAAACGGTTGTACTTATCGTCTGCAAAGCTATGTCTCGTGTTGCCGTAGGCGGAAACAGGAAAAGCACCATAGTAGAACACAGATGAAGCTTCTAAGTTGATGTAATAGCCAGTAAGAAGTAGTACAATTCATGTTTTAGGTATCGATTATTGACTTTTTAGCTGGCTTTGGTGACTTGGACATGAGCTAGGACCTTAAGATTCTGCATGAAAGGAGGACTAGCAGCCGAGTTGCACGGGAGAATGTGAAAAGTGTTCATATGTAGTAAAAACCTGAGAAATCCGTCCATTTTCGTCATTTGTTATCGAATCGACTTAAAGGCAGATCGTCACATTGGCCGCTCTTCTCTCCGAAACGCTTGTACTTATCGTCTGCAAAGCTATGTCGCGTGCTGCGGTATGTGGAGACACTCAAAGCACCATAGTAGAACACAGATGAAGCTTCTAAGTTGATGTAATTGCCAGTAAGAAGTAGTACAATTCAAGTTTTAGGTATCGATTATTGACTTCTTAGCTGGCTTTGGTGCCTTGGACATGAGCTAAGACCTTAAATTTCTGCATGAAAGGAGGACTAGCAGCCGCGTTGCGCGGGAGAATGTGAAAAGTGTTCATATGTAGTAAAAACCTTAGAAATCCTTCCGTTTTCGTCATTTGTTATCGAATCGACTTAAAGCCAGATCGTCACATTGGCCGCTCTTCTCTCTGAAACGCTTGTACTTATCGTCTGCAAAGCTATGTCGCGTGCTGCGGTATGCGGAGACACTAAAATCACCATAGTAGAACACAGATGAAGCTTTTAAGTTGATGTAATAGCCAGTAAGAAGTAGTACAATTCATGTTTTAGGTATCGATTATTGACTTTTTAGCTGGCTTTGGTGCCTTGGACATGAGCTAGGACCTTAAGATTCTGCATGAAAGGAGGACTAGCATCCGAGTTGCACGGGAGAATGTGAAAAGTGTTCATATGTAGTAAAATCCTGAGAAATCAGTCCGTTTTCGTCATTTGTTATCGAATCGAGTTAAGCCAGATCGTCACATTGGCCGCTCTTCCTTCTGAAACTCTTGTACTTATCGTCTGCAAAGCTATGTCGCGTGCTGCGGTATGTGGAGACACTAAAAGCATCATAGTAGAACACAGATGAAGCTTCTAAGTGGATGTAATAGCCAGTAAGAAGTAGTACAATTCAAGTTTTAGGTATCGATTATTGACTTTTTAGCTGGCTTTGGTGCCTTGGACATGAGCTAGGACCTTAAGATTCTGCATGAAAGGAGGACTAGCAGCCGAGTTGCACGGGAGAATGTTAAAAGTGTTCATATGTAGTAAAAACCTTAGAAATCCGTCCATTTTCGTCATTTGTTATCGAATCGACTTAAAGCCAGATCGTCACATTGGCCGCTCTTCTCTCCGAAACGCTTGTACTTATCGTCTGCAAAGCTATGTCGCGTGCTGCGGTATGCGGAGACACTGCACTCACCATAGTAGAACACAGTTCAAGCTTCTAAGTTGATGTAATAGCCAGTAAGAAGTAATCCAATTCAAGTTTTAGGTATCGATTATTGACTTTTTAGCTGGCTTTGGTGCCTTGGACAAGAGCTAGGACCTTAACATTCTGCATGAAAGGAGGACTAGCAGCCGAGTTGCACGGGAGAATGTTAAAAGTGTTCATATGTAGTAAAAACCTTAGAAATCCGTCCGTTTTCGTCATTTGTTATCGAATCGACTTAAAGCCAGATCGTCACATTGCCGCTCTTCTCTCTGAAACGCTTGTACTTATCGTCTGCAGAGCTATGTCGCGTACTGCGGTATGTGGAGACACTAAAAGCACCATAGTAGAACACAGATGAAGCTTCTAAGTTGATGTAATAGCCAGTAAGAAGTAGTACAATTAAAGTTTTAGGTATCGATTATTGACATTTTAGCTGGCTTTGTTGCCTTGGACATGAGCTAGGACCTTAAGATTCTGCATGAAAGGAGGACTAGCAGCCGAGTTGCAGGGGAGAATGTGAAAAGTTTTCATATGTAGTAAAAACCTGAGAAATCCGTCCGTTTTCGTCATTTGTTATCGAATCGACGTAAAGCCAGATCGTCACATTGGCCGCCCTTCTCACTGAAACGGTTGTACTTATCGCCTGCAAAGCTATGTCGCGTGCTGCGGTATGCGGAGACACTAAAATCACCATAGTAGAACATAGATCAAGCTTCTAAGTTGATGTAATAGCCAGTAAGAAGTAGTACAATTCTAGTTTTAGGTATCGATTATTGACTTTTTAGCTGGCTTTGGTGCCTTGGACATGAGCTAGGACCTTAAGATTCAGCATGAAAGGAGGACTAGCAGCCGAGTTGCACGGGAGAATGTGAAAAGTGTTCATATGCAGTAAAAACCTGAGACATCCGTCCGTTTTCGTCATTTGTTATCGAATCGACGTAAAGCCAGATAGTCACATTATCCGCTGTTCTTTCTGAAACGCTTGTACCTATCGTCTGCAAAGCTGTGTCGCGTGCTGCGGTATTCGGAGACACTAAAATCACCATAGTAGAACACAGATCAAGCTTCTAAGTTGATGTAATAGCAAGTAAGAAGTAGTACAATTCAAGTTTTAGGTATCGATTATTGACTTTTTAGCTGGCTTTGGTGCCTTGGACATGAGCTAGGACCTTAAGATTCTGCATGAAAGGAGGACTAGCAGCCGAGTTGCAGGGAAGAATGGGAAAAATGTTCATATGTAGTAAAAACCAGAGAAATCCGTCCATCTTCGTCATTTGTTATCGAATCGACTTAAAGCCAGATCGTCACATTGGCTGTTCTGCTCTCGGAAACGGTTGTACTTATCGTCTGCAAAGCTATGTCTCGTGTTGCCGTAGGCGGAAACAGGAAAAGCACCATAGTAGAACACAGATGAAGCTTCTAAGTTGATGTAATAGCCAGTAAGAAGTAGTACAATTCATGTTTTAGGTATCGATTATTGACTTTTTAGCTGGCTTTGGTGACTTGGACATGAGCTAGGACCTTAAGATTCTGCATGAAAGGAGGACTAGCAGCCGAGTTGCACGGGAGAATGTGAAAAGTGTTCATATGTAGTAAAAACCTGAGAAATCCGTCCATTTTCGTCATTTGTTATCGAATCGACTTAAAGGCAGATCGTCACATTGGCCGCTCTTCTCTCCGAAACGCTTGTACTTATCGTCTGCAAAGCTATGTCGCGTGCTGCGGTATGTGGAGACACTCAAAGCACCATAGTAGAACACAGATGAAGCTTCTAAGTTGATGTAATTGCCAGTAAGAAGTAGTACAATTCAAGTTTTAGGTATCGATTATTGACTTCTTAGCTGGCTTTGGTGCCTTGGACATGAGCTAAGACCTTAAATTTCTGCATGAAAGGAGGACT
The DNA here is from genome assembly GCF_023897955.1 of Schistocerca gregaria. NCBI lineage: Eukaryota > Metazoa > Arthropoda > Insecta > Orthoptera > Acrididae > Schistocerca > Schistocerca gregaria. Next base: position 582,007,402 of record NC_064925.1, read on the forward strand.
AGCAGCCGCGTTGCGCGGGAGAATGTGAAAAGTGTTCATATGTAGTAAAAACCTTAGAAATCCTTCCGTTTTCGTCATTTGTTATCGAATCGACTTAAAGCCAGATCGTCACATTGGCCGCTCTTCTCTCTGAAACGCTTGTACTTATCGTCTGCAAAGCTATGTCGCGTGCTGCGGTATGCGGAGACACTAAAATCACCATAGTAGAACACAGATGAAGCTTTTAAGTTGATGTAATAGCCAGTAAGAAGTAGTACAATTCATGTTTTAGGTATCGATTATTGACTTTTTAGCTGGCTTTGGTGCCTTGGACATGAGCTAGGACCTTAAGATTCTGCATGAAAGGAGGACTAGCATCCGAGTTGCACGGGAGAATGTGAAAAGTGTTCATATGTAGTAAAATCCTGAGAAATCAGTCCGTTTTCGTCATTTGTTATCGAATCGAGTTAAGCCAGATCGTCACATTGGCCGCTCTTCCTTCTGAAACTCTTGTACTTATCGTCTGCAAAGCTATGTCGCGTGCTGCGGTATGTGGAGACACTAAAAGCATCATAGTAGAACACAGATGAAGCTTCTAAGTGGATGTAATAGCCAGTAAGAAGTAGTACAATTCAAGTTTTAGGTATCGATTATTGACTTTTTAGCTGGCTTTGGTGCCTTGGACATGAGCTAGGACCTTAACATTCTGCATGAAAGGAGGACTAGCAGCCGAGTTGCACGGGAGAATGTTAAAAGTGTTCATATGTAGTAAAAACCTTAGAAATCCGTCCATTTTCGTCATTTGTTATCGAATCGACTTAAAGCCAGATCGTCACATTGGCCGCTCTTCTCTCCGAAACGCTTGTACTTATCGTCTGCAAAGCTATGTCGCGTGCTGCGGTATGCGGAGACACTGCACTCACCATAGTAGAACACAGTTCAAGCTTCTAAGTTGATGTAATAGCCAGTAAGAAGTAATCCAATTCAAGTTTTAGGTATCGATTATTGACTTTTTAGCTGGCTTTGGTGCCTTGGACAAGAGCTAGGACCTTAACATTCTGCATGAAAGGAGGACTAGCAGCCGAGTTGCACGGGAGAATGTTAAAAGTGTTCATATGTAGTAAAAACCTTAGAAATCCGTCCGTTTTCGTCATTTGTTATCGAATCGACTTAAAGCCAGATCGTCACATTGCCGCTCTTCTCTCTGAAACGCTTGTACTTATCGTCTGCAGAGCTATGTCGCGTACTGCGGTATGTGGAGACACTAAAAGCACCATAGTAGAACACAGATGAAGCTTCTAAGTTGATGTAATAGCCAGTAAGAAGTAGTACAATTAAAGTTTTAGGTATCGATTATTGACATTTTAGCTGGCTTTGTTGCCTTGGACATGAGCTAGGACCTTAAGATTCTGCATGAAAGGAGGACTAGCAGCCGAGTTGCAGGGGAGAATGTGAAAAGTTTTCATATGTAGTAAAAACCTGAGAAATCCGTCCGTTTTCGTCATTTGTTATCGAATCGACTTAAAGATAGATTGTCACATTGGCCGCTCTGCTCTCGGAAACGGTTGTACTTATCGTCTGCAAAGCTATGTCGCGTGTTGCCGTAGGCGGAAACAGGAAAAGCACCATAGTAGAACACAGATGAAGCTTCTAAGTTGATGTAATAGCCAGTAAGAAGTAGTCCAATTTAAGTTTTAGATATCGATTATTGTCTTTTTAGCTGGCTTTGGTGCCTTGGACATGGGCTAGGACCTTAAGATTCTGCATGAAAGGAGGACTAGCAGCCGAGTTGCAGGGGAGAATGTGAAAAGTGTTCATATTTAGTAAAAACCTGAGAAATCCGTCCGTTTTCGTCATTTGTTATCGAATCGACGTAAAGCCAGATCGTCACATTGGCCGCCCTTCTCACTGAAACGGTTGTACTTATCGCCTGCAAAGCTATGTCGCGTGCTGCGGTATGCGGAGACACTAAAATCACCATAGTAGAACATAGATCAAGCTTCTAAGTTGATGTAATAGCCAGTAAGAAGTAGTACAATTCTAGTTTTAGGTATCGATTATTGACTTTTTAGCTGGCTTTGGTGCCTTGGACATGAGCTAGGACCTTAAGATTCAGCATGAAAGGAGGACTAGCAGCCGAGTTGCACGGGAGAATGTGAAAAGTGTTCATATGCAGTAAAAACCTGAGACATCCGTCCGTTTTCGTCATTTGTTATCGAATCGACGTAAAGCCAGATAGTCACATTATCCGCTGTTCTTTCTGAAACGCTTGTACCTATCGTCTGCAAAGCTGTGTCGCGTGCTGCGGTATTCGGAGACACTAAAATCACCATAGTAGAACACAGATCAAGCTTCTAAGTTGATGTAATAGCAAGTAAGAAGTAGTACAATTCAAGTTTTAGGTATCGATTATTGACTTTTTAGCTGGCTTTGGTGCCTTGGACATGAGCTAGGACCTTAAGATTCTGCATGAAAGGAGGACTAGCAGCCGAGTTGCAGGGAAGAATGGGAAAAATGTTCATATGTAGTAAAAACCAGAGAAATCCGTCCATCTTCGTCATTTGTTATCGAATCGACTTAAAGCCAGATCGTCACATTGGCTGTTCTGCTCTCGGAAACGGTTGTACTTATCGTCTGCAAAGCTATGTCTCGTGTTGCCGTAGGCGGAAACAGGAAAAGCACCATAGTAGAACACAGATGAAGCTTCTAAGTTGATGTAATAGCCAGTAAGAAGTAGTACAATTCATGTTTTAGGTATCGATTATTGACTTTTTAGCTGGCTTTGGTGACTTGGACATGAGCTAGGACCTTAAGATTCTGCATGAAAGGAGGACTAGCAGCCGAGTTGCACGGGAGAATGTGAAAAGTGTTCATATGTAGTAAAAACCTGAGAAATCCGTCCATTTTCGTCATTTGTTATCGAATCGACTTAAAGGCAGATCGTCACATTGGCCGCTCTTCTCTCCGAAACGCTTGTACTTATCGTCTGCAAAGCTATGTCGCGTGCTGCGGTATGTGGAGACACTCAAAGCACCATAGTAGAACACAGATGAAGCTTCTAAGTTGATGTAATTGCCAGTAAGAAGTAGTACAATTCAAGTTTTAGGTATCGATTATTGACTTCTTAGCTGGCTTTGGTGCCTTGGACATGAGCTAAGACCTTAAATTTCTGCATGAAAGGAGGACTAGCAGCCGCGTTGCGCGGGAGAATGTGAAAAGTGTTCATATGTAGTAAAAACCTTAGAAATCCTTCCGTTTTCGTCATTTGTTATCGAATCGACTTAAAGCCAGATCGTCACATTGGCCGCTCTTCTCTCTGAAACGCTTGTACTTATCGTCTGCAAAGCTATGTCGCGTGCTGCGGTATGCGGAGACACTAAAATCACCATAGTAGAACACAGATGAAGCTTTTAAGTTGATGTAATAGCCAGTAAGAAGTAGTACAATTCATGTTTTAGGTATCGATTATTGACTTTTTAGCTGGCTTTGGTGCCTTGGACATGAGCTAGGACCTTAAGATTCTGCATGAAAGGAGGACTAGCATCCGAGTTGCACGGGAGAATGTGAAAAGTGTTCATATGTAGTAAAATCCTGAGAAATCAGTCCGTTTTCGTCATTTGTTATCGAATCGAGTTAAGCCAGATCGTCACATTGGCCGCTCTTCCTTCTGAAACTCTTGTACTTATCGTCTGCAAAGCTATGTCGCGTGCTGCGGTATGTGGAGACACTAAAAGCATCATAGTAGAACACAGATGAAGCTTCTAAGTGGATGTAATAGCCAGTAAGAAGTAGTACAATTCAAGTTTTAGGTATCGATTATTGACTTTTTAGCTGGCTTTGGTGCCTTGGACATGAGCTAGGACCTTAACATTCTGCATGAAAGGAGGACTAGCAGCCGAGTTGCACGGGAGAATGTTAAAAGTGTTCATATGTAGTAAAAACCTTAGGAATCCGTCCATTTTCGTCATTTGTTATCGAATCGACTTAAAGCCAGATCGTCACATTGGCCGCTCTTCTCTCCGAAACGCTTGTACTTATCGTCTGCAAAGCTATGTCGCGTGCTGCGGTATGCGGAGACACTGCACTCACCATAGTAGAACACAGTTCAAGCTTCTAAGTTGATGTAATAGCCAGTAAGAAGTAATCCAATTCAAGTTTTAGGTATCGATTATTGACTTTTTAGCTGGCTTTGGTGCCTTGGACAAGAGCTAGGACCTTAACATTCTGCATGAAAGGAGGACTAGCAGCCAAGTTGCACGGGAGAATGTTAAAAGTGTTCATATGTAGTAAAAACCTTAGAAATCCGTCCGTTTTCGTCATTTGTTATCGAATCGACTTAAAGCCAGATCGTCACATTGCCGCTCTTCTCTCTGAAACGCTTGTACTTATCGTCTGCAGAGCTATGTCGCGTACTGCGGTATGTGGAGACACTAAAAGCACCATAGTAGAACACAGATGAAGCTTCTAAGTTGATGTAATAGCCAGTAAGAAGTAGTACAATTAAAGTTTTAGGTATCGATTATTGACATTTTAGCTGGCTTTGTTGCCTTGGACATGAGCTAGGACCTTAAGATTCTGCATGAAAGGAGGACTAGCAGCCGAGTTGCAGGGGAGAATGTGAAAAGTTTTCATATGTAGTAAAAACCTGAGAAATCCGTCCGTTTTCGTCATTTGTTATCGAATCGACTTAAAGATAGATTGTCACATTGGCCGCTCTGCTCTCGGAAACGGTTGTACTTATCGTCTGCAAAGATATGTCGCGTGTTGCCGTAGGCGGAAACAGGAAAAGCACCATAGTAGAACACAGATGAAGCTTCTAAGTTGATGTAATAGCCAGTAAGAAGTAGTCCAATTTAAGTTTTAGATATCGATTATTGTCTTTTTAGCTGGCTTTGGTGCCTTGGACATGGGCTAGGACCTTAAGATTCTGCATGAAAGGAGGACTAGCAGCCGAGTTGCAGGGGAGAATGTGAAAAGTGTTCATATTTAGTAAAAACCTGAGAAATCCGTCCGTTTTCGTCATTTGTTATCGAATCGACGTAAAGCCAGATCGTCACATTGGCCGCCCTTCTCACTGAAACGGTTGTACTTATCGCCTGCAAAGCTATGTCGCGTGCTGCGGTATGCGGAGACACTAAAATCACCATAGTAGAACATAGATCAAGCTTCTAAGTTGATGTAATAGCCAGTAAGAAGTAGTACAATTCTAGTTTTAGGTATCGATTATTGACTTTTTAGCTGGCTTTGGTGCCTTGGACATGAGCTAGGACCTTAAGATTCAGCATGAAAGGAGGACTAGCAGCCGAGTTGCACGGGAGAATGTGAAAAGTGTTCATATGCAGTAAAAACCTGAGACATCCGTCCGTTTTCGTCATTTGTTATCGAATCGACGTAAAGCCAGATAGTCACATTATCCGCTCTTCTCTCTGAAACGCTTGTACCTATCGTCTGCAAAGCTGTGTCGCATGCTGCGGTATTCGGAGACACTAAAATCACCATAGTAGAACACAGATGAAGCTTCTAAGTTGATGTAATAGCCAGTAAGAAGTAGTACAATTCATGTTTTAGGTATCGATTATTGACTTTTTAGCTGGCTTTGGTGACTTGGACATGAGCTAGGACCTTAAGATTCTGCATGAAAGGAGGACTAGCAGCCGAGTTGCACGGGAGAATGTGAAAAGTGTTCATATGTAGTAAAAACCTGAGAAATCCGTCCATTTTCGTCATTTGTTATCGAATCGACTTAAAGGCAGATCGTCACATTGGCCGCTCTTCTCTCCGAAACGCTTGTACTTATCGTCTGCAAAGCTATGTCGCGTGCTGCGGTATGCGGAGACACTGCACTCACCATATTAGAACACAGTTCAAGCTTCTAAGTTGATGTAATAGCCAGTAAGAAGTAGTACAATTCAAGTTTTAGGTATCGATTATTGACTTTTTAGCTGGCTTTGGTGCCTTGGACATGAGCTAGGACCTTAAGATTCTGCATGAAAGGAGGACTAGCAGCCGAGTTGCAGGGAAGAATGGGAAAAATGTTCATATGTAGTAAAAACCAGAGAAATCCGTCCATCTTCGTCATTTGTTATCGAATCGACTTAAAGCCAGATCGTCACATTGGCTGTTCTGCTCTCGGAAACGGTTGTACTTATCGTCTGCAAAGCTATGTCGCGTGTTGCCGTAGGCGGAAACAGGAAAAGCACCGTAGTAGAACACAGCTGAAGCTTCTAAGTTGATGTAATAGCCAGTAAGAAGTAGTCCAATTCAAGTGTTAGGTATCGATTATTGACTTTTTAGCTTTCGTTGGTGCCTTGGTCATGAGCTAGGACCTTAACATTCTGCATGAAAGGAGGACTAGCTGCCGCGTTGCACGGGAGAATGGGAAAAGTGTTCATATGTAGTAAAAACCTTAGAAATCCGTCCATTTTCGTCATTTGTTATCGAATCGACTTAAAGCCAGATCGTCACATTGGCCGCCCTTCTCTCTGAAACGGTTGTACTTATCGTCTGCAATGCTATGTCGCGTGCTGCGGTAAGCGGAGACACTAAAATCACCATAGGAGAACACAGATGAAGCATCTAAGTTGATGTAATAGCCAGTAAGAAGTAATCCAATTCAAGTTTTAGGTATCGATTATTGACTTTTTAGCTGGCTTTGGTGCCTTGGACATGAGCTAGGACCTTAAGATTCTGCATGAAAGGAGGACTAGCAGCCGAGTTGCACGGGAGAATGTGAAAAGTGTTCATATGTAGTAAAATCCTGAGAAATCAGTCCGTTTTCGTCATTTGTTATCGAATCGACTTAAAGCCAGATCGTCACATTGGCCGCTCTTCTCTCTGAAACGGTTGTACTAATCGTCTGCAAAGCTATGTCGCGTGCTGCGGTATGTGGAGACACTCAAAGCACCATAGTAGAACACAGATGAAGCTTCTAAGTTGATGTAATTGCCAGTAAGAAGTAGTACAATTCAAGTTTTAGGTATCGATTATTGACTTCTTAGCTGGCTTTGGTGCCTTGGACATGAGCTAAGACCTTAAATTTCTGCATGAAAGGAGGACTAGCAGCCGCGTTGCGCGGGAGAATGTGAAAAGTGTTCATATGTAGTAAAAACCTTAGAAATCCTTCCGTTTTCGTCATTTGTTATCGAATCGACTTAAAGCCAGATCGTCACATTGGCCGCTCTTCTCTCTGAAACGCTTGTACTTATCGTCTGCAAAGCTATGTCGCGTGCTGCGGTATGCGGAGACACTAAAATCACCATAGTAGAACACAGATGAAGCTTTTAAGTTGATGTAATAGCCAGTAAGAAGTAGTACAATTCATGTTTTAGGTATCGATTATGGACTTTTTAGCTGGCTTTGGTGCCTTGGACATGAGCTAGGACCTTACGATTCTGCATGAAAGGAGGACTAGCATCCGAGTTGCACGGGAGAATGTGAAAAGTGTTCATATGTAGTAAAATCCTGAGAAATCAGTCCGTTTTCGTCATTTGTTATCGAATCGAGTTAAGCCAGATCGTCACATTGGCCGCTCTTCCTTCTGAAACTCTTGTACTTATCGTCTGCAAAGCTATGTCGCGTGCTGCGGTATGTGGAGACACTAAAAGCATCATAGTAGAACACAGATGAAGCTTCTAAGTGGATGTAATAGCCAGTAAGAAGTAGTACAATTCAAGTTTTAGGTATCGATTATTGACTTTTTAGCTGGCTTTGGTGCCTTGGACATGAGCTAGGACCTTAACATTCTGCATGAAAGGAGGACTAGCAGCCGAGTTGCACGGGAGAATGTTAAAAGTGTTCATATGTAGTAAAAACCTTAGAAATCCGTCCATTTTCGTCATTTGTTATCGAATCGACTTAAAGCCAGATCGTCACATTGGCCGCTCTTCTCTCCGAAACGCTTGTACTTATCGTCTGCAAAGCTATGTCGCGTGCTGCGGTATGCGGAGACACTGCACTCACCATAGTAGAACACAGTTCAAGCTTCTAAGTTGATGTAATAGCCAGTAAGAAGTAATCCAATTCAAGTTTTAGGTATCGATTATTGACTTTTTAGCTGGCTTTGGTGCCTTGGACATGAGCTAGGACCTTAACATTCTGCATGAAAGGAGGACTAGCAGCCGAGTTGCACGGGAGAATGTTAAAAGTGTTCATATGTAGTAAAAACCTTAGAAATCCGTCCGTTTTCGTCATTTGTTATCGAATCGACTTAAAGCCAGATCGTCACATTGCCGCTCTTCTCTCTGAAACGCTTGTACTTATCGTCTGCAGAGCTATGTCGCGTACTGCGGTATGTGGAGACACTAAAAGCACCATAGTAGAACACAGATGAAGCTTCTAAGTTGATGTAATAGCCAGTAAGAAGTAGTACAATTAAAGTTTTAGGTATCGATTATTGACATTTTAGCTGGCTTTGTTGCCTTGGACATGAGCTAGGACCTTAAGATTCTGCATGAAAGGAGGACTAGCAGCCGAGTTGCAGGGGAGAATGTGAAAAGTTTTCATATGTAGTAAAAACCTGAGAAATCCGTCCGTTTTCGTCATTTGTTATCGAATCGACTTAAAGATAGATTGTCACATTGGCCGCTCTGCTCTCGGAAACGGTTGTACTTATCGTCTGCAAAGCTATGTCGCGTGTTGCCGTAGGCGGAAACAGGAAAAGCACCATAGTAGAACACAGATGAAGCTTCTAAGTTGATGTAATAGCCAGTAAGAAGTAGTCCAATTTAAGTTTTAGATATCGATTATTGTCTTTTTAGCTGGCTTTGGTGCCTTGGACATGGGCTAGGACCTTAAGATTCTGCATGAAAGGAGGACTAGCAGCCGAGTTGCAGGGGAGAATGTGAAAAGTGTTCATATTTAGTAAAAACCTGAGAAATCCGTCCGTTTTCGTCATTTGTTATCGAATCGACGTAAAGCCAGATCGTCACATTGGCCGCCCTTCTCACTGAAACGGTTGTACTTATCGCCTGCAAAGCTATGTCGCGTGCTGCGGTATGCGGAGACACTAAAATCACCATAGTAGAACATAGATCAAGCTTCTAAGTTGATGTAATAGCCAGTAAGAAGTAGTACAATTCTAGTTTTAGGTATCGATTATTGACTTTTTAGCTGGCTTTGGTGCCTTGGACATGAGCTAGGACCTTAAGATTCAGCATGAAAGGAGGACTAGCAGCCGAGTTGCACGGGAGAATGTGAAAAGTGTTCATATGCAGTAAAAACCTGAGACATCCGTCCGTTTTCGTCATTTGTTATCGAATCGACGTAAAGCCAGATAGTCACATTATCCGCTCTTCTCTCTGAAACGCTTGTACCTATCGTCTGCAAAGCTGTGTCGCGTGCTGCGGTATTCGGAGACACTAAAATCACCATAGTAGAACACAGATCAAGCTTCTAAGTTGATGTAATAGCAAGTAAGAAGTAGTACAATTCAAGTTTTAGGTATCGATTATTGACTTTTTAGCTGGCTTTGGTGCCTTGGACATGAGCTAGGACCTTACGATTCTGCATGAAAGGAGGACTAGCAGCCGAGTTGCAGGGGAGAATGTGAAAAGTGTTCATATGTAGTAAAAACCTGAGAAATCCGTTCGTTTTTGTCATTTGTTATCGAATTGACTTAAAGCCAGATCGTCACTTTGGCCGCTCTGCTCTCGGAAACGGTTGTACTTATCGTCTGCAAAGTTATGTCGAGTGTTGCCGTAGGCGGAAACAGGAAAAGCACCATAGTAGAACACAGATGAAGCTTCTAAGTTGATGTAATAGCAAGTAAGAAGTAGTCCAATTCAAGTTTTAGGTATCGATTATTGACTTTTTAGCTGGCTTTGGTGCTTTGGACATGAGCTAGGATCTTAATATTCTGCATGAAAGGAGGACTAGCAATCGAGTTGCACGGGAGAATGTGAAAAGTGTTCTTATGTAGTAAAAACCTGAGACATCCGTCCTTTTTCGTCATTTGTTATCGAATCGACTTAAAGCCAGATCGTCACATTGGCCGCTCTTCTCTCTGAAACGGTTGTACTTATCGTCTGCAAAGCTATGTCGCATGCTGCGGTATGCTGAGACACTAAAAGCACCATAGTAGAACATAGATGAAGCTTCTAAGTTGATGTAATAGCCAGTCAGAAGCAGTACAATTCAAGTTTTAGGTATCGATTATTGACTTTTTAGCTGGCTTTGGTACCTTGGACATGAGCTAGGACCTTAAGATTCTGCATGAAAGGAGGACTAGCAGCCGAATTTCATGGGAGAATGTGAAAAGTGTTCATATGTAGTAAAAACCTGAGAAATCCGTCCGTTTTCGTCATTTGTTATCGAATGGACTTAAAGCCAGATCGTCACATTGGCCGCTCTTCTCTCTGAAACGGTTGTACTTATCGTCTGCAAAGCTATGTCGCGTGCTGCGGTATGTGGAGACACTAAAAGCACCATAGTAGAACACAGATGAAGCTTCTAAGTTGATGTAATAGCCAGTAAGAAGTAGTAGCATTCAAGTTTTAGGTATCGATTATTGACTTTTTAGCTGGCTTTGGTGCCTTGGACATGAGCTAGAACCTTAATATTCTGCATGAAAGGACTAGCAATCGAGTGGCACGGGGGAATGTGAAAAGTGTTCATATGTAGTAAAAACCTCAGAAATCCGTCCGTTTTCGTCATTTGTTATCGAATCGACTTAAAGCCAGATCGTCACATTGGCCGCTCCTCTCTCTGAAACGGTTGTACTTATCGTCTGCAAAGCTATGTCGCGTGCTGCGGTATGCGGAGACACTAAAGTCACCATAGTAGAACACAGATGAAGCTTCTAAGTTCATGTAATAGCAGGTAAGAAGTAGTACAATTCAAGTTTTAGGTATCGATTATTGACTTTTTAGCTGGCTTTGGTGCCTTGGACATGAGCTAGGACCTTAACATTCTGCATGAAAGGAGGACTAGCAGCCGAGTTGAACGGGAGAATGTGAAAAGTGTTCATATGTAGTAAAAACCTTAGAAATCTGTCCGTTTTCGTCATTTGTTATCGAATCGACTTAAAGCCAGGTCGTCACATTGGCCGCTCTTCTCTCTGAAACGGTTGTACTTATCGTCTGCAAAGCTATGTTGCGTGCTGCGGTATGTGGAGACACTAAAAGCACCATAGTAGGAAACAGATGAAGTATCTAAGTTGATGTAATAGCCAGTAAGAAGTAATCCAATTCAAGTTTTGGGTATCGATTATTGACTTTTTAGCTGGCTTTGGTGCCTTGGACATGATCTTGGACCTTAAGATTCTGCATGAAAGAAGGACTAGCAGCCGAGTTGCACGGGAGAATGTGAAAAGTTTTCATATGTAGTAAAAACCTGACAAATCCGTCCGTTTTCGTCATTTGTTATCGAATCGACTTAAAGCCAGATCGAGACATTGGCCGCTCTTCTCTCTGAAACGGTTGTACTTATCGTCTGCAAAGCTATGTCGCGTGCTGCGGTATGCTGAGACACTACAAGCACCATAGTAGAACACAGATGAAGCTTCTAAGTTGATGTACTAGCCAGTAAGAGGTAGTACAATTCAAGTTTTAGGTACTGAATATTGACCTTTTAGCTGGCTTTGGTGCCTTGGACATGAGCTAGGACCTTAAGATTCTGCATGAAAGGAGGACTAGCAGCCGAGTTGCACGGGAGAATGTGAAAAGTGTTCATATGTAGTAAAAACCTGAGACATCCGTCCGTTTTCGTCATTTGTTATCGAATCGACTTAAAGCCAGATCGTCACATTGGCCGCTCTTCTCTCTGAAACGGTTGTACTTATCGTCTGCAGAGCTATGTCGCGTGCTGCGGTATGCGGAGAAACTAAAACCACCGTAGTAGAACACACATGAAGCTTCTAAGTTGATGTACTAGCCAGTAAGAGGTAGTACAATTCAAGTTTTAGGTACTGAATATTGACCTTTTAGCTGGCTTTGGTGCCTTGGACATGAGCTAGGACCTTAAGATTTTGCATGAAAGGAGGACTAGCAGCCGAGTTGCACGGGAGAATGTGAAAAGTGTTCATATGAAGTAAAAACCTGAGAAATCCGTCCGTTTTCGTCATTTGTTATCGAATCGACTTAAAGCCAGATCGTCACATTGGCCGCTCTGCTCTCTGAAACGGTTGTACTTATCGTCTGCAAAGCTATGTCGCGTACTGCGGTTTTCGGAGACACTAAAAGCACCACCGTAGAACACAGATGAAGCTTCTAAGTGGATGTAATATCCAGTAAGAAGTAGTACAATTGAAGTTTTAGGAATCGATTATTGACTTTTTAGCTGGCTTTGGTGCCTTGGACATGAGCTAGGACCTTAAGTTTCTGCATGAAAGGAGGACTAACAGCCGAGTTGCACGGGAGAATGTGAAAAGTGTTCAAATGTAGTAAAAACCTGAGACATCCGTCTGTTTTCGTCGTTTGTTATCGAATCGACTTAAAGCCACATCGTCACATTGGCCGCTCTTCTCTCTGAAACGGTTGTACTTATCGTCTGCAAAACCGTGTCGCGTGCTGCGGTATGCGGAGAAACTAAAAGCACCTTAGTAGAACACAGATGAAGCTTCTAAGTTGATGTAATAGCCAGTAAGAAGTAGTAGAATTCAAGTTTTAGGTATCGATTATTGACTTTTTAGCTGGCTTTGGTGCCGTGGACATGAGCTAGGACCTTAAGATTCTGCATGAAAGGAGGACTAGCAGCCGAGTTGCGCGGGAGGATGTGAAAAGTGTTCATATGTAGTAAAAACCTGAGAAATCCGTCCGTTTTCCTCATTTGTTATCGAATCGACTTAAAGCCAGATCGTCACATTGGCCGCTCTTCTCTCTGAAACGGTTGTACTTATCGTCTGCAAAGCTATGTCGCGTGCTGCGGTATGTGGAGACACTAAAAGCACCATAGTAGAACACAGATGAAGCTTCTAAGTTGATGTAATAGCCAGTAAGAAGTAGTAGCATTCAAGTTTTAGGTATCGATTATTGACTTTTTAGCTGGCTTTGGTGCCTTGGACATGAGCTAGGACCTTAATATTCTGCATGAAAGGAGGACTAGCAATCGAGTGGCACGGGGGAATGTGAAAAGTGTTCATCTGTAGTAAAAACCTGAGAAATCCGTCCGTTTTCGTCATTTGTTATCGAATCGACTTAAAGCCAGATCGTCACATTGGCCGCTCCTCTCTCTGAAACGGTTGTACTTATCGTCAGCAAAGCTATGTCGCGTGCTGCGGTATGCGGAGACACTAAAATCACCATAGTAGAACACAGATGAAACTTCTAAGTTCATGTAATAGCAGGTAAGAAGTAGTACAATTCAAGTTTTAGGTATCGATTATTGACTTTTTAGCTGGCTTTGGTGCCTTGGACATGAGCTAGGACCTTAACATTCTGCATGAAAGGAGGACTAGCAGCCGAGTTGAACGGGAGAATGTGAAAAGTGTTCATATGTAGTAAAAACCTTAGAAATCTGTCCGTTTTCGTCATTTGTTATTGAATCGACTTAAAGCCAGGTCGTCACATTGGCCGCTCTTCTCTCTGAAACGGTTGTACTTATCGTCTGCAAAGCTATGTTGCGTGCTGCGGTATGTGGAGACAATAAAAGCACCATAGTAGGAAACAGATGAAGCATCTAAGTTGATGTAATAGCCAGTAAGAAGTAGTCCATTTTAAGTTTTAGGTAGCGATTATTGACTTTTTAGCTGGCTTTGGTGCCTTGGACATGAGCTAGGACCTTAACATTCTGCATGAAAGGAGGACTAGCAGCCGAGTTGAACGGGAGAATGTGAAAAGTGTTCATATGTAGTAAAAACCTTAGAAATCTGTCCGTTTTCGTCATTTGTTATTGAATCGACTTAAAGCCAGGTCGTCACATTGGCCGCTCTTCTCTCTGAAACGGTTGTACTTATCGTCTGCAAAGCTATGTTGCGTGCTGCGGTATGTGGAGACAATAAAAGCACCATAGTAGGAAACAGATGAAGCATCTAAGTTGATGTAATAGCCAGTAAGAAGTAGTCCATTTTAAGTTTTAGGTAGCGATTATTGACTTTTTAGCTGGCTTTGGTGCCTTGGACATGAGCTAGGACCTTACGATTCTGCATGAAAGGAGGACTGGCAGCCGAGTTGCAGGGGAGAATGTGAAAAGTGTTCATATGTAGTAAAAACCTGAGAAATCCGTCCGTTTTCGTCATTTGTTATCGAATCGACTTAAAACCAGATCGTCACATTGCCCGCTCTGCTCTCGGAAACGGTTGTACTTATCGTCTGCAAAGCTATGTCGCGTGCTGCGGTATGCGGAGACACTAAATGCACCACAGAAGAACACAGATGGAGCTTCTAAGTTGATGTAATAGCCAGTAAGAAGTAGTACAATTCAAGTTTTAGGTATCGATTATTGACTTTTTAGCTGGCTTTGGTGCCTTGGACATGTGCTAGGACCTTAATATTCTGCATGAAAGGAGGACTAGCAATCGAGTTGCACGGGAGAATGTGAAAAGTGTTCATATGTAGTAAAAACCTGAGAAATCCGTCCGTTTTCGTCATTTGTTATCGAATCGACATAAAGCCAGATCGTCATATTGGCCGCTCTTCTCTCTGAAACGGTTGTACTTATCGTCTGCAAAGCTATGACGCGTGCTGCTGTATGCGGAGACACTAAAATCACCATAGTAGAACACAGATGAAGCTTCTAAGTTCATGTAATAGCAGGTAAGAAGTAGTACAATTCAAGTTTTAGGTATCGATTATTGACTTTTTAGCTGGCTTTGGTGCCTTGGACATGAGCTAGGACCTAAACATTCTGCATGAAAGGAGGAGTAGCAGCCGAGTTGCACAGGAGAATGTGAAAAGTGTTCATATGTAGTAAAAACCTTAGAAATCCGTCCGTTTTCGTCATTTGTTATCGAATCGACTTAAAGCCAGATCGTCACATTGGCCGCTCTTCTCTCTGAAACGGTTGTACTTATCGTCTGCAAAGCTATGTTGCGTGCTGCGGTATGTGGAGACACTAAAAGCACCATAGTAGGAAACAGATGAAGCATCTAAGTTGATGTAATAGCCAGTAAGAAGTAATCCAATTCAAGTTTTGGGTATCGATTATTGACTTTTTAGCTGGCTTTGGTGCCTTGGACATGAGCTAGGACCTTAAGATTCTGCATGAAAGGAGGACTAGCAGCCGAGTTGCACGGGAGAATGTGAAAAGTTTTCATATGTAGTAAAAACCTGAGAAATCCGTCCGTTTTCGTCATTTGTTATCGAATCGACTTAAAGCCAGATCGACACATTGGCCGCTCTTCTCTCTGAAACGGTTGTACTTATCGTCTGCAAAGCTATGTCGCGTGCTGCGGTATGCAGAGACACTACAAGCACCATAGTAGGACACAGATGAAGCTTCTAAGTTGACGTACTAGCCAGTAAGAGGTAGTACAATTCAAGTTTTAGGTACTGAATATTGACCTTTTAGCTGGCTTTGGTGCCTTGGACATGAGCTAGGACCTTAAGATTTTGCATGAAAGGAGGACTAGCAGCCGAGTTGCACGGGAGAATGTGAAAAGTGTTCATATGTAGTAAAAACCTGAGACATCCATCCGTTTTCGTCATTTGTTATCGAATCGACTTAAAGCCAGATCGTCACATTGGCCGCTCTTCTCTCTGAAACGGTTGTACTTATCGTCTGCAGAGCTATGTCGCGTGCTGCGGTATGCGGAGAAACTAAAACCACCGTAGTAGAACACACATGAAGCTTCTAAGTTGATGTACTAGCCAGTAAGAGGTAGTACAATTCAAGTATTAGGTACTGAATATTGACCTTTTAGCTGGCTTTGGTGCCTTGGACATGAGCTAGGACCTTAAGATTTTGCATGAAAGGAGGACTAGCAGCCGAGTTGCACGGGAGGATGTGAAAAGTGTTCATATGTAGTAAAAACCTGAGAAATCCGTCCGTTTTCGTCATTTGTTATCGAATCGACTTAAAGCCACATCGTCACATTGGCCGCTCTTCTCTCTGAAACGGTTGTACTTATCGTCTGCAAAACCGTGTCGCGTGCTGCGGTATGCGGAGAAACTAAAAGCACCGTAGTAGAACACAGATGAAGCTTCTAAGTTGATGTAATAGCCAGTAAGAAGTAGTAGAATTCAAGTTTTAGGTATCGATTATTGACTTTTTAACTGGCTTTGGTGCCGTGGACATGAGCTAGGACCTTAAGATTCTGCATGAAAGGAGGACTAGCAGCCGAGTTGCACGGGAGGATGTGAAAAGTGTTCATATGTAGTAAAAACCTGAGAAATCCGTCCGTTTTCGTCATTTGTTATCGAATCGACTTAAAGCCAGATCGTCACATTGGCCGCTCTGCTCTCTGAAACGGTTGTACTTATCGTCTGCAAAGCTATGTCGCGTACTGCGGTATTCGGAGACACTAAAAGCACCACAGTAGAACACAGATGAAGCTTCTAAGTTGATGTAATATCCAGTAAGAAGTAGTACAATTCAAGTTTTAGGAATCGATTATTGACTTTTTAGCTGGCTTTGGTGCCTTGGACATGAGCTAGGACCTTAAGTTTCTGCGTGAAAGGAGGACTAGCCGCCGAGTTGCACGGGAGAATGTGAAAAGTGTTCATATGTAGTAAAAACCTGAGAAATCCGTCCGTTTTCGTCATTTGTTATCGAATCGACTTAAAGCCAGATCGTCAAATTGGCCGCTCTTCTCTCTGAAACGGTTGTACTTATCGTCTGCAAAGCTATGTCGCGTGCTGCGGTATGCGGAGACACTAAAAGCACCATAGTAGTACACAGATCAAGCTTCTAAGTTGATGTAATAGCCAGTAAGAAGTAGTACAATTCAAGTTTTAGGTATTGAATATTGACCTTTTAGCTGGCTTTGGTGCCTTGGACATGAGCTAGGACCTTAAGATTCTGCATGAAAGGAGGACTAGCAGCCGAGTTGCACGGGAGAATGTGAAAAGTGTTCATATGTAGTAAAAACCTGAGACATCCGTCCGTTTTCGTCATTTGTTATCGAATCGACTTAAAGCCAATCGTCACATTGACCGCTCTTCTCTCTGAAACGGTTGTACTTATCGTCTGCAAAACTATGTCGCGTGCTGCGGTATGCGGAGAAACTAAAAGCACCGTAGTAGAACACAGATGAAGCTTCTAAGTTGATGTATTAGCCAGTAAGAAGTAGTACAATTCAAGTTTTAGGTATTGATTATTGACTTTTTAGCTGGCTTTGGTGCCTTGGACATGAGCTAGGACCTTAAGATTCTGCATGAAAGGAGGACTAGCAGCCAAGATGCACGGGAGAATATGAAAAGTCTTCATATGTAGTAAAAACCTGAGAAATCCGTCCGTTTTCGTCATTTGTTATCGAATCGACTTAAAGCCAGATCGTCACATTGGCCGCTCTTCTCTCTGAAACGGTTGTACTTATCGTCTGCAAAACCATGTCGCGTGCTGCGGTATGCGGAGAAACTAAAAGCACCGTAGTAGAACACAGATGGAGCTTCTAAGTTGATGTAATAGCCAGTAAGAAGTAGTACAATTCAAGTTTTAGGTATCGATTATTGACTTTTTAGCTGGTTTTGGTGCCGTGGACATGAGCTAGGGCCTTAAGATTCTGCATGAAAGGAGGACTAGGAGCCGAGTTGCACGGGAGGATGTGAAAAGTGTTCATATGTAGTAAAAACCTGAGAAATCCGTCCGTTTTCCTCATTTGTTATCGAATCGACTTAAAGCCAGATCGTCACATTAGCCGCTCTTATCTCTGAAACGGTTGTACTTATCGTCTGCAAAGCTATGTCAAGAGCTGTGGTATGCGGAGACACTAAAATCACCATAGTGGGAACAGATGAAGCATCTAAGTTCATGTAATAGCCAGTAAGAAGTAATCCAATTCAAGTTTTGGGTATCGATTATTGACTTTTTAGCTGGCTTTGGTGCCTTGGACATGAGCTAAGAGATTAAGATTCTGCATGAAAGCAGGACTAGCAGCCGAGTTGCACGGGAGAATGTGAAAAGTGTTCATATGTAGTAAAAACCTGAGAAATCCAACCGTTTTCGTCATTTGTTATCGAATCGACTTAAAGCCAGATCGTCACATTGGCCGCTCTGCTCTCTGAATCGGTTGTACTTATCGTCTGCAAAGCTATGTCGCGTACTGCGGTATTCGGAGACACTAAAAGCACCACAGTAGAACACAGATGAAGCTTCTAAGTTGATGTAATATCCAGTAAGAAGTAGTACAATTCAAGTTTTAGGAATCGATTATTGACTTTTTACCTGGCTTTGGTGCCTTGGACATGAGCTAGGAGCTTAAGTTTCTGCGTGAAAGGAGGACTAGCAGCCGAGTTGCACGGGAGAATGTGAAAAGTGTTCATATGTAATAAAAACCTGAGAAATCCGTCCGTTTTCGTCATTTGTTATCGAATCGACTTAAAACCAGATCGTCACATTGGCCGCTCTTCTCTCTGAAACGGTTGTACTTATCGTCTACAAAGCTATGTCGCGTGCTGCGGTATGCGGAGACACTACAAGCACCATAGTAGAACACAGATGAAGCTTCTTAGTTGATGTAATAGCCAGTAAGAAGCAGTACAATTCAAGTTTTAGGTATTGAATATTGAATTTTTAGCTGGCTTTGGTGCCTTGGACATGAGCTAGGACCTTAATATTCTGCATGAAAGGAGGACTAGCAGCCGAGATGCACGGGAGAATGTGAAAAGTGTTCATATGTAGTAAAAACCTGAGAAATCCGTCCGTTTTCGTCATTTGTTATCGAATCGACTTAGAGCCAGTTCGACACATTGGCCGCTCTTCTCTCTGAAACGGTTGTACTTATCGTCTACAAAGCTATGTCGCGTGCTGCGTTATGCGGAGACACTAAAAGCACCATAGTAGAACACAGATGAAGCTTCTAAGTTGATGTAATAGCCAGTAAGAGGTAGTACAATTCAAGTTTTAGGTATCGATTATTGCCTTTTTACTTGGCTTTGGTGCCTTGGACATGAGCTAGGACCTTAAGATTGTGCATGAAAGGAGGACTAGCAGCCGAGTTGCATGGGAGAATGTGAAAAGTGTTCATATGTAGTAAAAACCTGAGACATCCATCCGTTTTCGTCATTTGTTATCGAATCGACTTAAAGCCAGATCGTCACATTGGCCGCTCTTCTCTCTGAAACGGTTGTACTTATCGTCTGCAAAACTATGTCGCGTGCTGCGGTATGCGGAGAAACTAAAACCACCGTAGTGGAACACACATGAAGCTTCTAAGTTGATGTAATAGCCAGTAAGAAGTAGTACAATTCAAGTTTTAGGTATTGATTATTGACTTTTTAGCTGGCTTTGGTGCCTTGGACATGAGCTAGGACCTAAACATTCTGCATGAAAGGAGGAGTAGCAGCCGAGTTGCACGGGAGAATGTGAAAAGTGTTCATATGTAGTAAAAACCTTAGAAATCCGTCCGTTTTCGTCATTTGTTATCGAATCGACTTAAAGCCAGATCGTCACATTGGCCGCTCTTCTCTCTGAAACGGTTGTACTTATCGTCTGCAAAGCTATGTTGCGTGCTGCGGTATGTGGAGACACTAAAAGCACCATAGTAGGAAACAGATGAAGCATCTAAGTTGATGTAATAGCCAGTAAGAAGTAATCCAATTCAAGTTTTGGGTATCGATTATTGACTTTTTAGCTGGCTTTGGTGCCTTGGACATGAGCTAGGACCTTAAGATTCTGCATGAAAGGAGGACTAGCAGCCGAGTTGCACGGGAGAATGTGAAAAGTTTTCATATGTAGTAAAAACCTGAGAAATCCGTCCGTTTTCGTCATTTGTTATCGAATCGACTTAAAGCCAGATCGACACATTGGCCGCTCTTCTCTCTGAAACGGTTGTACTTATCGTCTGCAAAGCTATGTCGCGTGCTGCGGTATGCAGAGACACTACAAGCACCATAGTAGGACACAGATGAAGCTTCTAAGTTGACGTACTAGCCAGTAAGAGGTAGTACAATTCAAGTTTTAGGTACTGAATATTGACCTTTTAGCTGGCTTTGGTGCCTTGGACATGAGCTAGGACCTTAAGATTTTGCATGAAAGGAGGACTAGCAGCCGAGTTGCACGGGAGAATGTGAAAAGTGTTCATATGTAGTAAAAACCTGAGACATCCATCCGTTTTCGTCATTTGTTATCGAATCGACTTAAAGCCAGATCGTCACATTGGCCGCTCTTCTCTCTGAAACGGTTGTACTTATCGTCTGCAGAGCTATGTCGCGTGCTGCGGTATGCGGAGAAACTAAAACCACCGTAGTAGAACACACATGAAGCTTCTAAGTTGATGTACTAGCCAGTAAGAGGTAGTACAATTCAAGTATTAGGTACTGAATATTGACCTTTTAGCTGGCTTTGGTGCCTTGGACATGAGCTAGGACCTTAAGATTTTGCATGAAAGGAGGACTAGCAGCCGAGTTGCACGGGAGAATGTGAAAAGTGTTCATATGTAGTAAAAACCTGAGAAATCCAACCGTTTTCGTCATTTGTTATCGAATCGACTTAAAGCCAGATCGTCACATTGGCCGCTCTGCTCTCTGAAACGGTTGTACTTATCGTCTGCAAAGCTATGTCGCGTACTGCGGTATTCGGAGACACTAAAAGCACCACCGTAGAACACAGATGAAGCTTCTAAGTGGATGTAATATCCAGTAAGAAGTAGTACAATTGAAGTTTTAGGAATCGATTATTGACTTTTTAGGTGGCTTTGGTGCCTTGGACATGAGCTAGGACCTTACGTTTCTGCATGAAAGGAGGACTAGCAGCCGATTTGCACGGGAGGATGTGAAAAGTGTTCATATGTAGTAAAAACCTGAGAAATCCGTCCGTTTTCCTCATTTGTTATCGAATCGACTTAATGCCAGATCGTCACATTGGCCGCTCTTCTCTCTGAAACGGTTGTACTTATCGTCTGCAAAGCTATGTCGCGTGCTGCGGTATGCTGAGACACTACAAGCACCATAGTAGAACACAGATGAAGCTTCTAAGTTGATGTAATAGCCAGTAAGAAGTAGGACAATTCAAGTTTTAGGTATTGAATATTGAATTTTTAGCTGGCTTTGGTGCCTTGGACATGAGCTAGGACCTTAATATTCTGCATCAAAGGAGGACTAGCAGCCGAGTTGCATGAGAGAATGTGAAAAGTGTTCAAATGTAGTAAAAACCTGAGAAACACGTCTGTTTTCGTCATTTGTTATCGAATCGACATAAAGCCAGATCGTCACATTGGCCGCTCTTCTCTCTGAAACGGTTGTACTTATCGTCTGCAAAGCTATGTCGCGTGCTGCGTTATGCGGAGACACTAAAAGCACCATAGTAGAACACAGATGAAGCTTCTAAGTTGATGTAATAGCCAGTAAGAAGTAGTACAATTCAAGTTTTAGGTATCGATTATTGACTTTTTAGCTGGCTTTGGTGCCTTGGACATGAGCTAGGACCTTAAGATCCTGCATGAAAGGAGGACTAGCAGCCGAGTTGCACGGGAGAATGTGAAAAGTGTTCATATGTAGTAAAAACCTGAGAAATCCGTCCGTTTTCGTCATTTGTTATCGAATCGACTTAAAGCCAGATCGTCAGATTGGCCGCTCTTCTCTCTGAAACGGTTGTACTTATCGTCTGCAAAACTATGTCGCGTGCTGCGGTATGCGGAGAAACTAAAAGCACCGTAGTAGAACACAGATAAAGCTTCTAAGTTGATGTAATAGCCAGTAAGAAGTAGTAGAATTCAAGTTTTAGGTATCGA
The DNA here is from genome assembly GCF_023897955.1 of Schistocerca gregaria. NCBI lineage: Eukaryota > Metazoa > Arthropoda > Insecta > Orthoptera > Acrididae > Schistocerca > Schistocerca gregaria. Next base: position 582,029,141 of record NC_064925.1, read on the forward strand.
TTATTGACTTTTTAGCTGGCTTTGGTGCCGTGGACATGAGCTAGGGCCTTAAGATTCTGCATGAAAGGAGGACTAGCAGCCGAGATGCACGGGAGGATGTGAAAAGTGTTCATATGTAGTAAAAACCTGAGAAATCCGTCCGTTTTCCTCATTTGTTATCGAATCGACTTAAAGCCAGATCGTCACATTAGCCGCTCTTCTCTCTGAAACGGTTGTACTTATCGTCTGCAAAGCTATGTCGCGTGCTGCGGTATGCGGAGACACTAAAAGCACCATAGTAGAACACAGATGAAGCTTCTAAGTTAATGTAATAGCCAGTAAGAAGTAGTACAATTCAAGTTTTAGGTATCGATTATTGACTTTTTAGCTGGCTTTGGTGCCTTGGACATGAGCTAGGACCTTAAGATTCTGCATGAAAGGAGGACTAGCAGCCGAGTTGCACGGGAGAATGTGAAAAGTGTTCATATGTAGTAAAAACCTGAGACATCCATCCGTTTTCGTCATTTGTTATCGAATCGACTTAAAGCCAGATCGTCACATTGGCCGCTCTTCTCTCTGAAACGGTTGTACTTATCGTCTGCAGAGCTATGTCGCGTACTGCGGTATTCGGAGACACTAAAAGCACCACCGTAGAACACAGATGAAGCTTCTAAGTGGATGTAATATCCAGTAAGAAGTAGTACAATTGAAGTTTTAGGAATCGATTATTGACTTTTTAGCTGGCTTTGGTGCCTTGGACATGAGCTAGGACCTTAAGATTCTGCATGAAAGGAGGACTAGCAGCCGAGTTGCACGGGAGAATGTGAAAAGTTTTCATATGTAGTAAAAACCTGAGAAATCCGTCCGTTTTCGTCATTTGTTATCGAATCGACTTAAAGCCAGATCGTCACATTGGCCGCTCTTCTCTCTGAAACGGTTGTACTTATCGTCTGCAAAGCTATGTCGCGTGCTGCGGTATGCAGAGACACTACAAGCACCATAGTAGAACACAGATGAACCTTCTAAGTTGACGTACTAGCCAGTAAGAGGTAGTACAATTCAAGTTTTAGGTACTGAATATTGACCTTTTAGCTGGCTTTGGTGCCTTGGACATGAGCTAGGACCTTAAGATTTTGCATGAAAGGAGGACTAGCAGCCGAGTTGCACGGGAGAATGTGAAAAGTGTTCATATGTAGTAAAAACCTGAGACATCCATCCGTTTTCGTCATTTGTTATCGAATCGACTTAAAGCCAGATCGTCACATTGGCCGCTCTTCTCTCTGAAACGGTTGTACTTATCGTCTGCAGAGCTATGTCGCGTGCTGCGGTATGCGGAGAAACTAAAACCACCGTAGTAGAACACACATGAAGCTTCTAAGTTGATGTACTAGCCAGTAAGAGGTAGTACAATTCAAATTTTACGTACTGAATATTGACCTTTTAGCTGGCTTTGGTGCCTTGGACATGAGCTAGGACCTTAAGATTTTGCATGAAAGGAGGACTAGCAGCCGAGTTGCACGGGAGAATGTGAAAAGTGTTCATATGTAGTAAAAACCTGAGAAATCCGTCCGTTTTCGTCATTTGTTATCGAATCGACTTAAAGCCAGATCGTCACATTGGCCGCTCTTCTCTCTGAAACGGTTGTACTTATCGTCTGCAAAGCTATGTCGCGTCCTACGGTATTCGGAGACACTAAAAGCACCACCGTCGAACACAGATGAAGCTTCTAAGTGGATGTAATATCCAGTAAGAAGTAGTACAATTGAAGTTTTAGGAATCGATTATTGACTTTTTAGCTGGCTTTGGTGCCTTGGACATGAGCTAGGACCTTACGTTTCTGCATGAAAGGAGGACTAGCAGCCGAGTTGCACGGGAGAATGTGAAAAGTGTTCATATGTAGTAAAAACCTGAGACATCCGTCCGTTTTCGTCATTTGTTATCGAATCGACTTAAAGCCACATCGTCACATTGGCCGCTCTTCTCTCTGAAACGGTTGTACTTATCGTCTGCAAAACCGTGTCGCGTGCTGCGGTATGCGGAGAAACTAAAAGCACCGTAGTAGAACACAGATGAAGCTTCTAAGTTGATGTAATAGCCAGTAAGAAGTAGTAGAATTCAAGTTTTAGGTATCGATTATTGACTTTTTAACTGGCTTTGGTGCCGTGGACATGAGCTAGGACCTTAAGATTCTGCATGAAAGGAGGACTAGCAGCCGAGTTGCACGGGAGGATGTGAAAAGTGTTCATATGTAGTAAAAACCTGAGAAATCCGTCCGTTTTCGTCATTTGTTATCGAATCGACTTAAAGCCAGATCGTCACATTGGCCGCTCTGCTCTCTGAAACGGTTGTACTTATCGTCTGCAAAGCTATGTCGCGTACTGCGGTATTCGGAGACACTAAAAGCACCACAGTAGAACACAGATGAAGCTTCTAAGTTGATGTAATATCCAGTAAGAAGTAGTACAATTCAAGTTTTAGGAATCGATTATTGACTTTTTAGCTGGCTTTGGTGCCTTGGACATGAGCTAGGACCTTAAGTTTCTGCGTGAAAGGAGGACTAGCAGCCGAGTTGCACGGGAGAATGTGAAAAGTGTTCATATGTAGTAAAAACCTGAGACATCCGTCCGTTTTCGTCATTTGTTATCGAATCGACTTAAAGCCACATCGTCACATTGGCCGCTCTTCTCTCTGAAACGGTTGTACTTATCGTCTGCAAAACTATGTCGCGTGCTGCGGTATGCGGAGAAACTAAAAGCACCGTAGTAGAACACAGATGAAGCTTCTAAGTTGATGTATTAGCCAGTAAGAAGTAGTACAATTCAAGTTTTAGGTATTGATTATTGATTTTTAGCTGGCTTTGGTGCCTTGGACATGAGCTAGGACCTTAAGATTCTGCATGAAAGGAGGACTAGCAGCCAAGTTGCACGGGAGAATATGAAAAGTCTTCATATGTAGTAAACACCTGAGAAATCCGTCCGTTTTCGTCATTTGTTATCGAATCGACTTAAAGCCAGATCGTCACATTGGCCGCTCTTCTCTCTGAAACGGTTGTACTTATCGTCTGCAAAACTATGTCGCGTGCTGCGGTATGCGGAGAAACTAAAAGCACCGTAGTAGAACACAGATGGAGCTTCTAAGTTGATGTAATAGCCAGTAAGAAGTAGTACAATTCAAGTTTTAGGTATCGATTATTGACTTTTTAGCTGGTTTTGGTGCCGTGGACATGAGCTAGGGCCTTAAGATTCTGCATGAAAGGAGGACTAGGAGCCGAGTTGCACGGGAGGATGTGAAAAGTGTTCATATGTAGTAAAAACCTGAGAAATCCGTCCGTTTTCCTCATTTGTTATCGAATCGACTTAAAGCCAGATCGTCACATTAGCCGCTCTTATCTCTGAAACGGTTGTACTTATCGTCTGCAATGCTATGTCCAGAGCTGTGGTATGCGGAGACACTAAAACCACCATAGTAGGAACAGATGAAGCATCTAAGTTCATGTAATAGCCAGTAAGAAGTAATCCAATTCAAGTTTTGGGTATCGATTATTGACTTTTTAGCTGGCTTTGTGCCTTGGACATGAGCTAAGAGCTTAAGATTCTGCATGAAAGCAGGACTAGCAGCCGAGTTGCACGGGAGAATGTGAAAAGTGTTCATATGTAGTAAAAACCTGAGAAATCCAACCGTTTTCGTCATTTGTTATCGAATCGACTTAAAGCCAGATCGTCACATTGGGCGCTCTGCTCTCTGAATCGGTTGTACTTATCGTCTGCAAAGCTATGTCGCGTACTGCGGTATTCGGAGACACTAAAAGCACCACAGTAGAACACAGATGAAGCTTCTAAGTTGATGTAATATCCAGTAAGAAGTAGTACAATTCAAGTTTTAGGAATCGATTATTGACTTTTTACCTGGCTTTGGTGCCTTGGACATGAGCTAGGAGCTTAAGTTTCTGCGTGAAAGGAGGACTAGCAGCCGAGTTGCACGGGAGAATGTGAAAAGTGTTCATATGTAATAAAAACCTGAGAAATCCGTCCGTTTTCGTCATTTGTTATCGAATCGACTTAAAACCAGATCGTCACATTGGCCGCTCTTCTCTCTGAAACAGTTGTACTTATCGTCTACAAAGCTATGTCGCGTGCTGCGGTATGCGGAGACACTACAAGCACCATAGTAGAACACAGATGAAGCTTCTTAGTTGATGTAATAGCCAGTAAGAAGCAGTAGAATTCAAGTTTTAGGTATTGAATATTGAATTTTTAGCTGGCTTTGGTGCCTTGGACATGAGCTAGGACCTTAATATTCTGCATGAAAGGAGGACTAGCAGCCGAGATGCACGGGAGAATGTGAAAAGTGTTCATATGTAGTAAAAACCTGAGAAATCCGTCCGTTTTCGTCATTTGTTATCGAATCGACTTAGAGCCAGTTCGACACATTGGCCGCTCTTCTCTCTGAAACGGTTGTAATTATCGTCTACAAAGCTATGTCGCGTGCTGCGTTATGCGGAGACACTAAAAGCACCATAGTTGAACACAGATGAAGCTTCTAAGTTGATGTAATAGCCAGTAAGAGGTAGTCCAATTCAAGTTTTAGGTATCGATTATTGCCTTTTTACCTGGCTTTGGTGCCTTGGACATGAGCTAGGACCTTAAGATTGTGCATGAAAGGAGGACTAGCAGCCGAGTTGCATGGGAGAATGTGAAAAGTGTTCATATGTAGTAAAAACCTGAGACATCCATCCGTTTTCGTCATTTGTTATCGAATCGACTTAAAGCCAGATCGTCACATTGGCCGCTCTTCTCTCTGAAACGGTTGTACTTATCGTCTGCAAAACTATGTCGCGTGCTGCGGTATGCGGAGAAACTAAAAGCACCGTAGTAGAACACAGATGAACCTTCTAAGTTGACGTACTAGCCAGTAAGAGGTAGTACAATTCAAGTTTTAGGTACTGAATATTGACCTTTTAGCTGGCTTTGGTGCCTTGGACATGAGCTAGGACCTTAAGATTTTGCATGAAAGGAGGACTAGCAGCCGAGTTGCACGGGAGAATGTGAAAAGTGTTCATATGTAGTAAAAACCTGAGACATCCATCCGTTTTCGTCATTTGTTATCGAATCGACTTAAAGCCAGATCGTCACATTGGCCGCTCTTCTCTCTGAAACGGTTGTACTTATCGTCTGCAGAGCTATGTCGCGTGCTGCGGTATGCGGAGAAACTAAAACCACCGTAGTAGAACACACATGAAGCTTCTAAGTTGAAGTACTAGCCAGTAAGAGGTAGTACAATTCAAGTTTTACGTACTGAATATTGACCTTTTAGCTGGCTTTGGTGCCTTGGACATGAGCTAGGACCTTAAGATTTTGCATGAAAGGAGGACTAGCAGCCGAGTTGCACGGGAGAATGTGAAAAGTGTTCATATGTAGTAAAAACCTGAGAAATCCGTCCGTTTTCGTCATTTGTTATCGAATCGACTTAAAGCCAGATCGTCACATTGGCCGCTCTTCTCTCTGAAACGGTTGTACTTATCGTCTGCAAAGCTATGTCGCGTCCTGCGGTATTCGGAGACACTAAAAGCACCACCGTCGAACACAGATGAAGCTTCTAAGTGGATGTAATATCCAGTAAGAAGTAGTACAATTGAAGTTTTAGGAATCGATTATTGACTTTTTAGCTGGCTTTGGTGCCTTGGACATGAGCTAGGACCTTACGTTTCTGCATGAAAGGAGGACTAGCAGCCGAGTTGCACGGGAGAATGTGAAAAGTGTTCATATGTAGTAAAAACCTGAGACATCCGTCCGTTTTCGTCATTTGTTATCGAATCGACTTAAAGCCACATCGTCACATTGGCCGCTCTTCTCTCTGAAACGGTTGTACTTATCGTCTGCAAAACCGTGTCGCGTGCTGCGGTATGCGGAGAAACTAAAAGCACCGTAGTAGAACACAGATGAAGCTTCTAAGTTGATGTAATAGCCAGTAAGAAGTAGTAGAATTCAAGTTTTAGGTATCGATTATTGACTTTTTAACTGGCTTTGGTGCCGTGGACATGAGCTAGGACCTTAAGATTGTGCATGAAAGGAGGACTAGCAGCCGAGTTGCACGGGAGGATGTGAAAAGTGTTCATATGTAGTAAAAACCTGAGAAATCCGTCCGTTTTCGTCATTTGTTATCGAATCGACTTAAAGCCAGATCGTCACATTGGCCGCTCTGCTCTCTGAAACGGTTGTACTTATCGTCTGCAAAGCTATGTCGCGTACTGCGGTATTCGGAGACACTAAAAGCATCACAGTAGAACACAGATGAAGCTTCTAAGTTGATGTAATATCCAGTAAGAAGTAGTACAATTCAAGTTTTAGGAATCGATTATTGACTTTTTAGCTGGCTTTGGTGCCTTGGACATGAGCTAGGACCTTAAGTTTCTGCGTGAAAGGAGGACTAGCAGCCGAGTTGCACGGGAGAATGTGAAAAGTGTTCATATGTAGTAAAAACCTGAGACATCCGTCCGTTTTCGTCATTTGTTATCGAATCGACTTAAAGCCACATCGTCACATTGGCCGCTCTTCTCTCTGAAACGGTTGTACTTATCGTCTGCAAAACTATGTCGCGTGCTGCGGTATGCGGAGAAACTAAAAGCACCGTAGTAGAACACAGATGAAGCTTCTAAGTTGATGTATTAGCCAGTAAGAAGTAGTACAATTCAAGTTTTAGGTATTGATTATTGATTTTTAGCTGGCTTTGGTGCCTTGGACATGAGCTAGGACCTTAAGATTCTGCATGAAAGGAGGACTAGCAGCCAAGTTGCACGGGAGAATATGAAAAGTCTTCATATGTAGTAAACACCTGAGAAATCCGTCCGTTTTCGTCATTTGTTATCGAATCGACTTAAAGCCAGATCGTCACATTGGCCGCTCTTCTCTCTGAAACGGTTGTACTTATCGTCTGCAAAACTATGTCGCGTGCTGCGGTATGCGGAGAAACTAAAAGCACCGTAGTAGAACACAGATGGAGCTTCTAAGTTGATGTAATAGCCAGTAAGAAGTAGTACAATTCAAGTTTTAGGTATCGATTATTGACTTTTTAGCTGGTTTTGGTGCCGTGGACATGAGCTAGGGCCTTAAGATTCTGCATGAAAGGAGGACTAGGAGCCGAGTTGCACGGGAGGATGTGAAAAGTGTTCATATGTAGTAAAAACCTGAGAAATCCGTCCGTTTTCCTCATTTGTTATCGAATCGACTTAAAGCCAGATCGTCACATTAGCCGCTCTTATCTCTGAAACGGTTGTACTTATCGTCTGCAAAGCTATGTCAAGAGCTGTGGTATGCGGAGACACTAAAACCACCATAGTAGGAACAGATGAAGCATCTAAGTTCATGTAATAGCCAGTAAGAAGTAATCCAATTCAAGTTTTGGGTATCGATTATTGACTTTTTAGCTGGCTTTGTGCCTTGGACATGAGCTAAGAGCTTAAGATTCTGCATGAAAGCAGGACTAGCAGCCGAGTTGCACGGGAGAATGTGAAAAGTGTTCATATGTAGTAAAAACCTGAGAAATCCAACCGTTTTTGTCATTTGTTATCGAATCGACTTAAAGCCAGATCGTCACATTGGGCGCTCTGCTCTCTGAATCGGTTGTACTTATCGTCTGCAAAGCTATGTCGCGTACTGCGGTATTCGGAGACACTAAAAGCACCACAGTAGAACACAGATGAAGCTTCTAAGTTGATGTAATATCCAGTAAGAAGTAGTACAATTCAAGTTTTAGGAATCGATTATTGACTTTTTACCTGGCTTTGGTGCCTTGGACATGAGCTAGGAGCTTAAGTTTCTGCGTGAAAGGAGGACTAGCAGCCGAGTTGCACGGGAGAATGTGAAAAGTGTTCATATGTAATAAAAACCTGAGAAATCCGTCCGTTTTCGTCATTTGTTATCGAATCGACTTAAAACCAGATCGTCACATTGGCCGCTCTTCTCTCTGAAACAGTTGTACTTATCGTCTACAAAGCTATGTCGCGTGCTGCGGTATGCGGAGACACTACAAGCACCATAGTAGAACACAGATGAAGCTTCTTAGTTGATGTAATAGCCAGTAAGAAGCAGTAGAATTCAAGTTTTAGGTATTGAATATTGAATTTTTAGCTGGCTTTGGTGCCTTGGACATGAGCTAGGACCTTAATATTCTGCATGAAAGGAGGACTAGCAGCCGAGATGCACGGGAGAATGTGAAAAGTGTTCATATGTAGTAAAAACCTGAGAAATCCGTCCGTTTTCGTCATTTGTTATCGAATCGACTTAGAGCCAGTTCGACACATTGGCCGCTCTTCTCTCTGAAACGGTTGTAATTATCGTCTACAAAGCTATGTCGCGTGCTGCGTTATGCGGAGACACTAAAAGCACCATAGTTGAACACAGATGAAGCTTCTAAGTTGATGTAATAGCCAGTAAGAGGTAGTCCAATTCAAGTTTTAGGTATCGATTATTGCCTTTTTACCTGGCTTTGGTGCCTTGGACATGAGCTAGGACCTTAAGATTGTGCATGAAAGGAGGACTAGCAGCCGAGTTGCATGGGAGAATGTGAAAAGTGTTCATATGTAGTAAAAACCTGAGACATCCATCCGTTTTCGTCATTTGTTATCGAATCGACTTAAAGCCAGATCGTCACATTGGCCGCTCTTCTCTCTGAAACGGTTGTACTTATCGTCTGCAAAACTATGTCGCGTGCTGCGGTATGCGGAGAAACTAAAAGCACCGTAGTAGAACACAGATGGAGCTTCTAAGTTGATGTAATAGCCAGTAAGAAGTAGTACAATTCAAGTTTTAGGTATCGATTATTGACTTTTTAGCTGGTTTTGGTGCCGTGGACATGAGCTAGGGCCTTAAGATTCTGCATGAAAGGAGGACTAGGAGCCGAGTTGCACGGGAGGATGTGAAAAGTGTTCATATGTAGTAAAAACCTGAGAAATCCGTCCGTTTTCCTCATTTGTTATCGAATCGACTTAAAGCCAGATCGTCACATTAGCCGCTCTTATCTCTGAAACGGTTGTACTTATCGTCTGCAAAGCTATGTCAAGAGCTGTGGTATGCGGAGACACTAAAATCACCATAGTAGGAACAGATGAAGCATCTAAGTTCATGTAATAGCCAGTAAGAAGTAATCCAATTCAAGTTTTGGGTATCGATTATTGACTTTTTAGCTGGCTTTGTGCCTTGGACATGAGCTAAGAGCTTAAGATTCTGCATGAAAGCAGGACTAGCAGCCGAGTTGCACGGGAGAATGTGAAAAGTGTTCATATGTAGTAAAAACCTGAGAAATCCAACCGTTTTCGTCATTTGTTATCGAATCGACTTAAAGCCAGATCGTCACATTGGGCGCTCTGCTCTCTGAATCGGTTGTACTTATCGTCTGCAAAGCTATGTCGCGTACTGCGGTATTCGGAGACACTAAAAGCACCACAGTAGAACACAGATGAAGCTTCTAAGTTGATGTAATATCCAGTAAGAAGTAGGTCAATTCAAGTTTTAGGAATCGATTATTGACTTTTTACATGGCTTTGGTGCCTTGGACATGAGCTAGGAGCTTAAGTTTCTGCGTGAAAGGAGGACTAGCAGCCGAGTTGCACGGGAGAATGTGAAAAGTGTTCATATGTAATAAAAACCTGAGAAATCCGTCCGTTTTCGTCATTTGTTATCGAATCGACTTAAAACCAGATCGTCACATTGGCCGCTCTTCTCTCTGAAACGGTTGTACTTATCGTCTACAAAGCTATGTCGCGTGCTGCGGTATGCGGAGACACTACAAGCACCATTGTAGAACACAGATGAAGCTTCTTAGTTGATGTAATAGCCAGTAAGAAGCAGTACAATTCAAGTTTTAGGTATTGAATATTGAATTTTTAGCTGGCTTTGGTGCCTTGGACATGAGCTAGGACCTTAATATTCTGCATGAAAGGAGGACTAGCAGCCGAGATGCACGGGAGAATGTGAAAAGTGTTCATATGTAGTAAAAACCTGAGAAATCCGTCCGTTTTCGTCATTTGTTATCGAATCGACTTAGAGCCAGTTCGACACATTGGCCGCTCTTCTATCTGAAACGGTTGTACTTATCGTCTACAAAGCTATGTCGCGTGCTGCGTTATGCGGAGACACTAAAAGCACCATAGTTGAACACAGATGAAGCTTCTAAGTTGATGTAATAGCCAGTAAGAGGTAGTCCAATTCAAGTTTTAGGTATCGATTATTGCCTTTTTACCTGGCTATGGTGCCTTGGACATGAGCTAGGACCTTAAGATTGTGCATGAAAGGAGGACTAGCAGCCGAGTTGCATGGGAGAATGTGAAAAGTGTTCATATGTAGTAAAAACCTGAGACATCCATCCGTTTTCGTCATTTGTTATCGAATCGACTTAAAGCCAGATCGTCACATTGGCCGCTCTTCTCTCTGAAACGGTTGTACTTATCGTCTGCAAAACTATGTCGCGCGCTGCGGTATGCGGAGAAACTAAAACCACCGTAGTGGAACACACATGAAGCTTCTAAGTTGATGTAATAGCCAGTAAGAAGTAGTACAATTCAAGTTTTAGGTATTGATTATTGACTTTTTAGCTGGCTTTGGTGCCTTGGACATGAGCTAGGACCTTAAGATTCTGCATGAAAGGAGGACTAGCAGCCGAGTTGCACGGGAGAATGTGAAAAGTGTTCATATGTAGTAAAAACCTGAGAAATCCAACAGTTTTCGTCATTTGTTATCGAATCGACTTAAAGCCAGATCGTCACATTGGCCGCTCTGCTCTCTGAAACGGTTGTACTTATCGTCTGCAAAGCTATGTCGCGTACTGCGGTATTCGGAGACACTAAAAGCACCACAGTAGAACACAGATGAAGCTTCTAAGTTGATGTAATATCCAGTAAGAAGTAGTACAATTCAAGTTTTAGGAATCATTATTGACTTTTTAGCTGGCTTTGGTGCCTTGGACATGAGCTAGGACCTTATGATTCTGCATGAAACGAGGACTAGCGGCCGCGTTGCACGGGAGTATGTGAAAAGTGTTCATATGTAGTAAAACCCTGAGAAATCCGTCCGTTTTCGTCATTTGTTATCGAATCGACTTAAAGCCAGATCGTCAAATTGGCCGCTCTTCTCTCTGAAACGGTTGTACTTATCGTCTGCAAAGCTATGTCGCGTGCTGCGGTATGCGGAGACACTAAAAGCACCATAGTAGAACACAGATGAAGCTTCTAAGTTGATGTACTAGCCAGTAAGAGGTAGTACAATTCAAGTTTTAGGTATTGAATATTGACCTTTTAGCTGGCTTTGGTGCCTTGGACATGAGCTAGGACCTTAAGATTCTGCATGAAAGGAGGACTAGCAGCCGAGTTGCACGGGAGAATGTGAAAAGTGTTCATATGTAGTAAAAACCTGAGACATCCGTCCGTTTTCGTCATTTGTTATCGAATCGACTTAAAGCCACATCGTCACATTGGCCGCTCTTCTCTCTGAAACGGTTGTACTTATCGTCTGCAAAACTTTGTCGCGTGCTGCGGTATGCGGAGAAACTAAAAGCACCGTAGTAGAACACAGATGAAGCTTCTAAGTTGATGTATTAGCCAGTAAGAAGTAGTACAATTCAAGTTTAGGTATTGATTATTGACTTTTTAGCTGGCTTTGGTGCCTTGGACATGAGCTAGGACCTTAAGATTCTGCATGAAAGGAGGACTAGCAGCCAAGTTGCACGGGAGAATGTGAAAAGTGTTCATATGTAGTAAAAACCTGAGAAATCCGTCCGTTTTCGTCATTTGTTATCGAATCGACTTAAAGCCAGATCGTCAGATTGGCCGCTCTTCTCTCTGAAACGGTTGTACTTATCGTCTGCAAAACCATGTCGCGTGCTGCGGTATGCGGAGAAACTAAAAGCACCGTAGTAGAACACAGATGAAGCTTCTAAGTTGATGTAATAGCAAGAAGTAGTACAATTCAAGTTTTAGGTATTGATTATTGACTTTTTAGCTGGCTTTGGTGCCTTGGACATGAGCTAGGATCTTAATATTCTGCATGAAAGGAGGACTAGCTGCCGAGTTGCACGGGAGAATGTGAAAAGTGTTCATATGTAGTAAAAACCTGAGAAATCCGTCCGTTTTCGTCATTTGTTATCGAATAGACTTAAAGCCAGATCGTCACATAGGCCGCTCTTCTCTCTGAAACGGTTGTACTTATCGTCTGCAAAGCTATGTCGCGTGCTGCGGTATGCGGAGACACTAAAAGCACCGTAGTAGAACACAGATGAAGCTTCTAAGTTGATGTATTAGCCAGTAAGAAGTAGTACAATTCAAGTTTTAGGTATTGATTATTGACTTTTTAGCTGGCTTTGGTGCCTTGGACATGAGCTAGGACCTTAAGATTCTGCATGAAAGGAGGACTAGCAGCCGAGTTGAACGGGAGAATGTGAAAAGTGTTCATATGCAGTATAAACCTGAGAAATCCGTCCGTTTTCGTCATTTGTTATCGAATCGACTTAAAGCCAGATCGTCAGATTGGCCGCTCTTCTCTCTGAAACGGTTGTACTTATCGTCTGCAAAACTATGTCGCGTGCTGCGGTATGCGGAGAAACTAAAACCACCGTAGTGGAACACACATGAAGCTTCTAAGTTGATGTAATAGCCAGTAAGAAGTAGTACAATTCAAGTTTTAGGTATTGATTATTGACTTTTTAGCTGGCTTTGGTGCCTTGGACATGAGCTAGGACCTTAAGATTCTGCATGAAAGGAGGACTAGCAGCCGAGTTGCACGGGAGAATGTGAAAAGTGTTCATATGTAGTAAAAACCTGAGAAATCCAACCGTTTTCGTCATTTGTTATCGAATCGACTTAAAGCCAGATCGTCACATTGGCCGCTCTGCTCTCTGAAACGGTTGTACTTATCGTCTGCAAAGCTATGTCGCGTACTGCGGTATTCGGGACACTAAAAGCACCACAGTAGAACACAGATGAAGCTTCTAAGTTGATGTAATATCCAGTAAGAAGTAGTACAATTCAAGTTTTAGGAATCATTATTGACTTTTTAGCTGGCTTTGGTGCCTTGGACATGAGCTAGGACCTTATGATTCTGCATGAAACGAGGACTAGCGGCCGCGTTGCACGGGAGTATGTGAAAAGTGTTCATATGTAGTAAAAACCTAAGAAATCCGTCCGTTTTCGTCATTTGTTATCGAATCGACTTAAAGCCAGATCGTCAAATGTTCCGCTCTTCTCTCTGAAACGGTTGTACTTATCGTCTGCAAAGCTATGTCGCGTGCTGCGGTATGCGGAGACACTAAAAGCACCATAGTAGAACACAGATGAAGCTTCTAAGTTGATGTACTAGCCAGTAAGAGGTAGTACAATTCAAGTTTTAGGTATTGAATATTGACCTTTTAGCTGGCTTTGGTGCCTTGGACATGAGCTAGGACCTTAAGATTCTGCATGAAAGGAGGACTAGCAGCCGAGTTGCACGGGAGAATGTGAAAAGTGTTCATATGTAGTAAAAACCTGAGACATCCGTCCGTTTTCGTCATTTGTTATCGAATCGACTTAAAGCCACATCGTCACATTGGCCGCTCTTCTCTCTGAAACGGTTGTACTTATCGTCTGCAAAACTTTGTCGCGTGCTGCGGTATGCGGAGAAACTAAAAGCACCGTAGTAGAACACAGATGAAGCTTCTAAGTTGATGTATTAGCCAGTAAGAAGTAGTACAATTCAAGTTTAGGTATTGATTATTGACTTTTTAGCTGGCTTTGGTGCCTTGGACATGAGCTAGGACCTTAAGATTCTGCATGAAAGGAGGACTAGCAGCCAAGTTGCACGGGAGAATGTGAAAAGTGTTCATATGTAGTAAAAACCTGAGAAATCCGTCCGTTTTCGTCATTTGTTATCGAATCGACTTAAAGCCAGATCGTCAGATTGGCCGCTCTTCTCTCTGAAACGGTTGTACTTATCGTCTGCAAAACCATGTCGCGTGCTGCGGTATGCGGAGAAACTAAAAGCACCGTAGTAGAACACAGATGAAGCTTCTAAGTTGATGTAATAGCCAGTAAGAAGTAGTAGAATTCAAGTTTTAGGTATCGATTATTGACTTTTTAGCTGGCTTTGGTGCCGTGGACATGAGCTAGGGCCTTAAGATTCTGCATGAAAGGAGGACTAGCAGCCGAGTTGCACGGGAGGATGTGAAAAGTGTTCATATGTAGTAAAAACCTGAGAAATCCGTCCGTTTTCCTCATTTGTTATCGAATCGACTTAATGCCAGATCGTCACATTGGCCGCTCTTCTCTCTGAAACGGTTGTACTTATCGTCTGCAAAGCTATGTCGCGTGCTGCGGTATGCTGAGACACTACAAGCACCATAGTAGAACACAGATGAAGCTTCTAAGTTGATGTAATAGCCAGTAAGAAGTAGGACAATTCAAGTTTTAGGTATTGAATATTGAATTTTTAGCTGGCTTTGGTGCCTTGGACATGAGCTAGGACCTTAATATTCTGCATCAAAGGAGGACTAGCAGCCGAGTTGCATGAGAGAATGTGAAAAGTGTTCAAATGTAGTAAAAACCTGAGAAATACGTCTGTTTTCGTCATTTGTTATCGAATCGACTTAAAGCCAGATCGTCACATTGGCCGCTCTTCTCTCTGAAACGGTTGTACTTATCGTCTGCAAAGCTATGTCGCGTGCTGCGTTATGCGGAGACACTAAAAGCACCATAGTAGAACACAGATGAAGCTTCTAAGTTGATGTAATAGCCAGTAAGAAGTAGTACAATTCAAGTTTTAGGTATCGATTATTGACTTTTTAGCTGGCTTTGGTGCCTTGGACATGAGCTAGGACCTTAAGATCCTGCATGAAAGGAGGACTAGCAGCCGAGTTGCACGGGAGAATGTGAAAAGTGTTCATATGTAGTAAAAACCTGAGAAATCCGTCCGTTTTCGTCATTTGTTATCGAATCGACTTAAAGCCAGATCGTCAGATTGGCCGCTCTTCTCTCGGAAACGGTTGTACTTATCGTCTGCAAAACCATGTCGCGTGCTGCGGTATGCGGAGAAACTAAAAGCACCGTAGTAGAACACAGATAAAGCTTCTAAGTTGATGTAATAGCCAGTATGAAGTAGTACAATTCAAGTTTTAGGTATCGATTATTGACTTTTTAGCTGGCTTTGGTGCCTTGGACATGAGCTAGGTCCTTAAGATTCTGCATGAAAGGAGGACTAGCAGCCGAGTTGCACGGGAGAATGTGAAAAGTGTTCATATGTAGTAAAGAAATTAGACATCCGTCCGTTTTCGTCATTTGTTATCGAATCGGCTTAAAGCCAGATCGTCACATTGGCCGCTCTTCTCTCTGAAACGGTTGTACTTATCGTCTGCAAAACTATGTCGCGTGCTGCGGTATGCGGAGAAACTAAAAGCACCGTAGTAGAACACAGATGAAGCTTCTAAGTTGATGTAATAGCAAGAAGTAGTACAATTCAAGTTTTAGGTATTGATTATTGACTTTTTAGCTGGCTTTGGTGCCTTGGACATGAGCTAGGATCTTAATATTCTGCATGAAAGGAGGACTAGCTGCCGAGTTGCACGGGAGAATGTGAAAAGTGTTCATATGTAGTAAAAACCTGAGAAATCCGTCCGTTTTCGTCATTTGTTATCGAATAGACTTAAAGCCAGATCGTCACATTGGCCGCTCTTCTCTCTGAAACGGTTGTACTTATCGTCTGCAAAGCTATGTCGCGTGCTGCGGTATGCGGAGACACTAAAAGCACCGTAGTAGAACACAGATGAAGCTTCTAAGTTGATGTATTAGCCAGTAAGAAGTAGTACAATTCAAGTTTTAGGTATTGATTATTGACTTTTTAGCTGGCTTTGGTGCCTTGGACATGAGCTAGGACCTTAAGATTCTGCATGAAAGGAGGACTAGCAGCCGAGTTGCACGGGAGAATGTGAAAAGTGTTCATATGCAGTAAAAACCTGAGAAATCCGTCCGTTTTCGTCATTTGTTATCGAATCGACTTAAAGCCAGATCGTCAGATTGGCCGCTCTTCTCTCTGAAACGGTTGTACTTATCGTCTGCAAAACCATGTCGCGTGCTGCGGTATGCGGAGAAACTAAAAGCACCGTAGTAGAACACAGATGAAGCTTCTAAGTTGATGTAATAGCCAGTAAGATGTAGTAGAATTCAAGTTTTCTGTATCGATTATTGACTTTTTAGCTGGCTTTGGTGCCTTGGACATGAGCTAGGACCTTAAGATTCTGCATGAAAGGAGGACTAGCAGCCGAGTTGCACAGGAGAATGTAAAAAGTGTTCATATGCAGTAAAAACCTGAGACATCCGTCCGTTTTCGTCATTTGTTATCGAATCGACTTAAAGCCAGATCGTCACATTGGCCGCTCTTCTCTCTGAAACGGTTGTACTTATCGTCTGCAAAGCTATGTCGCGTGCTGCGGTATGCGGAGACACTAAAAGCACCATAGTAGAACACAGATGAAGCTTCTAAGTTGATGTAATACCCAGTAAGAATTAGTACAATTCAAGTTTTAGGTATTGATTATTGACTTTTTAGCTGGCTTTGGTGCCTTGGACATGAGCTAGGACCTTAAGATTCTGCATGAAAGGAGGACTAGCAGCCGAGTTGCACGGGAGAATGTGAAAAGTGTTCATATGTAGTAAAAACCTGAGAAATCCGTCCGTTTTCGTCATTTGTTAACGAATCGACTTAGAGCCAGATCGACACATTGGCCGCTCTTCTCTCTGAAACGGTTGTACTTATCGTCTACAAAGCTATGTCGCGTGCTGCGTTATGCGGAGACACTAAAAGCACCATAGTAGAACACAGATGAAGCTTCTAAGTTGATGTAATAGCCAGTAAGAAGTAGTACAATTCAAGTTTTAGGTATCGATTATTGACTTTTTAGCTGGCTTTGGTGCCTTGGACATGAGCTAGGACCTTAAGATTCTGCATGAAAGGAGGACTAGCAGCCGAGTTGCACGGGAGAATGTGAAAAGTGTTCATATGCAGTAAAAACCTGAGACATCCGTCCGTTTTCGTCATTTGTTATCGAATCGACTTAAAGCCAGATCGTCACATTGGCCGCTCTTCTCTCTGAAACGGTTGTACTTATCGTCTGCAAAGCTATGTCGCGTGCTGCGGTATGCTGAGACACTACAAGCACCATAGTAGAACATAGATGAAGCTTCTAAGTTGATGTAATAGCCAGTAAGAAGTAGTACAATTCAAGTT
Organism: Schistocerca gregaria; assembly: GCF_023897955.1. Lineage (NCBI taxonomy): Eukaryota > Metazoa > Arthropoda > Insecta > Orthoptera > Acrididae > Schistocerca > Schistocerca gregaria. The sequence continues at coordinate 582,046,357 of NC_064925.1, forward strand.
TTAGGTATTGAATATTGACCTTTTAGCTGGCTTTGGTGCTTTGGACATGAGCTAGGACCTTAAGATTCTGCATGAAAGGAGGACCAGCAGCCGAGTTGCAGGGGAGAATGTGAAAAGTGTTCATATGTAGTAAAAACCTGAGAAATCCGTCCGTTTTCGTCATTTGTTATCGAATCGACTTAAAGCCAGATCGTCACATTGGCCGATCTTCTCTCTGAAACGGATGTACTTATCGTCTGCAAAGCTATGTCGCGTGCTGCGGTATGCCGAGACACTAAAAGCACCATAGTAGAACACAGATCAAGCTTCTAAGTTGATGTAATAGCCAGTAAGAAGTAGTACAATTCAAGTTTTAGGTATTGAATATTGACCTTTTTGCTGGCTTTGGTGCCTTGGACATGAGCTAGGACCTTAAGATTCTGCATGAAAGGAGGACTAGCAGCCGAGTAGCACGGGAGAATGTGAAAAGTGTTCATATGTAGTAAAAACCTGAGACATCCGTCCGTTTTCGTCATTTGTTATCGAATCGACTTAAAGCCAGATCGTCACATTGGCCGCTCTTCTCTGTGAAACGGTTGTACTTATCGTCTACAAAACTGTGTCGCGTGCTGCGGTATGCGGAGAAACTAAAAGCACCGTAGTAGAACACAGATGAAGCTTCTAAGTTGATGTATTAGCCAGTAAAGAGTAGTACAATTCAAGTTTTAGGTATTGATTATTGACTTTTTAGCTGGCTTTGGTTCCTTGGACATGAGCTAGGACCTTAAGATTCTGCATGAAAGGAGGACTAGCAGCCAAGTTGCACGGGAGAATGTGAAAAGTGTTCATATGTAGTAAAAACCTCAGAAATCCGTCCGTTTTCGTCATTTGTTATCGAATCGACTTAAAGCCAGATCGTCACATTGGCCGCTCTTCTCTCTGAAACGGTTGTACTTATTGTCTGCAAAACTATGTCGCGTGCTGCGGTATGCGGAGAAACTAAAAGCAACGTAGTAGAACACAGATGAAGCTTCTAAGTTGATGTAATAGCCAGTAAGAAGCAGTACATTTCAAGTTTTAGCTATTGATTATTGACTTTTTAGCTGGCTTTGGTGCCTTGGACATGAGCTAGGACCTTAAGATTCTGCATGAAAGGAGGACTAGCAGCCGAGTTGCACAGGAGAATGTGAAAAGTGTTCATATGTAGTATAAACCTGAGAAATCCGTCCGTTTTCGTCATTTGTTATCGAATCGACTTAAAGCCAGATCGTCACTTTGGCCGCTCTTCTCTCTGAAACGGTTGTACTTATCGTCTGCAAAACTATGTCGCGTGCTGCGGTATGCGGAGAAACTAAAACCACCGTAGGAGAACACACATGAAGCTTCTAAGTTGATGTAATAGCCAGTAAGAAGTAGTACAATTCAAGTTTTAGGTATTGATTATTGACTTTTAAGCTGGCTTTGGTGCCTTGGACATGAGCTAGGACCTTAAGATTCTGCATGAAAGGAGGACTAGCTGCCGAGTTGCACGGGAGAATGTGAAAAGTGTTCTTATGTAGTAAAAACCTGAGAAATCCGTCCGTTTTCGTCATTTGTTATCGCATCGACTTAAAGCCAGATCGACACATTGGCAGATCTTCTCTCTGAAACGGTTGTACTTATCGTCTGCAAAGCATTGTCGCGTGCTGCGGTATTCTGAGACACTACAAGCACCATAGTAGAACACAGATGAAGCTTCTAAGTTGAGGTAATAGCCAGTAAGAGGTAGTACAATTCAAGTTTTAGGTATTGAATATTGACCTTTTAGCTGGCTTTGGTGCATTGGACATGAGATAGGACCTTAAGATTCTGCATGAAAGGAGGACTAGCAGCCGAGTTGCACGGGAGAATGTGAAAAGTTTTCATATGTAATAAAAACCTGAGACATCCGTCCGTTTTCGTCATTTGTTAACGAATCGACTTAAAGCCAGATCGTCACATTGGCCGCTCTGCTCTCTGAAATGGTTGTAATTATCGTCTGCAAAGCTATGTCGCGTACTGCGGTATTCGGAGACACTAAAAGCACCACAGTAGAACACAGATGAAGCTTCTAAGTTTATGTAATATCCAGTAAGAAGTAGTACACTTCAAGTTTTAGGTATAGATTATTGACTTTTTAGCTGGCTTTGGTGCCTTGGACATGAGCTAGGACCTTAAGATTATGCATGAAAGGAGGACTAGCAGCCGAGTTGCACGGGAGAATGTGAAAAGTGTTCATATGTAGTAAAGCCTGAGAAATCAGTCCGTTTTCGTCATTTGTTATCGAATCGACTTAAAGCCACATCGTCACATTGGCCGCTCTTCTCTCTGAAAGGGTTGTACTTATCGTCTGCAAAACTATGTCGCGTGCTGCGGTATGCGGAGAAACTAAAAGCACCGTAGTAGAACACAGATGAAGCTTCTAAGTTGATGTAATAGCAAGAAGTAGTACAATTCAAGTTTTAGGTATTGATTATTGACTTTTTAGCTGGCTTTGGTGCCTTGGACATGAGCTAGGATCTTAATATTCTGCATGAAAGGAGGACTAGCTGCCGAGTTGCACGGGAGAATGTGAAAAGTGTTCATATGTAGTAAAAACCTGAGAAATCCGTCCGTTTTCGTCATTTGTTATCGAATTGACTTAAAGCCAGATCGTCACATTGGCCGCTCTTCTCTCTGAAACGGTTGTACTTATCGTCTGCAAAGCTATGTCGCGTGCTGTGGTATGCGGAGACACTAAAATCACCATAGTAGGAACAGATGAAGCATCTAAGTTGATGTAATAGCCAGTAAGAAGTAATCCAATTCAAGTTTTGGGTATCGATTATTGACTTTTTAGCTGGCTTTGGTGCCTTGGACATGAGCTAGGACCTTAAGATTCTGCATGAAAGGAGGACTAGCAGCCGAGTTGCACGGGAGAATGTGAAAAGTGTTCATATGTAATAAAAACCTGAGAAATCCGTCCGTTTTCGTCATTTGTTATCGAATTGACTTAAAGCCAGATCGTCACATTGGCCGCTCTTCTCTCTGAAACGGTTGTACTTATCGTCTACAAAGCTATGCCGCGTGCTGCGGTATGCGGAGACACTAAAAGCACCATAGTGGAACACAGATGAAGCTTCTAAGTTAATGTAATAGCCAGTAAGAAGTAGTACAATTCAAGTTTTAGGTATCGATTATTGACTTTTTAGCTGGCTTTGGTGCCTTGGACATGAGCTAGGACCTTAAGATTCTGCATGAAAGAAGGACTAGCAGCCGAGTTGCACGGGAGAATGTGAAAAGTGTTCATATGCAGTAAAAAAATGAGACATCCGTCCGTTTTCGTCATTTGTTATCGAATCGACTTAAAGCCAGATCGTCACATTGGCCGCTCTTCTCTCTGAAACGGTTGTACTTATCGTCTGCAAAGCTATGTCGCGTGCTGCGGTATGCTGAGACACTAAAAGCACCATAGTAGAACACAGATGAAGCTTCTAAGTTGATGTAATAGCCAGTAAGAAGTAGTACAATTCAAGTTTAGGTATTGAATATTGAATTTATACCTGGCTTTGGTGCCTTGGACATGAGCTAGGACCTTAATATTCTGCATGAAAGGAGGACTAGCAGCCGAGTTGCATGAGAGAATGTGAAAAGTGTTCAAATGTAGTAAAAACCTGAGAAATACGTCTGTTTTCGTCATTGGTTATCGAATCGACTTAAAGGCAGATCGTCACATTGGCCGCTCTTCTCTCTGAAACGCTTGTACTTATCGTCTGCAAAGCTATGTCGCGTGCTGCGGTATGCGGAGACACTAAATGCACCATAGTAGACCAGAGATGAAGCTTGTAAGTTGATGAAATACCCAGTAAGAATTAGTACAATTCAAGTTTTAGGTATTGATTATTGACTTTTAAGCTGGCTTTGGTGCCTTGGACATGAGCTAGGACCTTAAGATTCTGCATGAAAGGAGGACTAGCATCCGAGTTGCACGGGAGAATGTGAAAAGTGTTCATATGTAGTAAAAACCTGAGAAATCCGTCCGTTTTCGTCATTTGTTATCGAATCGACTTAAAGCCAGATCGTCACATTGGCCGCTCTTCTCTCTGAAACGGTTGTACTTATCGTCTGCAAAGCTATGTCGCGTACTGCGTTATGCGGAGACACTAAAAGCAACATAGTAGAACACAGATGAAGATTCTAAAATGATGTAATAGCCAGTAAGAAGTAGTACAATTCAAGTTTTAGGTATCGATCATTGACTTTTTAGCTGGCTTTGGTGCCTTGGACATGAGCTAGGACCTTAAGATTCTGCATGAAAGAAGGACTAGCAGCCGAGTTACACGGGAGAATGTGAAAAGTGTTCATATGCAGTAAAAACCTGAGACATCCGTCCGTTTTCGTCATTTGTTATCGAATCGACTTAAAGCCAGATCGTCACATTGGCCGCTCTTCTCTCTGAAACGGTTGTACTTATTGTCTGCAAAACTATGTCGCGTGCTGCGGTATGCGGAGAAACTAAAAGCAACGTAGTAGAACACAGATGAAGCTTCTAAGTTGATGTAATAGCCAGTAAGAAGCAGTACATTTCAAGTTTTAGCTATTGATTATTGACTTTTTAGCTGGCTTTGGTGCCTTGGACATGAGCAAGGACCTTAAGATTCTGCATGAAAGGAGGACTAGCAGCCGAGTTGCACAGGAGAATGTGAAAAGTGTTCATATGTAGTAAAAACCTGAGAAATCCGTCCGTTTTCGTCATTTGTTATCGAATCGACTTAAAGCCAGATCGTCACTTTGGCCGCTCTTCTCTCTGAAACGGTTGTACTTATCGTCTGCAAAACTATGTCGCGTGCTGCGGTATGCGGAGAAACTAAAACCACCGTAGGAGAACACACAGGAAGCTTCTAAGTTGATGTAATAGCCAGTAAGAAGTAGTACAATTCAAGTTTTAGGTATTGATTATTGACTTTTTAGCTGGCTTTGGTGCCTTGGACATGAGCTAGGACCTTAAGATTCTGCATGAAAGGAGGACTAGCTGCCGAGTTGCACGGGAGAATGTGAAAAGTGTTCTTATGTAGTAAAAACCTGAGAAATCCGTCCGTTTTCGTCATTTGTTATCGCATCGACTTAAAGCCAGATCGACCCATTGGCCGATCTTCTCTCTGAAACGGTTGTACTTATCGTCTGCAAAGCATTGTCGCGTGCTGCGGTATGCTGAGACACTACAAGCACCATAGTAGAACACAGATGAAGCTTCTAAGTTAAGGTAATAGCCAGTAAGAGGTAGTACAATTCAAGTTTTAGGTATTGAATATTGACCTTTTAGCTGGCTTTGGTGCATTGGACATGAGATAGGACCTTAAGATTCTGCATGAAAGGAGGACTAGCAGCCGAGTTGCACGGGAGAATGTGAAAAGTGTTCATATGTAATGAAAACCTGAGACATCCGTCCGTTTTCGTCATTTGTTAACGAATCGACGTAAAGCCAGATCGTCACATTGGCCGCTCTGCTCTCTGAAATGGTTGTACTTATCGTCTGCAAAGCTATGTCACGTACTGCGGTATTCGGAGACACTAAAAGCACCACAGTAGAACACAGATGAAGCTTCTAAGTTTATGTAATATCCAGTAAGAAGTAGTACACTTCAAGTTTTAGGTATAGATTATTGACTTTTTAGCTGGCTTTGGTGCCTTGGACATGAGCTAGGACCTTAAGATTATGCATGAAAGGAGGACTAGCAGCCGAGTTGCACGGGAGAATGTGAAAAGTCTTCATATGTAGTAAAAACCTGGGAAATCCGTCCGTTTTCGTCATTTGTTATCGAATCGACTTAAAGCCAGATCGTCACATTGGCCGCTCTTCTCTCTGAAACGGTTGTACTTATCGTCTGCAAAGCAATGTCGCGTGCTGCGGTATGCTGAGACACTAAAAGCACCATAGTAGAACACAGATCACGCTTCTAAGTTGATGTAATAGCCAGTAAGAAGTAGTACAATTCAAGTTTTAGGTATTGAATATTGACCTTTTAGCTGGCTTTGGTGTCTTGGACATGAGCTAGGACCTTAAGATTCTGCATGAAAGGAGGACTAGCAGCCGAGTTGCACGGGAGAATGTGAAAAGTGTTCATATGTAGTAAAAAAATGAGACATCCGTCCGTTTTCGTCATTTGTTATCGAATCGACTTAAAGCCACATCGTCACATTGGCCGCTCTTCTCTCTGAAACGGTTGTACTTATCGTCTGCAAAACTATGTCGCGTGCTGCGGTATGCGGAGAAACTAAAAGCACCGTAGTAGAACACAGATGAAGCTTCTAAGTTGATGTAATAGCAAGAAGTAGTACAATTCAAGTTTTAGGTATTGATTATTGACTTTTTAGCTGGCTTTGGTGCCTTGGACATGAGCTAGGATCTTAATATTCTGCATGAAAGGAGGACTAGCTGCCGAGTTGCACGGGAGAATGTGAAAAGTGTTCATATGTAGTAAAAACCTGAGAAATCCGTCCGTTTTCGTCATTTGTTATCGAATTGACTTAAAGCCAGATCGTCACATTGGCCGCTCTTCTCTCTGAAACGGTTGTACTTATCGTCTGCAAAGCTATGTCGCGAGCTGTGGTATGCGGAGACACTAAAATCACCATAGTAGGAACAGATGAAGCATCTAAGTTGATGTAATAGCCAGTAAGAAGTTATCCAATTCAAGTTTTGGGTATCGGTTATTGACTTTTTAGCTGGCTTTGGTGCCTTGGACATGAGCTAGGACCTTAAGATTCTGCATGAAAGGAGGACTAGCAGCCGAGTTGCACGGGAGAATGTGAAAAGTGTTCATATGTAGTAAAAACCTGAGAAATCCGTTCGTTTTCGTCATTTGTTATCGAATCGACTTAAAGCCAGATCGTCACATTGGCCGCTCTTCTCTCTGAAACGGTTGTACTTATCGTCTGCAAAACTATGTCGCGTGCTGCGGTATGCGGAGAAACTAAAACCACCGTGGGAGAACACACATGAAGCTTCTAAGTTGATGTAATAGCCAGTAAGAAGTAGTACAATTCAAGTTTTAGGTATTGATTATTGATTTTTTAGCTGGCTTTGGTGCCTTGGACATGAGCTAGGACCTTAAGATTCTGCATGAAAGGAGGACTAGCCGCCGAGTTGCACGGGAGAATGTGAAAAGTGTTCATATGTAGTAAAAACCTGAGAAATCCGTCCGTTTTCGTCGTTTGTTATCGCATCGACTTAAAGCCAGATCGACACATTGGCCGCTCTTCTCTCTGAAACTGTTGTGCTTATCGTCTGCAAAGCTTTGTCGCGTGCTGCGGTATGCTGAGACACTACAAGCACCATAGTAGAACACAGATGAAGCTTCTAAGTTGAGGTAATAGCCAGTAAGAGGTAGTACAATTCAAGTTTTAGGTATTGAAAATTGACCTTGTAGCTGGCTTTGGTCCCTTGGACATGAGCTAGGACCTTAAGATTATGCATGAAAGGAGGACTAGCAGCCGAGTTGCACGTGAGAATGTGAAAAGTGTTCATATGTAGTAAAAACCTGAGAAATCCGTCCGTTTTCGTCATTTGTTATCGAATCGACTTAAAGCCAGATCGTCACATTGGCCGCTCTTCTCTCTGAAACGGTTGTACTTATCGCCTGCAAAGCTATGTCGCGTGCTGCGGTATGCTGAGACACTAAAAGCACCATAGTAGAATACAGATCACGCTTCTAAGTTGATGTAATAGCCAGTAAGAAGTAGTACAATTCAAGTTTTTAGTATTGAATATTGACCTTTTAGCTGGCTTTGGTGCCTTGGACATGAGATAGGACCTTAAAATTCTGCATGAAAGGAGGACTAGCAGCCGAGTTGCACGGGACAATGTGAAAAGTGTTCATATGTAGTAAAAAAATGAGACATCCGTCCGTTTTCGTCATTTGTTATCGAATCGTCTTAAAGCCACATCGTCACATTGGCCGCTCTTCTCTCTGAAACGGTTGTACTTATCGTCTGCAAAGCTATGTCGCGTTCTGCGGTATGCGGAGACACTAAAATCACCACAGTAGAACACAGATGAAGCTTCTAAGTTTATGTAACAGCCAGTAAGAAGTAGTATAATTCAAGTTTTAGGTATTGAATATTGACATTTTTGCTGGCTTTGGTGCCTTGGACATGTGCTAGGACCTTAAGATTCTGCATGAAAGGAGGACTAGCTGCCGAGTTGCACGGGAGAATGTGAAAAGTGTTCATATGTAGTAAAAACCTGAGAAATCCGTCCGTTTTCGTCATTTGTTATCGAATAGACTTACAGCCAGATCGTCACATTGGCCGCTCTTCTCTCTGAAACGGTTGTACTTATCGTCTGCAAAGCTATGTCGCGAGCTGTGGTATGCGGAGACACTAAAATCACCATAGTAGGAAAAGATGAAGCATTTAAGTTGATGTAATAGCCAGTAAGAAGTAATCCAATTCAAGTTTTGGGTATCGATTATTGACTTTTTAGCTGGCTTTGGTGCCTTGGACATGAGCTAGGACCTTAAGATTCTGCATGAAAGGAGGACTAGCAGCCGAGTTGCACGGGAGAATGTGAAAAGTGTTCATATGTAATAAAAACCTGAGAAGGCCGTCCGTTTTCGTCATTTGTTATTGAATCGATGTAAAGCCAGATCGTCACATTGGCCGCTCTTCTCTCTGAAACGGTTGTACTTATCGTCTGCAAAGCTAAGTCGCGTGTTGCCGTAGGCGGAAACAGGAAAAGCACAATAATAGAACACAGATGAAGCTTCTAAGTTGATGTAATAGGCAGTAAAAAGTAGCCAATTCAAGTTTTAGGTATCGATTATTGACTTTTTAGCTGGCTTTGGTGCCTTGGACATGAGCTAGGACCTTAAGATTCTGCATGAAAGGAGGACTAGCAGCCAAGTTGCACGGGAGAATGTGAAAAGTGTTCATATGTAGTAAAAACCTGAGAAATCCGTCCGTTTTCGTCATTTGTTATCGCATCGACTTAAAGCCATATCGACACATTGGCCGCTCTTCTCTCTGAAACGGTTGTACTTATCGTCTGCAAGGCTCTGTCGCGTGCTGCGCCATGCTGAGACACTACAAGCACCATAGTAGAACACAGCTGAAGCTTCTGAGTTGATGTAATAGCCAGTAAGAGGTAGTACAATTCAAGTTATAGGTATTGAATATTGACCTTTTAGCTGGCTTTGGTGCCTTGGACATGAGCTAGGACCTTATGATTCTGCATGAAAGGAGGACTAGTAGCCGAGTTGCACGGAAGAATGTGAAAAGTGTTCATATGTAGTAAAAACCTGAGACATCCGTCCGTTTTCGTCATTTGTTATTGAATCGATGTAAAGCCAGATCGTCACATTGGCCGCTCTTCTCTCTGAAACGGTTGTACTTATCGTCTGCAAAGCTATGTCGCGTACTGCGGTATTCGGAGACACTAAAAGCACCACAGTAGAACACAGATGTAGCTTCTAAGTTGATGTAATATCCAGCAAGAAGTAGTACAATTCAAGTTTTAGGTATCGATTATTGACTTTTTAGCTGGCTTTGGTGCCTTGGACATGATCTGTTACCTTAAGATTCTGCATGAAAGGAGGACTAGCAGCCGAGTTACACGGGAGAATGTGAAAAGTGTTCATATGTAGTAAAAACCTTAGAAATCCGTCTGTTTTCGTCATTTGTTATCGAATCGACTTAAAGCCAGATCGTCACATTGGCCGCTCTTCTCGCTGAAACGGTTGTACTTATCGTCTGCAAAGGTATGTCGCGTGCTGCGATATGCTGAGACACTAAAAGCACAATAGTAGAATACAGATCAAGCTTCTAAGTTGATGTAATAGCCAGTAAGAAGTAGTACAATTCAAATTTTAGGTATTGAATATTGACCTTTTAGCTGGCTTTGGTGCCTTGGACATGAGCTAGGACCTTAAGATTCTGCATGAAAGGAGGACTAGCAGCCGAGTTGCACGGGAGAATGTGAAAAATGTTCATATGTATTTAAAAAATGAGACATCCGTCCGTTTTCGTCATTTGTTATCGAATCGACTTAAAGCCAGATCGTCACATTGGGCGCTATTCTCTCTGAAACGGTTGTACTTATCGTCTGCAAAACTATGTCGCGTGCTGCGGTATGCGGAGAAACTAAAAGCAAAGTAGTAGAACACAGATGAAGCTTCTCAGTTGATGTAATAGCCAGTAAGAAGTAGTACAATTCAAGTTTTACGTATTGATTATTGACTTTTTAGCTGGCTTTGGTGCCTTGGACATGAGCTAGGACCTTAAGATTCTGCATGAAAGGAGGACTAGCAGCCGAGTTGCACGGGAGAATGTGAAAAGTGTTCATATGTAGTAAAAACCTGAGAAATCCGTCCGTTTTCGTCATTTCTTATCGAATCAACTTAAAGCCAGATCGTCACATTGGCCGCTCTTCTCTCTGAAACGGTTGTACGTACCGTCTGCAAAGCTATGTCGCGTGCTGCGGTATGCGGAGACACTAAAATCACCATAGTAGAACACAGATGAAGCTTCTAAGTTGATGCAATAGCCAGCAAGAAGTAGAACAATTCAAGTTTTAGGTATCGATTATTGACTTTTTAGCTGGCTTCGGTACCTTGGACATGAGCTAGGACCTTAAGATTCTGCATGAAAGGAGGACTAGCAGCCGAGTTGCACGTCAGAATGTGAAAAGTGTTTATATGTAGTAAAAACCTGAGAAATCCGTCCGTTTTCGTCATTTGTTATCGAATCGACTTAAAGCCAGATGGTCACATTGGCCGCTCTTCTCTCTGGAACGTTTGTACATATCGTCTGCAAAGCTATGTCGCGTGCAGCGGTATGTGGAGACACTAAAATCACCATAGTAGAACACAGATGCAGCATCTAAGTTGATGTAATAGCCAGTAAGAAGTAGTACAATTCATGTTTTAGGAATCGATTATTGACTTTTTAGCTGGCTTTGGTGCCTTGGACATGAGCTAGGACCTTAAGATTCTGCATGAAAGGAGGACTAGCAGCCGAGTTGCACGGGAGAATGTGAAAAGTGTTCATATGTAGTAATAACCTGAGAAATCCGTCCTTTTTCGTCATATGTTATCGAAACGACTTAAAGCCAGATCGTCACATTGGCCGCTCTTCTCTCTGAAACGGTTGTACTTATCGTCTGCAAAGCTATGTCACGTGCTGCGGTATGTGGTGACACTAAAATCACCGCAGTAGAACACAGATGAAGCTTCTAAGATGATGTAATATCCAGAAAGAAGTAGTACAATTCAAGTTTTAGGTATCGATTATAGACTTTTCAGCTGGTTTGGTTGCATTGGACATGATCTAGGACCTTAAGATTCTGCATTAAAGGTGGACTAGCAGCCGACTTCCACGGGAGAATGTGAAAAGTGTTCATATGTAGTAAAAACCTGAGAAATCCGTCCGTTTTCGTCATTTGTTATCGAATCGACTTAAAGGCAGATCGTCACATTGGCCGCTCTTCTCTCTGAAACGCTTGTACCTATCGTCTGCAAAGCTATGTCGCGTGCTGCGGTATGCGGAGACACTAAATGCACCATAGTAGACCAGAGATGAAGCTTGTAAGTTGATGAAATACCCAGTAAGAATTAGTACAATTCAAGTTTTAGGTATTGATTATTGACTTTTAAGCTGGCTTTGGTGCCTTGGACATGAGCTAGGACCTTAAGATTCTGCATGAAAGGAGGACTAGCTGCCGAGTTGCACGGGAGAATGTGAAAAGTGTTCTTATGTAGTAAAAACCTGAGAAATCCGTCCGTTTTCGTCATTTGTTATCGCATCGACTTAAAGCCAGATCGACCCATTGGCCGATCTTCTCTCTGAAACGGTTGTACTTATCGTCTGCAAAGCATTGTCGCGTGCTGCGGTATGCTGAGACACTACAAGCACCATAGTAGAACACAGATGAAGCTTCTAAGTTAAGGTAATAGCCAGTAAGAGGTAGTACAATTCAAGTTTTAGGTATTGAATATTGACCTTTTAGCTGGCTTTGGTGCATTGGACATGAGATAGGACCTTAAGATTCTGCATGAAAGGAGGACTAGCAGCCGAGTTGCACGGGAGAATGTGAAAAGTGTTCATATGTAATGAAAACCTGAGACATCCGTCCGTTTTCGTCATTTGTTAACGAATCGACGTAAAGCCAGATCGTCACATTGGCCGCTCTGCTCTCTGAAATGGTTGTACTTATCGTCTGCAAAGCTATGTCACGTACTGCGGTATTCGGAGACACTAAAAGCACCACAGTAGAACACAGATGAAGCTTCTAAGTTTATGTAATATCCAGTAAGAAGTAGTACACTTCAAGTTTTAGGTATAGATTATTGACTTTTTAGCTGGCTTTGGTGCCTTGGACATGAGCTAGGACCTTAAGATTATGCATGAAAGGAGGACTAGCAGCCGAGTTGCACGGGAGAATGTGAAAAGTCTTCATATGTAGTAAAAACCTGGAAAATCCGTCCGTTTTCGTCATTTGTTATCGAATCGACTTAAAGCCAGATCGTCACATTGGCCGCTCTTCTCTCTGAAACGGTTGTACTTATCGTCTGCAAAGCAATGTCGCGTGCTGCGGTATGCTGAGACACTAAAAGCACCATAGTAGAACACAGATCACGCTTCTAAGTTGATGTAATAGCCAGTAAGAAGTAGTACAATTCAAGTTTTAGGTATTGAATATTGACCTTTTAGCTGGCTTTGGTGTCTTGGACATGAGCTAGGACCTTAAGATTCTGCATGAAAGGAGGACTAGCAGCCGAGTTGCACGGGAGAATGTGAAAAGTGTTCATATGTAGTAAAAAAATGAGACATCCGTCCGTTTTCGTCATTTGTTATCGAATCGACTTAAAGCCACATCGTCACATTGGCCGCTCTTCTCTCTGAAACGGTTGTACTTATCGTCTGCAAAACTATGTCGCGTGCTGCGGTATGCGGAGAAACTAAAAGCACCGTAGTAGAACACAGATGAAGCTTCTAAGTTGATGTAATAGCAAGAAGTAATACAATTCAAGTTTTAGGTATTGATTATTGACTTTTTAGCTGGCTTTGGTGCCTTGGACATGAGCTAGGATCTTAATATTCTGCATGAAAGGAGGACTAGCTGCCGAGTTGCACGGGAGAATGTGAAAAGTGTTCATATGTAGTAAAAACCTGAGAAATCCGTCCGTTTTCGTCATTTGTTATCGAATTGACTTAAAGCCAGATCGTCACATTGGCCGCTCTTCTCTCTGAAACGGTTGTACTTATCGTCTGCAAAGCTATGTCGCGAGCTGTGGTATGCGGAGACACTAAAATCACCATAGTAGGAACAGATGAAGCATCTAAGTTGATGTAATAGCCAGTAAGAAGTTATCCAATTCAAGTTTTGGGTATCGGTTATTGACTTTTTAGCTGGCTTTGGTGCCTTGGACATGAGCTAGGACCTTAAGATTCTGCATGAAAGGAGGACTAGCAGCCGAGTTGCACGGGAGAATGTGAAAAGTGTTCATATGTAGTAAAAACCTGAGAAATCCGTTCGTTTTCGTCATTTGTTATCGAATCGACTTAAAGCCAGATCGTCACATTGGCCGCTCTTCTCTCTGAAACGGTTGTACTTATCGTCTGCAAAACTATGTCGCGTGCTGCGGTATGCGGAGAAACTAAAACCACCGTGGGAGAACACACATGAAGCTTCTAAGTTGATGTAATAGCCAGTAAGAAGTAGTACAATTCAAGTTTTAGGTATTGATTATTGATTTTTTAGCTGGCTTTGGTGCCTTGGACATGAGCTAGGACCTTAAGATTCTGCATGAAAGGAGGACTAGCCGCCGAGTTGCACGGGAGAATGTGAAAAGTGTTCATATGTAGTAAAAACCTGAGAAATCCGTCCGTTTTCGTCGTTTGTTATCGCATCGACTTAAAGCCAGATCGACACATTGGCCGCTCTTCTCTCTGAAACGGTTGTGCTTATCGTCTGCAAAGCTTTGTCGCGTGCTGCGGTATGCTGAGACACTACAAGCACCATAGTAGAACACAGATGAAGCTTCTAAGTTGAGGTAATAGCCAGTAAGAGGTAGTACAATTCAAGTTTTAGGTATTGAAAATTGACCTTGTAGCTGGCTTTGGTCCCTTGGACATGAGCTAGGACCTTAAGATTATGCATGAAAGGAGGACTAGCAGCCGAGTTGCACGTGAGAATGTGAAAAGTGTTCATATGTAGTAAAAACCTGAGAAATCCGTCCGTTTTCGTCATTTGTTATCGAATCGACTTAAAGCCAGATCGTCACATTGGCCGCTCTTCTCTCTGAAACGGTTGTACTTATCGCCTGCAAAGCTATGTCGCGTGCTGCGGTATGCTGAGACACTAAAAGCACCATAGTAGAATACAGATCACGCTTCTAAGTTGATGTAATAGCCAGTAAGAAGTAGTACAATTCAAGTTTTTAGTATTGAATATTGACCTTTTAGCTGGCTTTGGTGCCTTGGACATGAGATAGGACCTTAAAATTCTGCATGAAAGGAGGACTAGCAGCCGAGTTGCACGGGACAATGTGAAAAGTGTTCATATGTAGTAAAAAAATGAGACATCCGTCCGTTTTCGTCATTTGTTATCGAATCGTCTTAAAGCCACATCGTCACATTGGCCGCTCTTCTCTCTGAAACGGTTGTACTTATCGTCTGCAAAGCTATGTCGCGTTCTGCGGTATGCGGAGACACTAAAATCACCACAGTAGAACACAGATGAAGCTTCTAAGTTTATGTAACAGCCAGTAAGAAGTAGTATAATTCAAGTTTTAGGTATTGAATATTGACATTTTTGCTGGCTTTGGTGCCTTGGACATGTGCTAGGACCTTAAGATTCTGCATGAAAGGAGGACTAGCTGCCGAGTTGCACGGGAGAATGTGAAAAGTGTTCATATGTAGTAAAAACCTGAGAAATCCGTCCGTTTTCGTCATTTGTTATCGAATAGACTTACAGCCAGATCGTCACATTGGCCGCTCTTCTCTCTGAAACGGTTGTACTTATCGTCTGCAAAGCTATGTCGCGAGCTGTGGTATGCGGAGACACTAAAATCACCATAGTAGGAAAAGATGAAGCATTTAAGTTGATGTAATAGCCAGTAAGAAGTAATCCAATTCAAGTTTTGGGTATCGATTATTGACTTTTTAGCTGGCTTTGGTGCCTTGGACATGAGCTAGGACCTTAAGATTCTGCATGAAAGGAGGACTAGCAGCCGAGTTGCACGGGAGAATGTGAAAAGTGTTCATATGTAATAAAAACCTGAGAAGGCCGTCCGTTTTCGTCATTTGTTATTGAATCGATGTAAAGCCAGATCGTCACATTGGCCGCTCTTCTCTCTGAAACGGTTGTACTTATCGTCTGCAAAGCTAAGTCGCGTGTTGCCGTAGGCGGAAACAGGAAAAGCACAATAATAGAACACAGATGAAGCTTCTAAGTTGATGTAATAGGCAGTAAAAAGTAGCCAATTCAAGTTTTAGGTATCGATTATTGACTTTTTAGCTGGCTTTGGTGCCTTGGACATGAGCTAGGACCTTAAGATTCTGCATGAAAGGAGGACTAGCAGCCAAGTTGCACGGGAGAATGTGAAAAGTGTTCATATGTAGTAAAAACCTGAGAAATCCGTCCGTTTTCGTCATTTGTTATCGCATCGACTTAAAGCCATATCGACACATTGGCCGCTCTTCTCTCTGAAACGGTTGTACTTATCGTCTGCAAGGCTCTGTCGCGTGCTGCGCCATGCTGAGACACTACAAGCACCATAGTAGAACACAGCTGAAGCTTCTGAGTTGATGTAATAGCCAGTAAGAGGTAGTACAATTCAAGTTATAGGTATTGAATATTGACCTTTTAGCTGGCTTTGGTGCCTTGGACATGAGCTAGGACCTTATGATTCTGCATGAAAGGAGGACTAGTAGCCGAGTTGCACGGAAGAATGTGAAAAGTGTTCATATGTAGTAAAAACCTGAGACATCCGTCCGTTTTCGTCATTTGTTATTGAATCGATGTAAAGCCAGATCGTCACATTGGCCGCTCTTCTCTCTGAAACGGTTGTACTTATCGTCTGCAAAGCTATGTCGCGTACTGCGGTATTCGGAGACACTAAAAGCACCACAGTAGAACACAGATGTAGCTTCTAAGTTGATGTAATATCCAGCAAGAAGTAGTACAATTCAAGTTTTAGGTATCGATTATTGACTTTTTAGCTGGCTTTGGTGCCTTGGACATGATCTGTTACCTTAAGCTTCTGCATGAAAGGAGGACTAGCAGCCGAGTTACACGGGAGAATGTGAAAAGTGTTCATATGTAGTAAAAACCTTAGAAATCCGTCTGTTTTCGTCATTTGTTATCGAATCGACTTAAAGCCAGATCGTCACATTGGCCGCTCTTCTCGCTGAAACGGTTGTACTTATCGTCTGCAAAGGTATGTCGCGTGCTGCGATATGCTGAGACACTAAAAGCACAATAGTAGAATACAGATCAAGCTTCTAAGTTGATGTAATAGCCAGTAAGAAGTAGTACAATTCAAATTTTAGGTATTGAATATTGACCTTTTAGCTGGCTTTGGTGCCTTGGACATGAGCTAGGACCTTAAGATTCTGCATGAAAGGAGGACTAGCAGCCGAGTTGCACGGGAGAATGTGAAAAATGTTCATATGTATTTAAAAAATGAGACATCCGTCCGTTTTCGTCATTTGTTATCGAATCGACTTAAAGCCAGATCGTCACATTGGGCGCTATTCTCTCTGAAACGGTTGTACTTATCGTCTGCAAAACTATGTCGCGTGCTGCGGTATGCGGAGAAACTAAAAGCAAAGTAGTAGAACACAGATGAAGCTTCTCAGTTGATGTAATAGCCAGTAAGAAGTAGTACAATTCAAGTTTTACGTATTGATTATTGACTTTTTAGCTGGCTTTGGTGCCTTGGACATGAGCTAGGACCTTAAGATTCTGCATGAAAGGAGGACTAGCAGCCGAGTTGCACGGGAGAATGTGAAAAGTGTTCATATGTAGTAAAAACCTGAGAAATCCGTCCGTTTTCGTCATTTCTTATCGAATCAACTTAAAGCCAGATCGTCACATTGGCCGCTCTTCTCTCTGAAACGGTTGTACGTACCGTCTGCAAAGCTATGTCGCGTGCTGCGGTATGCGGAGACACTAAAATCACCATAGTAGAACACAGATGAAGCTTCTAAGTTGATGCAATAGCCAGCAAGAAGTAGAACAATTCAAGTTTTAGGTATCGATTATTGACTTTTTAGCTGGCTTCGGTACCTTGGACATGAGCTAGGACCTTAAGATTCTGCATGAAAGGAGGACTAGCAGCCGAGTTGCACGTCAGAATGTGAAAAGTGTTTATATGTAGTAAAAACCTGAGAAATCCGTCCGTTTTCGTCATTTGTTATCGAATCGACTTAAAGCCAGATGGTCACATTGGCCGCTCTTCTCTCTGGAACGTTTGTACATATCGTCTGCAAAGCTATGTCGCGTGCAGCGGTATGTGGAGACACTAAAATCACCATAGTAGAACACAGATGCAGCATCTAAGTTGATGTAATAGCCAGTAAGAAGTAGTACAATTCATGTTTTAGGAATCGATTATTGACTTTTTAGCTGGCTTTGGTGCCTTGGACATGAGCTAGGACCTTAAGATTCTGCATGAAAGGAGGACTAGCAGCCGAGTTGCACGGGAGAATGTGAAAAGTGTTCATATGTAGTAATAACCTGAGAAATCCGTCCTTTTTCGTCATATGTTATCGAATCGACTTAAAGCCAGATCGTCACATTGGCCGCTCTTCTCTCTGAAACGGTTGTACTTATCGTCTGCAAAGCTATGTCACGTGCTGCGGTATGTGGTGACACTAAAATCACCGCAGTAGAACACAGATGAAGCTTCTAAGATGATGTAATATCCAGAAAGAAGTAGTACAATTCAAGTTTTAGGTATCGATTATAGACTTTTCAGCTGGTTTGGTTGCATTGGACATGATCTAGGACCTTAAGATTCTGCATTAAAGGTGGACTAGCAGCCGACTTCCACGGGAGAATGTGAAAAGTGTTCATATGTAGTAAAAACCTGAGAAATCCGTCCGTTTTCGTCATTTGTTATCGAATCGACTTAAAGGCAGATCGTCACATTGGCCGCTCTTCTCTCTGAAACGCTTGTACTTATCGTCTGCAAAGCTATGTCGCGTGCTGCGGTATGCGGAGACACTAAATGCACCATAGTAGACCAGAGATGAAGCTTGTAAGTTGATGAAATACCCAGTAAGAATTAGTACAATTCAAGTTTTAGGTATTGATTATTGACTTTTAAGCTGGCTTTGGTGCCTTGGACATGAGCTAGGACCTTAAGATTCTGCATGAAAGGAGGACTAGCAGCCGAGTTGCACGGGAGAATGTGAAAAGTGTTCATATGTAGTAAAAACCTGAGAAATCCGTCCGTTTTCGTCATTTCTTATCGAATCGACTTAAAGCCAGATCGTCACATTGGCCGCTCTTCTCTCTGAAACGGTTGTACGTACCGTCTGCAAAGCTATGTCGCGTGCTGCGGTATGCGGAGACACTAAAATCACCATAGTAGAACACAGATGAAGCTTCTAAGTTGATGCAATAGCCAGCAAGATGTAGAACAATTCAAGTTTTAGGTATCCATTATTGACTTTTTAGCTGGCTTCGTTTCCTTGGACATGAGCTAGGACCTTAAGATTCTGCATGAAAGGAGGACTAGCAGCCGAGTTGCACGTCAGAATGTGAAAAGTGTTCATATGTAGTAGAAACCTGAGAAATCCGTCCGTTTTCGTCATTTGTTATCGAATCGACTTAAAGCCAGATGGTCACATTGGCCGCTCTTCTCTCTGAAACGTTTGTACATATCGTCTGCAAAGCTATGTCGCGTGCAGCGGTATGTGGAGACACTAAAATCACCATAGTAGAACACAGATGCAGCATCTAAGTTGATGTAATATCCAGTAAGAAGTAGTACAATTCAAGTTTTAGGTATCGATTATAGACTTTTCAGCTGGTTTGGCTGCATTGGACATGAGCTAGGACCTTAAGATTCTGCATGAAAGGTGGACTAGCAGCCGACTTCCACGGGAGAATGTGAAAAGTGTTCATATGTAGTAAAAACCTCAGAAATCCGTCCGTTTTCGTCATTTCTTATCGAATCAACTTAAAGCCAGATCGTCACATTGGCCGCTCTTCTCTCTGAAACGGTTGTACGTACCGTCTGCAAAGCTATGTCGCGTGCTGCGGTATGCGGAGACACTAATATCACCATAGTAGAACACAGATGAAGCTTCTAAGTTGATGCAATAGCCAGCAAGAAGTAGAACAATTCAAGTTTTAGGTATCGATTATTGACTTTTTAGCTGGCTTCGGTACCTTGGACATGAGCTAGGACCTTAAGATTCTGCATGAAAGGAGGACTAGCAGCCGAGTTGCACGTCAGAATGTGAAAAGTGTTCATATGTAGTAAAAACCTGAGAAATCCGTCCGTTTTCGTCATTTGTTATCGAATCGACTTAAAGCCAGATGGTCACATTGGCCGCTCTTCTCTCTGAAACGTTTGTACATATCGTCTGCAAAGCTATGTCGCGTGCAGCGGTATGTGGAGACACTAAAATCACCATAGTAGAACACAGATGCAGCATCTAAGTTGATGTAATAGCCAGTAAGAAGTAGTACAATTCATGTTTTAGGAATCGATTATTGATTTTTAGCTGGCTTTGGTGCCTTGGACATGAGCTAGGAGCTTAAGATTCTGCATGAAAGGAGGACTAGCAGCCGAGTTGCACGGGAGAATGTGAAAAGTGTTCATATGTAGTAATAACCTGAGAAATCCGTCCTTTTTCGTCATATGTTATCGAATCGACTTAAAGCCAGATCGTCACATTGGCCGCTCTTCTCTCTGAAACGGTTGTACTTATCGTCTGCAAAGCTATGTCACGTGCTGCGGTATGTGGTGACACTAAAATTACCGCAGTAGAACACAGATGAAGCTTCTAAGATGATGTAATATCCAGTAAGAAGTAGTACAATTCAAGTTTTAGGTATCGATTATAGACTTTTCAGCTGGTTTGGTTGCATTGGACATGATCTAGGACCTTAAGATTCTGCATGAAAGGTGGACTAGCAGCCGACTTCCACGGGAGAATGTGAAAAGTGTTCATATGTAGTAAAAACCTGAGAAATCCGTCCGTTTTCGTCATTTGTTATCGAATCGACTTAAAGCCAGATCGTCACATTGGCCGCTCTTCTCTCTGAAACGGTTGTACTTATCGTCTGCAAAACTATGTCGCGTGCTGCGGTATGCGGAGAAACTAAAAGCAACGTAGTAGAACACAGATGAAGCTTCTAAGTTGATGTAATAGCCAGTAAGAAGTAGTACAATTCAAGTTTTAGGTATTGATTATTGGCTTTTTAGCTGGCTTTGGTGCCTTGGACATGAGCTAGGACCTTAAGATTCTGCATGAAAGGAGGACTAGCAGCCGAGTTGCACGGGAGAATGTGAAAAGTGTTCATATGTAGTAAAAACCTGAGAAATCCGTCCGTTTTCGTCAATTCTTATCGAATCGACTTAAAGCCAGATCGTCACATTGGCCGCTCTTCTCTCTGAAACGGTTGTACGTACCGTCTGCAAAGCTATGTCGCGTGCTGCGGTATGCGGAGACACTAAAATCACCATAGTAGAACACAGATGAAGCTTCTAAGTTGATGCAATAGCCAGCAAGAAGTAGAACAATTCAAGTTTTAGGTATCGATTATTGACTTTTTAGCTGGCTTCGTTACCTTGGACATGAGCTAAGACCTTAAGATTCTGCATGAAAGGAGGACTAGCAGCCGAGTTGCACGTCAGAATGTGAAAAGTGTTCATATGTAGTAGAAACCTGAGAAATCCGTCCGTTTTCGTCATTTGTTATCGAATCGACTTAAAGCCAGATGGTCACATTGGCCGCTCTTCTCTCTGAAACGTTTGTACATATCGTCTGCAAAGCTATGTCGCGTGCAGCGGTATGTGGAGACACTAAAATCACCATAGTAGAACACAGATGCAGCATCTAAGTTGATGTAATATCCAGTAAGAAGTAGTACAATTCAAGTTTTAGGTATCGATTATAGACTTTTCAGCTGGTTTGGCTGCATTGGACATGAGCTAGGACCTTAAGATTCTGCATGAAAGGTGGACTAGCAGCCGACTTCCACGGGAGAATGTGAAAAGTGTTCATATGTAGTAAAAACCTGAGAAATCCGTCCGTTTTCGTCATTTCTTATCGAATCGACTTAAAGCCAGATCGTCACATTGGCCGCTCTTCTCTCTGAAACGGTTGTACGTACCGTCTGCAAAGCTATGTCGCGTGCTGCGGTATGCGGAGACACTAAAATCACCATAGTAGAACACAGATGAAGCTTCTAAGTTGATGCAATAGCCAGCAAGAAGTAGAACAATTCAAGTTTTAGGTATCCATTATTGACTTTTTAGCTGGCTTCGTTTCCTTGGACATGAGCTAGGACCTTAAGATTCTGCATGAAAGGAGGACTAGCAGCCGAGTTGCACGTCAGAATGTGAAAAGTGTTCATATGTAGTAGAAACCTGAGAAATCCGTCCGTTTTCGTCATTTGTTATCGAATCGACTTAAAGCCAGATGGTCACATTGGCCGCTCTTCTCTCTGAAACGTTTGTACATATCGTCTGCAAAGCTATGTCGCGTGCAGCGGTATGTGGAGACACTAAAATCACCATAGTAGAACACAGATGCAGCATCTAAGTTGATGTAATATCCAGTAAGAAGTAGTACAATTCAAGTTTTAGGTATCGATTATAGACTTTTCAGCTGGTTTGGCTGCATTGGACATGAGCTAGGACCTTAAGATTCTGCATGAAAGGTGGACTAGCAGCCGACTTCCACGGGAGAATGTGAAAAGTGTTCATATGTAGTAAAAACCTGAGAAATCCGTCCGTTTTCGTCATTTCTTATCGAATCAACTTAAAGCCAGATCGTCACATTGGCCGCTCTTCTCTCTGAAACGGTTGTACGTACCGTCTGCAAAGCTATGTCGCGTGCTGCGGTATGCGGAGACACTAATATCACCATAGTAGAACACAGATGAAGCTTCTAAGTTGATGCAATAGCCAGCAAGAAGTAGAACAATTCAAGTTTTAGGTATCGATTATTGACTTTTTAGCTGGCTTCGGTACCTTGGACATGAGCTAGGACCTTAAGATTCTGCATGAAAGGAGGACTAGCAGCCGAGTTGCACGTCAGAATGTGAAAAGTGTTCATATGTAGTAATAACCTGAGAAATCCGTCCTTTTTCGTCATATGTTATCGAATCGACTTAAAGCCAGATCGTCACATTGGCCGCTCTTCTCTCTGAAACGGTTGTACTTATCGTCTGCAAAGCTATGTCACGTGCTGCGGTATGTGGTGACACTAAAATCACCGCAGTAGAACACAGATGAAGCTTCTAAGATGATGTAATATCCAGAAAGAAGTAGTACAATTCAAGTTTTAGGTATCGATTATAGACTTTTCAGCTGGTTTGGTTGCATTGGACATGATCTAGGACCTTAAGATTCTGCATGAAAGGTGGACTAGCAGCCGACTTCCACGGGAGAATGTGAAAAGTGTTCATATGTAGTAAAAACCTGAGAAATCCGTCCGTTTTCGTCATTTGTTATCGAATCGACTTAAAGGCAGATCGTCACATTGGCCGCTCTTCTCTCTGAAACGATTGTACTTATCGTCTGCAAAGCTATGTCGCGTGCTGCGGTATGCGGAGACACTAAATGCACCATAGTAGACCAGAGATGAAGCTTGTAAGTTGATGAAATACCCAGTAAGAATTAGTACAATTCAAGTTTTAGGTATTGATTATTGACTTTTAAGCTGGCTTTGGTGCCTTGGACATGAGCTAGGACCTTAAGATTCTGCATGAAAGGAGGACTAGCAGCCGAGTTGCACAGGAGAATGTGAAAAGTGTTCATATGTAGTAAAAACCTGAGAAATCCGTCCGTTTTCGTCATTTCTTATCGAATCGACTTAAAGCCAGATCGTCACATTGGCCGCTCTTCTCTCTGAAACGGTTGTACGTACCGTCTGCAAAGCTATGTCGCGTGCTGCGGTATGCGGAGACACTAAAATCACCATAGTAGAACACAGATGAAGCTTCTAAGTTGATGCAATAGGCAGCAAGATGTAGAACAATTCAAGTTTTAGGTATCCATTATTGACTTTTTAGCTGGCTTCGTTTCCTTGGACATGAGCTAGGACCTTAAGATTCTGCATGAAAGGAGGACTAGCAGCCGAGTTGCACGTCAGAATGTGAAAAGTGTTCATATGTAGTAGAAACCTGAGAAATCCGTCCGTTTTCGTCATTTGTTATCGAATCGACTTAAAGCCAGATGGTCACATTGGCCGCTCTTCTCTCTGAAACGTTTGTACATATCGTCTGCAAAGCTATGTCGCGTGCAGCGGTATGTGGAGACACTAAAATCACCATAGTAGAACACAGATGCAGCATCTAAGTTGATGTAATATCCAGTAAGAAGTAGTACAATTCAAGTTTTACGTATCGATTATAGACTTTTCAGCTGGTTTGGCTGCATTGGACATGAGCTAGGACCTTAAGATTCTGCATGAAAGGTGGACTAGCAGCCGACTTCCACGGGAGAATGTGAAAAGTGTTCATATGTAGTAAAAACCTGAGAAATCCGTCCGTTTTCGTCATTTCTTATCGAATCAACTTAAAGCCAGATCGTCACATTGGCCGCTCTTCTCTCTGAAACGGTTGTACGTACCGTCTGCAAAGCTATGTCGCGTGCTGCGGTATGCGGAGACACTAATATCACCATAGTAGAACACAGATGAAGCTTCTAAGTTGATGCAATAGCCAGCAAGAAGTAGAACAATTCAAGTTTTAGGTATCGATTATTGACTTTTTAGCTGGCTTCGGTACCTTGGACATGAGCTAGGACCTTAAGATTCTGCATGAAAGGAGGACTAGCAGCCGAGTTGCACGTCAGAATGTGAAAAGTGTTCATATGTAGTAAAAACCTGAGAAATCCGTCCGTTTTCGTCATTTGTTATCGAATCGACTTAAAGCCAGATGGTCACATTGGCCGCTCTTCTCTCTGAAACGTTTGTACATATCGTCTGCAAAGCTATGTCGCGTGCAGCGGTATGTGGAGACACTAAAATCACCATAGTAGAACACAGATGCAGCATCTAAGTTGATGTAATAGCCAGTAAGAAGTAGTACAATTCATGTTTTAGGAATCGATTATTGATTTTTAGCTGGCTTTGGTGCCTTGGACATGAGCTAGGACCTTAAGATTCTGCATGAAAGGAGGACTAGCAGCCGAGTTGCACGGGAGAATGTGAAAAGTGTTCATATGTAGTAATAACCTGAGAAATCCGTCCTTTTTCGTCATATGTTATCGAATCGACTTAAAGCCAGATCGTCACATTGGCCGCTCTTCTCTCTGAAACGGTTGTACTTATCGTCTGCAAAGCTATGTCACGTGCTGCGGTATGTGGTGACACTAAAATTACTGCAGTAGAACACAGATGAAGCTTCTAAGATGATGTAATATCCAGTAAGAAGTAGTACAATTCAAGTTTTAGGTATCGATTATAGACTTTTCAGCTGGTTTGGTTGCATTGGACATGATCTAGGACCTTAAGATTCTGCATGAAAGGTGGACTAGCAGCCGACTTCCACGGGAGAATGTGAAAAGTGTTCATATGTAGTAAAAACCTGAGAAATCCGTCCGTTTTCGTCATTTGTTATCGAATCGACTTAAAGCCAGATCGTCACATTGGCCGCTCTTCTCTCTGAAACGGTTGTACTTATCGTCTGCAAAACTATGTCGCGTGCTGCGGTATGCGGAGAAACTAAAAGCAACGTAGTAGAACACAGATGAAGCTTCTAAGTTGATGTAATAGCCAGTAAGAAGTAGTACAATTCAAGTTTTAGGTATTGATTATTGACTTTTTAGCTGGCTTTGGTGCCTTGGACATGAGCTAGGACCTTAAGATTCTGCATGAAAGGAGGACTAGCAGCCGAGTTGCACGGGAGAATGTGAAAAGTGTTCATATGTAGTAAAAACCTGAGAAATCCGTCCGTTTTCGTCATTTCTTATCGAATCGACTTAAAGCCAGATCGTCACATTGGCCGCTCTTCTCTCTGAAACGGTTGTACGTACCGTCTGCAAAGCTATGTCGCGTGCTGCGGTATGCGGAGACACTAAAATCACCATAGTAGAACACAGATGAAGCTTCTAAGTTGATGCAATAGCCAGCAAGAAGTAGAACAATTCAAGTTTTAGGTATCGATTATTGACTTTTTAGCTGGCTTCGTTACCTTGGACATGAGCTAAGACCTTAAGATTCTGCATGAAAGGAGGACTAGCAGCCGAGTTGCACGTCAGAATGTGAAAAGTGTTCATATGTAGTAGAAACCTGAGAAATCCGTCCGTTTTCGTCATTTGTTATCGAATCGACTTAAAGCCAGATGGTCACATTGGCCGCTCATCTCTCTGAAACGTTTGTACATATCGTCTGCAAAGCTATGTCGCGTGCAGCGGTATGTGGAGACACTAAAATCACCATAGTAGAACACAGATGCAGCATCTAAGTTGATGTAATATCCAGTAAGAAGTAGTACAATTCAAGTTTTAGGTATCGATTATAGACTTTTCAGCTGGTTTGGCTGCATTGGACATGAGCTAGGACCTTAAGATTCTGCATGAAAGGTGGACTAGCAGCCGAGTTCCACGGGAGAATGTGAAAAGTGTTCATATGTAGTAAAAACCTGAGAAATCCGTCCGTTTTCGTCATTTCTTATCGAATCGACTTAAAGCCAGATCGTCACATTGGCCGCTCTTCTCTCTGAAACGGTTGTACGTACCGTCTGCAAAGCTATGTCGCGTGCTGCGGTATGCGGAGACACTAAAATCACCATAGTAGAACACAGATGAAGCTTCTAAGTTGATGCAATAGCCAGCAAGAAGTAGAACAATTCAAGTTTTAGGTATCCATTATTGACTTTTTAGCTGGCTTCGTTTCCTTGGACATGAGCTAGGACCTTAAGATTCTGCATGAAAGGAGGACTAGCAGCCGAGTTGCACGTCAGAATGTGAAAAGTGTTCATATGTAGTAGAAACCTGAGAAATCCGTCCGTTTTCGTCATTTGTTATCGAATCGACTTAAAGCCAGATGGTCACATTGGCCGCTCTTCTCTCTGAAACGTTTGTACATATCGTCTGCAAAGCTATGTCGCGTGCAGCGGTATGTGGAGACACTAAAATCACCATAGTAGAACACAGATGCAGCATCTAAGTTGATGTAATATCCAGTAAGAAGTAGTACAATTCAAGTTTTACGTATCGATTATAGACTTTTCAGCTGGTTTGGCTGCATTGGACATGAGCTAGGACCTTAAGATTCTGCATGAAAGGTGGACTAGCAGCCGACTTCCACGGGAGAATGTGAAAAGTGTTCATATGTAGTAAAAACCTGAGAAATCCGTCCGTTTTCGTCATTTGTTATCGAATCGACTTAAAGCCAGATCGTCACATTGGCCGCTCTTCTCTCTGAAACGGTTGTACGTACCGTCTGCAAAGCTATGTCGCGTGCTGCGGTATGCGGAGACACTAATATCACCATAGTAGAACACAGATGAAGCTTCTAAGTTGATGCAATAGCCAGCAAGAAGTAGAACAATTCAAGTTTTAGGTATCGATTATTGACTTTTTAGCTGGCTTCGGTACCTTGGACATGAGCTAGGACCTTAAGATTCTGCATGAAAGGAGGACTAGCAGCCGAGTTGCACGTCAGAATGTGAAAAGTGTTCATATGTAGTAAAAACCTGAGAAATCCGTCCGTTTTCGTCATTTGTTATCGAATCGACTTAAAGCCAGATGGTCACATTGGCCGCTCTTCTCTCTGAAACGTTTGTACATATCGTCTGCAAAGCTATGTCGCGTGCAGCGGTATGTGGAGACACTAAAATCACCATAGTAGAACACAGATGCAGCATCTAAGTTGATGTAATAGCCAGTAAGAAGTAGTACAATTCATGTTTTAGGAATCGATTATTGATTTTTAGCTGGCTTTGGTGCCTTGGACATGAGCTAGGACCTTAAGATTCTGCATGAAAGGAGGACTAGCAGCCGAGTTGCACGGGAGAATGTGAAAAGTGTTCATATGTAGTAATAACCTGAGAAATCCGTCCTTTTTCGTCATATGTTATCGAATCGACTTAAAGCCAGATCGTCACATTGGCCGCTCTTCTCTCTGAAACGGTTGTACTTATCGTCTGCAAAGCTATGTCACGTGCTGCGGTATGTGGTGACACTAAAATCACCGCAGTAGAACACAGATGAAGCTTCTAAGATGATGTAATATCCAGTAAGAAGTAGTACAATTCAAGTTTTAGGTATCGATTATAGACTTTTCAGCTGGTTTGGTTGCATTGGACATGATCTAGGACCTTAAGATTCTGCATGAAAGGTGGACTAGCAGCCGACTTCCACGGGAGAATGTGAAAAGTGTTCATATGTAGTAAAAACCTGAGAAATCCGTCCGTTTTCGTCATTTGTTATCGAATCGACTTAAAGCCAGATCGTCACATTGGCCGCTCTTCTCTCTGAAACGGTTGTACTTATCGTCTGCAAAACTATGTCGCGTGCTGCGGTATGCGGAGAAACTAAAAGCAACGTAGTAGAACACAGATGAAGCTTCTAAGTTGATGTAATAGCCAGTAAGAAGTAGTACAATTCAAGTTTTAGGTATTGATTATTGGCTTTTTAGCTGGCTTTGGTGCCTTGGACATGAGCTAGGACCTTAAGATTCTGCATGAAAGGAGGACTAGCAGCCGAGTTGCACGGGAGAATGTGAAAAGTGTTCATATGTAGTAAAAACCTGAGAAATCCGTCCGTTTTCGTCATTTCTTATCGAATCGACTTAAAGCCAGATCGTCACATTGGCCGCTCTACTCTCTGAAACGGTTGTACGTACCGTCTGCAAAGCTATGTCGCGTGCTGCGGTATGCGGAGACACTAAAATCACCATAGTAGAACACAGATAAAGCTTCTAAGTTGATGCAATAGCCAGCAAGAAGTAGAACAATTCAAGTTTTAGGTATCGATTATTGACTTTTTAGCTGGCTTCGTTACCTTGGACATGAGCTAAGACCTTAAGATTCTGCATGAAAGGAGGACTAGCAGCCGAGTTGCACGTCAGAATCTGAAAAGTGTTCATATGTAGTAGAAACCTGAGAAATCCGTCCGTTTTCGTCATTTCTTATCGAATCGACTTAAAGCCAGATCGTCACATTGGCCGCTCTTCTCTCTGAAACGGTTGTACGTACCGTCTGCAAAGCTATGTCGCGTGCAGCGGTATGTGGAGACACTAAAATCACCATAGTAGAACACAGATGCAGCATCTAAGTTGATGTAATATCCAGTAAGAAGTAGTACAATTCAAGTTTTAGGTATCGATTATAGACTTTTCAGCTGGTTTGGCTGCATTGGACATGAGCTAGGACCTTAAGATTCTGCATGAAAGGTGGACTAGCAGCCGACTTCCACGGGAGAATGTGAAAAGTGTTCATATGTAGTAAAAACCTGAGAAATCCGTCCGTTTTCGTCATTTCTTATCGAATCGACTTAAAGCCAGATCGTCACATTGGCCGCTCTTCTCTCTGAAACGGTTGTGCTTATAGTCTGCAAAGCTATGTCGCGTGTTGCCGTAGGCGGAAACACTAAAAGCACCATAGTAGAACACAGATGAAGCTTCTAAGTTGATGTAATAGCCAGTAAGAAGTAGTCCAATTCAAGATTTAGGTATCGATTATTGACTTTTTAGCTGGCTTTCGTGCCTTGGACATGAGCTAGCACTTTAAGATTCTGCATAAAAGGAGGACTAGCAGCCCAGTTGCCCGGGAGAATGTGAAAAGTGTTCATATGTAGTAAAAACCTGAGAAATCCGTCCGTTTTCGTCATTTGTTATCGAATCGACTTAAAGCCAGATGGTCACATTGGCCGCTCTTCTCTCTGAAACGGTTGTACTTATCGTCTGCAAAGCTATGTCACGTGCTGCGGTATGCGGAGACACTAAAATCACCACAGTAGAACACAGATGAAGCTTCTAAGTTGATGTAATATCCAGTAAGAAGTAGTAAATTTCAAGTATAAGGTACTGAATATTGAATTTTTAGCTGGCTTTGGTGCCTAGGACATGAGCTAGGACCTTAATATTCTGCATGAAAGGAGGACTAGCAGCCGAGTTGCACGGGAGAATGTGAAAACTGTTCAAATGTAGTAAAAACCTGAGAAATCCGTCCGTTTTCGTCATTTGTTATCGAATCGACTTAAAGCCAGATCGTCACATTGGCCGCTCTTTTCTGTGAAACGGATGTACTTATCGTCTGCAAAGCTATGTCGCGTGCTGCGGTATGCGGAGACACTAAAAGCACCATAGTAGAACACAGATGAAGCTTCTAAGTTGATGTAATACCCAGTAAGAAGTAGTACAATACAAGTTTATGGTATCGATTATTGACTTTTTAGCTGGCTTTGGTCCCTTGGACACGAGCTAGGACCTTAACATTCTTCATGAAAGGAGGACTAGCAGCCGAGTTGCACGGGAGAATGTGAAAAGTGTTCATATGTAGTAAAAACCTTAGAAATCCATCCGTTTTCGTCATTTGTTATCGAATCGACTTAAAGCCAGATCGTCACATTGGCCGCTCTTCTCTCTGAAACGGTTGTACTTATCGTCTGCAAAGCTATGTCACTTGCTGCGGTATGCGGAGACACTAAAATCACCACAGTAGAACACAGATGAAGATTCTAAGTTGATGTAATATCCAGTAAGAAGTAGTACAATTCAAGTTTTAGGTATCGATTATTGACTTTTTAGCTGGCTTTGGTGCATTGGACATGTGCTAGGACCCTA
This sequence comes from Schistocerca gregaria, assembly GCF_023897955.1. Lineage (NCBI taxonomy): Eukaryota > Metazoa > Arthropoda > Insecta > Orthoptera > Acrididae > Schistocerca > Schistocerca gregaria. The sequence continues at coordinate 582,076,315 of NC_064925.1, forward strand.
ATATTCTGCATGAAAGGTGGACTAGCAGACGAGTTGCACGGGAGAATGTGAAAAGTGTTCATATGTAGCAAAAACCTGAGAAATCCGTCCGTTTTCGTCATTTGTTATCGAATCGACTTAAAGCTAGATCGTCACATTGGCCGCTCTTCTCTCTGAAACGGTTGTACTTATCGTCTGAAAAGCTATGTCGCGTACTGCGGTATGCTGAGACACTAAAAGCACCATAGTAGAACACAGATCAAGCTTCTAAGTTGATGTAATAGCCAGTAAGAAGTAGTACAATTCAAGTTTTAGGTATTGAATATTGACCTTTTAGCTGGCTTTGGTGCCTTGGACATGTGCTAGGACATTAAGATTCTGCATGAAAGGAGGACTAGCAGCCGAGTTGCACGGGAGAAAGTGAAAAGTGTTCATATATAGTAAAAAACTGAGAAATCCGTCCGTTTTCGTCATTTGTTATCGAATCGACTTAAAGCCAGATGGTCACATTGGCCGCTCTTCTCTCTGAAACGGTTGTACTTATCGTCTGCAAAGCTATGTCACGTGCTGCGGTATGCGGAGACACTAAAAGCACCATAGTAGAACACAGATGAAGCTTCTAAGATGATGTAATAGCCAGTAAGAAGAAGTACAATTCAAGTTTTAGGTATCGGTTATTGACTTTTTAGCTGGCTTTGGTGCCTTGGACATGAGCTAGGACCTTAAGATTCTGCATGAAAAGAGGACTAGCAGCCGAGTTACACGGGAGAATGTGAAAAGTGTTCATATGTAGTAAAAACCTGAGAAATACGTCCGTTTTCCTCATTTGTTATCGAATCGACTTAAAGCCAGATTGTCACATTGGCCGCTCTTCTCTCTGAAACGGTTGTACTTATCGTCTGCAAAGCTATGTCGCGAGTTGCCGTAGGCGGAAACAGGAAAAGCACCATAATAGAACACAGATGAAGCTTCTAAGTTGATGTAATACCCAGTAAGAAGTAGTCCAATTCAAGTTTTAGGTATCGATTATTGACTTTTTAGCTGGCTTTGGTGCCTTGGACATGAGCTAGGACTTTAAGATTCTGCATAATAGGAGGACTAGCAGCCGAGTTGCACGGGAGAATGTGAAAAGTGTTCATATGTAGTAATAACATGAGAAATCCGTCCTTTTTCGTCATTTGTTATCGAATCGACTTAAAGCCAGATCGTCACATTGGCAGCTCTTCTCTCTGAAATGGTTGTACTTATCGTCTTCAAAACTATGTCGCGTGCTGCGGTATGCGGAGAAACTAAATGCACCGTAGTAGAACACAGATGAAGCTTCTAAGTTGATGTAATAGCCAGTAAGAAGTAGTACAATTCAAGTTTTAGGTATTGTTTATTGACTTTTTAGCTGGCTTCGGTGCATTGGACATGAGCTAGGACCTTAAGATTCCTCATGAAGGGAGGACTAGCAGCCGAGTTGCACGGGAGAATGTGAAAAGTGGTCATATGTAGTAAAAACCTGAGAAATCCGTTCGTTTTCGTCATTTGTTATCGAATCGACTTAAAGCCAGATCGTCACATTGGCCGCTCTTCTCTCTGAAACGGTTGTACTTATCGTCTGCAAAGCTATGTCGCGTACTGCGGTATTCGGAGACACTAAAAGCACCGTAGTAGAACACAGATGAAGCTCCTAAGATGATGTAATAGCCAGTAAGAAGTAGTACAATTCAAGTTTTAGGTATCGGTTATTGACTTTTTAGCTGGCTTTGGTGCCTTGGACATGAGCTAGGACCTTAAGATTCTGCATGAAAGGAGGACTAGCAGCCGAGTTGCACGGGAGAATGTCAAAAGTGTTCATATGTAGTAAAAACCTGAGAAATCAGTCCGTTTTCCTCATTTGTTATCGAATCGACGTAAAGCCAGATCGTCACATTGGCCGCTCTTCTCTCTGAAACGGTTGTACTTATCGTCTGCAAAGCTATGTCGCGTGCTGCGCTATGTGGAGACACTAAAAGCACCATAGTAGAACACAGACGAAGCTTCTAAGTTGATGTAATAGCCAGTAAGAAGTAGTACAATTCAAGTTTAAGGTATCGATTATTGACTTTTTAGCTGGCTTTGCTCCCTTGGACACGAGCTAGGACCTTAACATTCTTCATGAAAGGAGGACTAGCAGCCGAGTTGCACGGGAGAATGTGAAAAGTGTTCATATGTAGTAAAAACCTTAGAAATCCATCCGTTTTCGTCATTTGTTATCGAATCGACTTAAAGCCAGATCGTCACATTGGCCGCTCTTCTCTCTGAAACTGTTGTACTTATCGTCTGCAAAGCTATGTCACGTGCTGCGGTATGCGGAGACACTAAAATCACCACAGTAGAACACAGATGAAGATTCTAAGTTGATGTAATATCCAGTAAGAAGTAGTACAATTCAAGTTTTAGGTATCGATTATTGACTTTTTAGCTGGCTTTGGTGCATTGGACATGAGCTAGGACCTTAATATTCTGCATGAAAGGTGGACTAGCAGCCGAGTTGCACGGGAGAATGTGAAAAGTGTTCATATGTAGCAAAAACCTGAGCAATCCGTCCGTTTTCGTCATTTGTTATCGAATCGACTTAAAGCTAGATCGTCACATTGGCCGCTCTTCTCTCTGAAACGGTTGTACTTATCGTCTGAAAAGCTATGTCGCGTACTGCGGTATGCTGAGACACTAAAAGCACCATAGTAGAACACAAATCAAGCTTCTAAGTTGATGTAATAGCCAGTAAGAAGTAGTACAATTCAAGTTTTAGGTATTGAATATTGACCTTTTAGCTGGCTTTGGTGCCTTGGACATGTGCTAGGACATTAAGATTCTGCATGAAAGGAGGACTAGCAGCCGAGTTGCACGGGAGAAAGTGAAAAGTGTTCATATGTAGTAAAAAACTGAGAAATCCGTCCGTTTTCGTCATTTGTTATCGAATCGACTTAAAGCCAGATCGTCACATTGGCCGCTCTTCTCTCTGAAACGGTTGTACTTATCGTCTGCAAAAGTATGTCTCGTACTGCGGTATTCGGAGACACTAAAAGCACCATAGTAGAACACAGATGAAGCTTCTAAGATGATGTAATAGCCAGTAAGAAGAAGTACAATTCAAGTTTTAGGTATCGGCTATTGACTTTTTAGCTGGCTTTGGTTTGGACATGAGCTAGGACCTTAAGATTCTGCATGAAAGGAGGACTAGCAGCCGAGTTGCACGGGAGAATGTGAAAAGTGTTCATATGTAGTAAAAACCTGAGAAATCCGTCCGTTTTCCTCATTTGTTATCGAATCGACTTAAAGCCAGATCGTCACATTGGCCGCTCTTCTCTCTGAAACGGTTGTACTTATCGTCTGCAAAGCTATGTCGCGAGTTGCCGTAGGCGGAAACAGGAGAAGCACCATAATAGAACACAGATGAGGCTTCTAAGTTGATGTAATACCCAGTAAGAAGTAGTCCAATTCAAGTTTTAGGTATCGATTATTGACTTTTTAGCTGGCTTTGGTGCATTGGACATGAGCTAGGACTTTAAGATTCTGCATAATAGGAGGACTAGCAGCCGAGTTGCACGGGAGAAAGTGAAAAGTGTTCATATGTAGTAATAACATGAGAAATCCGTCCTTTTTCGTCATTTGTTATCGAATCGACTTAAAGCCAGATCGTCACATTGGCAGCTCTTCTCTCTGAAATGTTTGTACTTATCGTCTGCAAAACTATGTCGCGTGCTGCGGTATGCGGAGAAACTAAAAGCACCATAGTAGAACACAGATGAAGCTTCTAAGTTGATGTAATAGCCAGTAAGAAGTAGTACAATTCAAGTTTTAGGTATTGATTATTGACTTTTTAGCTGGCTTTGGTGCATTGGACATGAGCTAGGACCTTAAGATTCTGCATGAAAGGAGGACTAGCAGCCCAGTTGCACGGGAGAATGTGAAAAGTGGTCATATGTAGTAAAAACCTGAGAAATCCGTTCGTTTTCGTCATTTGTTATCGAATCGACTTAAAGCCAGATCGTCACATTGGCCGCTCTTCTCTCTGAAACGGTTGTACTTATCGTCTGCAAAGCTATGTCGCGTACTGCGGTATTCGGAGACACTAAAAGCACCATAGTAGAACACAGATGAAGCTCCTAAGATGATGTAATAGCCAGTAAGAAGTAGTACAATTCAAGTTTTAGGTATCGGTTATTGACTTTTTAGCTGGCTTTGGTGCCTTGGACATGAGCTAGGACCTTAAGATTCTGCATGAAAGGAGGACTAGCAGCCGAGTTGCACGGGAGAATGTGAAAAGTGGTCATATGTAGTAAAAACCTGAGAAATCCGTCCGTTTTCGTCATTTGTTACCGAATCGACTTAAAGCCAGATCGTCACATTGGCCGCTCTTCTCTCTGAAACGGTTGTACTTATCGTCTGCAAAGCTATGTCACGTGTTGCCGTAGGCGGAAACAGGAAAAGCACCATAGTAGAACACAGACGAAGCTTCTAAGTTGATGTAATAGCCAGTAAGAAGTAGTACAATTCAAGTTTTAGGTATCGATTATTGACTTTTTAACTGGCTTTGGTGCCTTGGCCATGAGCTAGGACCTTGACATTCTGCATGAAATGAGGACTAGCAGCCGAGTTGCACGGGAGAATGTGAAAAGTGTTCATATGTAGTAAAAACCTGAGAAATCCGTCCGTTTTCGTCATTTGTTATCGAATCGACTTAAAGCCAGATCGTCACATTGGCCGCTCTTCTCTCTGAAACGGTTGTACTTATCGTCTGCAAAGCTATGTCGCGTGCTGCGGTATGCGGAGACCCTAAAATCACCATAGTAGAACACAGATGAAGCTTCTATGTTGGTGCAATAGCCAGTAAGATGTAGAACAATTCAAGTTTTAGGTATCGATTATGGTCTTTTTAGCTGGCTTCGGTACCTTGGACATGAGCTAGGACCTTAAGATTCTGCATGAAAGGAGGACTAGCAGCCGAGTTGCACGTCAGAATGTGAAAAGTGTTCATATGTAGTAAAAACCTGAGAAATCCGTCCGTTTTCGTCATTTGTTATCGAATCTGCTTAAAGCCAGATGGTCACATTGGCCGCTCTTCTCTCTGAAACGGTTGTACGTACCGTCTGCAAAGCTATGTCGCGTGCTGCGGTATGCGGAGACACTAAAATCACCATAGTAGAACACAGATGAAGCTTCTAAGTTGATGCAATAGCCAGCAAGAAGTAGAACAATTCAAGTTTTAGGTATCGATTATTGACTTTTTAGCTGGCTTCGTTACCTTGGACATGAGCTAAGACCTTAAGATTCTGCATGAAAGGAGGACTAGCAGCCGAGTTGCACGTCAGAATGTGAAAAGTGTTCATATGTAGTAGAAACCTGAGAAATCCGTCCGTTTTCGTCATTTGTTATCGAATCGACTTAAAGCCAGATGGTCACATTGGCCGCTCTTCTCTCTGAAACGTTTGTACATATCGTCTGCAAAGCTATGTCGCGTGCAGCGGTATGTGGAGACACTAAAATCACCATAGTAGAACACAGATGCAGCATCTAAGTTGATGTAATATCCAGTAAGAAGTAGTACAATTCATGTTTTAGGTATCGATTATAGACTTTTCAGCTGGTTTGGCTGCATTGGACATGAGCTAGGACCTTAAGATTGTGCATGAAAGGTGGACTAGCAGCCGACTTCCACGGGAGAATGTGAAAAGTGTTCATATGTAGTAAAAACCTGAGAAATCCGTCCGTTTTCGTCATTTCTTATCGAATCGACTTAAAGCCAGATCGTCACATTGGCCGCTCTTCTCTCTGAAACGGTTGTGCTTATAGTCTGCAAAGCTATGTCGCGTGTTGCCGTAGGCGGAAACACTAAAAGCACCATAGTAGAACACAGATGAAGCTTCTAAGTTGATGTAATAGCCAGTAAGAAGTAGTCCAATTCAAGATTTAGGTATCGATTATTGACTTTTTAGCTGGCTTTCGTGCCTTGGACATGAGCTAGCACTTTAAGATTCTGCATAAAAGGAGGACTAGCAGCCCAGTTGCCCGGGAGAATGTGAAAAGTGTTCATATGTAGTAAAAACCTGAGAAATCCGTCCGTTTTCGTCATTTGTTATCGAATCGACTTAAAGCCAGATGGTCACATTGGCCGCTCTTCTCTCTGAAACGGTTGTACTTATCGTCTGCAAAGCTATGTCACGTGCTGCGGTATGCGGAGACACTAAAATCACCACAGTAGAACACAGATGAAGCTTCTAAGTTGATGTAATATCCAGTAAGAAGTAGTAAATTTCAAGTATAAGGTACTGAATATTGAATTTTTAGCTGGCTTTGGTGCCTAGGACATGAGCTAGGACCTTAATATTCTGCATGAAAGGAGGACTAGCAGCCGAGTTGCACGGGAGAATGTGAAAACTGTTCAAATGTAGTAAAAACCTGAGAAATCCGTCCGTTTTCGTCATTTGTTATCGAATCGACTTAAAGCCAGATCGTCACATTGGCCGCTCTTTTCTGTGAAACGGATGTACTTATCGTCTGCAAAGCTATGTCGCGTGCTGCGGTATGCGGAGACACTAAAAGCACCATAGTAGAACACAGATGAAGCTTCTAAGTTGATGTAATACCCAGTAAGAAGTAGTACAATACAAGTTTATGGTATCGATTATTGACTTTTTAGCTGGCTTTGGTCCCTTGGACACGAGCTAGGACCTTAACATTCTTCATGAAAGGAGGACTAGCAGCCGAGTTGCACGGGAGAATGTGAAAAGTGTTCATATGTAGTAAAAACCTTAGAAATCCATCCGTTTTCGTCATTTGTTATCGAATCGACTTAAAGCCAGATCGTCACATTGGCCGCTCTTCTCTCTGAAACGGTTGTACTTATCGTCTGCAAAGCTATGTCACTTGCTGCGGTATGCGGAGACACTAAAATCACCACAGTAGAACACAGATGAAGATTCTAAGTTGATGTAATATCCAGTAAGAAGTAGTACAATTCAAGTTTTAGGTATCGATTATTGACTTTTTAGCTGGCTTTGGTGCATTGGACATGAGCTAGGACCTTAATATTCTGCATGAAAGGTGGACTAGCAGCCGAGTTGCACGGGAGAATGTGAAAAGTGTTCATATGTAGCAAAAACCTGAGAAATCCGTCCGTTTTCGTCATTTGTTATCGAATCGACTTAAAGCTAAATCGTCACATTGGCCGCTCTTCTCTCTGAAACGGTTGTACTTATCGTCTGAAAAGCTATGTCGCGTACTGCGGTATGCTGAGACACTAAAAGCACCATAGTAGAACACAGATCAAGCTTCTAAGTTGATGTAATAGCCAGTAAGAAGTAGTACAATTCAAGTTTTAGGTATTGAATATTGACCTTTTAGCTGGCTTTGGTGCCTTGGACATGTGCTAGGACATTAAGATTCTGCATGAAAGGAGGACTAGCAGCCGAGTTGCACGGGAGAAAGTGAAAAGTGTTCATATGTAGTAAAAAACTGAGAAATCCGTCCGTTTTCGTCATTTGTTATCGAATCGACTTAAAGCCAGATCGTCACATTGGCCGCTCTTCTCTCTGAAACGGTTGTACTTATCGCTGCAAAACTATGTCTCGTACTGCGAGGTTCGGAGACACTAAAAGCACCATAGTAGAACACAGATGAAGCTTCTAAGATGATGTAATAGCCAGTAAGAAGAAGTACAATTCAAGTTTTAGGTATCGGTTATTGACTTTTTAGCTGGCTTTGGTGCCTTGGACATGAGCTAGGACCTTAAGATTCTGCATGAAAAGAGGACTAGCAGCCGAGTTGCACGGGAGAATGTGAAAAGTGTTCATATGTAGTAAAAACCTGAGAAATCCGTCCGTTTTCCTCATTTGTTATCGAATCGACTTAAAGCCAGATTGTCACATTGGCCGCTCTTCTCTCTGAAACGGTTGTACTTATCGTCTGCAAAGCTATGTCGCGAGTTGCCGTAGGCGGAAACAGGAAAAGCACCATAATAGAACACAGATGAAGCTTCTAAGTTGATGTAATACCCAGTAAGAAGTTGTCCAATTCAAGTTTTAGGTATCGATTATTGACTTTTTAGCTGGCTTTGGTGCCTTGGACATGAGCTAGGACTTTAAGATTCTGCATAATAGGAGGACTAGCAGCCGAGTTGCACGGGTGAATGTGAAAAGTGTTCATATGTAGTAATAACATGAGAAATCCGTCCGTTTTCCTCATTTGTTATCGAATCGACTTAAAGCCAGATCGTCACATTGGCAGCTCTTCTCTCTGAAATGGTTGTACTTATCGTCTTCAAAACTATGTCGCGTGCTGCGGTATGCGGAGAAACTAAATGCACCGTAGTAGAACACAGATGAAGCTTCTAAGTTGATGTAATAGCCAGTAAGAAGTAGTACAATTCAAGTTTTAGGTATTGATTATTGACTTTTTAGCTGGCTTTGGTGCATTGGACATGAGCTAGGACCTTAAGATTCCTCATGAAGGGAGGACTAGCAGCCGAGTTGCACGGGAGAATGTGAAAAGTGGTCATATGTAGTAAAAACCTGAGAAATCCGTTCGTTTTCGTCATTTGTTATCGAATCGACTTAAAGCCAGATCGTCACATTGGCCGCTCTTCTCTCTGAAACGGTTGTACTTATCGTCTGCAAAGCTATGTCGCGTACTGCGGTATTCGGAGACACTAAAAGCACCGTAGTAGAACACAGATGAAGCTCCTAAGATGATGTAATAGCCAGTAAGAAGTAGTACAATTCAAGTTTTAGGTATCGGTTATTGACTTTTTAGCTGGCTTTGGTGCCTTGGACATGAGCTAGGACCTTAAGATTCTGCATGAAAGGAGGACTAGCAGCCGAGTTGCACGGGAGAATGTCAAAAGTGTTCATATGTAGTAAAAACCTGAAAAATCAGTCCGTTTTCCTCATTTGTTATCGAATCGACGTAAAGCCAGATCGTCACATTGGCCGCTCTTCTCTCTGAAACGGTTGTACTTATCGTCTGCAAAGCTATGTCGCGTGCTGCGCTATGTGGAGACACTAAAAGCACCATAGTAGAACACAGACGAAGCTTCTAAGTTGATGTAATAGCCAGTAAGAAGTAGTACAATTCAAGTTTAAGGTATTGATTATTGACTTTTTAGCTGGCTTTGGTCCCTTGGACACGAGCTAGGACCTTAACATTCTTCATGAAAGGAGGACTAGCAGCCGAGTTGCACGGGAGAATGTGAAAAGTGTTCATATGTAGTAAAAACCTTAGAAATCCATCCGTTTTCGTCATTTGTTATCGAATCGACTTAAAGCCAGATCGTCACATTGGCCGCTCTTCTCTCTGAAACTGTTGTACTTATCGTCTGCAAAGCTATGTCACGTGCTGCGGTATGCGGAGACACTAAAATCACCACAGTAGAACACAGATGAAGATTCTAAGTTGATGTAATATCCAGTAAGAAGTAGTACAATTCAAGTTTTAGGTATCGATTATTGACTTTTTAGCTGGCTTTGGTGCATTGGACATGAGCTAGGACCTTAATATTCTGCATGAAAGGTGGACTAGCAGCCGAGTTGCACGGGAGAATGTGAAAAGTGTTCATATGTAGCAAAAACCTGAGAAATCCGTCCGTTTTCGTCATTTGTTATCGAATCGACTTAAAGCTAGATCGTCACATTGGCCGCTCTTCTCTCTGAAACGGTTGTACTTATCGTCTGAAAAGCTATGTCGCGTACTGCGGTATGCTGAGACACTAAAAGCACCATAGTAGAACACAAATCAAGCTTCTAAGTTGATGTAATAGCCAGTAAGAAGTAGTACAATTCAAGTTTTAGGTATTGAATATTGACCTTTTAGCTGGCTTTGGTGCCTTGGACATGTGCTAGGACATTAAGATTCTGCATGAAAGGAGGACTAGCAGCCGAGTTGCACGGGAGAAAGTGAAAAGTGTTCATATGTAGTAAAAAACTGAGAAATCCGTCCGTTTTCGTCATTTGTTATCGAATCGACTTAAAGCCAGATCGTCACATTGGCCGCTCTTCTCTCTGAAACGGTTGTACTTATCGTCTGCAAAACTATGTCTCGTACTGCGGTATTCGGAGACACTAAAAGCACCATAGCAGAACACAGATGAAGCTTCTAAGATGATGTAATAGCCAGTAAGAAGAAGTAAAATTCAAGTTTTAGGTATCGGTTATTGACTTTTTAGCTGGCTTTGGTTTGGACATGAGCTAGGACCTTAAGATTCTGCATGAAAGGAGGACTAGCAGCCGAGTTGCACGGGAGAATGTGAAAAGTGTTCATATGTAGTAAAAACCTGAGAAATCCGTCCGTTTTCCTCATTTGTTATCGAATCGACTTAAAGCCAGATCGTCACATTGGCCGCTCTTCTCTCTGAAACGGTTGTACTTATCGTCTGCAAAGCTATGTCGCGAGTTGCCGTAGGCGGAAACAGGAGAAGCACCATAATAGAACACAGATGAAGCTTCTAAGTTGATGTAATACCCAGTAAGAAGTAGTCCAATTCAAGTTTTAGGTATCGATTATTGACTTTTTAGCTGGCTTTGGTGCCTTGGACATGAGCTAGGACTTTAAGATTCTGCATAATAGGAGGACTAGCAGCCGAGTTGCACGGGAGAAAGTGAAAAGTGTTCATATGTAGTAATAACATGAGAAATCCGTCCTTTTTCGTCATTTGTTATCGAATCGACTTAAAGCCAGATCGTCACATTGGCAGCTCTTCTCTCTGAAATGTTTGTACTTATCGTCTGCAAAACTATGTCGCGTGCTGCGGTATGCGGAGAAACTAAAAGCACCATAGTAGAACACAGATGAAGCTTCTAAGTTGATGTAATAGCCAGTAAGAAGTAGTACAATTCAAGTTTTAGGTATTGATTATTGACTTTTTAGCTGGCTTTGGTGCATTGGACATGAGCTAGGACCTTAAGATTCTGCATGAAAGGAGGACTAGCAGCCCAGTTGCACGGGAGAATGTGAAAAGTGGTCATATGTAGTAAAAACCTGAGAAATCCGTTCGTTTTCGTCATTTGTTATCGAATCGACTTAAAGCCAGATCGTCACATTGGCCGCTCTTCTCTCTGAAACGGTTGTACTTATCTTCTGCAAAGCTATGTCGCGTACTGCGGTATTCGGAGACACTAAAAGCACCATAGTAGAACACAGATGAAGCTCCTAAGATGATGTAATAGCCAGTAAGAAGTAGTACAATTCAAGTTTTAGGTATCGGTTATTGACTTTTTAGCTGGCTTTGGTGCCTTGGACATGAGCTAGGACCTTAAGATTCTGCATGAAAGGAGGACTAGCAGCCGAGTTGCACGGGAGAATGTGAAAAGTGGTCATATGTAGTAAAAACCTGAGAAATCCGTCCGTTTTCGTCATTTGTTACCGAATCGACTTAAAGCCAGATCGTCACATTGGCCGCTCTTCTCTCTGAAACGGTTGTACTTATCGTCTGCAAAGCTATGTCACGTGTTGCCGTAGGCGGAAACAGGAAAAGCACCATAGTAGAACACAGACGAAGCTTCTAAGTTGATGTAATAGCCAGTAAGAAGTAGTACAATTCAAGTTTTAGGTATCGATTATTGACTTTTTAACTGGCTTTGGTGCCTTGGCCATGAGCTAGGACCTTGACATTCTGCATGAAATGAGGACTAGCAGCCGAGTTGCACGGGAGAATGTGAAAAGTGTTCATATGTAGTAAAAACCTGAGAAATCCGTCCGTTTTCGTCATTTGTTATCGAATCGACTTAAAGCCAGATCGTCACATTGGCCGCTCTTCTCTCTGAAACGGTTGTACTTATCGTCTGCAAAGCTATGTCGCGTGCTGCGGTATGCGGAGACCCTAAAATCACCATAGTAGAACACAGATGAAGCTTCTATGTTGGTGCAATAGCCAGTAAGATGTAGAACAATTCAAGTTTTAGGTATCGATTATGGTCTTTTTAGCTGGCTTCGGTACCTTGGACATGAGCTAGGACCTTAAGATTCTGCATGAAAGGAGGACTAGCAGCCGAGTTGCACGTCAGAATGTGAAAAGTGTTCATATGTAGTAAAAACCTGAGAAATCCGTCCGTTTTCGTCATTTGTTATCGAATCTGCTTAAAGCCAGATGGTCACATTGGCCGCTCTTCTCTCTGAAACGTTTGTACATATCGTCTGCAAAGCTATGTCGCGTGCAGCGGTATGTGGAGACACTAAAATCACCATAGTAGAACACAGATGATGCATCTAAGTTGATGTAATAGCCAGTAAGAAGTAGTACAATTCAAGTTTTAGGAATCGATTATTGACTTTTTAGCTGGCTTTGGTGCCTTGGACATGAGCTAGGACTTTAAGATTCTGCATGAAAGGAGGACTAGCAGCCGAGTTGCGCGGGAGGATGTGAAATGTGTTCATATGTAGTAAAAACCTGAGTAATCCGTCCGTTTTCGTCATTTGTTATCGAATCGACTTAAAGACAGATCGTCACATTGGCCGCTCTTCTCTCTGAAACGGTTGTACTTATCGTCTGAAAAGCTATGTCGCGTGCTGCGGCATGCTGAGACACTAAAAGCACCATAGTAGAACACAGATGAAGCTTCTAAGTTGATGTAATAGCCAGTAAGAAGTAGTACAATTCAAGTTTTAGGTATTGATTATTGACTTTTTAGCTGGCTTTGGTGCCTTGGACATGAGCTAGGACCTTAAGATTCTGCATGAAAGGAGGACTAGCAGCCGAGTTGCACGGGAGAATGTGAAAAGTGGTCATATGTAGTAAAAACCTGAGAAATCCGTTCGTTTTCGTCATTTGTTATCGAATCGACTTAAAGCCAGATCGTCACATTGGCCGCTCTTCTCTCTGAAATGGTTGTACTTATCGTCTGCAAAGCTATGTCGCGTACTGCGGTATTCGGAGACACTAAAAGCACCATAGTAGAACACAGATGAAGCTCCTAAGATGATGTAATAGGCAGTAAGAAGTAGTACAATTCAAGTTTTAGGTATCGGTTATTGACTTTTTCGCTGGCTTTGGTGCCTTGGACATGAGCTAGGACCTTAAGATTTGGCATGAAAGGAGGACTAGCAGCCGAGTTGCACGGGAGAATGTGAAAAGTGTTCATATGTAGTAAAAACCTGAGAAATCCGTCCGTTTTCGTCATTTGTTACCGAATCGACTTAAAGCCTGATCGTCACATTGGCCGCTCTTCTCTCTGAAACGGTTGTACTTATCGTCTGCAAAGCTATGTCACGTGTTGCCGTAGGCGGAAACAGGAAAAGCACCATAGTAGAACACAGACGAAGCTTCTAAGTTGATGTAATAGCCAGTAAGAAGTAGTACAATTCAAGTTTTAGGTATCGTATATTGACTTTTTAACTGGCTTTGGTGCCTTGGCCATGAGCTAGGACCTTGACATTCTGCATGAAATGAGGACTAGCAGCCGAGTTGCACGGGAGAATGTGAAAAGTGTTCATATGTAGTAAAAACCTGAGAAATCCGTCCGTTTTCGTCATTTGTTATCGAATCGACTTAAAGCCAGATCGTCACATTGGCCGCTCTTCTCTCTGAAACGGTTGTACTTATCGTCTGCAAAGCTATGTCGCGTGCTGCGGTATGCGGAGACCCTAAAATCACCATAGTAGAACACAGATGAAGCTTCTAAGTTGGTGCAATAGCCAGTAAGGTGTAGAACAATTCAAGTTTTAGGTATCGATTATTGTCTTTTTAGCTGGCTTCGGTACCTTGGACATGAGCTAGGACCTTAAGATTCTGCATAAAAGGAGGACTAGCAGCCGAGTTGCACGTCAGAATGTGAAAAGTGTTCATATGTAGTAAAAACCTGAGAAATCCGTCCGTTTTCGTCATTTGTTATCGAATCTGCTTAAAGCCAGATGGTCACATTGGCCGCTCTTCTCTCTGAAACGTTTGTACATATCGTCTGCAAAGCTATGTCGCGTGCAGCGGTATGTGGAGACACTAAAATCACCATAGTAGAACACAGATGATGCATCTAAGTTGATGTAATAGCCAGTAAGAAGTAGTACAATTCAAGTTTTAGGAATCGATTATTGACTTTTTAGCTGGCTTTGGTGCCTTGGACATGAGCTAGGACTTTACGATTCTGCATGAAAGGAGGACTAGCAGCCGAGTTGCACGGGATAATGTGAAAAGTGTTCATATGTAGTAAAAACCTGAGAAATCCGTCCGTTTTCGTCATTTGTTATCGAATCAACTTAAAGCCAGATCGTCACATTGGCCGCTCTTCTCTCTGAAACGGTTGTACTTATCGTCTGCAAAACTATGTCGCGTGCTGCGGTATGCGGAGACACTAAAAGCACCATAGTAGAACACAGATGAAGCTTCTAAGTTGATGTAATACCCAGTAAGAAGTAGTACAATTCAAGTTTAAGTTATCGATTACTGACTTTTTAGCTGGCTTTGGACCCTTTGACATGAGCTAGGACCTTAACATTCTTCATGAAAGGAGGACTAGCAGCCGAGTTGTACGGGAGAATGTGAAAAGTGTTCATATGTAGTAAAAACCTTAGAAATCCGTCCGTTTTTTTCATTTGTTATCGAATCGACTTAAAGCCAGATCGTCACATTGGCCGCTCTTCTCTCTGAAACGGTTGTACTTATCGTCTGCAAAGCTATGTCACGTGCTGCGGTATGCGGAGACACTAAAATCACCACAGTGGAACACAGATGAAGCTTCTAAGTTGATGTAATATCCGGTAAGAAGTAGTACAATTCAAGTTTTAGGTATCGATTATTGGCTTTTTAGCTGGCTTTGGTGCCTTGGACATGGGCTAGGACTTTAAGATTCTGCATAATAGGAGGACTAGCAGCCGAGTTGCACGGGAGAATGTGAAAAGTGTTCATATGTAGTAATAACCTGAGAAATCCGTCCTTTTTCGTCATTTGTTATCGAATCGACTTAAAGCCAGATCGTCACATTGGCAGCTCTTCTCTCTGAAATGGTTGTACTTATCGTCTGCAAAACTATGTCGCGTGCTGCGGTATGCGGAGAAACTAAAAGCACCGTAGTAGAACACAGATGAAGCTTCTAAGTTGATGTAATAGCCAGTAAGAAGTAGTACAATTCAAGTTTTAGGTATTGATTATTGACTTTTTAGCTGGCTTTGGTGCCTTGGACATGAGCTAGGACCTTAAGATTCCGCATGAAAGGAGGACTAGCAGCCGAGTTGCACGGGAGAATGTGAAAAGTGGTCATATGTAGTAAAAACCTGAGAAATCCGTTCGTTTTCGTCATTTGTTATCGAATCGACTTAAAGCCAGATCGTCACATTGGCCGATCTTCTCTCTGAAACGGTTGTACTTATCGTCTGCAAAGCTATGTCGCGTACTGCGGTAGTCGGAGACACTAAAAGCACCATAGTAGAACACAGATGAAGATACTAAGATGATGAAATAGCCAGTAAGAAGTAGTACAATTCAAGTTTTAGGTATCGGTTATTGACTTTTTAGCTGGCTTTGGTGACTTGGACATGAGCTAGGACCTTAAGATTCTGCATGAAAGGAGGACTAGCAGCCGAGTTGCACGGGAGAATGTCAAAAGTGTTCATATGTAGTAAAAACCTGAGAAATCCGTCCGTTTTCGTCATTGGTTATCGAATCGACGTAAAGCCACATCGTCACATTGGCCGCTCTTCTCTCTGAAACGGTTGTACTTATCGTCTGCAAAGCTATGTCGCGTGCTGCGCTATGTGGAGACACTAAAAGCACCCTAGTAGAACACAGACGAAGTTTCTAAGTTGATGTAATAGCCAGTAAGAAGTAGTACAATTCAAGTTTTACGTATCGATTATTGACTTTTTAGCTGGCTTTGGTGCCTTGGACATGAGCTAGGAACTTAAGATTCTGCATGAAAGGAGGACTAGCAGCCGAGTTGCACGGGAGAATGTGAAAAGTGTTCATATGTAGTAAAAACCTGAGAAATCCGTCCTTTTTCGTCATTTGTTATCGAATCGACTTAAAGCCAGATCGTCACATTGGCCGCTCTTCTCTCTGAAACGGTTGTACTTATCGTCTGCAAAGCTATGTCACGTGTTGCTGTAGGCGGAAACAGGAAAAGCACCATAGTAGAACACAGACGAAGCTTCTAAGTTGATGTAATAGCCAGTAAGAAGTAGTACAATTCAAGTTTTAGGTATCGATTATTGACTTTTTAGCTGGCTTTGGTGCCTTGGCCATGAGCTAGGACCTTGACATTCTGCATGAAAGGAGGACTAGCAGTTGAGTTGCACGGGAGAGTGTGAAAAGTGTTCATATGTAGAAAAAACATGAGAAATCCGTCCGTTTTCGTCATTTGTTATGGAATCGACTTAAAGCCAGATCGTCACATTGGCCGCTCTTCTCTCTGAAACGGTTGTACTTATCGTCTGCAAAGCTATGTCGCGTGCTGCGGTATGCGGAGACACTAAAAGCACCATAGTAGAACAGAGATGAAGCTTCTAAGTTGATGCAATAGCCAGTAAGAAGTGGAACAATTCAAGTTTTAGGTATCGATTATTGTCTTTTTAGCTGGCTTCGGTACCTTGGACATGAGCTAGGACCTTAAGATTCTGCATGAAAGGAGGACTAGCAGCCGAGTTGCATGGGAGAATGTGAAAAGTGTTCATATGTAGTAATAACCTTAGAAATCCGCCCTTTTTCGTCATTTGTTAGCGAATCGACTTAAAGCCAGATCGTCACATTGGCCGCTCTTCTCTCTGAAACTGCTGTACTTATCGTCTGCAAAGCTATGTTGCGTGCTGCGGTATGTGGAAACACTAAAAGCACCATAGTAGGAAACAGATGAAGCATCTAAGTTGATGTAATAGCCAGTAAGTGTAATCCAATTCAAGTTTTGGGTATCGATTATTGACTGTTTAGCTGGCTTTGGTGCCTTGGACATGAGCTAAGAGCTTAAGATTCTGCATGAAAGGAGGACTAGCAGCCGAGTTGCACGGGAGAATGTGAAAAGTGTTCATATGTAGTAAAAACCTGAGAAATCCGTCCGTTTTCGTCATTTGTTATCGAATCGACTTAAAGCCAGATCGTCACATTGGCCGCTCTTCTCTCTGAAACGGTTGTACTTATCGTCTGCAAAGCTATGTCACGTGTTGCCGTAGGCGGAAACAGGAAAAGCACCATAGTAGAACACAGACGAAGCTTCTAAGTTGATGTAATAGCCAGTAAGAAGTGGTACAATTCAAGTTTTAGGTATCGATTATTGACTTTTTAGCTGGCTTTGGTGCCTTGGACATGAGCTAAGAGCTTAAGATTCTGCATGAAAGGAGGACTAGCAGCCGAGTTGCACGGGAGAATGTGAAAAGTGTTCATATGTAGTAAAAACCTGAGAAATCCGTCCGTTTTCGTCATTTGTTATCGAATCGACTTAAAGACAGATCGTCACATTGGCCACTCTTCTCTCTGAAACGGTTGTACTTATCGTCTGAAAAGCTATGTCGCGTGCTGCGGCATGCTGAGACACTAAAAGCACCATAGTAGAACACAGATCAAGCTTCTAAGTTGATGTAATAGCCAGTAAGAAGTAGTACAATTCAAGTTTTAGGTATTGAATATGGACCTTTTAGCTGGCTTTGGTGCCTTGGACATGAGCTAGGACCTTAAGATTCTGCATGAAAGGAGGACTAGCAGCCGAGTTGCACGGAAGAATGTGAAAAGTGTTCATATGTAGTAATAACCTTAGAAATCCGTCCTTTTTCGTCATTTGTTATCGAATCGACTTAAAGCCAGATCGTCACATTGGCCGCTCTTCTCTCTGAAACGGCTGTACTTATCGTCTGCAAAGCTATGTTGCGTGCTGCGGTATGTGGAAACACTAAAAGCACCATAGTAGGAAACAGATGAAGCATCCAAGTTGATGTAATAGCCAGTAAGTGTAGTCCAATTCAAGTTTTGGGTATCGATTATTGACTGTTTAGCTGGCTTTGGTGCCTTGGACATGTGCTAAGAGCTTAAGATTCTGCATGAAAGGAGGACTAGCAGCCGAGTTGCACGGGAGAATGTGAAAAGTGTTCATATGTAATAAAAACCTGAGAAATCCGTCCGTTTTCGTCATTTGTTATCGAATCGACATAAAGCCAGATCATCACGTTGGCCGCTCTTCTCTCTGAAACGGTTGTACTTTTCGTCTACAAAGCTATGTCGCGTGCTGCGGTATGCGGAGACACTAAAAGCACCATAGTAGAACACAGATGAAGCTTCTAAGTTAATGTAATAGCCAGTAAGAAGTAGTACAATTCAAGTTTTAGGTATCGATTATTGACTTTTTAGGTGGCTTTGGTGCCTTGGACATGAGCTAGGACCTTAAGATTCTGCATGAAAGGAGGACTAGCAGCCGAGTAGCACGGGAGAATGTGAAAAGTGTTCATATGCAGTAAAAACCTGAGACATCCGTCCGTTTTCGTCATTTGTTATAGAATCGACTTAAAGCCAGATCGTCACATTGGCCGCTCTTCTCTCTGAAACGGTTGTACTTATCGTCTGCAAAACTATGTCGCGTGCTGCGGTATGCGGAGAAACTAAAACCACCGTAGTAGAACACACATGAAGCTTCTAAGTTGATGTAATAGCCAGTAAGAAGTAGTACAATTCAAGTTTTAGGTATTGATTATTGACTTTTTAGCTGGCTTTGGTGCCTTGGACATGAGCTAGGACCTTAAGATTCTGCATGAAAGGAGGACTAGCAGCCGAGTTGCACGGGAGAATGTGAAAAGTGTTCATATGTAGTAAAAACCTGAGAAATCCGTCCGTTTTCGTCATTTGTTATCGAATCGACTTAAAGCCAGATCGTCACATTGGCCGCACTGCTCTCTGAAACGGTTGTACTTATCGTCTGCAAAGCTATGTCGCGTACTGCGGTATTCGGAGACACTAAAAGCACCACAGTAGAACACAGATGAAGCTTCTAAGTTGATGTAATATCCAGTAAGAAGTAGTACAATTCAAGTTTTAGGAATCGATTATTGACTTTTTAGCTGGCTTTGGTGCCTTGGACATGAGCTAGGACCTTAAGTTTCTGCATGAAAGGAGGACTAGCAGCCGAGTTGCACGGGAGAATGTGAAAAGTGTTCATATGTAGTAACAACCTGAGAAATCCGTCCGTTTTCGTCATTTGTTATCGAATCGACTTAAAGCCAGATCGTCAAATTGGCCGCTCTTCTCTCTGAAACGGTTGTACTTATCGTCTGCAAAGCTATGTCGCGTGCTGCGGTATGCGGAGACACTAAAAGCACCATAGTAGAACACAGATCAAGCTTCTAAGTTGATGTAATAGCCAGTAAGAAGTAGTACAATTCATGTTTTAGGTATTGAATATTGACCTTTTAGCTGGCTTTGGTGCCTTGGACATGAGCTAGGACCTTAAGATTCTGCATGAAAGGAGGACTAGCAGTCGAGTTGCACGGGAGAATGTGAAAAGTGTACATATGTAGTAAAAACCTGAGACATCCGTCCGTTTTCGTCATTTGTTATCGAATCGACTTCAAGCCTCATCGTCACATTGGCCGCTCTTCTCTCTGAAACGGTTGTACTTATCGTCTGCAAAACTATGTCGCGTGCTGCGGTATGCGGAGAAACTAAAAGCACCGTAGTAGAACACAGATGAAGCTTCTATGTTGATGTATTAGCCAGTAAGAAGTAGTACAATTCAAGTTTTAGGTATTGATTATTGACTTTTTAGCATGCTTTGGTGCCTTGGACGTGAGCTAGGACCTTAAGATTCTGCATGAAAGGAGGACTAGCAGCCAAGTTGCACGGGAGAATGTGAAAAGTGTTCATATGTAGTAAAAACCTGAGAAATCCGTCCGTTTTCGTCATTTGTTATCGAATCGACTTAAAGCCAGATCGTCACATTGGCCACTCTTCTCTCTGAAACGGTCGTACTTATCGTCTGAAAAGCTATGTCGCGTGCTGCGGCATGCTGAGACACTAAAAGCACCATAGTAGAACACAGATCAAGCTTCTAAGTTGATGTAATAGCCAGTAAGAAGTAGTACAATTCAAGTTTTAGGTATTGAATATGTACCTTTTAGCTGGCTTTGGTGCCTTGGACATGAGCTAGGACCTTAAGATTCTGCATGAAAGGAGGACTAGCAGCCGAGTTGCACGGAAGAATGTGAAAAGTGTTCATATGTAGTAATAACCTTAGAAATCCGTCCTTTTTCGTCATTTGTTATCGAATCGACTTAAAGCCAGATCGTCACATTGGCCGCTCTTCTCTCTGAAACGGCTGTACTTATCGTCTGCAAAGCTATGTTGCGTGCTGCGGTATGTGGAAACACTAAAAGCACCATAGTAGGAAACAGATGAAGCATCCAAGTTGATGTAATAGCCAGTAAGTGTAATCCAATTCAAGTTTTGGGTATCGATTATTGACTGTTTAGCTGGCTTTGGTGCCTTGGACATGTGCTAAGAGCTTAAGATTCTGCATGAAAGGAGGACTAGCAGCCGAGTTGCACGGGAGAATGTGAAAAGTGTTCATATGTAATAAAAACCTGAGAAATCCGTCCGTTTTCGTCATTTGTTATCGAATCGACATAAAGCCAGATCATCACGTTGGCCGCTCTTCTCTCTGAAACGGTTGTACTTTTCGTCTACAAAGCTATGTCGCGTGCTGCGGTATGCGGAGACACTAAAAGCACCATAGTAGAACACAGATGAAGCTTCTAAGTTAATGTAATAGCCAGTAAGAAGTAGTACAATTCAAGTTTTAGGTATCGATTATTGACTTTTTAGGTGGCTTTGGTGCCTTGGACATGAGCTAGGACCTTAAGATTCTGCATGAAAGGAGGACTAGCAGCCGAGTAGCACGGGAGAATGTGAAAAGTGTTCATATGCAGTAAAAACCTGAGACATCCGTCCGTTTTCGTCATTTGTTATAGAATCGACTTAAAGCCAGATCGTCACATTGGCCGCTCTTCTCTCTGAAACGGTTGTACTTATCGTCTGCAAAACTATGTCGCGTGCTGCGGTATGCGGAGAAACTAAAACCACCGTAGTAGAACACACATGAAGCTTCTAAGTTGATGTAATAGCCAGTAAGAAGTAGTACAATTCAAGTTTTAGGTATTGATTATTGACTTTTTAGCTGGCTTTGGTGCCTTGGACATGAGCTAGGACCTTAAGATTCTGCATGAAAGGAGGACTAGCAGCCGAGTTGCACGGGAGAATGTGAAAAGTGTTCATATGTAGTAAAAACCTGAGAAATCCGTCCGTTTTCGTCATTTGTTATCGAATCGACTTAAAGCCAGATCGTCACATTGGCCGCACTGCTCTCTGAAACGGTTGTACTTATCGTCTGCAAAGCTATGTCGCGTACTGCGGTATTCGGAGACACTAAAAGCACCACAGTAGAACACAGATGAAGCTTCTAAGTTGATGTAATATCCAGTAAGAAGTAGTACAATTCAAGTTTTAGGAATCGATTATTGACTTTTTAGCTGGCTTTGGTGCCTTGGACATGAGCTAGGACCTTAAGTTTCTGCATGAAAGGAGGACTAGCAGCCGAGTTGCACGGGAGAATGTGAAAAGTGTTCATATGTAGTAACAACCTGAGAAATCCGTCCGTTTTCGTCATTTGTTATCGAATCGACTTAAAGCCAGATCGTCAAATTGGCCGCTCTTCTCTCTGAAACGGTGGTACTTATCGTCTGCAAAGCTATGTCGCGTGCTGCGGTATGCGGAGACACTAAAAGCACCATAGTAGAACACAGATCAAGCTTCTAAGTTGATGTAATAGCCAGTAAGAAGTAGTACAATTCATGTTTTAGGTATTGAATATTGACCTTTTAGCTGGCTTTGGTGCCTTGGACATGAGCTAGGACCTTAAGATTCTGCATGAAAGGAGGACTAGCAGTCGAGTTGCACGGGAGAATGTGAAAAGTGTACATATGTAGTAAAAACCTGAGACATCCGTCCGTTTTCGTCATTTGTTATCGAATCGACTTCAAGCCTCATCGTCACATTGGCCGCTCTTCTCTCTGAAACGGTTGTACTTATCGTCTGCAAAACTATGTCGCGTGCTGCGGTATGCGGAGAAACTAAAAGCACCGTAGTAGAACACAGATGAAGCTTCTAAGTTGATGTATTAGCCAGTAAGAAGTAGTACAATTCAAGTTTTAGGTATTGATTATTGACTTTTTAGCATGCTTTGGTGCCTTGGACGTGAGCTAGGACCTTAAGATTCTGCATGAAAGGAGGACTAGCAGCCAAGTTGCACGGGAGAATGTGAAAAGTGTTCATATGTAGTAAAAACCTGAGAAATCCGTCCGTTTTCGTCATTTGTTATCGAATCGACTTAAAGCCAGATCGTCAGATTGGCCGCTCTTCTCTCTGAAACGGTTGTACTTATTGTCTGCAAAACTATGTCGCGTGCTGCGGTATGCGGCGAAACTAAAAGCACCGTTGTAGAACACAGATGAAGCTTCTAAGTTGATGTAATAGCCAGTAAGAAGTAGTACAATTCAAGTTTTAGGTATCGATTATTGACTTTTTAGCTGGCTTTGGTGCCGTGGACATGAGCTAGGACCTTAAGATTCTGCATGAAAGGAGGACTAGCAGCCGAGTTACACGGGAGGATGTGAAAAGTGTTAATATGTAGTAAAAACCTGAGAAATCCGTCCGTTTTCCTCATTTGTTATCGAATCGACTTAAAGCCAGATCGTCACATTAGCCGCCCTTCTCTCTGAAACGGTTGTACTTATCGTCTGCAAAGCTATGTCGTGAGCTGTGGTATGCGGAGACACTAAAATCACCATAGTAGGAACAGATGAAGCATCTAAGTTCATGTAATAGCCAGTAAGAAGTAATCCAATTCAAGTTTTGGGGATCGATTATTGACTTTTTAGCTGGCTTTGGTGCCTTGGACATGAGCTAGGACCCTAAGATTCTGCATGAAAGGACGACTAGCAACCGAGTTGCACGGGACAATGTGAAAAGTGTTCATATGCAGTAAAAACCTGAGACATCCGTCCGTTTTCGTCATTTGTTATCGAATCGACTTAAAGCCAGATCGTCACATTGGCCGCTCTTCTCTCTGAAACGGTTGTACTTATCGTCTGCAAAACTATGTCGCGTGCTGCGGTATGCTGAGACACTACAAGCACCATAGTAGAACACAGATGAAGCTTCTAAGTTGATGTAATAGCCAGTAAGAAGTAGTACAATTCAAGTTTTAGGAATCGATTATTGACTTTTTAGCTGGCTTTGGTGCCTTGGACATGAGCTAGGACCTTAAGTTTCTGCATGAAAGGAGGACTAGCAGCCGAGTTGCACGGGAGAATGTGAAAAGTGTTCATATGTAGTAAAAACCTGAGACATCCGTCCGTTTTCGTCATTTGTTATCGAATCGACTTAAAGCCAGATCGTCAAATTGGCCGCTCTTCTCTCTGAAACGGTTGTACTTATCGTCTGCAAAGCTATGTCGCGTGCTGCGGTATGCGGAGACACTAAAAGCACCATAGTAGAACACAGATCAAGCTTCTAAGTTCATGTAATAGCCAGTAAGAAGTAATCCAATTCAAGTTTTGGGGATCGATTATTGACTTTTTAGCTGGCTTTGGTGCCTTGGACATGAGGTAGGACCTTAAGATTCTGCATGAAAGGAGGACTAGCAGCCGAGTTGCACGGGACAATGTGAAAAGTGTTCATATGCAGTAAAAACCTGAGACATCCGTCCGTTTTCGTCATTTGTTATCGAATCGACTTAAAGCCAGATCGTCAAATTGGCCGCTCTTCTCTTTGAAACGCTTGTACTTATCGTCTGCAAAGCTATGTCGCGTGCTGCGGTATGCGGAGACACTACAAGCACCATAGTAGAACACAGATGAAGCTTATAAGTTGATGTAATAGCCAGTAAGAAGTAGTACAATTCAAGTTTTAGGTATTGATTATTAACTTTTTAGCATGCTTTGGTGCCTTGGACGTGAGCTAGGACCTTAAGATTCAGCATGAAAGGAGGACTAGCAGCCAAGTTGCACGGGAGAATGTGAAAAGTGTTCATATGTAGTAAAAACCTGAGAAATCCGTCCGTTTTCGTCATTTGTTATCGAATCGACTTAAAGCCAGATCGTCACATTGGCCGCACTGCTCTCTGAAACGGTTGTACTTATCGTCTGCAAAGCTATGTCGCGTACTGCGGTATTCGGAGACACTAAAAGCACCACAGTAGAACACAGATGAAGCTTCTAAGTTGATGTAATATCCAGTAAGAAGTAGTACAATTCAAGTTTTAGGAATCGATTATTGACTTTTTAGCTGGCTTTGGTGCCTTGGACATGAGCTAGGACCTTAAGTTTCTGCATGAAAGGAGGACAAGCAGCCGAGTTGCACGGGAGAATGTGAAAAGTGTTCATATGTAGTAAAAACCTGAGAAATCCGTCCGTTTTCGTCATTTGTTATCGAATCGACTTAAAGCCAGATCGTCAAATTGGCCGCTCTTCTCTCTGAAACGGTTGTACTTATCGTCTGCAAAGCTATGTCGCGTGCTGCGGTATGCGGAGACACTGAAAGCACCATAGTAGAACACAGATCAAGCTTCTAAGTTGATATAATAGTCAGTAAGAAGTAGTACAATTCATGTTTTAGGTATTGAATATTGACCTTATAGCTGGCTTTGGTGCCTTGGACATGAGCTAGGACCTTAAGATTCTGCATGAAAGGAGGACTAGCAGCCGAGTTGCACGGGAGAATGTGAAAAGTGTACATATGTAGTAAAAACCTGAGACATCCGTCCGTTTTCGTCATTTGCTATCGAATCGACTTAAAGCCACATCGTCACATTGGCCGCTCTTCTCTCTGAAACGGTTGTACTTATCGTCTGCAAAACTATGTCGCGTGCTGCGGTATGCGCAGAAACTAAAAGCACCGTAGTAGAACACAGATGAAGCTTCTAAGTTGATGTATTAGCCAGTAAGAAGTAGTACAATTCAAGTTTTAGGTATTGATTATTGACTTTTTAGCTGGCTTTGGTGCCTTGGACGTGAGCTAGGACCTTAAGATTCTGCATGAAAGGAGGACTAGCAGCCAAGTTGCACGGGAGAATGTGAAAAGTGTTCATATGTAGTAAAAACCTGAGAAATCCGTCCGTTTTCGTCATTTGTTATCGAATCGACTTAAAGCCAGATCGTCAGATTGGCCGCTCTTCTCTCTGAAACGGTTGTACTTATCGTCTGCAAAACTATGTCGCGTGCTGCGGTATGCGGAGAAACTAAAAGCACCGTAGTAGAACACAGATGAAACTTCTAAGTTGATGTAATAGCCAGTAAGAAGTAGTACAATTCAAGTTTTAGGTATCGATTATTGACTTTTTAGCTGGCTTTGGTGCCGTGGACATGAGCTAGGACCTTAAGATTCTGCATGAAAGGAGGACTAGCAGCCGAGTTGCACGGGAGGATGTGAAAAGTGTTCATATGTAGTAAAAACCTTAGAAATCCGTCCGTTTTCCTCATTTGTTATCGAATCGACTTAAAGCCAGATCGTCACATTAGCCGCTCTTCTCTCTGAAACGGTTGTACTTATCGTCTGCAAAGCTATGTCGTGAGCTGTGGTATGCGGAGACACTAAAATCACCATAGTAGGAACAGATGAAGCATCTAAGTTCATGTAATAGCCAGTAAGAAGTAATCCAATTCAAGTTTTGGGGATCGATTATTGACTTTTTAGCTGGCTTTGGTGCCTTGGACATGAGCTAGGATCTTAAGATTCTGCATGAAAGGAGGACTAGCAGCCGAGTTGCACGGGACAATGTGAAAAGTGTTCATATGCAGTAAAAACCTGAGACATCCGTCCGTTTTCGTCATTTGTTATCGAATCGACTTAAAGCCAGATCGTCACATTGGCCGCTCTTCTCTCTGAAACGGTTGTACTTATCGTCTGCAAAACTATGTCGCGTTCTGCGGTATGCTGAGACACTACAAGCACCATAGTAGAACACAGATGAAGCTTCTAAGTTGATGTAATAGCCAGTAAGAAGTAGTACAATTCAAGTTTTAGGAATCGATTATTGACTTTTTAGCTGGCTTTGGTGCCTTGGACATGAGCTAGGACCTTATGTTTCTGCATGAAAGGAGGACTAGCAGCCGAGTTGCACGGGAGAATGTGAAAAGTGTTCATATGTAGTAAAAACCTGAGAAATCCGTCCGTTTTCGTCATTTGTTATCGAATCGACTTAAAGCCAGATCGTCAAATTGGCCGCCCTTCTCTCTGAAACGGTTGTACTTATCGTCTGCAAAGCTATGTCGCGTGCTGCGGTATGCGGAGACACTAAAAGCACCATAGTAGAACACAGATCAAGCTTCTAAGTTGATGTAATAGCCAGTAAGAAGTAGTACAATTCATGTTTTAGGTATTGAATATTGACCTTTTAGCTGGCTTTGGTGCCTAGGACATGAGCTAGGACCTTAAGATTCTGCATGAAAGGAGGACTAGCAGCCGAGTTGCACGGGAGAATGTGAAAAGTGTACATATGTAGTAAAAACCTGAGACATCCGTCCGTTTTCGTCATTTCTTATCGAATCGACTTAAAGCCACATCGTCACATTGGCCGCTCTTCTCTCTGAAACGGTTGTACTTATCGTCTGCAAAACTATGTCGCGTGCTGCGGTATGCGGAGAAACTAAAAGCACCGTAGTAGAACACAGATGAAGCTTCTAAGTTGATGTATTAGCCAGTAAGAAGTAGTACAATTCAAGTTTTAGGTATTGATTATTGACTTTTTAGCATGCTTTGGTGCCTTGGACGTGAGCTAGGACCTTAAGACTCTGCATGAAAGGAGGACTAGCAGCCAAGTTGCACGGGAGAATGTGAAAAGTGTTCATATGTAGTAAAAACCTGAGAAATCCGTCCGTTTTCGTCATTTGTTATCGAATCGACTTAAAGCCAGATCGTCAGATTGGCCGCTCTTCTCTCTGAAACGGTTGTACTTATCGTCTGCAAAACTATGTCGCGTGCTGCGGTATGCTGAGACACTACAAGCACCATAGTAGAACACAGATGAAGCTTCTAAGTTAAGGTAATAGCCAGTAAGAAGTAGTACAATTCAAGTTTTAGGTATTGAATATCGAATTTTTAGCTGGCTGTGGTGCCTTGGACATGAGCTAGGACCTTAAGATTCTGCATGAAAGGAGGACTAGCAGCCGAGTTGCATGAGAGAATGTGAAAAGTGTTCAAATGTAGTAAAAACCTGAGAAATACGTCTGTTTTCGTCATTTGTTATCGAATCGACTTAAAGCCAGATCGTCACATTGGCCGCTCTTCTCTCTGAAACGGTTGTACTTATCGTCTACAAAGCTATGTCGCGTGCTGCGTTATGCGGAGACACTAAAAGCACCATAGTAGAACACAGATGAAGCTTCTAAGTTGATGTAATAGCCAGTAAGAAGTAGTACAATTCAAGTTTTAGGTATCGATTATGGACTTTTTAGCTGGCTTTGGTGCCTTGGACATGAGCTAGGACCTTAAGATTCTGCATGAAAGGAGGACTAGCAGCCGAGTTGCACGGGAGAATGTGAAAAGTGTTCATATGCAGTAAAAACCTGAGAAATCCGTCCGTTTTCGTCATTTGTTATCGAATCGACCTAGAGCCAGATCGACAAATTGGCCGCTCTTCTCTCTGAAACGGTTGTACTTATCGTCTACAAAGCTATGTCGCGTGCTGCGTTATGCGGAGACACTAAAAGCACCATAGTAGAACACAGATGAAGCTTCTAAGTTGATGTAATAGCCAGTAAGAAGTAGTACAATTCAAGTTTTAGGTATCGATTATGGACTTTTTAGCTGGCTTTGGTGCCTTGGACATGAGCTAGGACCTTAAGATTCTGCATGAAAGGAGGACTAGCAGCCGAGTTGCACGGGAGAATGTGAAAAGTGTTCATATGCAGTAAAAACCTCAGACATCCGTCCGTTTTCGTCATTTGTTATCGATTCGACTTAAAGCCAGATCGTCACATTGGCCGCTCTTCTCTCTGAAACGGTTGTACTTATCGTCTGCAAAGCTATGTCGGGTGCTGCGGTATGCTGAGACACTACAAGCACCATAGTAGAACACAGATGAAGCTTCTAAGTTGATGTAATATCCAGTAAGAAGTAGTACAATTCAAGTTTTAGGTATTGAATATTGAATTTTTAGCTGGCTTTGGAGCCTTGGACATGAGCTAGGACCTTAATATTCTGCATGAAAGGAGGACTAGCAGCCGAGTTGCACGGGAGAATGTGAAAAGTGTTCATATGTAGTAAAAACCTGAGAAATCCGTCCGTTTTCGTCATTTGTTATCGAATCGACTTAAAGCCAGATCGTCACATTGACCGCTCTGCTCTCTGAAACGGTTGTACTTATCGACTGCAAAGCTATGTCGCGTACTGCGGTATTCGGAGACACTAAAAGCACCGTAGTAGAACACAGATGAAGCTTCTAAAATGATGTAATAGCCAGTAAGAAGTAGTACAATTCAAGTTTTAGGTATCGGTTATTGACTTTTTAGCTGGCTTTGGTGCCTTGGACATGAGCTAGGACCTTAAGATTCTGCATGAAAGGAGGACTAGCAGCCGAGTTGCACGGGAGAATGTGAAAAGTGTTCATATGTAGTAAAAAAATGAGAAATCCGTCCGTTTTCGTCATTTGTTATCGAATCGACTTAAAGCCAGATCGTCAAATTGGCCGATCTTCTCTCTGAAACGGATGTACTTATCGTCTGCAAAGCTATGTCGCGTGCTGCGGTATGCTGAGACACTAAAAGCACCATAGTAGAACACAGATCAAGCTTCTAAGTTGATGTAATAGCCAGTAAGAAGTAGTACAATTCAAGTTTTAGGTACTGAATATTGACCTTTTAGCTGCCTTTGGAGCTTTGGACATGAGCTAACACCTTAAGATTCTGCATGAAAGGAGGACTAGCAGCCGAGTTGCAGGGGAGAATGTGAAAAGTGTTCATATGTAGTAAAAACCTGAGAAATCCGTTCGTTTTGGTCATTTGTTATCGAATCGACTTAAAGCCAGATCGTCACATTGGCCGCTCTTCTCTTTGAAACGCTTGTACTTATCGTCTGCAAAGCCTTGTCGCGTGCTGCGGTATGTGGAGACAATAAAAGCACCATAGTAGAACACAGATGAAGCTTCTAAGTTGATGTAATAGCCAGTCAGAAGTAGTACAATTCAAGATTTAGGTATCGATTATTGACTTTTTAGCTGGCTTTGGTGCCGTGGACATGAGCTAGGACCTTATGATTCTGCATGAAAGGAGGACTAGCAGCCGAGTTGCACGGGAGGATGTGAAAAGTGTTCATATGTAGTAAAAACCTGAGAAATCCGTCCGTTTTCCTCATTTGTTATCGAATCGACTTAAAGCCAGATCGTCACATTAGCCGCTCTTCTCTCTGAAACGGTTGTACTTATCGTCTGCAAAGCTATGTCGTGAGCTGTGGTATGAGGAGACACTAAAATCACCATAGTAGGAACAGATGAAGCATCTAAGTTCATGTAATAGCCAGTAAGAAGTAATCCAATTCAAGTTTTGGGGATCGATTATTGATTTTTTAGCTGGCTTTGGTGCCTTGGACATGAGCTAGGACCTTAAGATTCTGCATGAAAGGAGGACTAGCAGCCGAGTTGCACGGGACAATGTGAAAAGTGTTCATATTCAGTAAAAACCTGAGACATCCGTCCGGTTTCGTCATTTGTTATCGAATCGACTTAAAGCCAGATCGTCACATTGGCCGCTCTTCTCTCTGAAACGGTTGTACTTATCGTCTGCAAAACTATGTCGCGTGCTGCGGTATGCTGAGACACTACAAGCTCCATAGTAGAACACAGATGAAGCTTCTAAGTTGATGTAATAGCCAGTAAGAAGTAGTACAATTCAAGTTTTAGGTATTGAATATCGAATTTTTAGCTGGCTTTGGTGCCTTGGACATGAGCTAGGACCTTAAGATTCTGCATGAAAGGAGGACTAGCAGCCGAGTTGCATGAGAGAATGTGAAAAGTGTTCAAATGTAGTAAAAACCTGAGAAATACGTCTGTTTTCGTCATTTGTTATCGAATCGACTTAAAGCCAGATCGTCACATTGGCCGCTCTTCTCTCTGAAACGGTTGTACTTATCGTCTGCAAAGCTATGTCGCCTGCTGCGGTATGCGGAGACACTAAAAGCGCCATAGTAGAACACAGATGAAGCTTCTAAGTTGATGTAATACCCAGTAAGAATTAGTACAATTCAAGTTTTAGGTATTGATTATTGACTTCTTAGCTGGCTTTGGTGCCTTGGACATGAGCTAGGACCTTAAGATTCTGCATGAAAGGAGGACTAGCAGCCGCGTTGCACGGGAGAATGTGAAAAGTGTTCATATGTAGTAAAAACCTGAGAAATCCATCCGTTTTCGTCATTTGTTATCGAATCGACTTAGAGCCAGATCGACAAATTGGCCGCTCTTCTCTCTGAAACGGTTGTACTTATCGTCTACAAAGCTATGTCGCGTGCTGCGTTATGCGGAGACACTAAAAGCACCATAGTAGAACACAGATGAAGCTTCTAAGTTGATGTAATAGCCAGTAAGAAGTAGTACAATTCAAGTTTTAGGTATCGATTATTGACTTTTAGCTGGCTTTGGTGCCTTGGACATGAGCTAAGACCTTAAGATTCTGCATGAAAGGAGGACTAGCAGCCGAGTTGCACGGGAGAATGTGAAAAGTGTTCATATGCAGTAAAAACCTGAGACATCCGTCCGTTTTCGTCATTTGTTATCGATTCGACTTAAAGCCAGATCGTCACATTGGCCGCTCTTCTCTCTGAAACGGTTGTACTTATCGTCTGCAAAGCTATGTCGCGTGCTGCTGTATGCTGAGACACTACAAGCACCATAGTAGAACACAGATGAAGCTTCTAAGTTGATGTAATAGCCAGTAAGAAGTAGTGGAATTCAAGTTTTAGGTATCGATTATTGACTTTTTAGCTGGATTTGGTGCCTTGGACATGAGCTAGGACCTTAAGATTCTGCATGAAAGGAAGACTAGCAGCCGAGTTGCACGGGAGAATGTGAAAAGTGTTCATATGTAGTAAAAACCTGAGAAATCCGTCCGTTTTCGTCATTTGTTATCGAATCGACTTAGAGCCAGATCGACACATTGGCCGCTCTTCTCTCTGAAACGGTTGTACTTATCGTCTACAAAGCTATGTCGCGTGCTGCGTTATGCGGAGACACTAAAAGCACCATAGTAGAACACAGATGAAGCTTCTAAGTTGATGTAATAGCCAGTAAGAGGTAGTACAATTCAAGTTTTAGGTATCGATTATTGACTTTTTAGCTGGCTTTGGTGCCTTGGACATGAGCTAGGACCTTAAGATTTTGCATGAAAGGAGGACTAGCAGCCGAGTTGCACGGGAGAATGTGAAAAGTGTTCATATGTAGTAAAAACCTGAGACATCCATCCGTTTTCGTTATTTGTTATCGAATCGACTTAAAGCCAGATCGTCACATTGGCCGCTCTTCTCTCTGAAACGGTTGTACTTATCGTCTGCAAAACTATGTCGCGTGCTGCGGTATGCGGAGAAACTATTACCACCGTAGTAGAACACACATAAAACTTCTAAGTTGATGTAATAGGCAGTAAGAAGTAGTACAATTCAAGTTTTAGGTATTGATTATTGACTTTTTAGCTGGCTTTGGTGCCTTGGACATGAGCTAGGACCTTAGGATTCTGCATGAAAGGAGGACTAGCAGCCGAGTTGCACGGGAGAATGTGAAAAGTGTTCATATGTAGTAAAAACCTGAGAAATCCGTCCGTTTTCGTCATTTGTTATCGAATCGACTTAAAGCCAGATCGTCACATTGGCCGCACTGCTCTCTGAAACGGTTGTACTTATCGTCTGCAAAGCTATGTCGCGTACTGCGGTATTCGGAGACACTAAAAGCACCACAGTAGAACACAGATGAAGCTTCTAAGTTGATGTAATATCCAGTAAGAAGTAGTACAATTCAAGTTTTAGGAATCGATTATTGACTTTTTAGCTGGCTTTGGTGCCTTGGACATAAGCTAGGACCTTAAGTTTCTGCATGAAAGGAGGACTAGCAGCCGAGTTGCACGGGAGAATGTGAAAAGTGTTCATATGTAGTAAAAACCTGAGAAATCCGTCCGTTTTCGTCATTTGTTATCGAATCGACTTAAAGCCAGATCGTCAAATTGGCCGCTCTTCTCTCTGAAACGGTTGTACTTATTGTCTGCAAAGCTATGTCGCGTGCTGCGGTATACGGAGACACTAAAAGCACCATAGTAGAACACAGATCAAGCTTCTAAGTTGATGTAATAGCCAGTAAGAAGTAGTACAATTCAAGTTTTAGGTATTGAATATTGACCTTTTAGCTGGCTTTGGTGCCTTCGACATGAGCTAGGACCTTAAGATTCTGCATGAAAGGAGGACTAGCAGCCGAGTTGCACGGGAGAATGTGAAAAGTGTTCATATGTAGTAAAAACCTGAGACATCAGTCCGTTTTCGTCATTTGTTATCGAATCGACTTAAAGCCAGATCGTCAGATTGGCCGCTCTTCTCTCTGAAACGGTTGTACTTATCGTCTGCAAAACCACGTCGCGTGCTGCGGTATGCGGAGAAACTAAAAGCACCGTAGTAGAACACAGATGAAGCTTCTAAGTTGATGTAATAGCCAGTAAGAAGTAGTAGAATTCAAGTTTTAGGTGTCGATTGTTGACTTTTTAGCTGGCTTTGGTGCCTAGGACATGAGCTAGGACCTTAAGATTCTGCATGAAAGGAGGACTAGCAGCCGAGTTGCACTGGAGAATGTGAAAAGTGTTCATATGTAGTAAAAACCTGAGAAATCCGTGCGTTTTCGTCATTTGTTACCAAATCGACTTAAAGCCAGATCGTCACATTGGCCGATCTTCTCTCTGAAACGGTTGTACTTATCGTCTGCAAAGGTATGTCGCGTGTTGCCGTAGGCGGAAACAGGAAAAGCACAATAATAGAACACAGATGAAGCTTCTAAGTTGATGTAATAGCCAGTAAGAAGTAGTCCAATTCAAGTTTTAGGTATCGGTTATTGACTTTTTAGCTGGCTTTGGTGCCTTGACCATGAGCTAGGACCTTAAGATTCTGCATGAAAGGAGGACTAGCAGCCGAGTTGCACGGCAGAATGTGAAAAGTGTTCATATGTAGTAAAAACCTGAGAAATCCGTCCGTTTTCGTCATTTGTTATCGAATCGACTTAAAGCCAGATCGTCACATTGGCCGCTCGTCTCTCTGAAACGGTTGTACTTATCGTCTGCAAAACTATGTCGCGTGCTGCGGTATGCGGAGAAACTAAAACCACCGTAGGAGAACACACAAGAAGCTTCTAAGTTGATGTAATAGCCAGTAAGAAGTAGTACAATTCAAGTTTTAGGTATTGATTATTGACTTTTTAGCTGGCTTTGGTGCCTTGGACATGAGCTAGGACCTTAAGATTCTGCATGAAAGGAGGACTAGCAGCCGAGTTGCAGGGGAGAATGTGAAAAGTGTTCATATGTAGTAAAAACCTGAGAAATCCGTTCGTTTTGGTCATTTGTTATCGAATCGACTTAAAGCCAGATCGTCACATTGGCCGCTCTTCTCTCTGAAACGCTTGTACTTATTGTCTGCAAAGCTATGTCGCGTGCTGCGGTATGTGGAGACACTAAAAGCACCATAGTAGAACACAGATGAAGCTTCTAAATTGATGTAACAGCCAGTAAGAAGTAGTGGAATTCAAGTTTTAGGTATCGATTATTGACTTTTTAGCTGGCCTTGGTGCCTTGGACATGAGCTAGGACCTTAAGATTCTGCATAAAAGGAGGACTAGCAGCCGAGTTGCACGGGAGAATGTGAAAAGTGTTCATATGTAGTAAAAACCTGAGAAATCCGTCCGTTTTCGTCATTTGTTATCGAATCGACTTAAAGCCAGATCGTCACATTGTCCGACCTTATCTCTGAAACGGATGTACTTATCGTCTGCAAAGCTATGTCGCGTGCTGCGGTATGCTGAGACACTAAAAGCACCATAGTAGAACACAGATGAAGCTTCTAAGTTGATGTAATAGCCAGTAAGAAGTAGTACAATTCAAGTTTTAGGTATTGAATATTGACCTTTTAGCTGGCTTTGGTGCCTTGGACATGAGCTAGGACCTAAAGATTCTGCATGAAAGGAGGACTAGCAGCCGAGTAGCACGGGAGAATGTGAAAAGTGTTCATATGTAGTAAAAACCTGAGACATCCGTCCGTTTCCGTCATTTGTTATCGAATCGACTTAAAGCCAGATCGTCACATTGGCCGCTCTTCTCTCTGAAACGGTTGTACTTATCGTCTGCAAAACTGTGTCGCGTGCTGCGGTATGCGGAGAAACTAAAAGCAACGTAGTAGAACACAGATGAAGCTTCTAAGTTGATGTAATAGCCAGTAAGAAGCAGTACATTTCAAGTTTTAGGTATTGATTATTGACTTTTTAGCTGGCTTTGGTGCCTTGGACATGAGCTAGGACCTTAAGATTCTGCATGAAAGGAGGACTAGCAGCCGAGTTGCACGGGAGAATGTGAAAAGTGTTAATATGTAGTAAAAACCTGAGAAATCCGTCCGTTTTCGTCGTTTGTTATCGCATCGACTTAAAGCCAGATCGTCACATTGGCCGCTCTTCTTTCTGAAACGGTTGTACTTATCGTCTGCAAAGCTATGTCGCGTACTGCGGTATTCGGAGACACTAAAAGCAACATACTAGAACACAGATTAAGCTTCTAAAATGATGTAATAGCCAGTAAGAAGTAGTACAATTCAAGTTTTAGGTATCGATTATTGACTTTTTAGCTGGCTTTGGTGCCTTGGACATGAGCTAGGACCTTAAGATTATGCATGAAAGGAGGACTAGCAGCCGAGTTGCACGGGAGAATGTGAAAAGTGTTCATATGTAGTAAAAAAATGAGACATCCGTCCGTTTTCGTCATTTGTTATCGAATCGACTTAAAGCCACATCGTCACATTGGCCGCTCTTCTCTCTGAAACGGTTGTACTTATCGTCTGCAAAGCTATGTCGCGAGCTGTGGTATGCGGAGACACAAAAATCACCATAGTAGGAACAGATGAAGTATCTAAGTTGATGTAATAGCCAGTAAGAAGTAATCCAATTCAAGTTTTGGGTATCGATTATTGACTTTTTAGCTGGCTTTGGTGCCTTGGACATGAGCTAGGACCTTAAGATTCTGCATGAAAGGAGGACTAGCAGCCGAGTTGCACGGGAGAATGTGAAAAGTGTTCATATGCAGCAAAAACCTGAGACATCCGTCCGTTTTCGTCATTTGTTATCGAATCGACTTAAAGCCAGATCGTCACATTGGCCGCTCTTCTCTCTGAAACGGTTGTACTTATCGTCTGCAAAGCTATGTCGCGTGCTGCGGTATGCTGAGACACTAAAAGCACCATAGTAGAACACAGATGAAGCTTCTAAGTTGATGTAATAGCCAGTAACAAGTAGTACAATTCAAGTTTTAGGTATTGAATATTGAATTTTTAGCTGGCTTTGGTGCCTTGGACATGAGCTAGGACCTTAATATTCTGCATGAAAGGAGGACTGGCAGCCGAGTTGCATGAGAGAATGTGAAAAGTGTTCAAATGTAGTAAAAACCTGAGAAATACGTCTGTTTTCGTCATTGGTTATCGAATCGACTTAAAGCCAGATCGTCACATTGGCCGCTCTTCTCTCTGAAACGGTTGTACTTATCGTCTGCAAAGCTATGTCGCGTGCTGCGGTATGCGGAGACACTAAAAGCACCATAGTAGAACACAGATGAAGCTTGTAAGTTGATGTAATACCCAGTAAGAATTAGTACAATTCAAGTTCTAGGTATTGATTATTGACTTTTTAGCTGGCTTTGGTGCCTTGGACATGAGCTAGGACCTTAAGATTCTGCATGAAAGGAGGACTAGCAGCCGAGTTACACGGGAGAATGTGAAAAGTGTTCATATGTAGTAAAAACCTGAGAAATCCGTCCGTTTTCGTCATTTGTTATCGAATCGACTTAAAGCCAGATCGTCACATTGGCCGCTCTTCTCTCTGAAACGGTTGTACTTATCGTCTGCAAAGCTATGTCGCGTACTGCGGTATTCGGAGACACTAAAAGCAACATAGTAGAACACAGATGAAGCTTCTAAAATGATGTAATAGCCAGTAAGAAGTAGTACAATTCAAGTTTTAGGTATCGATTATTGACTTTTTAGCTGGCTTTGGTGCCTTGGACATGAGCTAGGACCTTAAGATTCTGCATGAAAGGAGGACTAGCAGCCGAGTTGCACGGGAGAATGTGAAAAGTGTTCATATGTAGTAAAAACCTGAGAAATCCGTCCGTTTTCGTCATTTGCTACCAAATCGACTTAAAGCCAGATAGTCACATTGGCCGATCTTCTCTCTGAAACGGTTGTACTTATCGTCTGCAAAGCTATGTCGCGTGTTGCCGTAGGCGGAAACAGGAAAAGCACCATAATAGAACACTGATGAAGCTTCTAAGTTGATGTAATAGCCAGTAAGAAGTAGTCCAATTCAAGTTTTAGGTATCGATTATTGACTTTTTAGCTGGATTTGGTGCCTTGACCATGAGCTAGGACCTTAAGATTCTGCATGAAAGGAGGACTAGCAGCCGAGTTGCACGGCAGAATGTGAAAAGTGTTCATATGTAGTAAAAACCTGAGAAATCCGTCCGTTTTCGTCATTTGTTATCGAATCGACTTAAAGCCAGATGGTCACATTGGCCGCTCTTCTCTCTGAAACGGTTGTACTTATCGTCTGCAAAACTATGTCGCAAGCTGAGGTATGCGGAGAAACTAAAACCACCGTAGGAGAACACACATGAAGCTTCTAAGTTGATGTAATAGCCAGTAAGAAGTAGTACTATTCAAGTTTTAGGTATTGATTATTGACTTTTTAGCTGGCTTTGGTGCCTTGGACATGAGCTAGGACCTTAAGATTCTGCATAAAAGGAGGACTAGCAGCCGAGTTGCACGGGAGAAAGTGAAAAGTGTTCATATGTAGTAAAAAAATGAGACATCCGTCCGTTTTCGTCATTTGTTACCGAATCGACTTAAAGCCACATCGTCACATTGGCCGCTCTTCTCTCTGAAACGGTTGTAGTTATCGTCTGCAAAACTATGTCGCGTGCTGCGGTATGCGGAGGAACTAAAAGCACCGTAGTAGAACACAGATGAAGCTTCTAAGTTGATGTAATAGCCAGTAAGAAGAAGTACAATTCAAGTTTTAGGTATTGATTATTGACTTGTTAGCTGGCTTTGGTGCCTTGGACATGAGCTAGGATCTTAATATTCTGCATGAAAGGAGGACTAGCAGCCGAGTTGCACGGGAGAATGTGAAAAGTGTTCATATGTAGTAAAAACCTTAGAAATCCGTCCGTTTTCGTCATTTGTTATCGAATCGACTTAAAGGCAGATCGTCACATTAGCCGCTCTTCTCTCTGAAACGGTTGTACTTATCGTCTGCAAAGCTATGTCACGTGCTGCGGTATGCGGAGACACTAAAATCACCACAGTAGAACACAGATGAAGCTTCTAAGTTGATGTATCAGCCAGTAAGAAGTAGTACAATTCAAGTTTTAGGTATTGAATATTGACCTTTTTGCTGGCTTTGGTGCCTTGGACATGTGCTAGGACCTTAAGATTCTGCATGAAAGGAGGACTAGCTGCCGAGTTGCACGGGAGAATGTGAAAAGTGTTCATATGTAGTAAAAACCTGAGAAATCCGTCCGTTTTCGTCATTTGTTATCGAATAGACTTAAAGCCAGATCGTCACATTGGCCGCTCTTCTCTCTGAAACGGTTGTACTTATCGTCTGCAAAGCTATGTCGCGAGCTGTGGTATGCGGAGACACTAAAATCACCATAGTAGGAACAGATGAAGCATCTAAGTTGATGTAATAGCCAGTAAGAAGTAATCCAATTCAAGTTTTGGGTATCGATTATTGACTTTTTAGCTGGCTTTGGTGCCTTGGACATGAGCTAGGACCTTAAGATTCTGCATGAAAGGAGGACTAGCAGCCGAGTTGCACGGGGGAATGTGAAAAGTGTTCATATGTAATAAAAACCTGAGAAATCCGTCCGTTTTCGACATTTGTTATCGAATTGACTTAAAGCCAGATCGTCACATTGGCCGCTCTTCTCTCTGAAACGGTTGTACTTATCGTCTACAAAGCTATGTCGCGTGCTGCGGTATGCGGAGACACTAAAAGCACCATAGTAGAACACAGATGAAGCTTCTAAGTTAATGTAATAGCCAGTAAGAAGTAGTACAATTCAAGTTTTAGGTATCGATTATTGACTTTTTAGCTGGATTTGGTGCCTTGGACATGAGCTAGGACCTTAAGATTCTGCATGAAAGGAGGACTAGCAGCCGAGTTGCACGGGAGAATGTGAAAAGTGTTCATATGTAATAAAAACCTGAGAAATCCGTCCGTTTTCGTCATTTGTTATCGAATCGACTTAAAGCCAGATCGTCACATTGGCCGCTCTTCTCTCTGAAACGGTTGTACTTATCGTCTGCAAAGCTATGTCGCGTACTGCGGTATTCGGAGACACTAAAAGCAACATAGTAGATCACAGATTAAGCTTCTAAAATGATGTAATAGCCAGTAAGAAGTAGTACAATTCAAGTTTTAGGTATCGATTATTGACTTTTTAGCTGGCTTTGGTGCCTTGGACATGAGCTAGGACCTTAAGATTATGCATGAAAGGAGGACTAGCAGCCGAGTTGCACGGGAGAATGTGAAAAGTGTTCATATGTAGTAAAAACCTGAGAAATCCGTCCGTTTTCGTCATTTGTTATCGAATCGACTTAAAGCCAGATCGTCACATTGGCCGCCCTTCTCTCTGAAACGGTTGTACTTATCGTCTGCAAAGCAATGTCGCGTGCTGCGGTATGCTGAGACACTAAAAGCACCATAGTAGAACACAGATCACGCTTCTAAGTTGATGTAATAGCCAGTAAGAAGTAGTACAATTCAAGTTTTAGGTATTGAATATTGACCTTTTAGCTGGCTATGGTGCCTTGGACATGAGCTAGGACCTTAAGATTCTGCATGAAAGGAGGACTAGCAGCCGAGTTGCACGGGAGAATGTGAAAAGTGTTCATATGTAGTAAAAAAATGAGACATCCGTCCGTTTTCGTCATTTGTTATCCAATCGACTTAAAGCCACATCGTCACATTGGCCGCTCTTCTCTCTGAAACGGTTGTACTTATCGTCTGCAAAACGATGTCGCGTGCTGCGGTATGCGGAGAAACTAAAAGCACCGTAGTAGAACACAGATGAAGCTTCTAAGTTGATGTAATAGCCAGTAAGATGTAGTACAATTCAAGTTTTAGGTATTGATTATTGACTTTTTAGCTGGCTTTGGTGCCTTGGACATGAGCTAGGATCTTAATATTCTGCATGAAAGGAGGACTAGCAGCCGAGTTGCACGGGAGAATGTGAAAAGTGTTCATATGTAGTAAAAACCTTAGAAATACGTCAATTTTCGTCATTTGTTATCGAATCGACTTAAAGCCAGATCGTCACATTAGCCGCTCTTCTCTCTGAAACGGTTGTACTTATCGTCTGCAAAGCTATGTCGCGAGCTGTGGTATGCGGAGACACTAAAATCACCATAGTAGGAACAGATGAAGCATCTAAGTTGATGTAATAGCCAGTATGAAGTAATCCAATTCAAGTTTTGGGTATCGATTATTGAATATTTAGCTGTCTTTGGTGCCTTGGACATGAGCTAGGACCTTAAGATTCTGCATGAAAGGAGGACTAGCAGCCGAGTTGCACGGGAGAATGTGAAAAGTGTGCATATGCCGCAAAAACCTGAGACATCCGTCCGTTTTCGTCATTTGTTATCGAATCGACTTAAAGCCAGATCGTCACATTGGCCGCTCTTCTCTCTGAAACGGTTGTACTTATCGTCTGCAAAGCTATGTCGCGTGCTGCGGTATGTTGAGACACTAAAAGCACCATAGTAGAACACAGATGAAGCTTCTAAGTTGATGTAATAGCCAGTAAGAAGTAGTACAATTCAAGTTCTAGGTATTGATTATTGACTTTTTAGCTGGCTTTGGTGCCTTGGACATGAGCTAGGACCTTAAGATTCTGCATGAAAGGAGGACTAGCAGCCGAGTTACACGGGAGAATGTGAAAAGTGTTCATATGTAGTAAAAACCTGAGAAATCCGTCCGTTTTCGTCATTTGTTATCGAATCGACTTAAAGCCAGATCGTCACTTTGGCCGCTCTTCTCTCTGAAACGGTTGTACTTATCGTCTGCAAAGCTATGTCGCGTACTGCGGTATTCGGAGACACTAAAAGCAACATAGTAGAACACAGATGAAGCTTCTAAAATGATGTAATAGCCAGTAAGAAGTAGTACAATTCAAGTTTTAGGTATCGATTATTGACTTTTTAGCTGGCTTTGGTGCCTTGGACATGAGCTAGGACCTTAAGATTCTGCATGAAAGGAGGACTAGCAGCCGAGTTGCACGGGAGAATGTGAAAAGTGTTCATATGTAGTAAAAACCTGAGAAATCCGTCCGTTTTCGTCATTTGTTACCAAATCGACTTAAAGCCAGATAGTCACATTGGCCGATCTTCTCTCTGAAACGGTTGTATTTATCGTCTGCAAAGCTATGTCGCGTGTTGCCGTAGGCGGAAACAGGAAAAGCACCATAATAGAACACAGATGAAGCTTCTAAGTTGATGTAATAGCCAGTAAGAAGTAGTCCAATTCAAGTTTTAGGTATCGGTTATTGACTTTTTAGCTGGCTTTGGTGCCTTGACCATGAGCTAGGACCTTAAGATTCTGCATGAAAGGAGGACTAGCAGCCGAGTTGCACGGCAGAATGTGAAAAGTGTTCATATGTAGTAAAAACCTGAGAAATCCGTCCGTTTTCGTCATTTGTTATCGAATCGACTTAAAACCAGATCGTCACATTGGCCGCTCTTCTCTCTGAAACGGTTGTAGTTATCGTCTGCAAAACTATGTCGCGTGCTGCGGTATGCGGAGAAACTAAAAGCACCGTAGTAGAACACAGATGAAGCTTCTAAGTTGATGTAATAGCCAGTAAGAAGAAGTACAATTCAAGTTTTAGGTATTGATTATTGACTTTTTAGCTGGCTTTGGTGGCTTGGACATGAGCTAGGATCTTAATATTGTGCATGAAAGGAGGACTAGCAGCCGAGTTGCACGGGAGAATGTGAAAAGTGTTCATATGTAGTAAAAACCTTAGAAATCCGTCCGTTTTCGTCATTTGTTATCGAATCGACTTAAAGCCAGATCGTCACATTAGCCGCTCTTCTCTCTGAAACGGTTGTACTTATCGTCTGCAAAGCTATGTCGCGTGCTGCGGTATGCGGAGACACTAAAATCACCACAGTAGAACACAGATGAAGCTTCTAAGTTGATGTAACAGCCAGTAAGAAGTAGTACAATTCAAGTTTTAGGTATTGAATATTGACCTTTTTGCTGGCTTTGGTGCCTTGGACATGTGCTAGGACCTTAAGATTCTGCATGAAAGGAGGACTAGCTGCCGAGTTGCACGGGAGAATGTGAAAAGTGTTCATATGTAGTAAAAACCTGAGAAATCCGTCCGTTTTCGTCATTTGTTATCGATTCGACTTAAAGCCAGATCGTCACATTGGCCGCTTTTCTCTCTGAAACGGTTGTACTTATCGTCTGCAAAGCTATGTCGCGAGCTGTTGTATGCGGAGACACTAAAATCACCATAGTAGGAACAGATGAAGCATTTAAGTTGATGTAATAGCCAGTAAGAAGTAATCCAATTCAAGTTTTGGGTATCGATTATTGACTTTTTAGCTGGCTTTGGTGCCTTGGACATGAGCTAGGACCTTAAGATTCTGCATGAAAGTAGGACTAGCAGCCGAGTTGCATGGGAGAATGTGAAAAGTGTTCATATGTAATAAAAACCTGAGAAATCCGTCCGTTTTCGTCATTTGTTATCGAATCGACTGAAAGCCAGATCGTCACATTGGCCGCTCTTCTCTCTGAAACGGTTGTACTTATCGTCTGCAAAGCTATGTCGCGTGCTGCGGTATGCTGAGACACTAAAAGCACCATAGTAGAACACAGATGAAGCTTCTAAGTTGATGTAATAGCCAGTAAGAAGTAGTACAATTCAAGTTTTAGGTATTGAATATTAAATTTTTAGCTGGCTTTGGTGCCTTGGACATGAGCTAGGACCTTAATATTCTGCATGAAAGGAGGACTAGCAGCCGAGTTGCATGAGAGAATGTGAAAAGTGTTCATATGTAATAAAAACCTGAGAAATCCGTCCGTTTTCGTCATTTGTTATCGAATTGACTTAAAGCCAGATCGTCACATTGGCCGCTCTTCTCTCTGAAACGGTTGTACTTATCGTCTACAAAGCTATGTCGCGTGCTGCGGTATGCGGAGACACTAAAAGCACCATAGTAGAACACAGATGAAGCTTCTAAGTTAATGTAATAGCCAGTAAGAAATAGTACAATTCAAGTTTTATGTATCGATTATTGACTTTTTAGCTGGATTTGGTGCCTTGGACATGAGCTAGGACCTTAAGATTCTGCATGAAAGGAGGACTAGCAGCCGATTTGCACGGGAGAATGTGAAAAGTGTTCATATGCAGTAAAAACCTGAGACATCCGTCCGTTTTCGTCATTTGTTATCGAATCGACTTAAAGCCAGATCGTCACATTGGCCGCTCTTCTCTCTGAAACGGTTGTACTTATCGTCTGCAAAGCTATGTCGCGTGCTGCGGTATGCTGAGACACTAAAAGCACCATAGTAGAACACAGATGAAGCTTCTAAGTTGATGTAATAGCCAGTAAGAAGTAGTACAATTCAAGTTTTAGGTATTGAATATTGAATTTTTAGCTGGCTTTGGTGCCTTGGACATGAGCTAGGACCTTAATATTCTGCATGAAAGGAGGACTAGCAGCCGAGTTGCATGAGAGAATGTGAAAAGTGTTCAAATGTAGTAACAACCTGAGAAATACGTCTGTTTTCGTCATTGGTTATCGAATCGACTTAAAGCCAGATCGTCACATTGGCCGCTCTTCTCTCTGAAACGCTTGTACTTATCGTCTGCAAAGCTATGTCGCGTGCTGCGGTATGCGGAGACACTAAAAGCACCATGGTAGAACACAGATGAAGTTTGTAAGTTGATGTAATACCCAGTAAGAATTAGTACAATTCAAGTTTTAGGTATTGATTATTGACTTCTTAGCTGGCTTTGGTGCCTTGGACATGAGCTAGGACCTTAAGATTCTGCATGAAAGGAGGACTAGCAGCCGAGTTGCACGGGAGAATGTGAAAAGTGTTCATATGTAGTAAATACCTGAGAAATCCGTCCGTTTTCGTCATTTGTTATCGAATCGACTTAAAGCCAGATCGTCACATT
The DNA here is from genome assembly GCF_023897955.1 of Schistocerca gregaria. NCBI lineage: Eukaryota > Metazoa > Arthropoda > Insecta > Orthoptera > Acrididae > Schistocerca > Schistocerca gregaria. The sequence goes on from NC_064925.1 coordinate 582,119,731, forward strand.
GGCCGCTCTTCTCTCTGAAACGGTTGTACTTATCGTCTGCAAAGCTATGTCGCGTGCTGCGGTATGCTGAGACACTAAAAGCACCATAGTAGAACACAGATCAAGCTTCTAAGTTGATGTAATAGCCAGTAAGAAGTAGTACAATTCAAGTTATAGGTATTGAATATTGACCTTTTAGCTGGCTTTGGTGCCTTGGACATGAGCTAGGACCTTAAGATTCTGCATGAAAGGAGGACTAGCAGCCGAGTTGCACGGGAGAATGTGAAAAGTGTTCATATGTAGTAAAAACCTTAGAAATCCGTCCGTTTTCGTCATTTGTTATCGAATCGACTTAAAGCCAGATCGTCACATTAGCCGCTCTTCTCTCTGAAACGGTTGTACTTATCGTCTGCAAAGCTATGTCGCGTGCTGCGGTATGCGGAGGCACTAAAATCACCACAGTAGAACACAGATGAAGTTTCTAAGTTGATGTAACAGCCAGTAAGAAGTAGTACAATTCAAGTTTTAGATATTTAATATTGACCTTTTTGCTGGCTTTGGTGCCTTGGACATATGCTAGGACCTTAAGATTCTGCATGAAAGGAGGACTAGCTGTCGAGATGCACGGGAGAATGTGAAAAGTGTTCATATGTAGTAAAAACCTGAGAAATCCGTCCGTTTTCGTCATTTGTTATCGAATAGACTTAAAGCCAGATCGTCACATTGGCCGCTCTTCTCTCTGAAACGGTTGTACTTATCGTCTGCAAAGCTATGTCGCGAGCTGTGGTATGCGGAGACACTAAAATCACCATAGTAGGAACAGATGAAGCATCTAAGTTGATGTAATAGCCAGTAAGAAGTAATCGAATTCAAGTTTTGGGTATCGATTATTGACTTTTTAGCTGGCTTTGGTGCCTTGGACATGAGCTAGGACCTTAAGATTCTGCATGGAAGGAGGACTAGCAGCCGAGTTGCACGGGAGAATGTGAAAAGTGTTCATATGTAGTAAAAACCTGAGAAATCCGTCCGTTTTCGTCATTTGTTACCAAATCGACTTAAAGCCAGATCGTCACATTGGCCGATCTTCTCTCTGAAACGGTTGTACTTATCGTCTGCAAAGCTATGTCGCGTGTTGCCGTAGGCGGAAACAGGAAAAGCACCATAATAGAACACAGATGAAGCTTCTAAGTTGATGTAATAGCCAGTAAGAAGTAGTCCAATTCAAGTTTTAGGTATCGGTTATTGACTTTTTAGCTGGCTTTGGTGCCTTGACCAGGAGCTAGGACCTTAAGATTCTGCATGAAAGGAGGAATAGCAGCCGAGTTGCACGGGAGCATGTGAAAAGTGTTCATATGTAATAAAAACCTGAGAAATCCGTCCGTTTTCGTCATTTGTTATCGAATTGACTTAAAGCCAGATCGTCACATTGGCCGCTCTTCTCTCTGAAACGGTTGTACTTATCGTCTACAAAGCTATGTCGCGTGCTGCGGTATGCGGAGACACTAAAAGCACCATAGTAGAACACAGATGAAGCTTCTAACTTAATGTAATAGCCAGTAAGAAGTAGTACAATTCAAGTTTTAGGTATCGATTATTGACTTTTTAGCTGGCTTTGGTGCCTTGGACATGAGCTAGGACCTCAAGATTCTGCATGAAAGGAGTACTAGCAGCCGAGTTGCACGGGAGAATGGGAAAAGTATTCATATGCAGTAAAAACCTGAGACATCCGTCCGTTTTCGTCATTTGTTATCGAATCGACTTAAAGCCAGATCGTCACATTGGCCGCTCTTCTCTCTGAAACGGTTGTACTTATGGTCTGCAAAGCTATGTCGCGTGCTGCGGTATGCTGAGACACTAAAAGCACCATAGTAGAACACAGATGAAGCTTCTAAGTTGATGTAATAGCCAGTAAGAAGTAATACAATTCAAGTTTTAGGTATTGAATATTGAATTTTTAGCTGGCTTTGGTGCCTTGGACATGAGCTAGGACCTTAATATTCTGCATGAAAGGAGGACTAGCAGCCGAGTTGCATGAGAGAATGTGAAAAGTGTTCAATTGTAGTAAAAACCTGAGAAATACGTCTGTTTTCGTCATTGGTTATCAAATCGACTTAAAGCCAGATCGTCACATTGGCCGCTCTTCTCTCTGAAACGGTTGTACTTATCGTCTGCAAAGCTATGTCGCGTGCTGCGGTATGCGGAGACACTAAAATCACCACAGTAGAACACAGATGAAGCTTCTAAGCTGATGTAACAGCCAGTAAGAAGTAGTACAATTCAAGTTTTAGGTATTGAATATTGACCTTTTAGCTGGCTTTGGTGCCTTGGACATGAGCTAGGACCTTAAGATTCTGCATGAAAGGAGGACTAGCAGCCGAGTTGCACGGGAGAATGTGAAAAGTGTTCATATGTAGTAAAAACCTGAGACATCCGTCCGTTTTCGTCATTTGTTATCGAATCGACTTAAAGCCACATCGTCACATTGGCCGCTCTTCTCTCTGAAACGGTTGTACTTATCGTCTGCAAAACTATGTCGCGTGCTGCGGTATGCGGAGAAACTAAAAGCACCGTAGTAGAACACAGATGAAGCTTCTAAGTTGATGTATTAGCCAGTAAGAAGTAGTACAATTCAAGTTTTAGGTATTGATTATTGACTTTTTAGCTGGCTTTGGTGCCTTGGACATGAGCTAGGATCTTAATATTCTTCATGAAAGGAGGACTAGCAGCCGAGTTGCACGGGAGAATGTGAAAAGTGTTCATATGTAGTAAAAACCTTAGAAATCCGTCCGCTTTCGTCATTTGTTATCGAATCGACTTAAAGCCAGAACGTCACATTGGCCGCTCTTCTCTCTGAAACGGTTGTACTTATCGTCTGCAAAGCTATGTCGCGTGCTGCGGTATGCGGAGACACTAAAAGCACCATAGTAGAACACAGATCAAGCTTCTAAGTTGATGTAATAGCCAGTAAGAAGTAGTACAATTCAAGTTTTAGGTGTTGAATATTGACCTTTTAGCTGGCTTTGGTGCCTTGGACATGAGCTAGGACCTTAAGATTCTGCATGAAAGGAGGACTAGCAGCCGAGTTGCACGGGAGAATGTGAAAAGTGTTCATATGTAGTAAAAACCTGAGACATCCGTCCGTTTTCGTCATTTGTTATCGAATCGACTTAAAGCCACATCGTCACATTGGCCGCTCTTCTCTCTGAAACGGTTGTACTTATCGTCTGCAAAGCTATGTCGCGTGCAGCGGTATGCGGAGACACTAAAATCACCACAGTAGAACACAGATGAAGCTTCTAAGTTGAAGTAACAGCCAGTAAGAAGTAGTACAATTCAAGTTTTAGGTATTGAATATTGAGCTTTTTGCTGGCTTTGGTGCCTTGGACATGTGCTAGGACCTTAAGCTTCTGCATGAAAGGAGGACTAGCTGCCGAGTTGCACGGGAGAATGTGAAAAGTGTTCATATGTAGTAAAAACCTGAGAAATCCGTCCGTTTTCGTCATTTGTTATCGAATAGACTTAAAGCCAGATCGTCACATTGGCCGCTCTTCTCTCTGAAACGGTTGTACTTATCGTCTGCAAAGCTATGTCGCGAGCTGTGGTATGCGGAGACACTAAAATCACCATAGTAGGAACAGATGAAGCATCTAAGTTGATGTAATAGCCAGTAAGAAGTAATCCAATTCAAGTTTTGGGTATCGATTATTGACTTTTTAGCTGGCTTTGGTGCCTTGGACATGAGCTAGGACCTTAAGATTCTGCATGAATGGAGGACTAGCAGCCGAGTTGCACGGGAGAATGTGAAAAGTGTTCATATGTAATAAAAACTTGAGAAATCCGTCCGTTTTCGTCATTTGTTATCGAACTGACTTAAAGCCAGATCGTCACATTGGCCGCTCTTCTCTCTAAAACGGTTGTACTTATCGTCTACAAAGCTATGTCGCGTGCTGCGGTATGCGGAGACACTAAAAGCACCATAGTAGAACACAGATGAAGCTTCTAAGTTAATGTAATAGCCAGTAAGAAGTAGTACAATTCAAGTTTTAGGTATCGATTATTGACTTTTTAGCTGGCTTTGGTGCCTTGGACATGAGCTAGGACCTTAAGATTCTGCATGAAAGGAGGACTAGCAGCCGTGTCGCACGGGAGAATGTGAAAAGTGTTCATATGCAGTAAAAACCTGAGACATCCGTCCGTTTTCGTCATTTGTTATCGAATCGACTTAAAGCCAGATCGTCACATTGGCCACTCTTCTCTCTGAAACGGTTGTACTTATCGTCTGCAAAGCTATGTCGCGTGCTGCGGTATGCTGAGACACTAAAAGCACCATAGTAGAACACAGATGAAGCTTCTAAGTTGATGTAATAGCCAGTAAGAAGTAGTACAATTCAAGTTTTAGGTATTGAATATTGAATTTTTAGTTGGCTTTGGTGCCTTGGACATGAGGTAGGACCTTAATATTCTGCATGAAAGGAGGACTAGCAGCCGAGTTGCATGAGAGAATGTGAAAAGTGTTCAAATGTAGTAAAAACCTGAGAAATACGTCTGTTTTCGTCATTGGTTATCGAATCGACTTAAAGCCAGATCGTCACATTGGCCGCTCTTCTCTCTGAAACGCTTGTACTTATCGTCTGCAAAGCTATGTCGCGTGCTGCGGTATGCGGAGACACTAAAAGCACCTTAATAGAACACAGATGAAGCTTCTAAGTTAATGTAATACCCAGTAAGAATTAGTACAATTCAAGTTTTAGGTATTGATTATTGACTTTTTAGCTGGCTTTGGTGCCTTGGACATGAGCTAGGACCTTAAGATTCTGCATGAAAGGAGGACTAGCAGCCGAGTTGCACGGGAGAATCTGAAAAGTGTTCATATGTAGTAAATACCTGAGAAATCCGTCCGTTTTCTTCATTTGTTATCGAATCGACTTAAAGCCAGATCGTCACATTGGCCGCTCTTCTCTCTGAAACGGTTGTACTTATCGTCTGCAAAGCTATGTCGCGTGCTGCGGTATGCTGAGACACTAAAAGCACCATAGTAGAACACAGATCAAGCTTCTAAGTTGTTGTAATAGCCAGTAAGAAGTAGTACAATTCAAGTTTTAGGTATTGAATATTGACCTTTTAGCTGGCTTTGGTGCCTTGGACATGAGCTAGGACCTTAAGATTCTGCATGAAAGGAGGACTAGCAGCCGAGTTGCACGGGAGAATGTGAAAAGTGTTCATATGTAGTAAAAACCTGAGACATCCGTCCGTTTTCGTCATTTGTTATCGAATCGACTTAAAGCCACAAAGTCACATTGGCCGCTCTTCTCTCTGAAACGGTTGTACTTATCGTCTGCAAAACTATGTCGCGTGCTGCGGTATGCGGAGAAACTAAAAGCACCGTAGTGGAACACAGATGAAGCTTCTAAGTTGATGTGTTAGCCAGTAAGTAGTAGTACAATTCAAGTTTTAGGTATTGATTATTGACTTTTTAGCTGGCTTTGGTGCCTTGGACATGAGCTAGGATCTTAATATTCTGCATGAAAGGAGGACTAGCAGCCGAGTTGCACGGGAGAATGTGAAAAGTGTTCATATGTAGTAAAATCCTTAGAAATCCGTCCGCTTTCGTCATTTGTTATCGAATCGACTTAAAGCCAGATCGTCACATTAGCCGCTCTTATCTCTGAAACGGTTGTACTTATCGTCTGCAAAGCTATGTCGCGTGCTGCGGTATGCGGTGACACTAAAATCACCACAGTAGAACACAGAGGAAGCTTCTAAGTTGATGTAACAGCCAGTAAGAAGTAGTACAATTCAAGTTTTAGGTATTGGATATTGACCTTTTTGCTGGCTTTGGTGCCTTGGACATGAGCTAGGACCTTAAGATTCTGCATGAAAGGAGGACTAGCAGCCGAGTTGCACGGGAGAATGTGAAAAGTGTTCATATGTAGTAAAAACCTGAGACATCCGTCCGTTTTCGTCATTTCTTATCGAATCGACTTAAAGCCACATCGTCACATTGGCCGCTCTTCTCTCTGAAACGGTTGTACTTATCGTCTGCAAAACTATGTCGCGTGCTGCGGTATGCGGAGAAACTAAAAGCTCCGTAGTAGAACACAGATGAAGCTTCTAAGTTGATGTATTAGCCAGTAAGAAGTAGTACAATTCAAGTTGTAGGTATTGATTATTGACTTTTTAGCTGGCTTTGGTGCCTTGGACATGAGCTAGGACCTTAAGATTCTGCATGAAAGGAGGACTAGCAGCCAAGTTGCACGGGAGAATGTGAAAAGTGTTCATATGTAGTAAAAACCTGAGAAATCCATCCGTTTTCGTCATTTGTTATCGAATCGACTTAAAGCCAGATCGTCACATTGGCCGCTCTTCTCTCTGAAACGGTTGTACTTATCGTCTGCAAAGCTATGTCGCGTGCTGCGGTATGCGGAGAAACAAAAAGCACCGTAGTAGAACACAGATGAAGCTTCTAATTTGATGTAATAGCCAGTAAGAAGCAGTACAATTCAAGTTTTAGGTATTCATTATTGACTTTTTAGCTGGCTTTGGTGCCTTGGACATGAGCTAGGACCTTAAGATTCTGCATGAAAGGAGGACTAGCAGCCGAGTTGCACGGGAGAATGTGAAAAGTGTTCATATGTAGTAAAAACATGAGAAATCCGTCCGTTTTCGTCATTTGTTATCGATTCGACTTAAAGCCAGATCGTCACATTGGCCGCTCTTCTCTCTGAAACGGTTGTACTTATCGTCTGCAAAGCTATGTCGCGTACTGCGCTATTCGGAGACACTAAAAGCACCATAGTAGAACACAGATGAAGCTTCTAAAATGATGTAATAGCCAGTAAGAAGTAGTACAATTCAAGTTTTAGGTATCGGTTATTGACTTTTTAGCTGGCTTTGGTGCCTTGGACATGAGCTAGGACCTTAAGATTCTGCATGAAAGGAGGACTAGCAGCCAAGTTGCACGGGAGAATGTGAAAAGTGTTCATATGTAGTAAAAACCTGAGAAATCCATCCGTTTTCGACATTTGTTATCGAATCGACTTAAAGCCAGATCGTCACATTGGCCGCTCTTCTCTCTGAAACGGTTGTACTTATCGTCTGCAAAGCTATGTCGCGTGCTGCGGTATGCGGAGAAACTAAAAGCACCGTAGTAGAACACAGATGAAGCTTCTAATTTGATGTAATAGCCAGTAAGAAGCAGTACAATTCAAGTTTTAGGTATTCATTATTGACTTTTTAGCTGGCTTTGGTGCCTTGGACATGAGCTAGGACCTTAAGATTCTGCATGAAAGGAGGACTAGCAGCCGAGTTGCACGGGAGAATGTGAAAAGTGTTCATATGTAGTAAAAACATGAGAAATCCGTCCGTTTTCGTCATTTGTTATCGATTCGACTTAAAGCCAGATCGTCACATTGGCCGCTCTTCTCTCTGAAACGGTTGTACTTATCGTCTGCAAAGCTATGTCGCGTACTGCGCTATTCGGAGACACTAAAAGCACCATAGTAGAACACAGATGAAGCTTCTAAAATGATGTAATAGCCAGTAAGAAGTAGTACAATTCAAGTTTTAGGTATCGGTTATTGACTTTTTAGCTGGCTTTGGTGCCTTGGACATGAGCTAGGACCTTAAGATTCTGCATGAAAGGAGGACTAGCAGCCGAGTTGCACGGGATAATGTGAAAAGTGTTCATATGTAGTAAAACCATGAGAAATCCGTCCGTTTTCGTCATTTGTTATCGATTCGACTTAAAGCCAGATCGTCACATTGGCCGCTCTTCTCTCTGAAACGGTTGTACTTATCGTCTGCAAAGCTATGTCGCGTAATGCGGTATTCGGAGACACTAAAAGCACCATAGTAGAACAAAGATGAAGCTTCTAAAATGATGTAATAGCCAGTAAGAAGTAGTACAATTCAAGTTTTAGGTATCGGTTATTGACTTTTTAGCTGGCTTTGGTGCCTTGGACATGAGCTAGGACCTTAAGATTCTGCATGAAAGGAGGACTAGCAGCCGAGTTGCGCGGGAGAATGTGAAAAGTGTTCATATGTAGTAAAAACCTGAGACATCCGTCCGTTTTCGTCATTTGTTATCGAATCGACTTAAAGCCACAAAGTCACATTGGCCGCTCTTCTCTCTGAAACGGTTGTACTTATCGTCTGCAAAACTATGTCGCGTGCTGCGGTATGCGGAGAAACTAAAAGCACCGTAGCAGAACACAGATGAAGCTTCTAAGTTGATGTATTAGCCAGTAAGAAGTAGTACAATTGAAGTTTTAGGTATTGATTATTGACTTTTTAGCTGGCTTTGGTGCCTTGGACATGAGCTAGGATCTTAATATTCTGCATGAAAGGAGGACTAGCAGCCGAGTTGCACGGGAGAATGTGAAAAGTGTTCATATGTAGTAAAAACCTTAGAAATCCGTCCGCTTTCGTCATTTGTTATCGAATCGACTTAAAGCCAGATCGTCACATTAGCCGCTCTTCACTCTGAAACGGTTGTACTTATCGTCTGCAAAGCTATGTCGCGTGCTGCGGTATGCGGAGACACTAAAATCGCCACAGTAGAACACAGATGAAGCTTCTAAGTTGATGTAACAGCCAGTAAGAAGTAGTACAATTCAAGTTTTAGGTATTGGATATTGACCTTTTTGCTGGCTTTGGTGCCTTGGACATGAGCTAGGACCTTAAGATTCTGCATGAAAGGAGGACTAGCAGCCGAGTTGCACGGGAGAATGTGAAAAGTGTTCATATGTAGTAAAAACCTAAGACATCCGTCCGTTTTCGTCATTTGTTATCGAATCGACTTAAAGCCACATCGTCACATTGGCCGCTCTTCTCTCTGAAACGGTTGTACTTATCGTCTGCAAAACTATGTCGCGTGCTGCGGTATGCGGAGAAACTAAAACCACCGTAGTAGAACACAGATGAAGCTTCTAAGTTGATGTATTAGCCAGTAAGAAGTAGTACAATTCAAGTTGTAGGTATTGATTATTGACTTTTTAGCTGGCTTTGGTGCCTTGGACATGAGCTAGGACCTTAAGATTCTGCATGAAAGGAGGACTAGCAGCCAAGTTGCACGGGAGAATGTGAAAAGCGTTCATATGTAGTAAAAACCTGAGAAATCCATCCGTTTTCGTCATTTGTTATCGAATCGACTTAAAGCCAGATCGTCACATTGGCCGCTCTTCTCTCTGAAACGGTTGTACTTATCGTCTGCAAAGCTATGTCGCGTGCTGCGGTATGCGGAGAAACTAAAAGCACCATAGTAGAACACAGATGAAGCTTCTAAGTTGATGTAATAGCCAGTAAGAAGCAGTACAATTCAAGTTTTAGGTATTCATTATTGACTTTTTAGCTGGCTTTGGTGCCTTGGACATGAGCTAGGACCTTAAGATTCTGCATGAAAGGAGGACTAGCAGCCGAGTTGCACGGGAGAATGTGAAAAGTGTTCATATGTAGTAAAAACATGAGAAATCCGTCCGTTTTCGTCATTTGTTATCGATTCGACTTAAAGCCAGATCGTCACATTGGCCGCTCTTCTCTCTGAAACGGTTGTACTTATCGTCTGCAAAGCTATGTCGCGTACTGCGGTATTCGGAGACACTAAAAGCACCATAGTAGAACACAGATGAAGCTTCTAAAATGATGTAATAGCCAGTAAGAAGTAGTACAATTCAAGTTTTAGGTATCGGTTATTGACTTTTTAGCTGGCTTTGGTGCCTTGGACATGAGCTAGGACCTTAAGATTCTGCATGAAAGGAGGACTAGCAGCCGAGTTGCACGGGAGAATGTGAAAAGTGTTCATATGTAGTAAAAACCTGAGAAATCCGTCCGTTTTCGTCATTTGTTATCGAATCGACTTAAAAGTCAGATCGTCACATTGGCCGATCTTCTCTCTGAAACGGTTGTACTTATCGTCTGCAAAGCTATGTCGCGTGTTGCCGTAGGCGGAAACAGGAAAAGCACCATAACAGAACTCAGATGAAGCTTCTAAGTTGATGTAATAGCCAGTAAGAAGTAGTCCAATTCAAGTTTTATGTATCGGTTATTGACTTTTTAGCTGGCTTTGGTGCCTTGGACATGAACTAGGACCTTAAGATTCTGCATGAAAGGAGGACTAGCAGCCGAGTTGCACGGGAGAATGTGAAAAGTGTTCATATGTAACAAAAACCAGAGAAATCCGTCCGTTTTCGTCATTTGTTATCGAATCGACTTAAAGCCAGGTCGTCACATTGGCCGATCTTCTCTCTGAAATGGTTGTACTTATCGTCTGCAAAGCTATGTCGCGTGTTGCCGTAGGCGGAAACAGGAAAAGCACCATAATAGAACACAGATGAAGCTTCTAAGTTGATGTAATAGCCAGGAAGAAGTAGTCCAATTCAAGTTTTAGGTATCGATTATTGACTTTTTAGCTGGCTTTGGTGCCTTGGACATGAGCTAGGACCTTAAGATTCTGCATGAAAGGAGGACTAGCAGCCGAGTTGCACGGGAGAATGTGAAAAGTGTTCATATGTAGTAAAAACCTGAGAAATCCGTCCGTTTTCGTCATTTGTTATCGCATCGACTTAAAGCCATATCGACACATTGGCCGCTCTTCTCTCTGAAACGGTTGTACTTATCGTCTGCAAAGCTCTGTCGCGTGCTGCGGTATGCTGAGACACTACAAGCACCATAGTAGAACACAGATGAAGCTTCTAAGTTGATGTAATAGCCAGTAAGAGGTAGTACAATTCAAGTTATAGGTATTGAATATTGACCTTTTAGCTGGCTTTGGTGCCTTGGACATGAGCTAGGACCTTAAGATTCTGCATGAAAGGAGGACTAGCAGCCGAGTTGCGCGGGAGAATGTGAAAAGTGTTCATATGTAGTAAAAACCTGAGACATCCGTCAATTTTCGTCATTTGTTATCGAATCGACTTAAAGCCAGATCGCCACATTGGCCGCTCTTCTCTCTGAAACGGTTGTACTTATCGTCTGCAAAACTATGTCGCGTGCTGCGGTATGCGGAGAAACTAAAAGCACCGTAGTAGAACACAGATGAAGCTTCTAAGTTGATGTAATAGCCAGTAAGAAGCAGTAGAATTCAAGTTTTAGGTATTGATTATTGACTTTTTAGCTGGCTTTGGTGCCTTGGACATGAGCTAGGACCTTAAGATTCTGCATGAAAGGAGGACTAGCAGCCGAGTTGCACGGGAGAATGTGAAAAGTGTTCATATGTAGTAAAAACCTGAGAAATCCATCCGTTTTCGTCATTTGTTATCGAATCGACTTAAAGCCAGATCGTCACATTGGCCGCTCTTCTCTCTGAAACGGTTGTACTTATCGTCTGCAAAGCTATGTCGCGTACTGCGGTATTCGGAGACACTAAAAGCACCATAGTAGAACACAGATGAAGCTTTTAAAATGATGTAATAGCCAGTAAGAAGTAGTACAATTCAAGTTTTATTTATCGGTTATTGACTTTTTAGCTGGCTTTGGTGCCTTGGACATGAGCTAGGACCTTAAGATTCTGCATGAAAGGAGGACTAGCAGCCGAGTTGCACGGGAGAATGTGAAAAGTGTTCATATGTAGTAAAAACCTGAGACATCCGTCCGTTTTCGTCATTTGTTATCGAATCGACTTAAAGCCAGATCGTCACATTGGCCACTCTTCTCTCTGAAACGGTTGTACTTATCGTCTGCAAAGCTATGTCGCGTACTGCGGTATTCGGAGACACTAAAAGCACCACAGTAGAACACAGATGTAGCTTCTAAGTTGATGTAATATCCAGTAAGAAGTAGTACAATTCAAGTTTTAGGTATCGATTACTGACTTTTTAGCTGGCTTTGGTGCCTTGGACATGAGCTGTTACCTTAAGATTCTGCATGAAAGGAGGACTAGCAGCCGAGTTGCACGGGAGAATGTGAACAATGTTCATATGTAGTAAAAAAATGAGACATCCGTCCGTTTTCGTCATTTGTTATCGAATCGACTTAAAGCCAGATCGCCACATTGGCCGCTCTTCTCTCTGAAACGGTTGTACTTATCGTCTGCAAAACTATGTCGCGTGCTGCGGTATGCGGAGAAACTAAAAGCACCGTAGTAGAACACAGATGAAGCTTCTAAGTTGATGTAATAGCCAGTAAGAAGCAATAGAATTCAAGTTTTAGGTATTGATTATTGACTTTTTAGCTGGCTTTGGTGCCTTGGACATGAGCTAGGACCTTAAGATTCTGCATGAAAGGAGGACTAGCAGCCGAGTTGCATGGAAGAATGTGAAAAGTGTTCATATGTAGTAAAAACCTGAGACATCCGTCCGTTTTCGTCATTTGTTATCGAATCGACTTAAAGCCAGATCGTCACATTGGCCACTCTTCTCTCTGAAACGGTTGTGCTTATCGTCTGCAAAGCTCTGTCGCGTGCTGCGGTATGCTGAGACACTACAAGCACCATAGTAGAACACAGATGAAGCTTCTAAAATGATGTAATAGCCAGTAAGAAGTAGTACAATTCAAGTTTTAGGTATCGGTTATTGACTTTTTAGCTGGCTTTGGTGCCTTGGACATGAGCTAGGACCTTAAGATTCTGCATGAAAGGAGGACTAGCAGCCGAGTTGCACGGGAGAATGTGAAAAGTGTTCATATGTAGTAAAAACCTGAGAAATTCGTCCGTTTTCGTCATTTGTTATCGAATCGACTTAAAAGCCAGATCGTCACATTGGCCGATCTTCTCTCTGAGACGGTTGTACTTATCGTCTGCAAAGCTATGTCGCGTGTTGCCGTATTCGGAAACAGGAAAAGCACCATAATAGAACACAGATGAAGCTTCTAAGTTGATGTAATAGCCAGTAAGAAGTAGTCCAATTCAAGTTTTATGTATCGGTTATTGACTTTTTAGCTGGCTTTGGTGCCTTGGACATGAGCTAGGACCTTAAGATTCTGCATGAAAGGAGGACTAGCAGCCGAGTTGCACGGGAGAATGTGAAAAGTGTTCATATGTAATAAAAACCTGAGAAATCCGTCCGTTTTCGTCATTTGTTATCGAATCGACTTAAAAGCCAGATCGTCACATTGGCCGATCTTCTCTCTGAAACGGTTGTACTTATCGTCTGCAAAGCTATGTCGCGTGTTGCCGTAGGCGGAAACGGGAAAAGCACCATAATAGAACATAGATGAAGCTTCTAAGTTGATGTAATAGCCAGTAAGAAGTAGTCCAATTCAAGTTTTATGTATCGGTTATTGACTTTTTAGCTGGCTTTGGTGCCTTGGACATGAGCTAGGACCTTAAGATTCTGCATGAAAGGAGGACTAGCAGCCGAGTTGCACGGGAGAATGTGAAAAGTGTTCATATGTAGTAAAAACCAGAGACATCCGTCCGTTTTCGTCATTTGTTATCGAATCGACTTAAAGCCAGTTCGTCACATTGGCCGATCTTCTCTCTGAAATGGTTGTACTTATCGTCTGCAAAGCTATGTCGCGTGTTGCCGTAGGCGGAAACAGGAAAAGCACCATAATAGAACACAGATGAAACTTCTAAGTTGATGTAATAGCCAGTAAGAGGTAGTACAATTCAAGTTATAGGTATTGAATATTGACCTTTTAGCTGGCTTTGGTACCTTGGACATGAGCTAGGACCTTAAGATTCTGCATGAAAGGAAGACTAGCAGCCGAGTTGCACGGGAGAATGTGAAAAGTGTTCATATGTAGTAAAAACCTGAGACATCCGTCCGTTTTCGTCATTTGTTATTGAATCGATGTAAAGCCAGATCGTCACATTGGCCGCTCTTCTCTCTGAAACGGTTGTACTTATCGTCTGCAAAACTATGTCGCGTGCTGCGGTATGCGGAGAAACTAAAAGCACCGTAGTAGAACACAGATGAAGCTTCTAAGTTGATGTAATAGCCAGTAAGAAGTAGTACAATTCAAGTTTTAGGTATTGATTATTGACTTTTTAGCTGGTTTTGGTGCCTTGGACATGAGCTAGGACCTTAATATTCTGCATGAAAGGAGGACTAGCAGCCGAGTTGCACGGGAGAATGTGAAAAGTGTTCATATGTAGTAAAAACCTTAGAAATCCGTCCGTTTTCGTCATTTGTTATCGAATCGACTTAAAGCAAGATCGTCACATTGGCCGCTCTTCTCTCTGAAACGGTTGTACTTGTCGTCTGCAAAGCTATGTCACGTGCTGTGGTATGCGGAGACACTAAAATCACCACAGTAGAACACAGATGAAGCTTCTAAGTTGATGTAGTAGCCAGTAAGAAGTAGTACAATTCAAGTTTTACGTATTGAATATTGACCTTTTTGCTGGCTTTGGTGCCTCGGACATGTGCTAATACCTTAAGATTCTGCATGAAAGGAGGACTAGCAGCTGAGTTGCACGGAAGAATGTGAAAAGTGTTCATATGTAGTAAAAACATGAGAAATCCGTCCGTTTTCGTCATTTGTTATCGAATCGACTTAAAGCCAGATCGTCACATTGGCCGCTCTTCTCTCTGAAACGGTTGTACTTATCGTCTGCAAAGCTATGTCGCGTACTGCGGTATTCGGAGACACTAAAAGCACCATAGTAGAACACAGATGAAGCTTCTAAGATGATGTAATAACCAGTAAGAAGAAGTACAATTCAAGTTTTAGGTATCGGTTATTGACTTTTTAGCTGGCTTTGGTACCTTGGACATGAGATAGGACCTTAAGATTCTGCATAAAAGGAGGACTAGCAGCCCAGTTGCACGGGAGAATGTGAAAAGTGTTCATATGTAGTAAAAACCTGAGACATACGTCCGTCTTCGGCATTTGTTATCGAATTGACTTAAAGCCAGATCGTCACATTGGCCGCTCTTCTCTCTGAAACGGTTGTACTTATCGTCTGCAAAGCTATTTCGCGTGCTGCGGTATGTAAAGACACTAAAACCACCACAGTAGAACACAGATGAAGCTTCTAAGTTGATGTGATAGCCAGTAAGAAGTAGTACAATTCAATTTTTAGGTATTCATTATTTACTTTCTAGCTGGTTTTGGTGCCTTGGAAATGAGCTAGGACCTTAAGAATCTGCATGAAAGGAGGACTAGCAGCCGAGTTGCACGGGAGAATGTGAAAAGTGTTCATATGTAGTAAAAACCTGAGAAATCCGTCCGTTTTCGTCATTTGTTATCGAATCGACTTAAAGCCAGATCGTCACATTGGCCGCTCTTCTCTCTGAAACGGTTGTACTTATCGTCTGCAGAGCTATGTCGCGTGCTGCGGTATGCTGAGACACTAAAAGCACCATAGTAGATCACAGATGAAGCTTCGAAGTTGATGTAATAGCCAGTAAGAAGTAGTACAATTCAAGTTTTAGGTATTGAATATTGACCTTTTAGCTGACTTTGGTGCCTTGGACATGAGCTAGGACCTTAAGATTCTGCATGAAAGGAGGACTAGCAGCCGAGTTGCACGGGAGAATGTGAAAAGTGTTCATATGTAGCAAAAACCTGAGAATTCCGTCCGTTTTCGTCATTTGTTATCGAATTGACTTAAAGCCAGATCGTCACATTGGCCGCTCTTCACACTGAAACGGTTGTACTTATCGTCTGCAAAGCTATGTCGCGTACTGCGGTATTCGGAGACACTAAAAGCACCATAGTAGAACACAGATGAAGCTTCTAAAATGATGTAATAGCCAGTAAGAAGTAGTACAATTCAAGTTTTAGGTATCGGTTATTGACTTTTTAGCTGGCTTTGGTGCCTTGGACATGAGCTAGGACCTTAAGATTCTGCATGAAAGGAGGACTAGCAGCCGAGTTGCACGGAAGAATGTGAAAAGTGTTCATATGTAGTAAAAACCTGAGACATCCCTCCGTTTTCGTCATTTGTTATCGAATCGACTTAAAGCCAGTTCGTCACATTGGCCGCTCTTCTCTCTGAAATGGTTGTACTTATCGTCTGCAAAGCTATGTCGCGTGTTGCCGTAGGCGGAAACAGGAAAAGCACCATAATAGAACACAGATGAAACTTCTAAGTTGATGTAATAGCCAGTAAGAGGTAGTACAATTCAAGTTATAGGTATTGAATATTGACCTTTTAGCTGGCTTTGGTACCTTGGACATGAGCTAGGACCTTAAGATTCTGCATGAAAGGAAGACTAGCAGCCGAGTTGCACGGGAGAAAGTGAAAAGTGTTCATATGTAGTAAAAAACTGAGAAATCCGTCCGTTTTCGTCATTTGTTATCGAATCGACTTAAAGCCAGATCGTCACATTGGCCACTCTTCTCTCTGAAATGGTTGTACTTATCGTCTGCAAAGCTCTGTCGCGTGCTGCGGTATGCTGAGACACTACAAGCACCATAGTAGAACACAGATGAAGCTTCTAAGTTGATGTAATAGCCAGTAAGAGGTAGTACAATTCAAGTTTTAGGTATTGAATATTGACCTTTTAGCTGGCTTTGGTGCCTTGGACATGAGCTAGGACCTTAAGATTCTGCATGAAAGGAGGACTAGCAGCCGAGTTGCACGGGAGAATGTGAAAAGTGTTCATATGTAGTAAAAACCTGAGACATCCGTCCGTTTTCGTCATTTGTTATCGAATCGACTTAAAGCCAGATCGTCACATTGGCCGCTCTTCTCTCTGAAACGGTTGTACTTATCGTCTGCAAAACTATGTCGCGTGCTGCGGTATGCGGAGAAACTAAAAGCACCGTAGTAGAACACAGATGAAGCTTCTAAGTTGATGTAATATCCAGTAAGAAGCAGTACAATTCAAGTGTTAGGTATTGATTATTGACTTTTTAGCTGGCTTTGGTGCCTTGGACATGAGCTAGGACCTTAAGATTCTGCATGAAAGGAGGACTAGCAGCCGAGTTGCACGGGAGAATGTGAAAAGTGTTCATAAGTAGTAAAAACCTGAGAAATCCATCCGTTTTCATTTGTTATCGAATCGACTTAAAGCCAGATCGTCACATTGGCCGCTCTTCTCTCTGAAACGGTTGTACTTATCGTCTGCAAAGCTATGTCGCGTGTTGTCGTAGGCGGAAACAGGAAAAGCACCATAATAGAACACAGATGAAGCCTCTAAGTTGATGTAATAGCCAGTAAGAAGTAGTCCAATTCAAGTTTTATGTATCGGTTATTGACTTTTTAGCTTTCTTTGGTGCCTTGGACATGAGCTAGGACCTTAAGATTCTGCATGAAAGGAGGACTAGCAGCCGAGTTGCACGGGAGAATGTGAAAAGTG
This sequence comes from Schistocerca gregaria, assembly GCF_023897955.1. Taxonomy (NCBI): domain Eukaryota; kingdom Metazoa; phylum Arthropoda; class Insecta; order Orthoptera; family Acrididae; genus Schistocerca; species Schistocerca gregaria. Next base: position 582,136,896 of record NC_064925.1, read on the forward strand.
TTCATATGTAGTAAAAACCAGAGAAATCCGTCCGTTTTCGTCATTTGTTATCGAATCGACTTAAAGCCAGGTCGTCACATTGGCCGATCTTCTCTCTGAAATGGTTGTACTTATTGTCTGCAAAGCTATGTCACGTGTTGCCGTAGGCGGAAACAGGAAAAGCACCATAATAGAACAAGATGAAGCTTCTAAGTTGATGTAATAGCCAGTAAGAATTAGTCTAATTCAAGTTTTAGGTATCGATTATTGACTTTTTAGCAGGCTTTGGTGCCTTGGACATGAGCTAGGACCCTAAGATTCTGCATGAAAGGAGGACTAGCAGCCGAGTTGCACGGGAGAATGTGAAAAGTGTTCATATGTAGTAAAAACCTGAGACATCCGTCCGTTTTCGTCATTTGTTATTGAATCGATGTAAAGCCAGATCGTCACATTGGCCGCTCTTCTCTCTGAAACGGTTGTACTTATCGTCTGCAAAGCTATGTCGCGTACTGCGGTATTCGGAGACACTAAAAGCACCACAGTAGAACACAGATGTAGCTTCTAAGTTGATGTAATATCCAGTAAGAAGTAGTACAATTCAAGTTTGAGGTATCGATTATTGACTTTTTAGCTGGCTTTGGTGCCTTGGACATGAGCTGTTACCTTATGATTCTGCATGAAAGGAGGACAAGCAGCCGAGTTGCACGGGAGAATGTGAAAAATGTTCATATGTAGTAAAAAAAAGAGACATCCGTCCGTTTTCGTAATTTGTTATCGAATCGACTTAAAGCCACATCGTCACATTGGCCGCTCTTCTCTCTGAAACGGTTGTACTTATCGTCTGCAAAACTATGTCGCGTGCTGCGGTATGCGGAGAAACTAAAAGCACCGTAGTAGAACACAGATGAAGCTTCTAAGTTGATGTAATAGCAAGTAAGAAGTAGTACAATTCAAGTTTTAGGTATTGATTATTGACTTTTTAGCTGGTTTGGTGCCTTGGACATGAGCTAGGACCTTAATATTCTGCGTGAAAGGAGGACTAGCAGCCGAGTTGCACGGGAGAATGTGAAAAGTGTTCATATGTAGTAAAAACCTTAGAAATCCGTCCGTTTTCGTCATTTGTTATCGAATCGACTTAAAGCCAGATCGTCACATTGGCCGCTCTTCTCTCTGAAACGGTTGTACTTATCGTCTGCAAAGCTATGTCGCGTACTGCGGTATTCGGAGATACTAAAAGCACCATAGTAGAACACAGATGAAGCTTCTAAAATGATGTAATAGCCAGTAAGAAGTAGTACAATTCAAGTTTTAGGTATCGGTTATTGACTTTTTAGCTGGCTTTGGTGCCTTGGACATGAGCTAGGACCTTAAGATTCTGCATGAAAGGAGGACTAGCAGCCGAGTTGCACGGGAGAATGTGAAAAGTGTTCATATGTAGTAAAAACCTGAGAAATCCGTCCGTTTTCGTCATTTGTTATCGAATCGACTTAAAACCCAGATCGTCACATTGGCCGATCTTCTCTCTGAAACGGTTGTACTTATCGACTGCAAAGCTATGTCGCGTGTTGCCGTAGGCGGAAACAGGAAAAGCACCATAATAGAACACAGATGAAGCTTCTAAGTTGATGTAATAGCCAGTAAGAAGTAGTCCAATTCAAGTTTTATGTATCGGTTATTGACTTTTTAGCTGGCTTTGGTGCCTTGGACATGAGCTAGGACCTTAAGATTCTGCATGAAAGGAGGACTAGTAGCCGAGTTGCACGGGAGAATGTGAAAAGTGTTCATATGTAATAAAAACCTGAGAAATCCGTCCATTTTCGTCATTTGTTACCGAATCGACTTAAAAGCCAGATCGTCACATTGGCCGATCTTCTCTCTGAAACGGTTGTACTTATCGTCTGCAAAGCTATGTCGCGTGTTGCCGTAGGCGGAAACAGAAAAAGCACCATAATAGAACACAGATGAAGCTTCTAAGTTGATGTAATAGACAGTAAGAAGTAGTCCAATTCAAGTTTTATGTATCGGTTATTGACTTTTTAGCTGGCTTTGGTGCCTTGGACATGAGCTAGGACCTTAAGATTCTGCATGAAAGGAGGACTAGCAGCCGAGTTGCACGGGAGAATGTGAAAAGTGTTCATATGTAATAAAAACCTGAGAAATCCGTCCGTTTTCGTCATTTGTTACCGAATCGACTTAAAAGCCACATCGTCACATTGGCCGATCTTCTCTCTGAAACGGTTGTACTTATCGTCTGCAAAGCTATGTCGCGTGTTGCCGTAGGCGGAAACAGGAAAAGCACCATAATAGAACACAGATGAAGCTTCTAAGTTGATGTAATAGCCAGTAAGAAGTAGTCCAATTCAAGTTTTATGTATCGGTTACTGACTTTTTAGCTGGCTTTGGTGCCTTGGACATGAGCTAGGACCTTAAGATTCTGCATGAAAGGAGGACTAGCAGCCGAGTTGCACGGGAGAATGTGAAAAGTGTTCATATGTAGTAAAAACCAGAGAAATCCGTCCGTTTTCGTCATTTGTTATCGAATCGACTTAAAGCCAGTTCGTCACATTGGCCGATCTTCTCTCTGAAATGGTTGTACTTATCGTCTGCAAAGCTATGTCGCGTGTTGCCGTAGGCGAAAACAGGAAAAGCACCATAATAGAACACAGATGTAACTTCTAATTTGATGTAATAGCCAGTAAGAGGTAGTACAATTCAAGTTATAGGTATTGAATATTGACCTTTTAGCTGGCTTTGGTACCTTGGACATGAGCTAGGACCTTAAGATTCTGCATGAAAGGAAGACTAGCAGCCGAGGTGCACGGGAGAATGTGAAAAGTGTTCATATGTAGTAAAAACCTGAGACATCCGTCCGTTTTCGTCATTTGTTATTGAATCGATGTAAAGCCAGATCGTCACATTGGCCGCTCTTCTCTCTGAAACGGTTGTACTTATCGTTTGCAAAACTATGTCGCGTGCTGCGGTATGCGGAGAAACTAAAAGCACCGTAGTAGAACACAGATGAAGCTTCTAAGTTGATGTAATAGCCAGTAAGAAGTAGTACAATTCAAGTTTTAGGTATTGATTATTGACTTTTTAGCTGGTTTTGGTGCCTTGGACATGAGCTAGGACCTTAATATTCTGCATGAAAGGAGGACTAGCAGCCGAGTTGCACGGGAGAATGTGAAAAGTGTTCATATGTAGTAAAAACCTTAGAAATCCGTCCGTTTTCGTCATTTGTTATCGAATCGACTTAAAGCCAGATCGTCACATTGGCCGCTCTTCTCTCTGAAACGGTTGTACTTGTCGTCTGCAAAGCTATGTCACGTGCTGTGGTATGCGGAGACACTAAAATCACCACAGTAGAACACAGATGAAGCTTCTAAGATGATGTAATAACCAGTAAGAAGAAGTACAATTCAAGTTTTATGTATCGGTTATTGACTTTTTAGTTGGCTTTGGTACCTTGGACATGAGATAGGACCTTAAGATTCTGCATGAAAGGAGGACTAGCAGCCGAGTTGCACGGGAGAATGTGAAAAGTGTTCATATGTAGTACAAACCTGAGAAATCCGTCCGTTTTCGTCATTTGTTATCGAATCGACTTAAAGCCAGATCGTCACATTGGCCGCTCTTCTCTCTGAAACGGTTGTACTTATCGTCTGCAAAGCTATGTCGCGTGCTGCGGTATGCTGAGACACTAAAAGCACCATAGTAGATCACAGATGAAGCTTCGAAGTTGATGTAATAGCCAGTAAGAAGTAGTACAATTCAAGTTTTAGGTATTGAATATTGACCTTTTAGCTGGCTTTGGTGCCTTGGACATGAGCTAGGACCTTAAGATTCTGCATGAAAGGAGGACTAGCAGCCGAGTTGCACGGGAGAATGTGAAAAGTGTTCATATGTAGCAAAAACCTGAGAATTCCGTCCGTTTTCGTCATTTGTTATCGAATTGACTTAAAGCCAGATCGTCACATTGGCCGCTCTTCACACTGAAACGGTTGTACTTATCGTCTGCAAAGCTATGTCGCGTGCTGCGGTATGTGGAGACACTAAAAGCACCTTAATAGAACACAGATGAAGCTTCTAAGTTGATGTAATACCCAATAAGAAGTAGTACAATTCAAGTTTTAGGTATCGAATATTGACTTTTTAGCTGGCTTTGGTGCCTTGGACATGAGCTAGGACCTTAAGATTCTGCATGAAAGGTGGCCTAGCAGCCAAGTTCCACGGGAGAATGTGAAAAGTGTTCATATGTAGTAAAAACCTGAGAAATCCGTCCGTTTTCGTCATTTGTTATCGAATCGACTTAAAGCCAGATCGTCACAATTGGGCGCTCTTCTCTCTGAAACGGTTGTACTTATCGTCTGCAAAACTATGTCGCTTGCTGCGGTATGCGGAGAAACTAAAAGCAACGTAGTAGAACACAGATGAAGCTTCTAAGTTGATGTAATAGCCAGTAAGAAGTAGTACAATTCAAGTTTTACGTATTGATTATTGACTTTTTAGCTGGCTTTGGTGCCTTGGACATGAGCTAAGACCTTAAGATTCTGCATGAAAGGAGGACTAGCAGCCGAGTTGCACGGGAGAATGTGAAAAGTGTTCATATGTAGTAAAAACCTGAGAAATCCGTCCGTTTTCGTCATTTGTTATCGAATCGACTTAAAGCCAGATCGTCACATTGGACGCTCTTCTCTCTGAAACGGTTGTACTTACCGTCTGCAAAGCTATGTCGCGTACTGCGGTATTCGGAAACACTAAAAGCACCATAGTAGAACACAGATGAAGCTCCTAAGATGATGTAATAGCCAGTAAGAAGTAGTACAATTCAAGTTTTAGGTATCGGTTATTGACTTTTTAGCTGGCTTTGGTGCATTGGACATGAGCTAGGACCTTAAGATTCTGCGTGAAAGGAGGACTAGCAGCCGAGTTGCACGGGAGAATGTGAAAAGTGTTCATATGTAGTACAAACCTGAGAAATCCGTCCGTTTTCGTCATTTGTTATCGAATCGACTTAAAGCCAGATCGTCACATTGGCCGCTCTTCTCTCTGAAACGGTTGTACTTACCGTCTGCAAAGCTATGTCGCGTGCTGCTGTATGCGGAGACACTAAAATCACTATAGTAGAACACAGATGAAGCTTCTAAGTTGATGCAATAGCCAGTAAGAAGTAGAACAATTCAAGTTTTAGGTATCGATTATTGACTCTTTAGCTGGCTTCGGTACCTTGGACATGAGCTAGGACCTTAAGATTCTGCATGAAAGGAGGACTAGCAGCCGAGTTGCACGTCAGAATGTGAAAAGTGTTCATATGTAGTATAAACCTGAGAAATCCGTCCGTTTTCGTCATTTGTTATCGAATCGACTTAAAGCCAGATGGTCACATTGGCCGCTCTTCTCTCTGAAACGTTTGTACATATCGTCTGCAAAGCTATGTCGCGTGTTGCCGTAGGCGGAAACAGGAAAAGCACCATAATAGAACACAGATGAAGCATCTAAGTTGATGTAATAGATGTAAGAAGTAGTACAATTCAAGTTTTAGGAATCGATTATTGACTTTTTAGCTAGCTTTGGTGCCTTGGACATGAGCTAGGACTTTAAGATTCTGCATGTAAGGAGGACTAGCAGCCGAGTTGCACGGGAGAATGTGAAAACTGTTCATATGTAATAAAATCCTGAGAAATCCGTTCTTTTTCGTCATTTGTTATCGAATCGACTTAAAGCCAGATCGTCACATTGGCCGCTCTTCTCTCTGAAACGGTTGTACTTATCGTCTGCAAAGCTATGTCGCGTGTTGCCGTAGGCGGAAACAGGAAAAGCACCATAATAGAACACAGATGAAGCTTCTAAGTTGATGTAATAGCCAGTAAGAAGTAGTCCAAGTCAAGTTTTATGTATCGGTTATTGACTTTTTAGCTGGCTTTGGTGCCTTGGACATGAGCTAGGACCTTAAGATTCTGCATGAAAGGAGGACTAGCAGCCGAGTTGCACGGGAGAATGTGAAAAGTGTTCATATGTAGTAAAAACCAGAGAAATCCGTCCGTTTTCGTCATTTGTTATCGAATCGACTTAAAGCCAGTTCGTCACATTGGCCGATCTTCTCTCTGAAATGGTTGTACTTATCGTCTGCAAAGCTATGTCGCGTGTTGCCGTAGGCGGAAACAGGAAAAGCACCATAATAGAACACAGATGAAACTTCTAAGTTGATGTAATAGCCAGTAAGAGGTAGTACAATTCAAGTTATAGGTATTGAATATTGACCTTTTAGCTGGCTTTGGTACCTTGGACATGAGCTAGGACCTTAAGATTCTGCATGAAAGGAAGACTAGCAGCCGAGTTGCACGGGAGAATGTGAAAAGTGTTCATATGTAGTAAAAACCTGAGACATCCGTCCGTTTTCGTCATTTGTTATTGAATCGATGTAAAGCCAGATCGTCACATTGGCCGCTCTTCTCTCTGAAACGGTTGTACTTATCGTCTGCAAAACTATGTCGCGTGCTGCGGTATGCGGAGAAACTAAAAGCACCGTAGTAGAACACAGATGAAGCTTCTAAGTTGATGTAATAGCCAGTAAGAAGTAGTACAATTCAAGTTTTAGGTATTGATTATTGACTTTTTAGCTGGTTTTGGTGCCTTGGACATGAGCTAGGACCTTAATATTCTGCATGAAAGGAGGACTAGCAGCCGAGTTGCACGGGAGAATGTGAAAAGTGTTCATATGTAGTAAAAACCTTAGAAATCCGTCCGTTTTCGTCATTTGTTATCGAATCGACTTAAAGCCAGATCGTCACATTGGCCGCTCTTCTCTCTGAAACGGTTGTACTTGTCGTCTGCAAAGCTATGTCACGTGCTGTGGTATGCGGAGACACTAAAATCACCACAGTAGAACACAGATGAAGCTTCTAAGTTGATGTAATAGCCAGTAAGAAGTAGTACAATTCAAGTTTTACGTATTGAATGTTGACCTTTTTGCTGGCTTTGGTGCCTTGGACATGTGCTAATACCTTAAGATTCTGCATGAAAGGAGGACTAGCAGCTGAGTTGCACGGAAGAATGTGAAAAGTGTTCATATGTAGTAAAAACATGAGAAATCCGTCCGTTTTCGTCATTTGTTATCGAATCGACTTAAAGCCAGATCGTCACATTGGCCGCTCTTCTCTCTGAAACGGTTGTACTTATCGTCTGCAAAGCTATGTTGCGTACTGCGGTATTCGGAGACACTAAAAGCACCATAGTAGAACACAGATGAAGCTTCTAAGATGATGTAATAACCAGTAAGAAGAAGTACAATTCAAGTTTTAGGTATCGGTTATTGACTTTTTAGCTGGCTTTGGTACCTTGGACATGAGATAGGACCTTAAGATTCTGCATGAAAGGAGGACTAGCAGCCGAGTTGCACGGGAGAATGTGAAAAGTGTTCATATGTAGTACAAACCTGAGAAATCCGTCCGTTTTCGTCATTTGTTATCGAATCGACTTAAAGCCAGATCGTCACATTGGCCGCTCTTCTCTCTGAAACGGTTGTACTTATCGTCTGCAAAGCTATGTCGCGTTTTGCTGTAGGCGGAAACAGGAAAAGCACCATAATAGAACACAGATGAAGCTTCTAAGTTGATGTAATAGCCAGTAAGAAGTAGTACAATTCAAGTTTTAGGTATTGAATATTGACTTTTTAGCTGGTTTTGGTGCCTTGGAAATGAGCTAGGACCTTAAGAATCTGCATGAAAGGAGGACTAGCAGCCGAGTTGCACGGGAGAATGTGAAAAGTGTTCATATGTAGTAAAAACCTGAGAAATCCGTCCGTTTTCGTCATTTGTTATCGAATCGACTTAAAGCCAGATCGTCACATTGGCCGCTCTTCTCTCTGAAACGGTTGTACTTATCGTCTGCAGAGCTATGTCGCGTGCTGCGGTATGCTGAGACACTAAAAGCACCATAGTAGATCACAGATGAAGCTTCGAAGTTGATGTAATAGCCAGTAAGAAGTAGTACAATTCAAGTTTTAGGTATTGAATATTGACCTTTTAGCTGGCTTTGGTGCCTTGGACATGAGCTAGGACCTTAAGATTCTGCATGAAAGGAGGACTAGCAGCCGAGTTGCACGGGAGAATGTGAAAAGTGTTCATATGTAGCAAAAACCTGAGAATTCCGTCCGTTTTCGTCATTTGTTATCGAATTGACTTAAAGCCAGATCGTCACATTGGCCGCTCTTCACACTGAAACGGTTGTACTTATCGTCTGCAAAGCTATGTCGCGTGCTGCGGTATGTGGAGACACTAAAAGCACCTTAATAGAACACAGATGAAGCTTCTAAGTTGATGTAATACCCAATAAGAAGTAGTACAATTCAAGTTTTAGGTATCGAATATTGACTTTTTAGCTGGCTTTGGTGCCTTGGACATGAGCTAGGACCTTAAGATTCTGCATGAAAGGTGGCCTAGCAGCCAAGTTCCACGGGAGAATGTGAAAAGTGTTCATATGTAGTAAAAACCTGAGAAATCCGTCCGTTTTCGTCATTTGTTATCGAATCGACTTAAAGCCAGATCGTCACAATTGGGCGCTCTTCTCTCTGAAACGGTTGTACTTATCGTCTGCAAAACTATGTCGCTTGCTGCGGTATGCGGAGAAACTGAAAGCAACGTAGTAGAACACAGATGAAGCTTCTAAGTTGATGTAATAGCCAGTAAGAAGTAGTACAATTCAAGTTTTACGTATTGATTATTGACTTTTTAGCTGGCTTTGGTGCCTTGGACATGAGCTAGGACCTTAAGATTCTGCATGAAAGGAGGACTAGCAGCCGAGTTGCACGGGAGAATGTGAAAAGTGTTCATATGTAGTAAAAACCTGAGAAATCCGTCCGTTTTCGTCATTTATTATCGAATCGACTTAAAGCCAGATCGTCACATTGGCCGCTCTTCTCTCTGAAACGGTTGTACTTACCGTCTGCAAAGCTATGTCGCGTACTGCGGTATTCGGAAACACTAAAAGCACCATAGTAGAACACAGATGAAGCTCCTAAGATGATGTAATAGCCAGTAAGAAGTAGTACAATTCAAGTTTTAGGTATCGGTTATTGACTTTTTAGCTGGCTTTGGTGCATTGGACATGAGCTAGGACCTTAAGATTCTGCGTGAAAGGAGGACTAGCAGCCGAGTTGCACGGGAGAATGTGAAAAGTGTTCATATGTAGTACAAACCTGAGAAATCCGTCCGTTTTCGTCATTTGTTATCGAATCGACTTAAAGCCAGATCGTCACATTGGCCGCTCTTCTCTCTGAAACGGTTGTACTTACCGTCTGCAAAGCTATGTCGCGTGCTGCTGTATGCGGAGACACTAAAATCACTATAGTAGAACACAGATGAAGCTTCTAAGTTGATGCAATAGCCAGTAAGAAGTAGAACAATTCAAGTTTTAGGTATCGATTATTGACTCTTTAGCTGGCTTCGGTACCTTGGACATGAGCTAGGACCTTAAGATTCTGCATGAAAGGAGGACTAGCAGCCGAGTTGCACGTCAGAATGTGAAAAGTGTTCATATGTAGTATAAACCTGAGAAATCCGTCCGTTTTCGTCATTTGTTATCGAATCGACTTAAAGCCAGATGGTCACATTGGCCGCTCTTCTCTCTGAAACGTTTGTACATATCGTCTGCAAAGCTATGTCGCGTGTTGCCGTAGGCGGAAACAGGAAAAGCACCATAATAGAACACAGATGAAGCATCTAAGTTGATGTAATAGATGTAAGAAGTAGTACAATTCAAGTTTTAGGTATCGATTATTGACTCTTTAGCTGGCTTCGGTACCTTGGACATGAGCTAGGACCTTAAGATTCTGCATGAAAGGAGGACTAGCAGCCGAGTTGCACGTCAGAATGTGAAAAGTGTTCATATGTAGTAAAAACCTGAGAAATCCGTCCGTTTTCGTCATTTGTTATGGAATCGACTTAAAGCCAGATCGTCACATTGGCCGCTCTTCTCTCTGAAACGGTTGTACTTATCGTCTGCAAAGCTATGTCGCGTGCTGCAGGATGCTGGGACACTAAAAGCACCATAGTAGACCACAGATCAAGCTTCTAAGTTGATGTAATAGCCAGTAAGAAGTAGTACAATTCAAGTTTTAGGTATTGAATATGGACCTTTTAGCTGGCTTTGGTGCCTTGGACATGAGCTAGGACCTTAAGATTCTGCATGAAAGGAGGACTAGCAGCCGAGTTGCACGGGAGAATGTGAAAAGTGTTCATATGTAATAAAATCCTGAGAAATCCGTTCTTTTTCGTCATTTGTTATCGAATCGACTTAAAGCCAGATCGTCACATTGGCCGCTCTTCTCTCTGAAACGGTTGTACTTATCGTCTGCAAAGCTATGTCACGTGCTGCGGTATGAGGAGACACTAAAATCACCACAGTAGAACACAGATGAAGCTTCTAAGTTGATGTAATATCCAGTAAGAAGTAGTACAATTCAAGTTTTAGGTATCGATTTTGACTTTTTAGCTGGCTTTGGTGCCTTGGCTATGAGCTAGGACCTTAACATTCTTCATGAAAGGAGGACTAGCAGCCGAGTTGCACGGGAGAATGTGAAAAGTGTTCATATGTAGTAAAAACCTTAGAAATCCGTCCGTTTTTGTCATTTGTTATCGAATCGACTTAAACCCAGATCGTCACATTGACCGCTCTTCTCTCTGAAACGGTTGTACTTGTCGTCTGCAAAGCTATGTCACGTGCTGCGGTATGCGGAGACACTAAAATCACCACAGTAGAACACAGATGAAGCTTCTAAGTTGATGTAATAGCCAGTAAGAAGTAGTACAATTCAAGTTTTAGGTATTGAATATTGACCATTTTGCTGGCTTTGGTGCCTTGGACATGTGCTAGGACCTTAAGATTCTGCATAAAAGGAGGACAAGCAGCCGGGTTGCACGGGAGAATGTGAAAAGTGTTCATATGTAGTAAAAACCTGAGAAATCCGTCAGTTTTCGTCATTTGTTATCGAATCGACTTAAAGCCAGATCGTCACATTGGCCGCTCTTCTCTCTGAAACGGTTGTACTTATCGTCTGCAAAGCTATGTCGCGTACTGCGGTACTCGGAGACACTAAAAGCACCATAGTAGAACACAGATGAAGCTTCTAAGATGATGTAATAGCCAGTAAGAAGAAGTACAATTCAAGTTTTAGGTATCGGTTATTGACTTTTTAGCTGGCTTTGGTGCCTTGGACATGAGCTAGGACCTTAAGATTCTGCATGAAAGGAGGACTAGCAGCCGAGTTGCACGGGAGAATGTGAAAAGTGTTCATATGTAGTACAAACCTGAGAAATCCGTCCGTTTTCGTCATTTGTTATCGAATCGGCTTAAAGCCAGATCGTCACATTGGCCGCTCTTCTCTCTGAAACGGTTGTACTTATCGTATGCAAAAATATGTCGGGTACTGCGGTATTCGGAGACACTAAAAGCACCATAGTAGAACACAGATGAAGCTTCTAAGATGATGTAATATCCAGTAAGAAGTAGTACAATTCAAGTTTTAGGTATTGAATATTTTCCTTTTAGTTGGCTTTGGTGCCTTGGACATGAGCTAGGACCTTAAGATTCTGCATGAAAGGAGGACTAGCAGCCGAGTTGCACGGGAGAATGTGAAAAATGTTCATATGTAGTAAAAAAATGAGACATCCGTCCGTTTTCGTCATTTGTTATCGAATCGACTTAAAGCCACATCGTCACATTGGCCGCTCTTCTCTCTGAAACGGTTGTACTTATCGTCTGCAAAACTATGTCGCGTGCTGCGGTATGCGGAGAAGCTAAAAGCACCGTAGTAGAACACAGATGAAGCTTCTAAGTTGATGTAATAGCCAGTAAGAAGTAGTACAATTCAAGTTTTAGGTATTGATTATTGATATTAAGCTGGTTTTGGTGCCTTGGACATGAGCTAGGACCTTAATATTCTGCATGAAAGGAAGACTAGCAGCCGAGTTGCACGGGAGAATTTGAAAAGTGTTCATATGTAGTAAAAACCTTAGAAATCCGTCCGTTTTCGTCATTTGTTATTGAATCGACTTAAAGCCAGATCGTCACATTGGTCGCTCTTCTCTCTGAAACGGTTGTACTTGTCATCTGCAAAGCTATGTCACGTGCTGCGGTATGCGGAGACACTAAAATCACCACAGTAGAACACAGATGAAGCTTCTAAGTTGATGTAATAGCCAGTAAGAAGAAGTACAATTCAAGTTTTAGGTATCGGTTATTGACTTTTTAGCTGGCTTTGGTGCCTTGGACATGAGCTAGGACCTTAAGATTCTGCATGAAAGGAGAACTAGCAGCCGAGTTGCACGGGAGAATGTGAAAAGTGTTCATATGTAGTACAAACCTGAGAAATCCGTCCGTTTTCGTCATTTGTTATCGAATCGACTTAAAGCCAGATCGTCACATTGGCCGCTCTTCTCTCTGAAACGGTGGTACTTATCGTCTGCAAAGCTATGTCGCGTGTTGCCGTAGGCGGAAACAGGAAAAGCACCATAATAGAACACAGATGAAGCTTCTAAGTTGATGTAATACCCAGTAAGAAGTAGTCCAATTCAAGTTTTAGGTATCGATTATTGACTTTTTAGCTGGCTTAGGTGTCTTGGACATGAGCTAGGACTTTAAGATTCTGCTTAAAAGGAGGACTAGCAGCCCAGTTGCACGGGAGAATGTGAAAAGTGTTCATATGTAGTAAAAACCTGAGACATCCGTCCGTTTTCGTCATTTGTTATCGAATTGACTTAAAGCCAGATCGTCACTTTTTCCGCTCTTCTCTCTGAAACGGTTGTACTTATCGTCTGCAAAGCTATGTCGCGTGCTGCGGTATGCGGAGACACTAAAAGCACCATAGTAGAACACAGATGATGCTTCTAAGTTGATGTAATAGCCAGTAAGAAGTAGTACAATTCAAGTTTTAGGTATCGGTTATTGACTTTTTACCCTTCTTTGGTGCCTTGGACACGAGCTAGGAACTTAAGATTTTGCATGAAGGAGGACTAGCAGCCGAGTTGCACGGGAGAATGTGAAAAGTGTTCATATGAAGTAAAACCTGAGAAATACGTCCGTTTTCGTCATTTGTTATCGAATCGACTTAAAGCCAGATCGTCACATTGGCCGCTCTTCTCTCTGAAACGGTTGTACTTGTCGTCTGCAAAGCTATGTCGCGTACTGCGGTACTCGGTGACACTAAAAGCACCATAGTAGAACACAGATCAAGCTTCTAAGATGATGTAATAGCCAGTAAGAAGAAGTACAATTCAAGTTTTAGGTATCGGTTATTGACTTTTTAGCTGGCTTTGGTGTCTTGGACATGAGCTAGGACCTTAAGATTCTGCATGAAAGGAGGACTAGCAGCCGAGTTGCACGGGAGAATGTGAAAAGTGTTCATATGTAGTAAAAACCTGAGAAATCCGTCCGTTTTCGTCATTTGTTATCGAATCGACTTAAAGCCAGATCGTCACATTGGCCGCTCTTCTCTCTGAAACGGTTGTACTTATCGTCTGCAAAGCTATGTCGCGTACTGCGGTATTCGGAGACACTAAAAGCACCATAGTAGAACACAGATGAAGCTTCTAAGATGATGTAATAGCCAGTAAGAAGTAGTACATTTCAAGTTTTAGGTATTGAATATTGACCTTTTAGTTGGCTTTGGTGCCTTGGACATAAGCTAGGACCTTAAGATTCCGCATGAAAAGAGGACTAGCAGCCGAGTTGCACGGGAGATTGTGAAAAATGTTCATATGTAGTAAAAAAATGAGACATCCGTCCGTTTTCGTCATTTGTTATCTAATCGACTTAAAGCCACATCGTCACATTGGCCGCTCTTCTCTCTGAAACGGTTGTACTTATCGTCTGCAAAACTATGTCGCGTGCTGCGGTATGCGGAGAAGCTAAAAGCACCGTAGTAGAACACAGATGAAGCTTCTAAGTTGATGTAATAGCCAGTAAGAAGTAGTACAATTCAAGTTTTAGGTATTGATTATTGACTTTTAAGCTGGTTTTGGTGCCTTGGACATGAGCGAGGACCTTAATATTCTGCATGAAAGGAGGACTAGCAGCCGAGTTGCACGGGAGAATGTGAAAAGTGTTCATATGTAGTAAAAACCTTAGAAATCCGTCCGTTTTCGTCATTTGTTATTGAATCGACTTAAAGCCAGATCGTCACATTGGTCGCTCTTCTCTCTGAAACGGTTGTACTTGTCGTCTGCGAAGCTATGTCACGTGCTGCGGTATGCGGAGACACTAAAATCACCACAGTAGAACACATATGAAGCTTCTAAGTTGATGGAATAGCCAGTAAGAAGTAGTACAATTCAAGTTTTAGGTATTGAATATTGACCTTTTTGCTGGCTTTGGTGCCTTGGACATGTGCTAGGACCTTAAGATTCTGCATGAAAGGAGGACTAGCAGCCGAGTTGCACGGGAGAATGTGAAAAGTGTTCATATGTAGTACAAATCTGAGAAATCCGTCCGTTTTCGTCATTTGTTATCGAATCGACTTAAAGCCAGATCGTCACATTGGCCGCTCTTCTCTCTGAAACGGTTGTACTTATCGTCTGCAAAGCCATGTCGCGTACTGCGGTATTCGGAGACACTAAAAGCACGATAGTAGAACACAGATGAAGCTTCTAAGACGATGTAATAGCCAGTAAGAAGAAGTACAATTCAAGTTTATGTATCGGTTATTGACTTTTTAGCTGGCTTTGGTGCCTTGGACATGAGCTAGGACCTTAAGATTCTGCATGAAAGGAAACCTAGCAGCCGAGTTGCACGGGAGAATGTGAAAAGTGTTCATATGTAGTACAAACCTGAGAAATCCGTCCGTTTTCGTCATTTGTTATCGAATCGACTTAAAGCCACATCGTCACAATGGCCGCTCTTCTCTCTGAAACGGTGGTACTTATCGTCTGCAAAGCTATGTCGCGTGCTGCGGTATGCGGAGACACTAAAAGCACCATAGTAGAACACAGATGATGCTTCTAAGTTGATGTAATAGCCAGTAAGAAGTAGTACAATTCAAGTTTTAGGTATCGGTTATTGACTTTTTACCCTTCTTTGGTGCCTTGGACACGAGCTAGGAACATAAGATTTTGCATGAAGGGGGACTAGCAGCCGAGTTGCACGGGAGAATGTGAAAAGTGTTCATATGAAGTAAAACCTGAGAAATACGTCCGTTTTCGTCATTTGTTAACGAATCGACTTAAAGCCAGATCGTCATATTGGCCGCTCTTCTCTCTGAAACGGTTGTACTTATCGTCTGCAAAGCTATGACGCGTACTGCGGTACTCGGAGACACTAAAAGCACCATAGTAGAACACAGATGAAGCTTCTAAGATGATGTAATAGCCAGTAAGAAGAAGTACAATTCAAGTTTTAGGTATCGGTTATTGACTTTTTAGCTGGCTTTGGTGCCTTGGACATGAGCTAAGACCTTAAGATTCTGCATGAAAGTAGGACTAGCAGCCGAGTTGCACGGGAGAATGTGAAAAGTGTTCATATGTAGTAAAAACCTGAGAAATCCGTCCGTTTTCGTCATTTGTTATCGAATCGACTTAAAGCCAGATCGTCACATTGGCCGCTCTTCTCTCTGAAACGGTTGTACCTATCGTCTGCAAAGCTATGTCGCGTACTGCGGTATTCGGAGACACTAAAAGCACCATAGTAGAACACAGATGAAGCTTCTAAGATGATGTAATAGCCAGTAAGAAGTAGTACAATTCAAGTTTTAGGTATTGAATAATGGCCTTTTAGTTGGCTTTGGTGCCTTGGACATGAGCTAGGACCTTAAGATTCTGCATGAAAGGAGGACTAGCAGCCGAGTTGCACGGGAGAATGTGAAAAATGTTCATATGTAGTAAAAAAATGAGACATCCGTCCGTTTTCGTCATTTGTTATCTAATCGACTTAAAGCCACATCGTCACATTGGCCGCTCTTCTCTCTGAAACGGTTGTACTTATCGTCTGCAAAACTATGTCGCGTGCTGCGGTATGCGGAGAAGCTAAAAGCACCGTAGTAGAACACAGATGAAGCTTCTAAGTTGATGTAATAGCCAGTAAGAAGTAGTACAATTCAAGTTTTAGGTATTGATTATTGACTTTTAAGCTGGTTTTGGTGCCTTGGACATGAGCTAGGACCTTAATATACTGCATGAAAGGAGGACTAGCAGCCGAGTTGCACGGGAGAATGTGAAAAGTGTTCATATGTAGTAAAAACCTTAGAAATCCGTCCGTTTTTGTCATTTGTTATCGAATCGACTTAAACCCAGATCGCCACATTGACCGCTCTTCTCTCTGAAACGGTTGTACTTGTCGTCTGCCAAGCTATGTCACGTGCTGCGGTATGCGGAGACACTAAAATCACCACAGTAGAACACAGATGAAGCTTCTAAGTTGATGTAATAGCCAGTAAGAAGTAGTACAATTCAAGTTTTAGGTATTGAATATTGACCATTTTGCTGGCTTTGGTGCCTTGGACATGTGCTAGGACCTTAAGATTCTGCATAAAAGGAGGACAAGCAGCCGGGTTGCACGGGAGAATGTGAAAAGTGTTCATATGTAGTAAAAACCTGAGAAATCCGTCAGTTTTCGTCATTTGTTATCGAATCGACTTAAATCCAGATCGTCACATTGGCCGCTCTTCTCTCTGAAACGGTTGTACTTATCGTCTGCAAAGCTATGTCGCGAACTGCGGTACTCGGAGACACTAAAAGCACCATAGTAGAACACAGATGAAGCTTCTAAGATGATGTAATAGCCAGTAAGAAGAAGTACAATTCAAGTTTTAGGTATCGGTTATTGACTTTTTAGCTGGCTTTGGTGCCTTGGACATGAGCTAGGACCTTAAGATTCTGCATGAAAGGAGGACTAGCAGCCGAGTTGCACGGGAGAATGTGAAAAGTGTTCATATGTAGTACAAACCTGAGAAATCCGTCCGTTTTCGTCATTTGTTATCGAATCGGCTTAAAGCCAGATCGTCACATTGGCCGCTCTTCTCTCTGAAACGGTTGTACTTATCGTCTGCAAAGCTATGTCGGGTACTGCGGTATTCGGAGACACTAAAAGCACCATAGTAGAACACAGATGAAGCTTCTAAGATGATGTAATATCCAGTAAGAAGTAGTACAATTCAAGTTTTAGGTATTGAATATTTTCCTTTTAGTTGGCTTTGGTGCCTTGGACATGAGCTAGGACCTTAAGATTCTGCATGAAAGGAGGACTAGCAGCCGAGTTGCACGGGAGAATGTGAAAAATGTTCATATGTAGTAAAAAAATGAGACATCCGTCCGTTTTCGTCATTTGTTATCGAATCGACTTAAAGCCACATCGTCACATTGGCCGCTCTTCTCTCTGAAACGGTTGTACTTATCGTCTGCAAAACTATGTCGCGTGCTGCGGTATGCGGAGAAGCTAAAAGCACCGTAGTAGAACACAGATGAAGCTTCTAAGTTGATGTAATAGCCAGTAAGAAGTAGTACAATTCAAGTTTTAGGTATTGATTATTGATATTAAGCTGGTTTTGGTGCCTTGGACATGAGCTAGGGCCTTAATATTCTGCATGAAAGGAAGACTAGCAGCCGAGTTGCACGGGAGAATTTGAAAAGTGTTCATATGTAGTAAAAACCTTAGAAATCCGTCCGTTTTCGTCATTTGTTATTGAATCGACTTAAAGCCAGATCGTCACATTGGTCGCTCTTCTCTCTGAAACGGTTGTACTTGTCATCTGCAAAGCTATGTCACGTGCTGCGGTATGCGGAGACACTAAAATCACCACAGTAGAACACAGATGAAGCTTCTAAGTTGATGTAATAGCCAGTAAGAAGAAGTACAATTCAAGTTTTAGGTATCGGTTATTGACTTTTTAGCTGGCTTTGGTGCCTTGGACATGAGCTAGGACCTTAAGATTCTGCATGAAAGGAGAACTAGCAGCCGAGTTGCACGGGAGAATGTGAAAAGTGTTCATATGTAGTACAAACCTGAGAAATCCGTCCGTTTTCGTCATTTGTTATCGAATCGACTTAAAGCCAGATCGTCACATTGGCCGCTCTTCTCTCTGAAACGGTGGTACTTATCGTCTGCAAAGCTATGTCGCGTGTTGCCGTAGGCGGAAACAGGAAAAGCACCATAATAGAACACAGATGAAGCTTCTAAGTTGATGTAATACCCAGTAAGAAGTAGTCCAATTCAATTTTTAGGTATCGATTATTGACTTTTTAGCTGGCTTAGGTGTCTTGGACATGAGCTAGGACTTTAAGATTCTGCTTAAAAGGAGGACTAGCAGCCCAGTTGCACGGGAGAATGTGAAAAGTGTTCATATGTAGTAAAAACCTGAGACATCCGTCCGTTTTCGTCATTTGTTATCGAATTGACTTAAAGCCAGATCGTCACTTTTTCCGCTCTTCTCTCTGAAACGGTTGTACTTATCGTCTGCAAAGCTATGTCGCGTGCTGCGGTATGCGGAGACACTAAAAGCACCATAGTAGAACACAGATGATGCCTCTAAGTTGATGTAATAGCCAGTAAGAAGTAGTACAATTCAAGTTTTAGGTATCGGTTATTGACTTTTTACCCTTCTTTGGTGCCTTGGACACGAGCTAGGAACTTAAGATTTTGCATGAAGGAGGACTAGCAGCCGAGTTGCACGGGAGAATGTGAAAAGTGTTCATATGAAGTAAAACCTGAGAAATACGTCCGTTTTCGTCATTTGTTATCGAATCGACTTAAAGCCAGATCGTCACATTGGCCGCTCTTCTCTCTGAAACGGTTGTACTTGTCGTCTGCAAAGCTATGTCGCGTACTGCGGTACTCGGTGACACTAAAAGCACCATAGTAGAACACAGATGAAGCTTCTAAGATGATGTAATAGCCAGTAAGAAGAAGTACAATTCAAGTTTTAGGTATCGGTTATTGACTTTTTAGCTGGCTTTGGTGTCTTGGACATGAGCTAGGACCTTAAGATTCTGCATGAAAGGAGGACTAGCAGCCGAGTTGCACGGGAGAATGTGAAAAGTGTTCATATGTAGTAAAAACCTGAGAAATCCGTCCGTTTTCGTCATTTGTTATCGAATCGACTTAAAGCCAGATCGTCACATTGGCCGCTCTTCTCTCTGAAACGGTTGTACTTATCGTCTGCAAAGCTATGTCGCGTACTGCGGTATTCGGAGACACTAAAAGCACCATAGTAGAACACAGATGAAGCTTCTAAGATGATGTAATAGCCAGTAAGAAGTAGTACATTTCAAGTTTTAGGTATTGAATATTGACCTTTTAGTTGGCTTTGGTGCCTTGGACATAAGCTAGGACCTTAAGATTCCGCATGAAAGGAGGACTAGCAGCCGAGTCGCACGGGAGAATGTGAAAAATGTTCATATGTAGTAAAAAAATGAGACTTCCGTCCGTTTTCTACATTTGTTATCTAATCGACTTAAAGCCACATCGTCACATTGGCCGCTCTTCTCTCTGAAACGGTTGTACTTATCGTCTGCAAAACTATGTCGCGTGCTGCGGTATGCGGAGAAGCTAAAAGCACCGTAGTAGAACACAGATGAAGCTTCTAAGTTGATGTAATAGCCAGTAAGAAGTAGTACAATTCAAGTTTTAGGTATTGATTATTGACTTTTAAGCTGGTTTTGGTGCCTTGGACATGAGCGAGGACCTTAATATTCTGCATGAAAGGAGGACTAGCAGCCGAGTTGCACGGGAGAATGTGAAAAGTGTTCATATGTAGTAAAAACCTTAGAAATCCGTCCGTTTTCGTCATTTGTTATTGAATCGACTTAAAGCCAGATCGTCACATTGGTCGCTCTTCTCTCTGAAACGGTTGTACTTGTCGTCTGCAAAGCTATGTCACGTGCTGCGGTATGCGGAGACACTAAAATCACCACAGTAGAACACATATGAAGCTTCTAAGTTGATGTAATAGCCAGTAAGAAGTAGTACAATTCAAGTTTTAGGTATTGAATATTGACCTTTTTGCTGGTTTTGGTGCCTTGGACATGTGCTAGGACCTTAAGATTCTGCATGAAAGGAGGACTAGCAGCCGAGTTGCACGGGAGAATGTGAAAAGTGTTCATATGTAGTACAAACCTGAGAAATCCGTCCGTTTTCGTCATTTGTTATCGAATCGACTTAAAGCCAGATCGTCACATTGGCCGCTCTTCTCTCTGAAACGGTTGTACTTATCGTCTGCAAAGCCATGTCGCGTACTGCGGTATTCGGAGACACTAAAAGCACGATAGTAGAACACAGATGAAGCTTCTAAGACGATGTAATAGCCAGTAAGAAGAAGTACAATTCAAGTTTATGTATCGGTTATTGACTTTTTAGCTGGCTTTGGTGCCTTGGACATGAGCTAGGACCTTAAGATTCTGCATGAAAGGAAACCTAGCAGCCGAGTTGCACGGGAGAATGTGAAAAGTGTTCATATGTAGTACAAACCTGAGAAATCCGTCCGTTTTCGTCATTTGTTATCGAATCGACTTAAAGCCACATCGTCACAATGGCCGCTCTTCTCTCTGAAACGGTGGTACTTATCGTCTGCAAAGCTATGTCGCGTGTTGCCGTAGGCGGAAACAGGAAAAGCACCATAATAGAACACAGATGAAGCTTCTAAGTTGATGTAATACCCAGTAAGAAGTAGTCCAATTCAAGTTTTAGGTATCGATTATTGACTTTTTAGCTGGCTTAGGTGCCTTGGACATGAGCTAGGACTTTAAGATTCTGCATGAAAGGAGGACTAGCAGCCCAGTTGCACGGGAGAATGTGAAAAGTGTTCATATGTAGTAAAAACCTGAGACATCCGTCCGTTTTCGTCATTTGTTATCGAATTGACTTAAAGCCAGATCGTCACTTTTTCCGCTCTTCTCTCTGAAACGGTTGTACTTATCGTCTGCAAAGCTATGTCGCGTGCTGCGGTATGCGGAGACACTAAAAGCACCATAGTAGAACACAGATGATGCTTCTAAGTTGATGTAATAGCCAGTAAGAAGTAGTACAATTCAAGTTTTAGGTATCGGTTATTGACTTTTTACCCTTCTTTGGTGCCTTGGACACGAGCTAGGAACATAAGATTTTGCATGAAGGGGGACTAGCAGCCGAGTTGCACGGGAGAATGTGAAAAGTGTTCATATGAAGTAAAACCTGAGAAATACGTCCGTTTTCGTCATTTGTTAACGAATCGACTTAAAGCCAGATCGTCATATTGGCCTCTCTTCTCTCTGAAACGGTTGTACTTATCGTCTGCAAAGCTATGACGCGTACTGCGGTACTCGGAGACACTAAAAGCACCATAGTAGAACACAGATGAAGCTTCTAAGATGATGTAATAGCCAGTAAGAAGAAGTACAATTCAAGTTTTAGGTATCGGTTATTGACTTTTTAGCTGGCTTTGGTGCCTTGGACATGAGCTAAGACCTTAAGATTCTGCATGAAAGGAGGACTAGCAGCCGAGTTGCACGGGAGAATGTGAAAAGTGTTCATATGTAGTAAAAACCTGAGAAATCCGTCCGTTTTCGTCATTTGTTATCGAATCGACTTAAAGCCAGATCGTCACATTGGCCGCTCTTCTCTCTGAAACGGTTGTACCTATCGTCTGCAAAGCTATGTCGCGTACTGCGGTATTCGGAGACACTAAAAGCACCATAGTAGAACACAGATGAAGCTTCTAAGATGATGTAATAGCCAGTAAGAAGTAGTACAATTCAAGTTTTAGGTATTGAATATTGACCTTTTAGTTGGCTTTGGTGCCTTGGACATGAGCTAGGACCTTAAGATTCTGCATGAAAGGAGGACTAGCAGCCGAGTTGCACGGGAGAATGTGAAAAATGTTCATATGTAGTAAAAAAATGAGACATCCGTCCGTTTTCGTCATTTGTTATCTAATCGACTTAAAGCCACATCGTCACATTGGCCGCTCTTCTCTCTGAAACGGTTGTACTTATCGTCTGCAAAACTATATCGCGTGCTGCGGTATGCGGAGAAGCTAAAAGCACCGTAGTAGAACACAGATGAAGCTTCTAAGTTGATGTAATAGCCAGTAAGAAGTAGTACAATTCAAGTTTTAGGTATTGATTATTGACTTTTAAGCTGGTTTTGGTGCCTTGGACATGAGCTAGGACCTTAATATACTGCATGAAAGGAGGACTAGCAGCCGAGTTGCACGGGAGAATGTGAAATGTGTTCATATGTAGTAAAAACCTTAGAAATCCGTCCGTTTTCGTCATTTGTTATTGAATCGACTTAAAGCCAGATCGTCACATTGGTCGCTCTTCTCTCTGAAACGGTTGTACTTGTCGTCTGCAAAGCTATGTCACGTGCTGCGGTATGCGGAGACACTAAAATCACCACAGTAGAACACAGATGAAGCTTCTAAGTTGATGTAATAGCCAGTAAGAAGTAGTACAATTCAAGTTTTAGGTATTGAATATTGACCTTTTTGCTGGCTTTGGTGCCTTGGACATGTGCTAGGACCTTAAGATTCTGCATGAAAGGAGGACTAGCAGCCGAGTTGCACGGGAGAATGTGAAAAGTGTTCATATGTAGTACAAACCTGAGAAATCCGTCCGTTTTCGTCATTTGTTATCGAATCGACTTAAAGCCAGATCGTCACATTGGCCGCTCTTCTCTCTGAAACGGTTGTACTTATCGTCTGCAAAGCTATGTCGCGTACTGCGGTATTCGGAGACACTAAAAGCACGATAGTAGAACACAGATGAAGCTTCTAAGATGATGTAATAGCCAGTAAGAAGAAGTACAATTCAAGTTTTAGGTATCGGTTATTGACTTTTTAGCTGGCTTTGGTGCCTTGGACATGAGCTAGGACCTTAAGATTCTGCATGAAAGGAGGACTAGCAGTCGAGTTGCACGGGAGAATGTGAAAAGTGTTCATATGTAGTACAAACCTGAGAAATCCGTCCGTTTTCGTCATTTGTTATCGAATCGACTTAAAGCCAGATCGTCACATTGGCCGCTATTCTCTCTGAAACGGTGGTACTTATCGTCTGCAAAGCTATGTCGCGTGTTGCCGTAGGCGGAAACAGGAAAAGCACCATAATAGAACACAGATGAAGCTTCTAAGTTGATGTAATACCCAGTAAGAAGTAGTCCGATTCAAGTTTTAGGTACCGATTATTGACTTTTTAGCTGGCTTAGGTGCCTTGGACATGAGCTAGGACTTTAAGATTCTGCATAAAAGGAGGACTAGCAGCCCAGTTGCACGGGAGAATGTGAAAAGTGTTCATATGTAGTAAAAACCTGAGACATCCGTCCGTTTTCGTCATTTGTTATCGAATCGACTTAAAGCCAGATCGTCACATTGGCCGCTCTTCTCTCTGAAACGATTGTACTTATCGTCTGCAAAGCTATGTCGCGTACTGCGGTATTCGGAAACACTAAAAGCACCATAGTAGAACACAGATGACGCTCCTAAGATGATGTAATAGCCAGTAAGAAGTAGTACAATTCAAGTTTTAGGTATCGGTTATTGACTTTTTAGCTAGCTTTGGTGCCTTGGACATGAGCTAGGACCTTAAGATTCTGCATGAAAGGAGGACTAGCAGCCGAGTTGCACGGGATAATGTGAAAAGTGTTCATATGTAGTAATAACCTGAGACATCCGTCCGTTTTCGTCATTTGTTATCTAATCGACTTAAAGCCACATCGTCACATTGGCCGCTCTTCTCTCTGAAACGGTTGTACTTATCGTCTGCAAAACTATGTCGCGTGCTGCGGTATGCGGAGAAGCTAAAAGCACCGTAGTAGAACACAGATGAAGCTTCTAAGTTGATGTAATAGCCAGTAAGAAGTAGTACAATTCAAGTTTTAGGTATTGATTATTGACTTTTAAGCTGGTTTTGGTGCCTTGGACATGAGCGAGGACCTTAATATTCTGCATGAAAGGACGACTAGCAGCCGAGTTGCACGGGAGAATGTGAAAAGTGTTCATATGTAGTAAAAACCTTAGAAATCCGTCCGTTTTCGTGATTTGTTATTGAATCGACTTAAAGCCAGATCGTCACATTGGCCGCTCTTCTCTCTGAAACGGTTGTACTTATCGTCTGCAAAGCCATGTCGCGTACTGCGGTATTCGGAGACACTAAAAGCACGATAGTAGAACACAGATGAAGCTTCTAAGACGATGTAATAGCCAGTAAGAAGAAGTACAATTCAAGTTTACGTATCGGTTATTGACTTTTTAGCTGGCTTTGGTGCCTTGGACATGAGCTAGGACCTTAAGATTCTGCATGAAAGGAAACCTAGCAGCCGAGTTGCACGGGAGAATGTGAAAAGTGTTCATATGTAGTACAAACCTGAGAAATCCGTCCGTTTTCGTCATTTGTTATCGAATCGACTTAAAGCCACATCGTCACAATGGCCGCTCTTCTCTCTGAAACGGTGGTACTTATCGTCTGCAAAGCTATGTCGCGTGTTGCCGTAGGCGGAATTAGGAAAAGCACCATAATAGAACACAGATGAAGCTTCTAAGTTGATGTAATACCCAGTAAGAAGTAGTCCAATTTAAGTTTTAGGTATCAATTATTGACTTTTTAGCTGGCTTAGGTGCCTTGGACATGAGCTAGGACTTTAAGATTCTGCATGAAAGGAGGACTAGCAGCCCAGTTGCACGGGAGAATGTGAAAAGTGTTCATATGTAGTAAAAACCTGAGACATCCGTCCGTTTTCACATTTGTTATCGAATTGACTTAAAGCCAGATCGTCACTTTTTCCGCTCTTCTCTCTGAAACGGTTGTACTTATCGTCTGCAAAGCTATGTCGCGTGCTGCGGTATGCGGAGACACTAAAAGCACCATAGTAGAACACAGATGATGCTTCTAAGTTGATGTAATAGCCAGTAAGAAGTAGTACAATTCAAGTTTTAGGTATCGGTTATTGACTTTTTACCCTTCTTTGGTGCCTTGGACACGAGCTAGGAACTTAAGATTTTGCATGAAGGGGGACTAGCAGCCGAGTTGCACGGGAGAATGTGAAAAGTGTTCATATGAAGTAAAACCTGAGAAATACGTCCGTTTTCGTCATTTGTTAACGAATCGACTTAAAGCCAGATCGTCATATTGGCCGCTCGTCTCTCTGAAACGGTTGTACTTATCGTCTGCAAAGCTATGACGCGTACTGCGGTACTCGGAGACACTAAAAGCACCATAGTAGAACACAGATGAAGCTTCTAAGATGATGTAATAGCCAGTAAGAAGAAGTACAATTCAAGTTTTAGGTATCGGTTATTGACTTTTTAGCTGGCTTTGGTGCCTTGGACATGAGCTAAGACCTTAAGATTGTGCATGATAGGGGGACTAGCAGCCGAGTTGCACGGGAGAATGTGAAAAGTGTTCATATGTAGTAAAAACCTGAGAAATCCGTCCGTTTTCGTCATTTGTTATCGAATCGACTTAAAGCCAGATCGTCACATTGGCCGCTCTTCTCTCTGAAACGGTTGTACCTATCGTCTGCAAAGCTATGTCGCGTACTGCGGTATTCGGAGACACTAAAAGCACCATAGTAGAACACAGATGAAGCTTCTAAGATGATGTAATAGCCAGTAAGAAGTAGTACAATTCAAGTTTTAGGTATTGAATATTGACCTTTTAGTTGGCTTTGGTGCCTTGGACATGAGCTAGGACCTTAAGATTCTGCATGAAAGGAGGACTAGCAGCCGAGTTGCACGGGAGAATGTGAAAAATGTTCATATGTAGTAAAAAAATGAGACATCCGTCCGTTTTCGTCATTTGTTATCTAATCGACTTAAAGCCACATCGTCACATTGGCCGCTCTTCTCTCTGAAACGGTTGTACTTATCGTCTGCAAAACTATGTCGCGTACTGCGGTATGCGGAGAAGCTAAAAGCACCGTAGTAGAACACAGATGAAGCTTCTAAGTTGATGTAATAGCCAGTAAGAAGTAGTACAATTCAAGTTTTAGGTATTGATTATTGACTTTTAAGCTGGTTTTGGTGCCTTGGACATGAGCTAGGACCTTAATATACTGCATGAAAGGAGGACTAGCAGTCGAGTTGCACGGGAGAATGTGAAAAGTGTTCATATGTAGTACAAACCTGAGAAATCCGTCCGTTTTCGTCATTTGTTATCGAATCGACTTAAAGCCAGATCGTCACATTGGCCGCTCTTCTCTCTGAAACGGTGGTACTTATCGTCTGCAAAGCTATGTCGCGTGTTGCCGTAGGCGGAAACAGGAAAAGCACCATAATAGAACACAGATGAAGCTTCTAAGTTGATGTAATACCCAGTAAGAAGTAGTCCGATTCAAGTTTTAGGTACCGATTATTGACTTTTTAGCTGGCTTAGGTGCCTTGGACATGAGCTAGGACTTTAAGATTCTGCATAAAAGGAGGACTAGCAGCCCAGTTGCACGGGAGAATGTGAAAAGTGTTCATATGTAGTAATAACCTGAGACATCCGTCCGTTTTCGTCATTTGTTATCTAATCGACTTAAAGCCACATCGTCACATTGGCCGCTCTTCTCTCTGAAACGGTTGTACTTATCGTCTGCAAAACTATGTCGCGTGCTGCGGTATGCGGAGAAGCTAAAAGCACCGTAGTAGAACACAGATGAAGCTTCTAAGTTGATGTAATAGCCAGTAAGAAGTAGTACAATTCAAGTTTTAGGTATTGATTATTGACTTTTAAGCTGGTTTTGGTGCCTTGGACATGAGCTAGGACCTTAAGATTCTGCATGAAAGGAAACCTAGCAGCCGAGTTGCACGGGAGAATGTGAAAAGTGTTCATATGTAGTACAAACCTGAGAAATCCGTCCGTTTTCGTCATTTGTTATCGAATCGACTTAAAGCCACATCGTCACAATGGCCGCTCTTCTCTCTGAAACGGTGGTACTTATCGTCTGCAAAGCTATGTCGCGTGTTGCCGTAGGCGGAATTAGGAAAAGCACCATAATAGAACACAGATGAAGCTTCTAAGTTGATGTAATACCCAGTAAGAAGTAGTCCAATTCAAGTTTTAGGTATCGATTATTGACTTTTTAGCTGGCTTAGGTGCCTTGGACATGAGCTAGGACTTTAAGATTCTGCATGAAAGGAGGACTAGCAGCCCAGTTGCACGGGAGAATGTGAAAAGTGTTCATATGTAGTAAAAACCTGAGACATCCGTCCGTTTTCGTCATTTGTTATCGAATTGACTTAAAGCCAGATCGTCACTTTTTCCGCTCTTCTCTCTGAAACGGTTGTACTTATCGTCTGCAAAGCTATGTCGCGTGCTGCGGTATGCGGAGACACTAAAAGCACCATAGTAGAACACAGATGATGCTTCTAAGTTGATGTAATAGCCAGTAAGAAGTAGTACAATTCAAGTTTTAGGTATCGGTTATTGACTTTTTACCCTTCTTTGGTGCCTTGGACACGAGCTAGGAACTTAAGATTTTGCATGAAGGGGGACTAGCAGCCGAGTTGCACGGGAGAATGTGAAAAGTGTTCTTATGAAGTAAAACCTGAGAAATACGTCCGTTTTCGTCATTTGTTAACGAATCGACTTAAAGCCAGATCGTCATATTGGCCGCTCTTCTCTCTGAAACGGTTGTACTTATCGTCTGCAAAGCTATGACGCGTACTGCGGTACTCGGAGACACTAAAAGCACCATAGTAGAACACAGATGAAGCTTCTAAGATGATGTAATAGCCAGTAAGAAGAAGTACAATTCAAGTTTTAGGTATCGGTTATTGACTTTTTAGCTGGCTTTGGTGCCTTGGACATGAGCTAAGACCTTAAGATTGTGCATGATAGGAGGACTAGCAGCCGAGTTGCACGGGAGAATGTGAAAAGTGTTCATATGTAGTAAAAACCTGAGAAATCCGTCCGTTTTCGTCATTTGTTATCGAATCGACTTAAAGCCAGATCGTCACATTGGCCGCTCTTCTCTCTGAAACGGTTGTACCTATCGTCTGCAAAGCTATGTCGCGTACTGCGGTATTCGGAGACACTAAAAGCACCATAGTAGAACACAGATGAAGCTTCTAAGATGATGTAATAGCCAGTAAGAAGTAGTACAATTCAAGTTTTAGGTATTGAATATTGACCTTTTAGTTGGCTTTGGTGCCTTGGACATGAGCTAGGACCTTAAGATTCTGCATGAAAGGAGGACTAGCAGCCGAGTTGCACGGGAGAATGTGAAAAATGTTCATATGTAGTAAAAAAATGAGACATCCGTCCGTTTTCGTCATTTGTTATCTAATCGACTTAAAGCCACATCGTCACATTGGCCGCTCTTCTCTCTGAAACGGTTGTACTTATCGTCTGCAAAACTATGTCGCGTACTGCGGTATGCGGAGAAGCTAAAAGCACCGTAGTAGAACACAGATGAAGCTTCTAAGTTGATGTAATAGCCAGTAAGAAGTAGTACAATTCAAGTTTTAGGTATTGATTATTGACTTTTAAGCTGGTTTTGGTGCCTTGGACATGAGCTAGGACCTTAATATACTGCATGAAAGGAGGACTAGCAGTCGAGTTGCACGGGAGAATGTGAAAAGTGTTCATATGTAGTACAAACCTGAGAAATCCGTCCGTTTTCGTCATTTATTATCGAATCGACTTAAAGCCAGATCGTCACATTGGCCGCTCTTCTCTCTGAAACGGTGGTACTTATCGTCTGCAAAGCTATGTCGCGTGTTGCCGTAGGCGGAAACAGGAAAAGCACCATAATAGAACACAGATGAAGCTTCTAAGTTGATGTAATACCCAGTAAGAAGTAGTCCGATTCAAGTTTTAGGTACCGATTATTGACTTTTTAGCTGGCTTAGGTGCCTTGGACATGAGCTAGGACTTTAAGATTCTGCATAAAAGGAGGACTAGCAGCCCAGTTGCACGGGAGAATGTGAAAAGTGTTCATATGTAGTAATAACCTGAGACATCCGTCCGTTTTCGTCATTTGTTATCTAATCGACTTAAAGCCACATCGTCACATTGGCCGCTCTTCTCTCTGAAACGGTTGTACTTATCGTCTGCAAAACTATGTCGCGTGCTGCGGTATGCGGAGAAGCTAAAAGCACCGTAGTAGAACACAGATGAAGCTTCTAAGTTGATGTAATAGCCAGTAAGAAGTAGTACAATTCAAGTTTTAGGTATTGATTATTGACTTTTAAGCTGGTTTTGGTGCCTTGGACATGAGCTAGGACCTTAAGATTCTGCATGAAAGGAGGACTAGCAGCCGAGTTGCACGGGAGAATGTGAAAAGTGTTCATATGTAGTAAAAACATAAGAAATCCGTCCGTTTTCGTCATTTGTTATCGATTCGACTTAAAGCCAGATCGTCACATTGGCCGCTCTTCTCTCTGAAACGGTTGTACTTATCGTCTGCAAAGCTATGTCGCGTACTGCGGTATTCGGAGACACTAAAAGCACCATAGTAGAACACAGATGAAGCTTCTAAAATGATGTAATAGCCAGTAAGAAGTAGTACAATTAAAGTTTTAGGTATCGGTTATTGACTTTTTAGCTGGCTTTGGTGCCTTGGACATGAGCTAGGACCTTAAGATTCTGCATGAAAGGAGGACTAGCAGCCGAGTTGCACGGGATAATGTGAAAAGTGTTCATATGTAGTAAAACCATGAGAAATCCGTCCGTTTTCGTCATTTGTTATCGATTCGACTTAAAGCCAGATCGTCACATTGGCCGCTCTTCTCTCTGAAACGGTTGTACTTATCGTCTGCAAAGCTATGTCGCGTACTGCGGTATTCGGAGACACTAAAAGCACCATAGTAGAACAAAGATGAAGCTTCTAAAATGATGTAATAGCCAGTAAGAAGTAGTACAATTCAAGTTTTAGGTATCGATTATTGACTTTTTAGCTGGCTTAGGTGCCTTGGACATGAGCTAGGACTTTAAGATTCTGCATAAAAGGAGGACTAGCAGCCCAGTTGCACGGGAGAATGTGAAAAGTGTTCATATGTAGTAAAAACCTGAGACATCCGTCCGTTTTCGTCATTTGTTATCGAATCGACTTAAAGCCAGATCGTCACATTGGCCGCTCTTCTCTCTGAAACGGTTGTACTTATCGTCTGCAAAGCTATGTCGCGTACTGCGGTATTCGGAAACACTAAGAGCACCATAGTAGAACACAGATGAAGCTCCTAAGATGATGTAATAGCCAGTAAGAAGTAGTACAATTCAAGTTTTAGGTATCGGTTATTGACTTTTTAGCTGGCTTTGGTGCCTTGGACATGAGCTAGGACCTTAAGATTCTGCATGAAAGGAGGACTAGCAGCCGAGTTGCACGGGAGAATGTGAAAAGTGTTCATATGTAGTAATAACCTGAGAAATCGGTCCTTTTTCGTCATTTGTTATCGAATCGACATAAAGCCAGATCGTCACATTGGCCGCTCTTCTCTCTGAAACGGTTGTACTTATCGTCTGCAAAGCTATGTCGCGTGCTGCGGTATGTGGAGACACTAAAAGCACCTTAGTAAAACACAGATGAAGCTTCTAAGTTGATGTAATACCCAATAAGAAGTAGTACAATTCAAGTTTTAGGTATCGAATATTGACTTTTTAGCTGGCTTTGGTGCCTTGGACATGAGCTAGGACCTTAAGATTCTGCATGGAAGGAGGACTAGCAGCCGAGTTGCACGGGAGAATGTGAAAAGTGTTCATATGTAGTAAAAACCTGAGAAATCCGTCCGTTTTCGTCATTTGTTATCGAATCGACTTAAAGCCAGATCGTCACATTGGCCGCTCTTCTCTCTGAAACGGTTGTGCTTATAGTCTGCAAAGCTATGTCGCGTGTTGCCGTAGGCGGAAACAGGAAAAGCACCATAGTAGAACACAGATGAAGCTTCTAAGTTGATGTAATAGCCAGTAAGAAGTAGTCCAATTCAGGATTTAGGTATCGATTATTGACATTTTAGCTGGCTTTCGTGCCTTGGACATGAGCTAGGACTTTAAGATTCTGCATAAAAGGAGGACTAGCAGCCCAGTTGCACGAGAGAATGTGAAAAGTGTTCATATGTAGTAAAAACCTGAGAAATCCGTCCGTTTTCGTCATTTGTTATCGAATCGACTTAAAGCCAGATCATCACATTGGCCGCTCTTCTCTCTGAAACGGTTGTACTTATCGTCTGCAAAGCTATGTCGCGTGCTGCGGTATGTGGAGACACTAAAAGCAACTTAATAGAACACAGATGAAGCTTCTAAGTTGATTTAATACCCAATAAGAATCAGTACAATTCAAGTTTTAGGTATCGAATATTGACTTTTTAGCTGGCTTTGGTGCCTTGGACATGAGCTAGGACCTTAAGATTCTGCATGAAAGGAGGACTAGCAGCCGAGTTGCACGGGAGAATGTGAAAAGTGTTCATATGTAGTAAAAACCTGAGAAATCCGTCCGTTTTCGTCATTTGTTATCGAATCGACTTAAAGCCAGATCGTCACATTGGCCGCTCTTCTCTCTAAAACGGTTGTACTTACCGTCTGCAAAGCTATGTCGCGTGCTGCGGTATGCGGAGACACTAAAATCACCATAGTAGAACACAGATGAAGCTTCTAAGTTGATGCAATAGCCAGTAAGTAGTAGAACAATTCAAGTTTTAGGTATCGATTATTGACTTTTTAGCTGGCTTCGGTACCTTGGACATGAGCTAGGACCTTAAGATTCTGCATGAAAGGAGGACTAGCAGCCGAGTTGCGCGTCAGAATGTGAAAAGTGTTCATATGTAGTAAAAACCTGAGAAATCCGTCCGTTTTCGTCATTTGTTATCGAATCGACTTAAAGCCAGATGGTCACATTGGCCGCTCTTCTCTCTGAAACGTTTGTACATATCGTCTGCAAAGCTATGTCGCGTGCAGCGGTATGTGGAGACACTAAAATCATTATAGTAGAACACAGATGAAGCATCTAAGTTGATGTAATAGCCAGTAAGAAGTAGTACAATTCAAGTTTTAGAATCGATTATTGACTTTTTAGCTGGCTTTGGTGCCTTGGACATGAGCTAGGACTTTAAGATTCTGCATGTAAGGAGGAATAGCAGCCGAGTTGCACGGGAGAATGTGAAAAGTGTTCATATGTAGTAAAAACCTGAGAAATCCGTCCGTTTTCGTCATTTGTTATCGAATCGACTTAAAGCCAGATCGTCACATTGGCCGCTCTTCTCTCTGAAACGGTTGTACTTATCGTCTGCAAAGCTATGTCGCGTGCTGCGGCATGCTGAGACACTAAAAGCATCATAGTAGATCACAGATCAAGCTTCTAAGTTGATGTAATAGCCAGTAAGAAGTAGTACAATTCAAGTTTTAGGTATTGAATATGGATCTTTTAGCTAGATTTGGTGCCTTGGACATGAGCTAGGACCTTAAGATTTTGCATGAAAGGAGGACTAGCAGCCGAGTTGCACGGGAGAATGTGAATAGTGTTCATATGTAGTAATAACCTGAGAAATCCGTCCTTTTTCGTCATTTGTTAGCGAATCGACTTAAAGCCAGATCGTCACATTGGCCGCTCTTCTCTCTGAAACGGTTGTGCTTATAGTCTGCAAAGCTATGTCGCGTGTTGCCGTAGGCGGAAACAGGAAAAGCACCATAGTAGAACACAGATGAAGCTTCTAAGTTGATGTAATAGCCAGTAAGAAGTGGTCCAATTCAGGATTTAGGTATCGATTATTGACTTTTTAGCTGGCTTTCGTGCCTTGGACATGAGCTAGGACTTTAAGATTCTGCATAAAAGGAGGACTAGCAGCCCAGTTGCACGGGAGAATGTGAAAAGTGTTCATATGTAGTAAAAACCTGAGAAATCCGTCCGTTTTCGTCATTTGTTATCGAATCGACTTAAAGCCAGATCGTCACATTGGCCGCTCTTCTCTCTGAAACGGTTGTACTTATCGTCTGCAAAGCTATGTCGCGTGTTGCGGTATGCGGAGACACTAAAAGCACCATAGTAGAACACAGATGAAGCTTCTAAGTTGATGTAATACCCAGTAAGAAGTAGTACATTTCAAGTTTAAGGTATCGATTATTGACTTTTTAGCTGGCTTTGGTGCCTTGGACATGAGCTAGGACCTTAACATTCTTCATGAAAGGAGGACTAGCAGCCGAGTTGCACGGGAGAATGTGAAAAGTGTTCATATGTAGTAAAAACCTTAGAAATCCGTCCGTTTTCGTCATTTGTTATCGAATCGACTTAAAGCCAGATCGTCACATTGGCCGCTCTTCTCTCTGAAACGGTTGTACTTATCGTCTGCAAAGCTATGTCACGTACTGCGGTATGCGGAGACACTAAAATCACCACAGCAGAACACAGATGAAGCTTCTAAGTTGATGTAATATCCAGTAAGAAGTAGTACAATTCAAGTTTTAGGTATCGATTATTGACTTTTTAGCTGGCTTTGGTTCATTGGACATGAGCTAGGACCTTAATATTCTGCATGAAAGGTGGACTAGCAGCCGAGTTGCACGGGAGAATGTGAAAAGTGTTCATATGTAGTAAAAACCTGAGAAATCCGTCCCTTTTCGTCATTTGTTATCGAATCGACTTAAAGCCAGATCGTCACATTGGCCGCTCTTCTCTCTGAAACGGTTGTACTTATCGTCTGCGAAGCTATGTCGGGTACTGCGGTATGCTGAGACACTAAAAGCACCATAGTAGAACACAGATCACGCTTCTAAGTTGATGTAATAGCCAGTAAGAAGTAGTAGAATTCAAGTTTTAGGTATTGAATATTGACCTTTTAGCTGGCTTTCGTGCCTTGGACATGAGCTAGGACCTTAAGATTCTGCATGAAAGGAGGACTAGCAGCCGAGTTGCACGGGAGAATGTGAAAAGTGTTCATATGTAGTAAAAACATAAGAAATCCGTCCGTTTTCGTCATTTGTTATCGATTCGACTTAAAGCCAGATCGTCACATTGGCCGCTCTTCTCTCTGAAACGGTTGTACTTATCGTCTGCAAAGCTATGTCGCGTACTGCGGTATTCGGAGACACTAAAAGCACCATAGTAGAACACAGATGAAGCTTCTAAAATGATGTAATAGCCAGTAAGAAGTAGTACAATTAAAGTTTTAGGTATCGGTTATTGACTTTTTAGCTGGCTTTGGTGCCTTGGACATGAGCTAGGACCTTAAGATTCTGCATGAAAGGAGGACTAGCAGCCGAGTTGCACGGGATAATGTGAAAAGTGTTCATATGTAGTAAAACCATGAGAAATCCGTCCGTTTTCGTCATTTGTTATCGATTCGACTTAAAGCCAGATCGTCACATTGGCCGCTCTTCTCTCTGAAACGGTTGTACTTATCGTCTGCAAAGCTATGTCGCGTACTGCGGTATTCGGAGACACTAAAAGCACCATAGTAGAACAAAGATGAAGCTTCTAAAATGATGTAATAGCCAGTAAGAAGTAGTACAATTCAAGTTTTAGGTATCGATTATTGACTTTTTAGCTGGCTTAGGTGCCTTGGACATGAGCTAGGACTTTAAGATTCTGCATAAAAGGAGGACTAGCAGCCCAGTTGCACGGGAGAATGTGAAAAGTGTTCATATGTAGTAAAAACCTGAGACATCCGTCCGTTTTCGTCATTTGTTATCGAATCGACTTAAAGCCAGATCGTCACATTGGCCGCTCTTCTCTCTGAAACGGTTGTACTTATCGTCTGCAAAGCTATGTCGCGTACTGCGGTATTCGGAAACACTAAGAGCACCATAGTAGAACACAGATGAAGCTCCTAAGATGATGTAATAGCCAGTAAGAAGTAGTACAATTCAAGTTTTAGGTATCGGTTATTGACTTTTTAGCTGGCTTTGGTGCCTTGGACATGAGCTAGGACCTTAAGATTCTGCATGAAAGGAGGACTAGCAGCCGAGTTGCACGGGAGAATGTGAAAAGTGTTCATATGTAGTAATAACCTGAGAAATCAGTCCTTTTTCGTCATTTGTTATCGAATCGACATAAAGCCAGATCGTCACATTGGCCGCTCTTCTCTCTGAAACGGTTGTACTTATCGTCTGCAAAGCTATGTCGCGTGCTGCGGTATGTGGAGACACTAAAAGCACCTTAGTAAAACACAGATGAAGCTTCTAAGTTGATGTAATACCCAATAAGAAGTAGTACAATTCAAGTTTTAGGTATCGAATATTGACTTTTTAGCTGGCTTTGGTGCCTTGGACATGAGCTAGGACCTTAAGATTCTGCATGGAAGGAGGACTAGCAGCCGAGTTGCACGGGAGAATGTGAAAAGTGTTCATATGTAGTAAAAACCTGAGAAATCCGTCCGTTTTCGTCATTTGTTATCGAATCGACTTAAAGCCAGATCGTCACATTGGCCGCTCTTCTCTCTGAAACGGTTGTGCTTATAGTCTGCAAAGCTATGTCGCGTGTTGCCGTAGGCGGAAACAGGAAAAGCACCATAGTAGAACACAGATGAAGCTTCTAAGTTGATGTAATAGCCAGTAAGAAGTAGTCCAATTCAGGATTTAGGTATCGATTATTGACATTTTAGCTGGCTTTCGTGCCTTGGACATGAGCTAGGACTTTAAGATTCTGCATAAAAGGAGGACTAGCAGCCCAGTTGCACGAGAGAATGTGAAAAGTGTTCATATGTAGTAAAAACCTGAGAAATCCGTCCGTTTTCGTCATTTGTTATCGAATCGACTTAAAGCCAGATCATCACATTGGCCGCTCTTCTCTCTGAAACGGTTGTACTTATCGTCTGCAAAGCTATGTCGCGTGCTGCGGTATGTGGAGACACTAAAAGCAACTTAATAGAACACAGATGAAGCTTCTAAGTTGATTTAATACCCAATAAGAATCAGTACAATTCAAGTTTTAGGTATCGAATATTGACTTTTTAGCTGGCTTTGGTGCCTTGGACATGAGCTAGGACCTTAAGATTCTGCATGAAAGGAGGACTAGCAGCCGAGTTGCACGGGAGAATGTGAAAAGTGTTCATATGTAGTAAAAACCTGAGAAATCCGTCCGTTTTCGTCATTTGTTATCGAATCGACTTAAAGCCAGATCGTCACATTGGCCGCTCTTCTCTCTAAAACGGTTGTACTTACCGTCTGCAAAGCTATGTCGCGTGCTGCGGTATGCGGAGACACTAAAATCACCATAGTAGAACACAGATGAAGCTTCTAAGTTGATGCAATAGCCAGTAAGAAGTAGAACAATTCAAGTTTTAGGTATCGATTATTGACTTTTTAGCTGGCTTCGGTACCTTGGACATGAGCTAGGACCTTAAGATTCTGCATGAAAGGAGGACTAGCAGCCGAGTTGCGCGTCAGAATGTGAAAAGTGTTCATATGTAGTAAAAACCTGAGAAATCCGTCCGTTTTCGTCATTTGTTATCGAATCGACTTAAAGCCAGATGGTCACATTGGCCGCTCTTCTCTCTGAAACGTTTGTACATATCGTCTGCAAAGCTATGTCGCGTGCAGCGGTATGTGGAGACACTAAAATCATTATAGTAGAACACAGATGAAGCATCTAAGTTGATGTAATAGCCAGTAAGAAGTAGTACAATTCAAGTTTTAGAATCGATTATTGACTTTTTAGCTGGCTTTGGTGCCTTGGACATGAGCTAGGACTTTAAGATTCTGCATGTAAGGAGGAATAGCAGCCGAGTTGCACGGGAGAATGTGAAAAGTGTTCATATGTAGTAAAAACCTGAGAAATCCGTCCGTTTTCGTCATTTGTTATCGAATCGACTTAAAGCCAGATCGTCACATTGGCCGCTCTTCTCTCTGAAACGGTTGTACTTATCGTCTGCAAAGCTATGTCGCGTGCTGCGGCATGCTGAGACACTAAAAGCATCATAGTAGATCACAGATCAAGCTTCTAAGTTGATGTAATAGCCAGTAAGAAGTAGTACAATTCAAGTTTTAGGTATTGAATATGGATCTTTTAGCTAGATTTGGTGCCTTGGACATGAGCTAGGACCTTAAGATTTTGCATGAAAGGAGGACTAGCAGCCGAGTTGCACGGGAGAATGTGAATAGTGTTCATATGTAGTAATAACCTGAGAAATCCGTCCTTTTTCGTCATTTGTTAGCGAATCGACTTAAAGCCAGATCGTCACATTGGCCGCTCTTCTCTCTGAAACGGTTGTGCTTATAGTCTGCAAAGCTATGTCGCGTGTTGCCGTAGGCGGAAACAGGAAAAGCACCATAGTAGAACACAGATGAAGCTTCTAAGTTGATGTAATAGCCAGTAAGAAGTGGTCCAATTCAGGATTTAGGTATCGATTATTGACTTTTTAGCTGGCTTTCGTGCCTTGGACATGAGCTAGGACTTTAAGATTCTGCATAAAAGGAGGACTAGCAGCCCAGTTGCACGGGAGAATGTGAAAAGTGTTCATATGTAGTAAAAACCTGAGAAATCCGTCCGTTTTCGTCATTTGTTATCGAATCGACTTAAAGCCAGATCGTCACATTGGCCGCTCTTCTCTCTGAAACGGTTGTACTTATCGTCTGCAAAGCTATGTCGCGTGTTGCGGTATGCGGAGACACTAAAAGCACCATAGTAGAACACAGATGAAGCTTCTAAGTTGATGTAATACCCAGTAAGAAGTAGTACATTTCAAGTTTAAGGTATCGATTATTGACTTTTTAGCTGGCTTTGGTGCCTTGGACATGAGCTAGGACCTTAACATTCTTCATGAAAGGAGGACTAGCAGCCGAGTTGCACGGGAGAATGTGAAAAGTGTTCATATGTAGTAAAAACCTTAGAAATCCGTCCGTTTTCGTCATTTGTTATCGAATCGACTTAAAGCCAGATCGTCACATTGGCCGCTCTTCTCTCTGAAACGGTTGTACTTATCGTCTGCAAAGCTATGTCACGTACTGCGGTATGCGGAGACACTAAAATCACCACAGCAGAACACAGATGAAGCTTCTAAGTTGATGTAATATCCAGTAAGAAGTAGTACAATTCAAGTTTTAGGTATCGATTATTGACTTTTTAGCTGGCTTTGGTTCATTGGACATGAGCTAGGACCTTAATATTCTGCATGAAAGGTGGACTAGCAGCCGAGTTGCACGGGAGAATGTGAAAAGTGTTCATATGTAGTAAAAACCTGAGAAATCCGTCCCTTTTCGTCATTTGTTATCGAATCGACTTAAAGCCAGATCGTCACATTGGCCGCTCTTCTCTCTGAAACGGTTGTACTTATCGTCTGCGAAGCTATGTCGGGTACTGCGGTATGCTGAGACACTAAAAGCACCATAGTAGAACACAGATCACGCTTCTAAGTTGATGTAATAGCCAGTAAGAAGTAGTAGAATTCAAGTTTTAGGTATTGAATATTGACCTTTTAGCTGGCTTTCGTGCCTTGGACATGAGCTAGGACCTTAAGATTCTGCATGAAAGGAGGACTAGCAGCCGAGTTGCACGGGAGAATGTGAAAAGTGTTCATATGTAGCAATAACCTGAGAAATCCGTCCTTTTTCGTCATTTGTTATCGAATCGACTTAAAGCCAGATCGTCACATTGGCCACTCTTCTCTCTGAAACGGTTGTACTTATCGTCTGCAAAGTTATGTCACGTGCTGCGGTATGCGGTGACACTAAAATCACCGCAATAGAACACAGATGAAGCTTCTAAGTTGACGTAATAGCCAGTAAGAAGTAGTACAATTCAAGTTTTACGTATCGATTATTGACTTTTTAGCTGGCTTTGGTGCCTTGGACATGAGCTAGGACCTTAAGATTCTGCATGAAAGGAGGACTAGCAGCCGATTTGCACGGGAGAATGTGAAAAGTGTTCATATGTAGTTAAAACCTGAGAAATCCGTCCGTTTTCGTCATTTGTTATCGAATCGACTTAAAGCCAGATCGTCACATTGGCCGCTCTTCTCTCTGAAACGGTTGTACTTATCGTCTGCAAAGCTAATTCGCATGCTGCGGTATTCGGAGACACTAAAATCACCATAGTAGAACACAGATGAAGCTTCTAAGTTGATGCAATAGCCAGTAAGAAGTAGAACAATTCAAGATTTAGGTATCGATTATTGTCTTTTTAGCTGGCTTCGGTACCTTGGACATGAGCTAGGACCTTAAGATTCTGCATGAAAGGTGGACTAGCAGCCGAGTTGCACGTCAGAATGTGAAAAGTGTTCATATGTAGTAAAAACCTGAGAAATCCGTCCGTTTTCGTCATTTGTTATCGAATCGACTTAAAGCCAGATCGTCACATTGGCCGCTCTTCTCTCTGAAACGGTTGTACTTATCGTCTGAAAAGCTATGTCGCGTGCTGCGGAATGCTGAGACACTAAAAGCACCATAGTAGAACACAGATCAAGCTTCTAAGTTGATGTAATAGCCAGTAAGAAGTAGTACAATTCAAGTTTTAGGTATTGAATATGGAACTTTTAGCTGGCTTTGGTGCCTTGGACATGAGCTAGGACCTTAAGATTCTGCATGAAAGGAGGACTAGCTGCCGAGTTGCACGGGAGAATGTGAAAAGTGTTCATATGTAGTAAAAACCTGAGAAATCCGTCCCTTTTCGTCATTTGTTATCGAATCGACTTAAAGCCAGATCGTCACATTGGCCGCTCTTCTCTCTGAAACGGTTGTACTTATCGTCTGCGAAGCTATGTCGGGTACTGCGGTATGCTGAGACACTAAAAGCACCATAGTAGAACACAGATCACGCTTCTAAGTTGATGTAATAGCCAGTAAGAAGTAGTAGAATTCAAGTTTTAGGTATTGAATATTGACCTTTTAGCTGGCTTTCGTGCCTTGGACATGAGCTAGGACCTTAAGATTCTGCATGAAAGGAGGACTAGCAGCCGAGTTGCACGGGAGAATGTGAATAGTGTTCATATGTAGTAATAACCTGAGAAATCCGTCCTTTTTCGTCATTTGTTAGCGAATCGACTTAAAGCCAGATCGTCACATTGGCCGCTCTTCTCTCTGAAACGGTTGTGCTTATAGTCTGCAAAGCAATGTCGCGTGTTGCCGTAGGCGGAAACAGGAAAAGCACCATAGTAGAACACAGATGAAGCTTCTAAGTTGATGTAATAGCCAGTAAGAAGTGGTCCAATTCAGGATTTAGGTATCGATTATTGACTTTTTAGCTGGCTTTCGTGCCTTGGACATGAGCTAGGACTTTAAGATTCTGCATAAAAGGAGGACTAGCAGCCCAGTTGCACGGGAGAATGTGAAAAGTGTTCATATGTAGTAAAAACCTGAGAAATCCGTCCCTTTTCGTCATTTGTTATCGAATCGACTTAAAGCCAGATCGTCACATTGGCCGCTCTTCTCTCTGAAACGGTTGTACTTATCGTCTGCGAAGCTATGTCGGGTACTGCGGTATGCTGAGACACTAAAAGCACCATAGTAGAACACAGATCACGCTTCTAAGTTGATGTAATAGCCAGTAAGAAGTAGTAGAATTCAAGTTTTAGGTATTGAATATTGACCTTTTAGCTGGCTTTCGTGCCTTGGACATGAGCTAGGACCTTAAGATTCTGCATGAAAGGAGGACTAGCAGCCGAGTTGCACGGGAGAATGTGAAAAGTGTTCATATGTAGCAATAACCTGAGAAATCCGTCCTTTTTCGTCATTTGTTATCGAATCGACTTAAAGCCAGATCGTCACATTGGAAACTCTTCTCTCTGAAACGGTTGTACTTATCGTCTGCAAAGTTATGTCACGTGCTGCGGTATGCGGTGACACTAAAATCACCGCAATAGAACACAGATGAAGCTTCTAAGTTGATGTAATATCCAGGAAGAAGTAGTACAATTCAAGTTTTAGGTATCGATTATCGACTTTTTAGCTGGCTTTGGTGCATTGGACATGAGCTAGGACATTAAGATTCTGCATGAAAGGTGGACTAGCAGCCGAGTTGCACGGGAGAATGTGAAAAGTGCTCATATGTAGTAAAAACCTGAGAAATCCGTCCGTTTTCGTCATTTGTTATCGAATCGACTTAAAGCCAGATCGTCACATTGGCCGCTCTTCTCTCTGAAACGGTTGTACTTATCGTCTGCAAAACTATGTCGCGTGCTGCGGTATGTGGAGAAACTAAAATCACCGTAGTAGAACACAGATGAAGCTTCTAAGTTGACGTAATAGCCAGTAAGAAGTAGTACAATTCAAGTTTTACGTATCGATTATTGACTTTTTAGCTGGCTTTGGTGCCTTGGACATGAGCTAGGACCTTAAGATTCTGCATGAAAGGAGGACTAGCAGCCGATTTGCACGGGAGAATGTGAAAAGTGTTCATATGTAGTTAAAACCTGAGAAATCCGTCCGTTTTCGTCATTTGTTATCGAATCGACTTAAAGCCAGATCGTCACATTGGCCGCTCTTCTCTCTGAATCGGTTGTACTTATCGTCTGCAAAGCTAATTCGCATGCTGCGGTATTCGGAGACACTAAAATCACCATAGTAGAACACAGATGAAGCTTCTAAGTTGATGCAATAGCCAGTAAGAAGTAGAACAATTCAAGATTTAGGTATCGATTATTGTCTTTTTAGCTGGCTTCGGTACCTTGGACATGAGCTAGGACCTTAAGATTCTGCATGAAAGGAGGACTAGCAGCCGAGTTGCACGTCAGAATGTGAAAAGTGTTCATATGTAGTAAAAACCTGAGACATCCGTCCGTTTTCGTCATTTGTTATCGAATCGACTTAAAGCCAGATCGTCACATTGGCCGCTCTTCTCTCTGAAACGGTTGTACTTATCGTCTGAAAAGCTATGTCGCGTGCTGCGGAATGCTGAGACACTAAAAGCACCATAGTAGAACACAGATCAAGCTTCTAAGTTGATGTAATAGCCAGTAAGAAGTAGTACAATTCAAGTTTTAGGTATTGAATATGGAACTTTTAGCTGGCTTTGGTGCCTTGGACATGAGCTAGGACCTTAAGATTCTGCATGAAAGGAGGACTAGCTGCCGAGTTGCACGGGAGAATGTGAAAAGTGTTCATATGTAGTAAAAACCTGAGAAATCCGTCCCTTTTCGTCATTTGTTATCGAATCGACTTAAAGCCAGATCGTCACATTGGCCGCTCTTCTCTCTGAAACGGTTGTACTTATCGTCTGCGAAGCTATGTCGGGTACTGCGGTATGCTGAGACACTAAAAGCACCATAGTAGAACACAGATCACGCTTCTAAGTTGATGTAATAGCCAGTAAGAAGTAGTAGAATTCAAGTTTTAGGTATTGAATATTGACCTTTTAGCTGGCTTTCGTGCCTTGGACATGAGCTAGGACCTTAAGATTCTGCATGAAAGGAGGACTAGCAGCCGAGTTGCACGGGAGAATGTGAAAAGTGTTCATATGTAGTAATAACCTGAGAAATCCGTCCTTTTTCGTCATTTGTTAGCGAATCGACTTAAAGCCAGATCGTCACATTGGCCGCTCTTCTCTGTGAAACGGATGTACTTATCGTCTGCAAAGCTATTTCGCGTGCTGCGGTATGCGGAGACACTAAAAGCACCATAGTAGAACACAGATCAAGCTCCTAAGTTGATGTAATAGCCAGTAAGAAGTAGTAAATTTCAAGTATTAGGTACTGAATATTGAAATTTTAGCTGGCTTTGGTGCCTTGGACATGAGCTAGGACCTTAATATTCTGCATGAAAGGAGGACTAGCAGCCGAGTTGCACGGGAGAATGTGAAAACTGTTCAAATGTAGTAAAAACCTGAGAAATCCGTCCGTTCTCGTCATTTGTTATCGAATCGACTTAAAGCCAGATCGTCACATTGGCCGCTCTTCTCTCTGAAACGGATGTACTTATCGCCTGCAAAGCTATGTCGTGTGCTGCGGTATGCGGAGACACTAAAAGCACCATAGTAGAACACAGATGAAGCTTCTAAGTTGATGTAATACCCAGTAAGAAGTAGTACAATTCAAGTTTAAGGTATCGATTATTGACTTTTTAGCTGGCTTTGGTCCCTTGAACATGAGCTAGGACCTTAACATTCATCATGAAAGGAGGACTAGCAGCCGAGTTATACGGGAGAATGTGAAAAGTGTTCATATGTAGTAAAAACCTTAGAAATCCATCCGTTTTCGTCATTTGTTATCGAATCGACTTAAAGCCAGATCGTCACATTGGCCGCTCTTCTCTCTGAAACGGTTGTACTTATCGTCTGCAAAGCTATGTCACGTGCTGCGGTGTGTGGAGACACTAAAATCACCACAGTAGAACACAGATGAAGATTCTAAGTTGATGTAAAATCCAGTAAGAAGTAGTACAATTCAATATTTAGGTATCGATTATTGACTTTTTAGCTGGCTTTGGTGCATTGGACATGAGCTAGGACCTTAATATTCTGCATGAAAGGTGGACTAGCAGCCGAGTTGCACGGGAGAATGTGAAAAGTGTTCATATGTAGCAAAAACCTGAGAAATCCGTCCGTTTTGGTCATTTGTTATCGAATCGACTTAAAGCCAGATCGTCACATTGGCCG
Source organism: Schistocerca gregaria (assembly GCF_023897955.1). Classification (NCBI taxonomy): domain Eukaryota; kingdom Metazoa; phylum Arthropoda; class Insecta; order Orthoptera; family Acrididae; genus Schistocerca; species Schistocerca gregaria. The sequence continues at coordinate 582,180,258 of NC_064925.1, forward strand.
CTCTTCTCTCTGAAACGGTTGTACTTATCGTCTGCAAAGCTATGTCGCGTACTGCGGTATGCTGAGACACTAAAAGCACCATAGTAGAACACAGATCAAGCTTCTAAGTTGGTGTAATAGCCAGTAAGAAGTAGTACAATCCAAGTTTTAGGTATAGAATATTGACCTTTTAGCTGGCTTTGGTGCCTTGGACATGTGCTAGGACAGTAAGATTCTGCATGAAAGGAGGACTAGCAGCCGAGTTGCACGGGAGAATGTGAAAAGTGTTCATATGTAGTAAAAACATGAGAAATCCGTCCGTTTTCGTCATTTGTTATCGAAATGACTTAAAGCCAGATCGTCACATTGGCCGCTCTTCTCTCTGAAACGGTTGTACTTATCGTCTGCAAAACTATGTCGGGTACTGCGGTATTCGGAGACACTAAAAGCACCATAGTAGAACACAGATGAAGCTTCTAAGATGATGTAATAGCCAGTAAGAAGAAGTACAATTCAAGTTTTAGGTATCGGTTATTGACTTTTTAGCTGGCTTTGGTGCCTTAGACATGAGCTAGGACCTTAAGATTCTGCATGATAGGAGGACTAGCAGCCGAGTTGCACGGGAGAATGTGAAAAGTGTTCATATGTAGTAAAAACCTGAGAAATCCGTCCGTTTTCCTCATTTGTTATCGAATCGACTTAAAGCCAGATCGTCACATTGGCCGCTCGTCTCTCTGAAACGGTTGTACTTATCGTCTGCAAAGCTATGTCGCAAGTTGCCGTAGGCGGAAACAGGAAAAGCACCATAATAGAACACAGATGAAGCTTCTAAGTTGATGTAATACCCAGTAAGAAGTAGTACAAATCACGTTTTAGGAATCGATTATTGACTTTCTAGCTGGCTTTGGTGCCTTGGACATGAGCTAGGACTTTAAGATTCTGCATAAAAGGAGGACCAGCAGCCCAGTTGCACGGGAGAATGTGAAAAGTGTTCATATGTAGTAAAAACCTGAGAAATCCGTCCGTTTTCGTCATTTGTTATCGAATCGACTTAAAGCCAGATCGTCACATTGGCCGCTCTTCTCTCTGAAACGGTTGTACTTATCGTCTGAAAAGCTATGTCGCGTGCTGCGGAATGCTGAGACACTAAAAGCACCATAGTAGAACACAGATCAAGCTTCTAAGTTGACGTAATAGCCAGTAAGAAGTAGTACAATTCAAGTTTTAGGTATTGAATATGGACCTTTTAGCTGGCTTTGGTGCCTTGGACACGAGCTAGGACCTTAAGATTCTGCATGAAAGGAGGACTAGCAGCCGAGTTGCACGGGAGAATGTGAAAAGTGTTCATATGTAGTAATAACCTGAGAAATCCGTCCTTTTTCGTCATTTGTTAGCGAATCGACTTAAAGCCAGATCGTCACATTGGCCGCTCTTCTCTGTGAAACGGATGTACTTATCGTCTGCAAAGCTATGTCGCGTGCTGCGGTATGCGGAGACACTAAAAGCACCATAGTAGAACACAGATCAAGCTTCTAAGTTGATGTAATAGCCAGTAAGAAGTAGTAAATTTCAAGTATAAGGTACTGAATATTGAATTTTTAGCTGGCTTTGGTGCCTTGGACATGAGCTAGGACCTTAATATTCTGCATGAAAGGAGGACTAGCAGCCGAGTTGCACGGGAGAATGTGAAAACTGTTCAAATGTAGTAAAAACCTGAGAAATCCGTCCGTTTTCGTCATTTGTTATCGAATGGACTTAAAGCCAGATCGTCACATTGGCCGCTCTTCTCTGTGAAACGGATGTACTTATCGTCTGCAAAGCTATGTCGCGTGCTGCGGTATGCGGAGACACTAAAAGCACCATAGTAGAACACAGATGAAGCTTCTAAGTTGATGTAATACCCAGTAAGAAGTAGTACAATTCAAGTTTAAGGTATCGATTATTGACTTTTTAGCTGGCTTTGGTCCCTTGGACATGAGCTAGGACCTTAACATTCTTCATGAAAGGAGGACTAGCAGCCGAGTTGCACGGGAGAATGTGAAAAGTGTTCATATGTAGTAAAAACCTTAAAAATCCATCCGTTTTCGTCATTTGTTATCGAATCGACTTAAACCAGATCGTCACATTGGCCGCTCTTCTCTCTGAAACGGTTGTACTTATCGTCTGCAAAGCTATGTCACGTGCTGCGGTGTGTGGAGACACTAAAATCACCACAGTAGAACACAGATGAAGATTCTAAGTTGATGTAATATCCAGTAAGAAGTAGTACAATTCAAGTTTTAGGTATCGATTATTGACTTTTTAGCTGGCTTTGGTGCATTGGACATGAGCTAGGACCTTAAGATTCTGCATGAAAGGAGGACTAGCAGCCGAGTAGCACGGGAGAATGTAAAAAGTGTTCATATGTAGTAAAAACCTGAGAAATCCGTCCGTTTTCGTCATTTGTTATCGAATCGACTTAAAGCCAGATCGTCACATTGGCCGCTCTTCTCTCTGAAACGGTTGTACTTATCGTCTGCAAAGCTATGTCACGTGTTGCCGTAGGCGGAAACAGGAAAAGCACCATAGTAGAACACAGACGAAGCTTCTAAGTTGATGTAATAGCCAGTAAGAAGTAGTACAATTCAAGTTTTAGGTATCGATTATTGACTTTTTAACTGGCTTTGGTGCCTTGGCCTTGAGCTAGGACCTTGACATTCTGCATGAAAGGAGGACTAGCAGCCGAGTTGCACGGGAGAATGTGAAAAGTGTTCATGTGTATTAAAAACCTGAGAAATCCGTCCGTTTTTGTCATTTGTTATCGAATCGACTTAAAGCCAGATCGTCACATTGGCCGCTCTTCTCTCTGAAACGGTTGTACTTATCGTCTGCAAAGCTATGTCGCGTGCTGCGGTATGCGGAGACACTAAAATCACCATAGTAGAACACAGATGAAGCTTCTAAGTTGGTGCAATAGCCAGTAAGAAGTAGAACAATTCAAGATTTAGGTATCGATTATTGCCTTTTTAGCTGGCTTCGGTACCTTGGACATGAGCTAGGACCTTAAGATTCTGCATGAAAGGAGGACTAGCAGCCGAGTTGCACGTCAGAATGTGAAAAGTGTTCATATGTAGTAAAAACCTGAGAAATCCGTCCGTTTTCCTCATTTGTTATCGAATCGACTTAAATCCAGATGGTCACATTGGCCGCTCTTCTCTCTGAAACGTTTGTACATATCGTCTGCAAAGCTATGTCGCGTGCAGCGGTATGTGGAGACACTAAAATCACCATAGTAGAACACAGATGAAGCATCTAACTTGATGTAATAGCCAGTAAGAAGTAGTACAATTCAAGTTTTAGGAATCGATTATTGACTTTTTAGCTGGCTTTGGTGCCTTGGACATGAGCTAGGACTTTAAGATTCTGCATGAAAGGAGGACTAGCAGCCGAGTTGCGCGGGAGAATGTGAAATGTGTTCATATGTAGTAAAAACCTGAGTAATCCGTCCGTTTTCGTCATTTGTTATCGAATCGACTTAAAGACAGATCGTCACATTGGCCGCTCTTCTCTCTGAAACGGTTGTACTTATCGTCTGAAAAGCGATGTCGCGTGCTGCGGCATGCTGAGACACTAAAAGCACCATAGTAGAACACAGATCAAGCTTCTAAGTTGATGTAATAGCCAGTAAGAAGTAGTACAATTCAAGTTTTAGGAATCGATTATTGACCTTTTAGCTGGCTTTGGTGCCTTGGACATGAGCTAGGACCTTAAGATTCTGCATGAAAGGAGGACTAGCAGCCGAGTTGCACGGGAGAATGTGAAAAGTGTTCATATGTAGTAATAACCTTAGAAATCCGTCCTTTTTCGTCATTTGTTAGCGAATCGACTTAAAGCCAGATCGTCACATTGGCCGCTCTTCTCTCTGAAACGGTTGTGCTTATCGTCTGCAAAGCTATGTCGCGTAATGCCGTAGGCGGAAACAGGAAAAGCATCATAGTAGAACACAGATGAAGCTTCTAAGTTGATGTAATAGCCAGTAAGAAGTAGTCCAATTCAAGATTTAAGTATCGATTATTGACTTTTTAGCTGGCTTTCGTGCCTTGGACATGAGCTAGGACTTTAAGATTTTGCATAAAAGGAGGACTAGCAGCCCAGTTGCACGGGAGAATGTGAAAAGTGTTCATATGTAGTAAAAACCTGAGAAATCCGTCCGTTTTCGTCATTTGTTATCGAATCGACTTAAATCCAGATCGTCACATTGGCCGCTCTTCTCTCTGAAACGGTTGTACTTATCGTCTGCAAAACTATGTCGCGTGCTGCGGTATGCGGAGAAACTAAAAGCACCGTAGTAGAACACAGATGAAGCTTCTAAGTTGATGTAATAGCCAGTAAGAAGTAGTACAATTCAAGTTTTAGGTATTGATTATTGACTTTTTAGCTGGCTTTGGTGCCTTGGACATGAGCTAGGACCTTAAGATTCTGCATGAAAGGAGGACTAGCAGCCGAGTTGCACGGGAGAATGTGAAAAGTGGTCATATGTAGTAAAAACCTGAGGAATCCGTTCGTTTTCGTCATTTGTTATCGAATCGACTTAAAGCCAGATCGTCACATTGGCCGATCTTCTCTCTGAAACGGTTGTACTTATCGTCTGCAAAGCTATGTCGTGTACTGCGGTATTCGGAGACACTAAAAGCACCATAGTAGAACACAGATGAAGCTCCTAAGATGATGAAATAGCCAGTAAGAAGTAGTACAATTCAAGTTTTAGGTATCGGTTATTGACTTTTTTGCTGGCTTTGGTGCCTTGGACATGAGCTAGGACCTTAAGATTCTGCATGAAAGGAGGACTAGCAGCCGAGTTGCACGGGAGAATGTGAAAAGTGGTCATATGTAGTAAAAACCTGAGAAATCCGTTCGTTTTCGTCATTTGTTATGGAATCGACTTAAAGCCAGATCGTCACATTGGCCGATCTTCTCTCTGAAACGGTTGTACTTATCGTCTGCAAAGCTATGTCGCGTACTGCGGTATTCGGAGACACTAAAAGCACCAATGTAGAACACAGATGAAGCTCCTAAGATGATGAAATAGCCAGTAAGAAGTAGTACAATTCAAGTTTTAGGTATCGGTTATTGACTTTTTAGCTGGCTTTCGTGCATTGGACATGAGCTAGGACCTTAAGATTCTGCATGAAAGGAGGACTAGCAGCCGAGTTGCACGGGAGAATGTCAAAAGTGTTCATATGTAGTAAAAACCTGAGAAATCCGTCCGTTTTCGTCATTTGTTATCGAATCGACTTAAATCCAGATCGTCACATTGGCCGCTCTTCTCTCTGAAACGGTTGTACTTATCGTCTGCAAAACTATGTCGCGTGCTGCGGTATGCGGAGAAACTAAAAGCACCGTAGTAGAACACAGATGAAGCTTCTAAGTTGATGTAATAGCCAGTAAGAAGTAGTACAATTCAAGTTTTAGGTATTGATTATTGACTTTTTAGCTGGCTTTGGTGCCTTGGACATGAGCTAGGACCTTAAGATTCTGCATGAAAGGAGGACTAGCAGCCGAGTTGCACGGGAGAATGTGAAAAGTGGTCATATGTAGTAAAAACCTGAGAAATCCGTTCGTTTTCGTCATTTGTTATCGAATCGACTTAATGCCAGATCGTCACATTGGCCGATCTTCTCTCTGAAACGGTTGTACTTATCGTCTGCAAAGCTATGTCGTGTACTGCGGTATTCGGAGACACTAAAAGCACCATAGTAGAACACAGATGAAGCTCCTAAGATGATGAAATAGCCAGTAAGATGTAGTACAATTCAAGTTTTAGGTATCGGTTATTGACTTTTTTGCTGGCTTTGGTGCCTTGGACATGAGCTAGGACCTTAAGATTCTGCATGAAAGGAGGACTAGCAGCCGAGTTGCACGGGAGAATGTGAAAAGTGGTCATATGTAGTAAAAACCTGAGAAATCCGTTCGTTTTCGTCATTTGTTATGGAATCGACTTAAAGCCAGATCGTCACATTGGCCGATCTTCTCTCTGAAACGGTTGTACTTATCGTCTGCAAAGCTATGTCGCGTACTGCGGTATTCGGAGACACTAAAAGCACCATTGTAGAACACAGATGAAGCTCCTAAGATGATGAAATAGCCAGTAAGAAGTAGTACAATTCAAGTTTTAGGTATCGGTTATTGACTTTTTAGCTGGCTTTGGTGCCTTGGACATGAGCTAGGACCTTAAGATTCTGCATGAAAGGAGGACTAGCAGCCGAGTTGCACGGGAGAATGTCAAAAGTGTTCATATGTGGTAAAAACCTGAGAAATCCGTCCGTTTTCGTCATTTGTTATCGAATCGAAGTAAAGCCAGATCGTCACATTGGCCGCTCTTCTCTCTGAAACGGTTGTACTTATCGTCTGCAAAGCTATGTCTCGTGCTGCGCTATGTGGAGACACTAAATGCACCATAGTAGAACACCGACGAAGTTTCTAAGTTGATGTAATAGCCAGTAAGAAGTAGTACAATTCAAGTTTTAGGTATCGATTATTGACTTTTTAGCTGGCTTTGGTGCATTGGACATGAGCTAGGACCTTAAGATTCTGCATGAAAGGTGGACTAGCAGCCGAGTTCCACGGGAGAATGTGAAAAGTGTTCATATGTAGTAAAAACCTGAGAAATCCGTCCGTTTTCGTCATTTGTGATCGAATCGACTTAAAGCCAGATCGTCACATTGGCCGCTCTTCTCTCTGAAACGGTTGTACTTATCGTCTGCAAAGCTATGTCGCGTGCTGCGGTATGCTGAGACACTACAAGCACCATGGTAGAACACAGATGAAGCTTCTAAGTTGATGCAATAGCCAGTCAGAAGTAGAACAATTCAAGTTTTAGGTATCGATTATTGTCTTTTTAGCTGGCTTCGGTACCTTGGACATGAGCTAGGACCTTAAGATTCTGCATGAAAGGAGGACTAGCAGCCGAGTTGCACGTCAGAATGTGAAAAGTGTTCATATGTAGTAAAAACCTGAGAAATCCGTCCGTTTTCGTCATTTGTTATCGAATCTCCTTAAAGCCAGATGGTCACATTGGCCGCTCTTCTCTCTGAAACGTTTGAACATATCGTCTGCTAAGCTATGTCGCGTGCAGCGGTATGTGGAGACACTAAAATCACCATAGTAGAACACAGATGAAGCATCTAAGTTGATGTAATAGTCAGTAAGAAGTAGTACAATTAAAGTTTTAGGAATCGATTATTGACTTTTTAGCTGGCTTTGGTGCCTTGGACATGAGCTAGGACTTTAAGATTCTGCATGAAAGGAGGACTAGCAGCTGAATTGCGCGGGAGAATGTGAAATGTGTTCATATGTAGTAAAAACCTGAGTAATCCGTCCGTTTTCGTCATTTGTTATCGAATCGACTTAAAGACAGATCGTCACATTGGCCGCTCTTCTCTCTGAAACGGTTGAACTTATCGTCTGAAAAGCTATGTCGCGTGCTGCGGCATGCTGAGACACTAAAAGCACCATAGTTGAACACAGATCAAGCTTCTAAGTTGATGTAATAGCCAGTAAGAAGTAGTCCAATTCAAGATTTAGGTATTGATTATTGACTTTTTAGCTGGCTTTCGTGCCTTGGACATGAGCTAGGACTTTAAGATTCTGCATGAAAGGAGGACTAGCAGCCGAGTTGCACGGGAGAATGTGAAAAGTGTTCATATGTAGTAAAAACCTTAGAAATCCGTCCGTTTTCGTCATTTGTTATCGAATCGACTTAAAGCCAGATCGTCACATTGGCCGCTCTTCTCTCTGAAACGGTTGTACTTATCGTCTGCAAAGCTATGTCACGTGCTGCGGTATGCGGAGACACTAAAATCACCACAGTAGAACACAGATGAAGCTTCTAAGTTGATGTAATATCCAGTAAGAAGTAGTACAATTCAAGTTTTAGGTATCGATTATTGACTTTTTAGCTGGCTTTGGTGCCTTGGACATGAGCTAGGACCTTAAGATTCTGCATGAAAGGAGGACTAGCAACCGAGTTGCACGGGAGAGTGTGAAAAGTGTTCATATGTAGTAAAAACCTTAGATATCCGTCCGTTTTCGTCATTTGTTATCGAATCGACTAAAGCCAGATCGTCACATTGGCCGCTCTTCTCTCTGAAACGGTTGTACTTATCGTCTGCCAAGCTATGTCGCGTGCTGCGGTATGCTGAGACACTAAAAGCACCATAGTAGAACACAGATCAAGCTTCTAAGTTGATGTAATAGCCAGTAAGAAGTAGTAAAATTCAAGTATAAGGTACTGAATATTGAATTTTTAGCTGGCTTTGGTGCCTTGGACATGAGCTAGGACCTTAAGATTCTGCATGAAAGGAGGACTAGCAGCCGAGTTGCACGGGAGAAAGTGAAAACTGTTCAAATGTAGTAAAAACCTGAGAAATCCGTCCGTTTTCGTCATTTGTTATCGAATCGACTTAAAGCCAGATCGTCACATTGGCCGCTCTTCTCTGTGAAACGTTTGTACTTATCGTCTGCAAAGCTATGTCGCGTGCTGCGGTATGCGGAGACACTAAAAGCACCATAGTAGAACACAGATGATGCTTCTAAGTTGATATAATACCCAGTAAGAAGTAGTACAATTCAAGTTAAAGGTACCGATTATTGACTTTTTAGCTGGCTTTCGTCCCTTGGACATGAGCTAGGACCTTAACATTCTTCATGAAAGGAGGACTAGCAGCCGAGTTGCACGGGAGAATGTGAAAAGTGTTCATATGTAGTAAAAACCTTAGAAATCCGTCCGTTTTCGTCATTTGTTATCGAATCGACTTAAAGCCAGATCGTCACATTGGCCGCTCTTCTCTCTGAAACGGTTGTACTTATCGTCTGCAAAGCTATGTCACGTGCTGCGGTATGCGGAGACACTAAAATCACCACAGTAGAACACAGATGAAGATTCTAAGTTGATGTAATATCCAGTAAGAAGTAGTACAATTCAAGTTTTAGGTATCGATTATTGACTTTTTAGCTGGCTTTGGTGCATTGGACATGAGCTAGGACCTTAATATTCTGCATGAAAGGTGGACTAGCAGCCGAGTTGCACGGGAGAATGTGAAAAGTGTTCATATGTAGCAAAAACCTGAGAAATCCTTCCGTTTTCGTCATTTGTTATCGAATCGACTTAAAGCCAGATCGTCACATTGGCCGCTCTTCTCTCTGAAACGGTTGTACTTATCGTCTGCAAAGCTATGTCGCGTACTGCGGTATTCGGAGACACTAAAAGCATCATAGTAGAACACAGATGAAGCTTCTAAGATGATGTAATAGCCAGTAAGAAGAAGTACAATTCAAGTTTTAGGTATCGGTTATTGAGTTTTTAGCTGGCTTTGGTGCCTTGGACATGAGCTAGGACCTTAAGATTCTGCATGAAAGGAGGACTAGCAGCCGAGTTGCACGGGAGAATGTGAAAAGTGTTCATATGTAGTAAAAACCTGAGAAATCCGTCCGTTTTCGTCATTTGTTATCGAATCGACTTAAAGCCAAATCGTCACATTGGGTACTCTTCTCTCTGAAACGGTTGTACTTATCGTCTGCAAAGCTATGTCGCGTGCTGCGGTATGTGGCGACACTATAAGCACCATAGTAGAACACAGATGAAGCTTCTAAGTTGATGTAATACCCAGTAAGAAGTAGTCCAATTCAAGTTTTAGGTATCAATTATTGACTTTTTAGCTGGCTTTGGTGCCTTGGACATGAGCTAGGACTTTAAGATTCTGCATAATAGGAGGACTAGCAGCCGAGTTGCACGGGTGAATGTGAAAAGTGTTCACATATAGTAATAACCAGAGAAATCCGTCCTTTTTCGTCATTTGTTATCGAATCGACTTAAAGCCAGATCGTCACATTGGCAGCTCTTCTCTCTGAAATGGTTGTACATATCGTCTGCAAAACTATGTCGCGTGCTGCGGTATGCGGAGAAACTAAAAGCACCATAGTAGAACACAGATGAAGCTTCTAAGTTGACGTAATAGCCAGTAAGAAGTAGTACAATTCAAGTTTTAGGTATTGATTATTGACTTTTTAGCTGGCTTTGGTGCCTTGGACATGAGCTAGGACCTTAAGATTCTGCATGAAAGGAGGACTAGCAGCCGAGTTGCACGGGAGAATGTGAAAAGTGTTCATATGTAGTAAAAACCTGAGAAATCCGTCCGTTTTCGTCATTTGTTATCGAATCGACTTAAAGCCAGATCGTCACATTGGCCGCTCTTCTCTCTGAAACGGTTGTACTTATCGACTGCAAAGCTATGTCGCGTACTGCGGTATTCGGAGACACTAAAAGCACCATAGTAGAACACAGATGAAGCTCCTAAGATGATGTAATAGCCAGTAAGAAGTAGTACAATTCAAGTTGTAGGTATCGGTTATTGACTTTTTAGCTGGCCGTGGTGCCTTGGACATGAGCTAGGACCTTAAGATTCTGCATGAAAGGAGGACTAGCAGCCGAGTTGCACGGGAGAATGTCAAAAGTGTTCATATGTAGTAAAAACCTGAGAAATCCGTCCGTTTTCGTCATTTGTTATCGAATCGACTTAAAGCCAGATCGTCACATTGGCAGCCCTTCTCTCTGAAACTGTTGTACTTATCGTCTGCAAAGCTATGTCGCGTGCTGCGCTATGTGGAGACACTAAAAGCACCATACTAGAACACAGACGAAGCTTCTAAGTTGATGTAATAGCCAGTAAGAAGTAGTACAATTCAAGTTTTAGGTATAGATTATTGACTTTTTAACAGGCCTTGGTGCCTCGGCCATTAGCTAGGACCTTGACATTCTGCATGAAAGGAGGACTAGCAGCCGAGTTGCACGGGAGAATGTCAAAAGTGTTCATATGTAGTAAAAACCTGAGAAATCCGTCCGTTTTCGTCATTTGTTATCGAATCGACTTAAAGCCAGATCGTCACATTGGCAGCCCTTCTCTCTGAAACGGTTGTACTTATCGTCTGCAAAGCTATGTCGCGTGCTGCGGTATGCGGAGACACTAAAAGGACCATAGTAGAACACAGATGAAGCTTCTAAGTTGATGCAATAGCCAGTAAGAAGTAGAACAATTCAAGTTTTAGGTATCGATTATTGACTTTTTAGCTGGCTTCGGTACCTTGGACATGAGCTAGGACCTTAAGATTCTGCACGAAAGGAGGACTAGCAGCCGAGTTGAACGGGAGAATTTGAAAAGTGTTCATATGTAGTAAAAACCTGAGAAATCCGTCCGTTTTCGTCATTTGTTATCGAATCGACTTAAATCCAGATCGTCACATTGGCCGCTCTTCTCTCTGAAACGGTTGTACTTAACGTCTGCAAAGCTATGTCGCGTGTTGCCGTAGGCGGAAACAGGAAAAGCACCATAATAGAACACAGATGAAGCTTCTAAGTTGATGTAATACCCAGTAAGAAATAGTCCAATTCAAGTTTTAGGTATCGATTATTGACTTTTTAGCTGGCTTTGGTGCCTTGGACATGAGCTAGGACCTTAAGATTCTGCATGAAAGGAGGACTAGCAGCCGAGTTGCACGGGAGAATGTGAAAAGTGTTCATATGTAGAAAAACCTGAGAAATCCGTCCGTTTTCGTCATTTGTTATCGAATAGACTTAAAGCCAGATCGTCACATTGGCCGCTCTTCTCTCTGAAACGGTTGTACTTATCGTCTGCAAAGCTATGTCGCGTGCTGCGGTATGCTGAGACACTAAAAGCACCATAGTAGAACACAGATGAAGCTTCTAAGTTGATGTAATAGCCAGTAAGAAGTAGTCCAATTCAAGTTTTAGGTATAGATTATTGACTTTTTAGCTGGCTTTGGTGCCTTGGACATGAGCTAGGACCTTGACATTCTGCATGAAAGAAGGACTAGCAGCCGATTTGCACGGGAGACTGTGAAAAGTTTTCATATGTAGTAAAAACCTGAGAAATCCGTCCGTTTTCGTCATTTGTTATCGAATCGACTTAAAGCCAAATCGTCACATTGGGTACTCTTCTCTCTGAAACGGTTGTACTTATCGTCTGCAAAGCTATGTCACGTGCTGCGGTATGTAGCGACACTAAAAGCACCATAGTAGAACACAGATGAAGCTTCTAAGTTGATGTAATAGCCAGTAAGAAGTAGTAGAATTCAAGTTTTAGGTATCGGTTATTGACTTTTTAGCTGGCTTTCGTGCCTTGGACATGAGCAAGGACCTTAAGATTCTGCATGAAAGGAGGACTATCAGCCGAGTTGCACGGGAGAATGTGAAAAGTGTTCATATGTAGTAAAAACCTGAGAAATCCGTCCGTTTTCATCATTTGTTATAGAATCGATTTAAAGCCACATCGTCACATTGGCCGCTCTTCTCTCTGAAACGGTTGTACTTATCGTCGGCAAAGCTATGTCGCGTGTTGCCGTAGGCGGAAACAGGAAAAGCACCATAGCAGAACACAGATGAAGCTTCTAAGTTGATGTAATAGCCAGTAAGAAGTAGTCCAATTCAAGATTTAGGTATCGATTATTGACTTTTTAGCTGGCTTTGGTGCCTTGGACATGAGCTAGGACTTTAAGATTCTGCATAAAAGGAGGACTAGCAGCCCAGTTGCACGGGAGAATGTGAAAAGCGTTCATATGTAGTAAAAACCTGAGAAATCCAGCCGTTTTCGTCATTTGTTATCGAATCGACTTAAAGCCAGATCGTCACATTGGCCACTCTTCTCTCAGAAACGGTTGTACATATCGTCTGCAAAGCTATGTCGCGTGCAGCGGTATGTGGAGACACTAAAATCACCATAGTAGAACACAGATGAAGCTTCTAAGTTGATGTAATAGCCTGTAAGAAGTAGTACAATTCAAGTTTTAGGTATCGATTATTGACGTTTTAACAGGCTTTGGTGCCTTGGACATGAGCTAGGACCTTGACATTCTGCATGAAAGGAGGACTAGCAGCCGAGTTGCACGGGAGAATGTGGAAAGTGTTCATATGTAGTAAAAACCTGAGGAATCGGTCCGTTTTCGTCATTTGTTATCGAATCGACTTAAAGCCAGATCGTCACATTGGCCGCTCTTCTCTCTGAAACGGTTGTACTTATCGTCTGCAAAGCTATGCCGCGTGCTGCGGTATGCGGAGACACTAAAATCACCATAGTAGAACACAGATGAAGCATCTAAGGTGATGTAATAGCCAGTAAGAAGTAGTACAATTCAAGTTTTAGGAATCGATTATTGACTTTTTAGCTGGCTTTGGTGCCTTGGACACGAGCTAGGACCTTAAGATTCTGCATGAAAGGAGGACTAGCAGCCGAGTTGCACGGGAGAATGTGAAAAGTGTTCATATGTAGTAAAAACCTGAGAAATCCGTCCGTTTTCGTCATTTGTTATCGAATCGACTAAAAGCCAGATCGTCACATTGGCCGCTCTTCTCTCTGAAACGGTTGTACTTATCGACTGCAAAGCTATGTCGCGTACTGCGGTATTCGGAGACACTAAAAGCACCATAGTAGAACACAGATGAAGCTCCTAAGATGATGTAATAGCCAGTAAGAAGTAGTACAATTCAAGTTGTAGGTATCGGTTATTGACTTTTTAGCTGGCCGTGGTGCCTTGGACATGAGCTAGGACCTTAAGATTCTGCATGAAAGGAGGACTAGCAGCCGAGTTGCACGGGAGAATGTCAAAAGTGTTCATATGTAGTAAAAACCTGAGAAATCCGTCCGTTTTCGTCATTTGTTATCGAATCGACTTAAAGCCAGATCGTCACATTGGCAGCCCTTCTCTCTGAAACTGTTGTACTTATCGTCTGCAAAGCTATGTCGCGTGCTGCGCTATGTGGAGACACTAAAAGCACCATACTAGAACACAGACGAAGCTTCTAAGTTGATGTAATACCCAGTAAGAAGTAGTACAATTCAAGTTTTAGGTATAGATTATTGACTTTTTAACAGGCCTTGGTGCCTCGGCCATTAGCTAGGACCTTGACATTCTGCATGAAAGGAGGACTAGCAGCCGAGTTGCACGGGAGAATGTCAAAAGTGTTCATATGTAGTAAAAACCTGAGAAATCCGTCCGTTTTCGTCATTTGTTATCGAATCGACTTAAAGCCAGATCGTCACATTGGCAGCCCTTCTCTCTGAAACGGTTGTACTTATCGTCTGCAAAGCTATGTCGCGTGCTGCGGTATGCGGAGACACTAAAAGGACCATAGTAGAACACAGATGAAGCTTCTAAGTTGATGCAATAGCCAGTAAGAAGTAGAACAATTCAAGTTTTAGGTATCGATTATTGACTTTTTAGCTGGCTTCGGTACCTTGGACATGAGCTAGGACCTTAAGATTCTGCACGAAAGGAGGACTAGCAGCCGAGTTGAACGGGAGAATTTGAAAAGTGTTCATATGTAGTAAAAACCTGAGAAATCCGTCCGTTTTCGTCATTTGTTATCGAATCGACTTAAATCCAGATCGTCACATTGGCCGCTCTTCTCTCTGAAACGGTTGTACTTAACGTCTGCAAAGCTATGTCGCGTGTTGCCGTAGGCGGAAACAGGAAAAGCACCATAATAGAACACAGATGAAGCTTCTAAGTTGAAGTAATACCCAGTAAGAAATAGTCCAATTCAAGTTTTAGGTATCGATTATTGACTTTTTAGCTGGCTTTGGTGCCTTGGACATGAGCTAGGACCTTAAGATTCTGCATGAAAGGAGGACTAGCAGCCGAGTTGCACGGGAGAATGTGAAAAGTGTTCATATGTAGAAAAACCTGAGAAATCCGTCCGTTTTCGTCATTTGTTATCGAATAGACTTAAAGCCAGATCGTCACATTGGCCGCTCTTCTCTCTGAAACGGTTGTACTTATCGTCTGCAAAACTATGTCGCGTGCTGCGGTATGCGGAGACACTAAAATCACCATAGTAGAACACAGATGAAGCTTCTAAGTTGATGCAATAGCCAGTAAGAAGTAGAACAATTCAAGTTTTAGGTATCGATTATTGACTTTTCAGCTGGCTTCGGTACCTTGGACATGAGCTAGGACCTTAAGATTCTGCATGAAAGGAGGACTAGCAGCCGAGTTGCACGAGAGAATGTAAAAAGTGTTCATATGTAGAAAAACCTGAGAAATCCGTCCGTTTTCGTCATTTGTTATCGAATAGACTTAAAGCCAGATCGTCACATTGGCCGCTCTTCTCTCTGAAACGGTTGTACTTATCGTCTGCAAAGCTATGTCGCGTGCTGCGGTATGCTGAGACACTAAAAGCACCATAGTAGAACACAGATGAAGCTTCTAAGTTGATGTAATAGCCAGTAAGAAGTAGTCCAATTCAAGTTTTAGGTATAGATTATTGACTTTTTAGCTGGCTTTGGTGCCTTGGACATGAGCTAGGACCTTGACATTCTGCATGAAAGAAGGACTAGCAGCCGATTTGCACGGGAGACTGTGAAAAGTTTTCATATGTAGTAAAAACCTGAGAAATCCGTCCGTTTTCGTCATTTGTTATCGAATCGACTTAAAGCCAAATCGTCACATTGGGTACTCTTCTCTCTGAAACGGTTGTACTTATCGTCTGCAAAGCTATGTCACGTGCTGCGGTATGTAGCGACACTAAAAGCACCATAGTAGAACACAGATGAAGCTTCTAAGTTGATGTAATAGCCAGTAAGAAGTAGTAGAATTCAAGTTTTAGGTATCGGTTATTGACTTTTTAGCTGGCTTTCGTGCCTTGGACATGAGCAAGGACCTTAAGATTCTGCATGAAAGGAGGACTATCAGCCGAGTTGCACGGGAGAATGTGAAAAGTGTTCATATGTAGTAAAAACCTGAGAAATCCGTCCGTTTTCATCATTTGTTATAGAATCGATTTAAAGCCACATCGTCACATTGGCCGCTCTTCTCTCTGAAACGGTTGTACTTATCGTCGGCAAAGCTATGTCGCGTGTTGCCGTAGGCGGAAACAGGAAAAGCACCATAGTAGAACACAGATGAAGCTTCTAAGTTGATGTAATAGCCAGTAAGAAGTAGTCCAATTCAAGATTTAGGTATCGATTATTGACTTTTTAGCTGGCTTTGGTGCCTTGGACATGAGCTAGGACTTTAAGATTCTGCATAAAAGGAGGACTAGCAGCCCAGTTGCACGGGAGAATGTGAAAAGCGTTCATATGTAGTAAAAACCTGAGAAATCCAGCCGTTTTCGTCATTTGTTATCGAATCGACTTAAAGCCAGATCGTCACATTGGCCACTCTTCTCTCAGAAACGGTTGTACATATCGTCTGCAAAGCTATGTCGCGTGCAGCGGTATGTGGAGACACTAAAATCACCATAGTAGAACACAGATGAAGCTTCTAAGTTGATGTAATAGCCTGTAAGAAGTAGTACAATTCAAGTTTTAGGTATCGATTATTGACGTTTTAACAGGCTTTGGTGCCTTGGACATGAGCTAGGACCTTGACATTCTGCATGAAAGGAGGACTAGCAGCCGAGTTGCACGGGAGAATGTGGAAAGTGTTCATATGTAGTAAAAACCTGAGGAATCGGTCCGTTTTCGTCATTTGTTATCGAATCGACTTAAAGCCAGATCGTCACATTGGCCGCTCTTCTCTCTGAAACGGTTGTACTTATCGTCTGCAAAGCTATGCCGCGTGCTGCGGTATGCGGAGACACTAAAATCACCATAGTAGAACACAGATGAAGCATCTAAGGTGATGTAATAGCCAGTAAGAAGTAGTACAATTCAAGTTTTAGGAATCGATTATTGACTTTTTAGCTGGCTTTGGTGCCTTGGACACGAGCTAGGACCTTAAGATTCTGCATGAAAGGAGGACTAGCAGCCGAGTTGCACGGGAGAATGTGAAAAGTGTTCATATGTAGTAAAAACCTGAGAAATCCGTCCGTTTTCGTCATTTGTTATCGAATCGACTAAAAGCCAGATCGTCACACTGGCCGCTCTTCTCTCTGAAACGGTTGTACTTATCGTCTGCAAAACTATGTCGCGTGCTGCGGTATGCTGAGACACTAAAAGCACCATAGTAGAACACAGATGAAGCTTCTAAGTTGATGTAATAGCCAGTAAGAAGTAGTACAATTCAAGTTTTAGGTATTGAATATTGACCTTTTAGCTGGCTTTGGTGCCTTGGACATGAGCTAGGACCTTAAGATTCTGCATGAAAGGAGGACTAGCAGCCGAGTTGCACGTGAGAATGTGGAAAGTGTTCATATGTAGTAAAAACCTAAGAAATCCGTCCGTCTTCGTCATTTGTTATCGAATCGACTTAAAGCCAGTTCGTCACATTGGCCGCTCTGCTCTCTGAAACGGTTGTACTTATCGTCTGCAAAGCTATGTCGCGTACTGCTGTATTCGGAGACACTAAAAGCACCATAGTAGAAAACTGATGAAGCTCCTAAGATGACGTAATAGCCAGTAAGAAGTAGTACATTTCAAGTTTTAGGTATCGGTTATTGACTTTTTAGCTGGCTTTGGTACCTTGGACATGAGCTAGGACCTTAAGATTCTGCATGAAAGGAGGACTAGCAGCCGAGTTGCACGGGAGAATGTGAAAAGTGCTCATATGTAGTAAAATCCCGAGAAATCCGTCCGTTTTCGTCATTTGTTATTCTATCGACATAAAGCCAGATTGTCACATTGGTCGCTCTCCTCTCTGAAACGGTTGTACATATCGTCTGCAAAGCTATGTCGCGTGCAGCGGTATGTGGAGACGCTAAAATCACCATAGCAGAACACAGATGAAGCATCTAAGTTGATGTAATAGCCAATAAGAAGTTGTACAATTCAAGTTTTTGGAATCGATTATTGACTTTTTAGCTGGCTTTTGCCTTGGACATGAGCTAGGACTTTAAGATTCTGCATAAAAGGAGGACTAGCAGCCCAGTTGCACGGGAGAATGTGAAAAGTGTTCACATGTAGCAAAACCTGAGAAATCCGTCCGTCTTCGTCATTTGTTATCGAATCGACTTAAAGCCAGTTCGTCACATTGGCCGCTCTGCTCTCTGAAACGGTTGTACTTATCGTCTGCAAAGCTATGTCGCGTACTGCTGTATTCGGAGACACTAAAAGCACCATAGTAGAACACAGATGAAGCTCCTAAGATGACGTAATAGCCAGTAAGAAGTAGTACATTTCAAGTTTTAGGTATCGGTTATTGACTTTTTAGCTGGCTTTGGTGCCTTGGACATGAGCTAGGACCTTAAGATTCTGCATGAAAAGAGGACTAGCAGCCGAGTTGCACGGGAGAATGTGAAAAGTGTTCATATGTAGTAAAAACCTAAGAAATCCGTCCGTTTTCGTCATTTGTTATCGAATCGACTTAAAGCCAGATCGTCACATTGGCCGCTCTTCTCTCTGAAACGGTTGTACTTATCGTCTGCAAAGCTATGTCGCGTGCTGCGGTATGCGGAGACACTAAAATCACCATAGTAGAACATAGATGAAGCTTCTAAGTTGATGCAATAGCCAGTAAGAAGTAGAACAATTCAAGTTTTAGGTATCGGTTATTGACTTTTTAGCTGGCTTCGGTACCTTGGACATGAGCTAGGACCTTAAGATTCTGCATGAAAGGAGGACTAGCAGCCGAGTTGCACGAGAGAATGTAAAAAGTGTTCATATGTAGTAAAAACCTGAGAAATCCGTCCGCTTTCGTCATTTGTTATCGAATCGACTTAAAGCCAGATCGTCACATTGGCCGCTCTTCTCTCTGAAACGGTTGTACTTATCGTCTGCAAAGCTATGTCGCGTGCTGCGGTATGCTGAGACACTAAAAGCACCATAGTAGAACACAGATGAAGCTTCTAAGTTGATGTAATAGCCAGTAAGAAGTAGTACAATTCAAGTTTTAGGTATCGATTATTGACTTTTTAGCTGGCTTTGGTGCCTTGGACATGAGCTAGGACCTTGACATTCTGCATGAAAGAAGGACTAGCAGCCGAGTTGCACGGGAGACTGTGAAAAGTTTTCATATGTAGTGAAAAGCTGAGAAATCCGTCCGTTTTCATCATTTGTTATCGAATCGACTTAAAGCCACATCGTCACATTGGCCGCTCTTCTCTCTGAAACGGTTGTGCTTATCGACTGCAAAACTATGTCGCGTGCTGCGATATGCGGAGAAACTAAAAGCACCGTAGTAGAACACAGATGAAGCTTCTAAGTTGATGTAGTAGCCAGTAAGAAGTAGTCCAATTCAAGTTTTCGGTATAGATTATTGACTTTTTAGCTGGCTTTGGTGCCTTGGACATGAGCTAGGACCTTAAGATCCTGCATGAAAGGAGGACTAGCAGCCGAGTTGCACGGGAGAATGTGAAAAGTGTTCATATGTAGTAAAAACCTGAGAAATCCGTCCGTTTTCGTCATTTGTTATCGAATCGACTTAAAGCCAGATCGTCACATTGGCCGCTCTTCTCTCTGAAACGGTTGTACTTATCGTCTGCAAAGCTATGTCGCGTGTTGCCGTAGGCGGAAACAGGAAAAGCACCATAGTAGAACACAGATGAAGCTTCTAAGTTGATGTAATAGCCAGTAAGAAGTAGTCCAATTCAAGATTTAGGTATCGATTATTGACTTTTTAGCTGGCTTTGGTGCCTTGGACATGAGCTAGGACTTTAAGATTCTGCATAAAAGGAGGACTAGCAGCCCAGTTGCATGGGAGAATGTGAAAAGCGTTCAGATGTAGTAAAAACCTGACAAATCCGTCCGTTTTCGTCATTTGTTATCGAATCGACTTAAAGCCAGATCGTCACATTGGCCGCTCTTCTCTCTGAAACGGTTGTACTTATCGTCTGCAAAGCTATGTCGCGTGCTGCGGTATGCGGAGACACTAAAAGCACCATAGTAGAACACAAACGAAGCTTCTAAGTTGATGTAATAGCCAGTAAGAAGTAGTACAATTCAAGTTTTAGGTATCGATTATTGACGTTTTAACTGGCTTTGGTGCCTTGGACATGAGCTAGGACCTTAAGATTCTGCATGAAAGGAGGACAAGCAGCCGAGTTGCACGGGAGAATGTGAAAAGTGTTCATATGTAGTAAAATCCCGAGAAATCCGTCCGTTTTCGTCATTTGTTATTGAATCGACATAAAGCCAGATCTTCACATTGGCCGCTCTTCTCTCTGAAACGGTTGTTCATATCGTCTGCAAAGCTATGTCGCGTGCAGCGGTATGTGGAGACGCTAAAATCACCATAGCAGAACACAGATGAAGCATCTAAGTTGATGTAATAGCCAATAAGAAGTTGTACAATTCAAGTTTTTGGAATCGATTATTGACTTTTTAGCTGGCTTTTGCCTTGGACATGAGCTAGGACTTTAAGATTCTGCATAAAAGGAGGACTAGCAGCCCAGTTGCACGGGAGAATGTGAAAAGTGTTCACATGTAGTAAAAACCTGAGAAATCCGTCCGTCTTCGTCATTTGTTATCGAATCGACTTAAAGCCAGTTCGTCACATTGGCCGCTCTGCTCTCTGAAACGGTTGTACTTATCGTCTGCAAAGCTATGTCGCGTATTGCTGTATTCGGAGACACTAAAAGCACCATAGTAGAACACAGATGAAGCTCCTAAGATGACGTAATAGCCAGTAAGAAGTAGTACATTTCAAGTTTTAGGTATCGGTTATTGACTTTTTAGCTGGCTTTGGTGCCTTGGACATGAGCTAGGACCTTAAGATTCTGCATAAAAGGAGGACTAGCAGCCGAGTTGCACGGGAGAATGTGAAAAGTGTTCATATGTAGTAAAAACCTGAGAAATCCGTCCGTTTTCGTCATTTGTTATCGAATCGACTTAAAGCCAGATCGTCACATTGGCCGCTCTTCTCTCTGAAACGGTTGTACTTATCGTCTGCAAAGCTATGTCGCGTGCTGCGGTATGCGGAGACACTAAAATCACCATAGTAGAACACAGATGAAGCTTCTAAGTTGATGTAATAGCCAGTAAGAAGTAGTACAATACAAGTTTTAGGTACCGATTATTGACTTTTTAGCTGGCTTTGGTGCCTTGGACATGAGCTAGGACCTTGACATTCTGCATGAAAGAAGGACTAGCAACCGAGTTGCACGGGAGACTGTGAAAAGTTTTCATATGTAGTAAAAACCTGAGAAATCCGTCCGTTTTCGTCATTTGTTATCGAATCGACTTAAAGCCAAATCGTCACATTGGCTACTCTTCTCTCTGAAACGGTTGTACTTATCGTCTGCAAAGCTATGTCGCGTGCTGCGGTATGTGGAGACACTAAAAGCACCATAGTAGAACACAGATGAAGCTTCTAAGTTGATGTAATAGCCAGTAAGAAGTAGTAGAATTCAAGTTTTAGGTATCGATTATTGACTTTTTAGCTGGCTTTCGTGCCTTGGACATGAGCAAGGACCTTAAGATTCTGCATGAAAGGAGGACTATCAGCCGAGTTGCACGGGAGAATGTGAAAAGTGTTCATATGTAGTAAAAACCTGAGAAATCCGTCCGTTTTCATCATTTGTTATCGAATCGACTTAAAGCCACATCGTCACATTGGCCGCTCTTCTCTCTGAAACGGTTGTGCTTATCGACTGCAAAACTATGTCGCGTGCTGCGATATGCGGAGAAACTAAAAGCACCGTAGTAGAACACAGATGAAGCTTCTAAGTTGATGTATTAGCCAGTAAGAAATAATCCAATTCAAGTTATAGGTATAGATTATTGACTTTTTAGCTGGCTTTGGTGCCTTGGACATGAGCTAGGACGTTACGATCCTGCATGAAAGGAGGTCTAGCAGCCGAGTTGCACGGGAGAATGTGAAAAGTGTTCATATGTAGTAAAAACCTGAGAAATCCGTCCGTTTTCGTCATTTGTTATCGAATCGACTTAAAGCCAGATCGTCACATTGGCCGCTCTTCTCTCTGAAACGGTTGTACATATCGTCAGCAAAGCTATGTCGCGTGCAGCGGTATGTGGAGACGCTAAAATCACCATAGCAGAACACTGATGAAGCATCTAAGTTGATGTAATAGCCAATAAGAAGTTGTACAATTCAAGTTTTTGGAATCGATTATTGACTTTGTAGCTGGCTTTTGCCTTGGACATGAGCTAGGACTTTAAGATTCTGCATAAAAGGAGGACTAGCAGCCCAGTTGCACGGGAGAATGTGAAAAGTGTTCACATGTAGTAAAAACCTGAGAAATCCGTCCGTCTTCGTCATTTGTTATCGAATCGACTTAAAGCCAGTTCGTCACATTGGCCGCTCTGCTCTCTGAAACGGTTGTACTTATCGTCTGCAAAGCTATGTCGCGTACTGCTGTATTCGGAGACACTAAAAGCACCATAGTAGAACACAGATGAAGCTCCTAAGATGACGTAATAGCCAGTAAGAAGTAGTACATTTCAAGTTTTAGGTATCGGTTATTGACTTTTTAGCTGGCTTTGGTGCCTTGGACATGAGCTAGGACCTTAAGATTCTGCATGAAAGGAGGACAAGCAGCCGAGTTGCACGGGAGAATGTGAAAAGTGTTCATATGTAGTAAAAACCTGAGAAATCCGTCCGTTTTCGTCATTTGTTATCGAATCGACTTAAAGCCAGATCGTCACATTGGCCGCTCTTCTCTCTGAAACGGTTGTACTTATCGTCTGCAAAGCTATGTCGCGTGCTGCGGTATGCGGAGACACTAAAATCACCATAGTAGAACACAGATGAAGCTTCTAAGTTGATGCAATAGCCAGTAAGAAGTAGAACAATTCAAGTTTTAGGTATCGATTATTGACTTTTTAGCTGGCTTCGGTACCTTGGACATGAGCTAGGACCTTAAGATTCTGCATGAAAGGAGGACTAGCAGCCGAGTTGCACGAGAGAATGTAAAAAGTGTTCATATGTAGTAAAAACCTGAGAAATCCGTCCGTTTTCGTCATTTGTTATCGAATCGACTTAAAGCCAGATCGTAACATTGGCCGCTCTTCTCTCTGAAACGGTTGTACTTATCGTCTGCAAAGCTATGTCGCGTGCTGCGGTATGCTGAGACACTAAAAGCACCATAGTAGAACACAGATGAAGCTTCTAAGTTGAGGTAATAGCCAGTAAGAAGTAGTACAATTCAAGTTTTAGGTATCGATTATTGACTTTTTAGCTGGCTTTGGTGCCTTGGACATGAGCTACGACCTTGACATTCTGCATGAAAGAAGGACTAGCAGCCGAGTTGCACGGGAGACTGTGAAAAGTTTTCATATGTAGTAAAAACCTGAGAAATCCGTCCGTTTTCGTCATTTGTTATCGAATCGACTTAAAGCCAAATCGTCACATTGGCTACTCTTCTCTCTGAAACGTTTGTACTTATCGTCTGCAAAGCTAAGTCGCGTGCTGCGGTATGTGGAGACACTAAAAGCACCATAGTAGAACACAGATGAAGCTTCTAAGTTGATGTAATAGCCAGTAAGAAGTAGTAGAATTAAAGTTTTAGGTATCGATTATTGACTTTTTAGCTGGCTTTCGTGCCTTGGACATGAGCAAGGACCTTAAGATTCTGCATGAAAGGAGGACTATCAGCCGAGTTGCACGGGAGAATGTGAAAAGTGTTCATATGTAGTAAAAACCTGAGAAATCCGTCCGTTTTCATCATTTGTTATCGAATCGACTTAAAGCCACATCGTCACATTGGCCGCTCTTCTCTCTGAAACGGTTGTGCTTATCGACTGCAAAACTATGTCGCGTGCTGCGATATGCGGAGAAACTAAAAGCACCGTAGTAGAACACAGATGAAGCTTCTAAGTTGATGTAATAGCCAGTAAGAAGTAGTACAATTCAAGTTTTAGGTATAGATTATTGACTTTTTAGCTGGCTTTGGTGCCTTGGACATGAGCTAGGACCTTACGATCCTGCATGAAAGGAGGACTAGCAGCCGAGTTGCACGGGAGAATGTGAAAAGTGTTCATATGTAGTAAAAACCTGAGAAATCCGTCCGTTTTCGTCGTTTGTTATCGAATCGACTTAAAGCCAGATCGTCACATTGGCCGCTCTTCTCTCTGAAACGGTTGTACTTATCGTCTGCAAAGCTATGTCGCGTGCTGCGGTATGCGGAGACACTAAAAGCACCATAGTAGAACACAAACGAAGCTTCTAAGTTGATGTAATAGCCAGTAAGAAGTAGTACAATTCAAGTTTTAGGTATCGATTATTGACGTTTTAACTGGCTTTGGTGCCTTGGACATGAGCTAGGACCTTGACATTCTGCAAGAAAGGAGGACTAGCAGCCGAGTTGCACGGGAGAATGTGGAAAGTGTTCATATGTAGTAAAAACCTGAGAAATCGGTCCGTTTTCGTCATTTGTTATCGAATCGACTTAAAGCTAGATCGTCACATTGGCCGCTCTTCTCTCTGAAACGGTTGTACTTATCGTCTGCAAAGCTATGTCGCGTGCTGCGGTATGCGGAGACACTAAATTCACCATAGTAGAACACAGGTGAATCATCTAAGTTGATGTAATAGCCAGTAAGAAGTAGTACAATTCAAATTTTAGGAATCGATTATTGACTTTTTAGCTGGCTTTGGTGCCTTGGACATGAGCTAGGACCTTAAGATTCTGCATGAAAGGAGGACTAGCAGCCGAGTTGCACGGGAGAATGTGAAAAGTGTTCATATGTAGTAAAAACCTGAGAAATCCGTCCGTTTTCGTCATTTGTTATCGAATCGACTTAAAGCCAGTTCGTCACACTGGCCGCTCTTCTCTCTGAAACGGTTGTACTTATCGTCTGCAAAGCTATGTAGCGTGCTGCGGTATGCTGAGACACTAAAAGCACCGTAGTAGAACACAGATGAAGCTTCTAAGTTGATGTAATAGCCGGTAAGAAGTAGTACAATTCAAGTTTTAGGTATCGATTATTGACTTTTTAGCTGGCTTTGGTGCCTTGGACATGAGCTAGGACCTTAAGATTCCGCATAAAAGGAGGAGTAGCAGCCCAGTTGCACGGGAGAATGTGAAAAGTGTTCACATGTAGTAAAAAATGAGACATCCGTCCGTTTTCGTCATTTGTTATTGAATCGACTTAAAGCCAGATCGTCACATTAGCCGCTCTTCTCTCTGAAACGGTTGTACTTATCGTCTGCAAAGCTATGTCGCGTGCTGCGGTATGCGGAGACACTAAAAGCACCATAGTAAAACACAGATGAAGCTTCTAAGTGTATGTAATAGCCAGTAAGAAGTAGTACAATTCAAGTTTTAGGTATCGATTATTGACTTTTTAGCTGGCTTTGGTGCCTTGGACATGAGCTAGGACCTTAACATTCTGCATGAAAGGAGGACAACAGCCGAGTTGCACGGGAGAATGTGAAAAGTGTTCATATGTAATAAAAACCTGAGAAATCCGTCCGTTTTCGTCATTTGTTATCGAATCGACTTAAAGCCAGATCGTCACATTGGCCGCTCTTCTCTCTGAAACGGTTGTACTTATCGTCTACAAAGCTATGTCGCGTGCTGCGGTATGCGAAGACACTAAAAGCACCATAGTAGAACACAGATGAAGCTTCTAAGTTGATGTAATAGCCAGTAAGAAGTAGTACAATTCAAGTTTTAGGTATCGATTATTGCCTTTTTAGCTTGGTTTGGTGCCTTGGACATGAGCTAGGACCTTAGGATTCTGCATGAAAGGAGGAGTAGCAGCCGAGTTGCACGGGAGAATGTGAAAAGTGTTCATATGTAGTAAAAACCTGAGAAATTCGTCCCTTTTCGTCATTTGTTATCGAATCGACTTAAAGCCAGATCGTCACATTGGCCGCTCTTCTCTCTGAAACGGTTGTACTTATCGTCTGCAAAGCTATGTCGCGTGCTGCGGTATGCGGAGACACTAAAAGCACCATAGTAGAACACAGATGAAGCTTCTATGATGATGTAATAGCCAGTAAGAAGTAGTCCAATTCAAGATTTAGGTATTGAATATTGACCTTTTAGCTGGCTTTGGTGCCTTGGACATGAGCAAGGACCTTAAGATTCTGCATGAAAGGAGGACTAGCAGCCGAGTTGCACGGGAGAATGTGAAAAGTGTTCATATGTAGTAAAAACCTGAGAAATTCGTCCGTTTTCGTCATTTGTTATCGAATCGACTTAAAGCCAGATCGTCACATTGGCCGCTCTTCTATCTGAAACGGTTGTATTTATCGTCTGCAAAGCTATGTCGCGTGCTGCGCTATGTGGAGACACTAAAAGCACCATAGTAAAACACAGATGAAGCTTCTAAGTTGATGTAATAGCCAGTAAGAAGTAGAACAATTCAATTTTTAGGTATCGATTATTGACTTTTTAGCTGGCTTCGGTACCTTGGACATGAGCTAGGACCTTAAGATTCTGCATAAAAGGAGGACTAGCAGCCCAGTTGCACGGGAGAATGTGAAAAGTGTTCATATGCAGTAAAAACCTGAGAAATCCGTCCGTTTTCGTCATTTGTTATCGAATCGACTTACAGCCAGATCGTCACATTGGCCGCTCTTCTCTCTGAAACGCTTGTACTTATCGTCTGCAAAGCTATATCGCGTACTACGGTATTCGGAGACACTAAATGCACCATAGTAGAACACAGATGAAGCTCCTAAGATGATGTAATAGCCAGTAAGAAGTAGTAGAATTCAAGTTTTAGGTAATGAATATTGACCTTTAAGCTGGCTTTGGTGCCTTGGACATGAGCTAGGACCTTAAGATTCTGCATGAAAGGAGGACTAGCAGCCGAGTTGCACGGGAGAATGTGAAAAGTGTTCATATGTAGTAAAAACCTGAGAAATCCGTCCGTTTTCGTCATTTGTTATCGAATCGACTTAAAGCCAGATCGTCACATTTGCTGCTCTTCTCTCTGAAACGGTTGTACTTATCGTCTGCAAAGCTATGTCGCGTGCTGCGGTATGCGGAGACACTAAAAGCACCATAGTAGAACACATATGAAGCTTCAAAGTTGAAGTAATAGCCAGTAACAAGTAGTACAGTTCAAGTTTTAGGTATCGATTATTGACTTTTTAGCTGGCTATGGTGCATTGGACATGAGCTAGGACCTTAACATTCTGCATGAAAGGAGGACTAGCAGCCGAGTTGCACGGGAGAATGTGAAAAGTGTTCATATGTAATAAAAACTTGAGAAATCCGTCCGTTTTCGTCATTTGTTATCGAATCGACTTAAAGCCAGATCGTCACATTGGCCGCTCTTCTCTCTGAAGCGGTTGTACTTATCGTCTACAAAGCTATGTCGCGTGCTGCGGTATGCGGAGACACTAAAAGCACCATAGTAGAACACAGATGAAGCTTCTAAGTTGATGTAATAGCCAGTAAGAAGTAGTACAATTCCAGTTTTAGGTATCGATTATTGCCTTTTTAGCTGGCTTTGGTGCCTTGGACATGAGCTAGGACCTTAACATTCTGCATGAAAGGAGGACTAGCAGCCGAGTTGCACGGGAGAATGTGAAAAGTGTTCATATGTAATAAAAACCTGAGAAATCCGTCCGTTTTCGTCATTTGTTATCGAATCGACTTAAAGCCAGATCGTCACATTGGCCGCTCTTCTCTCTGAAGCGCTTGTACTTATCGTCTGAAAAGCTATGTCGCGTGCTGCGGTATGCGGAGACACTAAAATCACCATAGTAGAACACAGATGAAGCTACTATGTTGATGCAATAGCCAGTAAGAAGTAGTATTATTCAAGATTTAGGTATTGAATATTGACCTTTTAGCTGGCTTTGGAGCCTTGGACATGAGCAAGGACCTTAAGATTCTGCATCAAAGGAGGACTAGCAGCCGAGTTGCACGGGAGAATGTGAAAAGTGTTCATATGTAGAAAAAACCTGAGAAATCCGTCCGTTTTCGTCATTTGTTATCGAATCGACTTAAGGCCAGATCGTCACATTGGCCGCTCTTCTCTCTGAAACGGCTGTATTTATCGTCTGCAAAGCTATGTCGCGTGCTGCGCTATGCGGAGACACTAAAAGCACCATAGTAGAACACAGATGAAGCTTCTAAGTTTGATGTAATAGCCAGTAAGAAGTAGTACAATTCAAGTTTTAGGTATCGATTATTGACTTCTTAGCTGGCATTGGTGCCTTGTACATGAGCTAGGACCTTAAGATTCTGCATGAAAGGAGGAGTAGCAGCCGAGTTGCACGGGAGAATGTGAAAAGTGTTTATATGTAGTAAAAACCGGAGAAATTCGTCCGTTTTCGTCATTTGTTATCGAATCGACTGAAAGCCAGATCGTCACATTGGCCGCTCTTCTCTCTGAAACGGTTGTACTTATCGTCTGCAAAGCTATGTCGCGTGCTGCGGTATGCGGAGACACTAAAATCACCATAGTAGAACACAGATGAAGCTACTAAGTTGATGCAATAGCCAGTAAGAAGTAGTCCAATTCAAGATTTAGGTATCGATTATTGACTTTTTAGCTGGCTTCGGTACCTTGGACATGAGCTAGGACCTTAAGATTCTGCATAAAAGGAGGACTAGCAGCCCAGTTGCACGGGAGAATGTGAAAAGTGTTCATATGTAGTAAAAACCTGAGAAATCCGTCCGTTTTCGTCATTTGTTATCGAATCGACTTAAAGCCAGATCGTCACATTGGCTGCTCTTCTCTCTGAAACGGTTGTATTTATCGTCTGCAAAGCTATGTCGCGTACTGCGGTATGCGGAGACACAAAAAGCACCATAGTAGAACACAGATCAAGCTTCTAAGTTGATGTAATAGCCAGTAAGATGTAGTACAGTTCAAGTTTTAGGTATTGAATATTGACCTTTTAGCTGGCTTTGGTGCCTTGGACATGAGCCAGGACCTTAAGATTCTGCATGAAAGGAGGACTAGCAGCCCAGTTGCTCGGGAGAATGTGAAAAGTGTTCATATGTAGTAAAAACCTGAGAAATCCGTCCGTTTTCGTCATTTGTTATCGAATCGACTTAAAGCCAGATCGTCACATTGGCTGCTCTTCTCTCTGAAACGGTTGTACTTATCGTCTGCAAAGCTATGTCGCGTGCTGCGGTATGCGGCGACACTAAAAGCACCATAGTAGAACACATATGAAGCTTCAAAGTTGAAGTAATAGCCAGTAACAAGTAGTACAGTTCAAGTTTTAGGTATCGATTATTGACTTTTTAGCTGGCTTTGGTGCATTGGACATGAGCTAGGACCTTAACATTCTGCATGAAAGGAGGACTAGCAGCCGAGTTGCACGGGAGAATGTGAAAAGTGTTCATATGTAGTAAAAACTTGAGAAATTCGTCCGTTTTCGTCATTTGTTATCGAATCGACATAAAGCCAGATCGTCACATTGGCCGCTCTTCTCTCTGAAGCGCTTGTACTTATCGTCTGAAAAGCTATGTCGCGTGCTGCGGTATGCGGAGACACTAAAATCACCATAGTAGAACACAGATGAAGCTATTAAGTTGATGCAATAGCCAGTAAGAAGTAGTCCAATTCAAGATTTATGTATTGAATATTGACCTTTTAGCTGGCTTTGGTGCCTTGGACATGAGCAAGGACCTTAAGATTCTGCATGAAAGGAGGACTAGCAGCCGAGTTGCACGGGAGAATGTGAAAAGTGTTCATTTGTAGTAAAAACCTGAGAAATCCGTCCGTTTTCGTCATTTGTTATCGGATCGACTTAAAGCCAGATCTTCACATTGGCCGCTCTTCTCTCTGAAACGGTTGTATTTATCGACTGCAAAGCTATGTCGCGTGCTGCGCTATGCGGAGACACTAAAAGCACCATAGTAGAACACAGATGAAGCTTCTAAGTTGATGTAATAGCCAGTAAGAAGTAGTACAATTCAAGTTTTAGGTATCGATTATTGACTTCTTAGCTGGCATTGGTGCCTTGTACATGAGCTAGGACCTTAAGATTCTGCATGAAAGGAGGAGTAGCAGCCGAGTTGCACGGGAGAATGTGAAAAGTGTTTATATGTAGCAAAAACCGGAGAAATTCGTCCGTTTTCGTCATTTGTTATCGAATCGACTGAAAGCCAGATCGTCACAGTGGCCGCTCTTCTCTCTGAAACGGTTGTACTAATCGTCTGCAAAGCTATGTCGCGTACTACGGTATTCGGAGACACTAAAAGCACCATAGTAGAACACAGATGAAGCTTCTAAGTTGATGTAATAGCCAGTAAGAAGTAGTACAATTCAAGTTTTAGGTATCGATTATTGACTTTTTAGCTGGCTTTGGTGCCTTGGACATGAGCTATTACCTTAAGATTCTGCATGAAAGGAGGACTAGCAGCCGAGTTGCACGGGAGAATGTGAAAAGTGTTCATATGTAGTAAAAACCTGAGAAATCCGTCCGTTTTCGTCATTTGTTATAGAATCGACTTAAAGCCAGATCGTCACATTGGCCGCTCTTCTCTCTGAAACGGTTGTATTTATCGTCTGCAAAGCTATGTCGCGTACTGCGGTATGCGGAGACACTAAAAGCACCATAGTAGAACACAGATCAAGCTTCTAAGTTGATGTAATAGCCAGTAAGATGTAGTACAGTTCAAGTTTTAGGTATTGAATATTGACCTTTTAGCTGGCTTTGGTGCCTTGGACATGAGCTAGGACCTTAAGATTCTGCATGAAAGGAGGACTAGCAGCCGAGTTGCACGGGAGAATGTGAAAAGTGTTCATATGTAGTAAAAACCTGAGAAATCCGTCCGTTTTCGTCATTTGTTATCGAATTGAATTAAAGCCAGATCGTCACATTGGCCGCTCTTCTCTCTGAAACGGTTGTACTTATCGTCTGCAAAGCTGTCTCGCGTGCTGCGGTATGCGGAGAAACTAAAAGCACCGTAGTAGAACACAGATGAAGCTTCTAAGTTGATGTTATAGCCAGTAAGAAGATAGGTATCGATTATTGACTTTTTAGCTGGCTTTGGTGCCTTGGACATGAGCTAGGACCTTAACATTCTGCATGAAAGGAGGTCTAGCAGCCGCGTTGCTCGTGAGAATGTGAAAAGTGTTCATATGTAGTAAAAACCTGAGAAATCCGTCCGGTTTCGTCATTTGTTATCGAATCGAGTTAAAGCCAGATCGTCACATTGGCCGCTCTTCTCTCTGAAACGGTTGTACTTATCGTCTGCAAAGCTATGTCGCGTGCTGCGGTATGCTGAGACACTAAAAGCACCATAGTAGAACACAGATGAAGCTTCTAAGTTGATGTAATAGCCAGTAAGAAGTAGTCCAATTCAAGTTTTAGGTATCGATTATTGACTTTTTAGCTTGCTTTGGTGCCTTGGACATGAGCTAGGACTTTAAGATTCTGCATAAAAGGAGGACTAGCAGCCCAGTTGCACAGGAGAATGTAAAAAGTGCTCATATGTAGTGAAAACCTGAGAAATCCGTCCGTTTTCGTCATTTGTTATCGAATCGACTTAAAGCCAGATCGTCACATTGGCCGCTCTTCTCTCTGAAACGGTTGTACTTATCGTCTGCAAAGCTATGTCGCGTGCTGCGGTATGCGGAGACACTAAAAGCACCATAGTAGAACACATATGAAGCTTCAAAGTTGATGTAATAGCCAGTAACAAGTAGTACAGTTCAAGTTTTAGGTATCGATTATTGACTTTTTAGCTGGCTTTGGTGCATTGGACATGAGCTAGGACCTTAACGTTCTGCATGAAAGGAGGACTAGCAGCCGAGTTGCATGGGAGAATGTGAAAAGTGTTCATATGTAGTAAAAACCTTAGAAATCCGTCCGTTTTCGTCATTTGTTATCGAATCGACTTAAAGCCAGATCGTCACATTGGCCGCTCTTCTCTCTGAAACGGTTGTGCTTATCGTCTGCAAAACTATGTCGCGTGCTGCGGTATGCGGAGAAACTAAAAGCACCGTAGTAGAACACAGATGAAGCTTCTAAGTTGATGCAATAATCAGTAAGAAGTAGTACAGTTCAAGTTTTAGGTATCAATTATTGACTTTTTAGCTGTCTTTGGTGCCTTGGACATGAGCTAGGACCTTAAGATTCTGCATGAAAGGATTACTATCAGCCGAGTTGCACGGGAGAATGTGAAAAGTGTTCATATGTAGTAAAAACCTTAGAAATCCGTCCGTTTTCGTCATTTGTTATCGAATCGACTTAAAGCCAGATCTTCACATTGGCCGCTCTTCTCTCTGAAACGGTTGTACTTATCTTCTGCAAAGCTATGTCGCGTGCTGCGGTATGTGGAGACACTAAAAGCACCATAGTAGAACAGAGATGAAGCTTCTAAGTTGATGTAATAGATAGTAAGAAGAAGTAGAAAGCAAGTTTTAGGTATCGATTATTGACTTTTTAGCTGGCTTTGGTGCCTTGGACATGAGCAAGGACCTTAAGATTCTGCATGAAAGGAGGACTAGCTGCCGAGTTGCACGGGAGAATGTGAAAAGTGTTCATATGTAGTAAAAACCTGAGACATCCGTCTGTTTTCGTCATTTGTTATAGAATCGACTAAATGCCAGATCGTCACATTGGCCGCTCTTCTCTCTGAAACGGTTGTACTTATCGTCTACAAAGCTATGTCGCGTGCTGCGGTATGCGGAGACACTAAAAGCACCATAGTAGAACACAGATTAAGCTTCTAAGTTGATGTAATAGCCAGTAAGAAGTAGTACTATTCAAGTTTTAGGTATCGGTTACTGACTTTTAAGCTGGCTTTGGTGCCTTGGACATGAGCTAGGACCTTAAGATTCTGCATGAGAGGAGGACTAGCAGCCGAGTTGCACGGGAGAATGTGAAAAGTGTTCATATGTAGTAAAAACCTGAGAAATCCGTTCGTTTTCGTCATTTGTTATCGAATCAACTTAAAGCCAGATCGTCACATTGGCCACTCTTCTCCGTGAAACGGTTGTACTTATCGTCTGCAAAGCTGTGTCACGTGCTGCGGTATGCGGAGACACGAAAATCATCATAGTAGAACACAGATGAAACT